>NC_141686.1:314316680-315516680 GCF_964263255.1 Lissotriton vulgaris | reverse complement strand
TGTGCTGGGTACTGAATGCTGCTGCCCTGGATGGGAGCTGTGTGCTGAGGGTTGTGTGCTGCTGGTCTGTATGGAGACTGTGTGCGGCTGTTCCAGATGTGGGCTGTGTGCTGCTGGCTTTGATGGGGGCTGTGTGCGGCTGCCCTGGAGGGGGTTGTGTGGTGCTGGCCTGGAGGGGGTTGTGTGGGGTGGCCTGGAGGGGTGGAGGGGTTGTGTGCTGCTGGCATGGAGGGGGTTCTGTGATGCTGGCCTGGAGGGGGAGGGGGTTGTGTGGTGCTGGCCTGGAGGGGGGAGGGGGTTGTGTGGTGCTAGCCTGGAGGGGTTTGTGTGCTGCTGGCCTGGAGGGGGCTGTGTGTTGCTGGCCTGGAGGGGCTTGTGTTCTGCTGGCCTGGAAGGTTGTCTGGTGCTGGCCTGGAGGGGGTTGTGTGGTGCTGGCCTGGAGGGGTTGTGTGCTGCTGGCATGGAGGGGGTTATGTGGTGCTGGCCTGGAGGGGGAGGGGGTTGTGTGGTGCTGGCCTGGAAGGTTGTCTGGTGCTGGCCTGGAGGGGGTTGTGTGGTGCCGGCCTGGAGGGGTGGAGGGGTTGTGTGCTGCTGGCATGGAGGGGGTTGTGTGGTGCTGGCCTGGAGGGGGAGGTGGGTGTGTGGTGCTGCCCTGGAGGGGGGAGGGGGTTGTGTGGTGCTGGCCTGGAGGGGGTTGTGTGCTGCTGGCCTGGAGGGGGCTGTGTTTTGCTGGCCTGGAGGGGGTTCTGTGGTGCTGGCCTGGAGGGAGGGGGGGGGGTTGTGTGGTGCTGGCCTGGAGGGGGGGAGGGGGTTGTGTGGTGCTAGCCTGGAGGGGTTTGTGTGCTGCTGGCCTGGAGGGGGCTGTGTTTTGCTGGCCTGGAGGGGGTTGTGTGGTGCTGGCCTGGAGGGGTGGAGGGGTTGTTTGCTGCTGGCATGGAGGGGGTTCTGTGGTGCTGGCCTGGAGGGGGAGGGGGTTGTGTGGTGCTGGCCTGGAGGGGGGAGTGGGTTGTGTGGTGCTAACCTGGAGGGGTTTGTGTGCTGCTGGCCTGGAAGTTTGTCTGGTGCTGGCCTGGAGGGGGTTGTGTGGTGCCGGCCTGGAGGGGTGGAGGGGTTGTGTGCTGCTGGCATGGAGGGGGTTCTGTGGTGCTGGCCTGGAGCGGGACGGGGTTGTGTGGTGCTGCCCTGGAGGGGGTTGTGTGGTGCTGCCCTGGAGGGGGTTGTGTGGTGCTGGCCTGGAGGGGGTTGTGTGGGGGTGGCCTGGAGGGGTGGAGGGGTTGTGTGCTGCTGGCATGGAGGGGGTTCTGTGATGCTGGCCTGGAGGGGGAGGGGGTTGTGTGGTGCTGGCCTGGAGGGGGGAGGGGGTTGTGTGGTGCTAGCCTGGAGGGGTTTGTGTGCTGCTGGCCTGGAGGGGGCTGTGTGTTGCTGGCCTGGAGGGGCTTGTGTTCTGCTGGCCTGGAAGGTTGTCTGGTGCTGGCCTGGAGGGGGTTGTGTGGTGCTGGCCTGGAGGGGTTGTGTGCTGCTGGCATGGAGGGGGTTATGTGGTGCTGGCCTGGAGGGGGAGGGGGTTGTGTGGTGCTGGCCTGGAAGGTTGACTGGTGTTGGCCTGGAGGGGGTTGTGTGGTGCCGGCCTGGAGGGGTGGAGGGGTTGTGTGCTGCTGGCATGGAGGGGGTTGTGTGGTGCTGGCCTGGAGGGGGAGGGGGGTGTGTGGTGCTGCCCTGGAGGGGGGAGGGGGTTGTGTGGTGCTGGCCTGGAGGGGGTTGTGTGGTGCTGGCCTTGAGGGGGTAGGGGTAGTGTGGTGTTGGCCTAGAGGGGGTTGTGTGGTGCTGGCCTGGAAGGGGTAGGGGTTGTGTGGTGCTGGCCTGGAGGGAGGGAGGAGTTGTGTGGTGTTGACCTGGAGGGGGGAGGGGTTGTGTGGTGCTGGCCTGCAGGGGGGAGGGGGATGTGTGGTGGTGGCCTAGAGGGGGGAGGGGTTGTGTGGTGCTGGCCTGGAGGGGGGGTTGTGTGGTGCTGGCCTGAAGGGGGGAGGGGGTTGTGAGGTGCTGGCCTGGACGGGGTTGTGTGGTGCTGGCCTGGAGGGGGGAGGTGTTGTGTTGTGCTGGCCTGTAGGAGGTTGTGTGGTGCTGCCCTGGAGGGGGGAGGGGGTTGTGTGGTGCCGGCCTGGAGGTGGGAAGGGTTGTGTGGCGCTGGTTGCAATGGGTTTCCTCTGTAATTCACAGGCAGACATGCTGGTGGGATTGTAGTTCTTGGATGGGATGCGGGCCTGGCTTGGGCTATCTCTGGGCTGGGCTTGGGCTATTTCTGGGCTGGTTTTGGGCTATCTCTGGGCTGGACTTGGGTTATCTCTATGCTCCATATGCTCATTGTGAGATACTGTGTCCTGGTTTCTTGTCTGTATTTGTATTTATATAGCGCTAATCACCGGCAGGTCTCTAAGCTTTCTGGCTTGGTTCTTCGCCGTCTCCTCCCAGATTTGGCTCATTTGATACAGGGTAAAATACATGGTTGCATGTGAATTGGGGATTGGGTAATTACGACAGCCCCCAAACTCCACAGAGATTAACCATTGTTGCTGCTACTAGATTAATGCCGCAAGGAGGACCGAATTATGCAGCAGTGTCATCTCAGGTATATGGCATAAAAAACAGATATTATGGTCCAAATCTCTTGCAGTAGGTTTTTTTCTCACCCTCAGCAGAGGAACCCTGTTAGACGGACCGGGAGGGTCGGCCGAGATTACGGGGAGAGGTCTCCAGGGAGAGCCGTCTCCAACGACTGTACAGATAAGTAACTTCCCCCCCACAGACGGACACCACACAAGATTGAAGGTTAACGAGACTTTATATGCACTTCTTAGGTTACGTTGATATAATACAAGGAGGTCTGGACTCAGGGGTCCCCTCGGTTCTGATCTCTGGTTGAGGAAAAGGGTAGCGGGACAGTCTTAGTTACCAATGAGTTCAATAGCTCTCAATCCTCGAGCTCGGCGTGGTTGCTGGTCGGGCCGTGGAGGAGCCAAGCAGGTCCCGAGATGGCTGAAGGGTGGTCGGCGGCCCGTGGAGAAGCCAAGCAGGTCCCGATATGGATGAAGGATGGTCGACGGGCCGTGGAGAAGCCAAGCAGGTCCCGATGCAGATGACAGTTACAACGGTCCGCGGCCTCGCCAGCAGATCCGGACGACGGTGAAGGATGAAGGTTACGACGGCTGTGGCAGCGCCAACAGGCAGGATGATGGTGCACAGGACAGAGCTACGGCAGCGCCAGTAGTCCGTCCAGGATGAGTTCTTCTTTCGTCTCTCGACTCCAAGATACAACTGCCTTCCTGTTCTGGAGCTGCCCCAGTTATAGGGCTGGCGTGCTTTGATGTCCGGACCCTCGCACTTGGAGGTCGGGAGGTCCGGGATGAGGGAGTCCAGACACCCAGCAGGGGGGTGGAGCCAGCGCCCGGGGAGGCGATGGGCGAGCGGCACTTGGCGGGGGAGAGCCATCGGCACCTCTTTCTCCCATTGACTTGCCAAGTAGCCCGCTCACCTCCTGGGTGGAGGGTGGTGCCGGAATGTCTGAGGCCGGGCTAGGCCCGGGGTTGAGGTCGATCGGGGGCCAGGCGGCCTCGTGGCGAAGTGTCCAAGATGGCGGCCCGGGCTGGGCGCGTGGGTCGGCCGTGGATCGGACCCACGAGGTTATCATGCTCGAGGGCAGGTGTCCCTGAGGGGACGTAGGACGTGCAATGGTGGTGTGTGGTGCTTGTATGACTGGCTCGGGCTTGGTCGAGCCGGGGGAGAGCGGCCCGTCATGTGGCCTGTCCAACATGCGTCCCCCCCAGCTGAAGGCGGGGAGAGTTACCCATCCTCTTGGGGACTCTCTTCGTCGAGGCGGAAAAACCGGGACAGGCCATCCGCGTTGGCGTGGTCAGACCCAGGCCGGTGTTCAACGGTAAAGTCCATACCTTGCAAGGAGATGGACCAGCGTAGCAGTTTTGGGTTTTCCCCCCGCATATGCATCAACCACTGCAGGGGTCGGTGGTCAGTCTGCACCCGGAAGTGGGTGCCAAAAAGGTAGGGTCGGAGCTTCTTGAGGGCCCATACCACAGCGAAGGCTTCCCTCTCTATGGTGCTCCAGCGTTGCTCCCGTGGTAGGAGTCTCCGGCTGATGAAGGCCACCGGTTGATCAAGGCCTTCGGTGTTCACCTGGGACAGGACCGCCCCAATGCCCTGGTCGGAGGCATCCGTCTGGACGACGAACTCCCGGCTGTAGTCTGGGGCCTGGAGTACAGGAGCGGAACACATGGCGGCCTTTAGCTGTTCGAAGGCCGCTTGACACTCTGGGGTCCAGTTCACCTTCTTGGGCTGATTTTTCGACGTGAGTTCGGTGAGAGGCCCCACGATGGTACCATAGTCTTTCACGAACCTTCGGTAGTAGCCCGTGAGGCCCAGGAAGGCTCGCACCTCAGTTTGAGTGTTAGGGGGTTGCCAGTTCTGGATGGCAGCAATTTTCAGTTGAAGAGGGGCCACTAGACCGCTTCCCACTTGGTGTCCGAGGTAGGTTACTGACCCTTGTCCAATTTGACATTTGCTGGCCTTGATCGTGAGGCCAGCTCGCTGAAGGGCTTGCAACACTGCTTGGAGGTGGTGGAGGTGCTCGGTCCAGTGGTGGCTGTACACAGCGATGTCGTCCAGGTAGGCGGCGCTGAACTCTTCGAGCCCCGCCAGGACCTGATTGACGAGCCGTTGGAACGTCGCTGGGGCATTTTTCATGCCGAAGGGCATGACCGTGAAGTGATAGTGGCCATCGGGGGTGGAGAAGGCAGAACGTTCTTGTGCTCGGGGTGTGAGGCCGATCTGCCAATATCCTGCCGTTAGATCGAAGATGCTGAGGTAGCGGGCAGCGCCCATTCGGTCGACCAGTTCATCTGCCCGGGGGATGGGGTGTGCGTCCGTTCTGGTGACTTCATTCAGGCCCCGGTAGTCGACACAGAACCGGAGTTCGGGTGTGGTTCCGGGGGCGGCTGCTTTGGGGACCAGTACGACCGGGCTGGCCCATGGACTGTCGGAGGGCTCGATGACCCCGAGCGTGAGCATCTTAGTTACTTCCGCCTGGATGCAGGCCCGTACCCGATCAGGTACGCGGTAGGCCCGGTGGCGGATAGGAGGGCTGTCTCCGGTGTCCACATCGTGCACACACCAGGAAGTGACACCTGGGGTGAGGGAGAACAGGCTGGCAAACCGTGATAGGAGGGCTTGGCACTCTTGGCGTTGTTCCTGGGAGAGGGTCTCCGAGAGTCGGACCCCATCCACGGAGCCGTCTTGCTCCTGGGTCCGCAAGAGGTCAGGGAGAGGCTCGGAGTCGTCCTCAACCCCGTTGTCGGTGGCCATCAAGAGGCTGAGTTCTGTTCGTGCAAAGTGGGGTTTCAGTCTGTTGGTGTGGAGGACTCGGAGCGGATTCCGGGCGGACTCCATATCGATCAGATAGGTGGCGGGTCCCTTGCGCTCGATTACTTTGAAGGGTCCCGTCCATTTGTCTTGGAGAGCGCACGGTTCTGTGGGGGACATTACCCAGACCTGTTGCCCCGGCTCGAATTCAATAGATGAGGCGTTCTGGTCATACCATCTCTTCATGTCCTCTTGACTGGCCTCTAGGTTGGCTTTCGCTAGGTCTCTGAACCGCTGGGACTGGTTGCGGAGGGTGAGGAGGTATCGGAAGACATCTGGAGGACTCTTGGCCGGAGGCAACTCCCAGCCTTCTTTGATCAGGCTGAGTGGCCCCCGTACTGGGTGCCCATAGAGCAGCTCGAATGGGCTGAAGCCTAGGGACTTCTGTGGGACCTCCCGGTAGGCGAAGAGGAGGCACGGCAGCAGCACGTCCCACTGGCGACGGAGGGGTTCTTCCAATCCCCCGATCATCCCTTTTAGAGTGCGATTGAACCGCTCAACAAGTCCGTTTCCTTGGGGGTGATAGGGGGTCGTGAAGCGGTAGGTGACCCCACACTGTTGCCAGAGGGACTTCATGTATTTGGAAATAAAGTTCGTGCCTCTGTCACTGACGACTTCTCGGGGGAACCCCACACGGGAGAAGATCCCCATCAGGGCCCTGCCGACCACTGGGGCTGTGACGGTCCGGAGAGGAATAGCCTCAGGGTAGCGGGTGGCGTGGTCCACTAGTACTAGGATGAAGCGATGGCCTTGTCTTGTACGTGGGTCTAGGGGTCCCACAATGTCTATTCCGACCCTCTCAAATGGGGTCGTGACTACGGGAAAGGGTTGCAGGGGGGCCTTTAATTTGCGGCCGCTCTTCCCACTGGCTTGGCACGTGGGGCAAGATCGGCAATGCTGGTGCACATCGTTTCTCATTTTTGGCCAGAAGAAGTGGGTCACTAGGCGGCTGTAGGTTTTATCTTGTCCCAGGTGCCCTGCCAGGGGGACATCGTGGGCCAGATTTAGCAGGAAGTCTCTAAAGCGGAGTGGCACCACTAGTACTCGGTTGGCCCCCAGCTCGGCGATTCGTTGCTCGCTGTACAGTAGGTCATTGTCCCAGTAGACCCAATGAGTTCCGGAGGTATCCCCTGCGCTTTGGGCGAGCGCTTGTTGTCGGAGTCCCTCAAGGGAGGGACAGGTCTTCTGCTCCTGACGAAATTGTTCTTGTGTGGGCCCCCCTTCTTGAGCCCACTGGTCGAGATTAGCAAGGTCGGAAGGTTGAGCAGGTTCGAGGGGGATGCCCTGGTCGGGGGTCTCGGCGGGGGCGACCGGAGGCGGAGGCGCCGGCCATTCTGGTTCTTCCGGGTGATGGTTGGCACGGGCGGCCATAGACCGGGTGGTGACGCACGCCCAGTCTGGGACGCCCAACATCCCCAAGTGTTCTTTTCGCTCCACGGCTGCCCACGGGGAGCTTTCCAGGTCATTTCCGAGGAGGCAGTCCACGGGGGCGTCGTCTCGGACCGTTACTTTCAACATGCCGGAGACCCCTCCCCACTCAAAGAGGACGCAGGCCATCCGACACAGACTCTCCGAGTTGTCGGCTGATCGTACAGGGCAGAGAATGTTCGGTAGATATTGTTCTGGGGTCACCAGATGACAGCGGACGGCTGTCACACTGGCCCCGGTGTCTCGAAGGGCTTCGGCCCGTTGTCCATTGATGCTCACCCATTGGCTGTACTTCTGGGTGTTAGCGGGTAGGGGGACCCGCGGGACCATGTCTCTTCCCCCTAAGCACGCGAGAGTCATGGCGGCTGGCTCCCACCCTTGATACTCTTGCTCGTCTGTTTCTGGTTCCTCGGAGATCTGTTCTTCCCCTAGTGCCGCGGCGGCCACCTGGCGGGGTCTTGGGCTCGGATACTGCGGGCAGCTTGGGTCATTTGCATAGTGGCCTACTCGTTGGCATCGGTGACATGTAACATTGGCTCTGTATCCCGGTCGCGCCGGGGTGCTGCCCCGGTTGGCCGGGGGGGTGGTGCTGGTAGTGGGGGCGGCCGGAGTGTTGTCTCTTCCTCGTCCTTGGCCCCCTCCTCCTCCTCTGGATCGGTGGTGACCATTGTTGTTCCTGTTCTGCTCGTAGGACCCATTCCGGCCCACTCGGGTGATCTCCCACCGGTCAGCTTCGGCTGCGAGCTGCCGGGGATCGGTTAACTTGCTGTCGAGGAGGTGTTGGCGTAGTTCAATGAAGCAGTTGTTGGACAGATGCTCCCATACCATCAGATTGAACAACTGCTCGTAGGTCGTGACGTTGTTCCCTCTGATCCAGCCTTCGAAGGCTCGGCTGAAGTACGTTACATAGTCCACCCAAGTTGTACCTGGAATGCGTGTGCAGTCTCGGAACCTCTGACGGTACATCTCGGGCGTGAGGCCATAGCGAGTGAGGAGGGCCGCTTTCATATGGTCGTAGGAGGTCATCTGGTGGTCTGGGAGCTGTAACAGAGTATCGCGGCCCTCATTGAGGAATTTGCCCCATAGGCCGGCTCCCCAGTCGGCTCTATCGATCCGGTGCGCAGTCATCGCGATTTCATATGCCTTAAACCATTGCTGGATGTCGTCTTCTCGAAAATATTCTCGGACCACATCCTTGGGGATGTGCACTTTTTTGTCCGTGGTCCCGGGGGTGGACGGTCTGTCGGGCACCCCTAATTCTTTATTCTGTTTGCGCAGGTTGATCTCGGCTAGGTTCCGCTCGTGCTCGTACGTTAGCCTTTTTTCCTCGAGCTCCCTTTGCCTCTGTTTCTCCTCTCTTTCTTCTCGGAGGCGAAGGTGCTCTAAGTTTATTTTTTGCTCGGCCAATTTGAGTTCTATGTCCATCTTGAGTCGGGCCATTTCAAGTTCGTGTAGTCGGGCTTTTTCTCTTTCTTGGATCTCGTCTTGCGAGAGACCCGTTCTTTGCTCTTCAGGGGCCGTGTTGGTCTTTTTCGCGGTGCTTTGCTCCGGGGCTTCGACATCCCCGGTCTCTGCCCAAGATTCTAGGGCATGCTTAAAATCGTCCTTGGTACTTAGTCCGGTGGTAGCGATACCTAGTTCGATGCAGAACTGCTTTAGTTCACGATGGCTGTATTCCTCTAGCTTTTCCATTTGGAACTTCTCAGTTGATCCGCTCTCTTTAGTCGACATTGTTGTTCGTTGTGGGGTGAGCTACTCTCTGTACGTTATGCGGTGATTCGGATCGCGCCGCTGGCCACCAATGTTAGACGGACCGGGAGGGTCGGCCGAGATTACGGGGAGAGGTCTCCAGGGAGAGCCGTCTCCAACGACTGTACAGATAAGTAACTTCCCCCCCACAGACGGACACCACACAAGATTGAAGGTTAACGAGACTTTATATGCACTTCTTAGGTTACGTTGATATAATACAAGGAGGTCTGGACTCAGGGGTCCCCTCGGTTCTGATCTCTGGTTGAGGAAAAGGGTAGCGGGACAGTCTTAGTTACCAATGAGTTCAATAGCTCTCAATCCTCGAGCTCGGCGTGGTTGCTGGTCGGGCCGTGGAGGAGCCAAGCAGGTCCCGAGATGGCTGAAGGGTGGTCGGCGGCCCGTGGAGAAGCCAAGCAGGTCCCGATATGGATGAAGGATGGTCGACGGGCCGTGGAGAAGCCAAGCAGGTCCCGATGCAGATGACAGTTACAACGGTCCGCGGCCTCGCCAGCAGATCCGGACGACGGTGAAGGATGAAGGTTACGACGGCTGTGGCAGCGCCAACAGGCAGGATGATGGTGCACAGGACAGAGCTACGGCAGCGCCAGTAGTCCGTCCAGGATGAGTTCTTCTTTCGTCTCTCGACTCCAAGATACAACTGCCTTCCTGTTCTGGAGCTGCCCCAGTTATAGGGCTGGCGTGCTTTGATGTCCGGACCCTCGCACTTGGAGGTCGGGAGGTCCGGGATGAGGGAGTCCAGACACCCAGCAGGGGGGTGGAGCCAGCGCCCGGGGAGGCGATGGGCGAGCGGCACTTGGCGGGGGAGAGCCATCGGCACCTCTTTCTCCCATTGACTTGCCAAGTAGCCCGCTCACCTCCTGGGTGGAGGGTGGTGCCGGAATGTCTGAGGCCGGGCTAGGCCCGGGGTTGAGGTCGATCGGGGGCCAGGCGGCCTCGTGGCGAAGTGTCCAAGATGGCGGCCCGGGCTGGGCGCGTGGGTCGGCCGTGGATCGGACCCACGAGGTTATCATGCTCGAGGGCAGGTGTCCCTGAGGGGACGTAGGACGTGCAATGGTGGTGTGTGGTGCTTGTATGACTGGCTCGGGCTTGGTCGAGCCGGGGGAGAGCGGCCCGTCATGTGGCCTGTCCAACAAACCCTTGTATGGGTTGAGTTCCTACCATTATCTCCTCGTCCGTCTTCCTATCACAGTCCTTACGCACGAGTTTATCTCCTTACCTGCAGAACATAACAACCATCTTGACTTTTCTTTCCCATTCCAAGATGGCCCCGGTATCCCTAGGTACAAATATATCTCATCTGGGGAAGGTCTTCCTGAAATAACCAAGCATAGAAAGAAATCAGTGTAACCAAAGGGAGAGGTGGGCGGGACTCCGGACAGTGGACTTGGAGTAATGAATATTACTGATAAGTAACTGGGCATTTCTGCAGTTCTGCATTGAGGGGTCAGTGGTACCTTAACTGTCACACTGCAGCATTCGCCAGCCAGAGCTGGAGGCAGTCCTTAATTTGTAATAAGTGGCAGTGCTATCGCCTGGAGGGTACTGCAGCTTGTACCACACACTGCCCCTGCCAGCGCTGCCAATGACAGAAACAACTACTAACCCTCACACTCCTACAAGTGTGATAATTCAGGCTATTCCAGGGCCCCAAAGCTATAAGACTGACTTGTCCGGCAGGCAATAGTCATTTCTAATATGTATTGATTTAATAATTAACTGTTGTTGCGGTAATCTCTAAATTAGCTAGACAACGCCACCTTGTGGCAGACTGTCACAAGAGCTGGTGTTGGCAATTAAGTGCTGAGCACCGGAAACTTCCAGTTCAAATTAAGCACTGGCTGGAACTGACCTTAGCAATGTATTGTCTGGAGGGGGACAGTATTCAAGTGGAAACGTTGCTTGGTTCAGGCTGAAACCTCATGGACTTTGTGGGAGATGTGGTGTGTTTGAAAAACAGCATAAATATTTGTGAGACAGTGTGAATTTCCCATAGGACGGGCATGTATCCGTATTCAGATGCAAGGGCTTAGGGATGCATTGAGGGGACGGCGACCCATCTGGTGTCAGCTATTGTGGCCTGTGATAGCAGCTGTACCTGGCTGGGTATAGCTGACCCCCCGGGCACCGATGTGTGCTGAATCAGCTCTAAGTTTGCCTGTTATTCATCTGCTGAAACGTTCATACCATGTATTTCAAAATAAAGCAATTATTCCTTTGGTTCTGGACATTTCATTTATTCCTCATGAAATTGTTTTCTTTTTCAAAACATTATTTCCGTTATTTCACATCAACATCCAATGCATTTCGGCAGTATGGTCTGCCTTCATCAGGGAAATGATAGATCTACAAATTAAAAAATACACGTTTTCAATTTTACATGCTGTGTTATATATTACGTCTTACTTCTACTTCACTCTATGAATTTCACTCTAATGTCATCTTAGCTTCATTAGCGGACCTATGAGAACCTCTGCTTTCATGCTTATCAAATATATAACTGAATCTTACTCCTCTTACTCAGTCTATTGCATGCTTTAAGCTCTGTTGCTGGCCGTAGTTAACTGCCATCTGTAAGACGGGTTTCACCATGAAAGCTACAAGCCTCGCGTTACGCGCTGGCAATGGTGTATTTTAAACGCGTACGCGTGTAGTCAAAGTTCTGCGCTAGTAGTTATTACTTTAAATAGGGGGAAGGGTAATGCTCGTATTCTACGCTCTTTAAACTATCTAGGTTAAATGCGATGCTGCTTACCACGGCGTTTCTGTTCCTCGCGCCATTCCTCTACGGACTGGTTCTGCTTCCTTTCGGTGTTACGCCCCTTGCGCCTGCGCATTGTTAAGTTCTCGCTGACCCGTTTTTTTTGGGTATTCAATATCACGCTAACTTTATTGTTCTGTGCTAGGGGATCTGAGCCAGGGCACGTTACTACTATGTATATTAGCTGCTGATAGGCGCAAGGGGCGTAACACCGAAAGGAAGCAGAACCAGTCCGTAGAGGAATGGCGCGAGGAACAGAAACGCCGTGTGAGTCGCACAGTGTGCAGGTGAATATGAACCCATGAATAACATCTGGATGGCATGGCATCAAGGTACAGAAGGACAGCACCACAGACTCATCTAAAAAAGTCTTCTTCACCCTATCCCTTCCACAGCGTCACCAGAGGTTCATGGCCTCTGTTTCTTTTTCTGCTGTACTTTCGGAGGAGGCGGTGCACCCCAAATTATTGAATCTACAAAGAGTGTTTCTGAATTGGGTTGCTCCAGATTATTTGAAGTGTTTGTGAGAATTCTGCAACCCCGCTTCCTAGCCCCACACTCTGTTATTTTGGATTCTTTGGGGGCCCTTACGGGTGTCAGAAAACTCAGTCTCCGGTTTCTCCCCACACACAGTTTGACTTCATTATAAGTTATGCGAGGACCCCCCCACCAAGCTACTTAAACTGTGATGTATAGTAAAAACCAGGCTCAAAATGACTGCACCATTACACATTTCAACCCTTCCAATGCCTGGTAGGCTGAACAAGTAGGCACGTGCCACTGATGGCCACAGCTCCCCTCATGACAGGCTCTGATCAATTCCGCCTGCTTTTCACAGACCACCCGGCCTCTGCGATGCAATGTATCCGGTGCTTAATTTGAGCCGGTGGCCTCCGGTGATCAGCACCAGCACATAATCATCAACACCAGCGCTTTTCATGAGCACCAGTTAAGGACACATTAATTTACGGGGAGGTTAAGTGATGTGCCCAGAATCACAGGATGTTGAGCCGACACCAAACCTCGAACCTGGTTCCCTAGCTCCAAAGTTGGCAGCTCTGCCCATTACGCCACAGCCTCCCTCACTGTCATGGTTAGTAGTTGGTTCTGTTTTAGGCGGCACTAACAGGAGAAGTGGGCTGGTGCAAGCTGCCTTCTGACGAGAGCCCCGGCACTTATTGTGCCCAGCATTTAGGCAGAGGTCCCGGCGCGGCCCGAAGGTATAAATAAAGGCTAAGTGATCGCTCATGGTCACTCGGCGATACTCGGGGGCTTATTTACAAGGTCATTGTGCCACTTTTGCGCCACTTTTCCCATGTTAAAAATGACGCAAAAGTGGCGCAAGGGCCTCGTAAATCTGCCCCTCAGTATCTAGTGTACGCCTCCGTTATTAGCCCCTCCCCAGTGCATCCCACTGAGAGCGATGTCTGCCCTTCTGCGAGGCACTTACAGAGGGGTGGGGTTTCCTGCACAATTTGTAATCCTGATTTGAACTGAATCAGGATTCAAAGGAAATTTATAATGAGGTTTATATTAAAAAAAGGCAATGCAGAGAGGTGAATACGTGTGCAAATTTGTGCAAAAACACACAAAGTAGGACAAGTAAGCGATCCTGTCAGGCGCGACAAGCATCAAGATAGTTTCCAGTGCTGATTGCTCTATTTTCAATATCAGTCTGGACTCCTTCAGTTGAAACATCTTATACCAGGCACAATGAACTAACGCATAAGATGCCCAGGCGGTTCGTAACACACACCATGCGTCTCAACAGCGACTTGGAGTAATCCCATACATACCCTCCACATCCTGAGCGTATAGTGCTCCTCCACCCACACTAGTGCTGTCTCCCCTGGGACGCCAACTCACACGTGCTGTACTTGCGCCATTTATTTTATCTGGATGGCTACAATATGCTGGCCTGGAGGGGGTTGTGTGGTGCTGGCCTGGAGGGGTGGAGGGGTTGTGTGCTGCTGGCATGGAGGGGGTTGTGTGGTGCTGGCCTGGAGGGGGAGGGGGGTGTGTGGTGCTGCCCTGGAGGGGGGAGGGGGTTGTGTGGTGCTGGCCTGGAGGGGGTTGTGTGGTGCTGGCCTTGAGGGGGTAGGGGTAGTGTGGTGTTGGCCTAGAGGGGGTTGTGTGGTGCTGGCCTGGAAGGGGTAGGGGTTGTGTGGTGCTGGCCTGGAGGGAGGGAGGAGTTGTGTGGTGTTGACCTGGAGGGGGGAGGGGTTGTGTGGTGCTGGCCTGCAGGGGGGAGGGGGATGTGTGGTGGTGGCCTAGAGGGGGGAGGGGTTGTGTGGTGCTGGCCTGGAGGGGGGGTTGTGTGGTGCTGGCCTGAAGGGGGGAGGGGGTTGTGAGGTGCTGGCCTGGACGGGGTTGTGTGGTGCTGGCCTGGAGGGGGGAGGTGTTGTGTTGTGCTGGCCTGTAGGAGGTTGTGTGGTGCTGCCCTGGAGGGGGGAGGGGGTTGTGTGGTGCCGGCCTGGAGGTGGGAAGGGTTGTGTGGCGCTGGTTGCAATGGGTTTCCTCTGTAATTCACAGGCAGACATGCTGGTGGGATTGTAGTTCTTGGATGGGATGCGGGCCTGGCTTGGGCTATCTCTGGGCTGGGCTTGGGCTATTTCTGGGCTGGTTTTGGGCTATCTCTGGGCTGGACTTGGGTTATCTCTATGCTCCATATGCTCATTGTGAGATACTGTGTCCTGGTTTCTTGTCTGTATTTGTATTTATATAGCGCTAATCACCGGCAGGTCTCTAAGCTTTCTGGCTTGGTTCTTCGCCGTCTCCTCCCAGATTTGGCTCATTTGATACAGGGTAAAATACATGGTTGCATGTGAATTGGGGATTGGGTAATTACGACAGCCCCCAAACTCCACAGAGATTAACCATTGTTGCTGCTACTAGATTAATGCCGCAAGGAGGACCAAATTATGCAGCAGTGTCATCTCAGGTATATGGCATAAAAAACAGATATTATGGTCCAAATCTCTTGCAGTAGGTTTTTTTCTCACCCTCAGCAGAGGAACCCTTGTATGGGTTGAGTTCCTACCATTATCTCCTCGTCCGTCTTCCTATCACAGTCCTTACGCACGAGTTTATCTCCTTACCTGCAGAACATAACAACCATCTTGACTTTTCTTTCCCATTCCAAGATGGCCCCGGTATCCCTAGGTACAAATATATCTCATCTGGGGAAGGTCTTCCTGAAATAACCAAGCATAGAAAGAAATCAGTGTAACCAAAGGGAGAGGTGGGCGGGACTCCGGACAGTGGACTTGGAGTAATGAATATTACTGATAAGTAACTGGGCATTTCTGCAGTTCTGCATTGAGGGGTCAGTGGTACCTTAACTGTCACACTGCAGCATTCGCCAGCCAGAGCTGGAGGCAGTCCTTAATTTGTAATAAGTGGCAGTGCTATCGCCTGGAGGGTACTGCAGCTTGTACCACACACTGCCCCTGCCAGCGCTGCCAATGACAGAAACAACTACTAACCCTCACACTCCTACAAGTGTGATAATTCAGGCTATTCCAGGGCCCCAAAGCTATAAGACTGACTTGTCCGGCAGGCAATAGTCATTTCTAATATGTATTGATTTAATAATTAACTGTTGTTGCGGTAATCTCTAAATTAGCTAGACAACGCCACCTTGTGGCAGACTGTCACAAGAGCTGGTGTTGGCAATTAAGTGCTGAGCACCGGAAACTTCCAGTTCAAATTAAGCACTGGCTGGAACTGACCTTAGCAATGTATTGTCTGGAGGGGGACAGTATTCAAGTGGAAACGTTGCTTGGTTCAGGCTGAAACCTCATGGACTTTGTGGGAGATGTGGTGTGTTTGAAAAACAGCATAAATATTTGTGAGACAGTGTGAATTTCCCATAGGACGGGCATGTATCCGTATTCAGATGCAAGGGCTTAGGGATGCATTGAGGGGACGGCGACCCATCTGGTGTCAGCTATTGTGGCCTGTGATAGCAGCTGTACCTGGCTGGGTATAGCTGACCCCCCGGGCACCGATGTGTGCTGAATCAGCTCTAAGTTTGCCTGTTATTCATCTGCTGAAACGTTCATACCATGTATTTCAAAATAAAGCAATGGTGTATTTTAAACGCGTACGCGTGTAGTCAAAGTTCTGCGCTAGTAGTTATTACTTTAAATAGGGGGAAGGGTAATGCTCGTATTCTACGCTCTTTAAACTATCTAGGTTAAATGCGATGCTGCTTACCACGGCGTTTCTGTTCCTCGCGCCATTCCTCTACGGACTGGTTCTGCTTCCTTTCGGTGTTACGCCCCTTGCGCCTGCGCATTGTTAAGTTCTCGCTGACCCGTTTTTTTTGGGTATTCAATATCACGCTAACTTTATTGTTCTGTGCTAGGGGATCTGAGCCAGGGCACGTTACTACTATGTATATTAGCTGCTGATAGGCGCAAGGGGCGTAACACCGAAAGGAAGCAGAACCAGTCCGTAGAGGAATGGCGCGAGGAACAGAAACGCCGTGTGAGTCGCACAGTGTGCAGGTGAATATGAACCCATGAATAACATCTGGATGGCATGGCATCAAGGTACAGAAGGACAGCACCACAGACTCATCTAAAAAAGTCTTCTTCACCCTATCCCTTCCACAGCGTCACCAGAGGTTCATGGCCTCTGTTTCTTTTTCTGCTGTACTTTCGGAGGAGGCGGTGCACCCCAAATTATTGAATCTACAAAGAGTGTTTCTGAATTGGGTTGCTCCAGATTATTTGAAGTGTTTGTGAGAATTCTGCAACCCCGCTTCCTAGCCCCACACTCTGTTATTTTGGATTCTTTGGGGGCCCTTACGGGTGTCAGAAAACTCAGTCTCCGGTTTCTCCCCACACACAGTTTGACTTCATTATAAGTTATGCGAGGACCCCCCCACCAAGCTACTTAAACTGTGATGTATAGTAAAAACCAGGCTCAAAATGACTGCACCATTACACATTTCAACCCTTCCAATGCCTGGTAGGCTGAACAAGTAGGCACGTGCCACTGATGGCCACAGCTCCCCTCATGACAGGCTCTGATCAATTCCGCCTGCTTTTCACAGACCACCCGGCCTCTGCGATGCAATGTATCCGGTGCTTAATTTGAGCCTGAGGCCTCCGGTGATCAGCACCAGCACATAATCATCAACACCAGCGCTTTTCATGAGCACCAGTTAAGGACACATTAATTTACGGGGAGGTTAAGTGATGTGCCCAGAATCACAGGATGTTGAGCCGACACCAAACCTCGAACCTGGTTCCCTAGCTCCAAAGTTGGCAGCTCTGCCCATTACGCCACAGCCTCCCTCACTGTCATGGTTAGTAGTTGGTTCTGTTTTAGGCGGCACTAACAGGAGAAGTGGGCTGGTGCAAGCTGCCTTCTGACGAGAGCCCCGGCACTTATTGTGCCCAGCATTTAGGCAGAGGTCCCGGCGCGGCCCGAAGGTATAAATAAAGGCTAAGTGATCGCTCATGGTCACTCGGCGATACTCGGGGGCTTATTTACAAGGTCATTGTGCCACTTTTGCGCCACTTTTCCCATGTTAAAAATGACGCAAAAGTGGCGCAAGGGCCTCGTAAATCTGCCCCTCAGTATCTAGTGTACGCCTCCGTTATTAGCCCCTCCCCAGTGCATCCCACTGAGAGCGATGTCTGCCCTTCTGCGAGGCACTTACAGAGGGGTGGGGTTTCCTGCACAATTTGTAATCCTGATTTGAACTGAATCAGGATTCAAAGGAAATTTATAATGAGGTTTATATTAAAAAAAGGCAATGCAGAGAGGTGAATACGTGTGCAAATTTGTGCAAAAACACACAAAGTAGGACAAGTAAGCGATCCTGTCAGGCGCGACAAGCATCAAGATAGTTTCCAGTGCTGATTGCTCTATTTTCAATATCAGTCTGGACTCCTTCAGTTGAAACATCTTATACCAGGCAAAATGAACTAACGCATAAGATGCCCAGGCGGTTCGTAACACACACCATGCGTCTCAACAGCGACTTGGAGTAATCCCATACATACCCTCCACATCCTGAGCGTATAGTGCTCCTCCACCCACACTAGTGCTGTCTCCCCTGGGACGCCAACTCACACGTGCTGTACTTGCGCCATTTATTTTATCTGGATGGCTACAATATTATCAAGGTCAAGCACAGCTTCAAGATATCTACTGAGTGCCATGCAAGGATTATTTTAGATCCGCGACAACCTCCTACCCCACCATATCATACTTTTTTCCTCAGTTGAACCACTATCATAATAGTGTTTACTACCACGGATTCCTGAAGAAGGCTTTGCTGAAACGCGCGTAGTGTCAACAACCCGCCAGCTTTTGTCCATCGTTCAGTCAGTAGCATTGAGCACTGTTTATTAAAAGCATTTATTGGTTCACTCAATGATGTGATGTAAAAGTAAAAAAGAAGCGATAAGATTGATTGATGTAGTACATATGCAAATATTTATGTATTCACTGTATTCACTGTGTATTTGGGCACTTTAAACAAAGTACTGGAATAAGAAAAAAGTTCTTTAAAAAAAATAAAAGATCAATAATATATTCATATACATTTTAAGAAATGAAAACCTTTTTCTCTACATAATAAATGATGAATACAAATTTAATAAAGAACATATGTGTCTTAACTCACTTGCAATTGCATTATTTTTTTGCCCACATATTTAGATTTAATGTGGTTAACCTTAACTGCTTTTCTAGTTGATTATTTCCCTTGGTATTGGCAAGTTTATCTTGTATACGGGGGCCCCAGTTCTTTCAAATTTATTGCAAAAACACACAATACACCACATATTCCTCATTCCGAGGAATCACCTGTCAATCATACTAGTAGGAAGTGTATTTTCAGAGTGTTTTTTCTGGAGAAGCAAAAACTCAGGATTTAAAACATGGAACAGTGATTGGCCTTACTAGTCAGAATGCACTCTACCCACATTCACCCTTTATAGCTCTATTAGGTCCCACGTGACGGTGGGCGTGTGTGGAGAACGGCCCAGGGCTGTCTGAACCCCGCCCACTGATTAAATCACCCGCACCGCTCCGGAATCCGCACCGCGGTCAATGGGTTAAAAACATAATTTATTGATTTTCTTGATATAAACAATCCAAACGGTATTGAAAAAGTTTTACATTTCAGAAGTCATCGCACATTATACAGTGTACTGTCTGTGAATATAATCATTAACTTACTAATCCTTCCATTATATTTGCTGTAAGCAATCAGCATTCACATGCATAAATATATCCATTCTCATCCATTCTTTCCCCTGATCCGGTCCCAGAAGGAATTCAAGGCCACCACGTTCAACTACGCCGACGACCTTAAATTGATCTTTACTATAGACAACTCCCCTGAATGTATCAGGGAGTTCCAGGGCACTCTGCTTCACATCTGCCAATGGATGGCTCTCAACCATGTAAAACTGAACCCCAGTAAAACCGAGCTAGTCCTCTTTGGTAAAGGTCAGACACTCTGGGGCCCACACTACTGAATCAGAATCAGAATCAGAAAATGCTTTATTCGATTTTGTAAAGTATAAAGTCATAAAAGCGTCACAATATAAATACATATTTCATTATACCGTCAATCACCCTCCTTTAAAAACAGTGTTTAAAAAGACATTAAATTAATAAATTTTCGATATAAAGCAGTTCCTTATAATCATTACTTATCACCAAAAGTCATTAATCAATCAATTACCATAATTAATTTACGTTTTTTAAAAATACTTTTTAAAAAGCAAATCATAACCATAATACATTTCTCGCTACCTAATTGCAGAAGGCTTAAATACGCTGGTCTACATTGTCGCCAATGACCCTGTCTCAGATACTGTCTAATCCATCTTCTACGTTCGCTGTCGTAATGTTTACAAAATAAAATCAGATGGAAAGTAGATTGCTTTGACAGATCATCAGAAGTACAGGGTGCCAAATCCCTTGACCAATCATTTCTTGACGGAAATGTTACCATGTGAAAGAATAGTTCAAATCTGAACCGCGTTAAAAGAAAACGGTCAAAACCCACACTGCAAATAGATAGATATGGTTGAATCGACTGGCATAGCAGGGTCCTCTGATGCTGTAAGACTGTATGTTTCGGAAGTTCACTTGCACTTCTTAACATTCCAAAGTGGCTCATGCATAGTAGTTTCAAGTCTTTCCTTGATATCCCAGTAATGTTTTCAGGGTTACTGTATAGTTCTGATATTTGCAAATCTGAGAAGATATTTTTAACATACGTTAACCACGGGATACATTTTGCATTATCAAGGGCCATTGCATCCTCTATAATATCCCGATTTAACTCCAACGATTCCCCTGTCCATACCCTATGCCAGAGTAACATTGGCTGGAGTTTTATAAAGTTAGAAATATACTCAAGACCTAGTTCCTCATGGCAGCTAAATGTCGCTGCACCCTTTGGCAACGCCAATAGATATCTTAAAAAACAATTCTCGACTAACTGAATGGTCGGAGCATTCTGAATTCCCCAGATACCAGCCCCATATAGGGCGATACTCCTACATTTTGCCTTATAGATTTTAAAAAGTCCCCAAACTCACTGTGAACATAACGACTCCTACAACCAATAAACCAAATAATCAAATAGATGAGGATGACGAGGCCAGTGAGTGGGCTACAGAAGGTCATTCACCTAACACAAACATAGGTGCACCGAAGAACAAGAATTGCACGGCGTCTCCTAAAATTAATACTCAAGAAATAGGAGCTCATCCTACCAAACCTACCACCACAAGTTCATTATTACATATCAACCTTCCTCCACAGGCCAACCCCTACACGATAGTCATGATTGGGGTGCCCAAAGTCGATGATAACAGGGAGGAAACGCGGGAGGAATTGAGGAATAAAGTCATGCAATGGCTTTCCATACATAGGCCCCTCCCTCAAAATATAATAGGTACTATACATCAAGTCAAAAGGGTAGAGTGGGTGGGCACTCGTTTCAAATCCACAGATGGTGACTGCATCGTGGTCACCTTTAAACATCTAGGACCGGCAAAATTCATCGCAGATTGGAGGAGCCCGGGGACAAGTAGCCTGATTAGGACTATGGGATTGAGCTATTTCTATCCAGCCCGCTCAGATTCACGTAGGAACAAAACCAAATATAACTACACTCAAGAAGGACGGCATAAGACACAGCCTAATCTCCAACCTTGGCCGGCCCCTGTCCTACCCAGACTTGATAGCCCAATGGGTTTAGATCTCTATCCATACACTCACCCATGGGGAACCAAAGTATACAACCAGCAACCATTTGAAACAGCTGTACGGCAAAGGCACGGTTTTTACCGCGCCTATAACCCTGCTACTGTTCAATTCGAGGAATACGGGTTTCCTACTGCTAATAGATATGATGCTCTTTACAACTACGACCATTTGGACGAGGTTGACTGACTGTCATCTGATCCTTTCCCTGAAACTCTTTCTGTTAAAGCAAGGAATCCCTCAGAAAATGATATTATCGCAGTGAAAACAGCCACCTCCCATCTAGTCTGCTTAGTAACTTCCACCCCCACAATGACATCGAGCTACACAGTCAGCCCCCGAGCACACCAAGCTCATGCTCTGTCAGTGACCGAAGTAGGTAGTCCATCTAAGACCATAGCTTTACAATCTTACTCATTACCTGAGAATCCAAGGTCTAAGTATATGACAGGGACCACCCCAGAACCGCACTCCCTCTCCAACATAAACTCTGAACTCAAATCAGAGCAGATTATTTCAAACCCCATCAAAATTTTGTCTTGGAATATTGCTGGACTGGCCTCTAAAATCGATGACCCATCATGGGTGGCCTTTGTCAGGAAGTACACTATCTTGTGTTTTCAAGAAACCTGGTTGATAAATGGCAACACTTTCATTGAGGGATTCCAAAGTTTCTTTGTCCACGCATCCCCTTCACCTAGTGGCAGGGCAAAGGGGGGCCTGGCAATATTTATCAGTCTGTCCCTTAAAATGCTGATTAATCATGTGCAGTTGGATAGCAGGAGTATCCAGATCGTTACACTCAAAAGGGGGAAAAAAGTCATAACGCTGATTAATTTTTATAACTCTGTTGCAAACCCAAGTGATTGTAATATCGACAACCTTGCAAACTGTCTAGCTGAAAATTGGACTAAATTATCACAGGACAAAATACTCCTCGGCGACTTCAATACGCACATTTGCGGTAACCCTCTCCTGACAACCTTGGGATCGTTGGGCTGTGATCTTAAAACAGGTCTCCATTTCACACACTGCCACCGTGGATCAAAATTGAACACCTTAATGGATTCCACGAATATGACCTTGGCACTATCTCTGAAAGAGGACTCCTTCACCTATGAAAATCCCTCCTATAAAGGATCTGAGTCAGGGTCCATCATAGACCATATCCTTCTTTCTGCAGGAGTGGCCCAACTGGTTCTTAAGTTTGATATCCTTATGAGCACTTACAGTGATCATAACCCCTTACATCTTGAGCTACAATGTGACTCTTCCATACTCCGAAATAATATCAAGGATCCAGGGATACTTAAGCCAGTAAACAACAACCGTCGCTTGAAGTGGAACCTGGTAAATAGTGACAAGCTGTATGAGATAGTCACCAAAGACTGTGAACCTGAACTCAAGCTCTGTGCCACAGACTCTGCTTCACCCGAATGCGTTTTATCTGCCTTTGCAGTGGTGACCAGAAGGATAGAAAAACTTCTGACTGTAACTGCCAAGGGATCAACTGCTCACCACCCACGATGGTTTGATCATGCCTGTTCTTCTGCCAACCGCAAATTAAAGGCTGCTCTCAAAAGTAAACCAAGAGATCTAGCATTGGTAAAGGCCCTCCGAGCAGACTACAAAAATGCAATTGCCTCATGCAAAAAATCTATAAAAATTAAAACATGGGAATCATTGCTCGACCCCTCTATTCTGGGCAATAGCTCAAAGTTCTGGAAAATAATTAATAAACCTCTTTTTGACGACCCGACCGCTGAGAGTCTCGGCACAGTCATACCAGAGAATGACTGGATCACCCATTTCGGATCTATCTTTAAGAGTGAAGCTCCACAGTCAAAAAAATTACCTCATCTCCCCGAAAGCAGCCCTCTACATTTCTCTATTAAAGAAATTGAACTAGGGATTCTTGGTCTTTCTAGCAACAAAGCACCGGGCCCTGACGGTCTTCCACCAGACCTATTTAAATCCAACATCGCCTTATGGGCTCCAATTCTTACGTCTGTCATTAACGCCGGGGTTGAAGTGGGAGCCCCTAAATCCTGGGGAGCATCCACTATCGTCCCGGTTTACAAAAAGGGCGACAGAACAAAAGCCGTCTGCTATAGACCAATCTCCCTGATAAACTCAGTTGCGAAGGTAGTGGGAGGGGTTCTTTTAAATCGGCTGAATGCTTGGGCCAAACAAAATAATATAATGACCCCAGCGCAGTATGGATTCAGACCGGGACATGCAACAACTACACAATGTCTGAATCTATACCTAATAAGTGGTAAATACACCCAAGCCAGAGAGGGAACATTGTATATGGCCTTTATGGACCTTTCCTCGGCCTTCGACTGCGTCAAGAGGAGCAAACTATGGGAAATCCTGCAAAACATGGGTGTGGAAAATAACCTAATCAATTTCCTGGCCGACCTACATAATGACACATGTGCCAATGTACGGTACACAAAAGACCTGAAAGTTACGAGAGAGTTTAATATTAACCGGGGCGTCAGACAGGGCTGTATTCTAGCACCTTTTCTTTTTAACTTGTACATCAATGGACTCGAGGATCATTTGGTAAAAACTGACACAGATTACCCTCGTATTGGGAAAACAGGGGTGCCGGTCCTACTATATGCGGACGACGCCGTTTTGATATCCAGAACCGCATTAGGACTTCAAAAGTTGTTGAGTTCTTTCTTCCAATTCATGACCTCACGCGATCTGAATATTAATAACTCCAAATCTTTTATTATGACGGTCGGAAAAACCCCCAAAAAACGATATCCCTTTTCAGTCAACGGAGAAAGCATACCGTTAACAAAAACATTTTCATATCTAGGAGTACTATTTGATCACAAACTTTCTTGGGGCCCTGCTATAAATAAAAAGAAAGGCGAGTTATTAAGAACCAACTTCGGGATATTGGACTTTGCACGCAAAATAGGTAACACCCCAGTGTCCGCTATAATGAAATTATATCAGGCAAAAAGCGTAGCGGTGGCATGTTACGGGAGTGAGCTGTGGGGTTTCGCATCAGTAGAAGCTCTGGTAACACTAGAAAATAACTTTTTAAAACAGGTTCTGAGCTTACCCAAAAGCACCGCAAATTTCTCTGTACATGAGGAACTGGGCACACCGTACCTAGGAGACAGAATTGCTGCAAACCCTTTACTCTGCTGGCTAAACTGTTGGCGCAATGCACTTATACCCTTGACGCATAGCATCCTCGCTGAAGCCCTCACCTGGGAAGGACATCTTAAAATACCCTGGATGAACTATATTAGAAACTGTTGCAAAGACCTGGGTAGATTGGACTTATATTTAACACCACAGCATGCTACAAAGAATGATGTTGATTTTGTAAAAAACACTTTCATGTTAAAGCGACAACTTGCCAGGGAAGATACCGAGATGAAGAAGTCCAGTGTTAGGAATCATACACTAACAAAGACATGTGTGTTCTGTGAACCATACTTATCATGGAACATTTCTAGATACGACCGTTTTCTGTTGAGCAGATTCCGATTTGGTCTCTACCACTTGATTTTAGCTGTGCCGAGTGGAGCACATAGAGGTCAAGTGTTGCCAGCTTGCGGCTGCGACAACATGTCTCCGCAAGACCTGGCTCACTTTTTATTTCTATGTCCTTATTATTCAAGTCCAAGACAAATGTTTTTAAAACCCTTGCTTAAAAAGCTGAATTTTGTACAGATTAAGCCTGCACTTTTATATCTTCAGATGCTACCTGATGACAGTACCTTTTTTATCTGTGAGTTTTTAAAAACAGCCCGGAAGTTCAGGCTAAGCATGGAAGGATGATCCCTAGATGACTTGCACTAAAAATGAAATTATGTCTTAAACAGGCATTTTCATTTTTATTTTCATTTTACATTGGCCTACTGCATTTTTAACTTACCGCATTTTTAACTCTCTCGTGAACTGCCAACTCATAAAAAATTGTGTGTTTTTAAAAATCTTGCATGAATTGTATAATAATGTATTTTTGTGCTTTTATGACTGCTTCTCTGACAGTCGAATAAAGGATTTTGAATTGAATTGAATTGATTTCCGGGGGTCCTTTGCCCAGCTGTTTCGAGTACCGTTATAGAGCGTTTGAATAACAAAGTCCTGGACATTATGGCAGCCCCCCACTGCCCCGAACCATCAAGCAATACCCCTAAATAAGGAAACATTTTTGTGCATTCAATTGTAAGGCCGTCCACCCTTAATTCCTTTACTTCGGTCCGCCCCTTTCCACACACCATCATAAACGATTTTTTGGCATTCATTTTTAGCCCTCTTGAAGCCATAAAATGATTGTATTTTTCTAAAGCCCTCTTGGCTCCTATCTTTGTACGGGCCATAAGCACTGCGTCATCCACATAGAGGAGTGATACAGCCTGTTTCTTACCAAATCTTGGGCAATCAATGTTGCTGGCCTCCAATTCCTTTTCCAGAGCATTTGTGTAAATGGAGAATAGGAATGGGGCCAGCACGCAGCCCTGTCTGACACCCTTCTCTATGGGAAAAGGCCCAGTGCATTCTCCTTTAGTCCCGTGCCTCACCCTAGCTGTTGCCCCAGAATACAGCTGGCGAAGGAATGAGACTATGGCTGGTTCTACTCCTATTTCTTCAAGGGTCTGCCATAACTTCGCGTGATCCACGCAGTCAAAGGCGGCTGTGAGATCGACGAAGATGGCATATAAGCGTTCTTTCTTTGCCCGAGTGTATTTCCCCTGAATTATTACGAAATTGAGGACCTGCTCCACAGTACCCATCCCCTCTCTGAAGCCATATTGCACGGAACTCAAAATATTATTATCAGTTGTCCAGGTATGTAGTTTGTTTAAGACCGCTAGCTTCATGAGGGAGTCCAATAAAGATATTGGCTTATAATTAGATGGGCTCTCTCTATCCCCCTTTTTGTGTATCGGTATTATCACCGATTCAGTCCAAGCTTTAATGAATCCTATTGCACAGCATGATTGTAAAACGCGTGTGCATATTGGGGCCCACAGGTCCGGGGTTAGCTTAAAAACATCATTTGGTACCCCGTCGGGGCCCGGAGCCTTATTTCCTTTACTAGTATTAATGGCCATCAAAACTTCGTTGAGGCGAATTTCTAGGCCTATTGGTGAGTGGGCCAAGTTTAGTTCGTCCTTATCCATAATAGGGCACGGACTTTCCCCATCCCTTTTATAGACATTAGAGAAGAAGTCAATCCATGTCTCTTCATCAACGGCAACCTCAATTGATGCCATGTCCTCCTTGGTAAAGTAGGGCGCTTTGACTGCCTGCCAGAACAACTTTGGGTTTCTACTTTCAGAGGCTTGGAGTAGGTTTTGCCATGCTTGTTCTTTTAAATCCCTTCTCCGTTGTGACCTAGCTTGATTGTATGCCCTTCTACAAGTTCTATTAGTTCAGCATTTCTGGGTTTAGCGCTAAGCGTGGCTTTTAATTTAGTGTATGCTTTAGTGCATTGGGTATCAAACCACCCTATAGTTTTTGGGCGCTTTTTAACAGTTTTTCTAAGAATATCCCGGATTATCGCTGTGATGCTTCCAAAGGCATTTATAGGCACATGCATCAAGTGATTTAGGAATCGCAAACGGTGCGAATGGCAAAATTCGGCCGTTTGCGATTCCCAAATCACTATTTGGGATCCATTAACCAAAAAGTGAAGAAATCGCTATTTTTGCGATTTTTTAAAGTGCGATTGCTTTTAATGAATCGCAATTTTGCGATTCCTTAAAAGCAATGCATAAAACTGAAAAAAATTGCGATTTCGCAATTAGAGAGAAAAAATTACCATGAGGTTGGATCTCATGGTAATTTTACGAAATGTTAGAAAAATGCAATTTTTTGCATTTTTTTAACTTTCATGTTGTGCACACACATGCCCTTAGGGCATGTGTGTACACAACATATGTGCATTGTTTGATTTCAGGGGTGCAACACGGTGTCCTTTGGACACCCCTACACCCTTGAAATCGCAATCTCAATTTGCGATTAGCTAATTGCGAATCGCAAATTGAGATTGTCTTCCCATTCATTCATATGGGCCTCTAGGCCCATAGGAATAAATGGGAAGGGATTCCTTAATTGCGATTCGCAAAATGCTAATCGCAATTAAGGAATTCTAAGAAATCGCAATTTATTTAGCGATTTCTTAATGCATAGGCATTTGCAATTCCTTAATTGCGATTCCTTAAAAATCGCAATTAAGGAATCGCAAATGCCGAGTTTGATGCATGTACCTGTTAGTATCTCTTTATCTGAAGCCTTTTCATCTAGACAGATCTGGATATATGGCAGCGCTTTGGTAACAATCCCCTTATTTGTTTCCCCAGGATCTAACGCACTCCACTTTAGGCTAAAGCCATTTTGTCGAGCCAATGTTATATTCTGTACCCCCGCCAGAGCCTCTATTGTGGAGAATTTAGAGGAAGCAGGTAGGGATAAATGAAGGCTAATAGGCAGATGGTCACTGAGGCCATTTGAGTGGATCTCAAACTTCTCCACCCAGTTATGGTACTTATTGGGTACTAATATAAAGTCAATGACTGATTCTAGGCCCCTTGATATCAAGGTTGGGCTGAATTCCACCAGTGGGGAGCTCATCATATTTGCAAACTCCAGGTCATTTAATTTATCCCCATTCCCTGAGTGTCTAAAATGGTTCGCACTATAGCTTCCTTCCCACTCATCTTCTCTAGAGGTACATACATTCGAGTTACAAATGCTGATATTAAAATCCCCTCCCCATACAACAATTGTATCATTATCGTTTGCAAGGTACAGGTGATTTAAGTCATCAGTCAGATTATTCCGCACTTCCTCAAACCCTTCTTTTATGTTATTGTAAAAGTTCACCACCAGCAAGACTAATCCCGATGTAAAATGGATAGACACCATTTGGTAATAAGGGGAACTCTTCAGCATTTTTATCCACCGCACACTTAACAAGTTGGATACATATACACATATTCCCCTCTTGTGCCTACCATGTGCGGAATGTACGGCCGGGGTATGAAATGTTTTATAACCATCCAGATGTTTTTCCCCTATGAGCCATGTTTCCTGGATACACAAGACATCAAATTTGTATATAAAGTCCCTCCAAACTGTATTGGAAACCTTATTCTCCAATCCACAGATGTTCCAAAAAACAATCCTTACCGAATTTCGTTGTGCCAGTGTCTTTGGTAGTGGGAGATTAACATTGCCTTTGATTATTGGTACAACTACCTTTTCCGTATTCGCCACAGCATGCACTAGTTTCCCATTATCTTTATCAACACATACTTTCGGGAGCCCTTCAGTTCTCTTCACGACTTTGTGATCTATTCTCATAGTGCTAGGTGTACCACTAACTGCGTTAATATGAACCTCTGTGGGTAAGTTGGTTCTCAATGGAAGGACTTGTACGTTTTGGAATTCTATTAGAGCACCTCCTGTTTCAACCCCTTCCGGCGATGTTACTGCCAAACCCTCATTCTGATTTTGGGGACTGTCCCTATACTTTTTATAGCCATCGTTCCCCTTACAGCGTCAATCACAATCATTTAGGCCTGACAGTGGTGAAAATCTATTAGGCCATGAATACCTATCATGCCCCTGTATGCCCCATCTCTGTCCTCTTAGAGCCTCATCCTGATGTCCTGCCTGTCCGTGGGGACCTCTCCTCACTAGTTGCCAGTTGTTCCCATTAATATGTCTGGCATGATTTAATTGGTCTGTAAAAGAAGCCTAGTGGTAGGTTCTCAATGCCTTGACTCCTACCCCCTCCCCCACGTCTCACTTCGTTCATGATCCTCTCTACTGGAGATTGACTATTAAAGTTGACCACCACACAGTCACCCTTTTTTGATTTCTTAGACCTGCCAATCCAGGACACCCGAGTAACCATTATAATATTTGGCCCTACCAACCTACCCTCTGCGGTGTTACTAGACAACCAGTGCGTAACTTTGTTTTTCAACTGGTTGTGGTTCTCTCTGGCTCCCTCCTTAAGGGGAGGTACATTCCCTAACACTAGAACCAGTGGAGCGGATTGTGGTGGTAGGTCAAGAGTCTGTAGCCATACCGGACGCTTACAAGATTACCCGTAAAGACCGCACCAATCAAACAGGAGGAGGCATCGCCATCATCCATAAGAACACCATCAAAATCACGATCAGCTCCGATGATAATCTTGCAACTGCCGAACATCTCCACTTTCAGATCCACATCGACCCTAGGACCACGACCCTAGGACCACACTCAGAGGCACCCTCATCTACAGACCCCCAGGCGCCCGCTCTCAATTCAGCGATGACATCACGGACTTCGTCAGCCCACATGCCCTCGCCTCCGAGAACTACATTCTTCTAGGAGACTTCAACTACCACCTTGAAAACAAACACGACAGCAACACCACTACCCTTCTGGACAACCTGGCCAATCTCGGACTCAAACAACTTGTTGACACCCCCACCCATGTAGCCGGACACACGCTCGACCCTATCTTCACCTCCAGCAAGCACATCTCCTTCGATCGCACCACAGCTCTCCACTGGACGGACCACAGCTGTGTTCATTTCAGCTACAAAACCACCCTGACCCACAACCGCCCACAACCTATTCCTCGGAGAAACTGGAACAAAATCACCTCCGACCAACTCCTCACATCACTCCTCCAAAACCCTCCCACCCTCTCTTTGGACCCAAACCAAGCGGCCACCAATTTCAAGCAATGGATCACCCACAGTGCTGACGAACTAGCACCCCTGAAAAAAAACCAGATCAAATCAACCAGCAAAAAAGCTCCCTGGTTCAATGATGACCTTAAAAAATCCAAGAAGCTATGCCGCACCCTGGAGAAAACTTGGAGGAAAAACCCAACCACCGATAACATGTCCACCCTCAAGGCAGCCACCCGCAAACACCACCAACTGATTCGATCCGCCAAGAAATCAGCATTCAAGGATCGTCTCGACAACAACACCCACAACAGCAAGGAACTCTTCACCATCGTCAAAGAATTCACCAACCCCATCGCAGCTTCTAACGACATCACTCCCTCCCAAGACCTCTGTGATGCGCTATCCTCCTTCTTCTACAACAAAATTGCCGACATCCACAACAGCTTCAAGAACACTCCCAGCGTTCAACCCTCCCCACCCCCCTCAGATCCTACTTCGCCAACCAACACCCTTAGCGCCTGGAATCCAATCACTACTGAAGACACCATCCGCCTAATGAACTCCATCCACTCAGGCTCACCAACCGACCCCTGCCCCCACCACATCTTCAACAAAGCGGACTCCATCATCGCACCCCATCTCCGTGATGTCATCAACTGCTCGTTCAACTCTGCTTCCTTTCCAGAAAGCTGGAAACACGCCGAACTCAGCGCCCTTCTGAAGAAACCCACAGCAGACCCCTCTGAACTTAAAAACTACCGACCCATATCCCTCCTCCCTTTCCCGGCCAAAGTCATCGAGAAAGCCGTCAACAGCCAGCTCGCCGCCTTCCTTGAATCCAACAACTCCCTTGATCCATCTCAATCCGGGTTTCGAGCCAAACACAGCACCGAAACCGCCCTCATTGCAGCTACTGACGACATCCGAACACTACTGGACAACGGTGAAACAGTGGCCCTCATTCTACTCGACCTCTCCGCCGCTTTCGACACAGTCTGCCATAGCACCCTTATACAACGCCTCAGCAACAGCGGAATACAAGGAAAAGCCTTGGACTGGATCACCTCATTCCTCGCTGGGAGAGCTCAAAGAGTCCGACTTCCCCCATTCAATTCTGAGCCCACTGAAGTCACCTGCGGTGTACCACAAGGATCTTCACTCAGTCCCACCCTCTTCAACGTCTACATGAGTCCACTGGCCTCCATCGCACGTCATCACAACCTTAACATCATCTCTTACGCCGACGACACCCAGTTAATCCTTTCCCTCACCAAAGACCCCAACACCGCCAAATGGATGAAACATAGCCGCCTAAAACTCAATTCAGACAAAACGGAGGTGCTCATCCTGGGATCTTCCCCCTTTGCCTGGGACAACTCGTGGTGGCCTTCCGCTCTGGGCACAGCACCCACTCACACAGACCATGCTCGTAACCTTGGCTTCATTCTAGACTCCTCTCTCTCGATGTCCAGACAAGTCATCGCAGTCTCATCCTCCTGCTTCAACGTACTTCGCATTCTCAAAAAGATCTTCCGTTGGATCCCCCTCGAGACAAGAAAGACTGTCACCCACGCACTTGTCCCGAGTCGACTGGATTATGGTAACACACTATACGCCGGAATCACAGCAAAATTACAGAAAAAACTCCAACGCATCCAAAACGCATCAGCGAAACTCATATTAGACATCCCTCGCCAAGAGCACATCACCGGACACCTAAAAGACCTCCACTGGCTCCCCGTCAACAAAACAATCACATTCCGCCTTCTCACCCACGCACACAAGGCCCTCTACAATCTAGGACCCGAATGCCTCAACACTCGACTGTCCTTCTACAAACCCACCCGCCAACTAAGATCGTCCAATCAAGCCCTCGCCGCTGCCCCGCACATCCGAAAATCCACCATGGGTGGCAGATCCTTCTCCTTCCTTGCTGCCAAGACCTGGAACTCACTTCCCACTTACCTCCACCTTACCCAAAACCACATCTCCTTCAGAAAAGAACTCAAAACTTGGCTGTTCGACAAATAATGTACCCCTTCCCCAAGCGCCTTGAGACCCTCTGGGTGAGCAGTGCGCTATATAAATGCCCGAACTTGAACTTGAACTTGAACTATTTCAGGTACGTCCCTTGCGCCCTTATCCTGTACAAGACATGAGTTTAGCCCATTTTTCCTATCTTCTTTATCTTCAATATTCTTTCCACCCCCTGTTTTATTTCCTGGGCTATCCCCTAAGCCAATCTTCGTTCTAATTGATTTTAATCCTTCCACTACACTTGCAGATTTCGGGCATGGAGTGGAAAGGATGACTTTGGCATGCCCCCTATGCTCAATTGCTGGCCCCCTACTGTGTGAGCTAGATTTGGGAGTTCCTGGCCCTTTTTTATATTCCCAACTTCCATGCAGAGAGTGTTCACTTTATTAGTTAAGACCTTCAACCTCTCAATGAGCGGGAGTGTGAATGATCGTAACAAGCATTCCATGTGTACTATAGTGCAAACCCCCTCTGTATCAATTGTAGGAAAAGGTTGGTAATTAATTAATGGGGAAGGTGTAGGTAGTGCTAGGGGTGGGTCCTGCTTAGTGGGGCTAGATGGCATTACCACATTTTTACCAAAGAGTGACTTCACCACCTTATTAGTTTTTTTCATAATTTTAGGTTTCCTACCTACATGACAGTTGCCTCCCCTTTTCATTTTTCCTGCTTGTTTAGTGCGGGCAGGTCTACTATCCTTTAACATGGCTTCACTTTTTATTACAATTGGTTGGTATTCATCAGGGGAAACACTATTACAAGTAGACGAATGATCGTCAGTGGAAGATATAGTCTCATTTGAGTTATTTCCTGTGGAAATCAAGTTAACAGCAATAGGTATTGACTCAGGTGTACTGGCATCTCTTATTGCACCTAGCGACGACCTCTTCGTTGTCCCAAGTTCTAAAGATAGTCGCTTCTCCGTCAGTTCTATTTCCCTCCCCACCACCGCAGCAGTCCTTGCAAAACAACTTTCTAGGGTCCCGATTATACTGCCGCCTGTTATCTTTGGTTCAGTCTTTCTCCCCTTCTTAGATTTAAGAGTCATCTCACCTTGGGCTATAGGGACACAACAGACAGTCTGTAGTTGCGTAATCTCACCTGTTGGTTATTGCCCAGGGTGCTGAGGATTTAAGGGAGTTGCCCTGCCCGGCCTCCTCTGGCCTCCGAGGGCCTCAGAGGGCCCGCCCTTTGCCCGGGCTTAGCCCGGCGTTGCCCGTGCGCATCCCGCACCGCGGAAGGAGCACCGTTCTTTTCAGCGCCTTCCGGGCACGTCAGTTGGCGTCAAGCAGCCGAGGATTGTGGGGGCTGTAGTCCCCCCGCTCGGCGGCAGCAAGATGTTCCTGTCGCGGCGGCGGGGGGGACCAACAGCCGGTGTTTGCAGAAGCGCCGGTAGCCCAAAGGAAGGTTAGTATCAGGGTTTGCACAGCAAATTGAATGTCCAAGTGACCAGGAAAGATTGCCGGAATCGACTCAAAACAGTTCCCAAAAACACAGTTGCGTTCAGCCTACAGAGCCCAAAATAGATCCACAACTCAACAGTTTTATTAACTCCACTGTAGTCAGGCAAATTGCCCCAAACATTCACTGTCGGCTCTCTCTCTTTTAGATATGCCCTGCAAAATAAAGTCAGTAATTTTCCGCTAATTTTTAGCCAAGAAAAGTAGAGAAAAAGTACCTATAGGGACCTCCAGCGTAGAATCTGTTTCTGTCCACCAGAAAAACAAAGAAGAAACAGCTCCAGGTAAGCTGAGAGATCCTCTTGGAACCCGCCGTGAACAAAGCGCCTCTCCTCCGCTCCACGAGCGCTCCGAATACCAGGGAGTCAGGCGAGTTTCAGCGTATAACGTTCCACGTTCACAGGTGAGGACATGGGGCGGGTGAATCACACATCGCCGCCAGCCGTGATAAGATCTTCAATGGCGTTTGTCAGTTTCTAAGCTCTGCCTCAACTCTGCCTCGGGGAGAAAAGGAAGTACTGTATCCCTCCTGCAGACCGCTACCGCCCCGGTGAAATTCTCTACTCCGGACGCCGTGCAGTCAGCGCTCACAGGTGAGGGCGAAGGGCGGGTGAAACAAGCCAATACCTGATAATGTAACCACAGATATTGAAATAGACGATTCTCAAATCTTACAACTAAACAGAACACATCCTGATTGGAAAAAGTGGTTAATTTGGCCTACTGACACGAATAACTGTCAAGATAGATTCCTGAACAAAACACAGGGGTTAAAAATGACCAGACCAGACCCTAGATACTCCCAGAGACAACATCCAGGGATAGTAACAACATACAGTGTAGGGAAGCTGTGCCTTGAATGTCTAGAAGCATCCACACTGGCAGAAATTAAGCAACACTTAACTTTACTTAAAGATGGTGCTGACTTGCGTGATTTCATTATGAGACCACGCAAACAGCGTCAGAAACGCTTCATAGCGGCCAGCATCTATGCGGCATACAACGAGGCTTGGAAAGTAACTCAAATTGAAACAGCTGAAAAAATAGGAGAATTTGGAAAAATCACTCTTTGTTGTGGACAATGGGTTAATGACTCTGTCCTCCAGAATATATTCACTGGACAGTATTGTATCATCTGCCATCGATATAATAGACAAAGAATTGCTAATGTTACAGCATGGCTAGTCGCAATTGCGTTCTATTGTACAGCTAGGCTGGACGCTGCAAAATCTTCGTTCAGGCTATGTGCCATGGCGTTTAATCAACACAACGTCATTGTTTTCCATCTTTAACCTTACTGATAAACAAATCAGCTTGGCACAGAAAGGAGCAGACTATACAATCCTGAGCATCGAAATACTTGAGAGATTACCATTGACAATGTCAGAAAGACCTGTCATTGAATGGATAATACACGGGATTATCACTATTCCGATAACAACTTTCCGATTTAAAAATTGCCTTGAATATATACCGACTGGCCAGTATGAACGATTGGGTAAAGGGTACATTAAGTCAGCATGGAAATTACCATATACACACATGTGCTATAGTGACAACAACAAAAATGTATTTCTTAGTGGTGAAAATTGCAAACATTCACTAAGCGGTATACTTTTGTGCCAGGATATTAATTTACATGGGGCCTGTGAAGGAACTTCAAACAACCTTTCATGCCACCAACATGTCACACCTGCAACGCAGATAGAGCCTTTCTTTAAGCAACTCTCTAACAGGAGTTACATTCTAATAACGGATCACAGCTGTTGTGGCTTGATGCCAGGGAAAGCATATCTCGTAAGCGTAACTTCCATGGTCAAATGCTGTATGCAAGCATTGTTTCCAAACGGCCCTGGAGACTCCGAGACTCCCATTTGGCCTTGTTTGAATGTCTCTTCTATACGAATTGATACTTTAAGCAGAATGAAGTCTGTGCTTTTACAGACAACAGTGCCCATCAAGTCATCAAAAGAAACGTATGATCTCCAAGTTGCAAGGACAGCTTCGGAGATACATGACCTTTTATCAACAAATTGCCCCGTGCATTTCACAGAAATGCTTAGCCAAATTCTAAATATGTCAGATGCCGTAGGTATCTCAGGCGTATTTAAGACGATTTTTTCGGGACTGTTAATACCATTCAAAGCAATCCTATGAATTATTCCTAATTTTGTCCATTCAGTCTTTGGCGGCATACCCCTAACTTTGGGACTTGTAGCAGGCATTTTATTTTTGACCCTCCTGCTCCGATATGGCAAGCCAAAACACAGACATGACTCCGGCAAGGATGGAAGAAACGATCCTAGCAGTACGCTACCGGGACCGCACAACTAGTGTCCTTGGATTGGCCAGGCTGAGAGATCTCAACATGGCCTGGTTTCTTTCATTCTGACCTATATGGCAGACCTGCATCTTACCTGTGCTTCGATGTATGCTATGCGGAGAAGAATGCGTGTTGGACACCTGTCTTGCACTTCCATCAGCAGTACCAATGGATATCAATACTTTGCTAAGTCCTGTAACGACTCACGCATTGTGTTGTCCCCAGCGGCTACCAATCCTGATGATGGCATTCGTTGAGACTCCTGTGCTACGACTAGGTGGCGACAGTGGAGCGAGAAATAAAAGCAGCATCACCCAGGTACGACCTTCTGTGAGCATTACTGAGCCAGACATTGATGATAGCAATCATTCTCATACCTGTCAAGTCACAGCATTATCGAACTTGGTCAAACTGTCACCTGATTTTGTAGACCAATTCTTTGAGAGCCTGTCTGATATGATGTTCTCCCCTGAACAGAAACAATGATTTTTGAAAAACATTCCGACACACAGCGTTCGCATGAACTCTGAATTCGGCCTTCAGTTTTGATCAACAAAAACTACTGAAAGGCGTTGGAACTCTATTCCCCCGTTCACCATGAGAATTTTTTTTTAAATTGAACACTTTTTCAAAATATTTACCTTTTTTTTCTGGCACGAAATACCTTTTCTTAAAGTAGAACTATTCATAAAGAACAGAACTTCTATTTTTAGTTCATCTAGAGACATAATAACTTCACCTCAGCCTCTAGCACATGCTGCAGCAATTACATTTATATGTGATGAAATAATATCGCCTTTCTTTTCTGTATAAAGAGATATTTCATGTGTAATTCTTTTTTTTCGCAAAATCGTTCAACTGTTTACATATGCTATAATTTTTGAATGATTTCTATGCTTAAAGACGTACAGTACCTATATTTTCATGTATTTCAAATACACCATTTCAAACGCAATATGTATTTTGGGGTGGAATATTTCAGAAACTCGTCTCTGGCATAAACTATCAGAGCCATATTTCAGGTCCTCGCCTCTGCAGCTCATTAGTAGATGACACAGCCGAAGCCACTATCTTAGATTCCTAGATTACACTCCGAGTTCTTCAACAAGATAAAACCCCCAGCAACCTGGGAAAGCCCCACTTGCTTTGTTTTTATTAGTGTTAGAACTCTAATGAGCACTGTAAGAACGACCAGTTCCGAGTGACATCTTTATTGACGTCTTATGTCCAAAAACCTACGTCAAACAAAGCACCTTTCAGCTATAAATATTACCAACGTTGCCTTAGGCAAATGCGATGGTGTGGTGAATACAGGAGCAGAACAGCTGTCCCTTGCAGAGCCCATCAGATGCGAGAAGCCCACGGACGCTGCCCCTCCTCCTTGACGCGCTGAGAAAGACGCTGTCTTTTCTCCTGCCGAGAAAATCCAGCTCCGGCGTTTCCAGCCTACCCTTGTGGGTGACTGGGATATCGAGTCCTGAAAGGAGATACCAGCCTTCCAACATTCTATGCCAGAGGTATGGTGTTGACTAACCCCTTAGAGAGAATTCTTGAAGCAAACCCTTGGCAAAACCAACTTAACTAAACTGCTACTTACTTACTCCCTCCCAAGTATTAGGCTTAGGTCAGGTACACTGGGATAGGCATAGTTAGAAGCACCAGTTGAGTACGTTAGTCAAATGTATATATGAATGTATATATTTTATTCATTTTAACCATTGTATGGCTAAGAAACCATATCAATGCTTTTACAGTATTATTTCACAATCCTCCTTTTACTGTACGCACTTTTTATAATAACAAGTCTTGCAATTGTGGCAATTCCTTTCTCTTGCATGAGAAGAAAGACTGTTCAATAAATAAAACCTTTTATTGAAAACGCCTGTCTCTCTATTCTCTGCATACTGGTGAAAGTAATCTGCACAACTGACTGAGTGAAATAGCTGTCTATTGTTTCACACGACTCTAGAGATTGACTCTTATTCTAAGGAGCAAAGTTGTCATGTTTATGCGGTTGTTGGAAAACTGAATCCCTTTTTGTCTGTACCAGGGAAGCTGATCACTTCCTATTCAGTCAAGAAAGTTTCCAGTGACCTCTGAGCTAGTTGGTACAAACCCAATTAAGTTTAGCATAGTCAGTAGAGACCTGGAAGACCGCACTTCTACGTCTACACTGCTGTTTATGTTATTCCAATGCACAGGGCCTATAGGGAAAATAGGAACTACACTACAACCCCCTTTTGTACCGGGTTTTGGGACTTCCCCTCGATCGTCACCTACCCAGCCGGACCATGGACAGACTTTCTTTTCGTCTCTCTGCCGCTTCTCCCTCCCACCCCTTTACCCCTACCCCTTCCCCGCTACACCTCAATTATCTCGTCTCCTATGCTCTTGTTATTGTTTGTCTAGCAACTGATGTAAATTGGAACTGATTTAATCTTGTAATGTAATTTTTGTGGCACCTCATGTAAAGTGCTCTGATACCTCCGGGTCTAGCCAGCGCTATATAAAACTCTTGAATAAATAAATAAATAAACAAACCCATGTGCCAGGCCTGCCTCACTTTCGGGTTGAAGAAGACTCTTTAGTACCGACTAGAATGGAGGTAAACCCATTGGAGAAAGCAGAGGCAGGAGTCCGACATCACTCTTGACATCATCAGTGAACGTGGCACTGAGGCAGAGGAAGAATCTGGTCCCTCACTGGCCCAGTTCATTTTGGAGGCAAGCTTACCATTTGAGTCTGAGGGAGAACAGCAGGTGGTAAAAAAATCTGGGTGTCTGGGTTGATTCGTCCCTTAGTTTCCAGGTCCAGACCAAGAAAGTGGCAGGGACCTGTTTTGGAATATTGCAGGGCTCAAACCGTTGCTGTTTATTTTTTATCATTGCATTCGGCAAGTTTTCATTCAGGCCTCCATTTTGTCTCGACTGGATTACGCCAGCTCGCTGTACTTGGGGACGAACAAGACCGAAATCCTGCAATTGCAGAGGGTTCAAAACGTGGCTGCTAGAACTGTCCTTGGCCTCCCTAGAGCTTGCTCTACTATTAGTGCCATCCGCCGACTACACTGTTGCCGGTGGCTAGACGTGTAGAGTTTAAGTCTCTTTGCATTGCTTTTCAAAATCTTGAATCTCTCTCCTCCTGGGATCCTGGTCAACCTACTTTTACCCTATACACCCACTCGCCAAAACCGCTCTATGGGTCAACATCTGGCGGTTGTTCCTAGGGTGAGGAGGGTGCATGCTAGGGGCATTCTTTCCGCACCCTGGCAGCCAAACTCTGGAACTCTCTTCCTATACATATCCGCAGCATGAATAACTTCCTGCCATTCCGTAGGGCAATTAATGACGCACCTCTTCCCTCCGCTCGAAGCCCTGCTTTCTGCTAGTAGCCTCCTAATTCCTGCTGTTAGCACTGGGACGCCCCTTTGCCGGGGCAGCTGTGGGCTTTATAAAATGTATAATATAACATAACATAACATAACAAGACTCCAATGCTTCATCCCTGAGTATGGTCACACATAACTTTGCAGCGACCACGAATACAGATGGTGCACTGCCCAAGTGTGGGTTGGGTATCGAGCCCAGAGTCTCAGTAACAGCCAGCCATGCCACTTCTGCCTTCCGGACATGGTCAGCACTGGTAGAAGTCTTCGGAGTCTATAACGCTCCCTCCTCTGGCCATGCGAATCCCACTTAAGCCTTTGGCCCCTTCGGAGCCGGCATGGTCCTCGGCTCCAAATCCGACATCAACACCAAAGCCAACACCGGTAGCGAAGACACCATCAGCGGAAAAACAGCTTCCACATCCATGGCTGACTCTACACTACACTCAGTGCTAAACATCTCATCAACGGCTAGCTCCAAAAACTCAAAGCAAAATGTTCTCTGGTGCCTGCAGGAGATGTTAGATCCTCTCCTGAAGTGTGTTCATTCACTCACAGACGGGCAAAATCTCCACAACGCTGCCCACGAAGCCACAGGAGGGTCTGCCAAGGAAAAAGAAATTGACTTTCGAGGTGCATATCGCTTTGGATTCTCCTCCACCAAGCATAAGAGACATAAGGACAAGGGTATTACCCCCATTCCTCATCGGCCTACTCCTTCTCCTCCTCCTCCTCTACCACTACTTCCTCCATCACCACCTCATGCCCCACCTCACACATATTCACCTAAGAGGTAGTCACTCCTCTTATGAAGAGAGCAGCCCACCTCATCTGGCCGATCCCTATGATGCACCCTAGGACCCTAGCCCAGAGATGAGACATGGGGTGACCATGATGTTGATTCTCCGGGTCATACAGATCTGGATTTGTACCCAACCAAACCCTCCTCTCCTACTTCTCCCATTCCCTGATGACACTAATACATATCACAGGATCCTACACAGGGCGGGCACATGTTGATATATATGCGCGTTGTCCAGGAAGATGATGACTTCCTGGTCAAAACATTATCCAAGACCCAACACACCCTTCAGTTCTCCCTATGCTTTAAGAGATGCCCTTGAGGCGTTTAAGGGTCTTGTTGATGCCAGGGATATTACACCCATTGATCCCTCTGCATCTGTGGCTGTGTGTCCCCAGACTTGCTAGTAGTCCATGCAGTGCATAAACGCACAAATGCTCAGGCGACAGGAGACACTTAGAAAGCTGGACGCAGTGGGCAAGAAGGTGGCAGAGCAATCAGACACACATCAGAGGACTCAGTTACCCGTCTCTCCTGATATGACGGAGAGCTTTGGGATGAGATGGAGGAACTCCTTAAACACCTCTCTGAGGAGTATCAGCAGCGTGGTCATGGTCAAGAGGAAGTAATGGAGGGGAAGTGGTAATGCCACTATTCATGGCACCCCAGATGTAGCGAATCCTGTGGCTAGAGGTGTCAACGCCAGTACCCTGGACAGACGTCAAGCAAGGCTCTGCATCCCTGGCTTTAAACCACAGGAACAGCAGCATCTCTTAACCTGCCATTCGATGGTGAACATCTTTTCCGACTGAGGTGGAGCAGGTGCTCAAAAAGCTTGAAGACTGCCTGGACACAACCAAGATCATGGGGTCCCTTCAGACCTCCACTCCATGGAGGTCCTTTCAGAGGTCACAGTGCAGAGGAGGCACTTCTTTCTTCTCTATGTTCTATTTATGAACTGTCTAGCTTTCTTTTCATTTGTTATGTTAGATTTTTTTTCTAAACTGTTTATGTATTTTGAACTAATTGTTTGTCTTTTTTGCAATTGTTTTTTGTCTGATGTATTAATTTAGTGGGAACCCTCTATTTCTGATATTTTGGGTTTTGCAAACTTATGGGTGTTCGTTTGTCTTTTGTCACATATCTTATGGACTTTTGAAAGTGTTTTCTAGATTAGATTAGATTTTTGTAATGTGGTTTCTCTATTTTTATCAAATGAATTTATATATGTAATGTATTTTATCTTTTCTAATTTCCAAAAAAAAGAGACTTATAAAAATACTGAATAATAAAAAATAAATAATGACATTTAATTGAGCTATTCTGTGGGTGGAACTGTTTCAATTTTGTGGAACTTTGGTCCTATTTTTATTATGGTTTCCCTTACATGGTATTTAGCAGAGTGCTGTGGAGGCAATTAGACCTCCTCCCCAGACCCTCCTGCCTCCTTCCAGAAGCAATAACCTCACTCTTCACCCCCTTTCCCCATCTAATGCCCCTTCTCCCTCGGGCGATATAGATAGAGACGCTATAGGTCTCAGCAACTGGCTCACTCACGAATTTTCGACTCGTTGTCCTCCCCACAAACGGGACAAGGCCTTGAAGACAGCTAAACTCAAGGCCCCTTGGTACACGCCGGCCCTAACCGCCGCCCATCTCCTTTGCAGAAAAGCTGAGAGGAGATGGCGTAGAACCTACGACAACAACGATCGCAGGAACTACATCCTACAGAGGAAAACCTACCTTGCATCCATTAAATCAGCAAAAAAAATCTACTATGTCAACGCTATTAATGATGCTAGCCAAAAGCAAAAAACCCTTTTTGCTATAGTTAAATCCTTTACCAAACCCAAAGCTCTCCAACCGGAAATCCCCCCATCTCAAGAATTCTGTGATAAAATCTCGGACTACTTTGATGACAAAATCACTCTCATTCACAAAAATTTCCCTCCCCCACCCCCAGTTCCCTCACCACGGGATCCTGAACATTTCAACCAACTTACAAATAGTCTCAAAAGCTTTACTCCGGTTACCTTGTCCCAGACCAGAGATGCGATCCTCGCCTGCAAATCTGGCTCTCCCTCTGACCCCTGTCCACCTAGGATTCTCCACCTCATCATCGACGAAATCAACCCCTCCATCAACACCATAATCAACCAATCTCTCTCATCCGGTTCAGTCCCATGCTCTTGGAAACAAGGGGTGGTCAAGCCGCTCTTGAAAAAGTCTAATAAACCCCCCTCTGACCTGACTAACCTTCGTCCGATCACCCTCTTACCTGCACTAGGTAAAATAACGGAACAGTTGGTCCACAAGGAGCTCAAGACCTTTCTGGACTCACATAATTTACTTCACCCCCAACAATCCGGTTTCCGGCCGAAACATTCCACCGAAACGGCCCTGATCGAGCTGACCGAAACAATCAAAACCCTTCAAGATCGAAGGAAGAAGGCTATCCTGATCCTTCTCGACCTCACGGCAGCTTTCGACACTATTTCCCATTCCATCCTGATGAAGAGACTCTCAGACATCGGTATTACCAACTCTGCCCTATCTTGGATCAGTTCTTTCCTCAGTGACAGGTCCCAAACCGTCTCACTTGGCCCCTATCACTCCAAGGAGAAAAAGGTGTTCTGCGGCGTCCCCCAAGGTTCCATCCTGAGTCCCCTCCTCTTCAATATCTATCTTATCCCTCTCCTCACCCTCATAGAATCGTTCGGCATAACTGTCACTTCTTATGCCGACGATACTCAGCTGATCATCCCCCTTGATGAAAATACCAACACGGCTGAGCTCAACCTGAAACACTGCCTTACAGCAGTCTTCCAATGGATGGACACCAATCACTTGCGCTGCAACTCGAACAAAACCGAGATTCTTCCCATCGGAAAAAATGCTTCCTTCTGCCCTGCCCTGTGGTGGCCGGACAACTCTGCTGCCCCTCCCCAAACCGTCTCATCAGCCAGGAACCTCGGTGTCCTCTTCGACTCCGAGCTATCCTTCGATCTCCACGCCTCAAATACGGCAGGTAAATGCTTCGGCATAATTAAGTCACTAAGGAAATTCTTCGACTTTCTCCCGCTCGAATCGAGAAAAACGGTAGCGGTAGCCCTCATTCTGTCCCGTGTTGACTACAGCAACGGACTCATGGCAGGGACCAAAAAATCGACCCTCGCCAAATTACAAAGTGTCTTGCACACTGCCGCCCGGCTTGTCCTGAAACTTCCACGAAAATCCTCCATCTCGGCAGCCCTTAAGACCCTGCACTGGCTCCCGCTGCACAAGAGAATTCTCTTTAAAATTCTCATTGTAGCATTCCGAGCCTTCAACAAAACCGGTCCTTCCTACTTAACTAAACGCTTCCCCCATTATACTCCGTGCCGCTCCCTAAGATCTGCACAAGACAACCTCATGACCTTGTCTAAATTCAACCTGAATTCCAAAGGCGGCAAAACTCTAAGCAACTTAGCCATTAAAGCCTGGAATAGTATGCCAAGGCATCTCAGGCTTCAAACAGTCGAGAAACCATTCCGGAAGCTTCTCAAAACCTGGATCTTCAAGCTCCCCGACGACTGGTCCAAAGCTGCCATTTAGCTTTCCCCACTCCACTCTGTGACTGGAATCAGGACCCATAGCGCCATGATGCTCCTTCCGGAGCGACCGCTTGCGCTTTATAAATACCACTCCAAATTCCAAATTCCAAATAACAATCACACTACCACTAGCAGCCAACAAGGGATATTCCAAAGGGGCATACAGAGGCACCAACACCAGTGGCTCTTTCCATTATAGAGCATGGCCACTGCCAAGAGTTCACCTCAGCCTCAACAAGCATCCCACCCTGCAACCACACCCTCAGTCTGGAACACCAGTGCTTCTTCAAGAAGAGGTTCAGGCATTCATTCTCAAGAGGCAGTAAAACCAGTGCCACCGCAAGGGGGTGTAGTCTCTATGTTCTAATCCCTAGAAAAATACCGGTCTCTCTGGTCCATACCAGTCCTCAGGCCACTCAACAGGTACACCCTCACTTCCAAGTGACCACTCTGCAGGATGGTATTACACTGCTGCAGCCAGGCGACTTCAAGACTGCACCTGATCTGAAGGGTGCCTCCTTCCACTTACCCATCCGCCCCCTCATCTGCACTACCTACGGTTCAGGGTCAGTTTTCAATATTATCTGTTCCAAGTGTTGCCATTCAGTGTCCCCACAGCCCCATGGTTATTCATCAAATGCCTAGCCGCTGTAGCCACTTATCTCAGAAAGGGGCGGCACCCACGTGTTCCCCTACCTAGACGATTGTCTAATGAAGAGGGCAGGCAGCGTTTCGCTCACACCCAATCACCTTTAAACCCGATCCACAGTTTGGGCTTCACTATAAATATATCCAAGTCTCTCCTCCAGCCCCTCAAAATCCAGCCGTTCCTGGTTTCTGTTCTCATTACAATCACCGGCAAAGACTACCGCAGTCACACCAGGGTTCAGGCATTTCGGCAGATTCTGCCTCTGTCAGATCAACAGCTCACAGTGAGGACAGGCATGTGCCTCCTTGCAACGATGTCCTCATGCATAGCCAAGGTTGCCCTTACCAGGCTGCACGTGCATTGACTCCAAGAGAACGGATCAGCACAATGGGCACAGGGTCATTTGGAGACTCTAGTGTTGGTGAGGGTCAGTACCCATCTCTCTCTGCAGTGGTGTAACATCAGCAATCTGTTGCGGGTCCAGCCATTCATGGACCTGTTCCGCAGGTGACCGACACCAAGGATGCTTCACTCTCAGCACGGGGAGCGCATCTTTCATAGATGACTGTTCAGGGCATGTGGACACTGCAACAGTGAATCCCCCTCAGTAATCATCTCAGGCTCCTGGCCATCCAATTAGCTTTCAAAGGCCTTTTTCAGGAACTTCAGCACAACGTACTTCTCATGAAGGCAGACAGCCTGCCTACCTTGCCATGTGTCCAAAAGCAAGACGGTGCACAGTCACTGCAGTTACCAACACCTGGGCAGAGGATTTGGCATTGGGCACTTCACCATTCACCACATTCACACCACTTGTGTAGTATGTTCCAGGAGTGGACAACAGCTTTGTAGACCTGCAGAGGAGGATGCAGCAACAAGTCCATGAGTGGGAACTCCTCCCACAAGTCCTGCTTCTGTACTTCCGCCATTCAGTGGGTCCCGGAGTTGGACCCCCGTCACCATCGCCCAAAATGCAAAATGGCAAAACTTCGCCTCCAGATTCCCACTTTCCATGGGCAGTGATCTATGGATGAATTAGTCAGAGGTCTTTGCCTACGGTTTTCCACTACTCCCTCTTTCCTTATGTTGTCTGGAGGCTTTGGCAAATATCCCTCACTCTCCTGGTAACTCCCACCTGGGCCAGACAACCCAGGCTTATGACTCTTCTCGAGATGTCCATTCTCCCCCATGAGAGGCTCTCCAACAGGCCAGATCTTCTCACTCAGAACCAAGGCAGAACCAGGCACCCCAACAACAAGCAGTTCAATCTAATGTGGCTCCTGAGGTCCTCGAGTTTGGGTATTTCAATCTCTCTCAAGAATGCATGGACATCCTACAAGAAGCACGCAGACCAACCATGTAAGCCTGGGATGCAGCCCAGTGGAATAGATTGGTCCATTACTGCTTTTCGAAGCACCCGGGCCATCTTTAACATGCAGTCCAGGATATTATGGGTCATGTCTTCCAAAAAGCAGGCCTCGTTTAAATGTCCCTACACCTTCACTTTCCCGCAATTGCTGCCTGCCAAATGTCCTGGTATTTCAATTCTGACTCTGCAATGTCTTGACAATTTTATGTACCTCACGGGTCATATATAATCTATTGAAAACCAGATATACAAGGAGTTTCATCAAATCCCCAAGTTAAGATAATGCATGTCTTTTTAGACTTTAGAGACTACATTTCCCATCTCCCCAGGGCACAAGCGGATGATGTCACAGGGTGCGCCTGTACTCAGTACACCGACAATGCAAAATTATATTATGGCCGCCGCCACATTGCCTCGGTACCTCCCCATAGACAGCCCAGAAGGACGTCTGGGGTACCGACGGACATGTGAGCAGGGGATGGCCAGCATTGCTAACGGCTCATAGCAATTTCTGTCGGATGGTTTGTGTCGTGTTTAAGCAAGTGAGCTAACATGGCATGTACATGCTGGTTACACAATTTGATTACGTGGGGTCTGATTTTGTGGGAAACGGTGTTTGTTGTGATTTCACACAGAGTGCCCTTAAGTGTGGACGGATGGGTAAGCGCTAGCAACGTGAAAGCCTACCTATTTGATATTCGACAAACCCGGTCTGTTACCGCCATATGCAAGTATGAATATGCAAGCGTGGTATATGACCTAATCACGGGGTGACCGCTGCTTTTTGAGATTTTATGCAGAGTTACCACTAAGACAATTATAATGGTTATAGCGTCAGAGGCACGTACATTGTCTTGAGAAGCCTCAGTTTACCAGTTTGCATCTGACAGACGCGGTTTGTTTACCGGTTTGTCTACCGCCACGTAAGCAAGCGATTGCAACAATATTCAGAAACAATACTTGCTTACCAGTGACACTTGTTACAGAGGCGACTTTTACCACTAAAGAATATAGAGATCAATTAAAATTACGATACATCTTCATGCCTTGAGCTGTTCTTTTATGAACACGCAATTGTAAGCTATGAGGTCCCTCCTTTGATACTTTCCTTTCCTCCCCATCAGAGCGGTGCTCCGTTTTACCTGCGCTGTGGCCAGGTGAGGTGGAGTTGCGTTTTCCTGCCACATAGGTGAGTGACAATGTAATTAAGTAGATACATTATCACTGTATGTTACTTTATCATTATGACATACAGGCACTTTGTCCTATATAGGATCAATGAATCTCAATGTAAATGTAAATGTACATGAATTTATATAGCACAAATCACCACTGGTTTCTAAGCGCTTGCTTAGGGAACCCGTCCTGGTATTCCCCTGTGAGATAACCCCAGCAGGGTATCTGCAAGGTGAAAGCCAGGCATCCCACCGTGAGGGGCCGTTGTGGAGATTAAGCAAGCTATTGCCCAGAGTCGCAGAGTGTGAACCCGTGAATCAAGTAGGCACCGGAGAGAGAATTGTCGAGTCCATGGACATTTTAGGACTCAAGATCCGCCGAGCCGGGAATTGAACCCTGGTCCCGGGCTGACCTCTGCTTCCAGGTCTGCCTGCTCTAACCAGTGAGCCACACTTCTCCAATAGCACAATGTGATATGAATACACTACTAATTATGCTGTGTATGTCTTTCTTTCTATGTATCTGTTTGTTTGTTTGTTCCTTTTGACATATTGGTGCATATTGGACCACGAAGTCAGGAGAACCGAGATACTAACAGTCTCAGGTGATATAAATCTTTTTTTACACTTATATCTAGCAGTAGCACTCATGGTCCTGAAGAAGCAGTAGGAGACCGTTTGGCTCAGTTTAACTGTCGAAACATGTCAACCCAACATTCTTTTTAGTAGTTATTTGTTTACACTACTACGCTGCACTGTTTTTATAACTTGGGAGTGAAGAGGTGCTCATTAAAATTATTTTACCCCTTTACTACCCATTTTTATTTGTTCTCACATTTGTCACTTATCATTTTCACAATTTCAGCACTGCTAGTCAGTTGCCACCTGACACCCATATAAACTATACGATCACTGGGACACATAGGTGAGATTAGGCTTACACACGTGCCAAATCTGCAGAGGGTACATCACTCTACCTTCATGATGTGAAGGAGCCCAGATGATGTAGGGTGGTACAGGTCGGTAATCTGATGGGATTTTTTCTTACAGAAGAAGTTCCCTAGGTATGATTTCGCTGTTTTACCTTAACAGTTGAGGTCAATGTCTTACAGATACATAGTCAGTAGATTGTTTGTCTTTTTGACCCATTGCTACTTTATGTTGGTATCTTCCTTCCACCTCAACCAGACCATGGAGCTCCTTGTCTATACCTCTCACCCAGACTCAAAAACAGGGCCCTTCAAAACCTTAACATCAAGCATGCCCTCATGTTGCATATGTACAATTCTTCCGTTACATAGTTGAAACGTTTTGTATATAACTGCCTTCATGACAACCCAACTGTCCTATCTATTGCTCCATCTCCTTGCTCACCCGCTGTGGGAATAACAATATAATAATGGAGCCAGTACTCATGCGCATTGCCAACTAAGGCAGGAGTCACTGCACTCATGACTCGAAAGACCTCTTTGAAGAAAAACAAGATCCTAATGTCCGAGTTCAGCGTTAGATTGCAGGAGAATGCAGAGCATGTGAATCTACAGCACTACACGCCAAGAACAGATGCTTACAGGGTGAGTAACAAATTCCTTTTGTGATGAAGAATGCAAATGCTGCAGCAGTTTGGGGCACTATGTGATGAGCACTGAAAGTTTATATTTATGCAGGAAAAGTTATGAATGCACAATTATGTATTTCCAGTGACCACTTATAGAATATGAACACATGGTAAAAGTGCACATGCAAACATGTTTTAGAACACAACTAAGAAGTTCTGAATAAATTAAGTATTTATACATGGGTTTGCTTTCTTCTTAGTGAATGTTGTACAAATTTTGCACAATGTATTTTCATTGGAGATTAAAAGACCAGTGTTACCAGCATGGTGTTCCTCTCCCTTCATGCCTGACAAAGTGATTCACTTTTGGTGAATGAACATGATTTGCTGAACCTATATCCTTTTCCTGCTCACGAAACTCCTGTTGGTATTATAGCACTGGAATCCTTTTTATTAGTCTGTGAAAGTGATGAAATAACAAGATGTGGGATGAAAGTCCTTCGCACAGCGTGGTAAAGCTCGCTGTCCTGCCATGTCTCTGGACAGTCCTGTGCCGTTTTCCCCATCGAGCTCGACAGTCCTGTGATCCCACTGAGGTTTCTCCTGTTTTATATGTCTGATGGTGGAGCAGAGCCCTGAGGTTGATAGGGCAGCCAAAGAGCACCCCACTATTTTAGGGTGACTATAGTGCCCTGTACCCAGGCTAGAGGAGACTGACGGGGGTGACAGCAGCATCACTAGCCGATGTCCAGGCCATTTTATCTTCATACATCTGGAAAGATGGCCTAGTATCCCCCTTCATGTAAAGACTTTGGGCTTCATTTACAATATTTTGATGCACGGCAGCACAAAAAGCCGTCCATCTGCGCTGCGTTGCATCAAAATAAAAGGGAAGGAATGCGCCTTATCTACTAGATATAGCGCATTCTGTCCTCCCCTGCACCGGCGCACGAACAGCAGCCATGCACCATCTCAGACACACTTACATCATTTTAAAAGGGTGCCTACACTGAGGGGATGTTTGTTTTTGTGCACAAAAACAATCTTTAAAGGTGTTTTCCTCTTTCTATGCATAGAAAGAGAAAATATCGAGGAGAAATAAAAGGATTTCTCCTTGTTGCACCTACTTACACTACCCCGGGATGGGCATAGGATTCTGACTCATTCCTGGGTTTACAAAATGTTTTAAATCTGGAAATGCACCACGTTCCATTGATGTTGATTGGTACCACCCACAGTAACACCCATGGAACGCCCTTTTCATGCAGAGTTATGCATGAAAGGGAAACATATATACAAGGACATAGAAGAGTCATGCAGGGTGACTTTACATGACCGTGTCAATATGGGGAAGCCCATTGCTCTGCCCCAAAGGGGAGCTGAGTACACAGCCGTGGAACTTCGAGTGGGCTTAAAGGCCCCTCTCCCATGACACAGGTAACACGCCTGGTCATTCTACTTATCACTTATCAAAGCTGCATGCTGCTCGATTTACTTTGCTCGGGGTAAAGGCAGTCGTTCTTCACACTTATGAGGGTAGCTTGTTGGGTGCCTCTCCTGGTCTTAAGACCGCACTCCGTGAGATAGGCCTAATCATGGTGTACAGACATGATCCATCTTTGCTCGTGACTAAAAGAAATCATTACCAGTGACCCAGATATCACCACAGCTGGGGCACTCAGGGCAGGGGTTCACGCATATTACCATGCAACTGACTTTTCTATCCCAACATATGCCCCCCCAAATCAGACTACCCCTAATAAACTCCCACCCTGGAGAGATTGAGTGATCAGATCAGTAAATCTGGTGGGAAGGTCTGTCTGCATTTCCTTGGCTCAATCAAGCTCTGTGCTCCACCACAAAGTCTAACCCTTGTAGACAAACAGACTATCTCAACAACTTGGGATTCTCTCCCTTCGTACCCATCAACCATTTCAGTGGCTTGTATTCTGTTTGCATCACAAACTTGGTGCTAAACAAATATAGATGGGACTAACGCAAGGGCCATACTACGGCAAACTGCTCCTTCTCAAGTCTGTCCAGTTCCTCTCCTTGGGTAATAATCTCCTACTAATAAAGGCTGCTCTCTACCTTTGTCATCTAATTGAGCTAAACCCACTTCAACTCCCTTGTCATAGGCATCTGTCTGTACAATGAAAGGCTGACTAGTCAGTCGCTTTAAGTACAGGTGCAGTGCATAGTACCTTCTTCAGTTCTGCAAATGCCTTTTGCCATCTTCGTCTAGATAATTTTTCTGCGCAGCTCCTTGGAGGTCAAATCAGTCAAGTGCAATTATACTTCCATAGTTCACCATAAAATTCTTGTACTGCCTGGTGATTCCTAAAAATGTCCTCACTTTAGCCTGGGTAGCAGGCACTTCCCATTCATCACATACTGAATTTTGGCATCTCGGATCTTTCCATTCCCACCTCATGTCCAATGTAGACTACTGAGAACTGCTCCATCTGACACTTTCTCAACTTGATAGTTAGTTTTGCATCCTGCATCCTAGCCAACACCTGTCCAAGGTGGCTCCGGTGGTCCTGCCATGAATTGATAACCACCCCAATATCATCAAGGTAGGCCACACAGAATGTATCCAGACATGCAAGAACATGGTTTACCACGCGCTGAAAAGTGGCAGGAGCATTCTTCAAGCCAAAGGACATCCCATCTGGTGTAGAAAATGCTTTCTTCTCCTTGCCACTTGGTGCTGTTGTGATCTGCAAGTGCCCACTTGGCAGATCCAAGATGCTCAAGTACTTTGCAGCATCTAACCATTCCACAAGCTCATCCACTCAGGGGGTTGGATGGGCACCGATCTTTGTCACCTGACTGAGGGATCTGAAGCTCACACAGAACCGCAAGCCAGTTGAGGCTTCTTTTGGTACTAGTACCGCAGTACTGGACCACGGACTAGGATCTCTCAATGACCCTCAGGTTCAACATCTTGGCAACCTCTGCCTTAATGCATCCCTGAACGCGGTCCGACACTCTGTACATTCTGCCCTTCACTAACAGATTCTCGCCTGTGCCTCTGTCATGCACACAGATGGGTCAACCTTGAAGCCAATATGAATGAGTGTGAAAAATGTCTCAAAACCTTTCTACACCCTCTCTGCTGCTCAGGCGTTAACTCAGGAGCTAGCTGAAATCCTTCCCCGGTGTCATTCTTTATGTAATTATGCAACTAGCCAGGAAGAGGCTCACTGTCTACCTCAGCTTCCTCTGCCATAGCCATGACATTCTCCTGGTAATCTCTCCGGAGGTAAGGCTTGAGGCTGTTCACATGACACACACTCTTGGGTTCCCTTGAGGCACCTGTGTCCACTAAGTAGTATACTATAGACACCTTCTGACCTGCACTGCATGGCTAACCATTTGTCCTCCAAAGACCTTGGACAAAAAGGCTTCAGTGCCAACACCCCCTGACCTTCCAGATAACCAGTCATGGCAGATTTCTTATCATACCAGTCATTCATCAGCGCTTGGCTTGCCTAAAGCTTTTTCTTTGCCTGACTCTATTGTGCCATCAATCTCCTGAGGCTAAGCACACAGCACACCACCTCCTTCTGTGAAGGCTCGGAGGTTCCTTTCCCCCCCCTTCTCTCATTGGGGTGAGTAGAGACTGCACTGGGTGTCCATACAGAAGCTCAAAGGGGCTGAATCCCACCCCTTCTGTGGAATCTCTCGGGATGCAGATAAGACATTGCACGATAAGATCCCACTTCTTCCTGAGGTTCTCTGTCAGAGTTTGCATCATGCTCTTTGTTTAAATGACCCACCAAACCATTGGCTTGTGTGTAGTATGCTGAATAGAAGTTGTGTGTCACACCAACTTGCTCCCACATCTCTCTCATGAAAGGCGAGATAACATTGGTCCCCCAGTCTGAGATCACTGTCCTCGAAGAACCAACCTTTAGAAAAAATCCGAGGAGAGCTCCTGCTACCACACGAGCAGTCAAACTCCTCAAAGATCTCGCCTCTGTATACCTAGTGGTGTGATCCACCACAATTAAGATAAACCTGTTGCCTGTATGTGAGGGGGTCAACTGGACCACCTACATGTATTCCCACCCTCTCAAATGGAATAACATTAACTGGTAGAGGGACTAGAGGTGCCTTCGTCCTGCTCTGGGCCTTCACCATGGAGAAAGTGTATAACCAGTCTGATGATGTGCACTGGTCCCTGGGTCACACCACCAGCCGCACTGGCCACCGTCTCTAATTTATGTAGGCACACATCATTGATTTTCCACTTACCCTCCCCCCTGAAAATGCCGACTTTTGTAATGTTTGTTCCTTGAGACACTTTATAAGGGGGTTTCCAAAAACGAAGCATAAAAGAGTAGTGACTTGTTCTCAATGCAGCTGTGGTAAATAATTAATTACCCTGTCATAATTTCTATACATTAAATAAGGATCATGCATATAATGAGAGGCAGAGTCCGTGGTGTCCGATTCAGAAGGGCTTTATTCAATAGCTCGAGCTAAAGGAGAATCGGGTTCCATCTCCACTAGGGATCAGGAAGGATCGTCACCTGAATCTTTATTCACAGAATACATTATATATGGTTAAAACATACATTGACTTGGATAGAGAAGGCGGAGCGCTCCAGGTGGAGCAAGTGAAAGAGAGAGATAAGAGCACATGGGCGTGAAAGAGGCGTGCAAGGAGGCGTACACATGGGTGTTCACTTTGGTGAGTCATAGGTGTGTCATAGGTGGGTGGATGCATAGAGGGGGTCTGCATGGTCAGCAGGAACCTTTACCCTACTTGTGTGCGCAAAACTGGTCATGACGTGGAATTGACGTGTAACTGGGGAGAGCTGGGGGGAGCTGACTTTAGTGCTAGTAGGAGAGTCTGGGATGTCAGAACGACCTGCACCTCAGGCATTATCTGATATCTTGTGTTTCGGAGGATGTATTATCTGACTTAAAGGTCGCTAGAGCAAAGGATGCAGGGGCTGCTCATCACTAAATGCTAGTGTGTGCCTATATTTCTTCGTGCATTGCGTGGGGCCATGGGCCTTCTATGGATTCGGGTTCTGTAAATCATTTGAATGGAGACAGAAAGAATAGGCCCTATCTTCTGCTGGCGGAATATGTTTACCCCTTTCGTTAGACAGGAATGTGTTTCTGTGGAACAGGGCAGATAACTGTAGGCAAAATACTGTCTTGGCAGGCCAGGCTGGGCACCTCTTGGCTGAGCAGGAAGTATGTGAGAGGTCAGGGATACATAGCTAAACTGCAGCTTTCAGAGTGTCAGGAGGCTTGGAGCCTGAATTCGGGGCCTGGCTCGACTGAGCCAAGAGAACAGTTTCATCTCGACATTAAAACGTGTACTATGTAAATGCATTGCCAACATAGGCCTTAGTGCAGAATTAACGTTTCATTCATGGAGGGCCTGATAACTGACATGCTAACATTGAACGGAAATGCAGAGGCATTGCAACATCTGCAACATTTGGGAAGGGCTGTTTGCTTGCCAGGTACTCTCAACCTTCAGTACTCTATTCCTGATAGGGGGTAAGGAATTCTCTACTAATTTGCTCACAAAAAGATGTGGGTACGATTCACTACTTGGCTTAAGGCCACTATTACCGTAAAACATTTTTCGAATCATGAATAAAAATCACTGGTGTCTTCATCTGGTTTCTGTTTACATGCTGAAATAGCATCCCAATTTTCCTTTTTAGTAATCAATAATCTTGGCAAGACCTGTATCAAGAGTTCAGGTAGTGCTTTAGCTTTGTCCCCAAGACCAACACCAGGGAGCCGTGTTCTATCCTCATCTTCCAATTCTGTCCAATTTATCTTTTTCTCTCCCACCTCCCATTCTTTTTCTTTAAGCTTTTCATAAATGCCTGCTGGTAACAGTACTTTTAATAATTTAATGATGTCAGCGTACGTGTAATCCCCTATGCGGAGAATGTCTTTTAATTCACGGTGGAATCCCCCTGGGTCTTTATCATGGCAGGGCAGCAACCTTTTCATTTCCAGTATTTCTAATTTTGTCAAGGGTGTGTAAACATATACTCGTTGAAGCTCATTGTTTGCATTTTTGACGGGATGTACCTCTCGTAGGGGGTTCTGTCTGTCTATGTGTAAACTCTTTCTGTCGTGGTGTGGGGCAGGAATCATGTGCGTGGTCAGAAAAGTCACGTACTTGTGTCGTTGGTCTAGAATGACATTAATTAATTCAGTACCTAGGCCTATCCATCTTTCTAGAAGTATATCGTCCAGTAATTTATACAAAGGACCGGGATCAGAACGTTGACTCTCGTACAACGTGATCAGATGTTGAACCATGTAAATACCAGCCAAACGCTGTTCTTTCGGGGGAAGGCTCAAAAAGGTCTGAGCCACTACGTCACCATTATATATGTTAGAATTAGACACCCATTGAACTGCTGACCGGGCTAATTCCTGTTCGTGTACGGTGTGGGGTCTATCGCACTCTACTCGTCTTTGTAGTGCGTTCTCAGTAGCTTGGAATAGGTTCTCGAGGGAATATCTTTCTTTTATAGGAGGTCCCTTTTTACGGTAGTCGAGGCATATGGGCCTATCAAACGGTCGTGCTCTGCCTACATAATTTATTCTACTCACTTCCTCTGTTGTGTGCTCGTCATCATCTGATGCTGAATTCTCTATCTCGTCTGACTCTTTCCCGTGTGCGTCTGACTCATTCCTGTGTAAGTTCAGAATTTCTTTACGAATTTTCCTGTACATGCATTCTATCTTTGACATTGTATCATGTTTACAAGCAGCTATATTATCGCTCCACTCTGTCATACCCTTAGTTACTCCTTTATCTGGCTGGTCTTGTTCCCTTATCAGACAATTAATCAGAAAACGTAAAATTGCGCGTTGAACCTCCACCTTTTGTTGTGCCATAGCCTCATGTATACTCTCGGGTCCCTCCCCCGTTCTAATGAAATGGTATATTCTGTCTAAATTGTCTTTCATGCCTGGTAATGTGATCAAATATTCTGCAACGCGTCTTAACCGTAGTGAGGATATGAGCATTGGGCCCACACCTGGTACTGGATCATATATACAGTGTGCAATTGCTACATTATGCTTATGGGGTGATGCTGTCCTTTGCGGCGTTCGTTGTAATGCTAGTTCTTGCAATGCTCGTGATGGCGGCGGTGTTTGGGGTATGTTTGTGGTGGGCCCCCCTCCCACTGCCCCTTGTCCTAAATCGTCTATCACTGTCGGTGGCGGAAGCAATTGTGCATGCTGGTCCTGTGATGCGGTCAGAGGGAGAAAAGGATTGTTGCCAGGAGGGGGAGGAAAACCTGCATTAGCATAATCTGGAGCGGGCTCTTCTAGATAGGAGGAAAGGAAGACCTCCGCGGCTGTCTGTTTATGACTACGTACTTTAGTCGGGATCAGTGGTGGCGGCAAATTACTAGGTACTTCCGGGGTCACTTTAGTTAGTCCTTCAGCGAGGACGGGCTACATGCCTTTAAAAATGGCATTTCTTTGTCTATCTGCTTGTTCTGCCTTAACCCGTTCACCTTCTTCCTTTAGCTCTTTTTCTCTGGCTTTTTCTGCGGCTTCCTTACTTCTTTCTGCTTTGTGGAATTCTTTCTCTGTTCTCCTATGTGCTTCTTTACGCCATAACTCAATGGCATCTTTCTGGGACTGTCTAGCTTTCTTTTTCCATAGCGCTTCCTCTACTCTCATAATGCAATCAGCATCCCATGTCCCTGAGACAGGCTGTGAGAAGTTGGCCCGATATGCAGTGTTCACTATTCTAGTGACCACTATGCATCGGTCCAAACGACCCTTATGGTGATTGGTTGTAAGTCAACCTTAAACCAGCTATCCTAGTAGCGTGGATACGAGCAGCAGTCTTCGGGCTAAACTCTAGAGGGCGTGTTAAGCCCGCTGTTATACCATCACATACCCCTTGAACACCAAGTGAAAGGACACCACACAAGTGTTATGAAAATAAACAGTATATTTATTAGAATCACAACAGCCCTGTACTCTTTATGAGGACAGGGTACTAAGCACAGAACAAAACTCTTAGGAAAATACTTCAAGTGCACAATCAACACAAGTGCCCGAGGGCACGGAAAGTTTAGTGGTCTCGGGCGGACCCGATAAGGCAAGTCGGAAGCGAGGGACTCGGGACCCTTAAGTAAGGGGGCTATGCGGGCACCGAAATGCCGGAGTTACCTAGCCACAAGGGCTGCGGCTGCACAAGTCTTACGGGCGTCGGGGGTCTTCGCTGACGAGCCAGGAGCCGGAAGAAAAGGAGTTGCTGGCCGGCGACCAGTGATGAATAGTTCGTAGAGATCCAAGCCTGGATCAGTGATCGATGATACCTGAAAGCAGAGGGGACCAAGTTCGTACTACTAGCCAGTAGTCAGAGGGTACCAGGAAGGCACCAGATGGCCGTCACCTCAACTAGGTGAGTGGGCGACGCTAGGCTCTGCAGTCTCACGGACCAGGAGGCGTTGTCGGCGACCAGGATGGAGGTGCGAGCTGTCCCACGAAGGTTGATGCTGTCGGCGTCGCTGGGCCCAGGATTGGGGCAACAAGCCTTGGCAGATTTCAGGGCCACGTGGTGGGCCTAAAATGGCGTCTTGAGTGGACCAGGAGGGTCCGGGGTGCTCCTCTCATAAAAGGGAGCAAAGGCCGGTCTGGAGCAACCAGACCAGCAGCGGTGGTTGTCGGATGTCGTCAAGGAGGTCACAAGCCAGCGGCTAGTGATCGGACAACGGGCTGAGCGGCGAGCAGAAGGGCTCCACGCAGATCGTGGAGATGCTGGGAAGCTGCACTTCGGTGCTGGAGCTGCTCAGGGTCGGGGCTTCTCGGACCCCAGAGCACTCACCAGAGGATTCCTTCGGTGGTCGTGCTGGATTAAGAAAGCGTGCAGGTTTTGATGATGGCCGGTCCCTCGAGGTCTCATCGCACCCACAGATCTCAGCTGAGCTGACAATGTGGGTAGAGGTCAGAGGTGCCAGGGAAGCCGGTTCTCGTCGAGCTGGGTCGTCTGATTCCTGAGGAAGGACTTGCAGCAAACCGCAGAGTTCTTAGATGGTGCCTGCGGGTGCAGGGTGACTACTCCTTAGCCACAAGGGAGAAATTTTGAGAAGAGTCTCGAATGTCCTTTCGTAGAAAGTAGTTCTTGATTCAAAGATGATCTAATTTGGAAGGGTCCCCGCTCCGGCCTTTATCCTAAAGAAAGGGGTGGGTACATGACTAGGTCCTGCCCTAGGGGTGGGACCAGGAAGGGGAGTAGTTACACCCCTCTCCCCCTGCTGGACTTTCCCCAGGTCAGGGGCTGCGCGCCCCTGGAACTGGTTCCAGCCGGCAGATGCGTAGTGAGCACCGGGGTGCCACTCCGCAGTCACCTTCTTGCAAAGCCCTACCTACCCAGAATACACAAACCCTGTCTGGGACGGTGCGAACACCGCCCTTGACAGGAAACCCTTTGTCCAAGCTCTCCTCGCTGGAAGGACTCCCAGCAGCAGGAGGTCAGATTCGTGTCTGTGGTGGCAGCGTCAATTTTGTGGAGCTGAGGCTTCAGTTAACTTTAACCGGGGTTCACAGTTACGTACATGTCGTGTCCCTCTAGAAGGGCGGAATGCTAACCTCGTCACCAGAATTGGTGAGGGGGCAGCATCCCGATTCGTATGACACCTTACTCGACATGTCTTGATAACGCGATACCGAAGTTACCGATATGATACGCGTTATCATGGAACAGCCATTGGGTCTTGGTTCCGCAAGCTGCAACCGGGCTCGGCTCGAGCCAGAGCCCAATTCACACGGTTCCATGCACTCTGCCTTCAGGATTGTCAAGGCCTGCCATAGGAGTGGCTGATAGGAACTCGGGTGTCCATTTTAAGGTTAGGTATAGGGATACTATACCTACAGCAACGGGCGAGTACGCCACGTTGCCCCAGCTGCCGTGCAGCCAGTTGTGTCAGATTTAGATGGCCATCCAGGGGTGGCATAATACATGCTTCAGCCCCTGGTAGGCCCTGGGTACACCGATGCCCTGAGTTACAGGGTCTGACAGGGTGGCCCAGTTCCAATTGGGTAATGCACCTAGGGTACACACAGCAATTTAGCGAGAGAACAGCTAGGCTGTGGGTCTGATTGGCAGGCCCACAGCCCGAGAAAGTCGTAAACCAGTGAAACAAAAGCAAAAAGTCCGGGTGATCATAGGATTGCAGACCCTACTCTCCTACATGACCCCCCCCCCCCAAACGTTGGGACAATAAGCTAACCTTGACCAGGTGAGTCTTCTTGTTCTAAGTGGAAATACCTGGAGAGCCCATCTGCATTGCCATGATCAGTGCCAGGTCTATGCTCCACTGTGAAGTCCATCCCCTGTAGGGAAATGGACCACCTAAGCAGTTTGGGGTTTTCACCCTTCATCTGATTTAGCCATAGGAGGGGCTTATGGTCGGTCTGAATCTTGAAATGAGTGCCAAACGAGTATGGCCTCAGTTTCTTCAGGGCCCACACCACAGCGAAGGCCTCCCTCTCTATAGCTGACCAATTTTTCTCTCTGGGGGTCAGCCGTCTGCTTATAAAAGCAATGGTCTGGTCATTACCATCAAAATTCAGTTGAGATAGAACAGCTCCCACACCCAACTCAGAAGCATCTGTTTGGACAATGAATGGTTTGGAGTAGTCTGGACTCTTGAGGATAGGTGCAGTGCACATGGCCTGTTTTAGGTCATCGAATGCTTTTTGACAGCTCGCTATCCACTGAACTTTTTTTGGCATTTTCTTACTCGTCAGTTCATTGAGCGGAGTCACAATCGATCCGTAATTCCTGACGAACTTCCGGTAGTAACCAGTCAGGCCCAAGAAAGCTCGAACCTGAGTCTGGGTGGTTGGAGGAGCCCAGTCCCTGATTGACTGTATCTTGCTCTCCAGTGGTTGAACTTGGCCTCCACCGACAAGGTGGCCCAAGTATACAACCTGTGTCTGCCCTATCTGGCACTTGGTAGCCTTGATAGTGAGACCTGCTGCTTGCAGAGCCTCTAACACTTTCCGCAGGTGGACCAGGTGATCCTCCCAGGTGGAGCTAAAGACAGCGATATTGTCGAGATACGCCGCACAGAAGTCATCCAGCCCAGTGAGAACGTGATTCACCAACCGTTGGAAGGTGGCAGGTGCATTTTTCAAACCAAAGGGCATCACCACGAACTGATAATGCCCACCAGGGGTAGAAAATGCGGTCTTAGGCTTGGCGTCCTCAGCCTACCTGATTTGCCAATACCCAGCTGTCAGGTCAAACGTACTTAAGTAGTTGGCCGAAGCCAATCTATCGATAAGCTCGTCTGCCCTTGATATTGGGTGGGCATCAGTCTTAGTGACTGCATTGAGACCCCTGTAGTCTACGCAGAACCTCATCTCTTTCTTACCGCACGGGGTGTGAGGTTTCGGCACTAGAACTACGGGACTAGCCCAAGGGCTATCCGAGGGTTCAATGACTCCCAGCTCCAACATTTTCTGCACTTCACTCTTGATGCAGTCTCTAACGTGATCGGGCTGCCTGTAGATTTTACTCTTGATGGGCAAGCTGTCACCAGTGTCAACCTCATGGGTGCATCAATTGGTCTGACTGGGTGTTAGAGAGAACATATGCCGGAAGGATTGAAGAACTTGTTTACAATCCTCCTGTTGATGTTCGGAGAGGCTGCCACAAAAGACAACACCGTCTACCGATCCATCGTCAGGATTCTGAGTGAGCAGGTCGGGGAGAGGGTCACTCTCTTCCTCCTGTCCCTCATCTATGGCAATGAGCAAACTCATGTCCTTCCTGTCGACATATGCTTTAAGCCTGTTGACATGGAGCACCCTGTGGGGGCTCCGGGGAGTTCCAAGGTCTACCAGGTAGGTGACCTCTCCCTTTTTCTCCAGGATGGTGTAGGGCCCGGACCATTTGTCCTTGAGTGCTGCTGGGGCCACTGGCTCCAACACCCACACCTTCTGTCCGGGCTGGTAAACAGTCAAGACAGCCTTTTGGTCATGCCAAGCTTTTTGGAGTTCTTGGCTGGCCTTAAGGTTTTTGGATGCCTTCTCCATGTATTCAGCCATCCGCGAGCGGAGGCCAAGCACATAGTCCACTATGCTGGTTGCAGGCTTTTTGAGAGGTCTCTCCCATCCTTCCTTCACCAAACACAGGGGTCCTCTTACAGGATGCCCGTACAAAAGTTCAAAAGGGCTGTAGCCAACCCCCTTCTGTGGGACTTCTCTGTAAGCGAATAAAAGGCAGGGGATCAGGACGTCCCATCTACGCCGAAGCTTTTCAGGTAGTCCATGAATCATCCCTTTTAGGGTCCTGTTGAATCTCTCAACAAGCCCATTGCATTGTGGGTGATAGGGTGTAGTGAACTTGTAGTTAACACCACATTCCTTCCACATAGCAGTTAAGTAGCTCGACATGAAGTTTGCACCTCTGTCGGAGACGACCTCCTTAGGGAAGCCCACTCTGGAGAATACTCCAACTAGGGCTCTTGCCACCACAGGGGCTGTAGTGGTCCTAAGGGGAATAGCTTCAGGATACCTGGTGGCATGATCCACTACCACCAGTATAAACTTGTGCCCTGATGCTGTTGGTGGTTCCATGGGACCGACAATGTCAATCCCCACCCGTTCAAAGGGCACCCCCACCACAGGCATTGGTATAAGGGGGGCCTTTGTCGTGCCACCTGACTTACCACTGGCTTGGCAAGTGACACAGGAGCGGCAAAACTCCTTGGTATCTTCGTTCATGTGAGGCCAGTGAAAGTGCGAGACAAGCCTGTCCCACGTCTTCGTCTGGCCTAAGTGTCCTGCTAAGGGAATCTCGTGGGCCAAGGTAAGGAGGAAACCACGCTGAGACAAGGGGATAACCAGCCTCCTGGTCATGCCAGGCTTGGGGTCTCTTGCCTCAGTGTACAGGAGTCCATCTTCCCAGTATACCTTGTGGGTACCTGTGGCGCTCCATGCAGCCTCAGCAGCAGCCTGCTGTCTGAGGGGTTCAAGGGAAGGGCAGTCTAACTGGTCCTTCCCCAGGTCTTCTCGTGTGGGTCCCCCTGAGCCCAGAAACTCAACTTGATCAAGTTCGAGTTCTTTAGGTTCAGTTTCCCGCAATTCCTGGAGGTCAGCCTCCTCTGAGACTTGATCCTCGACCTGCGGCAAGGGGGAAGGCGAGGCCTTAACCCGACTGCTCTTCTTCTTGGGAGGTGTCTGGTCCGTTGTTCCAGGATCCAGCACCTGTTCAGTGGGGCATCGTCTGACCTGTGACCTGGTCACAGCAAACACGTGTGCTGGCAAGCCTAACATCTCCATGTGAGTCCGTTGCTCCACTTCTGATCATTGCGATGACTCCAAATCATTGCCCAACAAACAATCCACTGGGAGGTCTGAACTAACAACAACTTTTTTCTGGCCATTTACCCCTCCCCAGGAGAAAGCAACAATCGCCATACTATGACTGGTAGTGACGTTGCTGGCATTGGTCACCAGGAAATCTGTACCTGGCATGATCTGTCCAGGGTCCACAAAGTTAGGCGTCACCATGGTGACGCTGGCACAAGTGTCCCTGTAGGCCTGAGCCATTCTTCCATTTATTAAAGGCGTCTGTCGGTATTTGCCCAACGTATTGGGACTGACATCAGGGGATATATCCACATCCCCTGTACAGACAAGGACAGCCTGAGTGAGTGTACCAACTAAGTGGTCACACCCCTCAGAATCCAAGGTTAACCCAACTAGTCCCTTGGGAGGCGCACTACTACTGCTGGCTGTAGTAGGGGGCACAGGTGCCTTAGGGACTGCAGTAGCAGGAGTCTGCCCTCCTTTCTTGGTGCACTCACTAAACCAGTGAGTTTTACTTTTACAGTATTGGCACCACCTTTTTGATTGGCCTTCTTGATTCTTCTTTTTCTGGGAAGCCTGACCCCCCCCCTCTTTGGGTTGTTGGGGACCTGTCGAAGACTTCTGGTCATTTTGTTCCCCTTTCGAATCTTTACCCTTCTGGTCTGCTTTCTTCTGACCACCCTGGTTCTGGCCCTGGTTTTCCTTAACCCTTGTTCTGACCCATCTGTCTGCCTTCTTTCCCAATTCTTGGGGAGAGGTCAGATCCGAGTCGACAAGGTGCTGTTGCAACAACTGGTTCTGGCAATTGTTTAAAATCTGTTCTCGCATGATCAAATTATACAATCCTGTGTAATCAGTAACCTTACTGCCCAGCAACCAGCCCTCCAAAGCCTTAGTGGCACAATCAACGAAATCAGACCAGTCCTGAGACTGAGTTTTCTGGGTATCCCTGAACAGCAACCTGTACTGCTCAGTGGTTAGGCCGAACCCATCAATCAGTGTGTTCTTCAGGACCTGGTAATTGTTAGCGTCCTCTACTCTAGTAGTGAGGAGCTTATCTCTACCTTTACCTTCAAAGGAGAGCCACAAGATAGCTGCCCACTGACTCTGGGGGATGCACTGTACAGTGCAGGCCCGCTCCAAAGCAGTAATCCATTTGTGGATGTCGTCCCCTTGCTTAAAGGGGGGCACTATCTTATTCAGGTGCTTAGTGTCTAAACTCCTGGGTTCCTGTCGGGGAATGCTGCCACCAGTGGGAATTGTCCCACTCAATTCTTGCTCTCGAGCAAAGGCGAGTCTTTCTTTGGCTAGGGCAAGTTCTTCCCTCTCGATCCGCAGATTGACTTCCCGCTCCTTCGCTTCGTACACTCTCCTCTGAGGGGATGTCATCCCTCTTCGAGCGGAGCCTCGAGAGCCATTGGTTCGAACGGATCTATTAGAGCCTCTCGACAGAGACCTAACTCGTCCGTTCCCAATGTTAAGCTGGCCCGAGAGAGGCCCCAGGGGTCTCCTGGTACCATTCTCGTGCCGGCTTAAGTTGTCCTGGGTTAGCTGGCTAACTATGACTGGACCTTTGTCTGCCTCGTCCCCAGATGTCTCTGGCTCCTCGTCCTCCACTTCACCTTCTGCGGAGAGATGGATAAGGTCAGGGTCACCTGTGGTTCCCTCGAGGGGGGGCATATCCACTTCTGGATGAGAAGGGTCGGAGTTACCCGCCCTCCTTGCATCATAAGTCTCTAAGAGACCAATCAGAAATGGGATGGTAGGGTTTGCACCCTGTTTTAACTTCCGAGATGTACAGATCTGTCGCATCTCTTGGAAGCTAAGTGCAGCATATCTGGAGGTGACCTGTGGAAGGTCGACTGACACAAGGGGAGACTCAGAGTTTCCTCCTTTGTCTGACATGCTGCTTCTAGTGTGGTGTAAGTGATGTACCTACCTACACTATATGTTTACCTACTGATCCCTTGCTAAGAGTTGTAGCCAAGGTGTGCTAAGCCTTGCGGAGCTACAACAGCTGGTTCAGTAGAACTCAGAGTATTCTAAGCTAAGTTATATGTACCTGGAGTACTTATGCGATCTTTCACAAGATATTCTTAGGATACGCGTGGTAAAACAACAGCAAGCTCAAATCCCAACCGCTGCTCACCAATGTGAGAAGTTGGCCCGATATGCAGTGTTCACTATTCTAGTGACCACTATGCATCGGTCCAAACGACCCTTATGGTGATTGGTTGTAAGTCAACCTTAGACCAGCTATCCTAGTAGTGTGGATACGAGCAGTCTTCGGGCTAAACTCTAGAGGGCGTGCTAAGCCAGCTGTTATACCATCACATACCCCTTGAACACCAAGTGAAAGGACACCACACAAGTGTTATGAAAATAAACAGTATATTTATTAGAATCACAACAGCCCGGTACTCTTTGTGAGGACAGGGTACTAAGCACAGAACAAAACTCTTAGGAAAATACTTCAAGTGCACAATCAACACAAGTGCCCGAGGGCACGGAAAGTTTAGTGGTCTCGGGCGGACCCGATAAGGCAAGTCGGAAGCGAGGGACTCGGGACCCTTAAGTAAGGGGGCTATGCGGGCACCGAAATGCCGGAGTTACCTAGCCACAAGGGCTGCGGCTGCACAAGTCTTACGGGCGTCGGGGGTCTTCGCTGACGAGCCAGGAGCCGGAAGAAAAGGAGTTGCTGGCCGGCGACCAGTGATGAATAGTTCGTAGAGATCCAAGCCTGGATCAGTGATCGATGATACCTGAAAGCAGAGGGGACCAAGTTCGTACTACTAGCCAGTAGTCAGAGGGTACCAGGAAGGCACCAGATGGCCTTCACCTCGACTAGGTGAGTGGGCGACGCTAGGCTCTGCAGTCTCACGGACCAGGAGGCGTTGTCGGCAACCAGGATGGAGGTGCGAGCTGTCCCACGAAGGTTGATGCTGTCGGCGTCGCTGGGCCCAGGATTGGGGCAACAAGCCTTGGCAGATTTCAGGGCCACGTGGTGCGCCTAAAATGGCGTCTTGAGTGGACCAGGAGTGTCCGGGGTGCTCCTCTCGTAAAAGGGAGCAAAGGCCGGTCTGGAGCAACCAGACCAGCAGAGGTGGTTGTCGGATGTCGTCAAGGAGGTCACAAGCCAGCGGCTAGTGATCGGACAACGGGCTGAGCGGCGAGCAGAAGGGCTCCACGCAGATCGTGGAGATGCTGGGAAGCTGCACTTCGGTGCTGGAGCTGCTCAGGGTCGGGGCTTCTCGGACCCCAGAGCACTCACCAGAGGATTCCTTCGGTGGTCGTGCTGGATTAAGAAAGCTTGCAGGTTTTGATGATGGCCGGTCTCTCGAGGTCTCGTCGCACCCACAGATCTCAGCTGAGCTGACGATGTGGGTAGAGGTCAGAGGTGCCAGGGAAGCCGGTTCTCGTCGAGCTGGGTCGTCTGATTCCTGAGGAAGGACTTGCAGCAAACCGCAGAGTTCTTAGATGGTGCCTGCGGGTGCAGGGTGACTACTCCTTAGCCACAAGGGAGAAATCTTGAGAAGAGTCTCGAATGTCCTTTCGTAGAAAGTAGTTCTTGATTCAAAGATGATCTAATTTGGAAGGGTCCCCGCTCCGGCCTTTATCCTAAAGAAAGGGGTGGGTACATGACTAGGTCCTGCCCTAGGGGTGGGACCAGGAAGGGGGGTAGTTACACCCCACTCCCCCTGCTGGACTTTCCCCAGGTCAGGGGCTGCGCGCCCCTGGAACTGGTTCTAGCCGGCAGATGCGTAGTGAGCACCGGGGTGCCACTCCGCAGTCACCTTCTTGCAAAGCCCTACCTACCCAGAATACACAAACCCTGTCTGGGACGGTGCGAACACCGCCCTTGACAGGAAACCCTTTGTCCAAGCTCTCCTCGCTGGAAGGACTCCCAGCAGCAGGAGGTCAGACTCGTGTCTGTGGTGGCAGCGTCCATTTTGTGGAGCTGAGGCTTCAGTTAACTTTAACCGGGGTTCACAGTTACGTACATGTCGTGTCCCTCTAGAAGGGCAGAATGCTAACCTCGTCGCCAGAATTGGTGAGGGGGCAGCATCCCGATACGTATGACACCTTACTCGACATGTCTTGATAACGCGATACCGAAGTTACCGATATGATACGGGTTATCATGGAACAGCCATTGGGTCTTGGTTCCGCAGCTGCAACCGGGCTCGGCTCGTGCCAGAGCCCAATTCACACGGTTCCATGCACTCTGCCTTCAGGATTGTCAAGGCCTGCCATAGGAGTGGCTGATAGGAACTCGGGTGTCCATTTTAAGGTTAGGTATAGGGATACTATACCTACAGCAACGGGCGAGTACGCCACGTTGCCCCAGCTGCCGTGCAGCCAGTTGTGTCAGATTTAGATGGCCATCCAGGGGTGGCATAATACATGCTTCAGCCCCTGGTAGGCCCTGGGTACACCGATGCCCTGAGTTACAGGGTCTGACAGGGTGGCCCAGTTCCAATTGGGTAATGCACCTAGGGTACACACAGCAATTTAGCGAGAGAACAGCTAGGCTGTGGGTCTGATTGGCAGGCCCACAGCCCGAGAAAGTCGTAAACCAGTGAAACAAAAGCAAAAAGTCCGGGTGATCATAGGATTGCAGACCCTACTCTCCTACACAGGCCATCTATACTTTTCTTCTAGGTCCTTCGTGTAATCTACCCATAAGTCTAAAAACAGTATGGCATCTAACCCGTGCTTTTGGTACATGAAATGGCCAGGAGTGTCTCTAGGCGGGACGGGGACTGCCTCTTCGAGTATCCCTTTCCTGGTCCCTATCTGACGTAGTTTCGAAAACAGTGGCATATTGGAGCTAACTTGAACGAACACACAATATATACAAGAATAGACTGGAAACAACCATTCACACTACAACATTAAAACATTAAAAACAGATACATCCTAACTAGTACATAAAAAGGACACGATCCTGAAAAACTTATTACTTTATGCACTGCAAAACAGTACAACCATACCGGTCTCGTAAAGAGACACGTCTTTACCGCGTCCACCGAAATGGACACTTCTCTACCGTACCTGTGTACCCAGATACGTCTTTACCGGGATCAAATAAATGAACCCGTCTCTATGCATTCCCAATAACGGTATTCACCGGGAAGCAAAACTGAAGGCCTCGGAAACTCAATACTGGACTGCTACTGCTGCGGCTACGGCTGCTTCTGCTGCGCATGCGCCTCGGAACAGGTGGGCCTCGGGATACCTCGGACCTTGCTCTCTCGGCTTGGGATCTGGTCGGGATGGTCCGCAATCCTCACCGCCTCGTGTGGATGCCTGGTCACAGTCTCCGTCTCCTCCGTGGGCCTGAGGGAGTAGGCAGGAAGTCCCGCTGTCGTGTACACTTGAAGTCCGTCACGGCTGTAGAAGGGGTCAGGGGGCTGGACCTACATCGCCGGCACGTGGGGAAGGGGACTGGTCCCTATTCGGGCGCCAGATTAATGTGGTAAATAATTAATTACCCTGTCATAATTTCTATACATTAAATAAGGATCATGCATATAATGAGAGGCAGAGTCCGTGGTGTCCGATTCAGAAGGGCTTTATTCAATAGCTCGAGCTAAAGGAGAATCGGGTTCCATCTCCACTAGGGATCAGGAAGGATCGTCACCTGAATATTTATTCACAGAATACATTATATATGCTTAAAACATACATTGAATTGGATAGAGAAGGCGGAGCAAGTGAAAGTGAGAGATAAGAGCACATGGGCGTGAAAGAGGCGTGCAAGGAGGCGTACACATGGGTGTTCACTTTGGTGAGTCATAGGTGTGTCATAGGTGGGTGGATGCATAGAGGGGGTCTGCATGGTCAGCAGGAACCTTTACCCTACTTGTGTGCGCAAAACTGGTCATGACGTGGAATTGACGTGTAACTGGGGAGAGCTGGGGGGAGCTGACTTTAGTGCTAGTAGAAGAGTCTAGGATGTCAGAACGACCTGCACCTCAGGCATTATCTGATATCTTGTGTTTCGGAGGATGTATTATCTGACTTAAAGGTCGCTAGAGCAAAGGCTGCAGGGGCTGCTCATCACTAAATGCTAGTGTGTGCCTATATTTCTTCGTGCATTGCGTGGGGCCATGGGCCTTCTATGGATTCGGGTTCTGTAAATCATTTGAATGGAGACAGAAAGGCTAGGCCCTATCTTCTGCTGGCGGAATATGTTTACCCCTTTCGTTAGACAGGAATGTGTTTCTGTGGAACAGGGCAGATAACTGTAGGCAAAATACTGTCTTGGCAGGCCAGGCTGGGCACCTCTCGGCTGAGCAGGAAGTATGTGAGAGGTCAGGGATACATAGCTAAACTGCAGCTTTCAGAGTGTCAGGAGGCTTGGAGCCTGAATTCGGGGCCTGGCTCGACTGAGCCACGAGAACAGTTTCATCTCGACATTAAAACGTGTACTATGTAAATGCATTGGCAGCATAGGCCTTAGTGCAGAATTAACGTTTCATTCATGGAGGGCCTGATAACTGACATGCTAACATTGAACGGAAATGCAGAGGCATTATTATTACAGGCATGAGAAGGGAAATGCGTGATGACATGGACATACATGGGGTATATGTACAGACATAGGGTGCATGTAGGGGGCACACTGGCCACATAAAATTTCTATTTCCTCACAGCAAACGATGAAAGATCCTAAAGACGCACAGTTGGTGCCACCACCCCAGTCTGTTTGGCAAGGAGAGGCATGTTCTCAAGGCTGGCCCCTGGTCTGTGCTTCCTCCTGAACTGTGCAGATGCCTGACTCTCTTCAGGAGGTCACATTGGAGATAGGTAACATCTGGCCTGTGATCTCACACCAAGACAGGACAGCCAGCAGTGATGGTTGGGTCAGAGGAAAGGGGGCGACCGACGAATGCGGCTGGAGCTGGGCACTTGGAGAAGAGAGGCAGGGCAGGAAGGCAAGTGAGCTCGCATGAAAGTAACGGGACAGAGTACTCAGGTGAGCAGGACACCCGGATCAGAACGACCCTAAAGAGGAAGCAATGGTTAGGAGATAGCTAGAGCTCTAAGGGGAGCGTAGGAGGGTTGGCCCACTGGGGCAGGGTCAACAAAATTATTGACTTTCTCTACTGATGAGGGAAGATATCCCGAAACCCGGGCCATGTCCCGGGTCTAGAGATCGGGGGAAAAACAAGTATCTACTTGCACCTACATAGGTGAACCCCTTATGAACTTTCAGTAATTCTTTGAACTTCAGGCACTTCACATACCAGAGTGCTTAGGGGCGACCCGGAGGAGGGGCTAGCGGTGTGCGGTCCATTGCTGTTTTTTCTACATAAGGGCTCCCATGAGCCTCCCAAGCTGACGAGCTTCTGGACGACGCACCTGCGTGCTGGGCATCAAGGCCCGTGACGGTTACGAGGCGGCCTCCTCTTCCACCCCTATTGACTTTCTCTACTGATGAGGGAAGATATCTTGAAACGTGGGCCATGTCCCGGGTCTAGAGATCGGGGGAACAACAAGTATCTACTTGCACCTACATAGGTGAACCACTTACGAGCTTTCAGTAATTGTTCGAACTTCAGGAACTTCACATACTAGCGTGCTTAGGGGCGACCCGGAGGAGGGGCTAGCGGTGTGCGGTCCATTGCTGTTTTTTCTACATAAGGGCTCCCATGAGCCTCCTAAGCTGACGAGCTTCTGGATGATGCACCTGCGTGCCGGGCATCAAGGCCCGTGACGGTTACGAGGCGGCCTTCTCTTCCACCCCTATTGACTTTCTCTACTGATGAGGGAAGATATCCCGAAACCCGGGCCATGTCCCGGGTCTAGAGATCGGGGGAACAACAAGTATCTACTTGCACCTACATAGGTGAACCACTTACAAACTTTCAGTAATTCTTCGAACTTCAGGCACTTCACATACCAGAGTGCTTAGGGGCGACCCGGAGGAGGGGCTAGCGGTGTGCGGTCCATTGCTGTTTTTTCTACATAAGGGCTCCCATGAGCCTCCCAAGCTGACGAGCTTCTGGACGACGCACCTGCGTGCTGGGCAACAAGGCCCGTGACGGTTACGACGCGGCCTTCTCTTTCACCCCTATTGACTTTCTCTACTGATGAGGGAAGATATCCCGAAACCCCGGCCATGTCCCGGGTCTAGAGATCGGGGGAACTTCAAGCATCTACTTGCACCTACATAGGTGAACCACTTACAAACTTTCAGTAATTCTTCGAACTTCAGGCACTTCACATACCAGAGTGCTTAGGGGCGACCCGGAGGAGGGGCTAGCGGTGTGCGGTCCATTGCTGTTTTTTCTACATAAGGGCTCCCATGAGCCTCCCAAGCTGACGAGCTTCTGGACGACGCACCTGCGTGCTGGGCAACAAGGCCCGTGACGGTTACGACGCGGCCTTCTCTTTCACCCCTATTGACTTTCTCTACTGATGAGGGAAGATATCCCAAAACCCGGGCCATGTCCCGGGTATAGAGATCGGGGGAATAACAAGTATCTACTTGCACCTACATAGGTGAACCACTTACGAACTTTCAGTAATTCTTCGAACTTCAGGCACTTCACATACCAGAGTGCTTAGGGGCGACCCGGAGGAGGGGCTAGCGGTGTGCGGTCCATTGCTGTTTTTTCTACATAAGGGCTCCCATGAGCCTCCCAAGCTGACGAGCTTCTGGACGATGCACCTGCGTGCTGGGCTACAAGGCCCGTGACGGTTACGAGGCGGCCTTCTCTTCCACCCATATTGACTTTCTCTACTGATGAGGGAAGATATCCCAAAACCCGGGCCATGTCCCGGGTATAGAGATCGGGGGAATAACAAGTATCTACTTGCACCTACATAGGTGAACCACTTACGAACTTTCAGTAATTCTTCGAACTTCAGGCACTTCACATACCAGAGTGCTTAGGGGCGACCCGGAGGAGGGGCTAGCGGTGTGCGGTCCATTGCTGTTTTTTCTACATAAGGGCTCCCATGAGCCTCCCAAGCTGACGAGCTTCTGGACGATGCACCTGCGTGCTGGGCTACAAGGCCCGTGACGGTTACGAGGCGGCCTTCTCTTCCACCCATATTGACTTTCTCTACTGATGAGGGAAGATATCCCAAAACCCGGGCCATGTCCCGGGTTTAGAGATCGGGGCAACAACAAGTATCTACTTGCACCTACATAGGTGACCCACTTACGAACTTTCAGTAATTCTTCGAACTTCAGGCACTTCACATACCAGAGTGCTTAGGGGCGACCCGGAGGAGGGGCCAGCGGTGTGCGGTTCATTGCTGTTTTTTCTACATAAGGGCTTTCCGGAGTAAGGAACATGGCACCTAGTGCCTTGAGGCAGGCAGTAAAGGAAATGACACATGCCACCTAAGGTACCAACCATTCTGTGCTGTAAAGGGAAGCGAAATACAGTCAGGCCCTGTTTGATAATAGGGAGAGCGCATGGCATGTGACAGGATATTAAGGGGAATAAAATGGAACACTTTGGACGTGGTTACCAATCAGGAGCAAATCCATGCTGCGATTCTCAGCAGCTGGAATTTCCATCACCAGCAGGTATTTCTGCATGGAATTCCACCACCTTTTACAAGTTAAAGCCCTCGGCATGAAGAAAAGTGTGTAGAGACAGACAGGGCCCGAATCACAAAGGTAAACTTGCACTTTTGTGTACATTTATGATTTTTTGCGCTTCACAAAGCAATTTTACGAGTAGTATCTTTACAAATGTGGAGTGTCCACACGTGTGGCAGAGACCACACATAAACAGATAGGGATCCCGATTCACAAAGGTAAGGTAGGCCATCACTTTTGTGCAAGTCTACTACTTTTGGGTATTTACAAAGGTAAACTTAGTTTAGTCCTAAAGTCTAACTTTACTAGTAATAAGGTTAGACTTTTGGTCTGAACTTAAGACCAAAACTCAAGTTTGACTGCGACAAAAGTCTAACATTACAGCTCATAAATTCCCTTTGTAAATACTGAAAGTCCTCTGGCCCTACAACAACTTTCGGTATTCACAAAAGGCATTTATGAGTATCATCTTTCCGTCCACACTCATGGCATAATCTCCTGCCTGAGTGCGTAGATTCCACTCCGGGTGAGGAGTGCACTCTCTGCACCCAGAGTGGAATCTTTTCACACAAAAAAACCAAAAAACTTATCATAACAGCGCGATGCTGCTGCATCGCGCTATTCCTGCTTCTGGGCACAAGCTCTCAGACTGATCTGCCGCCAATCCTGACGCTGCATGAAAGCAGCGTTGGGATTGGTCTGAGTGCTGTTAACTTGCACCTCCAGCCAGCCTTGGAGCCTATGTCTGCTCTTTTCAGCCCCAGCAACGCAGCTGGGGCTGGAGAGAGCTTCACTACGCATGAGGTATTTGGCTGGCCTGAGACGGTCGGCCACAAACCCCATGCACAGTGAAGGGAGTGCCCACCACTCCCCCACCAGCAGTGTCATTCCCTGGACCCACCCACAAGGCTTGTCCTGGGGGCGGGTCTAGGGGATTAAAATAGTACGATAATAAACAGGGTTTAAAACTCGTTTTATCATCGTTTTAGGATGGTGACAGGGAGGGCGGCACTCCTCCGCCCTAATGGTCTGGCCGCCGCCGCTGGACAGGTTAGAGGAGAATCGTTCCAGCCCTCCTTTCAAGCCCAGGCTCCAGTGGTTTATCTACTGAGTACATTCCCTTGGGAACATTCCCCACCATGAAGTTTCAGTTTCCACTTCAATCCGCTCAGGCACCAAGCTACCACACATGCATTCAAGGTTTGTAACCTTTTGGTACAGAAAATAAGTACATAATGCTTTTTAAGAAATAAAGGTGTAGAAAGCAGGGCTTCGCCACCCTGGCAATGTGACCTGATGAAGTCAACTGGCTGGCTGGTCTTATGCTCAGATTGTTCACTGTGGGCACCGGTGAGGGCATGGGAGCTAACAAACCCGGCCAAAAGTGCCCCTCCTAAAAAGGCGAACGAAAACTGGACACAGGATGACTGTCTTGCCCCCATTCAGTTTAAGATGGCTGGACACCACCCAGAAAGGACTTTATTTAGGAACCCGTTAACTGGTTTGTGGTATCGTCATCGTCCTGAGCAATCCGCAGAATATTCTGGGTGCCATCTGCAGATAAGAACTTGTCAAAACCAGAACTTCACTCAGGGAATCAAGAGGTGTCATATAAAGATTGAACAGCAGGGGGAGAGATTGGCTCCCTGAGGTGCCTCAGTGTACGCTGTATTATATTATTCAGGGGAGATCTTGTAGGTTCAGTTTGATAGAAAGTCACCAAACCAGTCAATCGCTAGACCTTCTGTGCCCAGTTCCTCTACTCTTACAATCAAATTGAGGCTTCAACCGTACCAAATGCTGCCGATAAATCTATCAACAGCACCACATGCAGTGAATTCTGTGCTATGTAAGCATGAGCGGATTTTGCGGATTGGCAATCCGCGAATTTTGCGGATTTGCGGATTCGCAATCCGCAAAATCCGCGAATTCCCGCGAATTTGCGGATTTTTTTTTTTTTGTGTTCGCCCGTGTTTCTGCCAGTTCGCGAGGGTTTTTACAATTTCGCAATTTGCGAACTTACCTGTCGGGTCGCAAGTTTTGCGAACTTGTTGTTTCTACGTGTCCAGCCTGTTTGGGACACTCTTCTTCATCACTGCCACTCTCTGTCACCACTGCCACTCTCTGACTACTCATGCCACCCTCTGGCCCACCCATGCCACCCTCTGTTTCATCACTACACCCTCTGGTTGTCCAGTGTACATTATTTTCGGCAAAGCAAAGCACACCTTCCCTGCCTCAAGTGACCTGAATTAATTTGGGGCTGATTAATGTGTCAAAGAATATTTTTTTAGCTGGCACCTGCTTCCTTAGTGCGCCCTGATTAGTGATCTTTTGCACTTGCTAAGTGCTTTCATTGTTGCAAAATTAGTTACAACACCTGCCCTGCCCCAACTGACAATAATGAATTAGGGGCTGATTAATGGATTTTAACTTCCAGCCTGGCTCCTGCTTGTCTCCCTTAGCTGTAATTCAGGACCTTTGTGGCATATGTGTAACTATTCTGAGGTTCAGAGCAGGGTCACATAATAGTTTCAACTGGCAACTGAACTCTGGAGGGGCCCCTCAGGAAGCACTACAGGAAATGGCTACTAATGATGTGCCTGAACTTTTGAACCTGGTAAGTAGTTACTTTCAGTTTTGCCAAGATCGTATTTCTGCAATTTTGCACTTATTCGCGGGGCGCGAACTCACGCTAACAGTGCGAGCAGTGCGAGCAAAATCCGCTGCTCGCGGATTTGCGGATTTTGCGGGAAATTCGCAAATCTCGCGGATTGCGGATTTCCCGAAAATCCGCAAAATCCGCGAGCGGAACGGATTTTCCGCCCACGCCTAGTGCTATGGTCTTGGCGAAGGATCATCTGTGAAGGATGCAGCAGATGGTTTGTCTCAGAAAAACTACTTGTTTGTTGAAAAACTGCCTTCTCAATATCTTCATATGTAGGCTAGAGGAGACACTGCTATAAACCTAAGTAGTCAAGATTGGGAGAAGCCTTTTTCAGTAATGGCTGTGATTAGGCTTGTTTCAAGGGTTCAAGAAATACCCCTCATACAGCAGGAAGGAGGCTACCACTGCTTAAGACCCCTCCGGGCTGCAGTGTCATCTCTTAATGTAATGTAGAAGGTAGGGGACCAGGCGGCCATCCAGCCGCTTTACCACCAGAGACCCCCTAAACTGAGTGGCATTCACAACTGACTCAAGTGGACAGAAAGTGGAAATTTTGCTCTGCCTCACTCGTAATCAGCCCCTTCATGGAATAATATCAAATTCCGTGACATTGGGGTTCGGGAGGTCTCCACTGGGGTGGGCAGACTGTGATATCATATGTACATCCAAGTGACCTTGTTGTTGAACGTGCACAGCAAAATATGGAATGTAAAGACGCAGAACCCTACATTTATAAGATTTGCATGCATATGTTTGATTTTCTCTCCTGCCCGCTGGTTAAGAATCATGGAAATACAATTTATATCTATTATAATACCTTATGCACAGTGTGGTGTTTATACTCAACTGTTTTTCTGCCTCACACCCATTACAATGTGTGTTAATGATAACCGTTGATCTCTCATCCTGCATCTCTTTGCATCTATGATTCACAGTCACCACCCTGTGATTTATCAGGGGCTCAAGCAGTTTGAGGTGCGACCGCATGTTGTGACACATGTAGCCTGTTCTCCCACTGCATTCCTTCACAATGCCCTACGCTTCAAGTAGTGGTTCTACATCATCTTCTCTCATAAGCCATGAGTTAAAGAAACAAGTTACACTTCTCAATTCAAAGACATATTTGTTTCATTGCAAGCAATCCATCGCTTTTAGCATTAGTAATAGACAAAATGCCCAACACGTTTCGGCCTATCATTGAGCTTCTTCAAGGTCCATTGATTCATATTACACAAACAGAAACATTGCAGAGCAGCAGACCCTGAAAAAATTCAATCACAAAACTTGTCAGTCTGCTTCACAATACTAAAAATAAAGGATTCATTTAATGAAATACATCTACTAAAATTGAGAAGTATTATGCATTTGTTTTATTTGTTTTTTTTATGTCAAACTTCATGCTGCCATGAAAACCAACACCCTAGAAAATCTCACAGCTCAACATGACTTTCACAAGTACTCTTCTATCTACCCCTCATCTAGCTGTTCTTGCCACCCCAAACTACCCAGTTTTTGTAAACCAATGAAGACAGCTGATGTGATATCATCTCCCAAGTGTTTGAAGTGAATGTGGACAGTTTCTGGATAGCTAACACATCCACCCCTGCTGCAACATCCACCATATCCAATTCTTACAATCCTCCACCTTGTATAGATGCAACCACATGAGTGTGGGAAGGAAAAATACAAGGAAGGTAAAATGAATCTTTATTGTTAAAAAATGTTAGGTTACAATAATACTATATAGAGAAGCAAGACAGAATATACAAGTCATGGTGCGTTGCCCTCAGTGTGAGCACTTGGTCCCACAACTCCCATCAGAGAATAATTTGCTTCATCCAAAGACATGCACGGAGGGAGAACCATTTCCTGGTTAGATTGGTTAAGATCTCCATGGGTCTACACGCATACTGACAGAGGTCAAACCCTTGGAAGAGAAAGGCACAAGTAGCCATGTCGAGAACCTCAAACGCATGGTGATGGCTAGATATCTACCAATGTCAGGACCATATCCCTTGGGAGAGCTTTGGAATCTTCTCTGATTGGGATAGAAAGTTCTTCTCCAGTTGAAGTTTCAGAAGAGCTTAGGTGAGGAACTTATGATGAACTAGTTACAGTGTTGGGTTTGCATCTAGTGCGTTCATCTCTTATCGTTTGGGTTGTTGCTGACATCATCACGAAACAAGATCTTCTTTGGAGGAGGAGCATAGATCCTCTGCGCTGAGGAAATCAAGATCATTCCTATTTACAATTCTAAGTTCATATTTGTTGAGGACGCTGACTTCACCACTGCGGAGGCAGATAATATCCACCTCTCTGCGCTGAGGAAATCAAGATCATTCCTATTTACAATTCTAAGTTCATATTTGTTGAGGACGCTGACTTCACCACTGCGGAGGCAGATAATATCCACCTCTGGAAGGAAGCTGAGCTTGACTCTCTGGAAGACACCACGTTCATCTTTGGAAAGGAAGCAAAGATCGCCAGTCGTAAGTACAGTGACGCCATGTCTGCTAAGGATGCTGAAATCATATCTCAGATAATCTTTTGGGAGAATGCGGAGACCACCGTCCTCAGGATGTTGCTTTTATCTCGTGAATAGGAGCACCGACCACCTCTAGTGAGGACACAGAGAAGAATGGTCAAGAGGCGGCTATCTTCTCTGGTAAAGACAAGAAGGTCTCTTTGAAGGATGTATTGTGAACCCTAATGACCCAGGACCTTTGCCCTTGTTCCTTGGTAGAGTAGCATGACATAGGTACTTGTATAATTTGGTCTTGATATAAAAGTTTGCAGGCTTGTGGTGTATTTATATGCTTGCATGGTATAGACGTATAGAGGTTTTTATAATTAGCGATGCTTTGTTTAGCAATACCATGTAGGATGCTCTGTGAAACAGAAGTCATTGCTAGTATTGTATTGTGTACATGTGTGATTATTACAACTTCTTCTCTCAAACATCTTAGGGAATAACTGCTGTCTCTTCACTTGTTGCAAGATCTGTCTACTCACAGATCTTTTGCTACTACAGTGTAGACAGCCTGTGCTTTATCTGTTAGCCTTGTAGGGGAATGTAGTTCTGTGAAGAGCTGTGAAGGATGAATACACAGTAACCAAGAAGAACCTGGGCTGCTGTGAAAGCAAAGGTTGAAGAGTTGAGGTATGCGGGGACGCGCACATGTCCTCAAAACAGCAGACAAGGGTGTAGGATTTTAGTAGGATTCTTTTTTAATGCTGAGGATCTTTTTTGAATTCAGTTTTCTATTATTCACTTTTGCCAATGTGCAATAAATGATGCCATTTTTATACATAAGGTTAATGCATAATGTAGACCTGTAGATACACCATTGGCATACCATGATGTCTCAGAACCTAGTTGTGAGAGGGGGCTGCTACCTAAAATAACCCACCAAGGCCTCTGGAAGTCGGATGCAGTTTCCAGACCAAGCTATCCGTGTGAAACAGCCGGTGGTGGGCAGTGAGGACTGTGTCTGTTTTCTCAGCACCACTGGCCCACACGCTAGCTCCAGTAGTCCAGCGGCCACTGGACGTCTACCAGGGAGGTCACAATCCTTGGCGTCCATCAGTGGCGTATTCATTGAATGCTCCACATTGGGCTCTACTGATGCTTTCTGAGCATTTTTGATGCATTCATCTCCGGTGTGAATTGAGAATAGAGAATCATGGCAGGTGAGGAGGCGAGGAGGCGAGGAGGTGAGGAGGCGAAGCCCCTCTGTGCTGAGGATGCAGAGATAACCCTCGATAGGAGACTGCAATCATCTGAGACTTGAACTGCAGCATCCTTGGCCTCATTTTTCAGAATAAATCAAGGGTACACTGGTGAAGACATTAAAGTTATCTCTTTTGAAGACGTTGAGGTATTTCTGAAGATGATCAGATCCTTTGCAGTCCTGAGGGTGGGTGATGAAAGATTTCTCTTAAGAATGAAGTTCAGTCCAGTGTTTCTGACTCTGAAGAACATTAAAGGGCCCATGGCCAGAGACATGGGTTACAATCCTTTGGAACGATCTCTGTTGATGACATGAAGAGCTGTGGTCACTGAAGGTACGTAGAGCTGGTAAGGGCGCAAATTTTGGTCACATTGTGGCATAGATAAGTGTAGCTTTTTACAAATGATGCATCACGTGATCTGAATCACAGAGAAAACAAAGTGTGTAAAAAATACAAAATGCTGGAGGTTTTCTAAGTAGAACATGGATATTTTTGGGATAATATTAACTGTGAAAATGGTTAGTCATTATATCAGAGTGTCGTTGGATGGAACAAATCGTTGGGTGCACCAGCCCTCGTGTGTGGCTCAGTGTCTTGTGTTTCTGTGCATTGGTTGTAGATAGGAGTTTTTCAAAGTTTGTATGAAGGGCAGCTATAGGTAACGCTGGTTTTGAATGAGAGAGACAGATAGACAAGATATCTATACATGTTAGATCTTTAAAACTGTTTGCCGTCATGCATTATAGGAAGTTGGATTGTATTTGGAAGGTCCTTGAGTGTCAATTGGTGAAGACATTTAAAGGTGAAAGGTCACTGACAACTCTATTTACAGGATAACTGGACATGAAAGGCCTGTTGGGTGTTATGTAGGTGCACGTTGAGTTAAATTATCAAATGTGAAAAGGTTATGGTGTGGAATATGATTATGTGTATATGTTGATTGTGTGTGGAAGGGCAATGAAGGACAACTGCAAATGTCTCAAGAGTGGAAGTCTTTGAACCTTTGGAGTTCAAGGTGGTTTGTATTAGAGTGCAAAGGGCTAGTTTATGTGAAGCGTCTTGGATGGGGGAGGGTAGTCATTATAAACTAGTTGTGGACTATGGCAGCATGAAGAAGACGATTGAATCAAAATGTTGATTGGAAGGTACCAAGTTGTGAATACTGACAAGTGCTGAATGCTGTTGAGTGTGTATGACCTAGGATGAGAAATAACAGCTCTATGTGATGCAGAAGACACTGGTTCATCCATCGACCGTTGACCGTGGAAGTCAGAGCTTGCAGGAAGAGGCTCTTACTGGGTTGCATGTGGGATTCAGGATTTCTGGTGGTGTAAGCGCACAGTTGAGGACTCCATACAGTTTTCCCCTTGAGAGGTGGTTTAGAAGGTGGGCTTCTTGGCCTGCGGGCCAGGCCTCAGTGTCCAAGGGAGAACGCCCCTGAGTCTGTGGATCGCTTCTCGTCGATTCTGCCAGAGAGGGTCTGGTTACTCTTGTACATTTCCGTGTGATTGGAAGTCATGGACCTGAGGCTCACTTCTGTTATCTGCAAATAAATCAAGAGAAAGAGAGTTCAGCAAGGAAAGCACTCAGTGTTTGATGTTTGTTTTGACACCTGTTTGAGTTGTGGAATTTCCTGACCACTTCAAGCTACAACTTGCTTGCTATTGACTAGAACCTGACATGTTGGAGCCAGGCCCACCTTTGTGGGGCTCAAACCATATTTCCCATCAGACTATCCCAGGATACACTGATGATGTAGGCATGGCTAGTAGGACAAGAGGTGTGTTGGCGACTCTCCTGCCAGCCACCACCCCACCTGGCCTACTGGAAGTGTCAAGCAAAAGTACCCTTAATTTCTCTTTGTGTTCTAGTTTTCACTTCAGATTGGAACTATATCACTCTTCGAACTGGAAAAGATCTGAAAAAACCTGTGCACCCACCTGAGCAGACTGCTTCCTCTTCAACTCTTCCACCTGAAAAACCTTGCTTTTGAGCTCTGGCTTCCTCTGTTTTCGGAGTTAATCTGCTGAAATCCCATTTTATTTTACTCTGCCCGCTTCTTGTACAGGGCAGTGGCACCTTCCCCCACCTCTCTATTCTTTTATTATGTTACTTTACTCTTGCAATAGTCTCCTTGCTCTTGTTTGGATTGAATCCACAAAGACTCTGTCCACAGCTGCACCTGGAAGGCATCACCACCCCTCTGTCCTCTGATCTGTCTCTTATCTCCCAGCCAGACTCTGATATACATTCTTCAAGCAAATGCGATTATCAGCACAAAACCCCACACTTTACAAGTCATCCAAGACAGCCTCTTGCTTCCTTGAGAGCAGCACCGACATCGCCCCCCCTTGTTTTTGAACAAAGTTACTTTTCCACGGCTTGAATTTGTGGGTTTGTAACCCCCACTTTATTGCTCCAAAATCCTTCCTGACTTCTTACACTTTCCAAATTCTTTCAATTTATGCAAACTAGAAAACACAATCTGCAGCCTAAACATTACAGACAACACCAAAGCCCCCCTCCACACCCTAGACTAAACACTGACTGAATGACCCATCCTAAACTTCCAAATTACTAATTGAACCAACAAGAGCAATGTTTTGTGAGGTCTTCTCCAATACATTTGCAAAAGGCTTATACCATATACAAAGGCTACTTTGGTTCACGGATGCTTACAAACATAAATCCATCCTAACCGTGGGAATGCCCTGGACACACCAGATCTCCATAGTTCCAAAGAGAAAGTCACAACCCAAAAAGGAAGAGTAGAAAAGCAATGCCTCCTCCTTGCCAGAGTCCACAGGCAGAAGATAAAAACAAATAACGATTTTATGTTACTCTGAGATGTTCAGCCATTACCAGCTCAGCGGAAATATTCAACATGGGGACAGTGCTCTTAACATTGAGGGTGAGAGAGCGCAATTTGAGTAAAAAATGTAGAAGTGCACAATATTTACATGTAGGATGCACAAATTTAGTTAAAGCACATTAGAGTGTCGAAAAATATAGAAATGCACATACTCACAAGTGTTTAATCAGTATAGAATGCATATTCTCGCCCTGCTGGGACTCTCCCCCTCCCGAACTCAAGCACAACCGGAAGTTGTTCGCACTGGGGTTCCTCCTAGCGAAACGACAACTTGCCTGCCGATGGGGTCGGGGCCGCGCTCCCAAGTTTAAGACCTGGTTGACTTCTATGTCCACATGGCAGGACCAATTACATAACTACGCAGAACTCTTACCACATAAGACACGGCCTAAGGATCTGTGGGGCCCGTTTGCAGCATACTTACTCAGGCAACAGCCCATAGACGACTCAGAAATAGCCCATACATAACAGCCACTGTCGCATCACAAAACTTGCCTGGTACTAAATCGTGAAGCATTGTGCGCCCGGACCCCTCTCGCCCCCTCCCCCCCTCACCCTCCCCCCCCTCCCATCTCCAGACACTCACACCCTTTTTCCAAACCCAGTACATAGCCTGTATCTTCGCGCCGACGGTTAGCCCTGGTATGACTACCTTACACCTCTAGGGATAGCTGCACTTTAACCACTAGCTCCGACCCTTACTGGTCGGGGCCCCCCGACTCCTGTATATCACCCCCCCCTCCCTTTAACCATTGCCCAACAGCCATCTGACTGATTCGTGACACCACATGACTGCTAGTTTTCACTCACCGGAGCACGGTCCAAACCCGACTCTTCTCCTTCCGGCATCTTCGGCCCCCTCAACCAGCGGCAGTAGGCACTCACCTACATTATAGTGACCACATGCAAGGAATGCACCACAAAGGCACTCCACGCTAACCGGAATCTTTCCCATACATAACACTGGGTGAGGCTACTAGAGGTTGGGAAGCCTAAACCGATCCCCAAGTTGTTGTTCAAGTTTACGATTTAATATAAAATGAGACCTCAAAGGTTCACCGTTTATCTTCACTGTATAACGGGACTAGCTGATACCGACCGTCCTACCAGCTTATGATAGGTTTACACGCGGCCGGCCCAGATGGGTTGTAGGCGGCATGCTGTGTTATCTAAAATCTCATTTGATAGATCACTACTACTCAGATACGATGCACTTTGCAAGCGCTGCCGGCCTGAGATCGATCCAGGTTGTAGGCACACAAGCTGTGTAATTCTCCTTTTATTGTTTCATAATAAAGGTCTTTCAAAAAAAAAAAATATATAGAATGCATATTTTAGAGTGTCAAGCTAATGTAGTAATGTTTAGAAATGCCAGAACGCTGTTAAGACTTCATGTTATGTGACTGTTGCAGAAGAGGATCTAATGCTGCCAAACGCAGAAATGTGCAGGCCTCATGGAAATGTATGAAGAACGAAAACGTGATCTTACAGTTTCACATAAGATGGATTACTATTATTTAGAATATTATTGATCATACGTTAGAATTCATGTTTTGTAAAAGTGTTTCATATAATCAGAGTGTAATAGGTTAGAATTTTGTTTTAGTTTAAAATATAAAGGTTCACGGAGTGCAGGCCTGTTGCAAGTAATTTAGTAGGCCTGGAAAGATAAAGTCGCTTCTTTGATCTGCATGTGCTAGTTAAATTCGGGTCTCGTTAAGCATAAATTGCCGACAATGTTCGAAGTTTTACGACTTGAGAGATAAACTGGAGGTCGGAATTTGGGGCCCAATTCATGGGTGTCTGTTTGCAGGTGTGAGGGGGTTCCAATCAAGAGAGTGATGAATAGAGTTCTGTTCTGGGAGACAGGCACAGGCCTGGAGGAGGCTTCAGGAATTTCCTGAGGGGTACCGGCGTGCCGAGAAGAAGCCTGGGAAGCAAGGTCAACTCTAACAAAGAAGCCCAGAGGAGTATCAGTATGGAAAAAGCCAGAACCAAAACCACGTGAGAGGTGTATGTGAGGGGCGTCTCTGAGGGGCGTTTCAACTGTAATTGTGATTTTGTATTAGGGACAGCACCCTTGGGTGGAGTTAGAGCAGATGGCCTGAGGACCCTTAGAGAGCGGATGGGTAGGCAGAGAGGACACAACTGCGATGCACAGATTTAAATCAGAGACTAAGGGAAAGTGAGTGAACTTCTTTGGAAGTCACCACGGCTGACACCTTTTTAGGTTAAAATTCTGCTAAGTAGGGATGTCACTTAGTCCAGTGTAGGGACAGTCTAACCTGACTTTTCTCTTTTTGTAAATGACGCTTAAGTTACAACTTGTGTCTATTCTTGCAAACTTGCTGATATTTGAATTGGTTTTGGTGATATTCTTCTGTCGCCTGAGATCATTTAGAGAATTCATGTTTGTCTTGGTGCCAGTATACCTTTTGAACCTTATATTGAGATGTTTGTATCTCCAGTTATCTTTGGCTTTATAATAAAACTTTAAAACGTATTCGTGGTAAGTGGTTCTTCAGAGTCGTGCCAATTATTGGTTTGATTAACCTGGTAGTGGATTGCTTTTACTCTATGACAAATAGTAATGAGTTACAACGGGGTAGACCCTGAGAACTCCTTGACCTAGGTCAATTAAAGCAGGTACATATATAAAGGGTCGGAGTCTAATATAAACAATAGGAAAAATCTCAAAATGGCACTTATTTTCTCAGTGAAATACTTTCATTCTATCAAGGGCATCAATGTTGCTCAACAGACGAAAAAATAAATCAATACATTCGGTGCATATTTATTTAGCACATCTTATGTTTGTAAACTGCATGAATTTCAACCCAAAAGGTAGATGATATTGCAATTAATGCATTGGCAATATAAACTTAGAATCAACACATTTCTATGTTATTAAATCAATTCAAAAACGTGTCAATGCGCTCAAGGTGCATAGAGAAAAGGGGGTTTTTTAGAAGGGATGGGTAAGTGGGGGTGAAGGTGGGGACCGGGTAAAGGTGGTGTGACTGAGTTAAAATCACAATGAGAAATGAAAAAGCCTTTACAGCCTATGTATAGATCTAAAGGTTCCAAAGACAATCTCAAACATAGGTTCCGTAGTTATCCATTATTTAGTCCTATGTTTGGAAACGTGAAGAGTAATGACAGTCGACGTTTCGACCCCTGAAAGGTGCGGGTGATTCAGAACCTCAGGATGGGGTCTTCATCAGGACGTTGAATTATAACAGGAGCGCCTATAAATAATGTAAAAGCGATGAATGTATCTCATACTCCTATATATTAATTAATGCACTCGAAATTGGGTAAAAAGTTACCTACTTCGCATGAGGCCCGTTTGGGCCTACAGCCTGGGGACCTTCCAAGGTTCCTTAGTGATACTTGAGGTCTGTAATTAAGTAAAGGCGGTATCAGTATAGTGGGCTGGTCCACCGGGGATGAAGCAGAGTAAGACTGCATCCACAATGAAAAAGGGGGGGAAGAACTTACTGGTAGCTTTTCTCAAAGTCGTTCAAACGCGTGGGGTTCTGTCATCCACTGGACCGGCCGGTCCGTGGTGGAACGCCGTGTGTCTCTGAAAATGAAGTAGGGTATCACACTAAGTAGTAATAGTTGATCTGTGTTAGCGCGCCAAAATGTCACAGGGGATTGTTTCGTAGAGAGCGCGGTTATTAAAGACAGGGGCCATCTGTCTCTCAAGGGACAAGATTGCTTCGCATGAGTCAGCGTTAACGCACCCAAAGTTACAGGGAAAGGGTGTCTAAAACCCGCGGTTTTTAGCGTATAGAGCGACGTAGTCCCATTAAGGAAAGGTAACCCAGGCGGGAGAGACTCTCCATCAGTTTAGGGATGTTTCTAAAGCGCGCTTCACTGAGGTTGAAGCCAGGAGTGTGGCTCACCTGATTAATCGTAGCGCTAGTCTGTCTCTTTCCTCTCCTCTGGCTGTCAGCAGTAAAGGGAGCCGCCGCGAGGTGCCGGCGCTAAATGCTGCTAGGGGGCTCGCCCTGCTCTGGCCAATCAGCCACGAGTTGCCCAGGGAGTGAGGAAAAAGAGTTGTTGTTCGATATTAAGGGACTGTTTGGGCAAGGGATCGTGGTTGCGTTGTATACCTATGACCTTACTGTGATGTCCCAGGGAGGGCGAGTGAAACAAAAACTCGTATGTAACCCATTGTATGCCTGAACAGATTAAGAGCATAGTTTGCAAGCGAGATATCCACATAAAACACTAAGGGCGACACGACTCGGTGTCATCATTAAGGTGCGGAAGTGGTATACAATAATGTACAAGCTTAATTATGCAGTCGACTGGTGCTTCAACATGACCCAAAGCAGGCCATCAATTCATTAAGTGTACATATTGATTATAATGCATTTCCTCAAGTTGTAAGAGACCATTATATACACACATCTTTCTCTGATATTGATTGGCACAGCGTGACACAGTGTACATATCAATGAAATACTGTATGTGTATTCAAAAAACAGTCATCATTGCAGCCTACATTAAGGCATCCAGTCATTGGTTCAGTCCGGATCTAAAAGGGCCATCTGGGAGAAAGTAGTTTCCAGTTCATTAAGGCCCCTTTGTACAGAGTCCAAAAATTGCATCCATTTGCATTCACGCACATTGAGGATAGAGTTGAGATTGCCTCCCCGTGGGCCCAGTGTAATTTTCTCAATAACCACCCACTTGATTGATTCAGGTGTATGTGAGTGCTCCTGGAAATGTTCTACAAGGGGGGCTCCCACCGTTTTGCACCTTATCCTGCTGCAATGTTGTAGCACACGGTTCTTAATCTTTTGTTTCGTCTGGCCTATGTATATCATTCCGCAGGGGCAAAAGATAGCATAAATCACTCCCTCGGTGTTACAATTCGTGAAGGTTTTCAAGGGCACAGACAAACCATTGTGTGTTACTGTTCCAGTCTCTAGGCACAGTTGGCAGGCCTTACAACTTCCGCATTTGTGGTTTCCCAGGATGGCTGGAAGGTTCCACATTGATTGTATTGTGGGGGCAGTCGGGCTGTCTAACATGGAGCGTACTACAGAGTCTCTGATGCTCTTCGCTTTTCTGAAAGCATGCATTGGTGGATTGGGCATCTGGAGGGTCTTTGATACAATATTCCAGTACTTGTTCACTATCCTGCGTACTGCATTGCTTTTGCAGCAGTAGGTGGTCACACAGATCATTCTGTCATCCAACGGTTGGCGCATCTTTGGTGTCAGCAAAGATTCTCTATCGCTAAACCATGCCCTTTTCCGCGCCCTCTTGACCAGCCTCTTCGGGTATCCTCTTTCAATGAGTCGGAGGATCAATTCATCAGATTCATGAAAATAGTCATCCTTCTTCGTACAATTCCTCCGGATCCTGAGGAATTGTCCGAATGGTAAATTGTCCCGGAGGGCCCGGGTGTGATGACTAGAGTACTGCAGTAAGGTGTTTCTTTCTGTCGGTTTTCTGTACAGAGTGGTGAAAAGGATTCCCTCACTTTCCTTGATGGTTATATCTAGAAAGTCAATGGATTCGTTACTACAAGTGCTGGTAAACTGGATATCACTTGATTGAGCATTGAGCCAGTGTGTAAAGGCCTCCAATTCTTGCTTATTGCCTTCCCATATTATCAGTACATCGTCTATATACCGACGGTATTCCAAAATTTTCTCACGGTATGGGTTGTTAGGACAAAGGATCCTATGTTGTTCGTACTCGTTCATATAGAGTATTGCCAGATCTGGGGCAAAGGCCGCCCCCATAGCTACTCCTTTCATCTGCATGTAAAAGTCATCTTGGAATAGAAAGAAGTTTTGAGTCATAGCGATCTCAAGTAAGTCAGAGATGAATTCGGTTGGAACTTCCGCTGGTTGTGGACGGGATTCCAAAGCCCTTCGTATGGTTATCAAGGCTGGTTCTTGGGGGATGCTCGTGTATAAAGACACGATGTCCATAGTTACCAATAATTGTTTCTGTTTGTCAAATGGGCGTTGGTCTATCAGGTTTATCACCTGCATCGTGTCTCTCAGATAGGTGTCGGTTGCTTCTGCCAGAGGCTTCAGGAACACATCTATGTACTTACAGAGGGGTTTGAGAATGGACCCACACCCCGATATAATCGGTCTTCCCGGTGGTTTGGTGGGGTTCTTGTGAACTTTAGGTAGAACATAAATCGTTGGTATGCGTGGTTGATCCACATTAAGGTAGGCATGTTCTTTCTCAGACAGGAAACCAGCTTCTTTTGCTTTAGTCGTTATAGCGACGATCTGCCGTCTGATCTCGTTGGTGGGGTTAGTTGTCAGGCGTCGATAGCTCACATTGTTTCTCAGTTGTGAGTATATCTCCTGTTTGTAGTCCTCCGTCTCCATAACGACAATTGCTCCGCCTTTATCCGCCGGCTTGATGACCAGCGATTTGTTGTTTTTGAGGCCATCCAGCGCTGCCCTTTCATTCTTGGAGATGTTGTGTCTTATGTAGGGCCTCTCCTTCCACATCTTGAGTACGTCACTCATCACCAGGCTTTCGTACGTCAAAATACGGTGGTTAGTCATGGTAGTATAAGGTGTGAAGGTGGAGGGCGGCCGTAGTTGGGTGAACGATCTTAATTGGGTGAATGGTTTATTCAAGAAATAGCCCCGTAGGCGGACCTTCCGGAAGAACCTAGTCAGTTCTGTCTTGATGGTGAAAAGATTCCCTTGGGAGGTTGGTACGAAAGAGAGGCCCTTACTCAGGACTGCTGTCTCTGCTGGAGATAGTATCTGCTGAGATAAATTCATGATGGGGCTTGGTCTGGTTACCAGCGGTAAGTCTTCCTTCGTGTGTTGATTTCCCCGTGGTTGGCTTGTTGGAATCTCACCTGCTTGCTGGTGTTGTTGTAGCCTTGCTGCCTCGAGTCGTCCCAGTTCTGATGGCCTCGGCCTCTGTTCGGTCGTCTGTTCCATCCACCGCCTCTCCCTCGGGGGGGTCTCCATGAGTCGTTCTCTAAAAAAGGTTGTTGTTGTCTGTTGGAGGGATCTTGTGCTGGTTCGTACCATTGCTCTTGGTTTTGATAGTTGCTTGGTCCTGCCGTCTCGTTGTCACTTCCTCCACTATACGAGGAGTCTGAAAAATTGGTGTATCTTCTCCCTCCTCGCTGTCCACCCCGGTAACCTCCTCTGCCTCTGTAGAAAAAACGCCCCTGAGTATCTTGCTTGAAATAATCCTCAGCTAAATAGGGGTAAGTTTTTTTCTTGTTATAATATTGTATGTCCTTTGCTAATTTTTCCAGTTTCTTATTCTGAGTTTCAACATCAAAGTCTTTCAATGTTTTGTTGAGGCGATCAAGGGTATCCTTCGCGCTCACAAATGCTGAATGACTGGCAATCTCCTCCTTTAGTTCTGCAATTTCTTTGCTTAACTGTTCCACCTGGTTTCTTGCGGTCTCGACTCCTAGGACCATCCAGTGGCGGGAACAGTTATTCGCCACAAAACTGAATCCCTCCTTGAATTTTGGATCATCCACAAAGATTGCCGGCTCGTTGCGGACTTGCAATCCCGTGGGTATGACGTTTGCCCTGAGATATCCAGTGAGCAGGTGGCCATGTAATTTGGTACGCACTAATTTTTTCTCGAGACGTTCGAGTTTATTGATTTTCTCATTGAGTGAGAAATCAACTGTGGTAGTGTTGGTTGAGAGAAAAGCTGAACCGGTGTCTTCCCCGATTAGTTCTTTAATGTGATCCTCAGTGTAAGAGAGGGTTTCAGATTGAAGCATGATAGAGCCCTCAATTGAAAATGGTACGTGAATGTCAGAAAATTAGTAGAAAGAAAGAACCCTCGCAAGACAGCTCTTGCACATAGAGTAATGAGTTACAACGGGGTAGACCCTGAGAACTCCTTGACCTAGGTCAATTAAAGCAGGTACATATATAAAGGGTCGGAGTCTAATATAAACAATAGGAAAAATCTCAAAATGGCACTTATTTTCTCAGTGAAATACTTTCATTCTATCAAGGGCATCAATGTTGCTCAACAGCCGAAAAAATAAATCAATACATTCGGTGCATATTTATTTAGCACATCTTATGTTTGTAAACTGCATGAATTTCAACCCAAAAGGTAGATGATATTGCAATTAATGCATTGGCAATATAAACTTAGAATCAACACATTTCTATGTTATTAAATCAATTCAAAAACGTGTCAATGCGCTCAAGGTGCATAGAGAAAAGGGTTTTTTTTAGAAGGGATGGGTAAGTGGGGGTGAAGGTGGGGACCGGGTAAAGGTGGTGTGACTGAGTTAAAATCACAATGAGAAATGAAAAAGCCTTTACAGCCTATGTATAGATCTAAAGGTTCCAAAGACAATCTCAAACATAGGTTCCGTAGTTATCCATTATTTAGTCCTATGTTTGGAAACGTGAAGAGTAATGACAGTCGACGTTTCGACCCCTGAAAGGTGCGGGTGATTCAGAACCTCAGGATGGGGTCTTCATCAGGACGTTGAATTATAACAGGAGCGCCTATAAATAATGTAAAAGCGATGAATGTATCTCATACTCCTATATATTAATTAATGCACTCGAAATTGGGTAAAAAGTTACCTACTTCGCATGAGGCCCGTTTGGGCCTACAGCCTGGGGACCTTCCAGGGTTCCTTAGTGATACTTGAGGTCTGTAATTAAGTAAAGGCGGTATCAGTATAGTGGGCTGGTCCACCGGGGATGAAGCAGAGTAAGACTGCATCCACAATGAAAAAGGGGGGGAAGAACTTACTGGTAGCTTTTCTCAAAGTCGTTCAAACGCGTGGGGTTCTGTCATCCACTGGACCGGCCGGTCCGTGGTGGAACGCCGTGTGTCTCTGAAAATGAAGTAGGGTATCACACTAAGTAGTAATAGTTGATCTGTGTTAGCGCGCCAAAATGTCACAGGGGATTGTTTCGTAGAGAGCGCGGTTATTAAAGACAGGGGCCATCTGTCTCTCAAGGGACAAGATTGCTTCGCATGAGTCAGCGTTAACGCACCCAAAGTTACAGGGAAAGGGTGTCTAAAACCCGCGGTTTTTAGCGTATAGAGCGACGTAGTCCCATTAAGGAAAGGTAACCCAGGCGGGAGAGACTCTCCATCAGTTTAGGGATGTTTCTAAAGCGCGCTTCACTGAGGTTGAAGCCAGGAGTGTGGCTCACCTGATTAATCGTAGCGCTAGTCTGTCTCTTTCCTCTCCTCTGGCTGTCAGCAGTAAAGGGAGCCGCCGCGAGGTGCCGGCGCTAAATGCTGCTAGGGGGCTCGCCCTGCTCTGGCCAATCAGCCACGAGTTGCCCAGGGAGTGAGGAGAGGAAAGAGACAGACTAGCGCTACGATTAATCAGGTGAGCCACACTCCTGGCTTCAACCTCAGTGAAGCGCGCTTTAGAAACATCCCTAAACTGATGGAGAGTCTCTCCCGCCTGGGTTACCTTTCCTTAATGGGACTACGTCGCTCTATACGCTAAAAACTGCGGGTTTTAGACACCCTTTCCCTGTAACTTTGGGTGCGTTAACGCTGACTCATGCGAAGCAATCTTGTCCCTTGAGAGACAGATGGCCCCTGTCTTTAATAACCGCGCTCTCTACGAAACAATCCCCTGTGACATTTTGGCGCGCTAACACAGATCAACTATTACTACTTAGTGTGATACCCTACTTCATTTTCAGAGACACACGGCGTTCCACCACGGACCGGCCGGTCCAGTGGATGACAGAACCCCACGCGTTTGAACGACTTTGAGAAAAGCTACCAGTAAGTTCTTCCCCCCCTTTTTCATTGTGGATGCAGTCTTACTCTGCTTCATCCCCGGTGGACCAGCCCACTATACTGATACCGCCTTTACTTAATTACAGACCTCAAGTATCACTAAGGAACCTTGGAAGGTCCCCAGGCTGTAGGCCCAAACGGGCCTCATGCGAAGTAGGTAACTTTTTACCCAATTTCGAGTGCATTAATTAATATATAGGAGTATGAGATACATTCATCGCTTTTACATTATTTATAGGCGCTCCTGTTATAATTCAACGTCCTGATGAAGACCCCATCCTGAGGTTCTGAATCACCCGCACCTTTCAGGGGTCGAAACGTCGACTGTCATTACTCTTCACGTTTCCAAACATAGGACTAAATAATGGATAACTACGGAACCTATGTTTGAGATTGTCTTTGGAACCTTTAGATCTATACATAGGCTGTAAAGGCTTTTTCATTTCTCATTGTGATTTTAACTCAGTCACACCACCTTTACCCGGTCCCCACCTTCACCCCCACTTACCCATCCCTTCTAAAAAAAACCCTTTTCTCTATGCACCTTGAGCGCATTGACACGTTTTTGAATTGATTTAATAACATAGAAATGTGTTGATTCTAAGTTTATATTGCCAATGCATTAATTGCAATATCATCTACCTTTTGGGTTGAAATTCATGCAGTTTACAAACATAAGATGTGCTAAATAAATATGCACCGAATGTATTGATTTATTTTTTCGGCTGTTGAGCAACATTGATGCCCTTGATAGAATGAAAGTATTTCACTGAGAAAATAAGTGCCATTTTGAGATTTTTCCTATTGTTTATATTAGACTCCGACCCTTTATATATGTACCTGCTTTAATTGACCTAGGTCAAGGAGTTCTCAGGGTCTACCCCGTTGTAACTCACTACTCTATGTGCAAGAGCTGTCTTGCGAGGGTTCTTTCTTTCTACTAATTTTCTGACATTCACGTACCATTTTCAATTGAGGGCTCTATCATGCTTCAATCTGAAACCCTCTCTTACACTGAGGATCACATTAGAGAACTAATCGGGGAAGACACCGGTTCAGCTTTTCTCTCAACCAACACTACCACAGTTGATTTCTCACTCAATGAGAAAATCAATAAACTCGAACGTCTCGAGAAAAAATTAGTGCGTACCAAATTACATGGCCACCTGCTCACTGGATATCTCAGGGCAAACGTCATACCCACGGGATTGCAAGTCCGCAACGAGCCGGCAATCTTTGTGGATGATCCAAAATTCAAGGAGGGATTCAGTTTTGTGGCGAATAACTGTTGCCGCCACTGGATGGTCCTAGGAGTCGAGACCGCAAGAAACCAGGTGGAACAGTTAAGCAAAGAAATTGCAGAACTAAAGGAGGAGATTGCCAGTCATTCAGCATTTGTGAGCGCGAAGGATACCCTTGATCGCCTCAACAAAACATTGAAAGACTTTGATGTTGAAACTCAGAATAAGAAACTGGAAAAATTAGCAAAGGACATACAATATTATAACAAGAAAAAAACGTACCCCTATTTAGCTGAGGATTATTTCAAGCAAGATACTCAGGGGCGTTTTTTCTACAGAGGCAGAGGAGGTTACCGGGGTGGACAACGAGGAGGGAGAAGATACACCAATTTTTCAGACTCCTCGTATAGTGGAGGAAGTGACAACGAGACGGCAGGACCAAGCAACTATCAAAACCAAGAGCAATGGTACGAACCAGCACAAGATCCCTCCAACAGACAACAACAACCTTTTTTAGAGAACGACTCATGGAGACCCCCCCGAGGGAGAGGCGGTGGATGGAACAGACGACCGAACAGAGGCCGAGGCCATCAGAACTGGGACGACTCGAGGCAGCAAGGCTACAACAACACCAGCAAGCAGGTGAGATTCCAACAAGCCAACCACGGGGAAATCAACACACGAAGGAAGACTTACCGCTGGTAACCAGACCAAGCCCCATCATGAATTTATCTCAGCAGATACTATCTCCAGCAGAGACAGCAGTCCTGAGTAAGGGCCTCTCTTTCGTACCAACCTCCCAAGGGAATCTTTTCACCATCAAGACAGAACTGACTAGGTTCTTCCGGATGGTCCGCCTACGGGGCTATTTCTTGAATAAACCATTCACCCAATTAAGATCGTTCACCCAACTACGGCCGCCCTCCACCTTCACACCTTATACTACCATGACTAACCACCGTATTTTGACGTACGAAAGCCTGGTGATGAGTGACGTACTCAAGATGTGGAAGGAGAGGCCCTACATAAGACACAACATCTCCAAGAATGAAAGGGCAGCGCTGGATGGCCTCAAAAACAACAAATCGCTGGTCATCAAGCCGGCGGATAAAGGCGGAGCAATTGTCGTTATGGAGACGGAGGACTACAAACAGGAGATATACTCACAACTGAGAAACAATGTGAGCTATCGACGCCTGACAACTAACCCCACCAACGAGATCAGACGGCAGATCGTCGCTATAACGACTAAAGCAAAAGAAGCTGGTTTCCTGTCTGAGAAAGAACATGCCTACCTTAATGTGGATCAACCACGCATACCAACGATTTATGTTCTACCTAAAGTTCACAAGAACCCCACCAAACCACCGGGAAGACCGATTATATCGGGGTGTGGGTCCATTCTCGAACCCCTCTGTAAGTACATAGATGTGTTCCTGAAGCCTCTGGCAGAAGCAACCGACACCTATCTGAGAGACACGATGCAGGTGATAAACCTGATAGACCAACGCCCATTTGACAAACAGAAACAATTATTGGTAACTATGGACATCGTGTCTTTATACACGAGCATCCCCCAAGAACCAGCCTTGATAACCATACGAAGGGCTTTGGAATCCCGTCCACAACCAGCGGAAGTTCCAACCGAATTCATCTCTGACTTACTTGAGATCGCTATGACTCAAAACTTCTTTCTATTCCAAGATGACTTTTACATGCAGATGAAAGGAGTAGCTATGGGGGCGGCCTTTGCCCCAGATCTGGCAATACTCTATATGAACGAGTACGAACAACATAGGATCCTTTGTCCTAACAACCCATACCGTGAGAAAATTTTGGAATACCGTCGGTATATAGACGATGTACTGATAATATGGGAAGGCAATAAGCAAGAATTGGAGGCCTTTACACACTGGCTCAATGCTCAATCAAGTGATATCCAGTTTACCAGCACTTGTAGTAACGAATCCATTGACTTTCTAGATATAACCATCAAGGAAAGTGAGGGAATCCTTTTCACCACTCTGTACAGAAAACCGACAGAAAGAAACACCTTACTGCAGTACTCTAGTCATCACACCCGGGCCCTCCGGGACAATTTACCATTCGGACAATTCCTCAGGGTCCGGAGGAATTGTACGAAGAAGGATGACTATTTTCATGAATCTGATGAATTGATCCTCCGACTCATTGAAAGAGGATACCCGAAGAGGCTGGTCAAGAGGGCGCGGAAAAGGGCATGGTTTAGCGATAGAGAATCTTTGCTGACACCAAAGATGCGCCAACCGTTGGATGACAGAATGATCTGTGTGACCACCTACTGCTGCAAAAGCAATGCAGTACGCAGGATAGTGAACAAGTACTGGAATATTGTATCAAAGACCCTCCAGATGCCCAATCCACCAATGCATGCTTTCAGAAAAGCGAAGAGCATCAGAGACTCTGTAGTACGCTCCATGTTAGACAGCCCGACTGCCCCCACAATACAATCAATGTGGAACCTTCCAGCCATCCTGGGAAACCACAAATGCGGAAGTTGTAAGGCCTGCCAACTGTGCCTAGAGACTGGAACAGTAACACACAATGGTTTGTCTGTGCCCTTGAAAACCTTCACGAATTGTAACACCGAGGGAGTGATTTATGCTATCTTTTGCCCCTGCGGAATGATATACATAGGCCAGACGAAACAAAAGATTAAGAACCGTGTGCTACAACATTGCAGCAGGATAAGGTGCAAAACGGTGGGAGCCCCCCTTGTAGAACATTTCCAGGAGCACTCACATACACCTGAATCAATCAAGTGGGTGGTTATTGAGAAAATTACACTGGGCCCACGGGGAGGCAATCTCAACTCTATCCTCAATGTGCGTGAATGCAAATGGATGCAATTTTTGGACTCTGTACAAAGGGGCCTTAATGAACTGGAAACTACTTTCTCCCAGATGGCCCTTTTAGATCCGGACTGAACCAATGACTGGATGCCTTAATGTAGGCTGCAATGATGACTGTTTTTTGAATACACATACAGTATTTCATTGATATGTACACTGTGTCACGCTGTGCCAATCAATATCAGAGAAAGATGTGTGTATATAATGGTCTCTTACAACTTGAGGAAATGCATTATAATCAATATGTACACTTAATGAATTGATGGCCTGCTTTGGGTCATGTTGAAGCACCAGTCGACTGCATAATTAAGCTTGTACATTATTGTATACCACTTCCGCACCTTAATGATGACACCGAGTCGTGTCGCCCTTAGTGTTTTATGTGGATATCTCGCTTGCAAACTATGCTCTTAATCTGTTCAGGCATACAATGGGTTACATACGAGTTTTTGTTTCACTCGCCCTCCCTGGGACATCACAGTAAGGTCATAGGTATACAACGCAACCACGATCCCTTGCCCAAACAGTCCCTTAATATCGAACAACAACTCTTTTTCCTCACTCCCTGGGCAACTCGTGGCTGATTGGCCAGAGCAGGGCGAGCCCCCTAGCAGCATTTAGCGCCGGCACCTCGCGGCGGCTCCCTTTACTGCTGACAGCCAGAGGAGAGGAAAGAGACAGACTAGCGCTACGATTAATCAGGTGAGCCACACTCCTGGCTTCAACCTCAGTGAAGCGCGCTTTAGAAACATCCCTAAACTGATGGAGAGTCTCTCCCGCCTGGGTTACCTTTCCTTAATGGGACTACGTCGCTCTATACGCTAAAAACCGCGGGTTTTAGACACCCTTTCCCTGTAACTTTGGGTGCGTTAACGCTGACTCATGCGAAGCAATCTTGTCCCTTGAGAGACAGATGGCCCCTGTCTTTAATAACCGCGCTCTCTACGAAACAATCCCCTGTGACATTTTGGCGCGCTAACACAGATCAACTATTACTACTTAGTGTGATACCCTACTTCATTTTCAGAGACACACGGCGTTCAGCCACGGACCGGCCGGTCCAGTGGATGACAGAACCCCACGCGTTTGAACGACTTTGAGAAAAGCTACCAGTAAGTTCTTCCCCCCCTTTTTCATTGTGGATGCAGTCTTACTCTGCTTCATCCCCGGTGGACCAGCCCACTATACTGATACCGCCTTTACTTAATTACAGACCTCAAGTATCACTAAGGAACCTTGGAAGGTCCCCAGGCTGTAGGCCCAAACGGGCCTCATGCGAAGTAGGTAACTTTTTACCCAATTTCGAGTGCATTAATTAATATATAGGAGTATGAGATACATTCATCGCTTTTACATTATTTATAGGCGCTCCTGTTATAATTCAACGTCCTGATGAAGACCCCATCCTGAGGTTCTGAATCACCCGCACCTTTCAGGGGTCGAAACGTCGACTGTCATTACTCTTCACGTTTCCAAACATAGGACTAAATAATGGATAACTACGGAACCTATGTTTGAGATTGTCTTTGGAACCTTTAGATCTATACATAGGCTGTAAAGGCTTTTTCATTTCTCATTGTGATTTTAACTCAGTCACACCACCTTTACCCGGTCCCCACCTTCACCCCCACTTACCCATCCCTTCTAAAAAAACCCCTTTTCTCTATGCACCTTGAGCGCATTGACACGTTTTTGAATTGATTTAATAACATAGAAATGTGTTGATTCTAAGTTTATATTGCCAATGCATTAATTGCAATATCATCTACCTTTTGGGTTGAAATTCATGCAGTTTACAAACATAAGATGTGCTAAATAAATATGCACCGAATGTATTGATTTATTTTTTCGTCTGTTGAGCAACATTGATGCCCTTGATAGAATGAAAGTATTTCACTGAGAAAATAAGTGCCATTTTGAGATTTTTCCTATTGTTTATATTAGACTCCGACCCTTTACTCTATGACAGGCAACAAAGATTCAGTCGACCTAGGTGGGGATCTAGATCTAGAGTAATCAGATAAGAGATCGAAAATCCCGCTTTCCCAGTTGGTAGCAGATTAGGATGGTTGCCTTCTAGAGGAAGGTGATCTAGACTAGGTTAAGATTACCCCGAGGCCCCTAGAGATCGAGAGATGACCAGCAGAAGAATCACCTGCCGAAGAAGGTGCTGACGGTGCGAGAGAAAAGCAGCAGAGTCGGTCGAGAGTGAGTATAATAAGGGTCATGCGTTGTTAGATTGCGGTGTTCTGTGTTGTATTTGTGTTGTAATGTCATGCGGAGTTGAATGCCTGTAGTGTGAGTGAGGCAGGGTTGTGAGCGCGCGCAACCTGGTGAAAATCTTAAGTTCAGAGAAGAACTTAAGTGGTTCGGGTGTATCGGACATCCATAGTAATTGTCGACCATTGTGAAGGGGGTCATTAGGTACCATTGATCGCCCGCAGGACCGTGATAGGGGGAATGCAAGAGTGAGTGTATGAGTAACGGACGCTGGTCGGAAGTTACTGTGTGTAAGTAACCTATCAGTTAAGGCGATTGTCTGGACGTTTACGGAAAGACATTTCGTCAGTTGAGGTGACAATTACAGTTAGACTGTGGACGTACAGTCAAGAAAAGTGATCGCTTGGTCGGAAGTAATCATTTTTAAGAGTATGAATGGGACGCATGCATGACTGGGAAACGGGCTGAGAAAGGAGGGGAACTGCTGCGAGAGGGAGACGAGTGACGTCAGAGAGAGCCGCGCTGGGATAGGCCGGCTGGCAAGAGCCGCGCTGGGATAGGCCGGTTGGCAAGAACCGCGCTGTGATAGGCCAGTTAGCAAGAACCGCGCTGTGATTGGTGGATTGTCATCAGGAAGTAAACAAACGCAGGGAATTAAGGGAACTTGTAGATTTGATCATGAAGTGTTTTAAATGCTTGAGAGCGATCTTTAAGAGAGACAGAAGGAACTCTTATTATGGGGAAGAGGCCCCGCCAGAGGGTTCACCAGCTCATTATATGGCTACGAATGTTGGGTTGCATACCATACTGTGGATTTCTAATTGGAGTAAGATTACAGAGGGGAACGAGGAACTGACTTTTCCGAAATACGGAACGTTTAGATTAGAAGTATTGCACCAGTTAAAAGCAATTATGACCTCAATGAGACCTCTGCCCAGACCAACACAGTTTGAAGCCCTTAATGCGTGGATCAGGGCGGCGCACGACAGGAACCAGAACAGGCGTCAAGAAAGAGTGAGACGATCGGTAAGAGCAGTGCAGGACGCCAAATGGGATGAGGAAGCTAAAAAATGGAGAGTGCAGACTATTGAAGTAGATAAACTGTACCCAGTGATAGAAGTTGCAGGAGACAAAAGACCACCAGAGGAGGATGATGAGAGCGAGACAGAGGACAGTCTGATAAATAGGTTGTTGATAGACAGACCGCCTCCGTACAATAGAGGGATGGAAGGTGCCGAGCTCCAAAAGGGGGATGGGGCTGGCATAGGGAAGTATAGACCACTCCCTATAACCGATTGGGAACCCACCAAAGGTGAGGAAACACCTCAACCTAGTCCAGTACAGAGAGTAGTCCGAAGGTTCGTGGTACAAAAGGTGCCAGAAACAGAGCGTGCCAAGTCCTATCAATTGCCAGACGCTCTCCAAGTACCTGTTACAATAGGTCCTATAGTATCGATTTACGACCCAGAGAAAGCACAAGAGGAGGAACAGGTACGATTAGACAGAGAGAGACCAGAAATGGAAAGTAGGAACAATACGATAAATTCTCAAAGGCAGTTGCCAGGACCAAGAGATCGGAGCACCCCATTAAATTCAACGGTGGATCCCATAATAGATCAGGGGGGTCCGAGAGGACCGATGGATCTAAGGGGACCACGGCCGAAGTCCTTTAAGGAGTTGAGGGCTGACTTGAGAGAATGGGATGCTAACACAGGAACTCAGAGTAACGGGTCAGGAGCGGAAGCTGAATGGGGAAGTCGAGGCGGCGGAACCTTGTCTCACTGTGGGGCTAGTGAAAGCAGTCAGGAGTGCGATGGCAAAAGTCAGGAAAATAGAGGAGCTACACGTCATTCACATAATGGGAATGGACAGGGGCAAAAGGATGGAAGTGCAGAGTGTGGAAGGGCGTCTCGTCTCATTCACAGCGAGGGAGACCGAAGGACACAAGAGTACAGAGGCAGCTTTAAGTGCACTCACCATGTGCCTGGCGATAGTAGGCAACACTGGGATCGCGGGAACATGGGGAGTTGCGAAGGGTCTTACCATGTGTTGAGTGATACTAGACAACAAGGGAATTGCGAAAGCATGGGGAACAATGGAGGGTCTTATCATGCATTCAGAGAGACCGAGCAGAATAGACAGAGTGGGACTGAGGGAAATAGAGCATCGTTTCACCACACACCAAGAGGGGATGGAACTGCGTGGGACCTGGAGAGATGGGAACATGGGAGGACTCCCCATAACTCGCCTGAGCCCAGGCGTAGGGCTCGGAGCTGGGATGGGAGAGATGTCAATGGACCCTCTAAGAATAACACATTGACAGCTGAGATAAAGGCAAGAAGGCTAGATGTAACCAGTTTAAAATCTGATCTGGAGGAGATAATAGATGGCACGTTGCCTTTAGAAAGGATTGACATGTACGAGCAAGATGAGGTACTGTTTATAGCAAAGGATATTACTCGGAAGGCGAGAGCAGTACACGAGAAATTATCTGAATTGGCAGACAGGTACATGGTAGACTTGTCGAGAACAAAGGCATTACAGGGTAACCATAGGCTGCATTATTCAGATCAGGACCTCGACGAGAGGAGGACAATTGGATTAAAAACACACATAAGGGAACTGATCACAGGAATAAGGACATGGAGGGATCTGGATAAATGGGAAGAAAGGTGGTCCAAGAAAGGGACTGTTAGGCGGAGCACAATTGTGATGTCCCCGGAGGGAGGGTTACAGAGGATGGAAGCATACCCTTTGCGAGAAATAGCGAATGGGAACTATGTGCATGTGCCCTGGAGTAGGGGAGATTTAGCTGCATTTACCAATTCCTTTCCTAAACTGAGAGAGAATCCCGTGGAGTGGTACAAACAGGTAGAGAGGTTTGTAAAAATCTCTAAAGTACTGTGGATTGATTTGAACACCCTATTTGATATTGTAGTCCCAGGAGACTTGTGGACAGCATGCAAGGTTAGTGTTGAATGGCCCACATCTGAACCAGAGAGGGATGCTCAGACTAATGGACCGTCAGAAAGAGTCATGGAAAAATATGAAAGGGTAATGACATGGCTGAAAGATAAGGTGCAACCGCAGGACATAGATTGGGTCAAAATAGATCGGACTAGGCAGGAACCCAAGGAGACAGTCCATGAATATTATGAGCGATTACTGAAAACGTTCAAACAATACAGTGGGCTGGACGTAATGGATCCCAAAGACATAGGACAGTTTGTGTCGAAATTCGTTTTGGGATTGAGACCTGATATTTGTTTGATGATTCAGCAACATTTAATTTGCTGGCAAAACAAACCATTAGATGAAATTTTGAGATATGCAAGGTATTGTAGCGATGAGATTGATTCAAAAGCAAAAAAACTTAAGGAGAAGCTGATGTTGGTTCAGATGCAGTCGGCTGGAAAGGGTGGACAGCAGCAACAGGGAACAGGGACCATGGGAAGGAGACAAAATAATCAGAACAGAGACAACGAGGAGAATCCGAGACCTAGAGTAGACCTGGCTACCTTGAAAAAGACGACAAAATGTCACCAGTGTCACCAGGTGGGACATTGGAAACGCGAGTGCCCCTATAACCCTGAAAATGGAGAACTGGAAATAGAGGAGGAAGAAGTCCAGATCAGTCCAGGAAAGGGGACGACAATACCAAAGGGGAGAGGTGGTCAAAGGGGGGACTTTGGCTCCTCGAGCCCAGTTCCCTCAACCACACAAGATTGCAACAGGGGGAAAGACCTATAGACAGATGCCTCTTTGGGTAGGAGGAGAAGAGTGTTACTATGTTGATCCTTTAACTGGACAGCGGGTGAGTAGAGAGGAGGACTGTACCCTCGGGGCAGTTCTAGAGGTGGACCAAAGGCGACCGTATGTGGAGGCCGAAGTGGCAGGGTGTCCTACGACCCTCTTGGTGGATACGGGGGCCACTCGATCCACTCTGAGATCAGCAGTGGTTCCGGATCTGCCAATGTCAGGGGAAACCATACAAGTGGTAGGAGTCGCAAATAGGAGAATGACTAGCCCTTTGACAGAACCAGTACTGTGAGAATAGGAAAATACAGTGATGAGCATCAGTTCGTAGTGTGCGATTCTAGCCCTGTGTGTCTGTTAGGAAGAGATTTGTTGTGCAAATTAAATTGCACAATATACTGCACGCCTCAGGGAGTAGAGGTACAGACTAACGACGATAATGCCACCTTTAAGGTTGCAAATTCAAAGGTATGCATAGAGCTGTATCCTACCTTGACGGTGGAAGAGCTCCCTTGGGACTTAAGAGATACGGTGTCATCGGAAGTGTGGGATTTCACTGGGGAAGAGATAGGATTGATTAAAGGAGTGGAACCAGTGAAAATCATGATAAAACCCAACGCTGAATATCCAAGAACGCCTCAATACAAAATTGACTCCGGAGACGATTGCAGGAATAAAGCCCATGATCGACTCCATGATTAAACAGGGAATACTGAAAGAAATCGTGGGTAGTCCATGTAACTCCCCGATTATGGGTTTGCAGAAACCTAGTGGGAAATTCAGAATAGTTCAGGACCTCCGAAAGATTAATAACATAGTTGTTTCATGTTGTCCAGTGGTACCGAATCCATCAGTGATACTGTTTCAGATACCATTCCAAGCTGAGTGGTTCACAGTGATAGACCTTTGCCAGGCCTTCTTTTCAATTCCATTAGATGAGGAGAGCCAATTTCTTTTCGCTTTTAAGCTGGAAAATCGCTTATTAACATGGTGTCATATCCCACAGGGGTATACAGAAAGCCCATCGATTTTTAACCAGCTGCTGAAGAAAAATCTTGATAGTCTAGTACTGCCACAGAACTCGGTTCTAGTTCAGTACATAAACGACCTACTTGTTGCGTCAGAAACAGAGGAAGCTTGTAAGATAGACACCATCACCTTGCTGAACCACTTAGCTGAGAATGGACACAAGGTGTCTCCGAGCAAATTACAGTACTGTCTGACAGAAGTACAGTACTTGGGTCACAGAATTAAAAAAGGGAAACGGAAGGTGTCACCAGACAGGATAGAGGCGATCATGAAAATGAATTCGCCCACGACACAAAGAGAGGTCAGAATGTTCCTAGGAATGGTTGGTTATTGCCGACAGTGGATAGCTAACTTTTCCCTGAAAGCAAAGCCCTTACAAAAACTGACGCACAAGGAGGTGAGTGATCCGGTACGTTGGGACAAGGATTGTTTGCTGGCATTCTTGCAGCTGAGAGAGGACTTGTGTCGTGCTCCTGCTTTGGGAATGCCGGATTACGAAAAACCATTCTTACTTTACTGTTGTGAAAGAGAAGGTTGTGCTTTGTCAGTTCTAGCCCAAATTCATGGAAATGCCCGTAGACCAGTTGCATATTTTTCGGCTACTTTAGACCCAGTAGCCGCAGCGTTGCCCGGATGTCTCAAATCCGTTGCTGCAACGGGTGTCAGCATTGAGAGGTGCGAGAGCATAGTAATGGGACACCAGTTAGTGGTGTATGTACCTCATTATGTGGAATTGTTAATGACCAGGACCAAGACACAGCACTTGACAAATAACAGGCTCACGCGCTACGAGCAAGTTATTCTTGCTGCGGAGAACGTGACCCTTAAGAGGTGCTCTGTCTTGAATCCTGCTACTTTGATGCCACTCCCTAATGATATAGAAGATGAAGAATGTGAAGATCATGATTGCCTTGATGTGACTGACCTATGCACCAAACCGAGACCCGATATTGTGGATGAGCCGTTGACTGACCCTGATGAAATTTTCTTTGTTGATGGCTCATGTGTAAGAGACAATATCGGTCAGTTGAGAGCAGCTTATGCTGTTTGCACCATTACCGGAGTTGTGGAAGCTGCTTGCCTGGAAGGAGTACACTCCGCTCAAGTACCCGAAATTATTGCATTGACACGTGCCTGTTTAGCAGGTAGCAAAATTCGAGTCACCATTTACACCGACAGCCAATATGGTTTCGGGGTAGTTCATGACTATGGGCAATTATGGTCTCAAAGAGGTTACATGACCTCTTCAGGTTCACCTTTTCGAAATGGGGAATTTGTAAGACTATTATTGGAAGCATTGCAAAGTCCGGCAGCAATTGCCGTTGTTAAATGTGTAGCCCATACGAAAAATACTGATTTTGTGTCCCAGGGAAATAGATATGCAGATGAGGTCGCACGCTACTGTGCAGAGCAAGGATACTCTTTCACAGAAGTGGAAGTGGGTGGGACACAGGAAAAGACAGAGTTAACTATGATGCTAGAAACTGTAGATACCTGGGATGATTTAAAAGGCATACAAGAAAACGCAACAGACTTTGAGAAAAAGACATGGGAAACTGCAGGTTGTGTAAAAAGTGAAATGGATTTTTGGGTTTTAGCAGATGGAAGGGCAGTGTTACCAAATGAACTAGTGAGTCCAATGGCAAGACAGATACATGGTCCAGTGCACCTAGGCAGAGATGCCATGTTGCGGGTATTTAGACAGACTTGGTATAATCCCAAGTTTAGAGTAGCCGCAGAAGCAGTGTGTCAACGATGTGTAACCTGTCAACAATTGAACGTAGGAAAAAGGACACCAGTTACATTGAGTCACATTGGGAGGTCTGGTGGCCCTTTCAACCGGATGCAACTAGATTTTATTGAGATGCCAAAATGCAACCGCCTCAGGTATGTTCTGGTGGTTGTCTGCATATTTTCCAGATGGGTCGAGGCATTCCCTACACGCAGGTGTGATACACTTACGGTAGCAAAGTTGTTGCTTAGAGAGCTAATACCACGTTTCGGGGTGCCGGCCTCTTTGGAATCAGATAGGGGAACACATTTCAACAGCGAAGTTGTGAAGATGCTCTGCATTGAATATTGATCAGAAATTGCACTGTAGCTATCGACCAGAGGCTTCAGGAATTGTGGAGAAGATCAGTGGGACGATAAAGTCCCGAATTGCCAAAGTGTGTTCATCGACATCCTTAAGCTGGCCTGATGCACTGCCGTTAGTACTCATGAGTATACGTAGTACACCAGACAGGAGAACAGGTCTCTCTCCACATGAAGTTTTAATGGGGAGGGCAATGAGACTGCCATCAGTTCCAACTGCAGCGTTGTTGAATATCACAGATGATCTGATCCTGGATTATTGCAAGGGACTTTCTGATGCCATTCATTCTGTGTCTCTTCAGGTGCAGGCTGCTGAAATTCCATCGTCCCAAGACCTGTGCCACGACCTGTGCCCTGGTGATTGGGTCGTGGTGAAGAAGCACGTCAGGAAGAATTGCTTAGACGTGCGTTGGCGAGGACCCTACCAGATCATTTTAACAATGAATACTGCTGTTAAAGTTGGAGGGCTGCCCAACTGGATACACGCCTCCCATACGCGAAGAGTTCCAGCACCCCTGGAAGAAACAGCTCCTCTCTCGGATGAAAATCCAGCTGTGGACGAAGAATCAATAGAGGGAACCAGTCAAGCTGTGGGGGTGTCTGAGGAAGCTGGGAGCGTGTCAGATCAAGTAGAAGAAGGACAAGACGACAGTGAAACTGACGTTGCCACAGAAGGAGAAAGTTGCTGTGAGTACGAATCAGACACTGATCAAGCTGCAAGTGATCAAGAGTCGAGTGTGAGGACAAGAAATAGGAGAACAAGGCGTGGAGAGGCTAGTTGGCCTGAAAGAAGGAGGAGGCCGAGCTTGAAGTCAACTCCAGTGAGAACCCTTGCTCCTATATCCGAAGACTCAGACCTGGACGAAGGTGCACAGAATCCAGAAGCGGAGGGTCCAAGAAGATCAAGGAGGGTGCGTGTGCCCTGCAGAAGAAACGCCACTCCTGAGTAGACCTACCTGGCAGCAGATGTCTTGTGCACAGAGATCCGGGAGGGTGAGGGAAGTGACAGTGACCAGCACTGATCCCATCATAAAGTTGGAAGTGGTGTTGTTGGTGCCTGGAGTTGAAGCTGAAGGGTTGCTGACACTCACTATTCCCAATCCTCCTTACCTGAGCAGAATAAGAGAACTGGTTTTAAACAGAGTAGAATTTCCGACTTTTGGCACAACGGTATCAGTACTCGAAGAGACCATCCTTCGTCTAGAATTGTTAGAATACGTGATTAGAGCTGCTGGTACCCGGGTGATCGTAGACACCTAAAGACTTTTGTAAATAAACAAGATTGGGAAGATAACCTAGCGCCAAGTGGAAGAAGAAGAAATTTAGGGACTCTTCCACTTAGTTGACGGAGAAGGGCTAGGGTTGTCTGTTTTTATAAATTCAAAGGACTGATTTCAAAAGGGATTGTCAGCTTCCAGGTGTAGTTCGAGAAAGACTGAATGAGCAAAGAAAGACTGTTGTAGGAATAAAGAGAAAAGACTTTGTGTTGAAAAAGAAACTAAAGCTACACCGTCTTGAGATCATGGAGGCCGGCAACCCGAACCGTAAAGCAAAATGCATAATAGGTACACTTTTAGCGGGAGTAATTTTTCTTATAGTTTTAGTAGTTACTGTATCATATATACTGGGACACGAAAATGAAGCAAAAGCAACAGAAGCAAAGGTTGTGGTAACATCGAAACCTACTACTGCTGGTAAAAAGGAGGACAATGTAGTGAAGGATAAAGCTTTACTAGCAGCAGAAGCTTGTAGGTTGCACGTAGATGAGTCACAGGGAAACTTTAAGTCAAATGCCTATGCCAAGTTACTGTATGAATACATTGACGCCATGGAGGCAAAGGATTGCTACGTCTGCATGCAGTTGCCAGCCTCTGTAGACGAAGGTATTAGGTATCATCATCTTCCGTTGACTTATGGGATTACATGTAGTTTACTGCTTAGTATATTTTATGGACGAGATAGCTTTGAGTACTATTTTTCAAATTTCGATGCTGTGTTACCAGAAGCCCCGGCTTACAAACATATGAATAAGTGGGACTGCTATAAGAGTTAGGATCGATTAGGGAAATTTTTAATTCCTTGGAAAACTTTAGATACTTCACATGCCCGAAGAAATAATCTGACTTGCAAGGTATCAGAAATTGAGAAAAAGTTTATAGGGCAGGTGGATGACCGTTACAGGAGGCAGAAGATTCTGAAAGCCTCAGGGCAATTGAAAACAGATTGGACCGAGGAGGAAAAGTCACACAAAAGGAAGGGTAGTAGTGGTCCAATAGCTTTAGATCGAGAACAAAGAGGAAAATTGTGTATATACCGAGGTAAAACCTACTATGAAAATGTGTTTGTGGGAGAAGTAAGTTGTGAACATGCCTTCCAGTTAGAATACTACACAAAAGATTTCTTGAAGAGAATGCAGGTGATCCCGAATGTATATTTTGTCTGTGGAAGAAATGCATATGTGAAACTACCGGACAATTGGTATGGATCATGTTAATTAGCAATTGTCTTCCCCAAAATATATCACGCTAAGGATTTAGAAATCATAGAGGGAAAAACTCAAGTCAGAGGGAGAAGAGATGTAGGAGATGCTGAGGTGGTTGGAGACGTATTTGGTGCCATGTTCCCTCTTCTAGGGTTAATACTGAATGATGTCAAGATCAGGAGATTGGCAACAGTTGTAGATAGATTATCCGCCAGTACTGCTAGATCATTAATGCTGGTGGAAGGAGAGATGCAATCGATAAGGGCAATGGTTCTTCAGAACCGACTTGCTCTAGACGTTCTGTTAGCCAAAGAGGGCGGAGTCTGTAAGGCTTTGAAGGTCCAGGAATGTTGCACTTACATTCCAGACAATTCAAAACCTCTTGAGAAGTACATATAGAATATTACTGAAATCCATCAAGAAATTGAGGATTTGTCAAGAGTAAATGTGTGGGAAAAAGTGGGTCACGGAATGGGCAAAGTTGGGGGTTGGTTCGCCAATCTAGGGAAAAGCTTCATTTGGTACATACTAAAACCTATCATCATAATAGTGATTTGTGTAATCATATTGTGGGGATTAGTGAGACTGTATCAATGGTATAGGTCAAATAGGTTGCAAAGATCCATGAGAGAGCAGGAGCAGAGACTAGGTGCGATGCAGGATATCCAATACAGAGCCTGAGGGCTCTAGAAATGATAAAGCGAGGGAGCATTGCAACGAGTTCTGTTTGATTCAATTCATTCTTTCAATGTTGGTGTTATGATGGTGATGACCCCTAGAGATCATCAAAGGGGGGAACTGAGAGAGCGCAATTTGAGTAAAAAATGTAGAAGTGCACAATATTTACATGTAGGATGCACGAATTTAGTTAAAGCACATTAGAGTGTCGAAAAATATAGAAATGCACATACTCACGAGTGTTTAATCAATATAGAATGCATATTTTAGAGTGTGAAGCTAATGTAGTAATGTTTAGAAATGCTAGAACGCTGTTAAGACTCCATGTTATGTGACTGCTGCAGAAGAGGATCTAATGCTGCCAAATGTAGAAATGTGCAGGCCTCATGGAAATGTATGAAGAACGAAAACGTGATCTTACAGTTTCACATAAGATGGATTACTATTATTTAGAATATTATTGATCATACGTTAGAATTTATGTTTTGTAGAAGTGTTTCATATAATCAGAGTGTAATAGGTTAGAATTTTGTTTTAGTTTAAGAAATAAAGGTTCACGGAGTGCAGGCCTGTTGCAAGTAATTTAGTAGGCCTGGAAAGATAAAGTCGCTTCTTTGATCTGCATGTGCTAGTTAAATTCGGGTCTCGTTAAGCATAAATTGCCGACCATGTTCGAAGTTTTACGACTTGAGAGATAAACTGGAGGTCGGAATTTGGGGCCCAATTCATGGGTGTCTGTTTGCAGGTGTGAGGGGGTTCCAATCAAGAGAGTGATGAATAGAGTTCTGTTCTGGGAGACAGGCACAGGCCTGGAGGAGGCTTCAGGAATTTCCTGGGGGGTACCGGCGTGCCGAGAAGAAGCCTGGGAAGCAAGGTCAACGCTAACAAAGAAGCCCAGAGGAGTATCAGTATGGAAAAAGCCAGAACCGAAACCACGTAAGAGGTGTACGTGAGGGGCGTCTCTGAGGGGCGTTTCAACTGTAATTGTGATTTTGTATTAGGGACAGCACCCAGGGGTGGAGTTAGAGCAGATGGCCTGAGGACCTTTAGAGAGCGGATGGGTAGGCAGAGAGGACACAACTGCGATGCACAGATTTACATCAGAGACTAAGGGAAAGTGAGTGAACTTCTTTGGAAGTCACCACGGCTGACACCTTTTTAGGTTAAAATTCTGCTAAGTAGGGATGTCACTTAGTCCAGTGTAGGGACAGTCTAACCTGACTTTTCTCTTTTTGTAAATGACGCTTAAGTTACAACTTGTGTCTATTCTTGCAAACTTGCTGATCTTTGAACTAGTCTTGGTGATATTCTTCTGTCGCCTGAGATCATTTAGAGAATTCATGTTTGTCTTGGTGCCAGTATACCTTTTGAACCTTATATTGAGATGTTTGTATCTCCAGTTATCTTTGGCTTTATAATAAAACTTTAAAACTTATTCATGGTAAGTGGTTCTTCAGAGTGGTGCCAATTACTGGTTTGATTAACCTGGTAGTGGATTGCTTTTACTCTATGACAGGCAACAAAGATTCAGTCGACCTAGGTGGGGATTTAGATCTAGAGTGATCAGATAAGAGATCGAAAATCCCGCCTTCCCAAGGGTGTCCACACAGTTCTTAGTAAGAAAAGCTGTCTCCGTTTGTGGTAATATTACATCAAAGCTCTGTGGCTACTCCCCTCTGGGTGTTACAGTTCTCTTTTGCAAAGAGCAAAGACCCCACTTGTGGCGTTGAGCGAAAGGTTTCTCTATTACATTCAAATTTGAAGCGGTTCACAACACTGCTGAGACCTTTGAAGATGTCTTTACTATTAAGTTCAACAGAAGAACAATCTGGTGACAATAGGCAACACTGTCACAGTGACTTACATCAATGATCAGGGGATCACCTGTTCCAAGTCCCTCAGCCTGGTAAATACTAAATTTGGGGCTTGGGCATAGACTTTTTCAATGGCTTTGTCAGCAGGTCAGATCAAAGGGATGGACAATGTTCAGGTGGAACACCTAAGCAAATTACCACAATGAGTTGGATCATAGCGGTCCATCCGGAGCACTTTACAAGTCCGAAGATTGCAGCAATTCAAGAAAAGCCCTTCGACAGAATGAGATGGAAGCGAGGGAAGGTGTAGTACACAATGTCTCCATTCAACAGTTTTCATCAACTTTCCACTATGGACAACTTAGATTGACATAATCTAATCTTTGACGTGATCAATTTAGACACAACATTCCACAACATTTTAGAAAGTATTTTTTCTTCATCGTGATGTTAAATGAGCTTTGAGGAAGTCACATTACCTGATGCATTCCTTCAAATGTCCACCACAAGTAAATCAGGTGGAAGGTGAAATTAATTTGTTAATGTGGAAGGTAGCCATGGACAAATGAATAAATTGGCAAATAGTGATTAAGTAACGCATATAACAAGATTTATTATTATTTCTCTCTTGGAATCACGGACAGTCGACAGATTTCAGGTCAAGGGGTTCAGAATGTCTGACTTCCCAGCATTACCTTCTACCTGGAGGAGAGCAAAAGAGGGTTTAGCAATATTAGTATCAACCCTCTTATCATTGAAGATTTTGCGTTCTAATTTGAGTTCCCATTTACATCAACTTCTCTGCCTGGAAATCACACCAGGTACTGATTTATTAACTTAAAATGTATACGATAATGTGTCTGGTTCACACCCAGTGAAGGTAGTGGCTGCACTGGAATATGATCTAGAAAATTGTATCATGTCCACCGTGAATATCACATATGCTGCCAGATAGGGAACTTTAACCCCTTAAGTGCTGCCTCGGTGCATTGGCAGACGGCAGCACTACCTCCCCAGTGCTGCGCACGACCATTGGACGTCCATTCAGCACTAGTTCCAATGGACAGCGCAGCACTGGGGAGGAATGTTTAATAGCATCTATGAGGTTAATATACATTTATGCCCACTTCCATCCAAGGAGGTTTGGATAAGAGGGGAGGAGAGTTAATAGCATTTTAGAGACTCGACATATGGAAACCTATTGAACAATTTCTTTTTGAGCCTCAAGATGAGCTTTGTAGTTGATACAAGCATTCTTCCATTTTCATTACCCCCTAACTTTATAGGATATGGGGCTCTCAGCACGATTGATCATATCCTAGTTTTAGATAAGGGTATGATTTTGTCACAACTAGTATGAGTGACCAAAATATGGTGCCTGTAGAGTTACATATAGGGGTAACTCGAACCAAAGTTGAGGCAGCAGCTCGCACCATGGAGGCAGTGAGACCCAATGGAGCGTGTATCAATTGGTCTGGGTTCGAACCCACAAAGAATTTCCCTGTACTAATTTTCTCATTAAATTAAGGTTTGTTTGGTGAATCCTACCTGACCTCATGAAGTTATTGCTTATTTCTGCCACTACGGACGCCATGCTTGCAAACAATAGGCAGCCATGAAAAGCCACCTCAAGGGTTGGTGTGACCATCAATGTAGCAGGGGTCAGAACAATTTAAAAAAGGCACTAAACATTAAAACCAGGGTGCAAAGTGTAATGGCCTCCTGCAGATTGAGGTATTAGCAGGGTTTTGGATGAACAGAAATATAAAACATGGGGGTGGGTGGGGAAGAGTGAAATAACCTGGCCAAGGCAAGTGAAATGAAAGATACTCGTCTATTTTAGCATACTGTTAATTCCCCTACTTTAGGAGGGTAAACATTTCATTTACTGAGTCAGGGCTCCCAGAAGAAACATAGTTAAATCATTATGACAACAGTTTCTTGGATAATGGCCTTGTAGGCACCAAATCAGATCATTGCAATGGCTAGTACCGTGTGAGAGTCCCCTACAGTCCACGATTAATGATACTCACTTATCCCTGAATAAAAGCTGGTCAGGTAACGCTGCGGGTCCCGGTTGAGTACCCACTGAGATATATAAAATGAATAGCACTTTAAGGGATCATATATTACTCAATGTAATAATAGCTGTAGGAAAAGGAGCCTTAGCTTCTTCAGGGTTTGAGGTTGTTATAGCGCCTACCTTCAAGCAAGGCAATAGACAAGACCTCCACAGCGCTACCGGCCAATCTCCCTGTTGGATTATTCTATAAATATACTTGGCAGAACCTGCTTGGAGAGATTGGAAACATGGGTCAAAGAAAACTCAATTTTGTTGGACTCATAGTTTGTGTTTGGGAAGTGTTGGGCACTATAGAACATTCTAAATCTAGAATTGCTTCGAGGCACATACACCAAGGCAAAGAAGGACTTCCTCTGCTATGACTTCATGGATATTGGTGTACGTTTATGTCAGTCATCATACGTTCATGTCAGTCATGACGAATTATGGAACAGCATGATGTCGTTGGGGGTGGGCCCTCAAATTATCCATCTTTTAAATTATTTATATCCGGACGCCAATTCTAGGGTCCGGTATGGCCCGGGTGGGGAATGCACAAGATAATTTTGAATAAAAAGGGGGTAAGACAAGGATGCGTTTTGGCCCCCCTTCTTGTTTACCATTTTGGTAAACGGTCTTGAACGGGCTCTATTGAACCTGTCGAGACCTGCTCAGGACTGGTGTCGGTCCAGTCGCTTTCCTTGTTTATGCAGAAGACGCCGTCCTTATGGCACGTACAGTGAATGGCTTACAATTGGTATTAGACACCTTTACGCTATTCTTGGACACTCTAAATCTAAAGCTGAACCCCAATATAACATATATAATCATCTGTGGAAAGGGATACGTCACGTTGCTGTCAAAGCTGTGCAGATACCCGGAGTTAACACTTACAGCTACCTCCAGGTTTTATTTGACAGCTCTGCAAATGGGAGACCCCAGATTCAACTAAACAAAACGGCTGCTGCAATCTTTCGGTTTGCCTCCAAATTAGGTTTAAGACCTGTCGGATATATGTGCAGCAGCGGCCTGTGCAGGTAAGAGTGATGGGGCAGTGGGGCCGGGTGGGGGGAATTTCGACAGACGACGAAGAGGGAAATTAATTATTAATATAATTTTCCGACATGGAGTGTTGCGGTCTGAACGTTGTATGCCTGGTGTGTTGTGATTCATTCTGTATTTTATAGCGGGTGGGAACAGCAGGCAGGAATTGCGGGCGAGATTTGTGGGCGGGATGTCTGGGCAGGTTCATGAGGGCAGGATTTTGGTTCGCGGAGCGGGGTGGCGGGCGGGACTTCCTCCTTCCGTGTGCTGCGATTTGTCCTCTTTAGTTCAGCTGCGGGTGGGGCTTAGGGAGGTATTTAAGGGCCGCTGCCCTTCCTTCCTTGCTTGGGTTCTGTTCTGGTTTTTGGTCCCGGAAGCACTTTGGCTTTGGCGTCCTGTTGCTTTGTTTTTCTGCCTGCCCGGCTGAACATTTGACCATCTGGATTCTGCTGTCTTTACATTGAGGCAGTGCACTTCCTGGAAGGATTCTGTCTGTTTCTGGCTGTCTCTATTTCTGTCTAATCCGCCACCGACCCGGTCCCATCTCCCCACCGTTCTTACCTGCATGGCCGCTCCTGCATGTGTGCATGATTTACAATAGCAAATGCATTCCTGGTGCTACTTATGGTCCATAATTGGGGCAAAGAGTCAAGAAAATGTTCGTCAAAAGACTGCTCTCCGTCTCCCAGAGTACCACTGCGTTAATCTGCCACAAAGAACTAGGCCTACCTTATATTGAGATCACCATCAGGTGACAACTAATATAGATATATGGGCATATTTACGAGGAAGAGCGGAGCGCGGCGTTAGCCTCCTTGGCTTAACGTCATACCCCGCCACTTCGAAAACACACACGCTTAACCGTATTTACAAGGATATGGTGAAACCTGCATTTCCCCCTGCGTTGGCGCTAATTTTAGTGCAGACAGCCTTACATTATAGTGCAAGGGGGCCTGCTTTGTTGGGGAATATTGTTTATGTGCAGAAAGATGTCGTTTCCTGCACATAAACAATCTGAAATGTTATTTTGAAACCTCTGTGGGCCCGATTCGCAAAAATAACTTAAGAAAATATCCTAAACTTACTACCATTTTGGTATTCATAGAAGACACTTACTCATTTTGGTATTCACAGAAGTTAGGACTCCTAACTTTAGGACTCCTAAATGCCTTCTGTGAATACCGAAAGTCTTAAAATTAGGATTTTTCTCAGTTTAGGAGTCTTAACTTTACGACTCCTAAACTAAGAAAAATCCTAACTTTATGACTTTCAGTATTCACAGAAGGCATTTAGAAGTCCGAAAGTTTGGAGTCTTAACTTCTGTGAATACCGAAATGAGTAAGTGCCATCTGTGAATACCAAAATGAGTAAGGGGCATATGTATGAAAATCTCCGTTTGCGATTCTAAAATAGCGATTTTTTGAGAATCGCTATTTGAGAATTGCAAAAAGGGATGCATGTAGAAAATCACAATTTTTTTGCGATTTCTTAGTCTTCCTTAATTGCGATTTGCAAATTGCAAAATCACAATTAAGGAATACTTTTCCATTCATTTCTATGGGCCAGGAGGCCCTTAGGAATGAATGTAAAGTCATTCTCAATTTGCGATTCGCAATTTGAGAATCGCAAATAGAGAATAATTTCAAGGGTGCAAGACTGTCATAAGGACACCCTGATGCACCTCTGAAATGAACATGTGTGCGTATATGGCGCACATACATGCCCTTAGGGCATGTATGTGCACCACATGGCACCTTTATAAATGCAAAAAAGTGCATTTGTGAAAGAAATCGCAAATTACCACCAACTTCAAGTTGGTGGTAATTTGCGATTTCTTAAGGAGAAATCACACAACTTTGTTGCTTGATACATAGCATTTAAGGAATCGCAATTTGCGATTCCTTAAATGCTTGCACAAAATTAAGGAATCGCAAATTTTGAGATTCCTTAATTTTGCGATGAGAAAACTGTATTTTTGCTAATCACAGCATTTGCGAATGAAAAATCGTTTGATACATATGCCCCCCAAGTGCCTTCTGTGAATACCAAATTAGTAGTAAGTTTTGGATTTTATCTTAAGTTAGTTCTGCGAATCAGGCCCTATGTGTGCTGCTTAATGCAGCACACATAGAAGTTGCAAAACTTCTTTTTTTGTTGATTGTTTATGTGCAGGAAGGTTCACCGGTTAGTATTGTTTACTGTAAAGTAGAACCAAAGTGAAAATTAAGAGGCATCCTGCTGGTTGCCATTCAACGGCATAAAGTGATTCCGCCAACAATCTTAACCAATGCTTTGGTTTCGTCAGGTGAAGGGATTCCATTTTATTCGATGTCTGTATTAAATCATCATCATCATTTTATTTTAACTCCTTTTCAATTGCGCAGTACATTTCACATTGGCATATTCCAAAATGGGCCATTGGTTAAAGAATAAGGGCCTGATTCACAGAACTAACAGACAAAATCCTAAACTTACTACTTTTGGTATTCACCGAAGTTAGGATTTTGTCTTAAGTTTGACTTAAGACAGACTTAAGACAGACTTAAGACAGAATCCTAACTTAAGTCTGTCTTAAGTCTGCCTTAAGTCTGTCTTAAGACAAAATCCTGACTTCTGTCAATACCAAAAGTAGTAAGTTTAGGATTTTGTCTTAAGTTAGTTCTGTGAATCTGGTCCTAAGAGTCTGTCCTTGTGAGGGTATTGCAGTACAAAGCACCTTGAACCTTGTATTTTAATGTAAGTATTATAAAATACAGAGGGCGTGTTTTCTAAAACAAATGGTTAAAAAAATCTTTAAACATTTTATAAGCCATTTCAATAAAATAAAACATACAATGACATATGTATTGGAAAGGCGAGAAATAAAGGGCAGTACAGTAACTTCCAGCAATCAAGTTTCAGTATGTCATAAGAGAGAGGTATTCCTGCCATTCAGGTGTTATGAACCATAGTATAGTGTAGGACAATGAGAGGTATAATTAGCTGGCTGAGATATTTGCAATATTGCCTTTAATATTGCAGTGCACATTAGAGAATTTGCTTCTTGTTGAGATAAGAGAAAGAAAAAGAGAGGACAGAAGAGAGGGGGCAGAGAGATAGGAAGGGGGCAGTTGACCTGGATAGGGAAGTGAGGGGATGGGAGAGTGATATCACAAAATTCAGAGGAGGTGGTTAGTTAGCTGGGTTTTAAATTTAACAGAATGTAGACCTTCCCTCATCTATCTTCAATCTCTTCCAACATTGCCCATTTGTATTGTTGTATAGAGCTTTGCAAACAATGCTGTGAGAACTAGGAGAAGCCTCAATAATGAGGTTGTTGAGATTACACTAAATTAAGCTAAATATTTTTTTATCTATTTCTTCGCTTCTCATATGAACTGTTTGCAAATTGAAGTATTTTAATCTTTTGATGAATTGAGGTTTAAAAGGTTTTATGTATTTATTATGGGGTTTTTTACAAATTGAATAAAGGTGAATTGAATTGGATTGAACTAAGTGGGATACTTCCTTAATCTCAGAACTTGTCATTCATTATCCCCAGAGTTTTTTGGGAAAGTGCGTAGGAGGTTTCGGACTCCAATCCATGCATTAAGGAATAGTGCCCTTCTGCCAGGTTTTTACGTAGGGTCCACGGAGAGGGAGTTAGTGGAGTTGATGCACTAGTAATGAAGAAGGCCAGCAGGCTGTTTTGAGCCTTCCCACCATGTCATTTGATCCAGAGATTCCTCTGCAAGATTTGGGAGGAGGTAGCGGACGTGTTACTAGTTGTTCTCTATTGGTGGTGGATGATTTGGTCTCCTCTACTGAAAACGCTCTTTATCCTTCCTTTCTGTTTCCCTTCAGATCTTTAACTATCCCTCTCAAGCTAACACTTTTGATTGGGAAGTTGAAAGGCTAAATCTTCAGTGGAAAGCCCTACCTCCTTCTTCAAAAGAGGTAGAAAGCCTCGCTTACCAACAGCCTCTTTTCCGTCTCTTGGGCACAATGCAAGAAACTTGCAGAGGACTTGGTCCTCAGAGCATACTTTCATAGGACATTATTGTTTGAAAAAGATGGTAGATATTGAAGGTACTTTTGGTTCTGATGTCCCTAAATCTGCTATTACGTAAATTGACACAATTTATGGCCAGAGACTTCTTTTCAATTTCTGAGGAATTGTTCTCCGGTTGGAGAATGTCCTGCGTGCAAATGCCACCAGCTCCCATTTGTCTGTGTTATGTCGCTGTACTAGTACAGTCCACAGCTCCACCGGCACGGCATCTACCATCAGTTTGGTTACCAGAATGGAGTCAAAGTACCTCATTGCCCTCTGAATGAACAGGGCATTCTTGATTCTTGCAAATGCCTTTTGGTATTTTGCTTTCTACGGCCATGGATTTTTGGAATTTACCAGGTGTCTGAGAGGTTCTGCAATGGCGGCCAACTGCAGGATGACTTTACCACGATATGTGTGCATGTTCGTCAAGAAGCTTCTAATTTTGGATGCATTCAAAGGACTTTGCTTCATTAATGCCTCCCGACTTTAGGGGGTCTACACGGACACCTTGTCTGGAGAAGACATAGCCATAGAATTCAATTTTGTCTGTGAAGAAAACACATTTTTGGCAGTGTGGGGTGAGGCTGTACTCCGATAGCCTCCATAGGGTTTGCCTCAATCACTGGTGGTGTTCCTGACTTGAGCTGGTGTAAATGAGAGAGTCAATATTGACATTAAAGACCTCTACCAGCCCTGATAGTGCTTATCTGAAAGTACTTTGGGACACCTCGACTCTGGAGAAAATCCAGAAATGTTAGTGTGTGTACATGCGCATACCAACAAGTGGAACACATTGTTATTTAGCAATTAGATATGGCAAGAAGGAGATGCTGGTGGCCTGCATCTAAGTCCGGTTTGGAGAACAATTGTATTCCATTTAGATCATGGACTAGGTCATCGATAGTGGAGGTGATGCCCCATTCATGTTGTATGGCTTTATTTGAAAATATCATGTCAATGCAAATACATACAGCACCTGGTTGCAAAAGCTTCAAAATAACCTCCAGGGGTGATAGCCACTGTGGAGGGCCGGACACTTTCTCAATTACATCAAGTTCCACAGGTTTGCACACCTCTTGTTCTACCAGATGTCTGAGGTGGAACGGGGGTAACAACCATCACAACGCAACTTTTACGATACATTACCATCACAACACAACTTTTACAAAGCAGGATCCATTACAACGCATGCCATTACAACGCATGCCATTACAAAGCATATGCTATTACAACGCATGCCATTACAACGTAAGTATAGGTAAGTATATCATTTTATTAATAATAATTGTATTTTATTTTAATTACAATTTTTTAATACATTTTATTAATATCAATATAATTACATTTTTTATAATTTGAATATTTTAATTTAATTTTATTTAAATTAAGTACTTAAAATTAATATGTAATTAAAATAAAATAATTTTTATTAAACCCCCTGGAGTTAGAATAGTAATTTCTACCCCTACACTATCCAGCACTTACCCTACTATTACACCCCCCTGGAGTTAGAATAGTAATTTTTACCCCTACACTATCCATCACTTACCCTATTATTAGACCCCCCTGGAGTTAGAATAGTAATTTTTACCCCTACACTATCCAGCACTTACCCTACTATTACACCCCCCTGGAGTTAGAATAGTAATTTTTACCCCTACACTATCCAGCACTTACCATACTATTACACCCCCCTGGATTTAGAATAGTAAATTAAATTATATTAAATATAAATTAAAATGTCTTTAAATAAATAATTTAAAATTAATAATAATAAAATGATGTATTTACCTATACTTACGTTGTAATGGCATGCGTGGTAATAGCATCTGTGTTGTAATGGCGTGCGTTGTAATGGTATGCGTGGTAATAGCATCTGTGTTGTAATGGCGTGCGTTGTAATGGTATGCGTTGTAATGGATCCTGCGTTGTAAAAATTGCGTTGTGATGGTATGCGTTGTGAAAGTATGCGTTGTACTGTCATACGTTCATGGAACGGTATTCAGTGATGCTTTAGGGCTGTGGGACAAATGTTTTGATCGGTAAGCAGACACACTGGTTCTGCTTTCAGGAATCCTAGATCAGGGAAGGAATTTTTACAAATTTTCAGGATGTCTTCTATTCCATTGGTGAGCATTAGTGATTTTTAGAATCTTTGCTGCGTGTCAGCTGAGTAATCCTCCAGCTCCAGTCTTGTTATTTTGCCTAAGTCGCTAACAAGCTGGGGGATAGCATGGTTGTCAACATCCCTACTACTAGGATAAGCCTCAGAGTTGCTGAATGCAAAATGGTAAGATTTGATACTCTAAGTTGAGGTACTGGGTCAAGTTGATGAAACTGCTAGAAGTGCATGACATTCAGGAAAGCTTCCATGTCTATGAGTGCGTGAGCGGTCGTGCCTCAGGATTGTGATCTCACATGCTGGTCTCACCTATTGGCATCTTTTTGAATGTTCTCCAAATGAGATGATGAAAATGTCCTCCTCATCTTCAACCTTTTTTTACGGAGTTTTATATAGCGCAAACTTGACCCAGTATCGGGTATCAGAACGCTTTACATAGCAAAAGTACCGGTGCATGAGGACACATTCAATTTTTTTTTGTTAGGCACTGGGAGATTAAGTGATTTGCCAGGAATCACAGGATGTTCAGCGTCATTGCCGAGACTCGGACCCAGTTCCCCAGATTAGAGGTCGACCGCCATAGCCGTTAGACCAACTGCTCTCCCCATAACATACCTCCTTGACATACGAGGCATCTGGTGTTAGTGTATTAGACTGGCTAAGTTTATGCTGGATCTGGTGCATTGGCGTGGATGGATGAAGTTCTGGTGTTCGTGCCTCTCGGAATGTGTCCTGTTCATCTCCCGCAAAAGATTTGTGTATAATGTTTTAATCTGATGCTGCTTGCATGTACCTTGCCTTGTGTCAGGCATTGAGACCCCAGCGAGGTTCTTCACCACAGTAGTCACAGACGTGGTCTTCCACGTCGTTTGTGTGGCACGAGAGGATGCCACTCTTAGGGCCCGATGTAGGTAATACCAGATTACCGATTCTTAAATACCGAATCATACCGATTCGGTATTTAAGAACTGGCTATCAGGATGTAGGTAATTTTACCGAATTAATTACCAAATCGGTATGATTCGGTAATTAATGAATCGTATTTACCGATTCTGTAATTGCCATTGATTCCTATGGGCCTGGAGGCACATAGGAATCAATGTCAATTACCGAATCGGTAATACTGATTCGGTAAAATTACCGAATTTGCAAGGGGTACAGGGTGTCACTTTGACACCCTGTTGCACCCCTGATTCTGGCTTGTGTGCCATGTGGCACACATACATGCCCTAAGGGCATGTATGTGTGCACAGATGTGCATGTACACAGGAATTCATTAGTTACCATGACATAGTATGTCATAGTAAATAACGAATTCTTAAGGGCTGGTGGCACTGTTTTCAGTGCCACCTACATCACAAATTTGAGATTCGGTAAATTTACAGATTCAGTAATTTACAGAATCGGTAGATTTACCAATTCTGTAAATATACTGAATTAGTAAATTTAAGGCCCCCTACATCTCAATCACCAAATACCGGTCGGTAACGGCCGAAATCGGCCGTTACAGACCGGTATTTGGTGACCTACATCTGGCCCTTAGTGTTGCGTCCACCTCTAATGTTGTCAACAGTTTGTTTTGATTGATGGTGTATGCTCTGGTTTTCCCTTGATTAACACTTTGTCAGAGTTGATTTCATGAGTACTTGCCTCTTGTTGGGCAGGTCATGTGGTCTTCCTGATGTCAGTGTGTCGTCCAGTGGCGTCCCTGGTTTCTGCAGGATCAGCCTCTGTAGGACAGATGATCCGCCCCTTGTATGAACTGCGTTTCCTTGCTTGTGTTGTCCTCCTCACCAGTTCTGGCCAAATCACCCAGCTGGGCATAGAAAACATCAATTATTTAATCTTCATGTGGCTTCATCTACTATTGTTGGAAACACTCAAAGTAAAACTTTAATTGAGTGTTAAAATCTTTCTCCAGGGAAGCCACTGCCAGGCCACATATTTGCCTTCTCCCCTTGTTGGTCGGATTGTATAATATCTTGAATACTTCTTTCCATTCAGAGGAAAGCACCACAGATGTTTTCGCACCATTACCTGTCTCTTTGTTGCTTTTAGGTAATTGATTAAGCTGCTCATCCAGACTTCCCATCTGGCTGACGCCATTGTAGGATCAGGAAATTGACTGAAGGGTGGTAGGGTATTAGATGCCCTCACTGGGGCATCAACATTTGTGCCTTGTGCCTGGGCATGTTCAGGTTTTTGCTCCTACAGATGCTGTCACTCATGGTATCAATTGTTGCCGGCTGGCTTGAGACATATGTACAGGTGGTCCGCGTGACCTGTGCATCACTGGTGGTTCCTCTGCGCCTTAAACATGATCCTTTCAGTCCTGGTTGATGCTCAACCTGTACTCATGCTGCAGCTGTGTCAGACCTGGAAACATGTGATTCTGGCTCATCTCTACAAAGCCCTACACAACAGGGGACCAGCATACATCAACCACTGCCTGAGATTCCACCAACCCTCCAGACTCCTGCGATCCACCTTCCTCGCCTTCGCTCACACCCCCTGCATGTGTCAAAGCAACAGTAGAGGTCTCCCTTCTCCCACCTCACCGTGAAGTCCTGGAACAGCCTCCCCCTCCATCTCCGGACTTCACCTTCTCTTCAGGAGTTCAGAAGGAGACTGAAGACCTGGCTATTCACCCGAGCAGCTTGGATCTCACCACCTAGACACCCTCGTGGGTGATTAGCCACAGTTTATAAATCTGCTTTGATGTGGCTCCTGGGGCTTCTCATCTCCTGGAGGTAGGTCTCTGTACATGGTTGCCTCACAGTGTGGCGATAGGTGGACGCGGGCGTAGGAACCGTGGGGGACAGGTGGGTTTTACCCCCACCCTCCCAGATTATGGAGTAGGGGTGAAGCAGAACCTAGTAAAAACCATCTCTGTGCCTCTGCTGCCCCTGAAGTAAGCAAGAGGTATAGGAGAGAGTAGGGAAGATGGAGATTAGAGGAAGAGAGGAGAGATTATGAGGGGAAAATAAGAACAAGAAGACACAACAGAAAACTGGGCGAGAGGTCAAGAGACAAAGACGGGAAAGGGGTTAAAGAGAATCCCAGACAGATGTGAGAGGGACAGAGATGGGTGTGGAATGGAATGACACAGCTAGAAACAGGAGGGGATATACACAGACTGGTACAGAGAGGCAAGGTGAGAGGGGACGACAGATGAGAGATGGGACGTTCTAGAGACAGAGAAGACAGAGAAGCTAGGATGGCTTGCTTATGTACAAAAAGGCAATATATTGTGCTGTTACTAGTGGTATAGTGTGGGTACGTAATAACTAAATTTTGGAAAATGAAATGAAAGATAATAGAATTAGTTGTTGTCATGGCAATGTGTTTAGTGGAATTCTGACAACGTTTGGCCCCAATGACACTGAACCTGCTCTACCATTCACATCATGACCCTACATATATTGTCTGTAAGGTATCTGCACTGGTGAGTGCCTGTTTAGTAGTAAAATATTGCAATATTTAGTGTTTAGAGAGGTTCCATGAGCTTTTGGGCAAGTGCGTCACTGCACCTGCTGCAACATTGAAATCATGACCCTAATACCTGCAAGGTAACTGCACTTGTGACTGCTTATTTAGCTGTGAACTATGGCAATATTTGGTGTTAAAAGGGGGCCCTAATGCTTTTGGTTCCGGTGCCACTGCACCTGCTGGACCACTCAAATCAAGCCTCTTTTAACTGCAACTGTGTCTGCATGTATAGTAGTAAAATGTAGCATATTAGGTGTTTACAGGAGTTTTGACAACTATTGGGCCCGGTATCACTGCACCTGTTGCTCCATTCAAATCTTGTCCCTGTTGTCTGCAAGGTAACTGCACTTGTGACTGCCTGTTTCGAAGTAAGATGTAGCAATATTAGGTGTTTAGTGTGGTCCTTAGAGCGTTTGGCCCTGGTGTCGCTGCACCAGCTGCACCATGTAAATCAAGTCCCATTTAACTGCAAGGTAACTGAAATTGTGTCTGAATGTTTAGTAGTAAAATATTACAATATTATGTGTTTAGAGGAGTTCTGACAACTTTTGGGCCCGGTACCACTGCACCTGCTGCACCATTCAAATCATGGCCCTGTTGTCTGCAAAGTAACTGCACTTGTGGTAGCATGTTAAGTAGTAAAATATAGCATAACTCTAGTTTATTAACTTTATTTTTAACGTGCAATATTTATTACATTTAAAATTTGATCATAATAGCCAAATAGATTAAGTTGAAAAAAAACAATCTGATAATGCCTACAAAGTGCAAAGGAAAGTATTGAGGCACAGAATAGAAAATGCCACAAATGTTCTATGGCTAAGGCGTCTGATTTGCACAACTAAGTAATACAAGCATTTGCAATGCAATAGGTCTCGCATTTGCGAGAGTTTAAACTATTGGCATTGTTAATGACAATGCCTTTTATTTATCTGTTTTTATAATTAATACCTGAATGCCAATAGCTCAAACTCTTGCAAAATCAGACTGCATTTCAAAGAAGCGGCCTCCATTGTCCCGCGCTGCTTGGAAAGTAAAAGCCTGCATGGTGCGCTGAATGTTGCAGGAAAGCATGTCGTGCCGCAGTAGGAGAAACTCATTAAAGAAAATGGAGCTTACAGACTAAATAAGACGTACCACCGTGTAACAAATGAAGTAAAAGGGCCAGTCTTCATGGGAGGTTACAAATGAAGACAAGGCTGTACTAAGGAGGGACTAACAAGCCTATTAACGAATCAGAAGCCTGCATTTACGAAGGACAATGACACTAGCCAGTGACAAATATGGGTGGAGAGTGGGCGGGGTTTCAGGTCCATAAATATAGATAAATAATTTGCTTGAGAAAAAAATTTAAGCGAGGACTCCACGTGTCTAGGTTTTACTTTGTACAAATCAGCCAAAAAATGTGTAGCAGGGTGTCTTAACTGCATTAGTGTGGATGAATAAAACATCCAGGGGCTCTGCAAGTCAGAACTATAATCCAGGTGCACAGCCTGTGTTATCTGTGAATTCTTGGCTCTCCACGATGTAACATGATTGTAGAAAATGAACGCTATTTGTTCCAACCTTATCGCATTCCACCCCCAAAGGAAGACTCGGACACAGGACACTTCTTTATTCTCCCCCTTCTTCCACCCCTGGCTCCTCCCTTTCCTCCTCCGACTGCCTTGTACAAACACCAGGGTCAGGCGAGGCGACATGATAAGCTCGGTCCCTGAATCAGGAGCCCATGGCTGAAACAGTATGTCACCGCTGAGCGTCGGATTCACATTTTATTTTCTCTTCGCTCAATAGAAAATGCTTAAATATGGGTATTTGAGGCATTAAAGATAATTACTTTATGGGACAAGCAAATTTGACCTTGCATTCCTGCTTTTATTGCATTTTCTCTGAAACGCTACTTTACAAAACAATTTCAAAATAAAAAAACTCTGCTTGAAGCAGGCGTAAGGATTGACACCCAACTTTGAGTATGGGCGGCCCTTGTGCATTACTGGAATTGCATCGCGCTTACGACGTGACTCCAGCAATGCGCCGCCCTTACGCTACAAGATGCGTCACGCATCTGCCCATCTTAGCGACATGGTGCGCCGCATTGTAAATGTGACGCATCCGTGGTGGCGCAAGGTGCAGATTTTGTGACGCATCTGTTCTGGCGCATCCCTGCTGATTTGCAGAGATGCGCCAGACATTGTAAATATGCTCCAAAATCTTTAGAAAAATGCCAACAATGAAATGCATTTCACAGGAAAAGCTACACAAAAAGTGAGGAATGCCATCAAAAGAACACGTATCGGACGCAACATCACAGACTCCTTCCGAAAAGTAGTTGCTGAAAAAAATTGCTATTTGCATTCTTAACAAAACACACTTTCAAAAGTAACTGACTCTTACCACCCCATTGCAGCACTTTCTGCTTTAAACAAGCAGGCCTTTTACATTGCGTAAGCACATAATTTCAAACAATAGCTTTAAAAAAACACACACGATATAATCGATAACAAACATATGCCATCAGTTAATCCCATATTATACTACCAGATAAAAAACACGACAGTCAATAAAAATAAGGAAACCAAGAGAAACCATATGTTGGGAAAACAATAGCCATCAAGTCTAATGTCATCATGTTTTAAAGAGAAAGATCTGTGGCGGCTGGAACTAAGGGGCATGTCAGCAAGGCGAGACGATAATTATCGCTAAGCGCACTTAGCGCTAGGATAATTATCGCCGGCTACCGCTGGTTCCTATTGCGGAGATAGCGTGCAACGCATATCTCCAATGCGATGGGAATCCAAGCGTTAGCTGGAAAACAGTGTGATTATCGCTGGAAATCCAGCAATAAACGCACTGCGACCATCGATACCTTGCTGATAGGGCAGAGCGGGCCCGATTCACAGAGCTAACTTAAGACAAAATCCTAAACTTACTACTTTTGGTATTCACAGAAGTTAGGATTTTGTCTTAAGTTTGTTTTAAGACAAATTTAAGACAAAATCCTAACTTCTGTGAATACCAAAAGTAGTAAGTTTAGGATTTTGTCTTAAGTTATTTCTGTGACTCGGGCCCGGTGTTCTTAGCCATGTAATCCACCTCCCATTGGATTACATGGCTAAATCAGATTACAAGCAGGCGTAAGGAAAGTAGCGATAACCGTGGTTAGCGCAACTTTTCTTATCGCTCTGCCTGTTAGCGTGCAGCTTGATTATTGGAGAAATGTCGGTTAGCGACATTTCTCCAGTTATTTCGGGGAGGAACGCCCACTTTGGATCTCATTAGAGATGCAAAGCTGGTCGTTGTTGTAACTGGCACTCAATCAGCAGATAAGGCAATGAAATTATCGCCGCTTTTTTGCCCAAAAACGGACGCAAAAGCGACGATAATTTCATAGCGCCGCCTTGATGATCTGCCTCCAAGTCAGTTACTTATTAAATAGGTAAACACGTTAAAACGAGAAAAAAACAATATAATTCAAAATGCATATAATAGTGAAGTAGAGTCCGTGATGGGGGTAAAAATTTTTTTTTTGCATGGCTGGTAGTGTTGGCACATAGTAAGTTACGCATACCAACTGTTTAATAACACTAAAAGAATCCTTAATAAAAAACAAAAAAACAAGGAAAGCAAGAGAAAGTTTATCTTGGGAAAACAAAAATCCATAGAAAAATGAACATTGAAGCATGAGCGCCTTTCAGAGGAAAAGCAATAAAAACAAGCCTTTGTGGCACGCGAGCTTTAGCTGTAAACATTGTAAGCTAACGCGCGGGTGCCGCAATTGCTTAAATAGTAATGAAAAAAAAATATTTTTTTCAATTTCTTTCATTTTTAAGCAATCAGGACACCCGTGCTTTAGCTTACGAAATTTACAGCTAAAGCTCGAGTGCCACCATGGTAACAGTAGCAAATAAAAAACAAGCATTGGCATAGCAAATAGGTCTCGCCTTTGGGACCTTTTAAGTATTTAGCCATGCAGCACATTATCCTGGGTGCCAGAACATTTACATTTCTTTATCGCGTAAGCTTTGACACTAATAGACACATTATAACACAGCATTGAGAAGTACTTATTTAAAGTGTTATTTTTGTATAAGTGGTAGTCTGAACTCACATATCTGTAAGTGCTTCTGTCCCCGATAAGGAAGAACTAGACTGATCTATAAAAGGCACACAAGTGGCACATATATTATTAATAAATCTGTACTTTTAGACTCGTTTGTTTTATCCAGAGATGCAGCGTGCAATACACATTCACTCATCCTAAGAAGCATCGCAGAACTAAAACCTAATGTCACTTTTAGCAAGGAGACTCCAGAGTGGGTAAACAATGTTCTACTTTTGAGTACTAAGGGGCACAGATATTAACAAGCGGCAGCGATAATTATCGCTGGCAGCGCCTACCGAGAGTTTCCCTATCGCTGGAATTCATCACCAAGCTAGCGCTGTATTTACAACGCTTAGTGCATTGGCAATGAAAATTCCAGGCATAGCAGGGAAATGTCCCAACATCGCTGGAAAACCAGCGATGTTCCCTGCAAAACAGTGATGACCTTGCTGATATGACCCTGTGTTCGTAACCTCACATTCCACCTCCCATGCAAAGTATGCCTAAAACTGGATTTTAGCAGACGTTAAAAATCCAGCGTTAATGGCCAGTTAGCGCGATTTTGTTTATCGCTACGCTGGCCAGGGCATTGTTGTAAATATATGCAATATTTTCCCATGTTTGTCTATTGAGGTATGCCTACTTTGCATCTCCTGTCTGCTCTGAAATCCGTCCATAGGGGCAGAGCCCCGGGTAATGATGGTGTTCCGGCGGATGTCTTTTTAGATGACACCGACAGGTGGTGTAAGTACATCTGCCTTTTATTAAACCACATAGCCAGAGGTGCTGAAATTCCGGTTTCTTGGAGGGGTTCCGTCATTATACCAGTATACAAAAAGGGGGATCGTGCGCAACCCTGTAATTATCGCCCAATCAGCCTAATAGACACGGTCCAAAAGGTGGTAGGACGTGTTATCATCAATAATCTGCTTGATTGGGCTGAGGAGCAGAACATCCTATCCCCTTTTCAGGCGGGTTTTCGCAGAGCAACAAGCACTGTAGACCAGGTTTTCCGCTTCCAACTTATACAATGGCGGACAGTGGTACTGGGCGGATGCAGCCTCTATGCAGCTTTTGTTGACTTACGGGCTGCATTCGACCTGGTGCCGAGGGCAAAATTGTGGGAGGTGCTTGCTGCCCTAGGGGTCCCGATGATTATTCTAACTTTGATCATTAGACTCCATGAGGGCACTTATGCTAAGATCCAATGGGGTGGCTATGGTAATGACACCATTGACTTCCCTGTCGAGCGGGGGGTTCGACAGGGTTGTTCAATGGCTCCAACACTGTTTACTCTTTTTATAAATGGAATTGTTCCCCTTATGCAAGCTGAGCCTGTAGATGCTCCCTCTCTTGCTGGTGCAAAAGTTCCAATTTTAATGTTCGCAGACGACACCCTAATTTTATCAAAATCCCCAAGTGGTCTGCAAAAGGCATTGATAATCTTTGACAAATTTTGTTGTGACCATGGTCTGGAGGTAAATGCAGCGAAAACAAAACTCATGGTTTTTAATCCCAGTAGGAAATTCAAATCCAAAATTACCATGAGTGGGCGCTGCCTTGAAGTCGTGAACTCCTTTACTTATTTGGGGATACATATCTCAAATAATAACAGATGGAACCACCACCTGGATTTGGCCATATTAAGGCATAAACAGCTTGCTGGTACCATCATTAAGGAGCACACGAAATCCTTAACTAAGCCAATCAAACCGCCATTGATCATATATGAGGCTAAAGCAATAGGGTCTGCACTATACGGGGCAGAACTGTGGGGGCAAGAGAACCTCCAGGAGTTACAGAGGTCAGAGAATAGTTTCCTCCGTAAACTAACTGGTACCCCACAGAGTAGTCCCCTCTTGCCACTCAGATATGATCTTGGTAGGAAGGAAATTTCGGCAATGTGTAAACTTCGACCAATATTATATTGGCGTAGAATCTGGACCACCCCTGAGTTGTCACAATATGCAGAAGGATTTGCTGATGTAATCAAGGCAGATCGATTTCATGAAATTAAATGGTTTAGATCTCTGAGAACTGCATTAAGTGAACTAGGGTTGAGTGAATTGTGGTTGGATCCAACCGGGTCACCCTTTCCATCAAAGTTGTTTATAAAAAACCTTTACTGGGAACATGTTGTAAATAGGAGCCTCCTTAGCAACAGCAACGGGTCTATGACGACTGCCTTCCTTGAAGCTAAACTGTTTCCAATGTTTGAAATGTACTGGGACATTATATCTAAACCCCTGGATAGGAAACTGTTTTTTCAACTGAGGGCTGGCTCTCTACCTCTTGGTAACTTAACACATAAATGGAGAAATAGAGGTCCAGCAACTTGTTTAGCTTGTGGGGAAGGGAAAGAGACTCTGGGGCATTTTTTGTTTGTTTGTCAAGCATATTCTGTTCCGAGACGTGTCTGGTTGGCCCCCATGTGCAGAAATTTGGGCACTAAAAGTTCCATGGTAGCCTTACGCATTATTAAAACTACCCCCTTAAACTGGATTATCATAGCGACTGCAAAGTATTTGGGGTGGGCGTGGGTAATTAGGCAGAGATTGCTAGTAGGGTGACTACTCTCTGCCTAGTTGTTCAGAGATTGCTAGTTTATCTACTCTCTGTTCCCATGCCTGGAGTCTATCTGACGAAAACTTACTTAAATTAATTTTTAATCATGTATGTTTTTATAATATGAACTTTGCACCTTGATGGTTATAACTTGATGAAATCTGTTTTAAAAAAAAAAAAAAAATTTTTCCTTTTTTATGTGTTTGTGCTTAAAGTCATGCTGACTCTGTAATTTAATTGTATTTTATTATGTGTTTGTTTGTCTGCTTTTATGAGTAATTACTCGAATAAAGCACTTTTGAAATTGAAATTGAAATTGCATCTCCTTAACGATGCGATGCAAAGCAGGTGCTAAATCACGGAAACACGCGCTAGCGCGTCCTTGCTAATATTGCAATAAAATTATTGCTGCTTATCGGCCGAAGAAGGGCGCTAAAGCGGCGATAATTTTATTGCGGCCCCTTGATAATATGCCCTTAAAATAGTAAGAATGAGGCACGAAATTCTCTGTTTTTCCACATTGAAAAAGTATTAAGCATGGACCATAGCTAAGAAATGAACAAAAGTGCCCTGGTGATGGCTGGCTGGTTAACGGAAATTACCTAGCAAAGCCCACCCTTCCCCTTCAGAGGCTGCCTTCGACATCATCTTACTTATAGCTGCGAAAACCACACATTACGTTGTGCAGCGCATCACATTACATGGTGCAATGCTAAAATGAAAACCCCCAGTTGAAATCAGAAGTACGAGAAAGGGGAAAACCTAAGTGAAAGGACGCAGGTCTTGTGTGGACCTGACGCATAAAAAATGCTCAAATCCGTGCTAAATTAATGGTTGTTTACATAGAGCAGAAGATCGCAACAGAGTGGAGCTTGGCTCCTGTTGTAAACAGGTTAGGTAGGCAGCAGGACACGTCTTCAGGTTATTAAGATAGATTTATTAAGATACACAGGAGAGCAGTAAACCTCACAGCTGACCAGACCATCACCTGCCAAGGCTGGAATCCTCACATACTTGATAAAACACTCTTAGGTACTATGGGAGATTGGGAAGATAGAAACACTAAGAAAGGACTACTGACACCAAGTAGCCATGAAGTGCAAATATACAACATAGAGCAGAAGATCGAAACAGAGTGGAGCTTGGCTCCAATACTACAGATTTGACTGCAGGTATATATTGGGGCCGATTCACAGAACTAACTTAGAACAAAATTCTAAACTTACTACTTTTGATATTCACAGAAGTTAGAATTTTGTCTTAAGACAGATTTAAGACAAACTTAAGACAAAATCCTAACTTCTGTGAATACCAAAAGTAGTAAGTTTAGGATTTTGTCTTAAGTTAGTTCTGTGAATCGGGCCCATAGTTACAAACACTGGAACAAATATGCCTCAAGGTGCTGTAGTGCATTCTGACATCATACAGTCAAACATTCTAAAAGATGCGAACATGGAAGGGACGGCGCATATTACTTGGCACCACCCAATAGTGTAAAAGACGGGAGAGGTAATGCATTTCACTATGACATTACACTGTCATCTATACCCAAAAACTCGAACAAAATCGCCTCAAGGTGTGCGATGCATTGTGTATGCCAGAGAGGAATGGGACGGCACACACAAAGGGGGATATTCTCAAGATTGTGCTATAATTTTATTTATTTATTTTATTTATTTATTTATTTAATGCTTTCTATAGCGCGAACATGACCCAGAGTAGGGTATCAGAGCGCTTTACAGTAGTGTTTCAGCAAAACGAGTACATTAGTGGATAAAACCTGAACATTAGAGGACAAAACCAGTCATTACTGTTTCACACTTCAGTATAGCATATAAACATATATACAGTCAATAGTTAAATGACCAAGGCACAGCTAAATAAAAGGATAAACTTTGTACCAACATCGGTAGTGGAGCACTGGGTGCAAGTGAGAAGTTTATAGACAAGCAGTCGTCCGATCAGTCTTATGGGAGAAATTTGCTCATATAGAATGATTTTGCTTCCTTTTTGAAGGTTGCGATGGATGTGATTCTTCTGATGTTTGGTGGGAGTGCATTCCAAATTCTCGGTGCTGCTCCTGAGAATGCTCGGCCATAAGTCTTTTTCTTGCGTGAGCGAGCCGGTTTCAGAAGTAAGTCTGTTTTGCTCCTGGAGGGTCGGTTACCTCCGGAAAGAGTACGTTTTTGAGCCAGGTAACCTGGAGTTTTGTGATGGATTGCATTATGGGTGATGCATGCCAACTTGAATTGAATTCTTGCTTCGAAAGGCAGCCAGTTTAGCATTTTCAGGTGAGGGGAGATATGGTCGAATTTTTTGGATCCCGCAATCAGCCTTGTGGCTGCATTAAGACAGGCTTTCAAAGAGGCTGTTGTGATTTTGGGGAGCCCAGCCAGGGAAGTGCATCCGTATTTGATCCTTGAGATGACCAGCGCTTGAACTGCAGTTTTAAGGTCTGTTTTGTTCAGGAAAGGTTTAAGTTTTCGCAAGTAACTTAAATGGAACCAGGCGTTTTTTGCCATTGTATTGATATATGCTGACATGTTCAGGTTTTTATCTGGAGTAATTCCCAGTGATTTGGTAAAGTCGACAATCTTGGGAATACAATTTAGAGCCGTGATAAGGTTGACCCATTCTGCTGTCTTTAATTTTCTTTCCTGCGGTGAAATTAGTAGGAATTCGGTTTTCAGATGATTCTTGGTTAACCATTGGAGGGTTCTTGATAGTGCGTGGTTCATTGGCTTTATCTCTTCTGTTGATACAACTTAATCATCGCCAAAATAGGTTAACATGATTTTTCATATGGCCGTCTATCGCCGTAAAATAACTCAGTGTTAATGTCCTATTCACAACATGGTGGTAGCATGCGATAGTCTCCCGATAATACGTCAAATGTCCGCGATATAATCACCAGGACGACAATGAAAATCTAAACCCTAACACGAAAAAAGTTGCAATGGGCCCAACTGTGATAAGCAGCACCACGCCTGCAAGTCCCACAAGTCAGGCGGGAAAAATCACTGTAAAAGCGGCAACAACAAACACAAGCAAAACACATACAACTGCGAAGCAGCATGGAGGTAGCCAGAGCAAGTACAGAGGACAACCAGAATCCCATAATCCCCACGGTGGACCAGCCTGGGACCATCATTGGGCAGACGGAGGCAGGAGTTGGGGGACCGGACACTGCACAACAGGACCTGAGCCAACAGCAACAGGGTGATTAACGACCAGGAACTGGGGGGACAGGGGGAGATGGGCACAATGGCACACATGCACAGTTAAGTATAGCACATCTGCGGACAAACCATGCCCCAAAGTCACAAATCCGACCAGGAGCCCACTTTACCCAAGTCTGAAACATCTGTAGAAGCAGAGAAGTGAAAGGCACACAGCCTGAAAGGGATAAGTGCCCTTAAAGTCTGAGCTGAAGGGGCAACTCACCCACAATGCAGCACACACACATAGGAATCCAGGCACCTCAACATTGTCAACAATGTGGTACAAACTGCAACACTTTCACAACAGAACAGAGGACACTACTGCTGCCGCTTGTGTATTTGCATTTGGCAAAGCAGGAAGCTGTGACATGACAATGTACAAGTACAACCTCACATCCCTAATGGTGTAGAAATGTTAACTGTCCCGCATCAAATAGGCATCTCCCCACAGTCACAATGTATGTTGTCTGCACTCTGTTAGTAAACTTGTACAATGCGTAAACACACATGTGAACACAATGTCAAGCTGCATCTCCCCTTCACATTGCAGAGCGGGAGAATCTTCACCTCCTGCAGAGCAGACCCTACCACACAGCACTGATGATGAAGAGGACCTCCCCAACATCGACACTGACGCCCTCCAACAGCTCATGGACAGCTCCGGCTCCCCACCTCCAGGAGCAGGCCAGCCCAGCTGCATCGAGGAGACCTCATCCCCTGCACATACCACACAGCAGGAAGCACACAATACCACCGCTGTCTCCCAGGACCCCCACGACCAACACATGGCATTCCAACGCCGTGTGTTAGGGTGCCAGGAGAAGATGGCTGATCAGCTGCGGGTGGGATTCGACCTCATGGCAGTCGAACTAGATGCCATATGCGGGTGTCTCTCCCTTAAGGGACCACTTACAGTCCCTAATGGACACCCACAGTCCGCTCCGTGCTCAACAACAATCTATGGCTGACATCGCTGGAGTCCTCACTCTGCGCCAAGAACAACTGTCTAGTCAGAGTGGCTCTAGCAATGTCACCTGGGAGTTGGGACACATAAGGATAATGATGGAGGGCTGGGAGTGGATGCAGGCACAAAGAATGTTTGCCACAGCTGCACACCAGCCAGATGTAGTTGGGATCTTCCATGCCCTGCAGATCCTCCTCATGGCATTGCCACCACAAGGCCTGGCGCTGATGCATGCTGCTGCTACCACTCCATCCACATCTCCACTCCCTGAAGTGTCAGTGCCACACAGTGCGGCAAACATTCCACCTCCGGCTCCTGATGTGTCACTGCCACACAGTGATGCAGACAAAACACCCTGACCAACATGTGAGGCACCTGACACATCAGAGGAAGAAGATGCGGATGAAGCCGGCTGTATGGTCAGAATGAAGTGGTAGCATTCATCTCCACCATATGGCCGGTTTCAGCTTGGTTCTGCCCTCTGCATCATGACCTGGAATAACACCTTCCACTGTCCCCTGATTCACTCAGCCACACTACCTTGGACCTCGACATGGGCTGCCATATGTTTTCTGTTTACCAATGAAAGAAATCAATCAGGCGTTTGTTAAGCACGACTACTCACCCGTAAGGGTCTCAAGGCGCTGGGAGTGAGGGGGGTTAGCAGGCTCCAGTTCATTAAGAGGGGGGTCTGTCGAAGAGCCATGTTTTGAGGTTTCTTGTGAAGATAGGGAGCATTGTTGTCTGTCTGAGGTTTAGCAGCAGGACATTCCAGGAGTAAGGAGAAGGAGCAGCCTCCAGATCTGGTCTTTCTGATGCGAAGGAACACAGCGTAGGAGAGCTGGGCAGATCGTAGGGTCCTCTGGGTTGCGTGGCATTTGAGTCGGCTGTTCAGGTATGCTGGTCTGGTATCGTGGAGGGCGTGGTGGGCGTGGGTGAGCATCTTGAAGGTGACTCTAGCTTCGATGGGGAGCCAGTGGAGTGTGCGCAGGTGCTGGGAGACGTGGCAGTGTCTTGGCAGGTCGAGGACCAGTGTTGCGACGGCGTTCCGGATGTTCTGTAGCTTGCGGTGAGGTTTTTGTTTATTCTGGCATAGATTGCGTTGCTGTAGTCGAGTCTGCTGGTGACCAGGATGTTCGAGGGAGATACCTTTGAAGGTCTTACGTAGTAGGCGGAGGGTGTGGAAGCAGGAGGACGAGACAGAGTTGCTCTGGCGGTCCATTTTGAGTTGGAGTCCAGGTTGATTCCCAGGTTGCGTGCGTGGTCCCTGGGGGTGGGCTGGCTTCAAAGCGCGGGGGGCCACCAGGTGTCGTTCCATGCGTCGGGGTTTGGGCCCATGATGAGTACTTCTGTTATGTTGGTGTTTAGTTGTAGGCAGCTGGTTTTCATTCATTTGGCGACAGCTTCCATGCCTTCTCGAAAATTATGTCTGGCAGTATTGGGTTCGTTGGTTAGGGAGAAAATGAGTTGGGTGTCATCTGCATATGACACAACAGAAATCACACTGGGGACTGAAGTTTTCCACTTGCAATGAACCTGTCAATACCTAAAGGACTCTGGCCATCCCTCCACGGGGCAAAAATGTGAGGTGGGGTTTGCATGGCCCTGTACTGCTCTAGCTTCAACACACCACTGAATGTAATGAAATATTCTAATTCACATGGACGTGTCATGGCTATGATCAATTAAGCATGTAAGTAATGACGAATGTAGGGACAGTGATTCAACTAAAAGGTACTCCCTGGGTAATGCTATCAGTGTGCATGTATGGCCATGACCCAGATAGGCAGTGAGGCACACATTGCCATTCAATTCAACACTCATCACAGTTGAATAGAAGTGGAGGTGCGTAGACTTTATTAGCATATGCGTGTCAGATTGGGCAAGATAAGTGGCACAACATGCAGACCAATGCAGCAGTGTGTCAGAATGAGGAACATTGCCAAGCGCCGCTGTCCACTCCGGGAGAGTGCCTCACCTTTCACAGGTGTGTGTTAACCCGCGTTGTGTCCCGCTCATGTTGTCGGAGTCCAGGCGAATGCAGCCATGTCCACTGTTGACTTGGGATATGTGACCAGATCTCCAAGATCCAACAGGGTGTTGGGACATGTGCAATGGGTCCAAATCAGTTGTGGCTGCAGGTACGTAGTTACTCAACCATGAAAGCGATTGCAGCTCTGTAGGCCATCGTTTCCAACATGAGGTTGTTGTAGACTTCATCAAACAGGACGGCGAATCCATCCATTAGCAGGTCCGGACAGATGTGCTGTGTCTACCCCCTTTCACAATTAGCACTACAGCCCAATAGGGGAGCAGTTCAAAGTGGTCACTGCACACAAGGATTTTTGCAATCTCCCAGCTCCAGCTGCCAGCATGTATGCCAAGTGTTAAGGCATCCCATAAACAGGAATTACAGTGACACTCTTGGTCATGTGCCAACATGGGGCGCACACATATGTCAAAATCCAGTTCATCCACCGTCCTGTTTGGTAGGCAGACATCCATGCACCACTCGAATATGCACGATCGACAATGCAACACAGTCTGAACGCAGGTGACGTTGGCAAGGCGGAAGCTTAGCCGGTAATTGATCCGCAGCACTGCCAATGGCAGTGCCCCCAGTAAATGCAGCATACGTGCACAGTACAGTTCCACTTGACAGGGGTTGTGCATGTGTCCGGGATGTTCTGCCATTGCGTCAGTGGCTCTGGTTGAAGAGGCACTTCCGACCTGCGCCAGTTCTGTGGATGAAATGCCACAGCTCGGATTAATGAGTTGTTTTAGTGTGCAACGGCTCTACGCCTGGGATGGTGTGGGAATAAGTGTGAAGGGCATTCCATGCAAGATAACTTCAAGTAAGGACTTCTGTCTATGGGGTGTATATACGTTGTTCTTTTGTTGGGCTGGGCGTAGTGTGGGAGTCGTCATCAGCTGCTATGGTATCTGACAGGGGGTGCCAGACGCATGCAATTCCAAGGTCGGAGGAGCAGATGTGCTTCCGCCTGATAGTTCAAACAAAGGAGCTTTCATCCCTAATGCTAGTTTGTCATCTGCTTGCATTCAGGAAATGTAATGTGGCTTTCGGGCGGTGGAGTTGGGATGTGTGAGACTTTGGGATTCATGTTTGACATGTCTTGCATGTGGCAAATGTGCGGCATCACTGTGAGTTACGTTGCCTCACAGCTGCTCCTGTCTCCCTCCGAGCCTATTTACTTGTGTGCGCTGCGCGGTTGCATCACTTTCACTCCTACGGCACACCATTGTCATGCTTTTCTGCGCATGTCTTCAAGCCTGACAACGACACACTGACGTTAGCCATTGAAGGTGGGCGGCAAACGTGAATGTAGGCCTATGGTAAGGATAGGGCAGACACAGAAGTAGAGTTTATGCCTGTCTGAACTCGCGCTGCGAGTAGGGCTAGGCATTTGGCTCATGCTGTGGCAATACAGATACACACAACACTTAGCATGTATGAGACAAGACCCTGAGCGGTTTTGCGCTCCTTCATTTCTCAGTTCGTGCGAGCCCACCCTCCGGGTGCATGCTACATTGCAACATTGTCGATTGTAGGCCAGGTGGCGCCAACACTAAAACACAGACACACGCATTAGTTACTTCCTTGTCCAGTCCAGAACTGGACCACGCCAAGAGCCCCAGGCAAATTCTGCACACCCCTATGCTTACAGCGGGGGGACAAAGCTACATAACCGGGGTTTTCCCCACTGCCAGAGGTAACATGGTTGCATCCGCTGTCCTCAGCACAATGTAATGTGGTAGGGTCTGAGGCCAATATGCATACATAATGAACACACGAACACACTTAGATTGATAGTGGAACTGGCTACGGGAATATGAGTACGGCCCCTTTTTATTACCAGGGTCACATGTCGAGTGATGCCTGTGCTGGCTGGGTGTGGGGTGAGTGTAAGCCAGCTCTCAGGGAGTGGTTGGTGATGGCAACAACTTCAACAGTGATCATCGGATTGCACACAGATTCAATCATCAAGGGTCCATGACTTGTGGTGCACAGAGGTAGGGGCACCAGAGATGTGCGTGCTCGTGTGAAGAAATTGTTAATATCCCTTCAGGATATTCCTGCACCCTGAGGTGACATTGTTGCGTCTTGGAAACAAAGAGAGAGAAAGGAATTGCGTCTGTGATAGCCGGACGGGGAATACTCCTGATTCCCTGGTCAAGGTATCAAAAAGAACAAATGGAGGAGTATTACCCGATGAGGGTAAATGAAGGCTTTTGTCCAAACTGAGGAAACACTGTTCCTTTGTTAGTAAACCCCTCACTCACCACCTGGTGGTGACTTGCTTCATCATCGGGGCCCACCCAAGTGGCCTAGCGTCACTTGGGTGTGCTTCAACACCTGGATTACAGTGGAGCAGGTAGTGAAGTGTGGGATGCGAACAAAAAAGTGTGAGTGTTAAAATTGTCCTGGTTAATGCTTTTATATAGTTTTTAATAAAAAAGTAACTGGACAATATTAAAAATGTGGGCGAGATAGTAGTAGGGAAGTTACGGCCTACATATCTCAGTTTATGTGTTGGTCGACATGTTTCTACCATGTGGGGAAAATCCCCGGTATTCCTCAGGACCAAAACAAGGAAGTGGGTGGTGTGCGCCCCCTAAAATACGCACCCAGTCCTAATTCCTTGGTCATCCAGAAGAAAAATATACTTCTGGGTCAGCACTCCTAAAATATAGGGTGCAGATAAAAACCTGTGGGAAAGAAAGAGAGTAAATAAAATAATTACTATCCTGTAACGTAGTGCAGAATTAGGGTGCAGAATACGTGCAGTTATTCTTGCTTTCCACAGTGGTGAATGACACAGTGCCTTCATCAGTACAGAGCGTGTCTACACGTGGTGTGAAAGCGTGCTCATTAACGTGGGGGTAGAAAATCTATAGAGTATATCTGGCTAAGGGCTCTTGATTTTCGTCCTTGGTGCGTGCCTAAAAGTACATGCTGGCGCTGTTGGTCAAGGTGCACTAAACTTGAGTGCTCATACTCGTACCGTAGTGGTTCAATTTGTGCCAGCTGGGTAGTAGTTATTTAAATTATAAATGTTCGAGAAAGTCCTAATCAGGATTTGTGGTCAACATATAAGGACAGACTAGACTGACATACACATATAACATAAAGCTTTTCACGAGGTGTCACATGGCTGGAAAGAAAAGGGCTTACTGGAGTGGAGCTCTAGTTGAGCTGCATCAAGCAGGAGGAGGGCGCTTCGCCGGTTACAACATGTTCTAATAGGAAAGGCATATGTTGTAAAATGAGGATTAGACCTACGTAGCGGAATAAGCCTACATAGCGTCAGTTTCGGCGTCTCGGCATGGCTGGTTCCAGCCTGGAACCAGCCATGCCGAGACGCCGAAACTGACGACGGTCTTCACAGCCCTGAAGAAACTCCTTGGTAGGGAGTGAAACGCGTTGGCTGATCTCACTACAAATTTTATTGATGTGCCCTTTCTTGCTGAACAAAGATAAATAAAGAACATTTCTCTACTTATTATATTTGGACTCTCATTTTGGTGCGCCCCCTTGAGTATCTAAAAACCACTTACTAGGAGAAGTTGTTATTTTAATACAGAGTTCCAAGGGATATTGTCGTTGAGCCCATGGATATGAGTGGAAAGTCTATATATCCATCTCTGTTCTTTTTCAAATAAACGAGCCTGGATGTTAGGGCCCGCTTGTAACTGTTCGATGTCATGTCATTGATGGTGTGATGGGCAGTGAGGAAATGATCTGTGAGTTTTGTCATGTTCTTCTTGCATCTTATCGTGCTCCTGTGTTCGCAAATTCGTTGCTTTATTTTGCGTGTCGTCATACCCACGTAGGGTTTTCCGCAGGTGCAGGTGATCAAGTAAATTACATTATTGCTATTGCAATTCGTGTGGGATCTCTGTTCCCATGTTTTTCCAGGTTCCAAGGTGATGGTCTTGGTGTTTTCTGTTAGGTGACATACACTACAGTCCCCACATCGAGAATGTCCAGTGACTGGTGGTAGACCCCATATCTGTGTTAATGTCGGGTCATTAGTGTTGGTGTTGCTTTTGGGTCTAGTGTTGACCAATGTGTTTTTCAGACTGTTCGCTTTCCTGTATGAGAAAAGAGGTTTCTCCCAATTGAATGATCCAGAATTGATTATTGACCAGTGCTTTCTGATGCTTTTGCTCACTTCATTGGAGATCACATTATAGGTCGTCACACAGGTCAGTGGTATGTTTTCAGTGTCTTTTATGGTTTCTTCCAAAAGCGCTTGACGTGGTTGGTTTCTAGCTCGTTGTCGGCACTTCTTGGTGATCTTGGTTGGGTATCCACGTTGTGATAGTTTAGTGGTGAGATCCTCAGCTTGTTCTTTGAAGTCCTTAAGATTACTGCAATTCCTCCGTAGTCTTAAGTATTGGCCATAGGGAAGATTCTCCCGTAATGGTCGGGGATGAAAACTTTCAAACCTAAGGAGGTTATTTTTTGCCGTGGGCTTGAAATGTGTTTTGGTGTTCAGGGCTTCTTGATTCTTTTGAATCTCAATGTCTAGGAAGACCATTCTTTCTTTATCTGTGCTGTGGGTGAAGTGAAGATGTTGATCACGTGTGTTGACCCAAGCGATGAAGGTTGTAAGAATTTCATGCGGGCCCTCCCAAATTGCCAGCACGTCGTCAATATAACGGCGCCAAAAAACACCGGGCCCGATTCACAGAACTAACTTAAGACAAAATCCTAAACTTACTACTATTTTGGTATTCACAGAATGCACTTACTACTTTCGGCATTCACAGAATGAACTTACTACTTTTGGTATTCACAGAAGTTAGGATTTTGTCTTAAGACAAACTTAAGACAGACTTAAGACAGACTTAAGACAAAATCCTAACTTCTGTGAATACCAAAAGTAGTAAGTTCATTCTGTGAATGCCAAAAGTAGTAAGTGCATTCTGTGAATACCAAAATAGTACTAAGTTTAGGATTGAGTCTTAAGTTCATTCTGTGAATCGGGCCCTATGTTTTCAAAGTATGGGTTGGTAGGTGAGAGTATGTGTTTTTTCTCAAATTCAAAGACATAGAGTCCTGCTATGCTGGGCGCAAAGACACTGCCCATAGATATGCCCCCTATTTGTAAATATAGGGATCCTTCGAATTCAAAGAAATTCCTTTTGAGGGCCAAGGTAGCACAATCAATGATGAAACTTTTGGGTGTTCTATATTCCCACGTGGTGTGCTCCAAAGTTTCTTTTAGTACAGTGATGGTAGCGTCTTGGGGGATGTTGGTATAGAGGCTTTCTATATCGAAGCTGACCAAGGTCATGTCATCCTCCATTCTGATGGTTTCCAGGAGTGTTAGGAGGCTTTTTGTATCTTTCAGGTAGGTTGAGGTCCCCTGTACAATCGGTTTCAGGAAGTAGTCACAGAATCTGGACAGTGGTTCGAGGAGTGAGCCTATTCCGGATACTATTGGTCTACCAGGTGGTGGTGTTCTATTCTTGTGCATCTTTGGGACCACATAGAAATACGGAATTTTAGTCTCTGTTTTGGTTAGATAATCTGCTTCCTGTTTTGAAATTTCACCTTTGTGTTCCGCTTCTTCAACCAGGTTCATAATTTCTCTTTTCAGGTCGTCTGTGGGGTCATAGGTGAGGGGGAGATAGTTCTTCCGATCCTCAAGTAATCGTCTGCATTCCTGTTGGTAATCAGTACGGTTCATGATTACTAGGCCTCCGCCTTTGTCGGCCGGTTTTATGATGATTGTGTCATCTCCTTTCAGATCAGATAGAGCTTTCCTCTCGGCTCCACTGATGTTTTGATATCGTGTGGGGATTCTGGTGGATTCTATATCATTGAATACGGCTTGTTCAAATGTATTTATTTCCACTGGGATGGTGTGTGGTGGGGGAACGAAAGTCGATTTTGTTTTTAAACCAGTTTCATTGGGTATTTCCTCAGTGGTTTCCTTGTTGGTTTTCTCAAAAAACGCTTTCAATTTCAGTTTTCTAAAGAACGCTGCTAGTTCGCAGTGTAATTTGAACTTATCTAAGTTAGCAGTGGGGACAAATCCCAGTCCTTTGTTGAGGACCTTCTTCTCAATGTCTGTTAGGATGTGTGACGATAGATTGGTCACTAGGTCCTCATGTTGCTGGGGCCCGCTTTGTTGGATGCGGTTTTGTTCCTGGTGTTGCTGCTCACCATATCCTCTTCCTCCCAATGGACGGTATTGCCCCTTTTGTTGCGGCCCCTTCCGCGCCTGCCTCTGTTCTGAAAAGGAGGGCGGTATTGATTTTGCTGAAAAGGATATTGTTGGAAGGGGGGTTGCCATCCATACATGGGGAACTGTTGTGGTTGTTGATATGGATTGAAGGGGGGGTGGTTGTATTGTGGCCACTGATAGTTTCCTTGGAATCCACCTCTCTTTTTCTGTCTTGGTGTGCTGATGTTGGAGCCCCCACTACTGTTGGAGCTGTGGGAAGTGTTACTGGATGCATCAGAATCTTGATCCTGTATGGTGGTCCCTTTAAAGTCCCATTGTTGCGTCCCCTGCCCATGGCACGAAACTCAATCATATAGGGTTCATGAATTGTGGTGCACAGAGTTAGTGGCACCGAAGAGCTCAGCGTGTGCCCAGCCAGCGATGATGTGTCGTTCGGGCAGGCCACACCGGATGCAATGTCTGTTGCCTACTGGATTCTGCAATTAATAAATCAACACTCAATTTGAATTGGGGGACCTGCTGACCGTGGTGTAGGCCGAAGGCAGTAGTCAGCACACACATGACTCCGCGTTGCTGTGCCGCTGAGTGCTCTGGGGGCCTGTGTTGCAGAAGCCAGGGCTCGGCTGAGGAGGCTGGTGGTCATGGCAGCGTCCTTGTGGCAGGGTGAGGGGCGCCGCCATGGCAGATGCGTTGGCTATCCCGAAAGTGAACCACGCCCAGAGCCCCGGCCTATTTATTCACACTCCTACGCATGACTAGCATACGCCGGCCTAGCCCACTCTGCTTACGCTTACAGAGGGGACAACAAATCTACATGTCAAAGGTCTTCCCCACTGCCTGAGGTGACATGGTTGCGTCCGCTGCCCACAACATTACAAATACTAGCAGTATATGTCCACATGGACATGTCTGTGATCTGCATACTGAGGTCTGTCCAGCATATCACTTCCACACTTGGCATTGTGTACATTCTTATTCATGGGTAACTTGCCTCCTTCACACATACTTGGTTCTCACCTCTCCCCACATTCTGCAAATGTGTGGCTGGGGGCCATGCCATTTTTGGAAGGTCTGCTGTCTTCTTCTGTGCTGTCTCTGTGGTAGAGGGGTTGTCCGGGGGTGTCCTGGGGGGTGGTGGTGGGTGTTGTGGCCCTCTTGGGTCTCCAAGCTGCATAGTCATTGGCTCTAAGGCATCTGTTGGTCTTCAGATGTGGCTCTGGGCTGAGCTCTCTTTCATACTGCAGGTTGTTGTCCTGCTTAACGCCAGTAAAAGGCTGGTGTTCAAACCCTGCTGCTAATGCGCCTTATCGCCTATTTTTGGATTGCATCACAGATCTGGATGGTCGTTGAGAATGTCGAGAAGTTGTGTTTTTGCACGAGAACGCCCACTCTGCATCTCATTAGCGTTAGTTGTTGCTGTCATCCGTGGTGATGTTTTTTGCGCCAGCTATCGCTGGATAACTGGGGATATCGGTAGTTTGCGCCAGTTTGTGAATAGGGCAATAAATCTATCACCACTTTTGCAGCGCTAAAGTGCAGATAAATCGGCGATAAGTCCTTGAGAATATGCCCAAAAGTCTTTAGTTTAGTTTATTCTGATTCACCTTTCCTGACCCTGCAGCTGCTTATCAGATCAGGCTGTGACACAAAGTTTGACCAATGGAGTAGGTAAGAGAATGTGTTACTATTTGTTTTTATTTTTTTAATCTGCACAGGTCCAGCAAGGAACATACTTTGTGTATGCTTCATTTAAATTGTTTTTATCATTATCATGGCTATGGATGCAAGACAACAATAAAAATGTCCAGATAACTCTGGTGATTAATGATCCTGCCAATTCTTTGCCTGTTGGTAATTTTGAAATGCAAATAAGCTTTATTTTATGTGGATAGCTCAGTGGGTTACTGTCTTTGTCACAGAGATCCTTGTGTTACTTGCAGTTCAGAAGTTACAGTCCTAACAAAGGACAGCGACCAATGAACTGTCACCAAAGAGCTGCATACAAACCTAAATGATATGGTTAGAACGTAGCTTTGTTTTTGGTGTTGTAATATAGTTAGAACTTCCCCAGTCTTTCATTATTCTAATGTTGCTAAAAAGAGTATGTTTGGGCCGATATACATTTTTATTAGTAATGCCGCCCCCTAACCACTGGGGTATGCTTTGAATCCTGAGTTTGTGCTTCCCCTGCCCAACCCCTCTTAAAATATCCTGCCCACCAGTATGGATGACAAATGATTCCTTCCCCTTGTAATCCTCATTGGTTTATGTGACATTCCTTGTAGACTGATTTACATACTTGCATGATTGATTGTCTCTGTATAATGTGTGTGTGTTGTAAAGTACTGTGAAACCCTACACTGATATGAGCAGCTCTATACAACAAATGAAAAGCATATGAGAGAGGCTACAGAGAGATGAAGGGCACTGTTGATGGGTGGTAGTAATGGTATCTGCGGAAAAAGGGGTAATTGGTGGGGTAACAAGAAAGACTTTCGCACTAGCGCTAAAGCCCCTGTCATGGCCTTTCTGTTTTATTTAATTAGCAGTCAGGTGTTGTGAAGTCTGCCTCACTGACGCCTACATTAACACTTTACAAGCCGCCAGACTGGAGTTGAAAGAGGCAAAATGCAGCCACATCTGGCCAGACCTCAGGCCGGTGCAGGAAGGACCCGGGGCAAAAAGACCCCGCTCGTAGATTTCTACCCAGAAAAGAGGCATGAGGGCAAACAAGCCGCAAGTAAAGCCTTCACCACTACTCATCCTCAGACCTCCCCATGCCTGTGATCTTCACCACAGCCAGCATCCATACAGCATCACCCAAGGACCCACAGCCGAGGAGACCGCACTGAAGGGTCTGTGAGGTCCACCACAGCCATCATTCATACAGCATCACCCAAGGACCCACAGACAGGGACACAAGAACTGAAGGGTCTGTGACTCTCACCACTGCCATCATTCATACAGCATCACCCAAGGACCCACAGCCAGGGACACAAGAACTGAAGGGTCTGTGACCTTCATCACAGCCAGCATTCATACAGCATCACCCAAGGACCCACAGCCAGGGACACAAGAACTGAAGGGTCTGTGACCTTCACCACAGCCATCATTCATACAGCATCACCCAAGGACCCACAGACAGGGACACAAGAACTGAAGGGTCTGTGACTCTCACCACAGCCATCATTCATACAGCATCACCCAAGGACCCACAGCCAGGGACACAAGAACTGAAGGGTCTGTGACCTTCATCACAGCCAGCATTCATACAGCATCACCCAAGGACCCACAGCCAGGGACACAAGAACTGAAGGGTCTGTGACCTTCACCACAGCCATCATTCATACAGCATTACCCAAGGACCCACAGCCAGGGACACAAGAACTGAAGGGTCTGTGACCTTCACCACAGCCATCATTCATACAGCATCACCCAAGAACCCACAGCCAGGGACACAAGAACTGAAGGGTCTGTGACTCTCACCACAGCCATCATTCATACAGCATCACCCAAGGCCCCACAGCCAGGGACACAGGAACTGAAGGGTCTGTGACTCTCACCACAGCCATCATTCATACAGCATCACACAAGGACCCACAGCCAGGGACACAAGAACTGAAGGGTCTGTGAGGCTCACCACAGCCATCATTCATACAGCATCACCCAAGGACCCACAGCCAGTGACACAAGAACTGAAGGGTCTGTGACCTTCACCACAGCCAGCATTCATACAGCATCACCCAAGGACCCACCGCCGAGGAGACAGCACTGAAAGGTCTGTGAGGCTCACCACAGCCATCATTCTTACAGCATCACCCAAGGACTCACAGCCAGGGACACAAGAACTGAAGGGTCTGTGACTCTCACCACAGCCATCATTCATACAGCATCACCCAAGGACCCACAGCCAGGGACACAAGAACTGAAGGGTCTGTGACTCTCACCACAGCCATCATTCATACAGCATCACCCAAGGACCCACAGCCAGGGACACAAGAACTGAAGGGTCTGTGAGGCTCACCACAGCCATCATTCATACAGCATTACCCAAGGACCCACAGCCAGGGACACAAGAACTGAAGGGTCTGTGACTCTCACCACAGCCATCATTCATACAGCATCACCCAAGGACCCACAGCCAGGGACACAAGAGCTGAAGGGTCTGTGAGGCTCACCACAGCCATCATTCATACAGCATCACCCAAGGACTCACAGCCAGGGACACAAGAACTGAAGGGTCTGTGAGGCTCACCACAGCCATCATTCATACAGCATTACCCAAGGACCCACAGCCAGGGACACAAGAACTGAAGGGTCTGTGACTCTCACCACAGCCATCATTCATACAGCATCACCCAAGGACTCACAGCCAGGGACACAAGAACTGAAGGGTCTGTGAGGCTCACAACAGCCATCATTCATACAGCATCACCCAAGGACTCACAGCCAGGGACACAAGAACTGAAGGGTCTGTGACCTTCACCACAGCCATCATTCATACAGCTTCACCCAAGGACTCACAGCCAGGGACACAAGAACTGAAGGATCTGTGATCTTCACCACAGCCAGCATTCATACAGCATCACCCAAGGACTCACAGCCAGGGACACAAGAACTGAAGGGTCTGTGAGGCTCACCACAGCCATCATTCATACAGCATCACCCAAGGACCCACAGACAGGGACACAAGAACTGAAGGGTCTGTGACTCTCACCCCAGCCATCATTCATACAGCATCACCCAAGGACTCACAGCCAGGGACACAAGAACTGAAGGGTCTGTGAGGCTCACCACAGTCATCATTCATACAGCATCACCCAAGGACCTACAGCCAGGGACACAAGAACTGAAGGGTCTGTGAGGCTCACCACAGCCATCATTCATACAGCATCACCCAAGGACCCACAGCCAGGGACACAAGAACTGAAGGGTCTGTGAGGCTCACCACAGCCATCATTCATACAGCATCACCCAAGGACCCACAGCCAGGGACACAAGAACTGAAGGGTCTGTGAGGCTCACCACAGCCATCATTCATACAGCATCACCCAAGGACTCACAGCCAGGGACACAAGAACTGAAGGGTCTGTGAGGCTCACCACAGTCATCATTCATACAGCATCACCCAAGGACCTACAGCCAGGGACACAAGAACTGAAGGGTCTGTGACTCTCACCACAGCCATCATTCATACAGCTTCACCCAAGGACCCACAGCCAGGGACACAAGAACTGAAGGGTCTGTGAGGCTCACCACAGTCATCATTCATACAGCATCACCCAAGGGCCCACAGACAGGGACACAAGAACTGAAGGGTCTGTGACTCTCACCCCAGCCATCATTCATACAGCATCATCCAAGCACCCACAGCCAGGGACACAAGAACTGAAGGGTCTGTGAGGCTCACCACAGCCATCATTCTTACAGCTTCTCTCTAGGACCCACAGCCAGGGACACAAGAACTAAAGGGTCTGTGACTCTGACCACAGCCATCATTCATACAGCATCACCCAAGGACCCACAGCCAGGGACCCAAGAACTGAAGGGTCTGTGACTGTCACCACAGCCATCATTCATACAGCTTCTCTCTAGGACCCACAGCCAGGGACACAAGAACTGAAGGGTCTGTGACTCTCACCACAGCCATCATTCATACAGCATCACCCAAGGACCCACAGCCAGGGACACAAGAACTGAAGGGTCTGTGACCTTCACCACAACCATCATTCATACAGCATCACCCAAGGACCCACAGCCAGGGACACAAGAACTGAAGGGTCTGTGACCTTCACCACAGCCATCATTCATACAGCATCACCCAAGGACCCACAGCCAGGGACACAAGAACTGAAGGGTCTATGACCTTCACCACAGCCATCATTCATACAGCATCACCCAAGGACCCACAGCCAGGGACACAAGAACTGAAGGGTCTGTGACTCTCACCACAGCCATCATTCATACAGCATCACCCAAGGGCCCACGGCCAGGGACACAAGAACTGAAGGGTCTGTGACTCTCACCACAGCCATCATTCATACAGCATCACCCAAGGGCCCACAGCCAGGAACACAAGAACTGAAGGGTCTGTGAGGCTCACCACAGCCATCATTCATACAGCATCACCCAAGGACCCACAGCCAGGGACACAAGAACTGAAGGGTCTGTGACCTTCACCACAGCCATCATTCATACAGCATCACCCAAGGAGCCACAGCCAGGGACACAAGAACTGAAGGGTCTGTGACCTTCACCACAGCCATCATTCATACAGCATCACCCAAGGACCCACAGCCAGGGACACAAGACCTGAAGGGTCTGTGAGGTCCACCACAGCCATCATTCATACAGCATCACCCAAGGACCCACAGCCAGGGATACAAGAACTGAAGGGTCTGTGACCTTCACCACAGCCATCATTCATACAGCATCACCCAAGAACCCACAGCCAGGGCACAAGAACTGAAGGGTCTGTGAGGCTCACCACAGCCATCATTCATACAGCGTCACCCAAGGACCCACAGCTAGGGACACAAGAACTGAAGGGTCTGTGACCTTCACCACAGCCAGCATTCATACAGCATCACCCAAGGACCCACAGCCAGGGACACAAGAACTGAAGGGTCTGTGACTCTCACCACAGCCATCATTCATACAGCATCACCCAAGAACCCACAGCCAGGGACACAAGAACTGAAGGGTCTGTGAAGATCACCACAGCCAGCTTTGTTAGCATATTTCTAGGATCCACAGCCGATCAGACAGAAATGAAGGAAGGGTCTCTCACCCAACACTACTTTCTTACAGCATCAGCCGGGGAGACAAAAATAAAGGGTCTGTGAACTTCACCACAGCTATCATTCTTACAGCATCACTCAAGGACTCACAGCCGAGGAGACAGATCTGAATTGTCTCTCACCCAACACTACGGGCCAGATTCACAGAACTAAATTAAGACAAAATCCTAAACTTACTACTTTTGGTATTCACAGAAGTTAGGATTTTGTCTTAAGTCTGTCTTAAGACAGACTTAAGACAGACTTAAGACAGACTTAAGTTAGGATTTTGTCTTAAGTCTGTCTTAAGTCAGTCTTAAGACAAACTTAAGACAAAATCCTAACTTCTGTGAATACCAAAAGTAGTAAGTTTAGGATTTTGTCTTAAGTTAGTTCTGTGAATCGGGCCCTACGTTCTTACATCCCAACTCTACTATCCTCTGCTGGGGACATGCAGGTACTGCAGGTGATGTATTCTGTCCCTAGTTAGAATTTACAAAGGGATTAGAAACGCCTCTGGCTCCTTAGAAACCACCTACTCACCTCTTCAAACTTCTTTGCCTTGTACTGGTCCGCTCCCTTCAGGAAATTCAGAAGAATAATGTCACAGAGCACCGTTCCCTGAAAAAAGAACAAAGTGCAGACATAAAACACAGAGTCGGCAAATGGGTGGAGAGAAAATGGGGAGAGAGAGGAAGGGCTGAATGGAAGAGGAAAAGAGACAAAAATACATGGTCCTGAGAACCCACCAGAGACAGGTGCCTTGTCGCTGTCATTATGGCTGAGGTGCATTATTTTGAAAATGTTTTCATGTACACTTTCCGGCACATAAACAATCTTTAAAGGTGATTTGTTTGATTTGCAGAGTACAGCACAGTAGAAAGATCAAACACAAGGAGACTTAAAAGTATTTCTCCTCGTTGCACCACTCTAACGCCTGTTTTTCAATGGTGTTTGTTTTTGGCGCTGCCTCCGATTTACAGATCCTTATAAATCTCATGCAGTGTCAAAAAGCAATGGGCGTGGCAGTGGAACGTCCACAGCAACACCCATTGCCCGCTCCTTTCATGCAGATACCTGCTTGAAAGAGAATGATATTTAAGCATGGGCGGAACATACGTTCCGCTCGCGGATTTTCGGTAAATTCGCAATCCGCGAGATTCGCGGATTTCCCGCAAAATCTGCGAGCGGAACGGATTTTGGGTCAAAAGTTCAAGCTGACTTTTGTAACTTTTTTAGAATGGCGCGGACAAGCTGCCAGAGCCATTCTAAAATAGTTACAAAAATCAGCTTCAACAGGAAGCTCTAATAGATAAAGTAAAGCAGGTGCTGCTCAAATTCAGTTACACAATCATTAATCACCCCAAACTTGGGGTGATTAATGATTGTGTAACTTAATTTGACCTTCAACTCGAGCACCTACTTTACTTTATCTATTAGTGCTTCCTGTTGAAGCTATTTGTAGGTATTTTAGAATGGCGCTGGCAGCTTGCCGGCGCCATTCTAAGTGGGGCTGAGGGCAGAAGGGCACAAAAGTGGGACAGAGGGCAGAAGGGGACAAAAAATGAGTTTGGCAGAGGGCAGAAGGGCACAGAAACGAGTGGTACAGAGGGCAGATGGGCATAAAAAACGAGAGGGTGGCAGTGATTAACCAGGCAAAAAAAAAACCTGCAAAAACACAAAGCGCCTCGCGAACACCCGCGAACACGCAAAGTGCCCCGCGAACACACGCAAACTCGCAAAAATAAAAACATCTGCGAATTCGCGAATTTTGCGGATTGTGAATTTGCGAATCCGCAAATTCGCGGATTGTGAATTCGCAAAATTCGCCCATGCGTAATGATATTTACAAAGTGGTATTAAGCCACGCAAAGTAACTTACTGCCAATTTGCAAATATAAAGAAGGGCATTGTGCCACTAGAGCGTTGGTAAAAGTGATGTTCCTGTGGTATAAACCCCTTTGTAAATATGTGCCACAGTGCTCTAAAAAGGAGCCATTGTATAAAGTTCTTTGTGTCTGTGTGTGTGTGTGTGTGCGAAAAAAAGGAGCAATGACATTTGGTATGCACCCACGCAAGCGTGAAAATATTGTTGTGTGGCGTTTTAGGCTCCGAGTGAATTTTCCCAATTCATGCCCTTATATAGGTACAATCGACATTGCTCTAATATAGGCATAGAAATCAAGCCCTTATTTAGACATAGCCCATGCAGACCAAATACAGGCATGGCTACTTCCACCCGTACCAAACATCACAACGATTTCTTGGAAAATCGGCTTAAGCAGTTAGGGAACTTCCCTTTGCTTGAATATTGATTTGTCCAAGAACTCATGTACTTTGCAAATAACTACTATTCCCTAGGGGTTATTTCCTGATGTTATCATGCCCGACTGTACGTCAAACTAGACACCTTCAAGGTATAAATATGCCTTCACTTGTTCTAGCAAGACACGGTGGTTCGGAGCAGTTCGACTATCTACTTGCCCGATGCAGCTCACTGCAGCAAGTGCTGAAGGAAGTCGACCCTCCAGCTGATGCACTTATCAGGAAGCTGTCTCTTCTCCTGCAGAGAATCCAGCTCCAGTGTTTCCAAGCTCCCCTCGCGGGGTGTTGGGAAATCGAGTCCCGAGACAGAGATACCAGACTTCCTTCATTCTAAACTAAGGTATGGAGCTGATTAGAACCTAAGAGAAATCTTGGATAGATTCTTGGCAAAGAAAACTACACCTATGCTACACAATACTTACTTCTTCCCACGTACTAGACTTAGGTTAGTTACAATGTGGTAGGCGTATTTTAGAAGCAGCAGTTGAGTATTTTAGTCATTGTTATTTATGTATGTATTTTTATATGGCTTAGAAACCATACAATGCTATTACAGTATTATTTTATAATATTGTTCTCGTTGTACGCATTATACTTTACAGTCTACCTAACGATTGTAGCAGTTCACTTCTCTTGCATGAGAAAGAAGACTGTTCAATAAACCCTTTTTATTGAAAACGCCTGTCTCTCTATTTCTCTGCAACTCTGTAGAAACGAAGCATGCATGATTGACTGAGTGAAATACTTATCTATTGTTTCCGCAACTCTAGAGATATATTTCTTATTCTTGGGAAACAAAGTTGTCATGTTTATGCGGTTGTCAGAAACAAATCCCTTCTTGTGAATTCGAGAAAGTTTCTTGTGACATCTGAGCTAGCTGACACTCACTATTAAGTTTAGTATATTCGATAGAGACCTAGTCGACCTTAGTCCTACGTCTAATCTATAGGAATTATTATTCCACTGCGCAAAGCCTATTGGGAATATAGGAACTACACTATATGGCACCCAACGTTTGGTAAGGTACTAATTTAACGCTAGATACTAGAGTAACTCAGTCGTGCTTTTCTCGGAGACCGTTTTTTCCGTAAATACTCCAATAGACGTCTGGAGTGGGTAAAAGGATAAAAATATCCGCCATAACTGAGTAGGACGAAAATCCTATGTATTAGTTTTTGGTTTGTTCAATGTTGAAGGATACAGTGTTCCAAAATATTGTGCACCTTATCTTTGTTTCCTTGAAATTTGCTCTGCAAACTTTCAGCCAACAAAATGACTGAAAACGAGGATGGCAATAATGCCATACTATGCCGATGGGAATAATGACGTTACAGGTTTCTAAGATACCGATGCGGATGCTATTATCATCTCTGAAAATTTCAGAACGCGTGAAGTCCAAAGACGATCAACATGTTCCAAAAAATAAGAAAACTTAATTCACCAAAAAGAAGGTAGCAGGTCTAAAAATCAGACATGTTAGCAATAATGATGGGACCCCCTCAAGACTTGTACAAGCCAGGGAAGGAGGGGAATGAAATGATCAAACAAGAAAGAACAGTTTTCCCTTCTCTACCACATAATTGAAAAATGCAACTGCTACAAAATAGGTGACAAGAACAAGACCATAACTTGCAATATTACAACAAGGTATGTATTATTTATTTCATTTTTATAAATATATGCTCCATAAATTTACTTCAAATAAAATTGTTTCAGAAAATTCATCAGACATGGTGAAATTTATAATTTTTATACAAACAGAATATTTTTATAAATACAGAAAAAGAGAACACAAAAATATAACAACGAATGCAAGTGAGTCAAACATTTATAACAAATCAAATGACTAAAGACTAACACATATATGAAATGACCCCTGGAAAAAAGGGAAAAGATAACATCCGAACACATTCATAACAATCTCCACATTACCACTCAAACTACACACATTCTCACAACATTTAAAACACGGAAGAAAAATCAAGAGTGAAGGTCTCCATGGTAAATGGGCGACCCCGCACTTGGTCGACGCGTTTCGGCGGCTCAGGGCCACCTTCTTCAGGACCACTTCCGGTTAAAGAAACCCAAATATCCAGGGGGTAAAGAGGAGCGAGGGTTGACACTACTGATGACGATCTAGTGGTGCAATCCAATTATACAAGTTGCCTGAGGTAGTATATCATCTATAAATGATCCCTATATAGGTAGCTGTAGGAGTAAATCGGATGTTCCGAGATTACTGAGATAAGATTAGTCCTTGGCCTTCTATTTATTGATAAAAACCACCAATAGTTGGGTCCCAGCTGAGGATCAGAATAGAGATAAAAAGAACTCTTTTAGATTAAAATTATGTCCATGAAGTATTGTTAATTCATATTCTATTCAGAATACTGAGAATGTTGCTCGAGCGACCACTCTAAAACCAGGCCACTATTCTACGGGCCTGGTTTTAGAGTGGTCGCTCGAGCAAGCCCCCATCTGAACCTCGTGTCTGAACAAACTTTTCCTGTGGCGATAAAGGACGCGCCATAGTTTGGATGCAACATTCTCAGTATTCTGAATAGAATATGAATTAACAATACTTCATGGACATAATTTTAATCTAAAAGAGTTCTTTTTATCTCTATTCTGATCCTCAGCTGGGACCCAACTATTGGTGGTTTTTATCAATAAATAGAAGGCCAAGGACTAATCTTATCTCAGTAATCTCGGAACATCCGATTTACTCCTACAGCTACCTATATAGGGATCATTTATAGATGATATACTACCTCAGGCAACTTGTATAATTGGATTGCACCACTAGATCGTCATCAGTAGTGTCAACCCTCGCTCCTCTTTACCCCCTGGATATTTGGGTTTCTTTAACCGGAAGTGGTCCTGAAGAAGGTGGCCCTGAGCCGCCGAAACGCGTCGACCAAGTGCGGGGTCGCCCATTTACCATGGAGACCTTCACTCTTGATTTTTCTTCCGTGTTTTAAATGTTGTGAGAATGTGTGTAGTTTGAGTGGTAATGTGGAGATTGTTATGAATGTGTTCGGATGTTATCTTTTCCCTTTTTTCCAGGGGTCATTTCATATATGTGTTAGTCTTTAGTCATTTGATTTGTTATAAATGTTTGACTCACTTGCATTCGTTGTTATATTTTTGTGTTCTCTTTTTCTGTATTTATAAAGATATTCTGTTTGTATAAAAATTATAAATTTCACCATGTCTGATGAATTTTCTGAAACAATTTTATTTGAAGTAAATTTATGGAGCATATATTTATAAAAATGAAATAAATAATATATACCTTGTTGTAATATTGCAAGTTATGGTCTTGTTCTTGTCACCTATTTTGTAGCAGTTGCATTTTTCAATTATGTGGTAGAGAAGGGAAAACTGTTCTTTCTTGTTTGACTAAAAATCAGACATGCCTTGAGGACACAACTCAAGAACGGGGAGTGGGCTCAGACAATGCTGGACAGCGCAGCAGAAGAAGCCGTAGCTCGCAGGATCTTGAAGGATCATCTGGAGACTGTGGACTTGAATGAGTACATCCAAGTTGAAACTGCAGATACCAGGGTTAGTGTACCCCCTAAGTTATATGAATTAACGCTCCGGATGGAGGGGGACATAACTAGAACAATAAGACCACTCTTTTGGGAAAAGCTCTCTAAGGGTTACGACATTCTTCTAGCTGAAAAAGAATGGCCACCTGAATTTGTCAGGGAGTGCCCACATGGCGAAGACATCATTATGCCAGCCTTCTCCAATCATATTCCAATTCATAAAAAATACACCAATGCCAGGAAATGGGCAGTAGCCCAGGCTCCTGCATTATATAAAAATCATGTAGGATGGGATGAGGATTCTCCTCACCACAAAATCCAGTTACAATACGAAATCAACCAACTGTGCAATTGCAGAATCCAGTTAAGCAAAAAGCTATAAAAAAAAAAGGTCAGGGAGTTATTAGATCAACTTGAATACCAAGGGGTGATTGAAACATGCACCTCGTTAATGAACAATCCTTTGTTTATTGTCTCCAAACCCGACAATACATATCGTCTAGTTTTGGATTACAGACATTTAAACTCTTGTTGCAAAACATTTGCAGTACAAAATGCACATAGTGCGGCACTAATGATTAACATTGTGAGTAAAAAATATAAAACCACATTAAATATTTCTAACGGTTTCTTTTGTCAAAGCGTTGCACCAGAAAGTAGGTATTTGACCGCTTTCTCAATTATGGGGACACAGCATAATTTCTGTCGTCTCCCCAGGGGTTCAAGAATAGACCAGGGTTATTTTCAGCCAGAGTAACAGAGTTACTACAAACATATGATGATGAGGCATTATCATATGTCGATGACATCTATCTGACAGACGATGACTTGGATAGGCACTTTAGCAGAGTGAACACCATTATACTTGGCTTTGCCTCTGAAGGGTATAAATTCAATTTAAAAAAATAAAGAATTGCCCACCTCAACGTCCTCGTGCGTGATCGTTAAATGTCGCTGGCAAGATGGTAAATTCCGATCTATGGTAAGAAAAACGCAATCTCTAGGACATTGTACAGCTCAGCTGAACTACAAGCATTCAAGATGGCGCTTGAAAATACTGATCGTGAATTCCCCACACTCATAGTGTGCGATTCGTATTATTGCGTTCAATCTTACAATGAATACTTGCAGAACTGGATTCAAAACGGTTTCAAAGATGCAAAAGGTGGCACAATCAAGCATAAATTACTTAGGGAACAAGTAGTTTAGTTACAAAAAGAACTCAAAAAGCTCACGTGATACATACACTGAGTCATCAGCATGATGGCGTTCACATTGCACGGAATTCATTGGCTGATGAAGCAGCGAAGGCAGCTGTGCAAACGGCTTCCGTAGCTGCAATCACTCATTCAAAAACGAAATTAGACGGCGAAATAATGGAAGCTGTCAATGCTTCAGGCAAAGACAGAGGTAAAACATTACCAAAAGGCTTTCCACTCAAATACTCATACATGACTGATGCAAATAATGTTCTGTTTGCTTGAATCCCTGGAGTGGGGATAGAGTAATTACAAACATGGAACATGGATTAGGACTAATCTTAGCAGCACATGAAGGGCTTGCCTCTGCACATGCAGGTGTTTCCGCAACAGTGTCATTATTAAAACAGAGATACTGGTGGAATGAGGAAACCAATTAGAAACTATGTTTTAGAATGTGAAATCTGCCAAAAGATAAAAGTCTCTACAGTGAAACGTCCTGCGCAGACGCCCCTGTTAATTTCAGACAAGCCATTAGCTTGTGTTTACCTGGATCATTGCTGTCCCTTACAGAGGGATGGTAACTATAAATATATCATGGTCACAGTGGATTCATGCTCAAGATTCATTTGGATGTGGCCTCAGCCCTCGGCTGATGCCCAAACTGTTATAAAAGATTTGTGAGTCTTTATCGGCACTCACACAATCGTCACGCTACATTCTGACCAAGGTCCTGCATTTAGCTCCAAAGCTTACCAGGAGGTCATGGCCAATGTGGGCGTTGCATTGCGGTATTCTAGTCCATTCCATCCTGAGTGAAATTCGGTAGTGGAAAGAAAAAAACGGGACATAAAGCAATCTATAACAGCTAGGGTATTCGGCTCGAGTGACGGGTGGGTCAAACATCTAAGAAGTGTCCAACAAAGTCTTAACAATCTGCCAAGATGTTCTCTAAGGGGAATCACTCCATATGAAATCCTTTTTGGAACTAGAATGATTGTCCAGGACCTTGATCAGCACACTTCAGTGGTAAAACAGAAACCCTTTGATATCAAAGATCGATTGGCTGTTTTGCAGGACATAAATGAAATACGATCCACACAGAGTAAAGTACTCCTGAAGCCAACAACCACTGAAGGAAAACCACCCGTCCCAGCAAGACTTGCCTGGATTCCAAAGATTGGAGATCTAGTCAGAGAAAAGATCGCGGACAAGAAGGAATTTGGGCCTTCTTACAGACAAGCAGAACCTGTCTTAGCAATACAAGGAACAAGAACAGTGATACTTCCGCCCCTTGCTGGTAAAAAGGAGAACAGGTTCGTGTCCATCGACCTGGTCAAACCACATCATGTGGCCGATCATAATTAGTAGGCCAAGTGGACTCCGAAGATGTAGCAGACGGACAAATCTGGCTACTATCCAAGAGGCTCAAACTGAAAGACTCATCACCTTTGAAGAATCTGAAGTGCGAAATGAAGGACTATGCAACAAAGCCATGGAACTTGTACCTCTTGAGACCCAAATAACAGTTTGTCAAGAAACGCCAGTCTACAAATAAATAGCATCTGACTATACAAATTTGACAAGTGATCAAGTGGTTCCAGCGATTTCATCGAATCCTGAAGCAATCCCTACAATTGACAAAACTGCATCTGGCTATTTCATTAACTTTGATACTTTTTCCGAGGATCCTAGTGAACCAGAAACAGTGCCAACTAAAAGAACTTTTAAAGAACAAGCAACAGAACTTTTTCATCAACTGGAAAAGACTTATATGGTTTCACCATGGGTAGAACTTTGGATTGGGTTGGGTGTACTTTTTCTTCTACTTTGGTTGACTCTTGTATTTACCCTGGGAAAGCTAATAAATGGAAGATATGTTAAAAAGGACACCGCAAGTAAGAACATCAACTTACTCCTCAAGCCACACAAATCATCTCATTGTGAACAAAGAGACTTGTCATCAGTGAATATCACAGCCATTCCTATACCTTGTGGTATAGCTTGGGACAGAACTGATTATGACATCTTTGATCCTGCAGAGCTGTTGAAGATTTCACACCAATTCAAGGTTTCCTTGAGTGACTTTGTTTCATCTAGTACCTTTTCTCATGATTGGGACTTTGAGACTGTTAATAATATGATGTCAGACTTAGAAATGTCTGTAAAATTTACAAATCATGAATACTTAGAAGGTTCATCAGATTATGAACAAATGTACTGTTATAATCACTCTGGTCATCATTTCTTGCACACATCTGCAAACCCTAGAAATATTTTGAAATATAATCAATGGGAACATTGTCCAACGCCACCAAAGGGTAGCTCAAAACATTTTATGACAAATTTCCATACTTTTCAGGGTTTCATGTTTCAAATCCAGAATCATTTTACTTTAAAAATGTTAATAGAACAGGAATTAAAAGTATGCTGACTAATAGTAAGGAAATTTATTCTGCGGCCTTTTATGCTCAATTGTCTACTTTAGGCTTTGACTTTTGGAAAGACAAAATTGAGACAAAAACTGTCTGGGGCACAAAAGACTGGCAGGTGCAGGGATTAGAAGCGTTATTTAGAGCCTGCATCATCTCAGAGCAAATAATGTTTTTAAATGACACTGTTCAACAGACATCTTGTCTTGGCTTAGCTAAGATAAAAGATTTAAACAAACCGTCCATACCTACACCTACACCTAATAGTAAGAACACTACAGAGGGGGTGGTAGACGTAAATACTATTTTACTTAAAAACAGAACAGATCCTGATTGGAAAAAATGGTTAATCTGGCCCACAAACACCTGTCAAGATAGATTCCTGAATAAAATACAAGGGTTCACAGTCACTAGGCCAGATCCAAGATATATCCTGAGACAACATCCAGGGATAGTAACATCATACAGCGTAGGAAAACTGTGCCTTGAGTGGCTACAAAAATCTACACTAAAAACAGTAAAACAACACTTATCTTCACTTAAAGTTGGTGTTGACTTGAGGGGCTTCTTACAGGGACCTAATAAACAGCATCATAAATGTTTTACATACGTCGGTATCTATGCTATTTATAATGAAGAATGAAAGATTACGCAAGCAGAGACTGCAAAACGAATGCAAGAAATTGATTGTATTCATTTAGAGAAATCTCTCACTGTAGTTGACAATGGGTTAACGACTCTGTCATCCAGAATATATTCTTTGGACAGCATAGTATCCTCTGCCTTAGACATAATGAAACAGGACTTGGTCATGTTACAGCATGGTCAGTCACAATTGCATTCTATAATGCTTTTAGGCTGGACATTACAAAACCTTCATTCTGGCTATGTGCCATGGCGTCTAATCCACACCACGTCATTGTTTTCTGAATTTAACCTTACAGATAAACAAATCACATTGGCACAAAGAGGAGCAGACTATACAGCGCTGGGCATTAAAAAAATGGAAAGATTGCCATTAACTGTTTCTGAGAAACCAGCGACAAAATTGATAATACACGATACAATCACTCTGCCTGTTACAATTTTTCATTTTCAGTACTGCTTAAAACACATACCAGCAGGTGTATATGAAGGGTTGGGTAAAGAATACATCAAGACATCCTGGGATTTACCTTATATACATAGATGTTGGAGTGAAGGAAAAGAAGTGTTTCTTAGTGGTACAAATTCTGAAAACACACTAAGCGGTTCACTCTTATGTCAGGGTAATAACTTACACGGGGCCTGCGATGGTTCTCCAGTTGCAGTGATTGATCCAATTTTTAAGCAGCTTTCTAATGGAAGTTATATTATGTTGAATGATCACAGCTGCTGTGGCATGCTGCCAGGAATACCCTATCTCGTAAGTGTGTCAGCCAGGGTCCCTTGCTGTATGCAAGTCTTGTTTCCTAAAAGCAAGACAAACGGGGAGTCTCCGTTATGGCCTTCCCTGAACATCTCTTCTATACGAATTGATACTTTAAGCAGAATGAAAGCCATTCTTTTACAAAAAACTGTGCCACTGACCTCGTCCAGAGAGACGTATGATCATGCGTAAGACTCGTGAGCCGTTCTTTTATTTACTGCTCCGAGATAGATCGGTAAAGTTAAAAAAATCAAAATGAAGTATTGTGAAAGCGCTTTTATTTAGAAAGTAGATGGGCGGGCAGCAACTTGCTGCCTAGTACTCTAAAAGAAAAAAGTACAATTATTTTAAAAAATAGGACTGCAGGGAATGAGAGACAACAGAGAAGTGGGTCAGGGAAGCTGGGGAGAGGGAAAAAGAGGGAGAGAATATCACGAGGGAGAAGCCCACTGAAGAGAGCAACAGGCAGTGCGGAGGGAGAGAAGCACATAGGCGAGAGACAGCAACACAGACTGAGGAGGGAAGAAAAGCCCACATATGGGAGGGAACAACATGGAGTGAAGCAAAGAGAAGCACACGAGGAAGACAGCTAGAAAACACGTGCACTCTGCTGTGGTACTTAAACAAAAAGAAAAAAGTAGATCCCTAAAAGTTAGCAGCGGAAGGATTAAATTAAAGAGGATATGTTCAGGGGACGACAAACACAAGATGGACAAGGAAAGCCATTGAATAGTAAACAAGCAATTTAGAAAATAAGCCAATCAGTGGGCCATTTTTAAGCTCACTTTAAATTCTTGGTAGGCCCACAATAGGCCATTTTGAATCAGGCAGCTGTGCTGTCTGGTAGGCACAACCTAAAAATTACAATGCTGTAAAGCATTGGCAAAACCAATGGGTCACAACGGCAAGACCTATTGGCTTTGGCAATTCTTGTTTGTGGTGTGTAGTTTTACTGACGTGTCACTGTCAAGACTGATGGTGTTATTGAGGAAAGTCATTTGAGACTTTTGTTGTCTGGATTGAAAGGTGGAGGGGAGTCTTCCTAAATGACATGATAGCGAAGGCCAGCATGATTACACGTTTTGCTTGGTGGGTTGTGGTCGGCAGTGGTAGACGGTCAGTGATGAACATGTAATGGGAGGATAAACTGGTGTGACCAGTCCAGTTCCTTGGTGTAGGAAGCAACATGGAAGTTATGGTCAGGATGAGAGCTGTTAGGGAAGAGTATGTGGGCTGAGGTTCAGTGACCTGCTGTTTGGTGTTGAGTGTCTTTAAGAGTGTGGACTCTTCTTGGTGGGTGCAGTTAAGGAGTACATCTAGCTTTATGTGCCCTGGTGGGAGCCCAAGCAGAGGTCAACTCTCAGTCTAAGCCCCAGCCTTGACTGCCAGTGAGTGGGAAACACTCTTACTGAAATCCCACTGGGGTTTGCCATCTGCCCTCAGGACACCTGCGCTCCGCCTCACTCGCCCTCACGCACACTCCCCCATGGCTGGACATAGTTCAATCCATTACTTAGGTTGGATTACGGTGATGTTTTGCATCCACCAATCACTGGTTTTTACCTTCTGGGTGAAGGTGTAGACATGTCCTAAGGGTAGGTTGGGCGACGGTGACTGCTGGGGACAGAGAAGTTACGGTTGCATGTGGGGGATCCATGGAGGGGATGTTTGAGGACTCCTAGAGAGCGCCTGGCCGCGCTGTTTTGTGGATGACTGCCTACATCCTTGAATGCTGTTGCGTCTTTGGGAGATTATGCGCCTAGAGGCGTGGGTGAGCCATGTTTCACCGATGAAGAGTGCATTGAAGCTGTAAGTAATGGCTCTGGGCGCTATACCAGACACACAGCGCACCTGAGACTAAGCGCCTATGAGCATGAGGTTTCCTGTGGTTTCTTTTGATTGGGTGTCTACGGTGATGCTGGGAGGTGGATGATTGTAGTTAGCTGAAGCTGACCTGAGTAACAGGGTTTGTGCAGAGAATCATCTGTTGCACTTGGTGTGGAGATTGTACAAGTGTGCTTTGATACCAGGCACGTGGGGATGACCTGTCTGGAATGTGACCGTCAGGAGTTCTGACCCTTGACCTCCTCCAGGTTCTTGATGTCTGAACATACAGCAGAACAAGCATTAGCTGAGCTAACACGTCTTCTGTTAGTTGCCAATGTTTTGTCATTGTCAATGATTTTTCAAAAAGATTTTTGCAAAATGTTATTGTTGATAAAGCTACAGGGCCTTCGTAGAGCTAAGAAACAAATGGCTGAAAGGCAAAAAAACAAAACAGTTTTATCCCCAAAAGTAAACACTGTCATTGTAATTCTTGGAACTAAAGGGAACTACTTTGTGTCCCTAGATGTGCTCCTTGTGAAAGGGCTGCATGATGTTAGCCAATGTCTGAAGTGGGTTGACCCGTTGTCGCATGCAGCGAGCTGTAGTGGCTGAAAGAAACATATGATTGACACACTAACAGACCAATGGATGGAGAGGGCTGTCTGAAAGCTTCTGCCAGTATATTTCACATATAATTTTTGTTAAAATCTACAGGTTCATGCTAATGCCGGGAGTAAAAAAGGAGAAAGGTGGAGATGTCCTTCTACGCTATGGTAGTGATATCTCTTTGAGTCCCACGGGTGGCAATGTTCGTTTGCGTGTCCTTGTTCCAATATGCTCGATCGTCATTGGTGGAGCGGGCAGTATAGACTTTCTATGTTTTAGAAGGTTTAAAAGGTTTCTTTTAGATGGCTTGACTGCATGGCAAGGTGAGAATATCTATCATTGTCTTTCAATCAGTCAATCAAGATGGATTTACAAAGCGCTGCTTTTCACCCTATGAGGGTATCCAGGCACTGTAGGTTTATGCTGCTGGGTGGGATCAGTCGAACAGCCAGGTCTTCAGTTCCTTACTGAAGTCCTGTAGGGAGCGGTGGGTTTATCTGTGGGTATCACAAAGTGGGGATGGTCTGGCCCAGTGACTGGGCCCCACGTGTTGCCTTTACATGTGTGAATTCCTGTGATCATGTATGATCCTTTCATCCTTGCGTAGAACTGCAGTCTGAGAGCTGAGTCTATAGGATATGCTAATGTCTGGGCTGGAGATAGGCACTGTACAGAAGTGAGAGGTGCCTAGCAGAGAGTGGGCTTTAGAGAGGCACTGTACTGAAGTGAGAGGTGCCTAGCGAAGAGTCGGCTTTAGAGAGGCACTACACAGAAGTGAGAGGTGCCTAGCGGAGAGTCCTCTTTAGAGAGGCACTGTACAGAAGTAAGAAGTGCCTAGCGGACATTGGGTTTTAGAGAGGCACTGTACTGAAGTGAGAGGTGCCTAGCGGAGAGTCGGCTTTAGAGAGGCACTACACAGAAGTGAGAGGTGCCTAGCGGAGAGTCCTCTTTAGAGAGGCACTGTACAGAAGTAAGAACTGCCTAGCGGACATTGGGTTTTAGAGAGGCACTGTACTGAAGTGAGAGGTGCCTAGCGAAGAGTCGGCTTTAGAGAGGCACTACACAGAAGTGAGAGGTGCCTAGTGGAGAGTCCTCTTTAGAGAGGCACTGTACAAAAGTAAGAAGTGCCTAGCGGACATTGGGTTTTAGAGAGGCACTGTACTGAAGTAAGAGGTGCCTAGCGAAGAGTCGGCTTTAGAGAGGCACTACACAGAAGTGAGAGGTGCCTAGGGGCTTGAGAGAGGTATTGTACAGAAGTGAGAGGTGCCTAGCAGAGAGTGGGCTTGAGAGAGGCACTGTACAGAAGTAAGAAGTGCCTAGCGGACATTGGGTTTTAGAGAGGCACTGTACTGAAGTGAGAGGTGCCTAGCGAAGAGTCGGCTTTAGAGAGGCACTACACAGAAGTCAGAGGTGCCTAGCTGACAGTGAGCTTTATAGAGGCACTGTACTGAAGTGAGAGGTGCCTAGCGGAGAGTGGGCTTTAGAGAGGCACTGTACAGAAGTGAGAGGTGCCTAGCAGAGAGTGGGCTTGAGAGAGGCACTGTACAGAAGTAAGAAGTGCCTAGCGGACATTGGGTTTTAGAGAGGCACTGTACTGAAGTGAGAGGTGCCTAGCGAAGAGGCGGCTTTAGAGAGGCACTACACAGAAGTGAGAGGTGCCTAGCAGAGAGTGGGCTTGAGAGGGGCATTGTACAGAAGTGAGAACTGCCTAGCGGACAGTGGGCTTTAGAGAGGCACTGTACTGAAGTGAGAGGTGCCTAGCGTAGAGTGGGCTTTAGAGAGGCACTGTACAGAAGTGAGAGGTGCCTAGCGGAGTGTGGGTTTGAGAGAGGCACTGTACAGAAGTGAGAGATGCCTAGCAGAGAGTGGGCTTGATAGAGGCATAGTACAGAAGTGAGAGGTGTCTAGCGGAGAGTGGGCTTGAAAGAGGCTCTGTACAGAAGTGAGAGGTGCCTAGCGGAGAGTGGGCTTGAGAGAGGCACTGTACAGAAGTGAGAGGTGCCTATCGGAGAGTGGTCTTTAAAGAGGCACTGTACAGAAGTGAGAGGTGCCTAGCGGAGAGTGGGCTTTGAAGAGGCACTGTACATAAGTGAGAGGTGCCTAGCGGAGAGTGGGCTTGAGAGAGGCACTGTACAGAAGTGAGAGGTGCCTAGCAGACAGTGGGCTTTAGAGAGGCACCTTACAGAAGTGAGAAGTGCCTAGCAGACAGTGGGCTTTAGATAGGCACTGTACAGAAGTGAGACGTGCCTATCAGACAGTCGGCTGGAGATAGGCACTTGTACAGAAGTGAGAGGTGCCCAGCAGACAGTCGGCTAGAGATAGGCACTGTACAGAAGTGAGAAGTGCCTAGCAGACACTGGGCTAGAGATAGGCACTGTACAGAAGTGAGAAGTGCTTAGCAGACAGTGGGCTAGAGATAGACACTGTACAGAAGTGAGACGTGCCTAGAGGACAGTTTGATAAAGATAGGCACTGTACAGAAGTGAGAAGTGCCTAGCAGACACTGGGCTAGAGACCTTTTGCATAGAGTCAGTGAGTGGAGAGAAGAGTTGAACAGAGAGTGATGTAGAGATAGGCACTGTACAGAAGTGAGTGAGGAGAAGTGCCTCAAACCCACGTAAGGTGATGGCAGGATGCTTGCTCTTTGTAAGCACTGGCAATCGCTCAGAGTAGCATTCCAATCCATCGTTCTTCTGCTCACCATGCCGCTGTGCAATCAGTGAGTGCGTGAGATGTGCCATGCCGGCAGTGAGAGGGTGAGATGTACCGTGCAGACAGTGAGTGGACGAGATTTGCCGTGCAGACAGTGAGTGTCGACTCATGGCCACCCATAACCCTGGGCGTAGTTTGTGTAGTAGCGCTACGCGTAGCTACACAAAGTGCACTTCACACTACACACGCTACATGTAGCTACGCGAACTGCGTCGGGAAAAAGGGGGTGATTGCACAGTGTCGGATGCTTGTCCGCACTGTGCAATCATTGCAAACTGCATCTTGCACAGTGCAAGCGGTTGTTTTCTGCCGCTTGAGTAGATTTGTACTCGAGCGGCAGCTTTCTCAACTCGAACTGGTAGTTTCTCATTGTGAGCGGTCGTGAGCATATGTGAACCCTCGCAATGAGAAACCTGACCTCCCCGCACTGAGAGGCTCGCCAGGAAGTTTATTTTCCACGCAACTTGATGTTGCTGATCATGAACGAGGAAAAAGTCTAGCCGGGATGTTGATTTTGCTCGCTTGCGGTAAAAATGCCTGCTACGCTACAAGTTTTTGCACTGTGCTACGTGCAATTCGCGTAATGCGTAGTAGCACTACGCCCAGGGTTAATCTGGGGCAATCCTTTCTGGGGCAAGGAAGGTGATACCACAGTAAAACAACACATCCATCCCAAAGGGGAGAGCGAGACAGAGAGGAAGGAGAGAGACATTTAGTTCAGAATGAGAACTTGTACTCACCACTCCAACGGAGGTGAAGGCCGCTACTGTGTTAATCAGGGTGGGGATGATGTTGAACTTTCCAGCCTGGAAGAAAAGAGCAACAAAAGTAATAAATAATCCACATTCTAAAGTGCGAACATATCACCCCTTAAGTTTTCAAGGTGCTGGGGGCCGTCAAGGAGATTAAGTGAGCTATTGCCCAGAGGCACATGGTGCTGAGCTGAGCTGCTGCCGGGGATAGAACTGTGAGTCCCGCTCTTCGGAGTCTGTCACTCTAGCCGCTGTGCCAATGTTGACACCTCAGAAGTATCACTGCACATGAGATTTTCACACTGGGCACAAGCCACACACACTGAAAATGAGCCACGCGGGCTACAGGAGACCTACAGGAGACCCTCACACTAGGCACAACTCACACACACACACACCACATGAGTGACTCTCACTGTGCACAAGCCGCACACAATGAAGATGAACCCCTCACACTGCATGAGACCCTCACACTAGGCACAACTCACACACACACCACATGAGTGACTCCCACTGTGCACAAGCCACACACACTGAAGATGAGCCCCTCACACTGCATGAGACCCTCACACTGGGCACAACTCACACACACCACATGAGTAACTCCCACTGTGCACAAGCCGCACACACTGAAGATGAGCCCCTCACACTGCATGAGGCCCCACACTGGGCACAACTCACACACACCACATGAGCGACTCCCACTGTGCACAAGCCGCACACACTAAAGATGAGCCACTCAAAGTACACACAAGCCCCTTGCCCTACACCTGAGCTCTTCACACGAAGCAGAAGTCACAAACACTACACATGAGACCCACATACAGTGCACAAGCCACATACACTGCCTTTAATATGCGTGTGTCCATTTCTTTTATTATTGGAATACTCAGTAATTGTGTTCTGCACCATGAAGCTGTGTCACGGCGGTGATTTCCAGAATGACAGTTATTCTGCTGGTCTGGAGCAAACAGACGAAGACACGAGTGCTTGCTTCTGTCATCTACAAGAAACCTTCAAAACTTCAAGACCTGTGCCTCTTCAGTTTCTGGGACCACACATCACAAATTGGCGACGAGGATGGGATTGGTGTGGTTGGATAATGAGTAAAAATAACATCCCAGGCAGTGTCCCTCCCCACCCCCCTCATATGTCCTCCTCGTCACAGTACTTGCTGATAGAGGCCCCCCTTTCCCCAAGACAGACTCTACCACTCAAGTCCACTTTCTATGTTCACTAAAACCATGGACAAAAGTTCTGCTCCAGCTCCCCACTTCCTGTGTTTTCTGTGTCGCTTGGGCAGCTATGCGTTTCCACTTTACTAGGATTTGTTTGTTTCTATGCATTATTTAAAACTAATATGAATGTGAATGTGTTGATTTGCACCTGCGCAGGAGAGAGGTGCTTTGAAGTTCTGCTCTGCCTGCTGCCATGCTCCCCGCTTATGTGCGAGATCTGGGGCAGGGGCCGGGGAGCATATGTCGTGTAGCTCGGTTGGGCTGCTCGATGGCTGCTTCTGGGGTTGCTAGGCACCCAGTAAAAATAGTAACTATCTGCTGGGGTACTGCCTGCTAAGATGGAGTCATCTTCTGACGAGAAGAGTGCACAGAAAGTCCATAATGTTGAGGAATAAATTTCCAGGGCAGATCTATACCAAATGATAAATGAGGCGATTAATGAAGCAGCGAGTGGACCTACAGACAAGAGGTGGATCTGGAGGATGATCAGGACGGCTTCCGTTGGGGGAAATATATCCAAGGCAAAGCCTTGTGGGACATATTGATTAGGGGTGGGCGGAATTTGCGTAATCGCGTTACGCAAATCTCAGCGGAATGGTATAAAACCTCCGCGAACACGCCGAAATTCCGCGAACATGCAGAATTGCTTGTTCACGATGCTTTTTTACTGTTCGCAATTGTTGCGTGCTCTGGGAAAATATCTCGTGAACACGCATTTGAGAGCCCGAACAAGCGAAAAATTTCACGAAGTCGCGGAACGCAGAATTTTGGGCAATTTCGTGTTCTCCGTGGACCGCAAAATTACCCAAATTACCCAAATTCCGTGAGCGGAACAAAATTTACTGCCCAGGTCTAATATTGATCCATATCCGGGTTGTGAAGGGGTTTGCGTAAAAGACCCAGGATGCAGATGGGTTTTATACACCAAACAGTGGGGTTACACCTGATGATGTACTGCTGCATGATATCATTAAAGACATTGGGGCATATGTATGAAAATCCCCGTTTGCGATTCTCATATAGCGTTTTTTTGAGAATCGCTATTTGAGAATTGCGAAAAGGGATGTATGTAAAAATTCGCAATTTTTTAGCAATTTCTTAGTTTTTCTTAATTGCGATTAGCAAATTGCGAAATCACAATTAAGGAATACTTTCCCATTCATTTCTATGGGCCAGGAGGCCCATAGAAATGTAAAGTGTGAACAACCTCTCCTTCTCCCAACCCTGGAGGACCATCAGAATGCAGATGTATCCCTTTCACACCCAGCCCTTTATGTGTTGTGGCTATCTGGAAACTACGCACAAAGTGTAGCTGTCACCCAGGCCAGACGAGTATTGGAGTCAGGCTGCAAAGCACAAAGAGTCATAAGCACAGAGAAATGTCCACTTTCTAAAATAATAATGTAAAATCCAATTACACCAGTAAGCAGGATTTATCACCACCATTGTAAAATACCAAACATGGCAACACCACTCCTTTCAAAACAGGGATTACCACGTACACATATATAAGGGAATTCCCAGTGCTATCCTATGTGAGGAGTAGGCCTTACAGCAGTGAGAAACGAAATAGGTGGTTTGTCACTATTTGGACATGCCACACATACCGGCACATGTCCTACCTTAGACTTGCACAGCACCCTGCCAATAGGGCTACCTAAGGCCTACCTTTGGGGTTACCTATGTGTAACAAAAAGGAAGTTTAAGGCTTGCCAAGTAGTTTTAAATGCCAAGTTAAAGTGGCAGTAAACTGAGCATGCAGCCCCAGCAGTGGCAGGCCTGAGACAGGTTTGAAAAGGGTACTTTTGTGAATGGAACAATAATTTAATCTACAGGCCCTGGGTATATGGGATACCACTGTACAAGGGACTTACAAGTAAATCAAATGTGTCAAACAGGTGTAAACCAATGATACCATGTTTAAAGGAGAGAGCACATGCACTTTGGCACTGATTAGCAGGGGTAAAGTGTCCAAGGTCCTAAAGCCAACAAAAAGAAGGCCAGAAAAATAGGAGGAAGTAGGCAAAATGTTTGTGGATAACCCTGCAAAAACAGCTTCTTCAGTGCCCGATACTCCCTGTGGGTCAATTGCAGTATCTCAGGGTACCATGCTGCAGCCTGAGAGGCTGACCATGGAGAGTCTAGGCTGCTTACAACCGGCGGTTGCTGACATTCAACTGTCCCAGAAACAGTCTCCGCTCTCCTTAAATATGGAACACTGGGCTTTTTTTCAAAGAGGGCGTCCAAGTAAACCTTGGATCTGCTATTAGTAAGCCTTATCAGATACTAGAATTCTTGACAGACGGACTCCTAAAACATCTTGGGCCTCATGTATGAGAAATGACGCATCGCTGCGTGAAAGCAGCGATGCGTCACTTCTCATTGCGCCCACCTTGCGACATTCATGATGCGTCATATTCAATGTATGACGCATCATGTCGCAAGGAGTTACAGATAGGTCAGTATTTCTGACATATCTGTAAGCGCAAAAGTGACGCATTGCTGGAGTGTGTCACAAAAGTGACGCAACTCCAGCAATGCATCCTTTCACATGGGGCAAGCCCCATGTGAAAGGGCCTGCGTCAGTCTTACGCCTGCTGTGAGGCGGGCGCAAGATTTTGACGCAACGGCGTCCTAAAAGTGACGCAGTGAAATCTCATAGATTTCACTTCGTCACTTCTACGACCCTTCCTTGCGTCAATACGCCCCCCTTGCATACATTATACCTGGCGCAGGTATAATGTGGCGCAGGGGTTTACAAAGTGACGCATCTACCTAGATGCGTCACTTTGTAAACAACGGCGCATTTTTTACGCCACTGGTGCGTCACAAAAGGTGGCGCACCGGCGGCGTAAAAGTGACGCACAGCCTCATAAATGAGACCCCTTGCTCTTTCAGCCAATGGGCGGCGATTAGGCATTCAGTGGGATTTCAGGCCAATTGTTGTAAATAATAACGATTGGTGGTAATGTTGCTGGAGAGTCTCCAGCTCTCTCCCACATGGGACTTACCCATTGTTTTGAACTGGTTAGAGGAGGGGATTTTGAACCCCTGGAATCTGTGAATATGATGTGGGTGTAAGCATTTCTTATAGCAATCACAACTGCTAGAAGACTTGCAAAAGGTTTGCAGACCTGCTCCCCCTGCTGCACACTTTTTGCACACTACACAAATGCTTGTTCACTGCCTGAGAGCTGTACACTGCACACATGCTACATGCCCTTTGCATGTGCTCTGAACACAGCACCCATGCTCTGTGCTTAGTACACGTGCTCTGAACTGTCTGAACATTACACATCCCCTCTGTGCTCACTGAGCATACTTTATACTCTGCTTGAAAACTTGTCTCTTCATCAGTCATACGTAGCAAAATGTTCAGAGCTGGCCTAGATTGTCTAGAATTGCGGAGTTTAATACAAGGGTTCTAAAAAGTTTGGTATCTTATATAAATTCAAGAAAAAAGCAAAGTGCAACCTAGTTTGCCCAGACCTCCCATCACAAGGGCAGGGGCTTGTATCAAGATTATTCTGGTAGCCCAGAGGGATACAACATAGATACTTGATTGTGTCAGCCCTAAAACGAAACAACAAACTGCGTTCCCAGCGCCCTCATGCGTAAAAGAGACAGTTCGTCTGTAGGCCTCCCATGGCCACGCCCAGATTAGCTACAACGGTGGGCCTGCACCCTTCCACCTCGAGTCTCAAAGAAGGGCCTACACTGCATAGCAATTGTTGCTCATGTGTTTTTATTTCAGCCACTGTGGGTTGAAGGTCCAGAGAATGCATGCGGAATTTCCTTCACGTATGCCAGCTATGGGATGGAAGTCCTTTGTCACACTCAAGACAATCGTAGATGATATTCTTAGTTAAGCCTCCTCAATTCTCCAGATAACCAGCCACAGGAGTGGGGGGCAGGTTCTGATATGATCTACCAGGCATTTGTCAAACCCCGTACCTTGTGGTAGGATACAATCACAGGATTATACAGGGGCGGAGAGGGCCTTCAACCCAGATTACTTCACAATTTGCAATGTCCCATATTTCAGCCCCAGAAGCTGTGATGGGGACAAATTGAGTCTTGTAGATCTGTAGTAACAGGAGAAGAGCACCCCTCCACCCCCGGGGATGGGGTAAACTATTTAGTGAGCCTACCACCCTTGATAAATTTGTCCTACGCTGTGCAATGTTGGGAGCCCAGAATCCAGCTACAGCGAAGGTGACCCCAGGTAGGAAAAAGTGCTTGTCAATCGATTTGTGCCCACAGAAAGAGTAGAAAGCTGTTTACACTTTGAGCCACATGCCATGATGTATGATTTAGAGAAATTAGTTTGGAGCCATGAATTCAACAAATACGCACAACAGTAAGCGCATCGCTTTTGGTGTGCATGCCATCAGCACTGTGTCATCTGCATATAATAGCGAGGGGAGCAAAGCACCTTTTATCTTGGGTACATCCAGGGTTATAGTGGTTAGAAAGGGGGAAAGCTCATAAATATATACGGTAAGCAGTAAGGGAGCCAGCATGCACTCTTGTCTCATGCCTCGGGAAACATTTATTTCATTGGAGACTTCACCATTTGAACTTATTATCCTAGCTAACATATCACTGTGCAAATATGCTAAAAAGTGAACCAGTGCTTCATCCATCCCTTTAGATCTTAGGAGTGTGTGGAGTTATCTTAATGGGGATGGAATGTGGAGCTTGTTGCTAGGGTGGAATGTTACTCTTTGAAGGCAAAGAGTAGTTGGGGCTGAGGAGCTGGAAGGAAGAGCTGGAGGTACCTGTGATTGTATCCTACTCAATAAAGATACCTATCTATACATCTTCTGTTGGAGACAATCTTTACAGTGGCGACGAGTTGAACACGGTCTGCACCGGGGGCAGACAACCAGTACACCCACCCCTAGATGAATAACACAGTTTGAAACTGCTACTAAAGGAACTAAAGGCTCTGTACCCTTGCACCATTGTGAGTACTTAATTCAGCTGCTACGCTTGAGCCCTCCACCGATTGAAGTAGCATCCGTGCCCCTGTGCGTGCGTTTATCGGCAGAGTTTGTGTAAAACTAAAGTGGTATGGCACCCCCTCTAGCATGTGTGGTCTTTCCCAAGTGTCCGTGGGAGAGGGTGGTGATTGATTTCTTGGGTGCAAATTTCCAAACTTGGGCCACGTAACACATTTATAATGGTTTTGGTGGATTACCACTCCAAGTGGCTTGTCATTGAAACTACTGATTGTGTTGATACTGAGAAGGTGGTTGAGTTTATGGAAAGAGTGTTCATGATCGAAGGTATTCCTAAGACCTTGGTATCCGTTAATGGTGTTCAATTGGTATCAAGGAAAATGCAAGAATATCTGTGCAAATTGGGGATCAAGCATGAAAAGGTTGCCATGTTGAGGCCCCAAGCAAACGGATTAGTTGAGAGAATTAACCGTTTAATAATGGAAAACATTCAACTCTCATTCTTGAATGGGTTGTCATGGTTTGAAGAACTCAATAAATTAGTGTGGCCATATAGGGTGACACCACACTCAGTGACTGGAGTGTCCCCATTTGTCTCTCTCAAGGGACGAGAGCCTGTTGTGAAAGAAGTCCCTGGCTGGCTAAAAAACAAAGATTGAGCATGGGTTGATCGTGCTGCTGTGGAGAATGATGTGGCCCGGCAGCAATTGGCTGCGACGAGTTATTGCAATACCAGAAAAGGTGTCAAGATTCCTGATATAAAGGAGGGTGACTGGGTTGTGGTAAAAAGAGGAGGAATTGTCACCAATGTTGAGAGCAAATGTTCTAAACTTATACAAGTGAAAACTATAAAGAAGAATATTCTTATTTTAACTGATGGATCTGCTTGGAGTACTAGAAACGTTTGTAAATGTCATGTTCCTCACTCAATTGTCTGTGATTAATGTTTTGTGACCTTCGCCATTTTTGTTGTTCTCTTCTATGCCTTGTTAAGTGAGTGATGATGTTCACTGTATATAAGGGGGGAGATGTGTGGAGTTATCTTAATGGAGATGGAAGGTAGAGCTTGTTGCTAGGGTAGAATGTTACTATTTGAAGGGAAACAGTAGTTGGGGCTGAGAAGCTGAAAGTAGAGCTAGAGGTACCTGTGATTGTATCCTACTCAATAAAGATACCTATCCATACATCTTGCGTTGGAGAGGATCTTTACCACCATACCTTTGGGTGATTTACAGATTCGAATGCTGAACCCAGGTCCATAAATGCCAGGTACAGCAGTGTTTGCTTGGCTACTGTGTATTTGCCTTTGGTTACATTTAGGTTCCGGCATTGCTCGATCGTACCTACTAGCTTTCTGAACCCATATTGGCAAGGATATGGCATTGCCTTATCTTGAATCCTCTCCTTGATCCTATTGTAGAGGACCTTCCCTAGTATTTGCACTGTTGTGTCAATAAGCGACATGGGCCTGTAGCAGCTTGGTTGAGACTGGTCACCTTTTTTAAATATAGGCACAATAGTGGATTTGGACCATGAACTGAGTACCGGGGAGTGAGCAAGGTTGTTAAAATCATTTCATTTGTCAGCAACAGAGCCCAAAACTTAGTACTGCATGTTATCAAGTTGATTGGGACTCTGTCCAGACCGGGCCTTACCACAAACACGCTGGTGTATAGACTCCTCAACTTCATGTAGGGTAACCCTAATGCCCTGCTGAACATTGCCATTTGGTCTAAATTCGGTGGTCAATAGTGTAGCTGAATATGTTTTAGGAAAGTGGGCCTCCCAGGCCTCGCTTGCAATATGTCAACTAATAGTGTAGCAGAATATGTTTTAGTGTAGCAGAATATGCTTTAGGAAAGTGGGCCTCCCAGGCCTCGCTTGCAATATGTCAACTAATCGAGGCCACAGTTTGATTCAAACCTCTCATAGATGTGGGAGCAGACTAGAAGGATTTGCTGTCTTTCATTGTTGCTGCTAGTGAAAGCGAATTCCATTGCTGCTAGTGGATGCGAATTCCATTGCTGCGTTATTACTTCCTTCCAACGCTTTTAGGTAACCACTTTGTTCTGCTTACATGACATGGCCACCACTGAAGGGGTCCTAGGGTTAGCAGCAATGGCCCTGCGTAAGGATGGATTGGCTGCCGAGCAGTCTCTATTGAACCATCTCAGAGCAGTATGTACAGATCTGGGTGGCTTGAAAAGCACTTTTGTATACTTAAGCAGAGGTTGAAAACACTGACCACCCTTTGTTCAGCTGCCTCTTTCATCAGACAGCTCCTAACCACCCCTAGATTCTGCTTTATTGGTTCCTGTAATTGGGCAGGAACTTGGAGTTCCCACAATGATCTTAGATTGTCTGTAGACAGCTTGCAGTTTGCTAATCCCTTTATGTACTTTAAAGTGTGCCCGGCAATACTCCGCGATAGCGGATGCGAATTGTGGACGCGCCTGCATCAGCGCCGGAGTCACGCCTGAGTCAGCCCGTCTGCGCCCGTCCGCGCCTCGGACGAGCCCGACGGCCATGGCTCATATCCCTCTGCCTCTTTTGTATCCTTCGCAGGTATATTTTAGCGGCTCTATAAATAATGCTACTACTATTACTCCCTCTATAACATACAGTTCTGAGCAATTATTAGCTCTGAAATCCCCTAGACAGCCGTGTTTCTGTTTCTTCGAGCTGGACAGAAAGAATAATGTCTGTCATAACTGCTTTTTTGCAATAAACTCTGTTGGGACAAAACAAACGGAGGATAGAATCAATACTAAATCCTCTAATTCTGATTCCAAGCTATTTACTTTTCTCAGCTTAAATTGCCGCTCCCTACCCAAACATAAAACTGAAATTTTCAATGTATTAATAGATGAGGCTCCTGACCCTCTGTTTATAACCGAAACATGGCTTCATGCAAGCTCTGGACCTGATGTTGCCATGGCCCTCCCTGATTCATATGCGATTATACGCCTTGATAGGATAAACAAAGTAGGAGGAGGCATTGCCGTGATTTTTAAAAAAAAATTCACTTGTGAGTTTAAAAAATTTCCCTGCCCTGGGTGCGAAGGCGCCATTTTTAAAATTATACTTTCCCCTAATTTTACTTTTACTGGAGCGCTCATCTATCGTCCGCCTGGTGCTGCATCAAACTGGCTAACTAATGTATCAGAACTTCTTGGCCCTTTGGCCATGAATGCTGCCAATTTCACAATTATAGGCGATCTGAACTTACATTTGGACAATGATCACTGTATGAATGCCACTGAACTCATTGCCGATCTTGCGTCTCTTAATCTAAGCTTGAAGAACTCTGGCCCCACGCATATTGCTGGTCACTTATTAGACCCAATTTTTTCCAACATTGATAATTTGGACACTTTCCCCGCTTTGCCTATTCCCTGGTCAGATCATTTTCCTATTAAATTCTCATTTCGAGCACAACTATTAAATAAAGACACATCGTTGGTCTCAACCTCTACTGTTAGGAAATGGAAAAGACTAGATATTAACACTCTAAATACCTTTCTAGAAGACACGACACCTTGCACTAAATCAAGAGTGCAAAATCTTTCGGCATCTGTTCAGACATGGCTTTTGACAGCCATCGACTCGTGTCTGCCCAAAACAAAGTTAAAAGGTAAAAATCAGCGTCTACCTGCCCCCCTGGTTCAATGACTCTTTAAAGCTAGAAAAGACTAAATGTAAAAATGCTGAGCGTCAGTGGAGAAAGTCTTACTCCATAGAAGCTAAGAGGGAATATAAAATACAATTAACTCACTATCAAAAGATGTGTAGAAAAGCCAAAGCTGAATTTGTCTGCATTAAAATCACTGCAGCCTTAAATCAATCTAAGACTCTCTTTAAAATAGTTAAAGAGCTGGCTGGCTCTAATACCTCACAAACTCCACCTGACGTTAATAAAACACAATGTAACCAACTAGCTACCTTTTTTGTAAATAAAGTAGATAAAATATACCAGAGCATTGAACAAGAACAGAATGAACAAAATTAAGCTCTCATAGATATTCGAAACTCCTTTCTTAATAGACCAAGTAATCAAGATGACATTCTAGATGCCAATGTTTGTGATACTCATACCTTCTTATTAGACAATTGGCCTATGCTTAATGTTGACACTGTCATCGACCTAATAAACACGATTAAATCAGGTTCACCAAGAGACACTCTACCATGCTCTATTTTAAAATTACTCAGTAGGAAAGCCATGTCCATTATCACTGATCTCTTAAACATATCCTTACAGGAAGAACATGTGCCAGATGACTGGAAACACGCAATGATCCACCCATTGCTAAAAAAAGCTGATGCGGATCCAAATGTGCCTTCTAACTTCCGGCCAATTTACCTTCTCCCTATTTTTGCGAAAATTCTGGAGAAACATGTCCATCGTTGTCTCACAGATTTTATAACCACACACGACCTGCTGCCTTCCAATCAGTCAGGCTTTCGGGCCGGTTTCTCAACTGAGACCACCCTGTTAGGTGTGACAGAGAATATCCGTGCTATGATAGATAGAGGAGAAACGGTGGCACTAGTGCTTCTTGACCTCAGTGCCGCATTTGACACTGTGTCACATGCGCTACTAATACGGACTCTCCACTCATTAGGCATCTGTGGCGCTGCCTTAAACTGGATTAAATCTCTACTTGAGAATAGAACGTTCCAAGTTTTTTCCCAATCTGCTTGCTCCGAAACCCTTACTTTCAAACACGGAGTTCCACAGGGCTCGATTTTAAGTCCGTTACTTTTTAATTTGTATATGAGTCCGCCTGCAAAAATAGTTGAAGAGACCGGTTTGATGATGTTCTCCTACGCTGATGACTCTCAGCTTCTTTTTTCCCTTTCATCATCAGGAAGTAATAACCCCTCCACATTAAATCTAGGACTGGTAAAAATTGCAGGGTGGATGCAAAAAAAATTCCTAAAATTGAACGGTGAAAAAACAGAGTTAATTGTCTTGGGGAAAAATAAAGAACTTTGGGGACCCCAACATTGGCCATCTGTAATGGGTACTCCGCCAACTCCAACTACACAGGCCCGTAATCTAGGCTTTATTGTCGATGACTCGTTGAGTATGCACCAGCAAGCAGTTAAAACATCGGCCACTTGCTTTGCTATCTTAAAGTGGCTAAAGAAAATTTGCTGGATGCTACCAGAACACACAAAAAAACGGTCATCAATGCCTTAATAACATCAAGATTAGATTACGCAAATGTGTTATATGTGGGGGCAAATAAAGCTACAGTCCGCAGATTGCAAACTGTGCAGAACGCAGCTGCGAGACTGTTAGGAAAAATTCCTATTTTTTCATCTGCCACCAAATTTATCCGTGAGCTGCACTGGCTAAAAATAGAGAACAGGATTAAATTTAAGTCCCTATGCTTCATGCACAAGATCTTTACAAAAAAAGCCCCCAAGTATTTACAAAATCTGGTACACTGTTACCATCCATCTAGGACTCTAAGATCTGCAACAGCCAACAAGTTTGTTGTCCCTAAAATAAAACTTTCACGCATGAGCGGCAAATCTTTCGCCTACCTTGGACCCTCACTGTGGAATGCCATGCCACAAGCTTTGTGCTCTGAGGTGAACTACATGAAATTCAGAAGTCAAGTCAAGTCAAGTCAGAGATTTATATAGCGCGCTACATACCCGTAGGGTCTCAAGGCGCTTGAAGAGGGTGGGGAATTACTTGTCGAATATCCAAGTTTTAAGTTGCTTTCTGAATGCTAGGTGGTTCTGAGTGAGGCGAAGGTGCGTGGGGAGTGAGTTCCAGGTTTTAGCTGCGAGGTAGGAGAAGGATCTACCTCCCATGGTGGTTTTGTTGATGCGAGGTACGGTAGCAAGGGCTTGGTTGGAGGATCGAAGCTGGCGGGAGGGGGTGTAGAAGGAAAGTCGTGTGTTGAGGCATTCGGGTCCAAGTTCGTAAAGTGCTTTGTGTGCGTGGGTTAGGAGGCGGAAAGTGATCCTCTTATTGACGGGAAGCCAGTGGAGGTTTTTCAGGTGACTAGAGATGTGGTCTTTGCGCGGAATGTCTAGTATGAGTCTGGCTGATGCGTTCTGGATGCGTTGGAGTTTTTTCTGGATTTTTGCGGTGATACCGGCGTAAAGGGTGTTTCCGTAGTCTAGGCGGCTTGTAACCAGTGCATGGGTGACCGTTTTTCTGGTTTCGGTGGGGATCCAGCGAAATGTTTTTTTGAGCATGCGGAGAACGTTGAAGCAAGATGATGAAACGGCGTTGACTTGTCTGTTCATAGAGAGTGAGGAGTCGAGGATGATGCCCAGGTTCCGTGCGTGGTCCGTCGGGATGGGTGCTTTTCCAAGGGCCTCTGGCCACCAAGAGTCATCCCAGGAGGAGGGGGAGGTACCTAAGATAAGGACTTCTGTTTTGTCTGAGTTTAGTTTCAGACGGCTGTGCTTCATCCACTCGGCCACTTCTTTCATTCCTTCATGTAGGTTGGTTTTGGCGGTGTTAGGGTCTTTGGTGAGAGAGAGGATCAGTTGAGTGTCGTCAGCGTAGGAGATGATGTTGAGGTTGTGTTGGCGTGCGATGGCCGCGAGGGGGCTCATGTATACGTTGAAGAGGGTGGGGCTGAGTGAGGATCCTTGTGGTACGCCGCAGATGACTTCTGTGGCCTCTGACTTGAATGGTGGGAGGCGGACTCTCTGGGTTCTTCCGGTGAGGAACGAGGTGATCCATTCCAGTGCTTTTCCTTGGATTCCGATGGTTCTGAGGCGCTGTAGAAGGGTGCTATGGCAGACTGTGTCGAAGGCTGCGGAGAGGTCGAGGAGGATGAGGGCGACTGTGTCTCCATTGTCCAGTAGAGTTCGAATGTCGTCTGTTGCTGCGATGAGGGCGGTCTCCGTGCTGTGTTTTGCTCGGAAGCCGGACTGTGAGGAGTCGAGGGATTTGTTGGTTTCGAGGAAGGCGGCGAGCTGGTTGTTGACAGCTTTCTCGATGACTTTGGCCGGGAATGGAAGGAGCGAGATGGGGCGGTAGTTTTTGAGTTTGGTGGGGTCCGCTGTGGGTTTTTTCAGAAGAGCGCTGAGTTCAGCGTGTTTCCAGCTTTCCGGGAAGGTGGCAGAGTTGAGGGAGCAGTTGATGACGTCTCGGAGGTCCGGTGCTATGATGGAGTCTGCTTTGTTGAAGATGTGGTGAGGGCAGGGGTCTGTGGGGGATCCTGAGTGGATGGAGTTCATCAGGCGGATGGTGTCCTCAGTGGAGATTGGGTTCCAGTCATTAAGGGTGTTCAAGGGGGGTGAAGGTCCTGCAGATGGTTGGGTGGGTTGGTCTCCGGGTCGGTTGTCGAAGCTGTTGTGGATGTCTGCGATTTTGTTGTGGAAGAATGAAGCTAGGGAGTCGCAGAGGGCTTGAGAGGGGGTGATGTCGTTGGAGTTGGCTGAGGGGTTGGTAAACTCTTTGACGATGTTGAATAATTCCTTGCTGTTGTGGGCGTTGTTGTCTAGTCGGTCTTTGAATGCAGCTTTCTTGGCAGACCGGATTAGTTGATGGTGTATGCGGGTGGCGTTTTTGAAGGTGTCTCTGGTGCTGGTGTTAGGGTCTTTTTTCCAGGCCTTCTTGTGGTGCGACAGAGTTTTTTTGATTTCTTAAGATCATCGTTGAACCAGGAGGCGTTTTTGCTGCCTAGTTTGATTTGATGTTTTTTCAACGGTGCTAGGATATCGGCGCTGTTGGATAGCCATTGGGTGAGGTTAGTGGCTGCCTGGTCAGGGTTTGAGGAGTGGGCAGGGGGGTTTTGAAGAAGCGATGAGGAGATCTGGTCGATGGTGATTTTGTTCCAGTTTCTTCGCAGAGTAGGTTGAGGATGGTTGTGAGTTGTGGTCTTATTGTAGATAAAGTGTACGCAGTTGTGGTCCGTACAATGGAGAGCTGTGGTGTGGCTGAAGGAGACATGTTTGCTGGAGGTGAAGATGGGGTCGAGTGTGTGACCTGCGATGTGGGTGGGAGTAGTGACAAGTTGTTTGAGTCCGAGGTTGGTGAGATTGTCCAGAAGGGCGGTGGCGTTGCTGTCATTGCTCTTTTCTAGGTGAAAGTTGAGGTCTCCCAAAAGAATGTATTCCTTGGAGGGAAGGGCATGTGGAGTGATAAAGTCCGTGATATCGTCGCTGAATTGTGCACGGGGTCCAGGTGGTCTGTAGAGGAGGGTGCCTCTGAGTGTGGTCTTGGGGTCGGTGTGGATCTGGAAGTGAAGGTGTACCTGGCTATTTAACATCTAAGTCAGTTGTCCTGTCAGCTATTACTGAATCACAGCGCCGGGAAACCCTTTGTTGGGTAGCTGTTTGCGCTATACAAACTAAATAAATAAATAAAATAAATTTCAGGTTACCAAAAAAACTACTTTAATGGAGTCTCGGTCCCCGAAATGTGAACGCATGGTGGCTCCATAGTGAGATATCTCTTTAATGTACTTGTAATAAAAATGTAGTAGTTAACTACCCCCCTCTACCCCTAAAAGTAGGCAGCCCAGGATCACGCGTGCTTGCCACATCCATTAAGTTACTCAAGTCAAGTGAGGCAAGGAAGTACATCAACGCCTTGCCTCTTGGGTCAGCCCTCTCTAGGTGGCACGAGCCGTTGTAGGCGGATTCAGGGTGCTGAACGAGTATCACATAAAAAGCAGCTGCTAAACAGAGATAGGCCTGATGCCCCTTTGTAGTAACTTTGCCTAGCAGTGCATTGATATAATCAAATAACACAGGGAATTTCGGACTGGGAATGATAATAGAATCATTATTATAAAATGTACTTGATACAGAGTCAAGAACTACTGACCCATCTCCCTCCTCCCCTTCGTGGCCAAAGTCACAGAGAAGACCGTCAACACCCAATTAACAAAATTCATCGAAGAAAACTTCATCCTCAACCCTTGCCAGTCTGGATTCCGCAGCAACCACAGCACAGAGACCACTCTACTCGCCGCCACAGACGACATCCGCACCCTCCTCGACCAAGGACAAACCGCAGCCCTAATCCTACTCTACCTCTCTGCAGCCTTCAACACCGTCTCCACCGCACTCTCACTACCAGACCCCACAAAGCCTGCATACATGGAACTGCTCTCAACTGGCTCTGCTCCTTCCTTGTCGGTAGAACCCAAAGAATCAGACTTCCACTCTTCCTCTCCAAACCCATGGAAATCAACTGCGGAGTACCCCAAGGATCGTCGCTCAGTCCCACGCTCTCAGCCTCTACATGGTCCCCCTCGCCACCATCGTCAGACAGCAAGGACTCAGCATAGTATCCCACGCCAGCGACACCCAGCTCATCCTCTACCTTACCAAGGACACCATCACCACCAGACTCAACTTCCAGGAAGGAATGAAAGACATCGTATCCTGGATGGGCAGAAACTGGCTGAAGCTCAACTCAGAGAGGACAGAGGTCCTTGTCCGCATACCATCCCCCTCTGTATGGGACCACTCCTGGTGGCCCACCGCCCTCAGCAGCCACCCTCACCACCATGGACCACGCCCAAAACCTCGGCATCGTACTAGACTACTCCCTCTCCATGACCCAACAGGTTAAAGCCGTCGCATCCACCTGCCTCAACACCCTCTGCATCCTCCGAAAGACCTTCAAATGGATCCCCGCCGAATCAAGGAAGACCGTCACCCATGCACTCATAATCAGTAGACCTGACTACAGAATCACCCTCTATGCCAGGATCAACAAGTCACTGCTCCGAAAACTACAGACCTTAGAGAACACCGCAGCCAGGCTCGTCCTCAGCATCATTCAACATGAACACTTCACTCAGCACCTGCGCAACCTCCACTGGCTCCCCGTCGAGAAAAGAGTAACCTTCAAGATACTCACCCACGCATACAAATTCCTCCACAACACCGGACCCCAATGCCTCAATGACAGAATCTTCTTCCATGTACCCAAGCGAAACCTCCGCTTTGCTGACCTCGCTGTTTTTTTCTGGCTTTTTTTTTACACTTGGCGGCTAGACTGCTCTAACGAGAGCCTAGTTTCAGTAAGTACAATCTCGTAAGAGATTCTCACACCTCTTTATAGCATACTGTCCATGTTCACTGGTGAGCGGGGTGCGTGGCAGACCCAACAACTTAGCGCTTGCCCATGATTTAATGAAATCCAGAAGAGCGCTCACTCACCTGCTGTTGGCAAACATGAAAAGGAGTAGGCCCAGGCTCGTCCGGCCGCGAACGGGCTCAGACAGGCACAGCGGGCCAGCTCTTGGTCTGGTCCTGGCCTGTATGTTGCAATCATGCTCTATGCTCAATGCACATGCCCACATGCTCTGTGCTCACTGCACATGCTCTGAACACTGTACAAATGCTCAGGGACCCACCGTGCACTTCACACATGCTCTGTGCTCACTAGACATGCCCACATATTCAGTGCTCACTGCACATGCTCTAAGCATTGCACACATGCTCTGTGCTCACTAAACATGCCCACATGGTCTGTGCTCACTGCATATGCTCTGAACATTGCACAAATGCTCTGGGATACACTGTGCACTTCCCACATGCCTCATGCTAGTCACACCTGCTGCTCTCCGTACACTTCCCTACACTTCCCACATGCCTCATGCTAGTCGCACCTGCTGCTCTCCGTACACTTCCCTACACTTCACACATGTCTCATGCTGGTCGCACCTGCTGCTCCCGGTACAGTTCCCTGCACTTCACTCATGCCTCGTGCTGCTCACACCTGCTGCTCCTTGTACAGTTCCGTACACTTCATACATGCCTCGTGCTGCTCACACCGGCTGCACCCCATACAGTTCTGTACACTTCACACATGCCTCATGTTGGTCGCACCTGCTGCTCCCGGTACAGTTCTGTACACTTCACTCATGCCTCCTGCTGCTCACACCTGCTGCTCCCTGTACAGTTCCCTGCACTTCACTCATGCCTCGTGCTGCTCACACCTGCTGCTCCCTGTACAGTTCCGTACACTTCATACATGCCTCGTGCTGCTCACACCGGCTGCACCCCATACAGTTCTGTACACTTCACACATGCCTCATGTTGGTCGCACCTGCTGCTCCCGGTACAGTTCTGTACACTTCACACATGCCTCGAGCTGCTCGCACCCGCTGCTCCCTGTACAGTTCCCTACACTTCACACATGCCTCGTGCTGCTCACACCCGCTGCTCCCTGTACAGTTCCCTACACTTCACACATGCCTCGTGCTGCTCACACCTGCTGCTCCATGTACAGTTCTGTACACTTCACTCATGCCTCGTGCTGCTCACACCTGCTGCTCCCTGTACAGTTCTGTACACTTCATACATGCCTCGTGCACCTGATACAAATCTGTACACTTCACACATGCCTCGTGCTGCTCACACTTGCTGCTCCCTGTACAGTTCCGTACACTTCATACATGCCTCGTGCTGCTCACACCGGCTGCTCCTGTACAGTTCCATACACTTCACTCATGCCTCGTGCTGCTCACACCTGCTGCTCCATGTACAGTTCTGTACACTTCACACATGCCTCGTGCTGCTCGCACCTGCTGCTCCTGTACAGTTCAGTACACTTCACTCATGCCTCGTGCTGCTCACACCTGCTGCTCCCTGTACAGTTCTGTACACTTCATACATGCCTCGTGCTGTTCACACCGGCTGCACCTGATACAAATCTGTACACTTCACACATGCCTCGTGCTGCTTGTACCTGCTGCTCCCTGTACAGTTCCGTACACTTCATACATGCCTCGTGCTGCTCGCACCTGCTGCTCCTGTACAGTTCCGTACACTTCACACATGCCTCGTGCTGCTTGTACCTGCTGCTCCCTGTACAGTTCCCTACACTTCACTCATGCCTCGTGCTGCTCACACCTGCTGCTCCCTGTACAGTTCCGTACACTTCACACATGCCTCGTGCTGCTCGCACCTGCTGCTCCTGTACAGTTCTGTACACTTCACACATGCCTCGTGCTGCTCACACCTGCTGCTCCCTGTACAGTTCCGTACACTTCATACATGCCTCGTGCTGCTCGCACCTGCTGCTCCTGTACAGTTCCCTACACTTCACTCATGCCTTGTGCTGCTCACACTTGCTGCTCCCTGTATAGTTCCGTACACTTCATACATGCCTCGTGCTGCTCACACCGGCTGCTCCTGTACAGTTCCATACACTTCACTCATGCCTCGTGCTGCTCACACCTGCTGCTCCTGTACAGTTCCCTACACTTCACTCATGCCTTGTGCTGCTCACACTTGCTGCTCCCTGTATAGTTCCGTACACTTCATACATGCCTCGTGCTGCTCACACCGGCTGCTCCTGTACAGTTCCATACACTTCACTCATGCCTCGTGCTGCTCACACCTGCTGCTCCATGTACAGATCTGTACACTTCACACATTCCTCGTGCTGCTCGCACCTGCTGCTCCTGTACAGTTCTGTACACTTCACTCATGCCTCGTGCTGCTCACACCTGCTGCTCCCTGTACAGTTCTGTACACTTCATACATGCCTCGTGCTGCTCACACCGGCTGCACCTGATACAAATCTGTACACTTCACACATGCCTCGTGCTGCTTGTACCTGCTGCTCCCTGTACAGTTCCGTACACTTCATACATGCCTCGTGCTGCTCGCACCTGCTGCTCCTGTACAGTTCCCTACACTTCACTCATGCCTCGTGCTGCTCACACCTGCTGCTCCCTGTACAGTTCCATACACTTCACTCATGCCTCGTGCTGCTCACACCGGCTGCTCCTGTACAGTTCCGTACACTTCAATCATGCCTCGTGCTGCTCACACCTGCTGCTCCATGTACAGTTCTGTACACTTCACACATGCCTCGTGCTGCTCACACCTGCTGCTCCCGGTACAGTTCCGTACACTTCATACATGCCTCGTGCTGCTCACAACGGCTGCACCCCATACAGTTCTGTACACTTCACACATGCCTCATGCTGGTCGCACCTGCTGCTCCCGGTACAGTTCTGTACACTTCACACATGCCTCGAGCTGCTCGCACCCGCTGCTCCTTGTACAGTTCCCTACACTTCACACATGTCTCATGCTGCTCACACCTGCTGCTCCATGTATAGTTCTGTACACTTCACACATGCCTCGTGCTGCTCGCACCTGCTGCTCCCGGTACAGTTCCATACACTTCACTCATGCCTCGTGCTGCTCGCACCTGCTGCTCCTGTACAGTTCTGTACACTTCACACATGCCTCGTGCTGCTCGCACCTGCTGCTCACTGTACAGTTCAGTACACTTCACACATGCCTTGTGCTGCTTCCACCTGCTGCTCCTGTACAGTTCTGTACACTTCACACATGCCTCGTGCTGCTTCCACCTGCTGCTCCTGTACAGTTCTGTACACTTCACACATGCCTCGTGCTGCTTCCACCTGCTGCTCCTGTACAGTTCTGTACACTTCACACATGCCTCGTGCTGCTTGTACCTGCTGCTCACTGTACAGTTCAGTACACTTCACACATGCCTCGTGCTGCTCGCACCTGCTGCTCCTGTACAGTTCCGTACACTTCACACATGCCTTGTGCTGCTTCCACCTGCTGCTCCTGTACAGTTCTGTGCACTTCACACATGCCTCGTGCTGCTTCCACCTGCTGCTCCTGTACAGTTCTGTACACTTCACACATGCCTCGTGCTGCTTGTACCTGCTGCTCACTGTACAGTTCAGTACACTTCACACATGCCTCATGCTGGTCGCACCTGCTGCTCCCGGTACAGTTCTGTACACTTCACACATGCCTCGTGCTGCTAACACCTGCTGCTCCCTGTACAGTTCCGTACACTTCACACATGCCTCGTTCTGCTCACACCTGCTGCTCCTGTACAGTTCCGTACACTTCACACATGCCTCGTGCTGCTCGCACCTGCTGCTCCTGTACAGTTCCGTACACTTCATACATGCCTCGTGCTGCTTCCACCTGCTGCTCCCTGTACAGTTCCGTACACTTCACACATGCCTCGTTCTGCTCACACCTGCTGCTCCTGTACAGTTCCGTACACTTCACACATGCCTCGTTCTGCTCACACCTGCTGCTCCTGTACAGTTCCGTACACTTCATACATGCCTCGTGCTGCTTCCACCTGCTGCTCCCTGTACAGTTCTGTACACTTCACACATGGCTTGTGCTGCTCGCACCTGCTGCTCACTGTACAGTTCAGTACACTTCACACATGCCTTGTGCTGCTTCCACCTGCTGCTCCTGTACAGTTCTGTACACTTCACACATGCCTCGTGCTGCTTCCACCTGCTGCTCCTGTACAGTTCTGTACACTTCACACATGCCTCGTGCTGCTCACACCTGCTGCTCCTGTACAGTTCCGTACACTTCACACATGCCTTGTGCTGCTCGCACCTGCTGCTCCATGTACAGTTCCATACACTTCACACATGCCTCGTGCTGCTCACACCTGCTGCTCCATGTATAGTTCTGTACACTTCACACATGCCTCGTGCTGCTCGCACCTGCTGCTCACTGTACAGTTCCATACACTTCACACATGCCTCGTGCTGCTCACACCTGCTGCTCCCTGTACAGTTCCATACACTTCACTCATGCCTCGTGCTGCTCACACCGGCTGCTCCTGTACAGTTCTGTACACTTCACACATGCCTCGTGCTGCTTCCACCTGCTGCTCCTGTACAGTTCTGTACACTTCACACATGCCTCGTGCTGCTCACACCTGCTGCTCCTGTACAGTTCCGTACACTTCACACATGCCTTGTGTTACTCGCACCTGCTGCTCCATGTACAGTTCCATACACTTCACACATGCCTCGTGCTGCTTACACCTGCTGCTCCATGTATAGTTCTGTACACTTCACACATGCCTCGTGCTGCTCGCACCTGCTGCTCACTGTACAGTTCCATACACTTCACACATGCCTCGTGCTGCTTCCACCTGCTGCTCCTGTACAGTTCTGTACACTTCACACATGCCTCGTGCTGCTTGTACCTACTGCTCACTGTACAGTTCAGTACACTTCACACATGCCTCGTTCTGCTCACACCTGCTGCTCCTGTACAGTTCCGTACACTTCATACATGCCTCGTGCTGCTTCCACCTGCTGCTCCATGTACAGTTCTGTACACTTCACACATGCCTCGTGCTGCTTCCACCTGCTGCTCCTGTACAGTTCTGTACACTTCACACATGCCTCGTGCTGCTCACACCTGCTGCTCCTGTACAGTTCTGTACACTTCACACATGCCTCATGCTGGTCGCACCTGCTGCTCCCGGTACAGTTCCATACACTTCACTCATGCCTCGTGCTGCTCGCACCTGCTGCTCCTGTACAGTTCTGTACACGTCACACATGCCTCGTGCTGCTCGCACCTGCTGCTCACTGTACAGTTCAGTACACTTCACACATGCCTTGTGCTGCTTCCACCTGCTGCTCCTGTACAGTTCTGTACACTTCACACATGCCTCGTGCTGGTTGTACCTGCTGCTCTCCGTACAGTTCCCTACACTTCACAAATGCCTCATGCTGTTCACACCGGCTGCTCCCGGTACAGTTCCGTACACTTCATACATGCCTCGTGCTGCTCACACCGGCTGCTCCCTGTACAGTTCCCTGCACTTCACTCATGCCTCGTGCTGCTCACACCTGCTGCTCCCTGTACAGTTCCGTACACTTCATACATGCCTCGTGCTGCTCACACCGGCTGCACCCCATACAGTTCTGTACACTTCACACATGCCTCATGTTGGTCGCACCTGCTGCTCCCGGTACAGTTCTGTACACTTCACACATGCCTCGTGCTTGTCGCACCTGCTGCTCCCCGTACAGTTCTGTACACTGCACACATGCCTCAGGCAGCCATACTTACATTTCCATACACAAGCACGTCGATTCGGATGCCGAACGCCTTCAGCAGGGTGCGGTACTCGGAGCCGTTCTCCCGCTTGTAGTGCTTGGCGTACCTGCAGGACACATTGGGTTACAAGACTTAGAGAGTGCAATGGTCAGTGAGCCTGTGTATCTGGGACCCCTCCATGGCTTGAGAAAAGAAGGGTGAGAAAAGAAGGGTGACTAGGGCTGCACAAGAGGCCTTGGCCTCTCAGTGAGGCGAGCACGGACTACTGGGCGGGTCATAGTTAAAACAGAGGATTTACATTTTAGAAACAGAGGTCATCACGAAGCTTGTGGTTGCGCAAGCTTCATTCTCTTGTACCACGTGTGAGCCTAGCAAAGCAAGAGAGCAGCATGAGCAGGCTTGATAACTGTGGTTGGTCTTAACCAATGGCTAAACATGAAATGATGCACCCCACAGAATGTGGTGAGGGGCTCCTGACACTCCCATACCTCACAAACTTCATAGGCATTAGACTGAAATGGGCCCCTTAGAAGGCAGGGGCTGCTTGTACTGCACAGGCCACCTTGAAGAAACCGGGCGCCGACCCGTCAATTCTCAGCAACTATCACCCTATTTCATTGCTGCCCTATTTGGGAAAAGTTTTAGAGACCCATGCAGCTCATTGCCTCAGCTCTTTTGTTGAACACTTTCAGGTCTTGGACACTCACCAGGCCGGTTTTAGACCTGCACACTCAACCGAGTCATTCATCCTTACTGATATGGATGTGCTCAGAGGTGAGGCGGATACAGGCACCACCCAGGCCCTGATTCTCCTGGATCTTTCAGCAGCTTTTGACACGGTCGATCATGGCATCTTGATCGACCGTGTCAGCAATGTCGGAATTCAGGGTCTGCCCCTGAAGTGGCTTTCCTCCTTTCTGAGTAATCAGTCCCAAGCGGTGTGCCTTGCAAATTTTTCCTCCAACAAAAGAGATATTACCTGTGGGGTTCCTCAGGGCTCTTCACTTTCCCCACTCCTTTTTAATCTTTATCTTCTTCCATTAATTAATTCTCTGCGGGAAAGGAATGTTGGAATCTTTAACTACGCAGACGATCTTCAACTGGTGTTCAATGTTAATTCTGCTGCCTCATCTGAGTCCAATGTTCAAGAAACAATGGTTTTTATAAGTGCCTGGATGAACAACAACCAGTTGAAACTGAACCCAGAGAAAACTGAGTTGATTCTTACAGGTGGGTCAGCTAACCCATGGCATTCCAACTTCTGGACCCCTAAACTCGGTAATCCCCCTGTGCCAGCCGCCTCTTCTAAGAGTCTGGGGATCATTGTCAGTAATGATTTGTCCATGAAGGCTCAGATCAGCTCAGTAGCCTCTGCTGGGTCTTTTCAACTGCCCTTGTGCTCTATCGCCTGGATTATGCCAATTCATTGTGTGTTGGCATTCTGGCCTACCAACTGAGGCGCCTCCAACCAGTTCAGAACCAGACGGCCAGGCTGATCTTTCATCAGCCTCACTGGCATCATGTCAGCCCATTAATGAAAAGCCTTCGTTGGCTTCCAGTGAGTAAGCGCTGTGCTTTTAAGATGGGTTGCACCGTTTTTAAATCACTACATTGCAACGGCCCGGCTTTTACCGCTACACTCCCTCTCGAAATCTTAGGCTACCATTTGTGATAGTTTGTTTCTCATTTCCCTGCTGTTACCTTCTTCATTGTTTCTCCCGGGGACTTCCAGTCCCCTGTTCACTGCCTGTTCCAGCCTCCTCCAGTCCTGCTTTCCTCCAAGTCCTCCCAGACTCTCTTGTTCATATTGAGCCCCTTCTCTGGTAAGCCTTTGTCCTTGCATACAGCACCCCCCCCCCACGCGTCCTCCACCGCCTCGCCCCCATTGCCTCGTCTTGTCCTGAACTCAGTGTCCCTGACAGACTTTGCCAAACAACGCTAGACCCTTGATGCTGACATGCATAAGGCGACCTCCGTCTACGGTGCCGGCGCAGTTGGAAAAGGATGACCTGGAATGTGTCCTGAGTAATATGTGACGTTACAATGCGATCATTTACCTCGCGGTACATTACATCTCGGTTATTACAACGCAATTTGTTATAACGACTTTTGCTAGAGACGCTGGATTTAAGAATAGTATGATTTACTATTCCAACTCCAGTGGATGTAACAGTAGGGAAGGTGTTGAAATAGTAAATCATACTATTCCTTAGTGTAGAGCACCATCCAGCACAAGTTGTTGTAACGACTTGCATTGTAATGATCGCAATGTAAATGTACCGGGGTGTAACAACCGCGTTGTAAAGGTCGTTCGCCGTCCTGAGTGATCGCCAGTGCCCGAGAATGACTGAAGCATACCATCCTTCACCTTGTTATTTGCTGCACGAGGATATATGACGTGCTCGGGACCCAGCGCACGCTCACTGCGCCCAGCTGTAGCATTCTCCTTTTGAGACTTGAGAGCTACCAGCCTATGAGAGAATCCACTTGTCTCTTTCTAGCATATACGTTTGTTCCATCGTTTGGTGCCTTTGCCATTCCCTCATTTGTAGAAATTATTGGCATGACGTGCCCAGCACTTGGTGGCCAGTGGAGGCTTTTTTACTATAACGCAGTCTTTGATTGGCCTTGGCTTCCAGCCAGTGCCCACTGCAACTGTGAAAGAAGTGGCCCTGCAGAAGCAGTTCCTCATACTCCATTTACCCTTGAAAAGAGCTCTTCTTCCCAAGATTACACCACCATGCGTTGCTGCTTCCCATCTGGGGCTGGACCATGCCTGGGATCTGGAAGAGATGTGTTGAGGTGCCCAGCAGGAAGGACAAGAGCTGTAATGCCTTCAGCAGAGGAGCTGCCAGACCCAGAGTGAAAGAGCAGGTGCCGCTCGTCAGAAGGCAGTGGTTAACAAAAGTCACCAGTGAACTGCCCAGGACCAGTGGTTTCTGGTGCTCGGCTCCAGCACTTCATTGTCAACACCTGCACTTAACTTGGAAAATAGCGGCCCCTGTTTACAAGATAAACTTGCCCATAACAAGGAAAATATAAATTGAAGAAAAAAGCATGGGCAGGGCAATGGTACTCTAGGCGCAGGTAGAAAGATCTAAAACATGAATCATACAATAACATGTATAAGAAAAAACTGTCAAAGTAGCATACACAAATATTAACTAATTATTTATTTGTCATGCTTATGATTTATAAAAATAAAATAAATCTCTTTATTGTGAAAATAAATATACAAATATACTTCTGTTACTTTGTTTATATATTATAAAAAAGTTATTATGTTTTCCAAATTCACAGTGAATACATCGAAGATTGTACAAATAATACAGTCATAATAAAGAGATAAAAGATAAGATAACGTTTTTGTCTCTTTCTTTAAGTCTAAATCACATCAATTGGTGTATCATTGTAAATATGTTGCATTCCTGTGCTCTGAAAGTGCTGCAGCGTGGCGCAACCAAAGGGCTTGCAGTGCCGTGCTGCGGCGCCTTCTTGTAAGTCTGCAGGTCTCTACGCTCCCGAGCTGAGTGGTCGCTCCCCTGCTGCTAAGGTACCGTCTGTGCAGCGCTTTTAATCTACTCCTGACTGCATTTCATCGCGTTTTGCTCCTGCCGCTCTGCCCATTTTGCTCGCAGCTTTGAACACTTAATTTGCTGTAATTGACGATCTGCCCATTCACAGTGTAACTCCACCAGCGTGACTCTGCAGTTTAATTTACTTACTCATCGCCGCTTGTGCTGATTTGCATCCTGGTGACCAGCGCGACCCTGCTTCAGTCCTTGCGTGTCCCCCCCAAGCTCTCCTGCCGCCCTGACCCCTCCACCTCCATTTTGCTGTTGTTTATCGTCCTCCTTAGCCCGCCCCGCCTCCCAGCTGAAGCGCCCTCCCACAGACAACAAACAGCGCTCATACACCTCGAAGCGCCGTGACTCGCTCTACGCTCCCGAGCTGAGTGGTCGCTCCCCTGCTGCTAAGGTACCGTCTGTGCAGCGCTTTTAATCTACTCCTGACTGCATTTCATCGCGTTTTGCTCCTGCCGCTCTGCCCATTTTGCTCGCAGCTTTGAACATTTAATTTGCTGTAATTGACGACCTGCCCATTCACAGTGTAACTCCACCAGCGTGACTCTGCAGTTTAATTTACTTACTCATCGCCGCTTGTGCTGATTTGCATCCTGGTGACCAGCGCGACCCTGCTTCAGTCCTTGCGTGTCCCCCCCAAGCTCTCCTGCCGCCCTGACCCCTCCACCTCCATTTTGCTGTTGTTTATCGTCCTCCTTAGCCCGCCCCGCCTCCCAGCTGAAGCGCCCTCCCACAGACAACAAACAGCGCTCATACACCTCGAAGCGCCGTGACTCGCTCTACGCTCCCGAGCTGAGTGGTCGCTCCCCTGCTGCTAAGGTACCGTCTGTGCAGCGCTTTTAATCTACTCCTGACTGCATTTCATCGCGTTTTGCTCCTGCCGCTCTGCCCATTTTGCTCGCAGCTTTGAACATTTAATTTGCTGTAATTGACGATCTGCCCATTCACAGTGTAACTCCACCAGCGTGACTCTGCAGTTTAATTTACTTACTCATCGCCGCTTGTGCTGATTTGCATCCTGGTGACCAGCGCGACCCTGCTTCAGTCCTTGCGTGTCCCCCCCAAGCTCTCCTGCCGCCCTGACCCCTCCACCTCCATTTTGCTGTTGTTTATCGTCCTCCTTAGCCCGCCCCGCCTCCCAGCTGAAGCGCCCTCCCACAGACAACAAACAGCGCTCATACACCTCGAAGCGCCGTGACTCGCTCTACGCTCCCGAGCTGAGTGGTCGCTCCCCTGCTGCTAAGGTACCGTCTGTGCAGCGCTTTTAATCTACTCCTGACTGCATTTCATCGCGTTTTGCTCCTGCCGCTCTGCCCATTTTGCTCGCAGCTTTGAACATTTAATTTGCTGTAATTGACGATCTGCCCATTCACAGTGTAACTCCACCAGCGTGACTCTGCAGTTTAATTTACTTACTCATCGCCGCTTGTGCTGATTTGCATCCTGGTGACCAGCGCGACCCTGCTTCAGTCCTTGCGTGTCCCCCCCAAGCTCTCCTGCCGCCCTGACCCCTCCACCTCCATTTTGCTGTTGTTTATCGTCCTCCTTAGCCCGCCCCGCCTCCCAGCTGAAGCGCCCTCGCCCCTCCCCCCACCATCCATTTATGGCCAATGCCCCCACGCGCAGTGTCCACGCGCCCCATGCGCGCCGAAGGTGCGCCAAAGGTAAGCCCGTCTACGCCCGTCCGCGCCTGGACCGCGCCCAGCGCCAGACCCCCTGCCCCACGCACTGCCCAGCCCCCCCGCGTTACCTACGATGCCGCCACCCTCCTAGCCCTTAACCCCGGTCGCGCCCCCAACTGCGTCCAAGCCGCTCCTGGACACACCCATGGACCTTTCTCCTGCTACTCCTGCAAATTCATCGGCACCGTCAACGTCTCCGCTCCGACCACACCACAGATTCCCGACCCCAACCACCTAGAATGCATCCTTCTCAACACCCGCTCGGTCCACAGGCACGCCATTGACCTTTGGAACCTACTAGACACCATCTCTCCTGACGTCGCCTTCCTAACGGAAACATGGATGAACGCTTCCTCCGCCCCTGACATCGCCATCGCTATCCCTGACGACTATAAGATTACACGCAAAGACCGCACCGACCAAACAGGAGGAGGAATCGCTATCGTCCATAAGAAATCAATCCGCATCTCAACCAGCTCTGACGCCAACCTCGCCAACTCCGAACACCTTCACTTCCAGATCCACATCGACCCCAAGACCACACTCAGAGGCACCCTCCTCTACAGACCACCAGGACCACGCGCAAAATTCAGTGAAGACATCACGGACTTCATCACCCCCCACGCGCTCCCCTCCAAAGACTACATCCTCCTGGGAGACCTCAACTTCCACCTTGAGAAGTTCAACGACCGCAACACCGCCACCCTCTTAGACAACCTCGCCAACCTCGGACTTAAACAACTGGTCACTTCCCCCACCCACATCGCAGGTCACACACTCGACCCCATCTTCACCTCTAGCAACCATGTCTCTTTCAACCACACTACGGAGCTCCTCTGGACTGACCACAGCTGCGTCCACTTCACCTACAACAAGCCGAAACCCATCATCCACCTCCAACCAACTCTACAAAGAAACTGGAACAAAATCACCACGGAACAGATCTCCTCATCGCTCCTTCAAACCTCCCCAGCCCTCTCTTCTAACGCCAACGAAGCCGCCTCCAACCTCACCCTTTGGTTATCCAACACCGCAGACACCTTAGCACCACTGAAAAAACGCCAACACAAAATCAAGAAGGCCTCATGGTTCAACAAGGACCTCAAGAAATCCAAGAAACTATGCCGCTCCCTTGAAAAGGCCTGGAAAAAAGACTTATCCACCAGCAACAAGGACGCCTTCAAAAACGCCATCCGTACACACCACCAACTGATCCGAAAAGCCAAAAAAACAGCATTCAAGGATCGACTCGACAACAACGCACACAACAGCAAGGAACTTTTCAACATCGTCAAGGAATTTTCCAACCCCTCGGCCAACTCCAACGACATCACTCCCTCTCAAACCCTCTGCGACTCCCTAGCCTCATTTTTCCACAACAAGATTGCAGACATCCACAACAGCTTTGACAACCAACCCGGAAACCAACCCACCCTACCATCAGCTGACTATCTTCCCCCCGTTAACACCCTTAACGCCTGGAACCCAATCACCATTGATGACACCATCCGCCTGATGAACTCCATCCACTCTGGATCCCCCACAGACCCATGCCCTCACCACATCTTTAACAAAGCAGACTCCGTCATAGCTCCGCACCTCCGAGACGTCATCAACTGCTCCTTCAACTCCGCTACCTTCCCAGAAGACTGGAAACACGCCGAACTCACCGCCCTTCTGAAAAAACCAACAGCAGACCCCACCGAACTCAAAAACTACCGCCCCATCTCACTTCTTCCATTCCCGGCCAAAGTCATCGAGAAAGCTGTCAACAACCAGCTCGCCGCCTTCCTCGAAGCCAACAAATCCCTCGACTCCTCACAATCTGGCTTCCGAGCAAAACACAGCACTGAGACCGCCCTCATCGCAGCAACAGACGACATTCGAACTCTACTGGACAATGGAGACACAGTCGCCCTCATCCTCCTCGACCTCTCCGCAGCCTTCGATACAGTCTGCCACAGCACCCTTTTACAGCGCCTCAGAAACATCGGAATCCAAGGAAAGGCACTGGAATGGATCACCTCGTTCCTCTCCGGAAGAACCCAGAGAGTCCGCCTCCCACCATTCAAGTCCGAGGCCTCTGAAATCATCTGCGGCGTACCACAAGGATCCTCACTCAGCCCCACCCTCTTCAACGTATACATGAGCCCCCTCGCGACCATCGCCCGCCAACACAACCTCAACATCATCTCTTACGCGGATGACACTCAACTGATCCTTTCTCTCACCAAGGACCCCAGCACCGCCAAAACTAACCTACACGAAGGAATGAAAGAAGTCGCCGAATGGATGAAACAAAGCCGTCTGAAACTGAACTCAGACAAAACAGAAGTCCTCATCTTAGGTAAATCCCCCTCTGCATGGGACGACTCCTGGTGGCCGGAAGCCCTCGGAAAAGCACCCATCCCGACAGACCACGCACGGAACCTTGGCGTCATCCTGGACTCTTCACTTTCAATGAACAGACAAGTCAGCGCCGTATCCTCATCCTGCTTCAACATCCTTGGCATGCTCAGAAAAACATTTCGCTGGATCCCCACCGAAACAAGGAAAACAGTCACCCATGCTCTGGTCACGAGCCGACTGGACTACGGAAACACCCTCTACGCAGGTACCACCGCCAAACTACAGAAGAAACTACAACGAATCCAAAACGCCTCAGCCAGGCTCATATTAGACATCCCACGCAACGAACACATCTCTGGTCACCTTAAAGACCTCCACTGGCTACCCATCAATAAGAGGATTACTTTCCGACTGCTTACCCACGCACACAAATCACTCTACGACATCGGACCAGATTGCCTCAACTCTCGACTGTCCTTCTACACCCCCGCCCGCCAACTTCGATCTTCCAGCCAAGCATTCGCCAATGTCCCTCGCATCAACAAAACCACCATGGGAGGCAGATCCTTCTCATACCTGGCTGCCAAAACATGGAACTCACTTCCCACTTACCTTCGCCTCACCCAGAATCACCTAGCGTTCAGAAAACAACTTAAAACGTGGATATTTGACAAATAATCCCCCTCCCCTCCCCAAGCGCCTTGAAACCCTCTGGGTATGTAGTGCGCTATATAAATTTTATGACTTGACTTGACTTGACTTGACTCTCTGCCGTTCTACCACATCATTGTAGATTTTATAGTGTGTGTGCATTCCATTCTGTGTGTCTCTGGTATTCTATCACAGCATCCTAGACTCTATGGTCTCTGTGTGCTCCCCACTTACCTGAAGTTGTACCCAGGGGAGACGTTGTTCTTCTCGGAGATGCTGTCCAGGCGTGTGAAGGTGTATTTTGGTACACAGTCATCCCAGGATCGATCCAGGTCACACACCCACCCAATCTTTATTCCCATGACGCCTCCCTGCAGGACAGAAGACAGAGAAAGAGGACTTACTGGGTAGGGTTAATGTGCTTCAAGAGTACACATTAGGTCAGCTGTTCTTAACATTTTGACGACCACCTCCAAAGCACTTTCAACTAATTGAACCTCAAACCAATAACTAAAATACATGAACAAGTACACATCAAACAAATACACAAATTATTAAATATTGTATTTAATTCACAAAAAAAGTGAAATGGACATTTAAATATTTATAGGAAGTTCAAAACGTAGTTCTGTTTCAAAAGATGAAGCAATATTCTAGATGCTAGCACACCAGATTGTCTTTTTTGTTCCCAATGCCTGCTCTCTTTCTGTTGGCCCCTATGACTGCCTTGCGGCTTGCAATGGGCCATACTAGATTCACTTTGCGGTACTTAGCTTCCAATTTTAAAAGCCTTCTCGTTTGCAGAGCTTTTTAAAATATTATATTTTGAATGTTGCTTTTATGTATATGTACTTTATTAATCTGCTAATAATATTTCATTTTCTAAACAGACTTTTACCCCTACGTGGTTGTCGCAGACCCCCAGGAGTGCGCGGACCGCAGGACAAGAACCGCTGCAGTAAGACGTCTGCTGACATGGCCATGTTAGTATGGACTGAACCTATCTGTCGCCAGCTGTTGGGCCTTCGATGGCCTTGGGAGCTGTTACAAGGGACAATCATGTCACTCTGTACCTTCTTCACATTTTCTCCTCTTGTCTTGCATTGTTTTCCCAATCTTCCGCCATTTTAGGAATGAAAGTGAAGTGCATGCAGCAATGCCACTACTCCCAGGAGTGTGAAATCAGAGTAAATATTCACTACTTACTTAAACCCACTGTAAAGTGTTTACACAGCTCACCGGCTTTGTTTTTTATGTCACTTACGTGTCAATGCTCTCCCCTAACGTCATTTTAGCGCCTCTTCTCTCCCAAGTGCCCTCAGTCCATCCCTCGGCCCATTGAGAATGCCCCCCAGTCTCTCTCTGTCATCCCCACCTCAATCTCTCTTCTTTTCTCCTCCATCCTTGCACCCTATCCCAACAAGCATTGTCCCAGCCCTGCATTAGCTTACTATGTGCCAAATGAGAAACCTTTTGGGGCCTCCCTGGAGTGGGAACTGTCCCCATTACCAGCCCCTTTCCATTTCCATGGCATTCCCCGACAATTCTTCTCATTCCCTTGACATTCCCATCACAACGAGTGGATGGGCAATACACACCTTGTCGGCGAGTTTGGTGAAGTTCTGGCCGGCCATTCTGACCACGTCTCCAAGGCGGAAGATGGGACAGTAGGGTTGGGTGTCCGGGTTGAAGCGGCATTTCTTGATCTGGTCTGAGGTGAGGTTAGAGGCCAGATTCCCCCTGTGAGGGTGAGAGAGAGAGATGGGGTGAGCAGAGGGAGGAGACCAGAGACTGCGATTGGAGGAGACAAGTGAGAGATGGACTAATGAAGAAAGATCTGGAAGAAAGAACAAAGCACCACCGTGAAACCGTTTTGGTGTACAAGCGCTTTATAAATATGCTGTAACATAACATACGTGTGAATCCCTTGACTGGGGACTCCATAGGGAAGATGAGCAAGCAATAATAAAGCTGGAGACTGGATGGTTCATGTGTAAAGATCAAACAGGAAATGGGAAGTGTGGGTGCGTCCGGTGGTTCTCTTCTGAGGTCCAATTTCTTGTGTCTTTTTGCTCTATTTCTGTCCAATTGTGTGGCAAAGGAAACTACATAGGGTTCTGGTTAGTCCTGATTATCTCTGACCATTGGCTCTGTCAGGCAGCCATTTTGGATAAGCTGGAGGCCGTTTTGGAACAGGTGGTAGCCATCTTGGACCAGGGGGGTAGCCATCTTGGACATGCTTCTTCTTAATGCCTACATGGAGTACATTTGTATACCTTATTTTCTCTTGCTTTTGAGAATGCTTGAAAGGGAAGAACCATGAAAATTGTTGCCCATGTTTTTTTTAGATTGGTGCTTTTCTTTAAAACACAACTCTGCCAATTAACTTATTTAAAAGAATTTGAGACAAATACTCTACTGCTCATATATTTATCGAATACTTGTATTTATCAGTTTTCAAAGCTGAAGGTAAAGGTCACAAATGCCTGATCGCCCAGAAGTGCATTCCAATCTGACCACTGCTAGATGGGCATTCCAGTCTAATGAGAAGTGCATTCCAACCTGACCACTGCTAGATGTGCATTCCAGTCTAATGAGAAGTGCATTCCAACCTGACCACTGCTAGATGTGCATTCTAGTCTAATGAGAAGTGCATTCCAACCTGACCACTGCTAGATGCGCATTCCAGTCTAATGAGAAGTGCATTCCAGTCTGACCACTGCTAGATGTGCATTCCAGTCTAATGAGAAGTGCATTCCAATCTGACCACTGCTAGATGTGCATTCCAGTCTAATGAGAAGTGCATTCCAACCTGACCACTGCTAGATGTGCATTCCAGTCTAATGAGAAGTGCATTCCAACCTGACCACTGCTAGATGTGCATTCCAGTCTAATGAGAAGTGCATTCCAACCTGGCCACTGCTAGATGTGCATTCCAGTCTAATGAGAAGTGCATTCCAACCTGGCCACTGCTAGATGTGCATTCCAGTCTAATGAGAAGTGCATTCCAACCTGACCACTGCTAGATGTGCACTCCAGTCTGCCGTGGGGTGAGTTTCAGTCTGACCAACACTAGAAGTGCATTCCAGTCTAATGAGAAGTTTATATCAGTCTGACCAAATTCTAGAAGTGTACTGGTGTCTGTTCACTGCTAGATATGCATTCCAGTCTGATATGGGGTGAGTTTCAGTCTGACCAATGCTACAAGTTCATTCCAGTCTAATGAGAAGTGCATTCCAACCTGACCACTGCTAGATGTGCATTCCAGTCTGATATGGGGTGAGTTTCAGTCTGACCAATGCTACAGGTTCATTCCAGTCTGATGAGAAGTGTATTCCAGTCTGTCCACTGCTAGGAATGGATTCTAGTCTGATGCAACGCGTATTCATTGCAGAAGGATCAGTGTTGTAAGTGCATTCCAGTCTCATTTGTGTCCTTAGGTTATTGCACTCTGTTCTGAGTCAGGATTCAGTGTTCACCTATACCAAGCGTCTGATGTAAAGTTGAATATATATTAGAACATCTCCAATTTCTGGAGGAAGTGATAAATCAGGAGAAATGTACGGTGGTGACATTTTGCGGATGGATTCTTCTCCAGAACTGGCACTTTAGCACTGGAGTCTGCTGCACCCAGACCAACCAGTCGCGTCTGATTCACAGCATTGAATCCTTTCTCATCCTAACCATCTGACTTTACCCATCCTTGTGCAGGCTTACCCAAGCTGACCACTTGCTCGTCAGTTGGTCACCGTAACCTAACTGGTTATGGTATTTTCTACTTGTCCGGGATACGTAGGCACAGTTTCTTGCTAATGGGCTAATCCGGCACTAATTTGGGGTCATATTTACCAGGGCTTTATCTCCGCTTTTTGGCTTACAAAAGCCAAAAAAGCGGAGATAATACTAGCGCCCTATTTACAAGAGGGTGTTAACATGCATAATCGCATGTTAGCACCCTTTTTCCCAACGCCTCCCTTTGCATCTCTAATGAGATACAAAGTGGCCGTTACTGGGCGTACACCGGATGGACTACCTTGCAAATATAGCTGATGTTCATATCGTGATATTTCCAAGGCAGCACACATGATTTTAGCACACATTAGATTTTGGTGAAAACGGCTGTTTTCGCCAAAATCTGCTAAAATCCTGACTTAGCCATCCCTAACATAGGGGGTGGTTTGGGCTGATACGACCCTGTGGGTCGTATCAGCAAGGTTATCGCCCTTATTTAGGGAACATCGCTGGAAAACCAGTGATGTTCCCTGCAAAAAGGTGATAACCTCGCTATCACTGGAATTTTTATTACCCTGGAGTAACGTGTTGTTAATTATGTGCTACTAGGGCGATAAATACCAGAGGTAGTCTGCGATAATATAATTATTGCTAAGCACGGCCAGCGATTATTATCTCTGGCCGCTGTTAATATGCCCCAAGGAGTCTCATCGTCATCAGTGTTCTTCTCTAGTGGAATGTGCTCTGCCTGGCACCCTGCTGATGTTCCCCGGACAGCAGAGAAGCCAAGGATCTGTGGAACAGATGAGGGAAGATGGCTGATTTCAGTCCCCTTGCCTGGGGATTTTTCTTTACAACTTCCTACTTCAGAGGGGCTTTTTGCATCAAGCTTTGGACATCCAGAACTCAGTCCCTCAGTACTGAAAGATGTCCCCTTTGTTGGTGTTATACGGATGCGTGGTGGAATCCTAGGTTTGTGGACATTTTTCAAGAGGATCGCTTGGTTACCTAGGGTTAGCCGTGGGATAATGGCTCCGATCCACTTCTGGAGCTTTTGGGCATCACTGAGGCATCACTCTACTGTCTGAGGCATGAGTTGGAGGATCTCTACAGCCTGAGGCATCACTCCACTGTCTGAGGCATGAGCTGGAGGATCTCTACAGCCTGAGGCATCACTCTGCTGTCTGAGGCATGAGCTGGAATATCTGTACATCCTGAGGCATCACTCTACTGTCTGAGGCATGAGCTGGAGGATCTGTACATCCTGAGGCATCACTCTACTGTCTGAGGCATGAGCTGGAGGATCTGTACATCCTCATTAAAGGGTGCTCTGATACTTCTCAGATTGACCTCAGATTGTCTAGGAGCTGGTGTACTTCACTGCCCAGTACTGCAACAAGGTTCACATGAAGCAACACTGGGGAGTAACTTCATGTGCAGCCCTGTGACCACAACACATACACCAATAAGTACTTCTTGTCCAAGTGGATCTTTACAGCCTGAGGCATCACTCTACTGTCTGAGGCATGAGGTGGAGGGTCCGAACATCCTGAGGCATCAGTCTGCTCTCTTTGAGGCAGGAACTGGAGGATCTGTACATCCTGGGCATCACTCTGCTGTCTGAGGCATGAGCTGGAGGATCTCTACAGCCTGAGGCATCACTCTGCTGTCTGAGGCATGAGCTGGAGGATCTCTACAGCCTGAGGCATCACTCTGCTGTCTGAGGCATGAGCTGGAGGATCTCTACAGCCTGAGGCATCACTCTGCTGTCTGAGGCATGAGCTGGGGAATATGTACAGCCTGAGGCATCACTCTACTGTCTGAGGCATGAGCTGGAGGATATGATCATCCTGATGCATCACTCTACTGTCTGAGGCATGAGCTGGAGGATCTCTACAGCCTGAGGCATAACTCTACTGTCTGGGGCATTAGCTGGAGGATCTCTACAGCCTGAGGCATCACTCTGCTGTCTGAGGCATGAGCTGGAGGATATGATCATCCTGAGGCATCACTCTACTGTCTGAGGCATGAGCTGGGGATATGTACAGCCTGAGGCATCACTCTACTGTCTGAGGCATGAGCTGGAGGATCTCTACAGCCTGAGGCATCACTCTGCTGTCTGAGGCATGAGCTGGAGGATCTCTACAGCCTGAAGCATCACTCTGCTGTCTGAGGCATGAGCTGGAGGATCTCTACAGCCTGAGGCATCACTCTGCTGTCTGAGGCATGAGCTGGAGGATCTTTACAGCCTGAGGCATCACTCTGCTGTCTGAGGCATGAGCTGGAGGATCTGTACAGTCTGAGACATGGCTCTGCTGACTGAGGCATGAGCTGGAGGATCTCTACAGCCTGAGGCATCACTCTACTGTCTGAGGCATGAGCTGGAGGATCTCTACAGCCTGAGGCATCGCTCTACTGTCTGAGGCATGAGCTGGAGGATCTCTACAGCCTGAGGCATTGCTCTACTGTCTGAGGCATGAGCTGGAATATCTCTACATCCTGAGGCATCACTCTACTGTCCGAGGCATGAGCTGGAGGATCTGTACACCGTGAGGCATCACTCTGCTGTCTGAGGCATGAGCTGGAATATCTGTACACCCTGAGGCATTACTCTACTTTCTGAGGCATGAGCTGGAGGATCTCTACAGCCTGAGGCATCACTCTGCTGTCTGAGGCATGAGCTGGAGGATCTGTACATCCTGAGGCATCACTCTGCTGTCTGAGGCATGAGCTGGAGGATCTCTACAGCCTGAGGCATCGCTCTACTGTCTGAGGCATGAGCTGGAGGATCTCTACAGCCTGAGGCATCACTCTACTGTCTGAGGCATGGGCTGGAGGATCTCTACAGCCTGAGGCATCGCTCTACTGTCTGAGGCATGAGCTGGAGGATCTCTACAGCCTGAGGCATCACTCTGCTGTCTGAGGCATTAGCTGGAGGATCTGTACACCCTGAGGCATCACTCTGGTGTCTGAGGCATGAGCTGGACGATATGTACACCCTGAGGCATCACTCTACTGTCTGAGGCATGAGCTGGAGGATCTTCACACCCTGAGGCATCAATCTACTGTCTGAGGCATGAGCTGGAGGATCTGTACATCCTGAGGCATTGCTCTGCTGTCTAAGGCATGAGGTGGAGGATCTGTACATAATGAGGCATCACTCTGCTCTCTGAGGCATAAACTGAAGGATCTGTACATAATGAGGCATCGCTCTACTGTCTGAGGCATGAGCTGGAGGATATGATCATCCTGAGGCATTACTCTACTGTCTGAGGCATGAGCTGGTGGATATGATCATCCTGAGGCATCACTCTGCTGTCTGAGGCATGAGCTGGAGGATCTGTACATCCTGAGGCATCACTCTACTGTCTGAGGCATGAGCTGGATGATCTGTACACCCTGGGGCATCACTCTGCTGTCTGAGGCATGAGCTGGAGGATCTGTACATCCTGAGGCATGACTCTGCTGTCTAAGGCATGAGCTGGAGGATCTGTACATTCTGGGGCATCACTCTACTGTCTGAGGCATGAGCTGGAGGATCTGTACACCCTGGGGCATCACTCTACTGTCAGAGGCATGAGCTGGAGGATCAGTACATCCTGAGGCATCACTCTGCTGTCTGTCTAAGGCATGAGCTGGAGGATCAGTACATCCTGAGGCATCACTCTACTGTCTGAGGCATGAGCTGGAGGATCTGTACACCCTGGGGCATCACTCTACTGCCTGAGGCATGAGCTGGAGGATCAGTACATCCTGAGGCATCACTCTGCTGTCTGTCTAAGGCATGAGCTGGAGGATCAGTACATCCTGAGGCATCACTCTAATGTCTGAGGCATGAGATGGAGGATCTGTACATCCTGAGGCATCAGTTTGATGTCTGAGGCACAAACTCCTTTCTGTCCTGAACAAGCAAGATTAGTAAACCTTTATGGACACCTCTGCTATCTAAAGCCATGCTCTCCGTGTGTTGAACCAGTTGTGATTAGAGTCACCGGAGATCTAGGTCTGTTGTCTTCATCCTGACCTAATAGGTTTAGTGTAAATCTATTGATAGCTCTGCTGCTTACATCCTGAACCAGGGATATTAGTGTAATTTGAGGGGCAGCTGACTAAGATGGTGAAGAGTTTTCGAAGCACTCACTTTTCAAAGTCGAAGAGTGGGAAACGGATGCTGTTCTTGATGAAGATGGTGAAGTTTTCAGCTTCCACCATGATAGGCCTGGAAGAGAAGAGGTGGGAGAGAAGGAGTTAGAGCTGGGAGAGCAGTACTGTGATCTCAGAGCATGAAAAAGAAGAGGAGGGAAAGCAGGAATTGGAATGGTGTTGGCCAGAATTGTGATAAAGAGAATGAAAGGGTAGAGGATGTAAAGCAGGTGCTGCTGTAGGGACTGAATGAATGAATGAATGAATACATTTTAGCCTTATAAAGCACAAACTTTGCCCGAAGGCGTCAAGGTGCTGCAGAAGGGCCCATCAGACGGAAATATACATGGAGCTCATCCTGGAGGACTGGTAAAGAGCGAGGTCTTCAGAACCTTGCGGAAGAGAGAGTGAGACACTTGACCAGAAATTAAAGAGGGGAGGGAATTCCAAAGCCTAGCAGTGACCACGGAGAAGACTCTGCCCCCCCCACCCCATCTGACTCTCTTAAACCTAGGGACTACCACCAGATTTTTACTGGAAGATCTTAGCTGCTTGGTAGGGACATATTATCGAAAGAGCCCTTTAAGGCATTCTGAACCTACACTGTAAAAAGACTTATGAGTACGACAAAGAGCCTGAAACAGAATGCTCCAGTTTAGAGGGAGCCAGTGCAGCTCACTGACAGACGCCGAGACTGAATGGGATTTAGGAAGGTCCATCACCAGCCTGGCCGCGGCATTCTGCACCAGCTGCAGATGACTAACAAGACCTTTGTTCATAGCCAACTAGACGGCATTACAATAGCAATGACTGCCTGCTTTGGAGAGGCAAAAGAAAGAAATTGAGAAATGTTCCTGAGAATCCTGATGGTCCCAAAGCAAGTGGACCCCGTTCTGTTGACCTGGGGTCCCAGAAAGAGGGAATTGTGCACTATAACACAGAGATTTTTTCTTTAGGATGCTGGGCAAGGGCAGAAGCCAAGCATGTCCGGCCACTAAGCATTGGACCAGATGTGCTGTTGGTTTCCAAAGATCAAACTCTCTGTTTTGTCCCCGTTAAGTCTTTGATAGTTCTCCACCATCCAAGAGGAAACTGCCTGCATGCATTTTTTATTATTGGTGGCAGAGGCCTCTATGCTGTTGGTGATAAACACCATACATTGGGTGTCCTCAGCATAAAACAGCGCCTCCAGGCCAAAGGATCTACGACCCTGGCCAGGAGGGGCAAACGAAATGTTAAAAAAGAGTCAGACTCAATGAGGAGCCCTGAGGGACTCCACAAAACAAATGGTTAGGGGCCAAGTAGATCTGATCCATATTTACTATTTGAGCCCGATCATTAAGGAATGAGTTGAGTAGTTATGGGCCAGACTCCCAACCCCCACTTCCTTAAGCTGATCCACCAATCTCAGGGGGGATATTGTGTCAAAGGCTGCCGTAAGGTCAAGAAAAACTTATAGTGTGGTATGACCAGCGTCAATCTGAACGCGGATGTTGTTGAGTACGGAGGTTAAAGCCGTCTCTGTGCTATGATCACTTCTAAAACCATGCAGGGGGCCATCGAAAAGCAGCTGATATTCCCCCAGATAGGAGCTAAGCTGAGAATTCAGATGTTTCTCCAGAATTTTAGCTGGGACAGGTAAAAGGGAGAGGGGGCAATAATTTTTTACTTCTGCAGAGTCTAGAGAGGGATTTTTTAAGAGAGGTTTGATGACTGCAGTCTTCCAGGAGGTAGGGTACTACCCAGACTAAATAGCTACATTAAGTACTGAGGTGAGGTGGGTACAATAACCTCCCTCCCTACTTTCATAATCTTTAGTGGACAGGACTCCAACGGAGAGCCGAATATAATTCCACCTAACAGGCGGTCTGTGTCCTCGTGTGACAGGGGGGGTAAGTAAATTGCCTGCCTCCGCCGGAGTTACTGGATTATAAAAAGAAATGGGGGTTGTTGGCAAAGACTAATTTAGGGGTCCCAGCGTTAAGAGCTTCCAAGGAGGAATATATTTCTGTGATCTTAGAATGGAAAAAACTATCCATTCTGTCACAATGGTCCTGGGAGGTGTCAGTGTGAACAGGGACTGAGAGGGAGGAAAGAGACTTAACCGCATCGCTGCGGTGATTTTTGCGCTGTGCGGCTTTTTTCGCAAAACCGTTTTACATGACGAGCTCAGCTCGTCATCAGCACACGCCACCCGTGGCTGATGACAAGCTGAGCTCGTCATCAGCATTGAAGGGGTTAATTACATTAAAAAGCTCCCTAGAAGATCTTAGGGATTCTGTAACCTTAGAATAAAATAATACTATTTCCTCTATGATGTCAAATTTATATTCCCTTAGTCTTTGTTTCTGCAAGTCTCTTCCCGCAGGGTTGAGGCCTAGACGCCAAATCCTTTCCTGATGGTTGCAGGATTGTCTTAGTTTTCTCAGCCTATCAGAAACCCAGGGGGCAGAGGACATTTTTCTAGCCGCATATTGCTCCTTAAGGGGAACTAGGCTGTCCATGGCTACTAGAATTCAGTTGGAAAAATCTGTGGCTGCCAAATTAGCATCAGAATGGGGGAGCCATTGAATAGTTATTACGTGTGTTAAGAAGAGCCTCCTTGCTGATACGACTGAGGTTTCTCTTCTCCATTTTATTTTTCGTATTTAGAGTTGTATAAGATAACAGGATCTGGAGGTTGAAAGCAATGGCATAATGGCCTGACCAAGAGAGTTGTATAGGTTCTCTTACCATAATCCTGGAATTATTAGAAAAAATGCCTTCTAGTATATACCCTGCTATATGGGTAGGGCTCATAAATAATTGGGGTAGACTACAACAATTCATAGATTCTAGAAAAATGTGCGTTTCCTTACATAGGATCCTATCCAGGTGAAAATTAAAATCACACAGAAGGGTGGAATTGGATCTTGCCAGGTAAGGTTCTATGAGGTTGCTAAAATCCTGGCTAAATGACCCTCTCGCTCCAGGTTGGCAGTAGATCACAATACCAGTAAAACTTTCAATCGGATAAACTTTCAACAAAAAATATAATGCCTGGCAGAGATCAAGAGATGTTGTGAGCGGCTCGGTGTGACAAGAATAAACATCTTTATACAAAATGCCCACAACCCCACCCTTTCTGCCTACCCTGTAGAATCTGGAAAAGGCATATCCAGAGGGTATTGCCTCCACCTGATCGGGACCGGAGCAGTCTCTAGCCCACGTCTCGGTAATAAACACCCAGTCCGGCTTGCAGAGAGAAAGCATCCATGTGACACCACCGCATGGAATGCAAGAGGAGGGACAGCACAGGTTACAGCAGGGAGAACAGCCTTGTGAACCCACAGCCAGAGCATTAGAGAGAAGAGTAGGGAGAGCAACACTGTGATATTAGAGCATGGAAGAGAAGAGGAAAGAATGCATCTGCCTTTCATCAGCCTGTCAGTCTTTTTTAGCCCCGTAAGCAAATATATTGTTACGGAAATAGACATGTCCAAAAACTTTCACAAACAGGACTTTCATTACTTTATTGAACTTGGCTGACACCAATGGAAAATCAAAGGCCACTCTTTTATAATGATATGCCTCACCTACAGTGAAAGGACATCATATGCTGATAATCTTTGCACAACTCGATTTGAGAACAGTCCACGACATATCCAGTTCTGTAAACATTATGGCCTACTTCAATGTGTTCAACATTTTGGTAATGCCCCGGAGTGGCTGGCTATCTGCACAAATGTTGTGGTTCTAATCACGCAAGTCCACACACATCCTCAGTGTGCCATTCAACATGTGATCATGAATCACAGGAGTCAACCTCTCCGAGCTCTCTATTTCCTCTATTATTCCTACAGCACACACTTTCTGTAGGCCCTTCTTAAGATCTTCTCTCAAACCCATAAGCACTCCACAAATCTTATGCACATAAGTTTGAGCCCCTAGCTCCAGGATTATTCTATGCGGGAATCCAGTATGTGGTGCAACTGAAAAGAGGCAGGCAAGCAATTGAGCTAGACGGAGTTTAATCCAAATAGAATATACCACTGGCAACCGACGGTAGACAGTGAGTGCCATTGAGGGAATATTCAGAAAAGATTCCAAGATGGAATACCCTGTGTCAGCATTCTGCAAACATGGGAATCAGCAGGTATGCAGGAAATTAAATACCCAAAACATACCAGAGCATGGAAGTGAAGAGAAGCGAGAGCAGCTCTGTGACTCCAGAGTTTACAGAAGGAGGGATACCACATGTTACTTAAGGGTGAGCAGCACTGGGGCACCACATGAAGGCCATGGGCAAGAAGAGCAGTGAGAACAGAGGCTATGATACCAGTGTGATGGCTTACAGACAAAATAGAAATTGGTGTTTGAATAAAATACTGAGTTTCAAATATCACAGTACCTCAAAATCACGTCAAGAATATTGTTTAAAAAAGAACATTGTGTCACAGAATTTCGCTGTCAAAAATATTGCTTTATCTGTATTTAATATTGTTTTAACTGAACCTGTTTTCTTTAATATAATGTACCTAAATGTAGCTATAAAAGTATTGTTTTTACATTATTTTGATATATGTTATGTCACACTCCTGATGATCTGGAGAGATTGCCCGGGCAGCATCGACCTTATGGAGCACACCTGATCACCCTGAGGAGACACCAACTACAGTTATTGTCCTTTAAAGTACACCTGACCATCTACTGCAGATCCTGTTCTATAGACCACACCTGCACGCCTGGACTTGGGCCTGCAGCTCCTCCCTGATGGCACAGTCCTGATGTTCTGGAGAGGCCACCCTGACAGCACCTTTCTTATGGAGCACACCTGATCCCCCTGAGGAGACAACCACTACAGTAAGTATGGGCGGAAAATCCGTTTCGCTCGCGGATTTTGCGGATTTTCGGTAAATTCGCAATCCGCGAGATTTGCGAATTTCCCGTGAAATCCGCAAATCCGCGAGCAGCGGATTTTATGGCTTGCTCGCACTGTTCGCGTGAGTTCGTGGCTTGCCAGTACAACTTCGCACCCCGCGAGTAAGTGCTAAATTGCAGAAATACGATCTTAGCAAAACTGAAACTACTTACCAGGTTCAAAAGTTCAGGCTCATCATTAGTAGCCATTTCCTGTAGTGCTTCCTGAGGGGCCCCTCCAGAGTTCAGTTGCCAGTTGCAACTATTATGTGACCCTGCTCTGAACCTCAGAATAGTTACACATATGCCACAAAGGTCCTGAATTACAGCTAAGGGAGACAAGCAGGAGCCAGGCTGGAAGTTAAAATCCATTAATCAGCCCCTAATTCATTATTGTCAGTTGGGGCAGGGCAGGTGTTGTAACTAAATTTGCAACAATGAAAGCACTTAGCAAGTGCAAAAGATCACTAATCAGGAAGCACTAAGGAAGCAGGTGCCAGCTAAAAAAATATTCTGTGACACATTAATCAGCCCCAAATTAATTCAGGTCACTTGAGGCAGGGAAGGTGTGCTTTGCTTTGCCGAAAATAATGTACACTGGACAACCAGAGGGTGTGGTGATGAAACAGAGGGTGGCACGGGTGGGCCAGAGGGTGGCATGAGTAGTCAGAGAGTGGCAGTGGTGACAGAGAGTGGCAGTGATGAAGAAGAGTGTCCCAAACAGGCTGGACACGTAGAAACAACAAGTTCGCAAAACTTGCGACCCGACAGGTAAGTTCGCAAATTGCGAAATTGTAAAAACCCTCGCGAACTGGCAGAAACACGCGCGAACACAAAAAAAAATCCGCAAATTCGCGGGAATTCGCGGATTTTGCGGATTGCGAGTTGGCAAATCCGCAAAATTCGCGAACGCGAGATTCGCAAAATTCGCCCATGCTTACACTACAGTTACACCTGACCATTTAGAAGAGACAAGTGCTGGAGATTATGTTTGAAGTGGTACCCCAGAGCATCAGGAGGAGAACCTCTAGAGATTCACCCTTTGGAGGACACCCAAGGTGCTCTCTGCACTGAGACACTCACGCGCCAACGGTGTCCATCTCAGTGGGGCACCAGCCCTGAATCTCACAAGTCCGAAATTTGGGGCTGAAGTTCACACAACGGCCAGTTAGGTACCCTGTGGAAAGAGAGAAGCAAAGTCAGTAGTTAGACATGGTACATGATGGCATGGTACATGAAGGGGGGCCACACAGACAGAGGTAAGATAGAACACAGACAGGAGTGACATAGCCTGGAATTAAAACAAGAGATGGGCAGGAGAGAAAGAATGAGCTCACACAGGATACAAGCAGAGGAAAAAGAGTCTGAGGCTGAACAGGGCAGAAAAACTGTAGGTGCTGCCTGAGATTAAAGAGGACACACGTGGGGTATACAGCCTGAGATTAAACAGGACACAGATGAGAGAGACACAGCCTGAGATTAAACAGGACATGAGCGTGGAAGACAAAACCTGAGATTAAACAGGACAGAGATAAGACAGAAATAGCAACTGATTAATAAGAGAATCTTATGGGGAAACATCTGGTTCCCTATTTTGTCAGGATGTCAGGTGTTGCCTCTGCTTAGTTCTTCTTCTTAATGGAGTATCCAAAGATATTGGAGTAGATGCATCACTCACTTATCGTGACATGCTTCATCATCGGCACCCATCAACACCCTGGTAAAGTGGTACTACCAGAGTGGACTCAACCATAGGTGGAAATGGGAGTTCGTAGATAAAGCAAAGTGGATAAGCAGGGATCCAGAAAAGTGATGTATTAAAAATACCTCAAGGTAAATCGAAAGGTTTTACTTTAGTAGTAGGGTACCTGGGTATGGATTAAAATTTGAAATTTGTGGGTTCTAGTGATTGCAATTATTCAATTATACCCTTAGTTTCTGTGCCAACATGCTTTGGCCTTCTCTGTGAGCCCGGTCAGGTCTGGAGCCTTGGTCATGGCTATGATGTTTGTATCCCTGCTCTGTTTTGTCCACGCACACCTTGCACACTTGTGAGGCCTAGTGCTCTCACCTGTCTCGTCTGGCAATAAACTAAATACCATAGTGCTGGGTAATACTATACAACCACAGTACCAAACGCCATCCATCGAGGTGAGTGTGCACTCATGAATACAACTGTATCTATGTCAAAAACAGCACTCAAAGTGAGCGTCCATTCAAAATTACACTTGTATGTGGGAAACAGCCTTTACCACACAGCCACAACCACAATGTACCTTTACAACTCAGTCACTTCCCCGACTATGATGTTACCATGCGTTTCTTTACCCTGCAAGTCTTTACAACGACTTGCTTTAGGGGGCAGGTTGTTTGACTGGTGTTGGATTTTAAGGCCAAACGCCTTCCCTAATCTTGCGTGGACTGGAGTTGGAATAATACATTATACTATTCCAAAGTCCAGCGCCCCCCTAAGGCAAGTCGCTTTAATTACTTGCGTGGTAATGTTGCAGTGTGGGTAGAGATTGCGTTGTAAAGGCACATGTGGTAACTGTATGCGGGGTTCCATCATACAACACCTGTATGTTATAATAAATACACCACTCAAGGTTAATGTGTACTGACAAATACTCCTGTATGTTAAACAGAGCACTCGAGGTGAGCTTGCGCTCACAAGTACACCTGCATGCATGTTAAATAGAGCACTCATGGCAAACACACACTCACAAGTACACCTGCATGCATGCTAAATAGAGCACTGGGGCAAGCTTGCGCTCACAAGTACACCTGCATGCAAGTTAAATAGGGCATGCAGGGATGGTGCATCTGCATGCAGGTTAAACAGAGCACTGGAGGCAAGCGTGCATTCACAAGTACACCTGCATGCACATTAAATAGAGCACCCAAGCTGAGCATGCAATCACAAGTCAAACCTGCACGCATGTTAAACCACGCAGGATGCTGAGACACAGGCAGAAAGAGAGTAGGGAGACAAGCATGAATGAGAAGAGGACAGTGACTGGAGATGGAGATAAAGAGAGACAAGCAAGGGCAGCTGGAGATGACCTCTGGCCAAGGAAAAGGCTGAGTGTTCAGAGATGGAGCCGAGAGGCTCTTCCGGTCACCAGCCCTCACCGTTTCCTGTTGTCCCAGATGAAAAGCTCTTACATTTCTCGTCACTGGTGCAGGCATACTTCACCTCTGTCTGCAAGGGAAAGAACAGGCACTGAAAGCGAAGCTGAGCCAAGTTCTTCCAAATACAGACGACAAGACTTCAGGAAGAGGGACCGTGGTTGTGCCCATCTGGAAGATCTGAGATGTGTAGCAGAGTCATTGCAGCCAAAACACTGTGGTGCCTGCTGCTTACCGCCAACACACTACAGTACCTCCTGGTTCCTGCCCATACACCACGGTGCCTAGCACACCAGACCAAGATCTGCGGTGCTTCTGCAGAGCCAGGCTGGGATCCATCATGTGGAAGCAGTGATGGAGAAAGTATTTGCAAATAAGCAACTTGCTTGGATATAATCTTCTCATATAACCTCATAATAAATTATTAATAACATTCGTAATACTAATTTTACACAACATTTTACATTTACTAGAAAAGGGGGATGCTTGCCTATGTGTTTTACTAAATAATAACCCACGTGCAACCAAAGATGGCTGCTAACGCGGGAAAATGGACTGCACTTGCGTCAACTGCATGACGTCTTTTCGCTTTGCTTGGAGGGAAAGATTTGCTTCTGCGCAAAGACAACTAAAATGGGCGCCTAAGAACTCACATACTAAGCATCTGTTCTGCTGAAACGAAACTGCGTTATATACAAAAAGCTGATGCATAAATAGACTTTTCAATTAATTGGGATTAGAGTCGAGATAAGTGGTATACAGTGAAATCATTTTATTTTAATCTAACATCTTGTCTTTTGACCTCTTTGGTAGTTTGTATTTGGGCCTTAAAGAGAGCTAAGGGCTGACACCCACGGGAGACCATCCGCATGCGCGGTAGAGACAACTGGAGAGTCACGAGCTCAAGTCTTGGAACCCGATCAAGGACACCCTTTCTGCATGTCCTCGGAACCAGTTGAACATCTTGAAGATTTAATGGACAACTGTACAAATTATATACATTGTTGTTAACGCATCATGAACATGGGTGAGAAATAAAGCTTGGGAGGAACAAATTAATGGGTTGCAACATAAGACACTGCACTTAAGAAAAGTATTAAAACTTAGCATTCTGTAATGATCATCCCCTTGGCTGGTCCAATCAGAATTAGGAGTTTAATAAGGTTGAAACATTTAGGGTGGTACATGCCATTAAGAAAGTATAATTAGGGTAGTTAGTTAGATCAGTTTGAGCAGTCACTGCCAGAACACTGAGAGATAGAGATGCTGTCCGATTGCTGATCAAAATACCTAAAGAGGCAGACTTAGAACTTCATGCAAATTAAATTAGAAAGAAGATCGCGGAAGAATCGAGGAGGTAATATAATTAAAAAGAAGAGCGCAGAAGAAACGAGGAGGAAATTAGTATCAGAGAGGGGTGAGACACAGGTGTCAAATCCAGAAGAGCCTACCTGTCCTGTCCTATTCCTGTCCTGAACCTGTCACCTGGATTTTTCAAAGGGGTCCACAACTCTTGGCCACAGGGATCTGATCCTTCCCCATACTAGCTAAATATAAATTTGTGTATTGTCTCAATGTGCCTTTCTCTCTCTATCCTCTCTTCCTTATGTACTTGTGATTGAAATTTTAAAGATTAAAATTAGATAACCAAAATCTTACCTCTTCAAAATGATGGAGTTAAGACTGTAATTTGTCTTTGATTCTCATAGGAAAATTCAGATAAACCTTTAAAAACTTATCCGAGTCTGTGGATATTTAATGAGCTAAACAGGTAACTGTTTAATTGTCATAATTACCAATTAAAATCAACTAAAATAGATCATTTGAAATTAAGGGCTTAGTAATTAATTAGGCTCAAGACTGAGAGGCAAACAGACATATAGAATTAGCCTAAAATTGATCCCCAGCGGGGTTTCATCGACCAGATAATGAGTAAGTGTGGTTCATGGGCCCGAATGTGTATTTTGTGAATATTGTCTGCAGGTTGGTGTTCCGCTGGATCAGTAGGATAGGACCAGACAGGACTTATCGGGGTGACCCTGGTTCCTGAGACAGGTCCAATGAGGACCTCCATTACTACACCTTTGGAAGAGGCTGAGGAGTCTGGGGGGCACATCTGCTCCCCAAGAAGTGACACCGACTGCACCCCTTATATGGAGAGACGTGTTAGAGTTATCCAGAAGCTGGGGCTATGGGCCCCATCTGGGGTACCTTACCCAATTGTCTCCAATGGTACCTCTAATGGTACAGCGAGATGGGGTCTGTAAATACCCACATATAATCTCAGAGAACTCCCTGGACACATGTCAGTGGTGCCCTGCAAACTTACAACATCCCCAACAGGTCGAGACACCCGTGCGGTGATAGCTCCCTTCAAGGCGCTCGCCTCACGAGGTTCATTGGTACTCTTACCCCTGCACCGCCTGGTTTTACGCCTGCCTCGCTCCTCCCTCTGCCCTCACTTACCTCAGGACAGAAGCCTTGCACCTGGTTTTCTGTCAAAATCATCTTTGTGATTATCACGAACACGGAGGATCCCTGTTGGGAGAGAGGAAGACGTAATGAGGAGGAGTTGGGGTAAGTATGGGAAGGGACGGGGGGAAGCAGAGGGTGACAAAGGGAGGGAGAGACAGGAGTGAAGGAAGAAAAGTGAAACAAGAGACAGGGAGTCATGAGAGGATGAAGAAAAGTCAAACAGGAGACAGGGAGTCAGGAGAGGATGAAGAAAAGTCAAACAGGAGACAGGGAGTCATGAGAGGATGAAGAAAAGTCAAACAGGAGACAGGGAGTCAGGAGAAGATGAAGAAAAGTTAAACAGGAGACAGGGAGTCATGAGAGGATGAAGAAAAGTCAAACAGGAGACAGGGAGTCATGAGAGGTTGAAGAAAAGTCAAACAGGAGACAGGGAGTCAGAAGAGGATGAAGAAAAGTTAAACAGGAGACAGGGAGTCATGAGAGGATGAAGAAAAGTCAAACAGGAGACAGGGAGTCATGAGAGGATGAAGAAAAGTCAAACAGGAGACAGGGAGTCGGGAGAGGATCAAGAAAAGTCAAACAGGAGACAGGGAGTCAGGAGAGGATGAAGGAAAGTCAAACAGGAGACAGGGAGTCATGAGAGGATGAAGAAAAGTCAAACAGGAGACAGGGAGTCAGGAGAGGATCAAGAAAAGTCAAACAGGAGACAGGGAGTCAGGAGAGGATGAAGGAAAGTCAAACGGGAGACAGGGAGTCAGGAGAGGATCAAGAAAGTCAAACAGGAGCCAGGGAGCCAGGAGAGGATCAAGAAAGTCAAACAGGAGCCAGGGAGCCAGGAGAGAGTGAATAAAAAGGGAGACACAGAGAGGCAGGAGCGGGTGAATAAAGCTCAAGGGAGAGACATGGACTCAGGGGTCGAAGAACAAACGTCAAGGGAAGATAGGGAGTCAGGAGAGGATAGACAAAACTCAAGGGGGAGATAGGGACTCAGGTCAATGAACAATAAATAGTGAAGAAAGAGACAGGGAGTCAGAGGTGAATGGACAAAGTGTGTAGATTTTGGAAGGAATTGATATTGGAGGAACCACAAGCCATGGTGGAGGAGAGGATTCATGGAGGCGGAAGAAGAGATAGGAGACAGCAAAAGGACATAAATCCTTAATGTTCAATACTGTCCAGGCTGTGGACTATCAGAGCTTGACTGGGCATGACAGAAGCCAGCGAGCACTGATAGGTCGAGTAAGGAGTTAGGACCAACTACCTGTGCGCAGAAGCAACACTTTCTTTTAATCAATATATTAGTCTAGCCAGCAGTCCATATCTCTAAAAACGTATCTTTGCTGCTTTAGCTTGAAGACATGTAAAGCTTTCTACTGACTATCTTTGACACCTTCACCCTGTGTGGGCTACAGCTGGAGCCTTGCATTATCAGCTTTATTGTTCTCGATGTGGCCTCCACAACTGGACCCAGCGTCAGGCATGGATTTTAGAACTGGACCTGGTATCCAGATGTGTCCTTTAGAACAAAACACAGCCGTTCGGAGGTGGCCTCCAGAACTGGATCCAGTACTCCAGATACGACCTCTAGAACAGAACACAACATCCAAGGGTGGCCTCCAGAATTGGACACAGTACTCCAGATATGACATCCAGAACAGAACACAACGTCCAAGAGCGGCCTCCATAAATGGATATAGTACTTCAGATATGACATTCAGAACAGGACACAACATCCGAGGGCGGCCTCCAGAACTGGACCCAGTATTCCAGATAGGACCTCTAGAACAGAACATTGCATCCGAGGGCAGCCTCCAGAACTGGACACAATACTCCAGATATGACCTCTAGAACAGAACATAGCATCCGAGTGCAGCCTCCAGAACTGGACACAATACTCCAGATATGACCTCTAGAACAGAACATAGCATCCGAGTGCAGCCTCCAGAACTGGACACAATACTCCAGATATGACCTCTAGAACAGAACATAGCATCCGAGTGCAGCCTCCAGAACTGGACACAATACTCCAGATATGACCTTCAGAACAGAAAACAGCATCTGAGGGCGGCCACCAGAAGTGGACACAGTACTCCAGATATGACCTCCAGAACCGAACAAAACGTCCAAGGGTGGCCTCCAGAACTGGACACAGTGCTCCAGATATGACCTCAAGAACAGAACACAATGTCCGAGGGTGGCCTCCAGAACTAGACACAGTACTCCAGATATGACCTGCAGAACAGAACACAACATCCGAGGGCGGTCTCCAGAACTGGACACAGTACTCCAGATATGACCTCAAGAACAGAACACAATGTCCGAGGGTGGCCTCCAGAACTGGACACAGTGCTCCAGATATGACCTCAAGAACAGAACACAATGTCCGAGGGTGGCCTCCAGAACTAGACACAGTACTCCAGATATGACCTGCAGAACAGAACACAACATCCGAGGGCGGCTTCCAGAACTAAACACAATACTCCAGATATGACCTCCAGAGAAGAACACAACATCCGAGGGCGGCCTCCAGAACTAAACACAATACTCCAGATATGACCTCCAGAGAAGAACACAACAACCCAGCCTCAAATGAACACAATACTACAGAATCCTTTGAGCTGGCTTTGAAGCTGAATGCCCCTCCCTTAAGCGATTCCCCTAGCGAGGCTTGGAAATCCTATGAAGAATGGATGACCAGGGCACTTGACAAAGTGGCTCCATGGACGAATAAGGCACCTGTGAGGCACACTAAAACTGCCCCCTGGTTCAATGAGGAGCTGATGGCAGCCAAGTCTGCCTGCAAAAAATTAGAACGCAAGTGGCGCAAAGGTTATGATCTTAATCATAAGCAGCAATACAATGACAGCTGGAAGAACTACCACAAACTGTTAAAGTTAGCAAAAAGAAGATTTCTTAACGAAATAATTTAGTCAGCTGTAAACTCTTCTAAAGAGCTATTTGCAATATATAAGGAGCTCACAGTGCCCACCAGGATAGTGGCTCAAGATACCTTCTCCAAGGGGGTCTGTGAGTCCATTGCTGACCACTTCGTGGCAAAGGTAGAGAAAATGTATCTCTCTTTCCAGGTGGGGGAGGGAAGGGGTAGGACTGATCCGGCAAACTGTCTTAGGCAGATGGAGGATAAATTCCTTAGCTATTTAGAGATTCCATCTAGACAGGAATTGATGAGAATTGTGTGCAGCATCCAATCAAGATCCCCTAGTGATGCTGCCCCACCAAAGAGGTTTAGAGCCAACATGGAAGTTCTGATTGACCTGCCTTTTTACATGAAGGTAGTGGAAAAAATAGCCAATATCCAGCTCATGAAATTCCTGGAAGATGACTGTCGTCTCCATCCATCACAATCCGGCTTTAGGGCCAGGCACTCAACCAAAACCGCCCTCCTTTTCTCCATGGAAATTCTCCGGCAAAAAGTGGACGAGGGTCAGTCAGCGGCTTTGATATTATTAGACCTGAGTGCGGCCTTTGACACTGTGTTGCACACCACACTGCTGACTCGTCTTACGGAAATCGGAGTGGGAGGAACGGCTCTGAGATGGCTCTGCTCGTTCTTAATGGACAGAAGTTTCCAAGTGCACTGCCCCCCGTACAAATCTACACCTCGGCCGTTAAGGCAGGGGGTGCCGCAGGGCTCAAGCCAGAGCCCCACGCTATTTAATCTGTACATGGAGCCCCTGGCACGGATTGTGGAATCTTATGGGGTGGAGATCGTGTCATATGCTGATGACACACAATTGGTGATCACCCTCTCCCAAGATCAGACTGAGGCAGCTGCCAATTTCTCCTCCTGTCTTTCGACATTAGCTGGATGGATGAATGACAACTGCCTGCGTCTTAATGGGAATAAAACTGAGCTACTAGTGATCCGAAGAGCCCCATCTATCTGGTCGCCAGTTTGGTGGCCTCCTGAGCTCGGACCTACACCTACTCCCTCAACCCATGTGAAGAACTTAGGTGTCCTATTGGACACCAATCTTTCTTTTGAGCAGCACATTGGTAGATTGGCAGGCAAATGTTATGGGATTCTAAAGACCATACGTAAAGTTCTTGATCTTCTCCACATCAAAACAAGGAAAACGCTGGTGCACGCCCTAGTCACTCCTCACTTGGACTATGGGAATTCCCTGCTCATTGGACTGAACGTGAAAAGGGTGCAACAACTTCAGTGTGTCCAAAATGCAGCAGCACGACTTGTCCTGAACATACCGAGAAGGACATCAGGGAGGCGAGCCTTGGCAACTCTCCATTGGCTCCCCATACGTGAGGGTATCCTGTTTAAGGTGCTGTGCATTGCCCACCGCATAGCACAAGGAAAAGGTCCTGCCTATCTCCAAAAGCTTCTGGTAATTCATCGCCCTAAGCGTAACTTGAGAACGCTTGGAAGTATGACATTTTTGGTACCTTGCATCTATAAAGCACGTATGGGAGGGCGCTCCTTCAGATACTTAGCATGTAAACGTTGGAATGAACTCCCCGTTGAACTCCGTTTGGAGCCGTCTGAAGCAAGGTTCCGCTTGATCCTTAAAACGCACCTCTTTCCGAAGGACTAACCCTGTAGTGGTGTCTCCACTTCCCCCTTTCTTTAGTTGCTGATCAGTGGTAATCTACTTGCTCCTGGCTGCACTGCATCCATAGCGCGGGGACACACTGATATAGTGTAACCAGGCGCTTTAGAAATGTTTTTATTATTATTATTAGATATGACCTCCAGAACAGAACACAACATCCGAGGGCGGCCTCCAGAACTGGGCACAGTACTCCAGACATGACATCCAGAACAGAACACAACATCCCAGCCTCGACTCTCTGTCGCCCGACATCGCCTTCTTCCCAGAGACCTGGACCGATGCATCCTCCGCCCCAGACATTGGCACCGCCATCCCAGATGGATACAAGATCCAGAGGAAAGATCGGCCCAACCACCCAGGCGGGACCCTCGCTACCGCCCACAAGAGCACCCTCCGCCTCACCACTCCAGCAAAATCTTCCCCTCTGCTGAACACCTGCACTTCCAGATCCAGACCACCCCAAAAGCCACACACCGAGGAACCCTCGTCTACAAACCCCCGGCCCCCGAACACCCTTCGCCACAACCATCACCGACTTCATCGCACCCCACGCCACTGCCTCAACAAATTACATACTCATTGGAGACCTGAAGTTCCACCTCGACAACCCCAGCAACCCCAACTCCACTATCCTTCGTGACAACCTCGCCAGCATCCGACTTAAACAACTCGTCAACACACCGACCCACAGAGTAGGACACACCCTCGACCCGATCTTTGCAGCAGGAAACAGCGTCCAATTGTATTTGTATGTAAGCTTCTAAAGCACGCAGCTACCCCCAACGGAGGTGTCCCGGCACAATTCAGCCACACAAAGCAGCCGCCATGAACCGACCACTACTGCGTACACTTCGCCATCAATAAACCCCAGGCACCTAAACCAGCCCCATGCCCCCATGAAGGAACTGGAGCAAGGTTACCGACAAGCAACTTAACTCCACCCTCACCCGAGACAACCACATCTGGGCACCCGACACATACGGAGCAGCCAGAGAACTCCACACCTGGATCTCCAACTGCGCAGATGAGCTTGCCCCGCTAAGCAACCCTGACAGACAACACCCCAGGAAATCCGCCTGGTTCTCCACCGCTCTCCAAGAAGCAGACGCACCTGCAGAGGCCTGGAGAAGAACTGGAGAAACACCAAGACAACCGAAAACCACAACACCTACAAGGACGCAATGACGGACTACCACAACTAGATCAGAGCCACCAAGAGGAACTTCATCCACAACAAAGTCCTGGCCAACTCCACCAACTCCAAGGAACTTTTCAGTGTCATTGAAGAATTCACCAACCCACGCAGCGAAGCCACAGACATCACCCCATCCCAAGACCTCTGCGACAAGATTGGAACCTTTTTCCACATCAAGATCAAAAACATCTACAACAACTTCATCGACCATCCACCAGGCGCCACAGACGTCCCCCTGCCCCCCAGAAACACCGGCCAGCCCACCATCTCCAACTGGACACCGATCAAGGCCAAAGACACTGCCTCAACCATGAAAAGCATCCACTCGGGGGCCCTCACCGACCCCTGCCCCCCTCACATCTACCACAGAGCCGTGGCCACCATCGCACCCGAACTACAACGCACCATCAACACCACCTTCAAAACAGGCACCATCCCAGATGACGAGAAGCATGCAGAAGTCAGACCTCTGCTCATGAAGTCCACAGCTAGCCCCACTGACCTCAAGAACTATCCGCCCATCTCGCTCCTCCCCTTCACAGCCAATGTTGCAGAGAAAACAGTCAACAGGAAACTGACACGATTCATTGAAGAGAACGCCGTCCTTGACCCGTCCCAATCCGGATTCTGAAGCAACCACAGCACAGAGACTGCCCTACTCGCTGCCACAGATGACATCCACACCCTCCTGGACCAAGGCCACTCCACAGCCCTGATCCTACTTGACCTATCAGCGGCCTTCAACACCGTCGCCCACCGCACACTAGTCGCCAGACTACATAACACAGGCATAAGGCATACAAGGAACAGCCCTGGACTGGTTCCGATCATTCCTCACCAAAAGAAGCCAAAGGATCAGACTCCCACTCTTCCTCTCCGGCCCCACGAAAATCACCTGTGGAGTCCCACAGGGTTCATTCCTGAGCCCAACCCTCTTCATCATCTACATGGCCCCCTCGTAGCCATCATCCGACAACACGGCCTCAACATCGTATCCTACGCCGATGTTCATCCTCTCCCTCACCAAAGACCCCACCAATGCCAAACTCAGCATCCAGAAAGGAATGGAAGATGTCACAGTCTGGATGACCAACAGCTGCCTGAAGCTCAACGCTGAGAAGACAGAAGTCCTCGTCATCTGTACCACCCCTTCGACATGGGACAACACCTGTGGCCGAATGCCCTCGGAAGCCCACCTACCCCCTCAGACCATGCCAAGAACCTTGGCATCATACTCGACTCATCACTCACCATGAACGGACAGGTCAACACCCTCACCTACAGCTGCTTCAACACCCTCTGCATCCGCCGAAAGACCTTCAAGTGGATCCCCCGAGTCAAGGAAGACAGTCACCCACGCACTCATCACCAGCAGACTGGACTATGGAAACGCATTCTACGCCGGTATCAACAAGTCCCTACTCTGCAAACTCCAGACAATACAGAACACCGCCGCCCGACTCGTCCTCGGTGTCCCCCGACATGAACACATCAGTCAACACCTACTCCACTGGCTCCCTGTGGAGAAAAGAGTCACTTTCAAAATCCTCACTCACGCCTACAAATGCCTACTCAACAACGGACCCAAATACCTCAACAATAGAATTAACTACCACGTACCCAAAAGAAACCTCTGATCTTCCAACCTTGTACTGGCCGAAACCCCGCACATCCACAGAGCCAGAGCAGGCGGAAGATCTTCTCTCACATTGCAGACAATGGGTGCCATCTCAAAGGTTTCCCACTCTTCAAGCTTTAGGCCAGTGAGTCCTGCTCTGGAGGTCTATAAGATGCAAGCAAGGGCAGCTGCTCTCTACGGGGGTGAGCTTTGGGGTCACTGTGCTGCCCCTGAAATGACTAAACTTGAGTCCAAATTTGTAAGGCGAATATTATCACTTCCTCAGAGTACACCATTAACACCACTGAGGTTAGATTTGGGACTGACGCCCATTGCAAACGAGCTAACAGTAAAGCCCCTAAGGTTCTGGCACAGATTATGGACTACACAAGATCTTTTAAACTATAGGGATGAACTTAAACAGATCCTCAGCTTTAATTGTGTAGGCTAAATCCCCTTGCTTGTGTTCATTAAGCGTAATCTATGTGGGAAGATCCAGAAAGGGCCTGTGGCCGGGTAGCACGAAAAATTTACAAAGGGCAAATGCTGGAACTCCTAATTGCGGATCCTAATGCAGGTATCCTTACTAATTCCTTTTTAGAATTCAAAAATTCTTATTATTTCGAGGACTTCATGGATGTTGTCTTCCCGATTTTAGCGCGCAAACTTTTTATCCAATGGCGACATGGCACTTTACCCCTCAAGGCCGTCACAAGTAAGTGGACGGCCTCTTCTAATAAGTCTTGGCCGGGCTGCAGCTGTGACTTAGAAGGCGAGCTTCATGTTGTCTTCTTTTGTCCAGCATACACCAAACCAAGAAAATATTGGTTGATACCATTGTGCAGGAATCTTGGTTTTAAACATTGCTTGAATGCTTTTAGAATTTTTAAAACAAGTACATTGAGCCCTATTGTGTTTGCACTATCTAAATTTCTGCTAGCTATGTGGTGCAAGCGGCGTAAATGAATTGATATTGATTGCCAGCCTTAATGTCGAGAAATGAGAGCTCTGAATTTGACATTATTTTTAAAAAATTTCCTTGAAGAAAGGGTATTTTTTCCTGTACAAAAATATTGCCATGTGTACATAAATGAATTTTGAATGTTACCTGTTTTCTCCCATCCCTCTTTTTATATACCTTTCCTGACCCCCTTTTCCCGTCTGCGTTTTATATTGTACTATTTTATGGCCAAATTGGCCGAAATAAAGAATTTTTTAATTGAATTGAACATCAGTCAACACCTACTCCACTGGCTCCCCGTGGAGAAAAGAGTCACTTTTAGAATCATCACTAACGCCTACAAATGCCTACACAACAACGGACCCAAATACCTCAACAATAGAATTAACTACCACGTACCCAAAAGAAACCTCCGATCTTCCAACCTTGTACTGGCCGAAATCCCGCACATCCACAGAGCCAGAGCAGGCGGAAGATCTTCTCTCACATTGCAGACAAGACCTGGAACGAGCTACCGGCAGACATCAGACGCGCCCCCTCCCTGAACACCTTCAGGAATACCCTCAGACCTGGCTCTTCGGCTAAACAGATCTGCGGAAACCCCCCTCCCCTCACCCCCTCTCAGCGCCTTGAGACCCTCATGGGTGAGTAGCGCGCTTACAATTCCCTGATTGATTGAACTGAACACAATACTAGAGATATGACCTCCAGAACAGAACACAACATCCGATGGCGTCCTCCAGAACTGGACACAGTACTCCAGATTGACATCCAGAACAAAACACAACATCTGAGGGCGGCCTCCAGAACTGAACACAATATTCCAGATATGACCTCCAAAACAGAACACAACATCTGAGGGCAGCCTCCAGAACTGAACACAATATTCCAGATATGACCTCCAAAACAGAACACAACATCTAAGGGCAGCCTCCAGAACTGGACCCAGTACTCCAAATATGACCTCCAGAACAGAACACAACATCCGAGGGTGGCCTCCAGAACTGAACACAATAATCCAGATATGATCTCTAGAACAGAGCACAACGTCCGAGGACGGCCTCCAGAACTGGATCCAGTACTCCAAAAATGAACCACAGAACAGAACATCCCAACTCGGCCTCCACAACGGGATAGTATACTGCAGCTATGACCTACAGAGCAGAACACAACATCCAAGCGTGTTCTCCGCACATGGACACAATACTCTAGATCTGGTGTTGGACAGGCCACATGAAGGGCCGCTCTCCCCCGGCCCGACCAGGCCCGAGCCCGGTCACGCAAGTACCACACACCACCATTGCACGTCCTCCGTCCCCTCAGGGACCCCTGCCTTCGAACATATAGACCTCGTGGGCCCGATCCACTGCTGGCCCGCGCGCCCATCCGGGACGCCATCTTGGACACTCCACCACGAGGCCGCCTGGCCCCCGATCGACCTCAACCCTGGGCCTAGCCAGGCCGCAGACATCCCGGCACCACCATCCACCCAGGAGGTGAGCGGGCTACTTGGCAAGTCAATGGGAGAGAGAGGTGTCGATGGCTCTCCCCCGCCAAGCGCCGCTCGGCCATCGCCTCCCCGGGCGCTGGCTCCACCCCCCTGCTGGGTGTCGGGACACCCTCGTCCCGGACCTCCCGACCTCCAGGTGCGAGGGTCCGGACATCAAAGAACATCAGCCCTATAACTGGGGCAGCTCCAGAGCAGGAAGGCAGTTGTATCTTGGAGTCGAGAGACGCAAAGAAGAACTCATCCTTGACGGACTACTGGTGCTGCCGTAGCTCTGCCTTGTGCACCTTCGTCTTGCCTGCTGGCGCTGCCGCAACCTTCGTAACCTTCCGATCCTTCATCGTCGTCGGGACCTGCTGGCGTGGCCGCGGACCGTTTGCAACCATCATCTCATCGGGACCTGCTGGCTCCGCCGCGGACCGTCGTTTCCTTCGTCCATCTCGGGACCTGCTGGCTCCGCCGCGGCCCGATCATCTAGAACGCCGAGCTCGAGGATTGAGAGCTATTTCCACCTTTTGGTAACAAGACTGTCCCGCTACCCTTTTCCCAAACCAGAGATCAGAATCGAGGGGACCCCTGAGTCCAGACCTCCTTGTACCATCCCATCGTACTTAAAGAATTGCCTATAAAGTCTCGTTGAACTTTAACCTTGTGTGGTGTCCGTCTGTGGGGGGGAAGTTACTTGTCTGTACGATCGCTGGAGACGGCTCTCCCCGGAGACCTCTCCCCTTATCCTCGGCCGACCCTCCCGGTCCGTCTAACATTGGTGGCCAGCGGCGCGATCCGAATCACCGCATAATCGTACAGAGAGTAGCTCACCCCACGACGAAATCACGATGACGACTAAAGAAAGCGGAGCAACCGAGAAATTCCAGATGGAGAAATTGGACGAGTACAGCCATCGTGAACTAAAACAATTCTGCATCGAACTAGGTATCGCTACCACCGGACTAAGTACCAAAGACGATTTTAAGCATGCCCTAGAATCTTGGACAGAAACCGGGGCTGCCGGAACCCCTGATCAAAGCATCGCAGCAAAAACCACCACGGCCCCTGAAGAGCGAAGAACGGGTCTCTCGCAAGACGAGATCCAGGAACGAGAAAAAACCCGACTACACGAGCTGGAAATGGCCCGGCTCAAAATGGACATTGAACTTAAGTTGGCCGAACAAAAAATCAACTTAGAGCACCTGCGTCTCCGAGAAGAAAGAGAGGAGAAACAGAGACAAAGGGAGCTCGATGAAAAGAGACTGGCATATGAACACGAGCGAAAACTAGCTGAGATCGACCTACGCAAGCAGAATAAAGAAGTAGGGGTGTCCGAGCAACCCCACACCCCAGGGACAACAGAGAAAAAGGTACACATCCCCAAGGATGTCGTTCGAGAATACTTCCGAGAGGACGACATCCAGCAATGGTTTAAGGCCTATGAAATCGCTATGACTGCACACCGGATCGATAGAAGCGATTGGGGAGCCGGTCTATGGGGGAGATTCCTCAATGAGGGCCGCGACGCCCTGCTACAGCTCCCGGACCACCAGATGACCTCCTATGACCATATGAAAGCTGCACTCCTCACTCGCTATGGCCTCACACCCGAGATGTAACGTCAGAGGTTCCGAGACTGCACTTGGGTGGACTATGTAAACTACTTTAGCCGAGCCTTCGAGGGCTGGATCAAAGGAAGCAAGGTCACAACCTACGAACAACTGTTCAATCTTATGGTATGGGAGCACCTGTCGAACAATTGCTTCATTGAACTCCGCCAGCACCTCCTCGACAGCAAGTTAACGGATCCCCGGCAGCTCGCAGCCGAAGCAGACCGGTGGGAAATCACCAGAGTGGGCCGGAATGGGTCCTACGAACAGAACCGGAACAACAACGGTCAACACCGTCCCCGAGGAGGAGGAGGGGGCCAAGAACGAGGAAGAGACAACGCCCCGGTCGCCCCCGCTACCAGCACCACCCCCCCGGCCAACCAGGGCAGCACCCCGGCGCGACCGGGACACCGAGCCAATGTTACGTGCCATCGATGCCAACGAGTCGGCCACTATGCAAACGACCCAAACTGCCCCCAGTACCAGAGCCCAAGACCCCGCCAAGTAGCAGCTGCTGCTCTGGGGGAGGAACAGATCTCAGAGGAACAAGAGGAATATGAACAGGAACATCAAGAATGGGAGCCCGCCGCCATGGCTCTAGCCTGCTTAGGGGGGAAAGACATGGTCCCGCGGGTCCCCCTACCCGCTAACACCCAGAAGTACAGCCAATGGGTGAGCATCAATGGACGCCGGGCCGAAGCCCTTCGTGACACCGGGGCCAGTGTAACAGCCGTCCGCTGTCACCTGGTGACCCCAGAACAGTATCTACCAAACATTCTCTGCCCTGTACGTTCCGCCGATAACTCGGAAAGTCTGTGCCGGATGGCCTGCGTCCCCTTCGAGTGGGGAGGGGTCACCGGCATGTTGAAGGTAACGGTCCGAGACGATGCCCCCGTAGACTGCCTCCTGGGGAATGACCTTGAAAGCTCTCCGTGGGCAGCCGTAGAACGAAGAGAACACCTGGGGATGTTAGGCGTCCGGACTGGGCGTGTGTCACCACCCGGTCCATGGCCGCCCGTGCCAACCCCCGCCCAGAGGAACCCGAATGGCCGGCGCCGCCGCCTCCGGTCGCCCCGGCCGAAACCACCGACCGTGACGTCCCCCCAGAACCAGCTCAACCTCCAGACCTCGCTAACCTCGACCAGTGGCCTCAAGAGGGGGGGCCCACGCAAGAACAATTTCGCCAAGAACAGAAGACCTGTCCCTCCCTCGAGGGACTCCGCCAGCAAGCGCTCGCCCAAAGCGCAGGGGATACCTCCGGAACACACTGGATCTACTGGGACAATGATCTGCTGTACAGTGAGCAAAGAATCGCGGAGCTGGGGGCCAGCCGAGTACTAGTGGTGCCCCTCCGTTTCAGAGACTTTCTGCTAAACCTGGCCCACGACGTCCCCCTGGCAGGACACCTGGGTCAAGATAAAACCTACAGTCGTCTGGTGACCCACTTCTTCTGGCCCAAAATGAGGAACGATGTACACCAGCATTGCCGATCTTGCCCCACGTGCCAAGCCAGTGGAAAGAGCGGCCGCAAACTAAAAGCCCCCCTGCAACCTTTTCCCGTGGTCACCACCCCGTTCGAGAGGGTCGGGATCGACATCGTGGGGCCCCTGGACCCACGTACAAAACAAGGCCATCGATTCATCCTGGTGCTAGTGGACCACGCCACCCGCTACCCCGAGGCTGTTCCCCTGCAAACTGTGACAGCCCCGGTAGTCGGCCGGGCTCTAATGGGGATCTTCTCCCGTGTGGGCTTCCCCCGAGAAGTCGTCAGCGACAGAGGCACGAACTTTATTTCTAAATATATGAAGTCCCTCTGGCAACAGTGCGGGGTTACCTACCGATTCACGACCCCCTATCACCCTCAAGGAAACGGACTCGTTGAGCGGTTCAACCGCACGCTCAAAGGGATGATTGGGGGGTTGGAAGAGCCCCTCCGTCGCCAGTGGGATGTGCTGCTGCCGTGCCTCCTCTTCGCATATCGAGAGGTCCCCCAGAAGTCCCTGGGCTTCAGCCCGTTTGAACTGCTGTATGGACACCCAGTACGGGGGCCGCTCAGCCTAGTCAAGGAAGGCTGGGAGATGCCCCCTCTCAAGAACCCACCAGATGTCTTCCGGTACCTCCTAACCCTCCGCAACCAGACCCGGCGGTTCAGAGAGCTGGCAAAAGCCAACCTAGAGGCCAGTCAAGAGGACATGAAAAAGTGGTATGACCGGAATGCCTCCTCCATCGAATTTGAACCTGGGCAACAGGTATGGGTGATGTCCCCCACCGAACCCTGCGCCCTGCAAGACAAGTGGACGGGGCCCTTCAAAGTAGTCGAGCGCAAGGGTCCTGCCACCTATCTCATCGACATGGAATCTTCCCGGAACCCCCTCCAGGTCCTCCACGCTAACAGACTGAAGCCCCACTTTGTGCGTTCAGAACTCAGCCTCCTGATGGCCACCGACAATGGGGCGGAAGAAGACTCCGAGCCCCTCCCTGACCTCCTACGGACTCGGGAGAAAGACGGCTCCGTGGATGGGGTCCGACTCTCAGAGGCCCTCACCCAAGAGCAACGCCAGGAGTGTCGAGCCCTCCTATCACAGTTCGCCAGCCTGTTCTCCCTCACCCCAGGTGTCACTTCCTGGTGTGTGCACGATGTGGACACGGGGGACAGCCCCCCTATCCGCCACCGGGCCTACCGCGTGCCAGATCGGGTACGGGCCTGCGTCCAGGAAGAGGTAGCAAAAATGCTCACGCTCGGGGTCATCGAGCCCTCAGACAGCCCCTGGGCCAGCCCTGTAGTACTGGTCCCCAAAGCGGCCGCCCCAGGCACCACACCGGAACTCCGGTTCTGCGTTGACTACCGGGGTTTGAATGCGGTCACCCGAACAGACGCACATCCCATCCCCCGGGCAGATGAACTAATTGACCGCATGGGAGCTGCCCGCTACCTCAGTATTTTCGACCTGACGGCGGGCTACTGGCAAATCGGCCTCACACCCCGGGCCCAAGAACGTTCTGCCTTTTCCACCCCCGATGGCCATTACCATTTCAAGGTCATGCCCTTCGGCATGAAGAATGCCCCCGCAACATTTCAGCGGCTCGTCAATCAGGTCCTGGCGGGGCTCGAAGGGTTCAGCGCCGCCTACCTAGACGACATCGCTGTATACAGCCACCATTGGCCCGAGCACCTCTGTGGTAAGGTGGCCTGATATGCAGTGGTCACTATTCTAGTGCCCACTATGTATCAGTCCAGCAACCCTTATTGATGATTGGTTGTAAGTCAACCTTATAGACCAGCTATCCTAGTAGCATGGATACGAGCAGTCTAAGGCTAAAGACTCGAGAGGGCGTGTTAAGCCAGCTGTTTACCACACATATACCCCTTGAATACCCAGTGAAAGGACACCACACAAGTGTTATGAAAATAAACAGTTATTTATTAAAGATCACAACAGCCCTGTACTCTTTATGAGGACAGGGTACTAAGCACAAACCAAAACTCTTACAAAAATACTTAAGTTAGCACAGTATATACAAATGCCCGAGGGGCACGGAAAACCATATACTCTAAAAGTGGAATGTGAAATTCCTAGCAGGTAAGTACAGTACTAATAGCTTTTGGAATCGCTAGGACTTGACTAGGGAATCGTTAGATTACAACTAGGAGGCCTAGGGGACTCGGGTGCAGTGTGTGCACTCTCACGCGAGATGCGGACAAAAGTCTATGGTAGCTAGGAAAAATAGAAAGTTAGTGTTCTCGGGCGAACCCGACCTGGTAGGGAGAAAACGAAGATAGATTCTGACCCTTGGATAGTGAGGCTATGCTGGGGCACCGAAATGCCGAAGTTACCTAGCCCAGGGGCTGCAGCTGCATAGGTCTGAAAAGACGTCGGGAATCCTCGTAGACGGACCAGGAGCCGGAAGAAAAGATGCTGGCCGGTGACCAGTGAAGAAAGTTCAGTTGGATCCAAGCCTGGATCTCGAAGATGGATGACACCTGAAAGCAGAGGGGACCAAGTTCGAGACTACTAGCCAGTAGTCAGTGGGCACCAGGAGGGCACCGGATGGTAGCCACCTCGACAAGGTGAGTGGGTGACGCTGTAGCTCGAAGATCTCACGGACCAGGAGGCGTTGTCGGCGACCAGGATGGAGGATCGAGCTGTCCCACGAAGATAGAAGCTGTCGGCGTCGCTGGACCCAGGATTGGGCAACAAAGCCTTGGCAAATTCAAGCCCACGCGGTGGACCTAAAATGGCGTCTGGAGTGGACCAGGAGGGTCCGGGGTGCCTCTCTTGAAAAAGGAAGCAAGGGCCAGCCTGGAGCAACCAGACCAGCAGAAGAGTTGTCGTCGGGCGTCGTTCAGAAGGCCACAAGCCAGCCGGCTAGTAGCCAAACAACGCGGTGCACAGCAAACAGCAGAAGGGCCCCACGCCGATCGTGGAGATGCAGGGAGGCTGACCTTGGGTGCTGGAGCTGCGCTGGGTCGGGGCTTCTCGGACCCCAAAGCACTCACCAGTGGAGGACACGGTGGGCTTGCAGTAAAGATGTCGTGCAGTCTTGGCGATCGTCGGTCCCTCGAGGTCTCGTCGCACTCACGGTTCTCAGCTTGGCTGTAGAGGTGAGTAGAGGTCAGAGGTGCCAGGGAAGCCGGGTCTCGTCGAGCTGGGTCGTCGGATTCGTGATGAAGGACTTGCAGCAGACCGCAGTGTTCTTTAGGATGGTGCCTGCGGATGCAGGGTGACTACTCCTTAGCCACAAGGGAGAATCTTGAAGAAGAAATCGTGAAGTCCTTTCGAAGAAAGTGGTATCTTGATTCCAAAGATGATCTACTTTGAACAGGGGGCCCGCTCCTATCTTTATACTAAAAAAGGGGGCTGACCCGGTGACTAGGTCCTGCCTATGGGTGGGACCAGGAGGGGGGTGGTTACACCCCTCTCCCCTGCCGGACTTCCCCAGGCCAGGGGCTGGTGTGCCCCTGGAACTGGTTCTGACTGGCCTATGCGTAGTGAGCACCGGGGTGCCACTCAGCAGTCACCTTCCTGAAAAGCCCTGCCTACCCAGGATACACAAAACCATGTCTGGGACGGTGCTAGCACCGCCCCTGACAGGAAACCCTTTGTCCAGGCTCCCCTCACTGGGAGGACTCCCAGCTGCAGGGGGTCAGACTCGTGTCTGTGGTGGCAGCATCCATTTTGTGGAGCTGAGGCTTTGCTTAACTTTAACCGGGGTTCACAGTTACATACATGTCGTGTCCCTCTAGAAGGGTGGAATGCTAACCCCGTCGCCAGAATTGGCGAGGGGTTAGTATTCCAATTCGTATGACACCTTACTCGACATGTTTTGATAAAGCAATACCAAAGTTAGCATTTAACCGCGAGGATTATAATGCACTTAAGAGTATATGGTATGCGATATCATGGAACAGCTATTAGGACTTGGTTCCGCAAGCTGCAGACAGGCTCAGCTCATGCCAGAGCACCATCTCACACGATTCCAAGCACTCTGCCTTCAGGATTGTTAAGGCCTGCCATAGGAGTGACTGATAGGGATCTGTGTGTCCATTTTAGGGTTAGGTATAGGTATACTACACCTACAGCAAAGGGTGATTACACGACTTTGCCCCAGCTGTCATGCAGCCAGTTGTGTCAAATTTAGGAGGCCAGCCAGGGGTGGCATAATACATGCTGCAGCCCCTGGCAGCCCTGGGTACACCCATGCCCTGAGTTACAGGGTCTGATAGGGTGGCCCAGTACCAATTGGAAATGTACCTAGGGTACATGGAATCCATTTAAAGAGAGAGCAGTAGGCCTGGGGTCCTGATTGGCAGGGTCCCAGGTCGACTATGTCCAAAACCAGCTAAAACACAGGGCAAAAAGTTGGGGGCAACCATAGTCAGGATGTACCTTCCTACACAACCCCCCCCCCCCAAACGAAAGGAGATAAGGCTATCCTTGTCCAGGTAAGCCTCTATTACCTAAGTGGCCATATAAGGAAGGACCAGCTCTGGCTTGGTTTCCCCCTGTGTCATGGTCCACTAGGCAACCCCTCACCCTAAGGGTATCTGAGGGTCTCCACCATAGGGAATCTCTGTCTCTGGTGTGTCTTGGGAAAGAAGAAGGCTGATGCTGGGGTGGAGTACTGAAGTGAGGCTCCTCTACCTTTGGGCTCAACTTCCTCCAATCACCATTCATCATGTGTGCCTTTCTTTCTTTAGCTGAGATGCACTGAGCTCTCAGGGTCAGCCTCTGGCTACCTAAAGCTGGAGGCTGAGTCCCTCTGTTTGGCTTACTGGAGGGACAGGTCAGGTCTGGGGTTTTTAGGCCCCATGTTTGGCTGTGCCCAACAGTGTCCAGCTGTGGGAGTTCCCTAACTACTTTTAAGGGGGATCCCTCAGGAGTCTGTTCTATTTTCACTTGGCTGGGTTTACCAGCTTCAGTGCTCCTAATCTGCTGATTAAGGGGTTCTTTTGGACAGGGGGCCCTTTTGGGTCCACCACTGGCCTCCCTGTCCTCTTCAGCCCTGGGCTGACTGAGGCAGGGTAGAGAGGTGCAGGTTACCTGCTCCAGACTGGGTCCCACCTGGGAAGGGTCCACGGCCATCAGGGGCTCTGCCAGGCTAGGCCTGACTACCTCTGGGGCAGTTCCTTCAACAGGGGTAGAGTCAGTTCCCTGAGGAGGCTGGCTCTCACCTAGTGTCTGGGAGGGGGAAGACTCTTCTTCCTCCTCAATGCTCTCTGTTTGAGTGGAGTGATCCATTGTTTCAGGCGTCACAACCTCACTATCTGTTTGAGTAGAGGCTGAGACCATTTCAACCTTGCCAACCTTTTCAGGAGGGCACTCAGTCTGTGTTTGGGCTGTGACTATCACAGCCCTCCTATCCTGTTCTGGAAAGTCTGTCTGAGCCTGGGCAGTGGCTACCACTGCCCTTCCAACCTTTTCAGGGAGGAATGGTGCTTGGACTGGGGCTGTAGCTATTACTGCCCCACTAACCTGTCTGGATAGGCCTATCATTCTGGAGTGAGTTTCTTGCTCCACCTCAGCCCATGCTGAGAGTTCCAGGTCATTCCCCAGTAAGCAATCTACAGGTAGGTTATCTGTCACTGCCACTCTCATGGGCCCTGTGACATTACCCCAGCTGAGCTTGACTACTGCCATGGGATGCCTTCTCTTCACTCCATGAATGTCTGTCACCTGATAAGTAAAACCAGGGGTCAGTTGAGCAGAGGGGACCAGATGGTCACTCACCATGGTGAGGCTGGCCCCTGTGTCTCTGAATGCCTCAACTTTCTGACCATTCACTAAAACTTCTTGTCTATACTTTCCCAATATGTGGGGTCCAGTAGTGAAGTTGGCAAACCCCATGCCAGTCTCACAGACAAGAGTGTGGTCAGGGAACCTGGCTAGGCCATAGTCCTCCTGATTGCCCAAAGTAATGCCCACCACATTCTTGGGGGCACTCCCACCACCTGGGGGATTACCACTAGTGGTAACAGGAGGTTTAGGAGTATTACCTGGGGGTATGTTTCCCTTATTACCATTTCTAGGGCAACTGACATCACTTTTGTAATGACCCACCTGTTTACAGGTATGGCAATAAGGTTTCTTTTGTTCTGAAGGAGTGTTCTGGGACCCACCACCCTTGTTGGAGTTTTGGGGCCCTTGGGAAGTCTTCTCTGAGGATTTATCCCCACCCTTCTCTTGAGGCTTGGTTGATTCCTTTTTCTGGTCACCACCCTGGTTTTTAGGCCTAACCCTGGTTCTGACCCATTTGTCTGCCCTCTTACCCAATTCCTGTGGAGAGGTCAGATCAGAGTCTACCAGGTGCTGATGTAATAACTGGTTCTGACAATTATTTAAGATTTGCTCCCTCATAATTAGATTATACAATCCTTTAAAATCAGTAACCTTACTACCCAGTAGCCAGCCTTCAAAAGCCTTAGTGGCACAATCAACAAAGTCAGTCCAATCTTGAGACTGAGTTTTCTGGGTGTCTCTGAACAGCATCCTGTATTGTTCAGTGGTTAAACCAAACCCATCAACCAGTACATTCTTCAAGATTTTGTAATTGTTAGCATCCTCCACCCTTGTGGTGAGGAGCTTATCTCTACCTTTACCATCAAAGGAGAGCCACAAGATAGCTGCCCACTGACTTTGGGGAACACCCTGCACAGTGCAGGCTCTCTCCAAAGCAGTAATCCATTTGTGGATGTCATCCCCTTCTTTAAAGGGGGGCACTATCTTATTCAGGTGCTTTTTATCAAAACTCCTTTCCCTATTGCTAGGATTATTGCTGCCACCAGTGGGCTGTAGCCCACATAATTCTTGCTCTCTAGCAAGGGCAAGTCTCTCTTTGGCCAGGGCAAGTTCTTCCCTTTCAATCCTCAGTTTGATTGCCCTTTCTTCAGCTTCATACACTCTCCTCTTAGGGGAAGACATCCCTCTGTGAGAAGAGTTGAGAGAGCCATTGGTTCGAAAGGATCTGTTAGAGCCTCTTGATAGAGACCTAACTCGTCCATTCCCAATGTTAAGCTGACCTGAGAGTGGGCCCAGGGGTCCCCCAGTACCAAGCTCATGTCTGCTTAAGTTGGACCTGCTTAGTCTTCTGACTTCTACCTGTCCCTTATCTGCCTCATCCCCAGACAACTCATCCTCCTCCTCAGCATCATCTGCCTCATGGAGGGGATGGATATCAAAGGGACCCTGTAAGGAGGGCAAACTTCCTTCTGGATTAGAAGGGTCTGGGTTACCAGCCCTACTGGCATCATAAGCCTCTAAGAGACCAATCAGAAAGGAAGTGGTGGGGTTAGACCCCTGTTTTAGTTTCCTGAGAGTACACACTTGTCTCATCTCATGGAAGCTAAGAGCAGCATATTTTGAAGTAAGGACCTGTGGAGGGTCCACTGACACAAGGGGATACTCAGAGTTTCCTCCTTTGTCTGACATGCTGATTCTAGTGTGGTGTAAGTGATGCACCTACCTACACTATGTGTTACCTACTGATCCCTTGCTAGAGTTGCAGCCAAGGTGTGCTAAGCCTTGAGGAGCTACAACAGCTGGTTCAGTAGAACTCAGAGTATTCTAAGCTTTAGTTATATGTACCTAACAGTACTTATGTGATCTTTCAACAAGATATTCTTAGGATACGTGTGGTAAAACAACAGCAAGCTCAAATCCCAACCGCTGCTCACCAAAGTGGTAAGGTGGCCTGATATGCAGTGGTCACTATTCTAGTGCCCACTATGTATCAGTCCAGCAACCCTTATTGATGATTGGTTGTAAGTCAACCTTATAGACCAGCTATCCTAGTAGCATGGATACGAGCAGTCTAAGGCTAAAGACTCGAGAGGGCGTGTTAAGCCAGCTGTTTACCACACATATACCCCTTGAATACCCAGTGAAAGGACACCACACAAGTGTTATGAAAATAAACAGTTATTTATTAAAGATCACAACAGCCCTGTACTCTTTATGAGGACAGGGTACTAAGCACAAACCAAAACTCTTACAAAAATACTTAAGTTAGCACAGTATATACAAATGCCCGAGGGGCACGGAAAACCATATACTCTAAAAGTGGAATGTGAAATTCCTAGCAGGTAAGTACAGTACTAATAGCTTTTGGAATCGCTAGGACTTGACTAGGGAATCGTTAGATTACAACTAGGAGGCCTAGGGGACTCGGGTGCAGTGTGTGCACTCTCACGCGAGATGCGGACAAAAGTCTATGGTAGCTAGGAAAAATAGAAAGTTAGTGTTCTCGGGCGAACCCGACCTGGTAGGGAGAAAACGAAGATAGAATCTGACCCTTGGATAGTGAGGCTATGCTGGGGCACCGAAATGCCGAAGTTACCTAGCCCAGGGGCTGCAGCTGCATAGGTCTGAAAAGACGTCGGGAATCCTCGTAGACGGACCAGGAGCCGGAAGAAAAGATGCTGGCCGGTGACCAGTGAAGAAAGTTCAGTTGGATCCAAGCCTGGATCTCGAAGATGGATGACACCTGAAAGCAGAGGGGACCAAGTTCGAGACTACTAGCCAGTAGTCAGTGGGCACCAGGAGGGCACCGGATGGTAGCCACCTCGACAAGGTGAGTGGGTGACGCTGTAGCTCGAAGATCTCACGGACCAGGAGGCGTTGTCGGCGACCAGGATGGAGGATCGAGCTGTCCCACGAAGATAGAAGCTGTCGGCGTCGCTGGACCCAGGATTGGGCAACAAAGCCTTGGCAAATTCAAGCCCACGCGTGGACCTAAAATGGCGTCTGGAGTGGACCAGGAGGGTCCGGGGTGCCTCTCTTGAAAAAGGAAGCAAGGGCCAGCCTGGAGCAACCAGACCAGCAGAAGAGTTGTCGTCGGGCGTCGTTCAGAAGGCCACAAGCCAGCCGGCTAGTAGCCAAACAACGCGGTGCACAGCAAACAGCAGAAGGGCCCCACGCCGATCGTGGAGATGCAGGGAGGCTGACCTTGGGTGCTGGAGCTGCGCTGGGTCGGGGCTTCTCGGACCCCAAAGCACTCACCAGTGGAGGACACGGTGGGCTTGCAGTAAAGATGTCGTGCAGTCTTGGCGATCGTCGGTCCCTCGAGGTCTCGTCGCACTCACGGTTCTCAGCTTGGCTGTAGAGGTGAGTAGAGGTCAGAGGTGCCAGGGAAGCCGGGTCTCGTCGAGCTGGGTCGTCGGATTCGTGATGAAGGACTTGCAGCAGACCGCAGTGTTCTTTAGGATGGTGCCTGCGGATGCAGGGTGACTACTCCTTAGCCACAAGGGAGAATCTTGAAGAAGAAATCGTGAAGTCCTTTCGAAGAAAGTGGTATCTTGATTCCAAAGATGATCTACTTTGAACAGGGGGCCCGCTCCTATCTTTATACTAAAAAAGGGGGCTGACCCGGTGACTAGGTCCTGCCTATGGGTGGGACCAGGAGGGGGGTGGTTACACCCCTCTCCCCTGCCGGACTTCCCCAGGCCAGGGGCTGGTGTGCCCCTGGAACTGGTTCTGACTGGCCTATGCGTAGTGAGCACCGGGGTGCCACTCAGCAGTCACCTTCCTGAAAAGCCCTGCCTACCCAGGATACACAAAACCATGTCTGGGACGGTGCTAGCACCGCCCCTGACAGGAAACCCTTTGTCCAGGCTCCCCTCACTGGGAGGACTCCCAGCTGCAGGGGGTCAGACTCGTGTCTGTGGTGGCAGCATCCATTTTGTGGAGCTGAGGCTTTGCTTAACTTTAACCGGGGTTCACAGTTACATACATGTCGTGTCCCTCTAGAAGGGTGGAATGCTAACCCCGTCGCCAGAATTGGCGAGGGGTTAGTATTCCAATTCGTATGACACCTTACTCGACATGTTTTGATAAAGCAATACCAAAGTTAGCATTTAACCGCGAGGATTATAATGCACTTAAGAGTATATGGTATGCGATATCATGGAACAGCTATTAGGACTTGGTTCCGCAAGCTGCAGACAGGCTCAGCTCATGCCAGAGCACCATCTCACACGATTCCAAGCACTCTGCCTTCAGGATTGTTAAGGCCTGCCATAGGAGTGACTGATAGGGATCTGTGTGTCCATTTTAGGGTTAGGTATAGGTATACTACACCTACAGCAAAGGGTGATTACACGACTTTGCCCCAGCTGTCATGCAGCCAGTTGTGTCAAATTTAGGAGGCCAGCCAGGGGTGGCATAATACATGCTGCAGCCCCTGGCAGCCCTGGGTACACCCATGCCCTGAGTTACAGGGTCTGATAGGGTGGCCCAGTACCAATTGGAAATGTACCTAGGGTACATGGAATCCATTTAAAGAGAGAGCAGTAGGCCTGGGGTCCTGATTGGCAGGGTCCCAGGTCGACTATGTCCAAAACCAGCTAAAACACAGGGCAAAAAGTTGGGGGCAACCATAGTCAGGATGTACCTTCCTACACAACCCCCCCCCCCCCAAACGAAAGGAGATAAGGCTATCCTTGTCCAGGTAAGCCTCTATTACCTAAGTGGCCATATAAGGAAGGACCAGCTCTGGCTTGGTTTCCCCCTGTGTCATGGTCCACTAGGCAACCCCTCACCCTAAGGGTATCTGAGGGTCTCCACCATAGGGAATCTCTGTCTCTGGTGTGTCTTGGGAAAGAAGAAGGCTGATGCTGGGGTGGAGTACTGAAGTGAGGCTCCTCTACCTTTGGGCTCAACTTCCTCCAATCACCATTCATCATGTGTGCCTTTCTTTCTTTAGCTGAGATGCACTGAGCTCTCAGGGTCAGCCTCTGGCTACCTAAAGCTGGAGGCTGAGTCCCTCTGTTTGGCTTACTGGAGGGACAGGTCAGGTCTGGGGTTTTTAGGCCCCATGTTTGGCTGTGCCCAACAGTGTCCAGCTGTGGGAGTTCCCTAACTACTTTTAAGGGGGATCCCTCAGGAGTCTGTTCTATTTTCACTTGGCTGGGTTTACCAGCTTCAGTGCTCCTAATCTGCTGATTAAGGGGTTCTTTTGGACAGGGGGCCCTTTTGGGTCCACCACTGGCCTCCCTGTCCTCTTCAGCCCTGGGCTGACTGAGGCAGGGTAGAGAGGTGCAGGTTACCTGCTCCAGACTGGGTCCCACCTGGGAAGGGTCCACGGCCATCAGGGGCTCTGCCAGGCTAGGCCTGACTACCTCTGGGGCAGTTCCTTCAACAGGGGTAGAGTCAGTTCCCTGAGGAGGCTGGCTCTCACCTAGTGTCTGGGAGGGGGAAGACTCTTCTTCCTCCTCAATGCTCTCTGTTTGAGTGGAGTGATCCATTGTTTCAGGCGTCACAACCTCACTATCTGTTTGAGTAGAGGCTGAGACCATTTCAACCTTGCCAACCTTTTCAGGAGGGCACTCAGTCTGTGTTTGGGCTGTGACTATCACAGCCCTCCTATCCTGTTCTGGAAAGTCTGTCTGAGCCTGGGCAGTGGCTACCACTGCCCTTCCAACCTTTTCAGGGAGGAATGGTGCTTGGACTGGGGCTGTAGCTATTACTGCCCCACTAACCTGTCTGGATAGGCCTATCATTCTGGAGTGAGTTTCTTGCTCCACCTCAGCCCATGCTGAGAGTTCCAGGTCATTCCCCAGTAAGCAATCTACAGGTAGGTTATCTGTCACTGCCACTCTCATGGGCCCTGTGACATTACCCCAGCTGAGCTTGACTACTGCCATGGGATGCCTTCTCTTCACTCCATGAATGTCTGTCACCTGATAAGTAAAACCAGGGGTCAGTTGAGCAGAGGGGACCAGATGGTCACTCACCATGGTGAGGCTGGCCCCTGTGTCTCTGAATGCCTCAACTTTCTGACCATTCACTAAAACTTCTTGTCTATACTTTCCCAATATGTGGGGTCCAGTAGTGAAGTTGGCAAACCCCATGCCAGTCTCACAGACAAGAGTGTGGTCAGGGAACCTGGCTAGGCCATAGTCCTCCTGATTGCCCAAAGTAATGCCCACCACATTCTTGGGGGCACTCCCACCACCTGGGGGATTACCACTAGTGGTAACAGGAGGTTTAGGAGTATTACCTGGGGGTATGTTTCCCTTATTACCATTTCTAGGGCAACTGACATCACTTTTGTAATGACCCACCTGTTTACAGGTATGGCAATAAGGTTTCTTTTGTTCTGAAGGAGTGTTCTGGGACCCACCACCCTTGTTGGAGTTTTGGGGCCCTTGGGAAGTCTTCTCTGAGGATTTATCCCCACCCTTCTCTTGAGGCTTGGTTGATTCCTTTTTCTGGTCACCACCCTGGTTTTTAGGCCTAACCCTGGTTCTGACCCATTTATCTGCCCTCTTACCCAATTCCTGTGGAGAGGTCAGATCAGAGTCTACCAGGTGCTGATGTAATAACTGGTTCTGACAATTATTTAAGATTTGCTCCCTCATAATTAGATTATACAATCCTTTAAAATCAGTAACCTTACTACCCAGTAGCCAGCCTTCAAAAGCCTTAGTGGCACAATCAACAAAGTCAGTCCAATCTTGAGACTGAGTTTTCTGGGTGTCTCTGAACAGCATCCTGTATTGTTCAGTGGTTAAACCAAACCCATCAACCAGTACATTCTTCAAGATTTTGTAATTGTTAGCATCCTCCACCCTTGTGGTGAGGAGCTTATCTCTACCTTTACCATCAAAGGAGAGCCACAAGATAGCTGCCCACTGACTTTGGGGAACACCCTGCACAGTGCAGGCTCTCTCCAAAGCAGTAATCCATTTGTGGATGTCATCCCCTTCTTTAAAGGGGGGCACTATCTTATTCAGGTGCTTTTTATCAAAACTCCTTTCCCTATTGCTAGGATTATTGCTGCCACCAGTGGGCTGTAGCCCACATAATTCTTGCTCTCTAGCAAGGGCAAGTCTCTCTTTGGCCAGGGCAAGTTCTTCCCTTTCAATCCTCAGTTTGATTGCCCTTTCTTCAGCTTCATACACTCTCCTCTTAGGGGAAGACATCCCTCTGTGAGAAGAGTTGAGAGAGCCATTGGTTCGAAAGGATCTGTTAGAGCCTCTTGATAGAGACCTAACTCGTCCATTCCCAATGTTAAGCTGACCTGAGAGTGGGCCCAGGGGTCCCCCAGTACCAAGCTCATGTCTGCTTAAGTTGGACCTGCTTAGTCTTCTGACTTCTACCTGTCCCTTATCTGCCTCATCCCCAGACAACTCATCCTCCTCCTCAGCATCATCTGCCTCATGGAGGGGATGGATATCAAAGGGACCCTGTAAGGAGGGCAAACTTCCTTCTGGATTAGAAGGGTCTGGGTTACCAGCCCTACTGGCATCATAAGCCTCTAAGAGACCAATCAGAAAGGAAGTGGTGGGGTTAGACCCCTGTTTTAGTTTCCTGAGAGTACACACTTGTCTCATCTCATGGAAGCTAAGAGCAGCATATTTTGAAGTAAGGACCTGTGGAGGGTCCACTGACACAAGGGGATACTCAGAGTTTCCTCCTTTGTCTGACATGCTGATTCTAGTGTGGTGTAAGTGATGCACCTACCTACACTATGTGTTACCTACTGATCCCTTGCTAGAGTTGCAGCCAAGGTGTGCTAAGCCTTGAGGAGCTACAACAGCTGGTTCAGTAGAACTCAGAGTATTCTAAGCTTTAGTTATATGTACCTAACAGTACTTATGTGATCTTTCAACAAGATATTCTTAGGATACGTGTGGTAAAACAACAGCAAGCTCAAATCCCAACCGCTGCTCACCAATGTGGTAAGGTGGCCTGATATGCAGTGGTCACTATTCTAGTGCCCACTATGTATCAGTCCAGCAACCCTTATTGATGATTGGTTGTAAGTCAACCTTATAGACCAGCTATCCTAGTAGCATGGATACGAGCAGTCTAAGGCTAAAGACTCGAGAGGGCGTGTTAAGCCAGCTGTTTACCACACATATACCCCTTGAATACCCAGTGAAAGGACACCACACAAGTGTTATGAAAATAAACAGTTATTTATTAAAGATCACAACAGCCCTGTACTCTTTATGAGGACAGGGTACTAAGCACAAACCAAAACTCTTACAAAAATACTTAAGTTAGCACAGTATATACAAATGCCCGAGGGGCACGGAAAACCATATACTCTAAAAGTGGAATGTGAAATTCCTAGCAGGTAAGTACAGTACTAATAGCTTTTGGAATCGCTAGGACTTGACTAGGGAATCGTTAGATTACAACTAGGAGGCCTAGGGGACTCGGGTGCAGTGTGTGCACTCTCACGCGAGATGCGGACAAAAGTCTATGGTAGCTAGGAAAAATAGAAAGTTAGTGTTCTCGGGCGAACCCGACCTGGTAGGGAGAAAACGAAGATAGATTCTGACCCTTGGATAGTGAGGCTATGCTGGGGCACCGAAATGCCGAAGTTACCTAGCCCAGGGGCTGCAGCTGCATAGGTCTGAAAAGACGTCGGGAATCCTCGTAGACGGACCAGGAGCCGGAAGAAAAGATGCTGGCCGGTGACCAGTGAAGAAAGTTCAGTTGGATCCAAGCCTGGATCTCGAAGATGGATGACACCTGAAAGCAGAGGGGACCAAGTTCGAGACTACTAGCCAGTAGTCAGTGGGCACCAGGAGGGCACCGGATGGTAGCCACCTCGACAAGGTGAGTGGGTGACGCTGTAGCTCGAAGATCTCACGGACTAGGAGGCGTTGTCGGCGACCAGGATGGAGGATCGAGCTGTCCCACGAAGATAGAAGCTGTCGGCGTCGCTGGACCCAGGATTGGGCAACAAAGCCTTGGCAAATTCAAGCCCACGCGGTGGACCTAAAATGGCGTCTGGAGTGGACCAGGAGGGTCCGGGGTGCCTCTCTTGAAAAAGGAAGCAAGGGCCAGCCTGGAGCAACCAGACCAGCAGAAGAGTTGTCGTCGGGCGTCGTTCAGAAGGCCACAAGCCAGCCGGCTAGTAGCCAAACAACGCGGTGCACAGCAAACAGCAGAAGGGCCCCACGCCGATCGTGGAGATGCAGGGAGGCTGACCTTGGGTGCTGGAGCTGCGCTGGGTCGGGGCTTCTCGGACCCCAAAGCACTCACCAGTGGAGGACACGGTGGGCTTGCAGTAAAGATGTCGTGCAGTCTTGGCGATCGTCGGTCCCTCGAGGTCTCGTCGCACTCACGGTTCTCAGCTTGGCTGTAGAGGTGAGTAGAGGTCAGAGGTGCCAGGGAAGCCGGGTCTCGTCGAGCTGGGTCGTCGGATTCGTGATGAAGGACTTGCAGCAGACCGCAGTGTTCTTTAGGATGGTGCCTGCGGATGCAGGGTGACTACTCCTTAGCCACAAGGGAGAATCTTGAAGAAGAAATCGTGAAGTCCTTTCGAAGAAAGTGGTATCTTGATTCCAAAGATGATCTACTTTGAACAGGGGGCCCGCTCCTATCTTTATACTAAAAAAGGGGGCTGACCCGGTGACTAGGTCCTGCCTATGGGTGGGACCAGGAGGGGGGTGGTTACACCCCTCTCCCCTGCCGGACTTCCCCAGGCCAGGGGCTGGTGTGCCCCTGGAACTGGTTCTGACTGGCCTATGCGTAGTGAGCACCGGGGTGCCACTCAGCAGTCACCTTCCTGAAAAGCCCTGCCTACCCAGGATACACAAAACCATGTCTGGGACGGTGCTAGCACCGCCCCTGACAGGAAACCCTTTGTCCAGGCTCCCCTCACTGGGAGGACTCCCAGCTGCAGGGGGTCAGACTCGTGTCTGTGGTGGCAGCATCCATTTTGTGGAGCTGAGGCTTTGCTTAACTTTAACCGGGGTTCACAGTTACATACATGTCGTGTCCCTCTAGAAGGGTGGAATGCTAACCCCGTCGCCAGAATTGGCGAGGGGTTAGTATTCCAATTCGTATGACACCTTACTCGACATGTTTTGATAAAGCAATACCAAAGTTAGCATTTAACCGCGAGGATTATAATGCACTTAAGAGTATATGGTATGCGATATCATGGAACAGCTATTAGGACTTGGTTCCGCAAGCTGCAGACAGGCTCAGCTCATGCCAGAGCACCATCTCACACGATTCCAAGCACTCTGCCTTCAGGATTGTTAAGGCCTGCCATAGGAGTGACTGATAGGGATCTGTGTGTCCATTTTAGGGTTAGGTATAGGTATACTACACCTACAGCAAAGGGTGATTACACGACTTTGCCCCAGCTGTCATGCAGCCAGTTGTGTCAAATTTAGGAGGCCAGCCAGGGGTGGCATAATACATGCTGCAGCCCCTGGCAGCCCTGGGTACACCCATGCCCTGAGTTACAGGGTCTGATAGGGTGGCCCAGTACCAATTGGAAATGTACCTAGGGTACATGGAATCCATTTAAAGAGAGAGCAGTAGGCCTGGGGTCCTGATTGGCAGGGTCCCAGGTCGACTATGTCCAAAACCAGCTAAAACACAGGGCAAAAAGTTGGGGGCAACCATAGTCAGGATGTACCTTCCTACACAACCCCCCCCCCCCCAAACGAAAGGAGATAAGGCTATCCTTGTCCAGGTAAGCCTCTATTACCTAAGTGGCCATATAAGGAAGGACCAGCTCTGGCTTGGTTTCCCCCTGTGTCATGGTCCACTAGGCAACCCCTCACCCTAAGGGTATCTGAGGGTCTCCACCATAGGGAATCTCTGTCTCTGGTGTGTCTTGGGAAAGAAGAAGGCTGATGCTGGGGTGGAGTACTGAAGTGAGGCTCCTCTACCTTTGGGCTCAACTTCCTCCAATCACCATTCATCATGTGTGCCTTTCTTTCTTTAGCTGAGATGCACTGAGCTCTCAGGGTCAGCCTCTGGCTACCTAAAGCTGGAGGCTGAGTCCCTCTGTTTGGCTTACTGGAGGGACAGGTCAGGTCTGGGGTTTTTAGGCCCCATGTTTGGCTGTGCCCAACAGTGTCCAGCTGTGGGAGTTCCCTAACTACTTTTAAGGGGGATCCCTCAGGAGTCTGTTCTATTTTCACTTGGCTGGGTTTACCAGCTTCAGTGCTCCTAATCTGCTGATTAAGGGGTTCTTTTGGACAGGGGGCCCTTTTGGGTCCACCACTGGCCTCCCTGTCCTCTTCAGCCCTGGGCTGACTGAGGCAGGGTAGAGAGGTGCAGGTTACCTGCTCCAGACTGGGTCCCACCTGGGAAGGGTCCACGGCCATCAGGGGCTCTGCCAGGCTAGGCCTGACTACCTCTGGGGCAGTTCCTTCAACAGGGGTAGAGTCAGTTCCCTGAGGAGGCTGGCTCTCACCTAGTGTCTGGGAGGGGGAAGACTCTTCTTCCTCCTCAATGCTCTCTGTTTGAGTGGAGTGATCCATTGTTTCAGGCGTCACAACCTCACTATCTGTTTGAGTAGAGGCTGAGACCATTTCAACCTTGCCAACCTTTTCAGGAGGGCACTCAGTCTGTGTTTGGGCTGTGACTATCACAGCCCTCCTATCCTGTTCTGGAAAGTCTGTCTGAGCCTGGGCAGTGGCTACCACTGCCCTTCCAACCTTTTCAGGGAGGAATGGTGCTTGGACTGGGGCTGTAGCTATTACTGCCCCACTAACCTGTCTGGATAGGCCTATCATTCTGGAGTGAGTTTCTTGCTCCACCTCAGCCCATGCTGAGAGTTCCAGGTCATTCCCCAGTAAGCAATCTACAGGTAGGTTATCTGTCACTGCCACTCTCATGGGCCCTGTGACATTACCCCAGCTGAGCTTGACTACTGCCATGGGATGCCTTCTCTTCACTCCATGAATGTCTGTCACCTGATAAGTAAAACCAGGGGTCAGTTGAGCAGAGGGGACCAGATGGTCACTCACCATGGTGAGGCTGGCCCCTGTGTCTCTGAATGCCTCAACTTTCTGACCATTCACTAAAACTTCTTGTCTATACTTTCCCAATATGTGGGGTCCAGTAGTGAAGTTGGCAAACCCCATGCCAGTCTCACAGACAAGAGTGTGGTCAGGGAACCTGGCTAGGCCATAGTCCTCCTGATTGCCCAAAGTAATGCCCACCACATTCTTGGGGGCACTCCCACCACCTGGGGGATTACCACTAGTGGTAACAGGAGGTTTAGGAGTATTACCTGGGGGTATGTTTCCCTTATTACCATTTCTAGGGCAACTGACATCACTTTTGTAATGACCCACCTGTTTACAGGTATGGCAATAAGGTTTCTTTTGTTCTGAAGGAGTGTTCTGGGACCCACCACCCTTGTTGGAGTTTTGGGGCCCTTGGGAAGTCTTCTCTGAGGATTTATCCCCACCCTTCTCTTGAGGCTTGGTTGATTCCTTTTTCTGGTCACCACCCTGGTTTTTAGGCCTAACCCTGGTTCTGACCCATTTGTCTGCCCTCTTACCCAATTCCTGTGGAGAGGTCAGATCAGAGTCTACCAGGTGCTGATGTAATAACTGGTTCTGACAATTATTTAAGATTTGCTCCCTCATAATTAGATTATACAATCCTTTAAAATCAGTAACCTTACTACCCAGTAGCCAGCCTTCAAAAGCCTTAGTGGCACAATCAACAAAGTCAGTCCAATCTTGAGACTGAGTTTTCTGGGTGTCTCTGAACAGCATCCTGTATTGTTCAGTGGTTAAACCAAACCCATCAACCAGTACATTCTTCAAGATTTTGTAATTGTTAGCATCCTCCACCCTTGTGGTGAGGAGCTTATCTCTACCTTTACCATCAAAGGAGAGCCACAAGATAGCTGCCCACTGACTTTGGGGAACACCCTGCACAGTGCAGGCTCTCTCCAAAGCAGTAATCCATTTGTGGATGTCATCCCCTTCTTTAAAGGGGGGCACTATCTTATTCAGGTGCTTTTTATCAAAACTCCTTTCCCTATTGCTAGGATTATTGCTGCCACCAGTGGGCTGTAGCCCACATAATTCTTGCTCTCTAGCAAGGGCAAGTCTCTCTTTGGCCAGGGCAAGTTCTTCCCTTTCAATCCTCAGTTTGATTGCCCTTTCTTCAGCTTCATACACTCTCCTCTTAGGGGAAGACATCCCTCTGTGAGAAGAGTTGAGAGAGCCATTGGTTCGAAAGGATCTGTTAGAGCCTCTTGATAGAGACCTAACTCGTCCATTCCCAATGTTAAGCTGACCTGAGAGTGGGCCCAGGGGTCCCCCAGTACCAAGCTCATGTCTGCTTAAGTTGGACCTGCTTAGTCTTCTGACTTCTACCTGTCCCTTATCTGCCTCATCCCCAGACAACTCATCCTCCTCCTCAGCATCATCTGCCTCATGGAGGGGATGGATATCAAAGGGACCCTGTAAGGAGGGCAAACTTCCTTCTGGATTAGAAGGGTCTGGGTTACCAGCCCTACTGGCATCATAAGCCTCTAAGAGACCAATCAGAAAGGAAGTGGTGGGGTTAGACCCCTGTTTTAGTTTCCTGAGAGTACACACTTGTCTCATCTCATGGAAGCTAAGAGCAGCATATTTTGAAGTAAGGACCTGTGGAGGGTCCACTGACACAAGGGGATACTCAGAGTTTCCTCCTTTGTCTGACATGCTGATTCTAGTGTGGTGTAAGTGATGCACCTACCTACACTATGTGTTACCTACTGATCCCTTGCTAGAGTTGCAGCCAAGGTGTGCTAAGCCTTGAGGAGCTACAACAGCTGGTTCAGTAGAACTCAGAGTATTCTAAGCTTTAGTTATATGTACCTAACAGTACTTATGTGATCTTTCAACAAGATATTCTTAGGATACGTGTGGTAAAACAACAGCAAGCTCAAATCCCAACCGCTGCTCACCAATGTGGTAAGGTGGCCTGATATGCAGTGGTCACTATTCTAGTGCCCACTATGTATCAGTCCAGCAACCCTTATTGATGATTGGTTGTAAGTCAACCTTATAGACCAGCTATCCTAGTAGCATGGATACGAGCAGTCTAAGGCTAAAGACTCGAGAGGGCGTGTTAAGCCAGCTGTTTACCACACATATACCCCTTGAATACCCAGTGAAAGGACACCACACAAGTGTTATGAAAATAAACAGTTATTTATTAAAGATCACAACAGCCCTGTACTCTTTATGAGGACAGGGTACTAAGCACAAACCAAAACTCTTACAAAAATACTTAAGTTAGCACAGTATATACAAATGCCCGAGGGGCACGGAAAACCATATACTCTAAAAGTGGAATGTGAAATTCCTAGCAGGTAAGTACAGTACTAATAGCTTTTGGAATCGCTAGGACTTGACTAGGGAATCGTTAGATTACAACTAGGAGGCCTAGGGGACTCGGGTGCAGTGTGTGCACTCTCACGCGAGATGCGGACAAAAGTCTATGGTAGCTAGGAAAAATAGAAAGTTAGTGTTCTCGGGCGAACCCGACCTGGTAGGGAGAAAACGAAGATAGATTCTGACCCTTGGATAGTGAGGCTATGCTGGGGCACCGAAATGCCGAAGTTACCTAGCCCAGGGGCTGCAGCTGCATAGGTCTGAAAAGACGTCGGGAATCCTCGTAGACGGACCAGGAGCCGGAAGAAAAGATGCTGGCCGGTGACCAGTGAAGAAAGTTCAGTTGGATCCAAGCCTGGATCTCGAAGATGGATGACACCTGAAAGCAGAGGGGACCAAGTTCGAGACTACTAGCCAGTAGTCAGTGGGCACCAGGAGGGCACCGGATGGTAGCCACCTCGACAAGGTGAGTGGGTGACGCTGTAGCTCGAAGATCTCACGGACCAGGAGGCGTTGTCGGCGACCAGGATGGAGGATCGAGCTGTCCCACGAAGATAGAAGCTGTCGGCGTCGCTGGACCCAGGATTGGGCAACAAAGCCTTGGCAAATTCAAGCCCACGCGGTGGACCTAAAATGGCGTCTGGAGTGGACCAGGAGGGTCCGGGGTGCCTCTCTTGAAAAAGGAAGCAAGGGCCAGCCTGGAGCAACCAGACCAGCAGAAGAGTTGTCGTCGGGCGTCGTTCAGAAGGCCACAAGCCAGCCGGCTAGTAGCCAAACAACGCGGTGCACAGCAAACAGCAGAAGGGCCCCACGCCGATCGTGGAGATGCAGGGAGGCTGACCTTGGGTGCTGGAGCTGCGCTGGGTCGGGGCTTCTCGGACCCCAAAGCACTCACCAGTGGAGGACACGGTGGGCTTGCAGTAAAGATGTCGTGCAGTCTTGGCGATCGTCGGTCCCTCGAGGTCTCGTCGCACTCACGGTTCTCAGCTTGGCTGTAGAGGTGAGTAGAGGTCAGAGGTGCCAGGGAAGCCGGGTCTCGTCGAGCTGGGTCGTCGGATTCGTGATGAAGGACTTGCAGCAGACCGCAGTGTTCTTTAGGATGGTGCCTGCGGATGCAGGGTGACTACTCCTTAGCCACAAGGGAGAATCTTGAAGAAGAAATCGTGAAGTCCTTTCGAAGAAAGTGGTATCTTGATTCCAAAGATGATCTACTTTGAACAGGGGGCCCGCTCCTATCTTTATACTAAAAAAGGGGGCTGACCCGGTGACTAGGTCCTGCCTATGGGTGGGACCAGGAGGGGGGTGGTTACACCCCTCTCCCCTGCCGGACTTCCCCAGGCCAGGGGCTGGTGTGCCCCTGGAACTGGTTCTGACTGGCCTATGCGTAGTGAGCACCGGGGTGCCACTCAGCAGTCACCTTCCTGAAAAGCCCTGCCTACCCAGGATACACAAAACCATGTCTGGGACGGTGCTAGCACCGCCCCTGACAGGAAACCCTTTGTCCAGGCTCCCCTCACTGGGAGGACTCCCAGCTGCAGGGGGTCAGACTCGTGTCTGTGGTGGCAGCATCCATTTTGTGGAGCTGAGGCTTTGCTTAACTTTAACCGGGGTTCACAGTTACATACATGTCGTGTCCCTCTAGAAGGGTGGAATGCTAACCCCGTCGCCAGAATTGGCGAGGGGTTAGTATTCCAATTCGTATGACACCTTACTCGACATGTTTTGATAAAGCAATACCAAAGTTAGCATTTAACCGCGAGGATTATAATGCACTTAAGAGTATATGGTATGCGATATCATGGAACAGCTATTAGGACTTGGTTCCGCAAGCTGCAGACAGGCTCAGCTCATGCCAGAGCACCATCTCACACGATTCCAAGCACTCTGCCTTCAGGATTGTTAAGGCCTGCCATAGGAGTGACTGATAGGGATCTGTGTGTCCATTTTAGGGTTAGGTATAGGTATACTACACCTACAGCAAAGGGTGATTACACGACTTTGCCCCAGCTGTCATGCAGCCAGTTGTGTCAAATTTAGGAGGCCAGCCAGGGGTGGCATAATACATGCTGCAGCCCCTGGCAGCCCTGGGTACACCCATGCCCTGAGTTACAGGGTCTGATAGGGTGGCCCAGTACCAATTGGAAATGTACCTAGGGTACATGGAATCCATTTAAAGAGAGAGCAGTAGGCCTGGGGTCCTGATTGGCAGGGTCCCAGGTCGACTATGTCCAAAACCAGCTAAAACACAGGGCAAAAAGTTGGGGGCAACCATAGTCAGGATGTACCTTCCTACAACCTCCACCACCTCCGAGCAGTACTACAAGCCCTTCAGCAGGCTGGCCTCACGATCAAGGCCAGCAAATGTCAAATTGGGCAAGGGTCTGTAACCTACCTCGGACACCAGGTGGGAAGCGGCCTGGTGGCCCCTCTGCAGCTCAAAATTGCCGCCATCCAGTCCTGGCAGCCCCCCATCACCCAGACCGAGGTACGAGCCTTCCTGGGCCTCACGGGCTATTACCGAAGGTTTGTGAAAGACTATGGCACTATAGTGGGGCCCCTCACAGAACTGACGTCCAAAAATCAACCCAAGAAAGTCAACTGGACCGCAGATTGTCAAACAGCATTCGAACAATTGAAAGCCGCCATGTGTTCCGCCCCTGTGCTCCAGGCCCCCGACTACAGCAGGGAGTTCGTCGTCCAGACGGATGCCTCCGACCATGGCATTGGGGCAGTCCTGTCTCAAGTGAACACCGAAGGCCTTGATCAGCCAGTGGCCTTCATCAGCGGACGACTCCTACCACGAGAACAGCGCTGGAGCACCATAGAGAGGGAGGCCTTCGCTGTGGTATGGGCCCTCAAGAAGCTCCGGCCCTACCTCTTTGGCACACACTTTCGGGTGCAGACCGACCACCGACCCCTGCAGTGGCTGATGCAGATGCGGGGGGAAAACCCGAAGTTACTACGTTGGTCCATCTCCCTACAAGGGATGGACTTCACTGTTGAACACCGGCCTGGGCCAGATCACGCCAACGCAGATGGCCTGTCCCGGTTTTTCCGCCTCGACGAGGAGAGTCCCCAAGAGGATGGGTAACTCTCCCCGCCTTCAGCTGGGGGGGACGCATGTTGGACAGGCCACATGAAGGGCCGCTCTCCCCCGGCCCGACCAGGCCCGAGCCCGGTCACGCAAGTACCACACACCACCATTGCACGTCCTCCGTCCCCTCAGGGACCCCTGCCTTCGAACATATAGACCTCGTGGGCCCGATCCACTGCTGGCCCGCGCGCCCATCCGGGACGCCATCTTGGACACTCCACCACGAGGCCGCCTGGCCCCCGATCGACCTCAACCCTGGGCCTAGCCAGGCCGCAGACATCCCGGCACCACCATCCACCCAGGAGGTGAGCGGGCTACTTGGCAAGTCAATGGGAGAGAGAGGTGTCGATGGCTCTCCCCCGCCAAGCGCCGCTCGGCCATCGCCTCCCCGGGCGCTGGCTCCACCCCCCTGCTGGGTGTCGGGACACCCTCGTCCCGGACCTCCCGACCTCCAGGTGCGAGGGTCCGGACATCAAAGAACATCAGCCCTATAACTGGGGCAGCTCCAGAGCAGGAAGGCAGTTGTATCTTGGAGTCGAGAGACGCAAAGAAGAACTCATCCTTGACGGACTACTGGTGCTGCCGTAGCTCTGCCTTGTGCACCTTCGTCTTGCCTGCTGGCGCTGCCGCAACCTTCGTAACCTTCCGATCCTTCATCGTCGTCGGGACCTGCTGGCGTGGCCGCGGACCGTTTGCAACCATCATCTCATCGGGACCTGCTGGCTCCGCCGCGGACCGTCGTTTCCTTCGTCCATCTCGGGACCTGCTGGCTCCGCCGCGGCCCGATCATCTAGAACGCCGAGCTCGAGGATTGAGAGCTATTTCCACCTTTTGGTAACAAGACTGTCCCGCTACCCTTTTCCCAAACCAGAGATCAGAATCGAGGGGACCCCTGAGTCCAGACCTCCTTGTACCATCCCATCGTACTTAAAGAATTGCCTATAAAGTCTCGTTGAACTTTAACCTTGTGTGGTGTCCGTCTGTGGGGGGGAAGTTACTTGTCTGTACGATCGCTGGAGACGGCTCTCCCCGGAGACCTCTCCCCTTATCCTCGGCCGACCCTCCCGGTCCGTCTAGTCCGTCTAACATCTGGCCTCCAGAACAGAACAAAACTTCCCATGGTGGCTGCCTGAACTGGAAACAATACTCCATTTAAGACCTCCAGAACAGAACACAACATCCCAGGGTGGCTACCGGAACTGAACACAATACTCCAGATATGACTTCCAGAGCAGAGCACATCATCTGATGGCAGCCCCTAGAACTGGACACAATACTCCAGATATGACCTCCAGAACAGAAAACAACATCCCAGAGTCGCAGCCTGTACTGTACACTATACTCCAGATATGACCTCAAGAACAGAACACAACATCTGAGGGTGGCCTCCAGAATTAGACACAATACTCCAGATATGACCTCTAAAACAGAACACAACATCCCAGGGTGACCTCCAGAATTAGACACAATACTCCAGATATGACCTCTAAAACAGAACACAACATCTTCGGGTGGCCTCCAGAATTAGACACAATACTCCAGATATGACCTCTAAAACAGAACACAACATCCCAGGGTGACCTCCAGAACTGGATACAAGACTCCACATATGACCTCCAGAACAAAACACAGCATCTCAGCCTCTACTGAACACAATACTCCAGATATGACCTCCAGAACAGAACACCCGAGGGGGGCCTCCAGAACTGGACACACTACTCCAGATTTGACCTTCAGAACAGAACACAACACCCGAGGGTGGCCTCCAGAACTGGACGCAATACTCCAGATATGATCTCTAGAACAGAGCGGAACATCCCAAAGCAGCCTCCATAACTGGACACAATACTCCACATATGACCTCCAGAACAGAACACAACATCCAAGGGCGGCCTCCAGAACTGAACACAGTACTCCAGATATGACCTCCAGAACAGAACACAGCATCCGAAGGGGGCCTCCAGGACTGACTGAACACATTACTCCAGATATGGCCTTCAGAACTGAATGCAGCATTCCAGTGTGGCCCCCTGATTGGACACAATCCTCCAGATACGGCCTCTAGAACAGAGCACAGCATTCCAGGGTGGCCTTCAGAACTGGGCACAATCCCCAAGAACAGAGCACAGCATTCCAGAGTGACTTCCAGACTGGGAGTCAATCCTCCTGATACGATCTTCACAACAGAACACAGCATTCCAGGGTGGCCTCCAGAAAAGTACAGTTAATGCAGTTTGACATATGGGATGTTGCAACTTGTTCAACCATGTAGTTAGGTCACGTATAAAATAGAAATTCGAGTCCTCCTGAGGCGGAAGCCGGGAGCGGACACACTGATTTTTAACATTGCACTACTGAAATTGTTGTTTTAAACTTGTGTTTGGATTCTAAAAATACCTACTTACCATTCGATTTCGGATCCCCGCACAGCCGAGTCAACACTGTGGCGGCAGGTAACCGAGCACCTTCACCCCTTTCCGCCACTTTGGCGAGCGCCAAGGCCACGCCCCTCACTGAGGCCACGCCCCCTTCCTCTCCTTGGCCTCCCATAAATCATGTGCCTCCATCGAACGCGCAGCAGACGAACGCAGCGGGCGCGACGTTTGCGCGCTGAAGCCGCGCCTAAGGCAAGCCCGTCTGCGCCCGTCCGCGACCGTACGTGCCCAGTGCCTAGGCCACCCCGCTATCTCGGCCCTCTACAATACTCACCAGCACAACTTATCGCTCTCCAAGGCCCCTGGCTTATCAAGGCCTCCCTGACCACCCACATCAATAATTTGGGACTGACAATCTCAGCTACTCTTCCCACTCTTCATGACCCAACTCACCCGCTTCCTCTTCCCCCCTATCCCCTCCGTTTCAACCCCCTGGCCGGCCCCAGGCAAACGCCTCTTTCCATCTACTACCTTAACACGCGATCTTCAGTCAAGCACTGCCATGAACTTTTTGTTCTGCTGGATCTTCACAAGCCGGACCTCCTGTTTCTTACGGAGACTTGGTTTCGTGACAGCTCCCTCCCCATCTCATTAGCATCTCTCCCTGCTACCTACTATGTTCTCCGAGCTGACCGGCCAACCGGTAAATCAGGCGGGGGTGTCGCCCTGATTGCCCGGAAGGATCTGCCATTTCAACCTCTCAGCTTTCCCCCAATTGGCTCATCAGACTTCCTAGTGGTCCGCTCACTCTCCCTTAAAGTGCCCCTCACTTGTTTACTTATGTACCGTCCCCCCCAACCTCCTCAAACCTTTCTTGACGGGTTCCAAGAACTTGCAGCCACCCTAGCAGTTAATAACTCCTCTGTCCTGGTGCTGGGTGACTTCAGCTTTTGGCCCTCTGACCCAGCTGAATGTCCCACCTCCAAGGAATTTTCCGAAACTCTACGTTCCCTTAACTTCATCTCGCACATTCATTCCCCTACGCACACTCAAGGCCATACCCTTGACCAGATCTGGTCCCTCAACTGCCCTATTGTATCCCTATCTGTCTCCCCTTGTCCCTGGTCTGACCACTCATTGATTTCTTTTTCCTCTCAAATTGGCCCTCCCACCAAGCCCTCGTACCCTAAAAATATCTGGGTAAGATCCTGGGGTCGGGTGGATGCAGCCTCTCTAGCTTCCTCTCTCTCCTCTTCCAGTCCAGTCGTATCTGGTCTGTCTTCCTCAGACCAAGCCAACGCCATCAACTCTTGGCTTCTTTCAGTCGGTGATTCCATCGCCCCACTTAGGCGGGTCCCCTCTAGACGGACGAACGATTCCAACCTCTGGTTCAACGATGAACTAAAATCGCTAAAACTTTCAGTCCGTCAAGCAGAACGGGCCGGGAGACGTCAGTACTGCCCCACCCTCAAAGCTCAGTAAACCTCCCTCTTGTTGCAATATAAAAAACTTATTTTTTCCACCAAAGAGGATTACTTTTCTTCCAAAATTCTAGTCGCGGAGAATAAGCCCAGAGAAATCTTCTCTATCATTAACAAACTTGCCTACTCCGATAGAACTACCCTCAAGCCTTCCCCTTCACAACCTTTATGCGACTCCCTGAATTCTTACTTTCTGGATAAAATTGCAACAATCAGAGCTAATATCCCCCCCCTCTCCTTCTTTCCTCATCCCGCCCTGTACCCCTACAGAGGCTAGCCTTGACTCTTTCCCTCTACTAACAGTGGAATCCTTCCTCTCCCTCCTGCCTCTGGTTAAATCTGGGTCTCCACTTGACCCATGCCCCACCCACATTCTTTGTCACATCTTCACGTGTTGCCCACTGCCTCCGCTCACCTTCCTCAATTGCTCCCTGTCCCAGGGCGTGGTTACCCCTGTTCTCAAAACCGCGATAATCCTCCCCATTCTCAAAAAACCTGGTGCGGACCTCTCTGTCCCCACCAACTATCGTCCTATTTCCCTGCTCCCCTTCTTAGGGAAAGTTCTGGAGCGACATGTTACCAGAGTACTTACCACCTATGTGGAAGTAAACCGAGTCTTAGCTCCCCGCCAGGCCGGTTTTCGCCCAGGGCACTCCACCGAGTCAGTCGTGCTCTCAGTACTTGACAATCTTAGAGAGGGATTAGACACGAACATTCCCCAGGCCTTGGTGCTACTCGATCTCTCCGCCGCCTTTGACACGGTGGACCATTCCATCTTACTCTTCCGTGTTGGGGCGGCGGGGATCGGTGGCACGGCCTTGGTCTGGCTGTCCTCCTTCCTAAATGGCCGCACTCAAGCGGTCCGCCTGGGAGACTTCTCGGCCGAACCCCGGAAGTTGCTATGCAAGGTCCCTCAAGGTTCCTCCCTCTCTCCCTTTTTTTTTAACTTGTACATAGCCCCCCTCATCTTTGCACTTCAGCAAATGGAGGTATCCGTATATAATTATGCGGATGACCTCCAGCTCATTTTCTCTCTTTCCCACTCCCCTGATTCTAAATTTAATTTCCAATCCACTATGCTCTTCATCCGGGACTGGATGAATGACAACCACCTGAAACTAAACCCAGATAAAACCGAGTTGGTTTTGACAGGTGGTTGCTCCAGTCCCTGGTCCCCCCTCTTTTGGCCCCCTTCCCTTGGGCCGCCCCCCTCCCCCTCCCCCTCTGTTAAAACCCTCGGCTTTAAACTCAATGACCAACTCACCTTGCACTCCCAGGTGAGCTCGGTGGTTTCTTCCTCTTTTTTGTCTCTTCGTACTATCCGCAGGGTTTCCCGTTTCTTCTCATTCTCGGCCCTAAAGCTTATCACACTGGCTATGGTCGTCTCTCGATTGGATTATGCCAATGCCCTCTACCACGGCATGCCTGCCTACAACATACGACGGCTGCAGCTGGTTCAGAACCAGGCCGCTCGCTTGGTTTATAATCTCTCCAAATCCCACCATGTTACTCCCCTTTTGAAATCCCTACACTGGCTTCCCATCCAGGAACGTTCTCAATTTAAGGTAGGCTGCCTTGTCTTTCAGGCCCAGTTAGGCTCAGCTCCGGCGTTTATCTCATCAGAGATCAAACCTTACGCCCCCATCAGGGAACTTCGCTCCTCTTCTCAACATCTGCTGAGCATCCCCCGTTTTCGCCAAAAAAATGGGTAGGCTCTAAATTTTCCACCCTTGCCCCCATTTTTTGGAATTCCCTCCCAGCCCACCTCAGATGTACTACCCAATACTCACTTTTTAGAAAGGCGTTAAAAACCTTTCTTTTCGCCAAAGCCTTCCCTTAATCATTTATCATTAGTCCCCCCCGTTATTCTTGTCTCTGAGGACTTGGTATACCATAGCGCCATGGAACCGTTCCGGTGAACGTGTGCTTTATAAATAATTTAAAACTCAAACTCATATACGCTAATTCCTCAAGTTATATCTTCAGTTACAGGTTACAGGATGAAGATAAGTTCCTATGTAATGCCCGTCCAGGAGCTGCCTCCTTTCTGCTCAGCCCATACACTCCAACTAACTCCTACCCAAGCACAAACACTCTCTTGGGCACGGTTCTCCAGAGGTGGCCTCCAGGACTGGGAACGATTCTCCACAGGAAACCGCCAGGACTGGACACAAATCTCCACGGGTGGCCTCCAGGACTGGGCACTTTCTCCAGAGGTGGCCTCAAGGACTGGGAACGATTCTCCACAGGAAACCGCCAGGACTGGACACAAATCTCCACGGGTGGGGTCCAGTACTGGGCACTTTCTCCAGAGGTGGCCTCAAGGACTGGGAACGATTCTCCACAGGAAACCGCCAGGACTGGACACAAATCTCCACGGGTGGCCTCCAGTACTGGGCACTTTCTCCAGAGGTGGCCTCAAGGACTGGGAACGATTCTCCACAGGAAACCGCCAGGACTGGACACAAATCTCCATGGGTGGCCTCCAGGACTGGGCACTTTCTCCAGAGGTGGCCTCCAGGACTGGTCCTGATTCTCCACATGTGGCCTCATAGACTGGACTTTACGCTCCATATTTAGCCTCAAGGACAGAGCAAACTCTTTCTAAACTTCCCAGATGACTCAATATAACTGGGGACTTGATAATTCCAGGGGGCTAACCTTCTTTTGAATTATTAGACTGGCAGAAATACAAAAGAAGGAAAGCCCCCTGGAATTATCAGGTCCCCAGTGATATTGAGTCAGAGAAACACAAGAGGCCTGGTAAGTAGGCAAGGTTACACGTGGAGAGCTCCTCGTGTGTAGATGTACTCCTATGCCTGTAGGAGAGTAGCATCTGCTTACTATGGGTACCCCCACTTTTTGCTGGTGTTTCACTGTTTTTCGACTTTAGTCTGGCTGGGGCCCTGCTATTCAGGACTGCAGCCTAGCTGCTTCCTCTCTAAAATGATTGCATGTACTTTAGGTACACTCCAGTTTGGTTACCGGGGTACCCTTGTAAGTCCCTAGTATATGGAACACCAGGTACTCAGAGCATAGGTACCCCAGAGGCCCACCAGGGGCTGCAGCAGGTACTATGCCACCCCTGGGAAGCCTTCCAAAATGACACCACAGGACTGCTACTGCAGCCTGTGTAAGGTGGTGCATAGGTTACCTATATCTACATTTAATCACTGACACATATAAACATAAAATATAAATCAGTCACTCCTATGGCAGGCCTTATCAATCCTGAAGGAAGAGTGCTTGGTTTTGTGTGAGAAGGTGCCCATGCATGAGCTGGACCCCACTGCAGCTTTCGAAGCCTATTCTCTGAGGCTGTTCTGTGATGCAGCCAGACTATATACTCTTAAGTGCATTATAACCTTGCGGTAAATGTTAACTTTGGAATGGCTGCATGGAAACATGTCATGTTTGGTGTTAAACACTTTGGAATCCCCCACCCCTGCCAGTCCTGGCGGCAGGGGTAGAATTCCACCCTTCTAGTGGGAGAGACATGTACACACTGGTCTAACCGGTAATAGTTTAAAAGAGCCCTGGCATCACAAACCGGATGCTGCAGTCACAGACAGGGGTCTGACCTCCTGCTGCTGGATGAAACTCTGGCAGGGGAGGCTTTGTCAATAGGTTTCCTGTCACAGGTAGGTGTAACCACCTACCTCCGAGACAAGCTTTAGTGTATTGGGGCTGGGTGGGTGCACTCCATGAGTGCTTTGAAAGTCTGCACTGGGGACACACTTGGTGTCCCTGTGCATGGCCCAGTTGAAACCGGTTGCAGGGACTACCAGCTCCTGCTCTGGCAAGAAGCTGGACGAAGGAAATGGGTATGACCACCCCTCTTTCCTCACCCTCCCATAGGTGTGTCCCCAGAGTATGTCCAACCCTTTTTCTTAGTATAAGTAAGGGACCCCTGGCAACAGGACTTTAGATTACACCTGGACAAAACCCTGCAACTGAATCCTGGAACTTTAATGCTCTACTAAAGACTAGAGGACGCAAGAATCTCCCTTGGGGTCAAGGAGTGACCCCCTGCTCAAGCAGGCACCAACAAAGCAACTTGCCAGTATGCATTTCCGAAGCTCCCGAAGGACTCCATAGTATCTGCAACACAGGAAGAGGATTTCCAGATTTCTCAGAGGCCGACACGAGTCCCCAGCAAAGCTGAGACCCGCAGCCCTCACCAGTGATGTGGAACAGTAACCCCTGAACGCTGTGCACATTTGCTAAGTGCATTAACTTCATGAGCTTTCCTGAAGTTGTGCATTGGGTTACTTATAGCCCGAGCCCTGAGCACCATCTGTTCCAAAGATTGTGGACTTACACTCCAAGAGTGTTCCGTGAGCACGCTTCTTGCATTTCCGCTCGAGGCTCCTTCGCGATCCCTGGTCCGTCGACTGGCGGGTCCCCTCGAAGGTATCTCTACTTTTCCTTGGGCTTCCCTGGTTGCTTTAGACGTGCCCTGGCTCCCCATTGCGTGGTGAGTCCCTCAGACCTTGTTGGTCTGCACCAAAGCCTATCTCTGCTTTCTGCGTGGGTTGCTGTTGCCAAGGCTTGTTGGTTCCAATCCGGAAACCGACACCGCAGCACTCAGCATTCTTTGTGGGATAGCTCAAATCCAGAACCTGGTTGTCGTCAACGCCTCCTGGTCCTCGTGGCTGAAGAGTCAATATTCAGCTTCTTCACCTGAAAGCACCCGACATCGGTGGGCATCCGCCTATCGTCCACCTGGTCACTGACAAGTGTCCCCTCTGCTTTTAGGTTCCTCACATCTTCGATCCAGGCTTGGATCACATCAGACACTTTCCACTTGGACGCCAGAAGCACTTTGCAGCAGATTGCCATTGAAAACGACGACGAAACCCGACACCAAAAGACACCTATGCACCCAGCTTCCCTGGGTGAGGTTACTCAAGTACTCTGGTGCTCCCGTGGGAGTTGGCTCTAGAACCCTCTATTTCTAAAGGGGTCATCTTCTAAGTGTCCTTTATCTTCAAGATTCCAACCGCGACTGTCCCCATAGAAGTTAATGGTGATTCGCGGCTGTGTTCACACACTGCACCCGTCCCCCGTGGGTCCCCTGTGTCACTACCTTGGGTAGTTCCTGGTGGCCCCAGCGGTTCTAAAGGCTCTAGGCCTTGTATCTATGTCAGTCATGGTTCTTATACCACTTTCTTAATATACGGTTTGGTAAGCCCCTAGGGCTCAAGGTACATTGTGTTAATTTACTGTGTGATATTAAGTTTACTGAATGTACTTTTGCCTCTAGCCTCATAAAGAGACTAGAGGGATGTGTTTAGAATAAATACATATATTTTATATATATACCTGGTGTGGTTCTCCTTTCATTTGGTCATTCATGAGATTTCAGACTGGTAAAACAAGCTGCTTTACATTTCTTCAAGACTTAGCCTGAAGGCTGCTCTCCACAGCTACCACTAGGATAGCTTTCAATAAAGGTTGTCTTTAACCTACCATCAATAAGGGTCATTTGGACTGGTGCAAGGTGCCCACTAGAATAGTGGACAGCATATACCAGGCCAACTTCTCACAACACCTATGTGCAAATCTCTTGATGGATGCAATTCAGCATTTATGGGTGAAGATTTACATACGTGTGGAATGATGTGTCTCCATACCGTCAAATGAGGGGCGAAGACTCCTATGACCTCATTTCTGACGGAAAAGTTAGTATTGGTAACTTTCCAGGTATAGTGGATATCTCCATGCAGAAAGCAATAGGGAATTTTAAGAAAATTGATTCTAAAATATAAAAAATACACTTTTTACCTGACTTAAAAATATTACAACACATTCACCTAACACCTATTCACCGAACATTACCACGGTAACGAAGGACAACACGCTTTCATATTATGACATATTAACTTTAAAAATTGTTTATTTTTATTTAAATTAAATGTTTAAATTGAATTAAATGGTATCTTTGTGATTTAAATAAAAAATAAATTAACATTTTCATTTTAATAAATTATATATTAATAACATTATAATAAAACTTTACCTGCCTCGATTTTATTCTTTAGTACTGTGTGACAGTAGCAGTGGGTGGCTCTGTCTGGGGCTTGACTAACTCAGCTGGAGTACATTTACTCCTGTTTTATCAGTAGCGCTGTTGTAGTAAATAATTTAAAGTGCAGTTTGTGAATTGCAGTTGTCTGACTCTTAACTTGGTCTGTGTTTTGTAGCATTATATCCCACTCTAAGCCCCGCCCACTGTATAGTAATGATTGTATTTTGGAGTTCTTAAAGTAGCACTATTCTGTACGACTTGCATGAGTGTGTACAAGCATTGGCGTGTACAAGCCTGAGTGACACCCTGGAGACTTGAGGGTGTAAAGTCGGGCCTCAGGCCCGCATCGTGTAAATGAGGGACACACGGACACCAGGATAGTGGGCTGGTTAATGGGCCACGAGCAAGCCTGATTCTTGTCTTCTCCTGTCAGATACCTTCTGACAGTGGTGAGTTTTTGGATACCGAGGCAATAGCCTCATAGCACGAGCGCTCGGCCCCTTTTATTGACCGGGTCACCTGACTCGTGACGCCGGCGGTGGGTGGGTGTACAGTGTGGGTTACACTTATAGAAAGACTAGAACGTGTCCCGCAGGACACTACAGAGGGGTGCAGAGTGCCTCACCGACAGTACACGGGGACGGACAGACTGCAGACAGACAGAAGGACAACGGCACGCTTCTTTGGGGCAGCAAGCCACGTCACGTTTCTTTACGTTGGTATGTGGAGTCGGATATGAGCCTGTCATCTGCTGCCCTCCAGTGCACACTGTGTGAACTGCGACTGTCTGTGCCTTCAGCTGATAGCAGATGAGGTTTGCAAGAACTGGTCCAGGCTGTTTATTTATTTATTTATTTAATGCATTTTTATAAAGCACGGACTTTACCCGAAGGTGTCAGAGCGCTGTACAATATGACCAGTTACGTTACATGAGAGGACTGTTGCAGGAATGGAACAAACAAAAATAGCAGGCATTAGAAATCGAAGCGACACAGGCAAAAGGCGCACAATCTCAAGCAAGCATGAACAGACAGAAGCAAAAATAAGAATAAATATGACAAATTTTACAATGACTAAAGGACTTCCTGGCGAGAAATAGCAAGCCATACAATTAAAACAACGCAGGCAAAAGGAACACAATATTAAACGCAGCAAGCACCTGATGTACAAACAAAAATATAAGTATATGTGACAAATTTACAATGACTAAAGAACTTCCTGGCAGGGTCCGAGATTTGCTACTAAGTCGTGCAGGCGCTCGCGGGACGCTTTCCTGCGCCAATGCTGAACTTTCACGCACAAACACAGTTTCGTACCGAAAGAGGATGCGGCTTACCCATGCCTGTGTATACATGGCGTTACTTGCAATGACAAATCAAAGGGGCGTGACGGATGTATTATTTTCTTGCAAGGTTTTTAGTCTGTACAAACAAGCATGACTGGCATGGGCCTCCTAGGTCCAAACATGACCCCCTAGGACCCCAAATAAAGGCATGATTCATCGCGAAACACTGTGAAAAGACAATTTCAGTTGAGAAGCTGCGGGTTGAGGGGTGCTAGAGTGGGGTTAGTGGGCGACTGGGTTTTATTAGTGGTGGGAACTGGGATTTCCCACTGGTGTCTTGTGGCTCCAGTGCTCTCTGTACCCCCTTCGCACTCCTGACTCTCTAGGGGTGCAGGGAGGAGCAACAGGGCTGATGAATCAGGGTCTGGAGCTCAGGCACTGTAGGGGGCACTAAAACACCACTAATGTGCACAAGATCACACAAAGTGAAGCAAAAGAAGTGAAAAGTCTTGGATGAATATTTTCCTTTCAGTGCTGCATAGGTGCCTTTTTCTCTGTGCAGACAGATGTTGGTGCTGCTTTGCTGCTCGTTGCGTCACTAAGCATTAGGAAGGCATTGGCGTGGGTGTTGAATGGGTGGATGATGCAAACATCCGTAGTTTTTGATGCACAGCCCAACCTACTAAGGTAGTCATGCCAGGCTTTGCATCAACAAATGATGTCTCCTTGAAGCAGGCGCTAGCTTGGAGAAATGCTTTTATTTGTCAATAATTACTAGGGCTCCCAGTTTTATGGTAATTATATTCTGGGCATTCCCGTCTGTATTTATCCATATTTATTTTTTGCTATAATCTCAGCTGGCACAAATCACACCCGTTCCCATAGTAGGCAAGGGGGCAGCAGTTGTGCTCGCCTGTGGCGATGGAGCGCCCCTATGGGCTCACAAATGCCAAGGCCATGGGTGGAAAAGCAGGGCCAGCCATAACCTCTATGAAAGTGCAGGATGGCACTGCCCTCTGCAAGGGGCAATGGGTTAATAACTACAAAGACTGAGGTAAGACTTGGGTGAGGACTATGGTAGGAACAGTGGGCCCGATTCACAGAATGAATTTAAGACTCAATCCTAAACGTTCTACTATTTTGGTATTCACAGAATGCACTTACTACTGTTTTGGTATTCACAGAATGAACTTACTACTTTTGGTATTCACAGAAGTTAGGATTTTGTCTTAAGACAAACTTAAGACAGACTTAAGACAAAATCCTAACTTCTGTGAATACCAAAAGTAGTAAGTTCATTCTGTGAATGCCACAAGTAGTAAGTTCATTCTGTGAATACCAAAACAGTAGTAAGTTCATTCTGTGAATGCCAAAAGTAGTAAGTTCATTCTGTGAATGCCAAAAGTAGTAAGTTCATTCTGTTAATACCAAAATAGTAGTAAGTTTAGGATTGAGTCTTAAGTTCATTCTGTGAATCGGGCCCTTGGAGTTGGTGACTATGGGAGAGGTTTGGAGATAAGGCATAGATTAGAGATTTGTGGTTTCGGAGTGTGATGAATATTTGGGGTTGAAGAGTGTGTTAGTACTTTGAGGGGTGCTTTAAAAAGTGGGGGTTGAGGACTCTGAGGAATGGATGGTTTAGGTTTCCCCTGGTTGTTCCTGGATTCCGCGACCCACCTGTGGGGGTGTGACGTAATCTGCCACATCCATGACCTTCTCGCTATACTTCCCGAAGCCCTTGACCTTGGTCATGACGGAGGACTCGATGGCGGTGTCGCGGACCTGGTAGGCCTTCTCATGGATAAACACCCACCTAGGAGGAGAGAAGAGACACTGATGAAAGACTGGAAACCACTGGAAGCACCACCTCTGAGGTCAAACCCCAAGGTCATCCCACCTGCCCAGGATCCTTCCTTCTGTAGCATCCCACACTCCAGTTAGTTTCCACCCTTTCCAACAGATCTTCAACACCTTTACTCCCCCCACACACAGTAATGTTACTAAAATTCAGGTATTGCTGTAACCCAATGTGGCCATGCGAGGGGTTATGCACTGAATGCTTCATACTCCAAGGGTTATGGCTGCAGCCCCTCAACCCCACAAGCCAAAATCCAAACAGAGCCTCCTTCTCAGTGCTACAGAGAGAGAGCGACTGAACTCCCCGACACAAGGATTCCCTCTTGATGCCTGGCTGCGTTAAACATTAAGGGCCATATTATCAAGAACGGGGATAACATTATCGCTGCTTTAGTAGCAGGAAACTGCTGCTAAAGCGGCAATAAGGGGCTTCATAATATTCCCTTGAGAATTCCCATGGAAGCCCAGGTTTGATGTCCTTCACAACAGAACCTGGGCTTCTATGGGAATTCTCAAGGGCATTTATCAAGCCCCTTATCGTCACTTTTGCAGCAGTTTCCTGCCTCAAAAATCGGCGATAATGTTATCGCCGTTCTTGATAATCTGGCCCGAAGTTGCACAAACAGACTTGTAGACAGTGTTCATACCAGCACATAAATATAGCATACCACACTTGCCCACAGAAAGACAAAAACAAAATAATTTCGGTACAATGCAATTTAAGTAAAAAATGCAAATTAGTGAGTTAACCATAAAATCATACAGTTTAGACAGAACTCCAGCCCGACACAGCGACTTTAACAGTGACAGGTTTGCTGGGTAGATACCTCTCCTCCACATGGAATATAAGAGGGATGGAGTTTGCAACCAAGTAATATATAATACACGCTCAGCTGACGAGGTGACATGAACCTAGCATTCCTGCAAAAGGCTCACCTTAATGAGGCTGAGGGCGCCAAAGGTAAAGTAAAAGGAAAGGCCTATTCTGCCATGCAACCTTCTCCGTGTATGCCCCAGGCACAGCAGTATGGGTGAGCCCAGGTCCACCATTCGCGGTCACAGACTCACTTATAGGTGCCGGGAGGCGCTATGTCCTGCTCCGGGGCCGCCTGCATGGTCAGCCATTAGTGCTGGGTAGCCCATCCTCAGGGCCACTGGAATGAGGATGCGATTGTTCGGCCGCAGTGATTTTCGCATATTGTAGATTTACCACATTCGCCATAGAATGCTCCGTCTGCTGCATAATTTTCAGATTTTAAGTAAAAAAAATGTGTTTCTAGTGCAAAGGGTTCAAAAATTAGTAAAAAACCCAGAGATACGTGTTACCAAGCAGTGGGAGGCCCTTCACAAAGGTTGACTGGTCACCTTTATGTGGCTTATTGCTATATTTGGGTGTTACACTGGTACTAATAAGGTGCAACTACATTGCTGGAGTTGTGTCATGCATGCGACATGACTCCAGCAATCTGCTGCTCTTACGCCAAAATATGCGACACGCATCTGACTAGCCTTGTGCCGCGGTGCGTCGCATTGTAAATGCGAGGCACCCGTGGTGGCGCAAGGGTATTCCTGCATGTCACATCTTTACTGGTGCATCCCTGCTAATATGCAGGGATTCACCAGTTCTTGTAAATCTGCCCTGCCTTATTTACAATACAGCTCACCATGGCGCAAGGATTGACAGATGAGGCAGAAATTCTTACTCATCAGTCAGGCCAAAAGGCACGCATTGCTGGAGTCATGTTGCAAGCACGACGCTACCCCAGCAATACATGGGCAAGCCTATCCTCATTGTGCTGCGTTACTTCTTACGCCTGCTTCAAGCAGGCGTAAGGATTTGACGCAGTGACGTCCTAGAAGTGAGGCAGTGAAATCTTGTAGATTTCACGGCGTCTCTTCTACGAGGCGTTCCTGCATGGGAACGCCCACCCAGCATATATTATACCTGACGCAGGTATAATGTGACGCAGGGCTTTACAACCTGACGCATCTCCCTAGATGCGTCATGTTGTAAATGGGACACAACGTGGCATATTGTTCAAGCCGGCGCTTCACAAAAAGTGGTGCAACGGCGGCGCAAAAATGACTAAGGGGGCTTGTAAATCTGCCCCTCTATTTTTAAGCCATGATACTTTTGTATCGCGATATTTCACTCGCGATAGTGAGGTAGTTTATCGCCCCAAAAACTTTGTAAGCTTCAACTTTCCATGCATAACCCAAAAAGTTTGGAGAAATCAATTTTCTGAAGCGAATATATACACTCATGTATTTTCACAAGACAAACAAGTGCATCGCACTTCCTGGCGTGTTTCTTTTATTTCTCTATGAAGGAAACACCCCCGGAAGAATCCTTGCCCCCTCAGCCGCGCCAATCCCCTCTGGGAGGGATTTACTCCTGCCTTTGTCTTTCGTAAACCTACGAGGTGATGAGGGCTTAAATTGGTGTGTGTAAATGCCTACTAATATCTAAGGGGCATATTATCAAGGACTGGTGTTAAAATTATCGCCGTTTTATTGGCAGGAAGCTGCCGATAAAACGTCGATAATGGGCTTGATAATTCGCCCTTGTTAATTCCCATAGAAGCCCATGTTCTCACCAGAACATGGGATTCTATGGGAATTAACAAGGACGTATTATCAAGGCCATTATCGCCACTTTAGCGGCAGCTTCCTGCCGATAAAACGGCGATAATTTTAACACCAGTCCTTGATAATATGCCCCTAAATTTGTGAGTGACATTCCCGCTGGGAATCCCTCTCGTCACCAAAACCTTCACGGTACTAATTCCTTTTACAAGTGCGAAAGCAATTTCTGTACATTTAAAAATAATGTTTGCTCTATAAAACAAAGCTATTTGCACATGTAACTCTAACTTAGACAAGCAAATTCCTTTCTGATGTGGGCCCAGGGTGCCCTGTTTACTCCTACACTTAACCTTCCGTTTCTTTCAAGAAAGGCGCGTCAGAAACACAGCTTCAGATGGAATAAAACATGTGATCGGTGTATTCAACTATTTATGTATTGACCACAGCAGACTCATTTACGTCATCAGCGGATTGCACACTGTTGTCCTTTGGTGTTAACAGAATGGAATTTGTCCACCCAGTGGCTGAATTTCACAACGTGTAACCGGGTAATCTGGGTGCAAATTGTGACTTCACCACTTGGCCAAATTGTGTGATCGTGGGCAGACCATTTTACCGTGCTTTAATGTATTCATTTTTTTAAAAATAACCAATTTGGAGAATCTTGGGTATAGGTTAAAAAAGGAGCCCACTTGTATGCGTTTTAACAGACCATTACATACCAAAGCGTTTTATGTCTCGGCTCGAGCCTTGAGTTTAAAGGACGAGCCAGAGCTGGCTCGACCCTGGCTCGGCTTTGCAGTTGAATTTGCAGCTCACCCACCTCTTGGTGATGGCGATATGTACATCTCGATTAGTGTCTCGGCCACTACCCCCTCCACACTCTGCGCAGGCAGGGACCTCTACAGGGACCTCTACACACGGACTTGGTAGACCCACGGGGCCCCATGATGACGTTGCCAGGGATGGGGATGGAAGGGTCCCACTCAAAACTGCATCCGCGCCTCTTGTTATTATTATTATTATTATTACATTTCTTATATAGCGCCAGAATCGACCCCCGAAGGGGTATCTCCGCGCTTGCCTTGGGAACCCGTCCTGGTTTTTCCCTGTGAGATAGCCCCTACAGGGCATCCCCAAGGTGAAAGCCAGGCATCCCGCCGCGGGAGGGCCGTTGTGGAGATTAAGCAAGCTTAATGCCCAGAGTTGCAGAGTGTGAACCCATGATTAGGTCAGGCACCGAAGCGAGAATTATCGAGTCCGTGGACATTTGAGCTCAACAACCTGCCGCGTCGGGAATCGAACCCTGGTCCCGGGTCTGACCTCTGCTTCAGGGTCTGCCTGCTCTAACCAGTGAGCCACACTTCTCCACACTTCTCTTGTGAACCTGTGCGCGGGACAGGACTGCAGGGAGCCGCTAGAGGGCGCTCGGTCCACATGTAATCCAGGAAAGGCTTCATGTGTGCTTGGAACCGAGCTCTGTGAAGGGTGAAGCAGGTTTCAAGAGAGTAGGGGCACAGTGGACAAGAGAGGGACAGAAGAGCGAAAGAGAAGGAGTGACTGAATGAAGCGAGACAGGAGACACCGGCAGAGGCGGCTCGCCCATCAGGGCATTCAGGCACCGCCCTACCTCTTTCCAGGCTGTCACTCTGGAGGTCTGAAGGCAGCCAAGGACCATCGAAGTGAACGGGCCATGAAGCAGGCTGTGCATGTCTCAGACACATGTGCCATGCCTGGCCCAGCAGACGTGCACGGTTTGTGATGCTCAGAGCTCTGATTGGCTGCGCTGCTGGAGATCTGGGGCCTGGCATAGCGCCCTGAAGTCCTCCAGCAACTCTACTTGTAAGGCCACAGAAACCAATGTTACTTAGTCACTGTGTGATTGGCAGTGTGAGGCTTCCAACCAGACCGCGCCACGCATCTGTGTGAGGGTGACGTGCCCACTGCCTGCCCTGGTATGATGCGGGCACTCATACAACAGGGGCCATTCTTGGTATGTTTGAAGCCTCCTTGGCATGACCCTGCTCACACCGGTATACAGCTGGCATAACAGCGACTCCTCATAGGATAATGTGGGCATTCATGGCAGGATGGTGCCGCTGTGGTACAGGCTGGCCATGCCATGATGATGGTGATTCTTGGCATTGTTTGGGCATCGAGGGTATGGTGATGCCCACCCCTGGTACAACGCTTGCCCCAATATAATGCAGAGCTATGGGTGACCGCGTGTCCATGCACACAGCGCCAGCCGCTAGATATCTATGCATTCACCCGAGCCATGCATAGACAGTGCCCTGGGGGCGAGTCACGCTGTTTGAGGACAAAAGGTGACGCGGGGTGAGTGAGCGACAGAGCGCGAAAACACAGTCTGTAGCTTCCAATGTACACGTGGTATGCATAGCCATAACACATTTATTTGAGGTGTTGTCTCCCAAAGAGTAATAATAGTTTATTAAAAGGTGGGTTTATAAAAAACATTAAAAAGAGTATACTTCAGTGTCATATAACACCATGAATATCTAAGACAATTAAAAAACGTGTGACAGGGGTACAAAATCATTTACCCACATCACCCCCCCCCACCCCCCCTTCACCATCCGATTTAGATATCCAGCCTACTTGGCAGGGCTCTTTAAAGGCTTAACTGCTCCTCTGAGCTGCCCTTCACACAGCAAACCATCCCTCCCCTATAGAAACCCTGGCCTCTCGAATGGTTCTCTGATGGAGTATCGATGCTACAAACATTGTGTGGACAGAACATCGACAAGGTACATATAGGTAGAGTTAAGTATAGTAAACGTTTACTCACCCATAGAAACTTACCTTCATGATATTTTTGTCCTTCATGTTCTTGACACAATATTTTGTCCAAACACAGTTTTCAAATGGGATTATCCGCCCAATGTCCTTCCCTGTTGCTCTGTCTACCTTTTCCACAAAAGTTTATTCATATGGGCAGCTCAAGGTCCCATAAGTTCCTATCACTCCGATGCCCCCCATATTTCCACACTGTCCCTCGTCATCTTCAGATCCTACAACATGGAGGGATTTGGTGCTCTGCTCACTGATGCCAGCATCAAGAGTCAGCAACATGCTGATGATAAGCACCTCCACTTGAAAGGCTCCTCTGTGCCAGACACCCGAAGCCTCAAACACGGCCTGCAGGAAACATCCTTTACAACAAAACTGGCGTGGTAAAAGCATGCGTTGCAACGTCATACATCCACGGCCTGCACATCCTCCAGACCTGGACGTCCAGCGCCCACCTGAAGCTCACCCCAACCAAGACAGAATTCCTGGTATTTTACAAAAACAAGAAACAAGAAACAGTACAAACTGGGCTCGATGACGTGAACCTTGCAGCTTCAAATGTGATATTTCACTGAATACCAAGGCCCTTACAATGACCCTGGACTCCAACTTTCCCTCAATGAACTCACTGCCAAAGCAACACTAAGACGGCCTGGTACCCGCTCACTCGTCTAAACGATGCAAAACCTTTCCCTCCAGAAAGCGACTTCAGAACTGTTGGTGAGGTCTGTGTGCTATTGGACCTCTATGGGGGGAATGCCCTGTGCCATGGTCTACCAGACCACACACGGGTACTCCATACGGGCATCTTTCTAACCACAGTACATCTCATTCAGCGCCTGAAGAAATATGATCACACCACCTCCATCCTGCTGGAACAGAATCGGCTTTGCTGGCCTGCACTATCTTCAAAACCAGTCACATCTTTGACAAAGTCCTCACGAGCCGCACCCCGCTTACACTGGAAACAAACTCACACTCTCTGGTGGTTCCTGGTACACCTGCAGCCAGGACACCCGCACCCTACAGACTAAGAAGTGTCAAAAAGAAAAGACACTCACAACACAAGGAGGGAGGTACCCTTGAAACCGTTAGGGGACAGGGTAAATAGTACACAACAACAAAACGTCCCTATTGCAAATAATCAGTCAGTGTAGGTACCCTATCTGTAAGACTTTTGTTTTTTTTAAATAATATGTATTTTATTGTATAATGTGTTTTCTGATGCAAATTGATTCTGTAACCGTTTTAATAAACTGTTGTTTTTATACTGGTAGAAATTATAGTCTCTTAATTGTTGTGTGACTTACAGATAGGGTACCTACACTGACTGATTATTTGCAATAGGGTGTTTGACATATTTGTAGTCTCTGTTAGCGTAGATAACCCTCAAGCCATTTGGCCTAGGTTATCTTACGCCTCAGGATATATCTCCACCAACCAGGGACGTTTTGTTGTTGTGTAAAAAGAAAAGACACACCACTGCACAGACAAGTACAGTGCTATTACCTCTTCTTTGGGGAAAAATACAGATGATCCGAGCAGACCGAAAATACAAAGCCTGAATCACTCTGACACTCAGATTTCAGCGCAGAATGCTCGGACACACTCAACTCTCTCAAAGACCGTTCCTGTGAAGATGACCTCTTACTCCTGTCCATCATGGCCTTCTCAAGAGAACTTATTTCAGCCCCACTCAGCATGGTATTTGGCTCCTTCACTCAAGGCTTCTTTCCATGAGCCCAAAGAGAAGCCAGATCCTAGACCGCGATGACCTCGCCAATTGGTCATCGCTCAGGCGTCATGCGCAAAGTCATTGAAAAAGCAACTCATGCACACTCCAAGTTCACATCAGTGCCAACTATCTGCGCGTGACCACAAACCTGGCTGCAGGATGGGTCAACTTCCTCCCTCCCTCATCGACACCCTGAAGATCTGCATGGGATTCACCCACAATGCCCTTACCAGCTCATTTCCTATCTCACGACAGAGGTTTGCTCACACGGGCAACTCCAGATCTCGGAGAATCGTTATCACTCGCAAAGTCCCACCTGGCTCTATCCTGTCCTCCTTTTCGCTCTTCTCGGTAATCACAGTATTCAAGTTCTCCAATACACTGATGACACACAACTGTACTCGAAAAGGCACTCTACTTGAAAGAGGCCTCTGATCTAGACATACCAAGCCGCAAACACTGCCTGCCCCTCATCCAGATGTCCAGCACCCACCTAAAGCTCAAGCCCAACAAGACTGACTCTCCAACATGAGCCTGGGCAGAGGACAGTTCCAACCTTCAAGCGATGCCACGTCACTTGGATTCACCATTAACACCTACTTCAACCTCACGAAAAACACAGTGCCCAATAAACCAAGAGGTCTGGTACCAAATATCTTTATTATATCCCATAGAATGTGACATCAAAACAGCTGCTCAAGCCCTCATACTCTTGCCTCTTTTGGCTGGTGGTAACCCCCCCTCCTCCATGGCCTTCAGGGTTCCACACGTGCCCCCCTCCCTTTAGGGGGTCATCATATATTCTGCAGCACTTGTCAATGGCCTGCAGATGTACGATGACATCACCCCCTCCCAGATAGAATTCTACTGGCACCCCCTTTGTCAGCCCCCACCATCTTCAAAACCAGCAGCATAACCTCCAAAGTCATCACGACTGACACGCGCGCCATTTTCAGAGCCCTCAGCCAGGGCACCTGTGGTGCAAGCCTGTAATGTAAAGTTAGAACATGGGAGAGAGGAGTTTTGGAGGGCGGCGGTTAGAAATGGAGGAACTGGCAGAGAGGTGGCTGTGAGTGCTGTCGCTCCTTTTCTGAATATCATGAATTATGCGTCCCCTCCCTGAACACCTTCAGGAAGACCCTCAAGACCTGGCTCTTCGGCTGAACTGATCTGCGCACCCTCCACCCACTGCGCCTTGAGACCCTCATGGGTGAGTAGCGTGCTTACAATTCCCTGATTGATTGATTGATTGATTATCAGCTTCCTACTTTGTAACAATGGTGATGAGCGGGAGCTTTGAATGGAGTGGCGCCCACTGATTGCACAGAAAGAGTAGGGCTCTGGCTGTGGCATAGACATTCTGCCTTATAGTGCATCTCTCCGTACCAGTCCAAGTGTTTACCAGCTTAGATTTGAAATTGCTGACTTGCAGAGAAAGTCAAAGAAGAGCCGAAAACTGTAAGTTGTACTCGAGCATCTCCACACCTTCTTTTCAAGGTGTTAAACGTCACGCTGTGACATCATCGTTGGAAGTCAAAAGTACTACATTCGAATGTGGTGATTGGGGGCCCGATTCACAGAAGGAACTTAAGACTCAATCCTAAACTTACTACTATTTTGGTATTCACAGAATGCACTTACTACTTTTGGCATTCACAGAATGAACTTACTACTTTTGGTATTCACAGAAGGTAGGATTTTGTCTTAAGTTTGTCTTAAGACAAACTTAAGACAGACTTAAGACAGACTTAAGTTAGGATTTTGCCTTAAGTCGGTCTTATGTCTGTCTTATGTCTGTCATTAAATTTGTCTTAAGACAGACTTAAGACAAAATCCTAACTTCTATGAATGCCAAAAGTAGTAAGTTCATTCTGTGAATGCCAAAAGTAGTAAGTGCATTCTGTGAATACCAAAATAGTAGTAAGTTTAAGATTGAGTCTTAAGTTTATTCTATGAATCGAGCCCTATGAGTGTGAAATAGCTTTTGCATATGATGATGCATTATTTTGCAAGAATACATGGTTTAATCATGGAAATGAGCTGTCTGATGAGTTATGGTGGTCACAGGAAATGGAGAGAGGTGTTGAATTAAAAACAATTACATTTTAGATTACCAAATGCTTGCTTGGCAATCGACAAATAAGAGGAGATTGTACTGTATATTGGAAAGTAAATGATAAATGATCAATATGTAATGGCATTATTCTGAGGGGAGACCAAATTGTACCTCCTAGTGGAGTTTGTAAAATAATTATCAAAATGAGTCATGAGAGTACTAGAGTTATGTCTAGCACCAAAAGGAAAATATAGGAGAATTTTTGGTGGACCATTGGGTTAGAAATTGCTTAACATTTAATGCTAGTGTCAAGGTTGCTAAACCATGTGTAGTAGCAACAGAGACAGTTGAATTGTCAGACTGACTATGATGCAAACTAGCAATTGATGTCATGGATCTCTTTTCTACACTACCTCCTAAAGATAATGTTGCCAAAGTTAGCAATGTTGCCACTGACTTAGTAATTCTAGACAGTGTTGTTTCTAGGGCGTGCAGTGGATGTCAGATAAAATGCAAACGTTTTTGAGAATTGTGGAGTTACGTATTGGGAAGTGACGTTATACCACCCTGAAGAAATGGGCAGACTGAACGATTTAATAGAGTCATAAAAGAAGCTATATAATTAGCACTTAAATCAGGGTTACCATAGAAGAGATCTTTACAACAAAAATGGTGTTATCATACAGCACAACACCTCATTCTGTGACAGGTTGAATGCCTTTTGAAATTCTAAGCGGGTGGAAGCCTTCTACTAAATTAGTTTCATGGTGGTTGAGGATCAAAAATAAGGTAATGTTTGGAATTCAGTTTGATTTGAGATGAGAAGGAGGGTGGAGTCTTAGCAAATATTAATAAAAGAACGACACAATCATAATGTCAAAATATCATGCATAGAAATTGGAAAGTATGTGAGAATTAAATGTAGGTTTTGTAATTAGTTATTAAAGTTTTAGGGAATGCTGTTGTTAAACTAGAAGATGGAAGAGTATGGAATCTACGTCGTGTTGGCCAATACGTAAAATCTGGAATTAGCAACTGTACGAGCAAAGGAGAAGTTGATGCTCAGAGTGGGTACATGGTGGGTAATGAAGTGATCCAGAATGGCGGTTATGTAGAGTCAGCGATAGGTGTGAGGAGATTAGATGTACTAAGTGTGAATAAGGGCACGCAGTCCTGTAAAATGCAATAAGTGCAAGATTTTCCATTGCGTTGTAGTGAACGTGGGAAAGAAATTATCAAGGCAATTTGATAGCTATGTTGTAGAATAACTTATTGTAATCATTTTATTACAGGGGTGGACGGATGTGCATTTGTGTTATGTATATCTTTTCTATTTTAATGTATGTCATTTTATTTGCACGGTTGTATAATGTTATAATGTAAAGATGTTAATTGTTTCCTTGGACGCATCATTGCCTCTAGTTATGTCAGTTTTTGATATCAATCAATCAATCAATCAATCATAACACTTGTATAGCGTGCTACTCACCCGGCAGGGTCTCAAGGCGCTTGGGGGAAGGGGTCTGCTTACGGCGTCATTGTCATAGTGTTGTGGGAAGGAGATATGTGGCACAAGCCTGTAATGTAATGGGGGATGAGATTCAGAGGGTGGTGGTTAGAAACGGAGGAACGGGCAGAGAACTGTCTGGGAGCGGCATCCCTCCTTCGCCGATTATCTTGGAATAAATACTATTGGCAAAACTAACCTGCATTCGACTCCTTTTTACTGCATAACATCACCATTAAATCAGAGACAGAGAAAACTGCTAAAAAAGAACAACCTAAGGCACATTTTTGGGAAATGAATCACCTTGTACTATATTGTTTGTGCTGAGGAGGATGTTTATAAGGCTTGGGTAGTCTGGGTGGTTGAAGAAGCCGAGGTTGGTGGCATGGGAGGGCTGGATGTATGAGGTGGTGAGGAGATCTGAGGGTTTATGTATGAGGTTGATTGGTGTAGATGAGGTGGAAGATGGCGGACTGAGTTGCAGAGAGTTGAATTGGCATTTGAGGCGCTCCATGGGGTTGACTGTCACTTGCCTCGGGTGTGGAACCAGGAGATCTAACTATGATAGCCAGGCCTCCCACTTCTCACGAGCTCTTTTCAAATGGTTACATGACCAGCTGTGAGAGCAAGGACATTCGAGAATTTACAGCAGGGTCTCAGGACATTTGAAGTTCATCAAATAAATGGTGTGGGCGGAGCTATGTTAGGAGATAGGTCCCGTTGTTTCAGTAGAATGTCCCCAACTGTGAAGTGTCCCCTGAGGCCAAGGGATTCAGGGGCCACGTGTGACCCGTGCAGTAGCGGCTCCTGGAGGGAGTACTGCCGGGCGTTGACGCAGGGCGGGGGAGGGGCTGGGTGGGGGGTAGTAAACTCCGGATTATGGCCGAACGGAGGTAAGTATACAAATAAATAAATAAAACAAATTTCATTGCCTGCGCTGCATGGCATGTGGCTATCACTGGGGCATATTTTGACATGATATTTCGCTCAGCTGGGTGTAGGTGGCTTTGAATCTCCTCCCACATCATGGCAGCCCCGGGAGCCTCTGTGAGCGACAGGCTCTTCAAGGCACATGATTGCAGGGCCTGAAGAAGGCCTCATGAGATGACATAAATGCAGCGGGTGAAACGAACTAAATATAGCATACCATTTGTAAAGTGCGCGTTCACCCAGAAGGGGATCTTGATGGTGAATAATAAATGTTTATCATTATCCCACTCAATGATACTCATTTTATCGACCTTAGCAGGATGAAAGGCTCAATGGACCTGCTGGGATTTGAACCTGTGACCACGAGGTCGAGCTACACTACACTACAGTGAGCTCATTAGTCCACTAAGCCACCACATCAGGCAGACATCCTACTTGCTGCTGTTCCATAGATATCCTATAATTAACATATCGAACCTGTTGAAGGAGGGAGGGAAAAGTGGGCAGGAGACACACAAGGCAGAAGTGGTGGTTCTGACACAGATGTCTGATGTCAGGTTGGACATTTGGCCCCCCAGTCAGACAGCTTTCATTAAGTCTATGGGCCTGACTTAGGTTTGGGCAGATGGAATAATGTCATCTCGTCCACCAAATCTAGAGCTGTCCTCCAGCCCTGCCAACAACTCTTGGCATTGGCAGGCACCGCCGCCACAGCGGTTCCTGTCAATGCTGCAAAAGTTTGACAGACAGCTCAGCCAAACACGATGACCATCCGACAAACTTTTATAAACTTTTTGATGTTCAAAAACTAACTCCCAAAGCTGGAGTTTGTTTTTGAAAAATGATTAACAAATGACTCCCACACCCTGGGAGTTTTTTCCCATGGTTTGGGTGTCATTATTTTTAGTGGGGAAACATCCTTTTCGACGCAACTTTTACCATGCAGTGCCTTTACAACGCAGGTTTTTCAACACAAGTCATTACAACGAATTGTGCTGGGGGGCGCTGTAGGATAGGTAAAAGTTTAATTTACTATCCAACACCTTCCCTACTATCCACGGGGACTGGAGTTGGAATAGTAAATTAAACTATTCACTATCCAGCACCCCCCAACGCAAGTCGTTGTAACGACTTGCGTTGAAAAACCGGCGTTGTAAAGGCATGCGTGGTAAAAGCATGCATTGTAACAACGTACATACTTTTTAGTGTCCCTCTCCGTGTCTGCTCGAAATAGACCAGAGGGTGTTAAGCGTCAACCTCTGATGGCCCGTACTCCATTGAGCCGCCAGAGCAGTATCTCCACCACAGAGCCAGAGTAGGCTGCATTGTCGAGGTATCGAAGGTCCACCTGCCTGTACACCAGGCGGGGGAGCCGAGGGTTGGGTGGAGATGTTATTCCGTCGCAGTTGCCGCAATGGAGTACCCTCTCTGCCAAACTCTACCTCAGACCCCATACTTTGAGAGCTAGGGCCTGGTTTAGAGTTCAGAAGACGGCATTTAATCCATATGGGTGGCGGAATATTTTACCCCATCACCCTGACGGAGTACCCGCCATCCAAATTTAGAGTTGTCCATCAGCCCAGAGGGACAGGACCTGCCAACTGTAGTTCCAGTCAATGGGATCAAATTTGACGGATGGCTCTGTCAAACAGGACAGCCGCCTGTTAAAGTCGTAACTAAATTTTGTTTCTTCGAAAACAAAATCCCAAAGCAGGACCTTGGTTTCGAAAAAACTAAAACTAATGACCCCAACACCATGGTATTTTCTCTCATCGTGAAGGACCCTTTTAAATGTTTTTACTGTCCCTTACTGCCAGGTTTTCACTGGGATAAGAGATTGTAATAACTGGCCATTCGACTACCCACTCTAAACCGCGCAGGTGGTCGAATGGCCGGTGTTTAGACAAATGATCAGAAACGCAAATATCGTGGGAGAAAATAATGTGTCAAGGATTTAGAGGACAAAATATTGTGAGCGTAAGTTTCTATATGTGAGCAAAGTTTTACTATATATAACTCCACTTATATGTACCTTGATGATATATATATATTTCTTCAAAGATGAGGAGTTAAGAATAGCAAACGTATACTTACCTAGTTGCACTCACCTCGATATTTTGTTCCCGATATTTTTGACACATATTATGTCCACATGATATTTCTGTTTCCAGTACTCTGTCAGTGACCCTAATGGCCAAACCTCAGATGACCTGTGATACACCCAACCCCAATGCGACTGACCAAGGTTCTGCCCCTCAATTTCCTAGTCAAAAAATGTATAAATTGTCCGTGCAATCTCGTCCGGGGTATGCCGCACGAATACCCCACTGGATACCAGATAAGAGAATTCAAGAATGGAAGGACGGTGCACCAGAATGGAGTCAGAAGTTCTCAATGATAATCCAAAAGTAATCTTTATTACGTCTTCAAATTGAAATCTTTTGTGGACATCAGCCATGTCCACAAAATATTTTAATTTGATGACAAAATAAAGATTACTTTTGGATCCATTCTGGTGCACCGTCCTTCCATTCTTGAAACCTCAGATGACCGTTATTCCGCCAGACCATGGGAGGAGTATGTCAAACGACGGAGGCTAAGAAGTCTCTATCACTGACATGCTTAAGGCCCGCCCGACTGTAAATCAGATGGGTGGACCTTCAGCTTGTCGGACAGGGTACAGTATCACCAGTGCGACGGAGTTCCCTCTCCACCACACTCTAAATCAGCCTTTGGTCAGTGACTGGTCAATATACAAAGGCGCAGATTGCGCTGGTGTTAGCATGACACAAAGCGACACACATGGTGCAAAGAGAGCTGGGATTCGCTTCACAGCACAAAAAGTGTTTCAGTTTGGGAAGATGCCATTTGTACAAGGCCAAATCTACTTTGCACCATTTTGCATCAAGGGGGCATTACTGGGGCGGGCCAGAGCAAGTATCCATGTGTTTATAATCTGTGCTCTGCGTGGAGACACGTACATTTGCCATCTATTTCACAGCTGGTTGTCTCTTCTGGCTCAGACGTACTTGTGAGTGAGGGAAGCTTGCACTGCGGCTGCTTGGTCTGTGTGTGAGGGAAGCTTGCACTGCTGCTGCGTGGTCTTTGTGTGAGGGAAGCTTGCACTGCTGCTGCTTGGTCTGTGAGTGAGGGACGCTTGCACTGCTGCTGCGTGGTCTGTGAGTGAGGGAAGCTGGCACTGCTGCTGCTTGGTCTGTGAGTGAGGGAAGCTTGCACTGCTGCTGCTTGGTCTGTGTGTGAGGGACGCTTTCACTGCTGCTGCGTGGTCTGTGTGAGGGAAGCTTGCACTGCTGCTGCTTGGTCTGTGTGTGAGGGAAGCCTGCACTGCTGCTTCGTGGTCTGTGTGTGAGGGACGCTTGCACTGCTGCTGCTTGGTCTGTGAGTGAGGGACGCTTGCACTGCTGCTGCGTGGTCTGTGAGTGAGGGAAGCTTGCACTGCTGCTGCTTGGTCTGTGTGTGAGGGACGCTTGCACTGCTGCTGCGTGGTCTGTGTGTGAGGGAAGCTGGCACTGCTGCTGCTTGGTCTGTGAGTGAGGGAAGCTTGCACTGCTGCTGCTTGGTCTGTGTGTGAGGGACGCTTTCACTGCTGCTGCGTGGTCTGTGTGAGGGAAGCTTGCACTGCTGCTGCGTGGTCTGTGTGTGAGGGAAGCTGGCACTGCTGCTGCTTGGTCTGTGTGAGAGGGAAGCCTGCACTGCTGCTGCTTGGTCTGTGTGTGAGGGACGCTTTCACTGCTGCTGCGTGGTCTGTGTGAGGGAAGCCTGCACTGCTGCTGCGTGGTCTGTGTGTGAGGGAAGCTTGCACTGCTGCTGCTTGGTCTGTGTGAGAGGGAAGCCTGCACTGCTGCTGCTTGGTCTGTGTGTGAGGGAAGCTTGCACTGCTGCTGCGTGGTCTGTGAGTGAGGGAAGCTTGCACTGCGGCTGCGTGGTCTGTGTGTGAGGGACGCTTTCACTGCTGCTGCGTGGTCTGTGTGAGGGAAGCCTGCACTGCTGCTGCGTGGTCTGTGTGTGAGGGAAGCTTGCACTGCTGCTGCTTGGTCTGTGTGTGAGGGAAGCTTGCACTGCTGCTGCTTGGTCTGTGTGTGAGGGAAGCTTGCACTGCTGCTGCGTGGTCTGTGTGTGAGGGAAGCTTGCACTGCTGCTGCGTGGTCTGTGTGTGAGGGAAGCTTGCATTGCTGCTGCGTGGTCTGTGTGTAAGGGAAGCTTGCACTGCTGCTGCGTGGTCTGTGTGAGGGAAGCTTGCACTGCTGCTGCGTGGTCTGTGTGTGAGGGAAGCTGGCACTGCTGCTGCTTGGTCTGTGTGAGAGGGACACTTGCGCCACTGCTGCTGCTTGGTCTGTGTGTGAGGGCCCCTTGCACTGCTGCTGCGTGGTCTGTGAGTGAGGGAAGCTTGCACTGCTGCTGCGTGGTCTGTGTGTGAGGGCCCCTTGCACTGCTGCTGCGTGGTCTGTGAGTGAGGGAAGCTTGCACTGCTGCTGCGTGGTCTGTGTGTGAGGGAAGCTTGCACTGCTGCTGCGTGGTCTGTGTGTGAGGGACACTTGCACTGCTGCTGCGTGGTCTGTGAGTGAGGGAAGCTTGCACTGCTGCTGCGTGGTCTGTGTGTGAGGGAAGCTTGCACTGCTGCTGCGTGGTCTGTGTGTGAGGGACACTTACACCACTGCTGACTGTGCTGTGCTCGTTGTGAGCAGTCAGTGTGCATGGTTCCTGCCTTATCGTGAATACTAATAGAAAGGGAGTGTCCTATACACCCACAATGCACAAGGCTCTCCTCCCAGATGTTGTACCACTTCTAAAAGCTCCTTATAACCCAACAGTGTTCCTTTTGCTGGTAAGTATTGCTTTGTGTGTTTTGTAAATGGATCAAATGACACTTTTGAGTTGCCTTTTAAACTCTGACATAGCTAATGGTGCCCCAGGCCACACTCCATCTGCAGACAGTGCTCAGGACTCATTAAATCCCCTCCCATGAGAACAGACAAATTCCCACATTAGTACTTAAAGGGCTTCTGGGCTATTAAAGGCCTGAGACAGGAAGCTGCATGTAATCTGGGAGACACCATGGCTGTCTGATGCCTGAAAGGTCTCTGTAGCCTGAAGGATGTCTCTGCTGTCACAGGCTTGAGCCTGTGAGGCACGTGTGAATGGGTTCTCAGCATTTCTGTGCAAGGCCTGAGTCTCTCAGGTTTATGTAGTTAAAGATAGCTTTTATTGGTGAAAGCTTTAGATCTCTTTTAATCCGCGGTACAGGTGTGGGGTGCGATGCATGGTCTTCTACGGTCTGTGTACCCAGACCAGTCGCGGCCGGTGCAGGTAAGCACGGTGGGCGGGGCGGTGGGGAAGTCAACAGACAACAGAATAGGATTTATTTATTTATTTTATTTTCCCTATTCCGTTATCTGCTAACTACCACACCCTCCCGCCCCGCTCCACTGCACTTGCCTGCACCGGCCGCCGCTGACCCAGACGGATAGTTCTAAGGCCTTGACCTGTAAGAGCTCAGTAACCTGTGGTACAGGTGTGCCGTGGGAGGCAGGATCGTCTATCATCTGTTGTAGGAACCTGGCTCTGTATATACTATACCAAAGTAAGGTATAGTGTGTACGGCTTACGGATAGTAAAGCAGATAATATCCTACTCTCTATTTGTGGTAGTGTGGGCGAGCAGTAAGGCTTTATCTGAGGATAGTATTAAGCATTTGTTGTACAAGAAATGGTTTCACACACTCAAAGACTGAACTCTGACCAATAGTTTTGTATAGAAATATTTCTTTGTTGTATTTTATTTTTAGAACTAAGTCAGACTTGGTGCAGGTAAGTAAAATAATACATTTCTCATGTGAGACAGTTGAACGCAGTTACAGGTAGGTTCAAAGTTCAGAAACAGCTGAAATTACTTTTTAGTTACTTTGCAATTACTTTGTGGTTACTTTTTAAGTTACTTTTCAGATTACTTTCTCCACTCAGTGTGATATGCCTAGATATCACACTGGGATATTTTCTGGATAAAAGGTGAGTGAAACAGTTTTTATCAAAACACAGTTTCTTATGTTCTCATACAAAACACCCTCCACAGAAGTTTTTCAGGGGGAAACAATCAATGCAATCCTAGGGAGAAAAATGGGGTTAACGTTTTGCAGGTAAGTAAATGGTTTTGAGGGTTGATCTTCTTGGGTTAGAACAAGGGTTCCCCCAGGGTCAAGGATGCACTCCAAGAGCACTTTCAGCGGCACTAGGGCAGCCAGGTGCAGAGTGCTGAGGCCCAATGTCATCCAATTGGTGATAGGGGGCCTCCGGTTGGTGGCTGCTCATGAGCAGGCCACAGGTTGAGGGAGCAAAGCTCCTGGAATTAAGCTCAGGGCAAAGGAGGGTTCAAGTTAGCACACAAAGTGCACCCGCAGCGGCACAGGGACGGCCGAGTGCAGGGTGCTGTTTTGGCATTGGTTGCCCTGTTGTTGTCAATGGGGATTCTCGGTTTGAAATAAACACTGCAGGCTCGGGGACGAAGATCTTCTGGAGGCGACCACCGGCTGAAGAGGTAAGTTGGGATGTCGTGGGATGTCGGGACACCCTCTGTTGGGCCACTCAAGGCCGTGGGGCATTGGGTGCAGGGTTGTCTTTTGGCGATTGGTTTTTCTCACCAGCTCCGGTCGCGGTCGGGGGGATCCTCCAGAAAGGGACTGCAGGCATCGTCGGGAGACTTGAAGCAGGTCAAGGATCACCAGATCCCAGGTCAAGATCTCCGGGGAGACCTCCTCGTGATGTTGGGCCACTCGAATTTGGGCCGTGGGCATCGGGTGCAGAGTAGTGCAGACTCGTGGATTTGGCCAGAGTCTGTTGGTGAGCAAATCTGGTGCTCACCGAAGACAAAGACTTTTCAGGGAAGGCTGAGGCAGGGCAGGTCCTCCTGGTTCTGGTGGGCTTCTGGCTACAGGACACACTGGTATTCCGCTGGAAAAGGTCGAGGTCGGGACAGGCTAGTAGGGCTGATGCCAAGTCATTGGGTGTCGCCCTCTTCTTCCTTCAGTATGGCTCTTCAGTCCTTCTTCTTCTTGTCTGAGGGAGCAAGGTTTGGGGTTGCTAGGTTTAGGGGCATTTCAGGTAGGTGTAGGTGGGGACCGCTGGGTCCCATCCTTGCGGTGGGAACACCCCCGAATGTGCCACCCTCCAGTGGGAGGGGGCATAAGCCTCACTCTGGTTGGCTGGGTCCCCCATCCTCACAATGACGGAGAGAGTTGTGCTCCACCTCGCCTCCCCCACCTGAGGGGTGGGGTTGGCAAAGGTGGACACACCTCTCCTCCTACCTTGGGTTTCCTGCTGATTCTCCCACCCAAAGTGGGGATCAGAACCGGTTTGGGCCAGTTGCTTGGAGCAGCAAATGGGTGGGTCAGCTCACAAAGGTGGCAAGCCTTTGAAGCTTCCCCTTTGTGGACCCTGCCCATCCTGGGGAGGAGGCTTGGCACCTCTACCCAGGATGTGCTTTGTTTCTCGAACCTGAGAGTAGGAGGCTCTCGACCCAGGGGCCCAGAAACATGTCTGGTGGTGGTAGCTGGCAAAAAGCCAGAACATTGGAGTTAGGATGTTTTTCAGAGGGCATGTCTAAGATGCCCTCTGAGTGCATTGTTCATTAAATCCCACACTGGCATCAGTGTGGGTTTAATGTGCTGGGAAGTTTAATACCAAACTTCCTGGATTTCAGTAAAGCCATTATGGTGCTGTGGAATTCGTAATGACCACCTCCAAAGACCATATACTCTTAAGAGCATTCCTGCACTTGCAATGTCTAAAAATAGACTTAGACACTGTGGAGGTGCAGGGCTCATGCGCATGTACCCTCACCAGAGGCACAGTGCACCCTGCTAGAGAGGTGGCTGATCTATGCCGTAGGCAGTGGTTTTGCCATGCTGACGTCACTTTTCTCAGCATCAACACTCTCAGACTGCAAAGGCAGTGTGTAAAGGTACAGGGCTTCTAAGGGGGCACAATGTGTGCTGTAGCCCTTAGAGGCCTTCCCTGGTTACAGTTCCCTTGGTACCAATGTTACCTTTCACAAGGTACTTAGATGTGGGCAGAGAGGTGCCAATCTGGGGGTACACAGTACAGTTTTGGGGAAAGAACATAGACCCTGGGTACCTGGTTGGCAGGAACCCAGGACACTAGTCAACGAGCATCATCAGGCAAAAAGTGGGACAACCATACAAAAAGGGGCACTTTCTTACATCTGTGTAACCGGAATGATAGTTCTGTCTGACACCTTAGCCTCTAAGAGCTAGACTTTGGAGCTGGGGAAGCAGGTTCAAGCCTCGGTGTCAGCTCAACATCCTGTGATTCTGGGCAAATCACTAATCTCTCCGTGCCTAACAAAAAAAAAGTGTCATTGTGTAGCATAACTGATGCTCACGTAAAACACTCCAATGCCTTCGGGTCGAGTTCGCCCTATATAAATCTGCACAAAAAAAGCATGCTTCAACACATCACTGTAAAGCGCTCTGGTGGACATCTGGTTATGTTGGCGCTATATAAAACCTCAGCTGCTTTCCCACTGTTGTTTTTTTGGAAAGTCAGTTTACTGCTTGCTTTGTACTTATAAAGACAATTAAAACAAGATAAGCGTGCATGTTTTGCTTTGTGTCAATGGTGAGTATATGTGAAGCGGCATTTTAGTTGCTATCACAACAAAATGGCTTCGGACTCTCCACAGTCCCTACGGACACGCTTATGCTGTTTGCTTTGGGCAAATGGCGAGAGCAGCCATCTTTGTCTATGAAGACGCGTGCATGGAAGCCTTAGGGAGAACTGATTGCAAAAGGCACTCGCATGGCGAGAGCAGCGCATGCGCTGCTTTCGCAAGGTGAGACCTAAAATAGGCAAGTATCAGAATGGGAAGAGTACATCCAGGCCTGTGTGAGCTCGGAAGCGAGGGGTGTGTCAGGCTCCGTCTCTCCCACCCCTGTTAAACTCTAGCCTCCTCTCTCTAATAAGACACTTAACGGGGCAGAGATCCGCCCTGGCAGGAAGGGAGGCGGTTTAAGTGACTCCCCCTTGGCCCTCCAAGTGTGTGTGTGAGAGCAGGAAGCCTCACTTGCGGGGAATCCCCTCCCAGAGGGGGCACACTCAGTGCTGGTCCTATTAGCAGCACTCCAGCCTGTCCATTAGCGGCTCCCAGGGGCCCCCGCCCGCCGCCATCCGGCTGAGGTAGAGGCCTTACCAGAAGATGTAAGCACCGCTGCCCCGGAGCCAGAGAGGGCACAGCATCGAAGATAGCACGGCGGGCTAATGCGCCGACGGCGGACTGCAAGGCACGCGCTGTCATTCAGGGAGGTGGCTTCTTGGTGCCTTAAAGGGCCTGCTGAAGAGATGAACCAAATGGGCAAAGTAGGCACTGGTTTATGGCCCCCGCTCCTTTTAGGGGCCCCACAATTACAGATCACAATAATATTGATTTGATCTTGAGATAAATTTACAATCAAGCTTCCTTAAATATTGTTTCCAAAAGAAAGATTGAAAAAATGAATCAACTCAAAGTAACGAAAACTTTACATTAAAGCTGCGACACAGAAAATACTTTATTAATGTAATGTACTACTAACAACTTAAAGTACATAAACCAGAGACATCAGATGCACAGAACAGTTTGTCTCTTGAAAGCTCCTCTTCTGGCAGCTGGCAGTTTGTAAAACAAATCTGGTGCTTTGGGAGATAATTTGCGAGAGTCAGGATTTTTCTCAGTTTAGGAGTCCTAACTTTACTACTCCTAAACTGAGAAAACTCTCAACTTTACAACTTTCGGTATTCACAGAAGGCATTTAGGAGTCCTAAAGTTAGGAGTCCTAACTTCTGTGAATTCCAAAAAGGTAGTAAGTTTAGGATTTTGTCTTAAGTTAGTTCTGTGAATCGGGACCTAAGTTCCAGGGCCAATGACTGTGTGCAGTTTGTGACATGTGGGACAGTGCGCACGGGTGACGGGTAAAATACAGTTAAGAGCGTTTGGGGTGAGGTAGGCTCTGTGAAGGATGTAAAATTGTATGAGTTTGAAACAAAGCGTTGCGTCAGACCTTGTGGGGGCAACCGAAGGCTTCTTGATATACTTTATCGTGCAAGCTGCACCCAAAGGATTAAACCCTGTGGCGACCCCTATGCAGTTGAAATTAGCCTCGCTCTTCCCCAATGACTCCATGTTGACGCCAGGCGCTAGCCTCTCTCTCCCAGTGACTCCATGCTGACGCCAGGCGCTAGCCGGTCTCTCCCAGTGACTCCATGTTGATCCTCGGCGCTAGCCTCTCTCTCCCAGTGACTCAATGCTGATGCCAGGCGCTAGCCTCTCTCTCCCAGTGACTCCATGCTGACGCCAGGCGCTAGCCTCTCTCTCCCAGTGACTCCATGCTGACGCCAGGCGCTAGCCTCTCTCTCCCAGTGACTCCATGTTGACGCTAGGCGCTAGCCTCTCTCTCCCAGTGACTCCATGCTGACGCCAGGCGCTAGCCTCTCTCTCCCAGTGACTCCATGCTGACGCCAGGCGCTAGCCTCTCTCTCCCAGTGACTCCATGTTGAAGCTAGGCGCTAGCCTCTCTCTCCCAGTGACTCCATGTTGGCGCTAGCCTCTCTCTCCCAGTGACTCCATGTTGAAGCTAGGCGCTAGCCTCTCTCTCCCAGTGACTCCATGTTGGCGCTAGCCTATCTCTTCCCCACTGACTCCATGTTGACACTAGGCACTAGCCTCTCTCTCCCAGTGACTACATGCTGACGCCAGGCGCTAACCTCTCTCTCCCAGTGACTCCATGTTGACGCTAGGCGCTAGCCTCTCTCTCCCAGTGACTCCATGCTGACGCAAGGCGCTAGCCTCTCTCTCCCAGTGACTCCATGTTGACGCTAGGCGCTAGCCTCTCTCTCCCAGTGACTCCTTGTTGACGCTAGGCGCTAGCCTCTCCCAGTGACTCCATGCTGACGCCAGGCGCTAGCCTCTCTCTCCCAGTGACTCCATGTTGACGCTAGGCGCTAGCCTCTCTCTCCCAGTGACTCCATGTTGAAGCTAGGCGCTAGCCTCTCTCTCCCAGTGACTCCATGTTGACGCTAGCCTATCTCTTCCCCACTGACTCCATGTTGACGCTAGGCGCTAGCTTCTCTCTCCCAGTGACTACATGCTGACGCCAGGCGCTAGCCTCTCTCTCCCAGTGACTCCATGTTGACGCTAGCCTATCTCTTCCCCACTGACTCCATGTTGACACTAGGCACTAGCCTCTCTCTCCCATTGACTACATGCTGACGCCAGGCGCTAGCCTCTCTCTCCCAGTGACTCCATGTTGACGCTAGGCGCTAGCCTCTCTCTCCCAGTGACTCCATGCTGACGCAAGGCGCTAGCCTCTCTCTCCCAGTGACTCCATGTTGAAGCTAGGCGCTAGCCTCTCTCTCCCAGTGACTCCTTGTTGACGCTAGGCGCTAGCCTCTCTCTCCCAGTGACAGTGACTTCATGTTGACGCTAGGCACTAGCCTCTCTCTCCCAGTGACTCCATGCTGACGCCAGGCGCTAGCCTCACTCTCCCAGTGACTCCATGTTGACGCTAGGCACTAGCCTCTCTCTCCCAGTGACTCTATGTTGATGCCAGGCGCTAGCCTCTCTCTCCCAGTGACTACATGCTGACGCTAGGCGCTAGCCTCTCTCTCCCAGTGACTCCATGTTGATCCTCGGCGCTAGCCTCTCTCTCCCAGTGACTCCATGCTGACGCCAGGCGCTTGCCTCTCTCTCCCAGTGACTCCATGGTGATGCTAGGTACTAGCCTCTCTCTCCCAGTGACTCCATGCCTACGCCAGGCGCTAGCCTCTCTCTCCCAGTGACTCCATGCTGACGCCAGGCGCTAGCCTCTCTCTCCCAGTGACTCCATGCTGACGCTCGGCGCTAGCCTCTCTCTCCCAGTGACAGTGACTCCATGTTGACGCTAGGCGCTAGCCTCTCTCTCCCAGTGACTCCATGCTGACGCCAGGTGCTAGCCTCTCTCTCCCAGTGACTCCATGCTGACGCCAGGCGCTAGCCTCTCTCTCCCAGTGACTCCTTCTCTCTCCCAGTGACTCCATGCTGACGCCAGGTGCTAGCCTCTCTCTCCCAGTGACTCCATGCTGACGCCAGGCGCTAGCCTCTCTCTCCCAGTGACTCCATGCTGACGCCAGGCGCTAGCCTCTCTCTCCCAGTGACTCCATGCTGATGCCAGGCACTAGCCTCTCTCTCCTAGTGACTCCTTGTTGACGCTAGCCTCTCTCTCCCAGTGACAGTGACTTCATGTTGACGCTAGGCGCTAGCCTCTCTCTCCCAGTGACTCCATGCTGACGCTAGGCGCTAGCCTCTCTCTCCCAGTGACTCCATGTTGACGCTAGGCGCTAGCCTCTCTCTCCCAGTGACTCCATGTTGAAGCTAGGCGCTAGCCTCTCTCTCCCAGTGACTACATGCTGACGCTAGGCGCTAGCCTCTCTCTCCCAGTGACTCCATGTTGACGCCAGCCTATCTCTTCCCCACTGACTCCATGCTGACGCCAGGCGCTAGCCTCTCTCTCCCAGTGACTCCATGTTGACGGTAGCATATCTCTTCCCCACTGACTCCATGTTGACGCTAAGCACTAGCCTCTCTCTCCCAGTGACTACATGCTGACGCCATGCGCTAGCCCCTCTCTCCCAGTGACTCCATGCTGACGCAAGGTGCTAGCCTCTCTCTCCCAGTGACTCCATGTTGACGCTAGGAGCTAGCCTCTCTCTCCCAGTGACTCCATGTTGAAGCTAGGCGCTAGCCTCTCTCTCCCAGTGACTCCTTGTTGACGCTAGGCGCTAACCTCTCTCTCCCAGTGACAGTGACTTCATGTTGACGCTAGGCGCTAGCCTCTCTCTCCCAGTGACTCCATGCTGACGCCAGACGCTAGCCTCACTCTCCCAGTGACTCCATGTTGACGCTAGGCGCTAGCCTCTCTCTCCCAGTGACTCCATGCTGACGCCAGGCGCTAGCCTCTCTCTCCCAGTGACTCCATTTTGATCCTCGGCGCTAGCCTCTCTCTCCCAGTGACTCCATGCTGAAGCCAGGCACTTGCCTCTCTCTCCCAGTGACTCCATGGTGATGCTAGGTGCTAGCCTCTCTCTCCCAGTGACTCCATGCCTCCGCCAGGTGCTAGCCTCTGTCTCCCAGTGACTCCATGTTGATGCTAGGCGCTAGCCTCTCTCTCCCAGTGACTCCATGTTGACGCAAGGCGCTAGCAGCTTTCTACCAGTGACTTTGTGTTGACGCTAGGCGCTAGCCTCTCTCTCCCAGTGACTCCATGTTGACGCCAGGCGCTAGCCTCTCTCTCCCAGTGACTCCATGTTGAGGCTAGGCGCTAGCCTCTCTCTCCCAGTGACTCCATGTTGACGCAAGGCGCTAGCCTCTTTCTACCAGTGACTTTGTGTTGACGCTAGGCGCTAGCCTCTTTCTACCAGTGACTTTGTGTTGACGCTAGGCGCTAGCCTCTTTCTACCAGTGACTTCGTGTTGACGCTAGGCGCTAGCCTCTCTCTCCCAGTGACTCCAGGTTGACGCTATTGCCAGCAGCCCTCAAGCCCCAGGTTTAATGCTTCCCTTGGGTGCCACTGCCCGCCAGCCGATGCCAGCTCAGCCCGGTAGCTTGTTTACGCCATGTCCTGTGCCCAGGGACGGCTGGTCGCCTCAGAGGTGGGTATTAATAATTTTGTTTGTTGATCTTGGCACAGGAGGGCCTGGGAAGCGGCACTGAGGTTTCCTGTCCTTTCCCAGGGCAGGAGCCTGGCACCGGCCCAGGGCAGCAGTGGTCTCAGATTGAAGCTTTCCGCCCAAATATGTACATCAGAGCCGTCGAGTAATAAGAGACAGAGACAGGGCCCTCTGCAGAGCAGGCCTGGGGAAGGGCTGTCCCAGGGGCGTAGCTACCATGAGTGCAGCAGGTGCAGTGACACCGGGCCCAAAGCCCTGTGAGGCCAATTGAGCCCTGACAATACTGTCTCTCTTCAGCCCTGACAATACTGTCTCTCTTGAGCCCTGACAATACTGTCTCTCTTGAGCCTTGACAATACTGTCTCTTTTGAGCCTTGACAATACTGTCTCTCTTGAACCCTGACAATACTTTCTTCTCATCTCCTTTTGGCGCAGTCTCTCTTCCTCTTCCCCTCTCTTGGTGCAGTCTCTCTTTCCCCTCCCTTTTTGCTGCAGTCTCTCTTCGTACCCGCTCTTGGTGCAGTCTCTCTTCCTACCCCCTCTTGGCGCAGTGTCTCAGCTTCGGGGGGGAGGGGGAGGCAGAGGTGGGTACTACAACCTCCTAGTAAACGTATTTTTTTCTGGTGGACAGTTAGGTACAGGCACTTTCATTCGGGTATGGTGGGGTATATGTCAGATTTCACCAGGAATTTTACATACACACAAAGAAAGCACACACACTCTCTCCCTCGCTACTTTGAATAACTTCAAAAATGTTGTATATTTTACAAAGTATTATGTTTCTCTCACTGAGGGCTCCTACCAATCCACATTCCTCCCCTTTCTACTGTCCCTTAAACCCCTCTCGTGCACCCTACTTATCATATATGCTAGACCTGGCACCATTGGCGTGGGTCTCCCTTCCATTTTTGTTACTGTTACCTCATGTGCTTTGCTGGTGTTACCTGCTCAGAGCACTGTGCCACTGCCAATCAGTGCCACAGGGCAAGTGCTCCCTGTATAAAGTATATATGTTGATTGGTGTCCATGATTGACTTATTTTGTTTACTGTCAGACCCCAGTAAAGTGCACCAGGAGTACCAGGGTTTGTAACTCCAAATGCTGCATATTGGGCCTGCAGCACTGGTTGTGCCACCCACAGAAGCAGCCTTGTAAAATGTGTCTAAGGTCTGCCATTGCAGAACCTGCGTGCAGTCTGGTGCGGTCATTCTGGCTGGGCAAGTGCACACACTTGCCAGCCCCTTAACCCTTTCTTAACTTCATATCAGTCATCCCTATGGTAGGCCCAGGGGCAGGGTGCATCGTAAGCATAAGGTACGATAAGACCTGAAGTGTGTGGCATGTCCTAATAGAGAATTACAGCCATTTTCCTTTTTCACTATTGTAAGGCTACCTGTTCTCATAGGCCAGCATGGGCTGTTGGAATTGTTACATTCTACATTCCTAACAGACTCAGGGAACATGGTAGAAATTTTAGTTTAGTATGCCTTAACTCAGAATAATAAAAGACATCTTTTAGTAAAGGTTATTTTAATGTTCTGTGTTTGCAAAATACCACTTTTAGAAAGTTGGTATTTGCTGGCCTAACCATTTTAGCCCGCCTCTGCTAGGATGTGTATCTGCTGTCTGGTTTCTGTGAGTGACAGGGCTGGGGAATTCCAGGAGACAGGCTGGGGCTGCCAGGTGGTGAATAGAGAGATTACACCAGGATGGGTGGGAGGAGTGCCCCTTGACTCTGAATAGGGCTGTGCTCTGCCACCACAATGCTGGCTCCACCTCCTGGGCAGCGTCTGATGTCTCTGCCCTGCACACTGAAAGAAGAAGCCAGAGTCTCCAAAACAAAGTGCTCCAAAACTGGGTGAAACTAGGCTCAGGTCCCCTGGCCTGCAAGAACAAAAGAAATGTAGAATAAATATAGGAGCCCTGCTCCTAAGAAATTAGATCCTGAGCAAGAAGAACCTCTGCCTGACGAGAAGGACCTGGAGAAACTACAAGGAGGAGTACTGTCTCTGACCTGGGAGACTGGCCTGTGGTGGGTGCCTTGTTGCGAGAGGAGAGAAAAAGATTGAAGGAACTTTTATCTGCTTGTGCCTTTTCAAACAATCTCCGAAGGCTTGTGACTGAGCTTGCCCCATGAACGGAGTCCCAGGATTATTGGACTCTCTCCCTGTCCGAGCCACACTGCTCACCTCGCCGCCCCCCCCCCCCGCTGGAAGCTGACCGGAGTGCCTCACCAAGCCCAGACTGGCCCGTACGCACGAAGCGTACCGGCTGCCTCACCTCGCACTCGTGATCATTGGTGCCACGCCGCACTAAGAGAGCCTGGCCTGTACGCTTCGTATCGGCTGCCTCGTGCCGCGCTGTCTGCCTTTCCCCAGCCGCCCAAAACCGAAGGTACGGCTCGTACGCCGTGACCGCCCAAGGCAACCGGCATCTCCCGCCCCGCTCCTGGAGGCCCCCCTGCTCTACGCCTTGCACCAAGACGCCACCAGAGCCGGGGTGCGCCTCGTAGAGGAGCCGCCAGCATCTTGTTGTTGCCCACACGTCCCAGACGCCGCCTACAAGCCGGATTCTGCATCACAAAAAGGTACTGTTCTTCCAACGCGTACCACAGTGCGTACGCCCCGGGCCCAGAAGTCTGCAACGTTTGTTTAAATACCTTTTTGACATTATTTCCAATGGTGAGAGTCGGACAAGAGTGCGCAAAGCGCACAGGAACCAAGAACTACGCACTTTGTAACCAAATTCGTATTTCATTGCTAAGAAAGTATTGTGGCCTCATTTTTTTATCGTTATTTGAGTCTTGTGCTAAACCTTATATAAAGATACTTATTTTTTATACAAACCTAGACTGGTGTCCATTTGTGGTGTGACATTGAATTTCTGTATGTGGTCATAAATGCTTAACCCATAACGCTTTGAAGTTTAGCCTTGTCTGCTTGCGCCACACTACCTAGAGGGTGAGCAGGGGTTATTTTTAAGAGTAAGTCCCTTGCCCTGACTAGAGGAGAGGGTCCCTGCTTGTCACAAGTACTCACCTGTGCCAATCAGAGACCCTAAATCTAACAATATAATGTATTTAACATGAGATGCCAGCGTGATTGTTGGAAAATCTGAAGGTCCAACCCCCCCATCTTATTGAGGAAGCTACGCCCCTGGTTGTAAGACCTATCCCTCAACAGGAAGATCTCTCCACAAGAAGTCCCTCATAAAAAAGACATGCACAACAGAGTCATCCAGTGGCGGCCAGGCTGTTTGCCACTTCTGATCACGGCCTTGTCCTCCCGGGCTGCACTGGTCTCTCAGTAGGATTGCAAGCCTCAGTGCCGGCCTCATGGAACTGAAACACCCACATAGATTCCAGGTAAAACTAACCAAATCTATTTTTCCTAAAGCTCTCTCACTTCCCTTTGCACTTCTACCCTCATAGAGGCACCCAAATGCACCTTTGGTAATTTTCCAGGAAAACGCTTTACGTCGGCTTTTCTGCACTTTTTCTCTTTTTTACTCTTCTTTTAAAAACCTGAAAGTTCACTCTGGCTTGTGGTACTTTACGTCTACTGACAACAGGTAGCTGGCACTGTGAAACGTAGAACAACATCTGAATCACATTAAGTAAGAAATAGAACTTTTTCAGATGTGTTTTGATAAGGTGTTAGCCTATGAATATGTTTGCCTTTGCATAATAAGTAAGCCTTTAACCCCTTCCTTATTTTCTCTTTGTCCGCCACAGCAATAGACAAAAATAAGGCCTATTACCAAATTTCCATAACTGCCATTAAACACAACCTGTTGCCCTAATAGGGTGGGAGAATCCACTCACCTTACATAGCACATACACAGGCCCTCATCTTTTGAGACGGCTGGATCTTTTGGTCCTGAAGAAAGACATCCAACCCTTTTGGGCGACACAGGGTGAAACATGTCGACCGGCCACTCACCAGGTGCTTTGGACCTATAATTATCCAATTAGGCCTTGTCCTCCGGGACTGCACTGGTCTCTCAGTAGGATTACAAGCCTCAGTGCCGGCCTCATGGAATTGAAAGACCCACATAGATTCCAGGTAAAACTAACCAAATCTATTTTTCCTAAAGCTCTCTCACTTTCACTATGCACTTCTACCCTCATGGAGGCACACAAATGCACCTTTGGTAATTTTCCAGGAAAACGCTATACGTCGGCTTTTCTGCACTTTTTCTCTTTTTTACTCTTCTTTTAAAAACCTGAAAGTTCACTCTGGCTTGTGATACTTTACGTCTACTGACAACAGGAAGCTGGCACTGTGAAATGTATTACAACATCTAAATCACATTAAGTAAGAAATAGAACTTTTTAACATTTGTTTTGATAAGGTGTTAGCCTATGAATATGTTTGCCTTTGCATAATAAGTAAGCCTTTAACCCCTTCCTTATTTTCTCTTTGTCCGCCACAGCAATAGACAAAAATAAGGCCTATTACCAAATTTCCATAACTGCCATTAAACACAACCTGTTGCCTTAAGAGGGTGGGAGAATCCACTCACACCTTACATAGCACATACACAGCCCCTCATCTTTTGAGACGGCTGGATCTTTTAGTCCTGAAGAAAGCCATCCGACCCTTTTGGGCGACACAGGCTGAAACATTTCGACCGGCCACTCACCAGGTGCTTTGGACCTATAATTATCCAATTAGGCACCGCCCACTTTTTTAACCTTATCCCTCCCCTGTGAAAATAAAAATAAACTACACATGAGAGAAGATATTTTCAATATGTTTTATATTCCAACACTCTTCCCAATCATGACTGTCACACACCATGACTGTCACGCATCCTGGTGGAGGATGACGAACACCTGGAGAACGGGACACTCAGGTGCTAAGCCATATGATGATTCATTCCACTTAATCAAATAAGTGGAGAAGCAAGATATACAATGCTGTGACAGTGTGGCTGAGGGTCCTCATCTAAAAATGTGATTATTTAAGTTCTGGTCTCTCAGTAGTTAGAGACACCCAGTGGTGGCCAGGCTGTTCATCTATCTCTGACCAAGTACTGGGTTGAGGAGTAGCTCCCCGCCCCCTACCCAGCAGCTTGAGCTTGCTGATTGGCTCTCTAGCCCCAAAGCAACCATGTGCCCTTCTTTCATACCTTGCCAGACCACTTGAGGTTTGTTGGGTGAACCCCAAAACAGCCACCTCCATTTTGTTTGCTGTAGCTTCCCTTTGCCTAACATTGCAGTGAACCAAGGACCAGGAGGTGGTAAGAAGAAGAACGAAATTGTTCTGTCTATTTCCTGAGACTTTAAAAGCAATTCTCCTCTACCTGATATTGCCTTTTTTTCACCTGTTTGTCGGATTTGCACTTTAATATCTGCTGTTTCACCGGCCCGTACCTGCCTACATTTTCCTGTTGCATTGTGGGCTTTGTAGTTCAAAAGCAGCAGTTTTCACCTGCCAGTGACTGCCTCAATTTACTTGTTTGTTTTTGGGCTTGAAATCTGCTGTTTCACCTGCCTGTGACTGCTTAATTTTCCCACCTACTTTCTCCTTCAAATCCGTACTCACACCTGTGTGTAAGCAATCCACCCCCAGCTCCCTTTTGTCTTAGCAAGTGAGTGAAACATGAAACCCCCCAGACAAGAAACAGATGTATAATACCTCAGAGGCTAAGCAGAGTGTGCTCTGCTCTTAGAGTTTAAACTGTGTTTGAAAAGTGTATGTAGCACTCGGTGTTTGGCCAGGAGAGTGAATTGTTTAAGTGTGGGAAAAGAAGGATTGTTAGAGGCCTAATTTAGGCCCTTACCAGCAGAACTCCAGAGTGTGCCTTTGGCACGGTTGACCATGGCACGCTAATACAAAGACTCTACGAAGACAGCATAGATGTTACTGATCTTGATTGGATCACATCCTACCTTCAGAACATAACTAATGTCATCCATACCCCCCATTTCTCATCCAAACCATACTTCACAAAAGCAGGGGTCCCTCAAGGCTCTATCATCTCGCCCATGCTTTTCAACATTTTACATGAAGTCATTACCGGCATTGATCAATCAATTTCACCTCACGTGCTATAACTATGCAGATGCCACACAAATACTCCTTAAAGTAGTAAGCCCCAAAGACATTGGAAACTCACAAATGTTCAGTTGTCTCCGAGTTGTAGATTACTGGATGACTTGGAGCCATCTCAAATTGAATGCTTCCGAAACGGAAATGCTCATGTGTGGCGATTGTAAAAAGTATGACCCACTCGCCGCCCGGCCTGATGAACTGGGATCAGCGCCTAAAGTATTGAAGGTAGTAAGAAACACCAGAATTACCATGGGCTCAAAGCTATCAATGAATGCCCAAGTGGACAAACTAGCAAGATCAAGCTTCGTTACTATAAAAACTCTGCAACGCATCTTCCCCCACCTGGGATTTCCACACAAGGTCAGGCCACTGTCTCTCTTGTTCTGTCTGAACTCGATCTCGCCAATAGTCTCTACCATGGATCATCTTTAGCAACTATGAAAAGACTACAATGGATTCAGAACTCGGCTGCTAGACCACTCTTATATATAAAGCTGCAAGACCACATCTCTCCTACCTTGAGGGCTCGACATTGGTTGCCAGAAGATCCACGTTCAAGCTGCTTTGTATCACCCACAAAGCGATACATGGAACGGGACCGCTCTTCATCAGGGATAACATCTCCAAAAACATTCAACAATGAAACCTCTGCTCTGGAGTGGGACCCCGCCTCAAAATCCCAATATACAATTAAAAAACATGGGCGGCACATCTTTCACTGTTCAAGCAGCCAAACTATGGAACTCTTACCCCCAACATAAGATCCACAGATAACTATCTTATCTTCAGAAAACTACTCAAGAATTGGCTCTTCTCCACATAACTACCATGCTCAAACAGATATATACAGCATGTCCCTCTATATATAAGCATTTATTTGGATTATAGATGCGTACCTACATATGTGTATTGCTTTGTATAAACATGTGTAATAATCTTATTTATAAATATATATAGATATTCGTTAGTTCTGCTTAGCAATTGTGCATATTACTTATTGTTATATTATTTTATGTGCAACATCTATATAGGTGACTGCATAAATAAGTACATATTTTATAACTGTTTATCTACAATTGCTTCAGTATTGAATTTGAAAAAAATATGAAAACAAATAAATTAAATTAAAGTAAAGCAACACTTGAAAGTCTGAGTTTATTAAATACAACTTAAATCGACATATATTACCTTCCTTATACATATATACCTTCCATGTAGTTATGTATCTTTATATGTATTACTTTACTTCTAATTAAGCATCTCCAATGCACTAGCCTATATCTCACCCTATATGTCTATCAATAAATCCTATAACCCCCACTCTCTTACTGATCCCAAACCCATTCTACTAATGTAATCCACAAAATAACCCTTTCTAGACTCTTCCCTCCCTGCATCATCTCATACCTGTTTTACTATTCAGATCTTCCTAACAAGCCTTTCTAAACCTTTCCCTCTGACTCTTCCACCCTCCACCTCCCCTTTTACTCACCCCAAATCTCCTCCAACCACTACCAAAAAAAAGAATGCATTTGTAGCATGATCTATTAAGGAAACTAAGACAGGCACCGGATCATCATTACATATCTAGATCCCTCCTGATTGGTGCGTGGTCTATAGATAGAACTAAGGCATGGACCGGATCATCATTACATATCTAGATCCCTCCTGATTGGCGCGTGGTCTATAGATAGAACTAAGGCATGCACCTGATCATCATCACATATCTAGATCCCTCCTGATTGGCGCGTGGTCTATAGATAGAACTAAGGCATGTACCGGACCACGAGTACAGATCTAGAACCATCTACAGCAGCACGTGGTCTACAGAAAGAACTTGTTCTTCCTCCATTAACTTCCAGAGGGTTCTGATCACGAGAATGTGTTGGATGACTGTGCTGTTCTTGTGTAGGTGGGAGTAGTGTAAACAGTCCAGTATAGTTGAGTGTGTTGGTCTTGGCCGGGGTGGCTCTGTTTCTCTTTAGCTGTCCTCCTCTCTTAGGGTCCTCTTCAAACGTATGCTCTGTGCTGTGAACCTGGACTGCTGTGTCCTTCGAGACAGGATCCTAATTTCATCTTCACATGGGCAGCAGACTTACATTATACACCAGATCTGGCAGACACCCGGAGGCACTGGTGGGGCATTTACAAATGATGTTATCAATGCTATCATTGTACACGTCATCAGTGATGTAAAATGTGCGGGTATAAGCAGTGCATAGTGAGGCTCTGAATTATAGTCAGTTCATGGCTTGAATTATAGATATTTCAGTAAACTACAACTGTGAATTTCAGTGTTTCATTTAGTTTAAAATGTAATATTTCAACTGGCATTGTAACATAAGTATTACCTTTGTTTTTTCAGTGAATGCCTCAGGATTTTTAACATAAGTTACTGTCAATATATAAAAGGCAAGGGCATTGGATTTGTCCATAAAAATTTAAATCAAGCATTTGTAGTCAAATCAACATGTCAGTCTTTTCGAAAACTCATCGAGCCACATAATGCAACCAAAAGACCAGCCTTTCATTCCCAAGCTGAAAAGCAAAATCAAAAGCTCTGGGAATTCTTGCACCTTAGAACAACTCTTCCTGGGGTTTTATTCTACTGACCCCAGGAAATATAGTGTTACTTTTTTAAGTATTTGTGGGGGGTTGGTGCACTCCCTGCAGCCCCCACAACACATAAAAAACATGCTTATGTTGCTCTGTTCCAGATTGGGGCATTAGCATGCAGCCACGTGTATGTAAATTAGCCCATAAAGGGCATTATGGGTTATGGGTTATTCCTTACCAAGTGAATATTAAATAAGTTGCTCTGGCCACTCATTTATCATTCTTCCTTTTTTGTTTTTTTCTAATAGTCATTTATTTTTCGTGGGTGTCCTGCTCCCACCTGGGACACCCACACTTTACATTTTGTTGGAGGCAGCCTGCCTGGCACCTGCAAGTGGCCCCATGTGTTGTAAGGATCATGTCTTCCATCGCAGAGACTCCTTTTTCATTTCAGTTTGAAGACATATGTTATTGAACACGTAACAAGTGATGAATTGATATTTCATCAAATGCATGTTTCTGGCATGTGATTTTGTTCTGTAAATATATAATGAATAGGTTGGATTAACAAGATCAATCAAAAACACATTCAATGATAACTTAGTGACTATTCAGCTTTGAAATTATTCCAGCAATGTCATAAATCGTTTTACTGTTTCCCTTCATACTTCTACTATCATATCTGTTTTAAGGCTCGGGGAGGGGTGCACGCCCCTCTCCCCATTAGAAATTAATTGGCCCTCACCATGCACTACTTGTGACATCACATATTGCATCACACTTAATTGATGACATAATTGATGACAACACTGTATATGGTGGGGGGTGAGTTATAGTTTCTTAAGATAATTAAATGAATTGCAATGTTTTTTTTTAATTTAAAGTGGTATGTTTTAACTGAAATGTTCTACTAACTATAACCCGACTTTAATCTTTCTTTTTCAGTGAAAATATGTGTGTGTGTGTGTGTGTGTGTATATATATATATATATATACATATATATATATCTATAGAGATATATAGAAATATATATATAGATATACACACACATATATATATAGATATGTATATCTATATATATACATGCTACACATTTTAAGTGCCCTATTGATTTAGAGAGTAATTGAATAGTTTAAAGAACAAGAAATAAATGAGACCTAAATGGTTACACAGTGCTTATGGGGACATTTGCATAACTTGGTGAAAAGTAGTGCCAGCAGAAGGAGATGAGCAAATGAGCAGTGGGTTTAGAGCAGACGAGATAGATTGGTGGCACCAGAAAGATCGGCTTTTAGGTTTTTCCTCAACTGCAGCAAGGAGAGAGACTATCCATAGACGTCATTTAGGGGTCGCCAGGTGTTGCAACTGCAACTCCTGCCTTTCGTTTAAGCATGGGCGGAAAATCCGTTACGCTCGCGGATTTTGCGGATTTTCGGGAAATCCGCAATCCGTGAGATTTGCGAATTTCCCGCAAAATCCGCAAATCCGCGAGCAGCGGATTTTGCTCGCGCTGCTCGCACTGTTCGCGTGAGTTCGCGCCCCGCGAATAAGTGCAAAATTGCAGAAATACGATCTTAGCAAAACTGAAAGTAACTACTTACCAGGTTCAAAAGTTCAGGCACATCATTAGTAGCCATTTCCTGTAGTGCTTCCTGAGGGGCCCCTCCAGAGTTCAGTTGCCAGTTGAAACTATTATGTGACCCTGCTCTGAACCTCAGAATAGTTACACATATGCCACAAAGGTCCTGAATTACAGCTAAGGGAGACAAGCAGGAGCCAGGCTGGAAGTTAAAATCCATTAATCAGCCCCTAATTCATTATTGTCAGTTGGGGCAGGGCAGGTGTTGTAACTAATTTTGCAACAATGAAAGCACTTAGCAAGTGCAAAAGATCACTAATCAGGGCGCACTAAGGAAGCAGGTGCCAGCTAAAAAAATATTCTGTGACACATTAATCAGCCCCAAATTAATTCAGGTCACTTGAGGCAGGGAAGGTGTGCTTTGCTTTGCCGAAAATAATGTACACTGGACAACCAGAGGGTGTGGTGATGAAACAGAGGGTGGCATGGGTGGGCCAGAGGGTGGCATGAGTAGTCAGAGAGTGGCAGTGTTGACAGAGAGTGGCAGTGATGAAGAAGAGTGTCCCAAACAGGCTGGACACGTAGAAACAACAAGTTCGCAAAACTTGCGACCCGACAGGTAAGTTCGCAAATTGCGAAATTGTAAAAACCCTCGCGAACTGGCAGAAACACGGGCGAACACAAAAAAAAAAAAATCCGCAAATTCGCGGGAATTCGCGGATTTTGCGGATTGCGAATCCGCAAATCCGCAAAATTCGCGGATTGCCAATCCGCAAAATCCGCTCATGCTTACTTTCGTTGCGATACCTGGCACTTCATATGCAACCCCTGGCCTCAGAGTTGGTGAAATCAGTGCCAGAAACACAGGGGCAGCTCTTCCGTAAGGCATCAGCTGGGACACCACTGTCCATGCTGTTTGTCGTTTTTTAATTACACTGATGATGTGTTGCTCGCGTATGAGTTTACCTTAAATAAATGAAAAGACATGAGGCGTGTGGCAAAACAGGAACAAGTTGGTTTAATTAAACGCTGTGGCTGGGTGAGCCTCGACAGAATGCGTCTGCTCAAAGTCTCTAACTGTACAAAGTGTTGGCCGCTGTTATGTACAGTTCATGAGATGCAAAGAAGCAATTTTCTACATTTACAAAAAGCCTCTTAGTCATAAATCGCGATTGCGGGCATCTGATAAGGACACATTTGGCTCCCGACCTCTGGGAGAGCTAATCTGGGCCAGTGTGTGTGCCCAGATGTCCAGCAGGAGGAGTACATGAAAGCTACGTGTGGTGTGCATGTCATGTCCTGATTGGTTGAGTGTTTGCTTCTACATGTGGTATCTAGCTTTGTGGTATTTTGGGGAACGCGAGCCCTTGGTCAAACATGTTTTATAGGGGCCAATTTCCTCGAACTTGTCTACGGTGCAACAGTCTATCTGTGGGATCAATCAGGGGTTTCCCTGGGCGTGTGTTTGTCTTTAGGTTAAGAGAAACCCCACCTGTGACCTGGTATTCGATAGGCGCGGGTGTGGGTCATTGAACTTGTCTAACCGCGTATCTCTGACTCGTGGTTAATGGTGAGGTCACCTTTGGGGAATTCGACAGCAATGATGCGAGTTCATTGTAACTCCTGGAAATAATACGGCAGTCACTGGTATCATTTTTATCAACATCCTAAACATTGTGGATAAGGTTGTTATAGCATATATTGACATTGTTCTTACTGGTATCAACGCAGTTACGTTTGCTTAAGTCATAACGTACATCGGCATTGTTATTGCTGGTAGCAGTATCACTATATGAGCACGGATTATGACATACATTGATCTTGTCATTGTTGGAGTTGGCACTGCCTTGTGGGTACCGGTTATGACATATATTAACTTTGCATTGATTGGCACTGGCATGGTTGTGTGGGAACAGGTTATGGCATAAGTTGACATTCCATCTATTGTTAGTGACGTTGTTGGGCCTGTACACATCATAGTAATCATTAACATTTTATTCACCCATTCCAACAAGTGAATACCATATTATTCACTATTATTCTAAAAAACAAATGTGAATAGTATATTATTAACTATTAGTGTGATAGAAAATGGAGTACAATTTGCTGTTATACGACCCTCCCTGGCAAAAGAGGTAAGTAAAAAAGGCTTTTAATGTATGTGTGCGTGCATGCAGATGAGAGTGTGTGTATGTGTAAGAGTGTGTGTGTGAGTGAACATAATGGTTAAATGGCGTGTGATGTCACTTCCGCTACCCCTTTCCTTTTGGTGAATTCTATTGATGTTTAAGAGACTTTCTAAGGTTCAATGAAAGCTTGTTTCACAATATTAGGTTTAGGAGAGAGAAGGCCTAATTCAATTACTTTAGGGGTCCTTTGGATTTCATATTTTGACTTGAAAGCCTGGTTTCTAGTTCAGCATCCCCAATATGTGGTAATTGCCTGCTAGAAAATCTGGTTTGTTCCTGTTAGAAAATTGCTATTTTATAGTGTCACCCAAGTTTCTGAACCCGTTTTTTGTTTCCATAGGACTGTGTGAACTACCCCTGCTAGCCAGTGGTAAACTGCTAGCGCTTTCCGTTTTAAACTTGGCAAAATTGGCATACACATGATTGCCACATTTTATTTACTTATGAGCCCATAAAATATGGTACTGCAGGACCTGTCGATTAATTGCGATGAGCGGGCTGTGGCACTCCTTGCGCCACTCATTAAAGTAGCCCTATGAACCATGGCCCAGGCATTCCATTGTAGCCTAACCGCGCAGTTTACAACTTCCCTTGTGACCTGGCAAAATGAACCCTTTGCCAAGCCTAAACCTTCATTTACCATATTTATAAGTCACCCTTAGGGTCGACCCAAAGGCCCACAGCTTAGAGTAGGCCTACAAACCCCACAGGACAGGGTGTGCAGTATTTAAAAAGTAGGAAAAAAAAGTTGCTTTTCCCTGAGGTAAGGCTGGCCTCCAGTAGACCAACGTACAGGGACGCCTCGCTGTACCTGTGTTCTTGACCTGCTGAGGATTGCTGCCATTTATCTACTTCTTGCGGAACCCGCTCCGCGGGTCCCGCTGCGTTGGGAGGCTTGCCTGCTGTCAGTTGAAAGGGGACGCTGAGGGAAGACTATTTGCCGGGGCTGCGAGCGAGTGCGAGTGTGCGCGCTCAACTGGGACTACATATCCCAGGAGCGCCCGCTGCCTGCCTGATCTGTTCCACCTGGGCCGCTCTCCCCGACCCCTCCCCCCCTACACGGAGCTCTTATCATCTGCACCTTTGGACCTGGCGAGTGGGACGCCTCGCTGTACCTGTGTTCTTGACCTGCTGAGGATTGCTGCCATTTATCTACTTCTTGCGGAACCCGCTCCGCGGGTCCCGCTGCGTTGGGAGGCTTGCCTGCTGTCAGTTGAAAGGGGACGCTGAGGGAAGACTATTTGCCGGGGCTGCGAGCGAGTGCGAGTGTGCGCGCTCAACTGGGACTACATATCCCAGGAGCGCCCGCTGCCTGCCTGATCTGTTCCACCTGGGCCGCTCTCCCCGACCCCTCCCCCCCTACACGGAGCTCTTATCATCTGCACCTTTGGACCTGGCGAGTGGGACGCCTCGCTGTACCTGTGTTCTTGACCTGCTGAGGATTGCTGCCATTTATCTACTTCTTGCGGAACCCGCTCCGCGGGTCCCGCTGCGTTGGGAGGCTTGCCTGCTGTCAGTTGAAAGGGGACGCTGAGGGAAGACTATTTGCCGGGGCTGCGAGCGAGTGCGAGTGTGCGCGCTCAACTGGGACTACATATCCCAGGAGCGCCTGCTGCCTGCCTGATCTGTTCCACCTGGGCCGCTCTCCCCGACCCCTCCCCCCCTACACGGAGCTCTTATCATCTGCACCTTTGGACCTGGCGAGTGGGACGCCTCGCTGTACCTGTGTTCTTGACCTGCTGAGGATTGCTGCCATTTATCTACTTCTTGCGGAACCCGCTCCGCGGGTCCCGCTGCGTTGGGAGGCTTGCCTGCTGTCAGTTGAAAGGGGACACTGAGGGAAGACTATTTGCCGGGGCTGCGAGCGAGTGCGAGTGTGCGCGCTCAACTGGGACTACATATCCCAGGAGCGCCCGCTGCCTGCCTGATCTGTTCCACCTGGGCCGCTCTCCCCGACCCCTCCCCCCCTACACGGAGCTCTTATCATCTGCACCTTTGGACCTGGCGAGTGGGACGCCTCGCTGTACCTGTGTTCTTGACCTGCTGAGGATTGCTGCCATTTATCTACTTCTTGCGGAACCCGCTCCGCGGGTCCCGCTGCGTTGGGAGGCTTGCCTGCTGTCAGTTGAAAGGGGACGCTGAGGGAAGACTATTTGCCGGGGCTGCGAGCGAGTGCGAGTGTGCGCGCTCAACTGGGACTACATATCCCAGGAGCGCCCGCTGCCTGCCTGATCTGTTCCACCTGGGCCGCTCTCCCTGACCACTCCCCCCCTTCACCTATTGGCGACCTCATTCTATATTGAGCGCCTTGTATCCCCGCTGCGCGGGAGCGCGCGGGAGGGCGCCGGGAGAAGCCCGGGACAAGGGCGGGACCGTTTGAGGCCGTTCGAGGTCTGAGCGGACTGGACTGGGCCATCCCTCTAAGCCTCTCGATACGGGCTCCATTGTCACCACCAGAAACCATGTCATCTAGGGAGTATAAGGTGAGGGCGGCAAAATCCAAATTAAAAAATGGAACATTGGATGATTTCATTACCAAAACCCATTCCGCCATAGATAGTGAGATTGCCAAAATGCAGCGTCGAGTCTCATCTGAATTGGACGCTGCAAGGAGGCTATCAGTGGAGATAGCCGCGGCAAAAAAATCCTCCTTAGGTGCCTTCGCTTTTGCCAAAACCCCTGACCGCTCTACCGCCCAGCCACCGAAATTGATTGAAACCATTGTAGATATCCATCAGTCAATTGTTTCCGCTACACCCACACCAAAGGAGACCTTACCATTGCCTCTAGTATCCCCTACTACTTCCCCAAAAGTATCTATGTCTGGGGGAGTGGAGGTAATAGAGGAAATGAATGAGTGTAAGAAAGATGTGCCGGTGTTGGGTCCAGAATTTACATCTATAGGGCAGGCTGGGGGATTTTCTGAAAATAAACAACAAGGGCCATATACCAAAAGGAAGCGTGGTAATCAAACATCATATGCTAGGAAAAAGGTAAAGGTTGCAAAATCCCAATTATCCACTAAACTGCCTTCCCCGCCCCCGGTGACAACTACACAACCTTCTGACTCTACTCCCGTGGTCAATATGGATGCGTTAGAGATAACCCAGGACAGGGACAAATTGATAATAATGAAGGAGAACAATGAAACTCCTCTTTGTGTTATAAATGGGGAAGACTTTGAATTCTTGAATGTAGTGTGGGAAACGCTCAAAAAGCTTTTAAATCCCTTTGAGGACAGATTAGCACAGATAGGTTCCCAAATTTCCAATATGGAAAAGAATTTTTTACAGCCAGGGAAAAAGCCCTCCTCTAAGGAAGACAAGGACCTAATGATTGGTGTTGAGAAACTTGTAAAAAGCCTATTGAATCCCCTGATAGAGAAAACTCAAATAATAAATCTAAAATTAGATCAACTGGAGTTCTTAACATCTAAGAACACCGCTCTATTGGAAAGCCTGGTAGGAAATAAAAAACAACCAGCTCCCATAGACGGTAAAACTAAAAGTGATAATATCAGTGTAGGAAAAAAGGGCCTTAAGCCTAATCAGATACCTCAACCTCCACCTAGCGGTACTACTCCCTGTATTACCCCCTGTCCGGTACTAACTCCCTTAATAAAAAACCACCAGGGGAACACAGTGGGACAAAAGCCAAGTAACTCGCTGGTGGTAACTACGCCAGTTGTTACATTTGGGCCTGGCCAGATTGATAATAAAGAAAAAGATAAAGATAAAGATAAAGTGAAAGAAACCCCATTGAGTAAACCTCAGGTCCCCAGTAAAACTCCACTACAAGGTAGACAAATCTATGTAAATATACCACCGGAGTCTGCTCCATACATGGCTATCTTGACGGGTGTACCATTAATCCCAGAGAATAAATACGAGAAAAATGAGGACCTCCTGAACAAAACAAAATATTGGCTAAACACAAATAGGCCATTAACTGAGGATACTATCACAAAAATCCTAAGTGTACGGAGGGTTCCCTGGGTTGGACCTAGTAAAAAAGACCTGGAGGGTGACTGTATATTGATAAACTTTAGAGATAACTGGGTCAAGGATATTATCTGCAGTAAGGCTAGGTTTGGGCGGATGGGGGATATCCAGTGCATTGGTCTAGAATATTTTTATCCCAATCTCCATCAGTCTTTCCCTGACCCAAATTCCTCTCGCCAAGGATATGGTATAAATAGTAGACATCAAACGGGGTGGGCACATAATCCAAATATGAATTATGGCCCGCATCACCTTTATACTCCTTGGCATGAGACAGCTAATCTTATGGGGCTACAAAGTATGGGAAATTTCATGCAAGTCCCTTATAACCCGCGAAGATCCAGGTTCATGGGAGCAGAATATCCTGGCTGGTTCCCAAATAATAATAATAATTATAACAACAACATCCAATTGAGGAATGGATTTGATCCTTTGATGAACCTAGATGAGGTAGATTGACTGTCGCCCAGAGTTAAGGTCATAGAAATATCAAAAATTGAGGGTATAAAAGTAGACCAAGGGATATGTATTCATGATGGTAATTCAGTGCGGGATACTCTTGAAGGCGAAAATGCGACCACTGGACACCTACAGAAGGGGACTGTTGCCGTGCCGATGGCCAACATAGATAAGGGATATGAACAGAATATGTTATCATTGCTTAACCCAGATACCACTGTTGTAGGAGATGTTTTGGGAAATAGAGATGAAACGCAGGGGTCTTCACCTTCATCCTCATCTTCATTGATTTCCTTATTGTGCTGGAACATTTTCGGAATAACAAATAAGCTAGAGGATGACATTTGGATAGACTTTGTGAAAACTCATGAAATCTTGTGTCTACAAGAGACATGGTCTAAGACCACCTGTGACATTGAGGGTTTTCAATCATTGGCTGTCCCGGCTGTTCCATCTACATCGGGAAGGGCCAAAGGTGGAATATTAACTGCTTTGTCTATAAAACTTCAGGATTCCAAAATCTCATCACTGGCAAAAACAAACTGGTACCAAGTATTCTTGTTGGAGCACCTTTTCCCTGAACCTGTGTTATTAATTAATTGGTACTATAACATCTTTAATGGGCATGACACCTCAATAATTCAGGATTTGGAGTATGTCTTGGTTAAAGTCCGTGGTAGGCACCCTTCTTCCCCACTTATCTGGGTGGGTGATTTCAACTGCACACTTTGTATTCATGCAGGGTCGAATGTATGTGGTCTGGAGGATCTGAATGCTCAGCCTCTAAACCACTTTAGGCACACACCGCAGGGGGACGCCCTGAATAATATCATCTTAACAAACGATCTGTGTATAGTAGATCCCTGGTCCCCCCCAGATACCTTGCATTTACCAAGCTTTCAGGGTTTGAGGGGTGAAATGAGTACAATTGATTTTGTTTTGGTATCAGGCACCTTTTTAAAGTATGTAGATAAGTTGGAGGTGGTAGCAAACCCCGCCAGTGATCATAACCCTCTAATATTATCAATCTGGGTTCCGACACATGAATCACTAAGGTCCTGTGAACAACCTATTCAGTACAAGAAAAATCAGGGTGTCACTCTGAAATGGAAGAAGATAAATGTGTCCCAGTTGCAGGATGACATCACTGCAAACTGTAAAGCCGAAATAGATACATGTTTAGCAGGATCTGATTCTCAAAAGGTCATAGTAAGTTTTGAGAAGTTGTGTTGTCACATAGGACAGTGCCTAAAAAAGCCTAAAGGGAAAGGTGGCCAAAGGGCCTTTAGATGGTTTGATTCTGTGTGCTCTGCGACGCATAGGTCATTAAAATCAACTTTGTCCCAAAAGCCAAGAAATAAGGAGCTTGTAAAAACCAGTAGGAAAGCTTATAGAGATGCCATTACAAAAAGAAAGCAAGATTTGAGAGATGTGGCCTGGGATGACCTTGAAAAGGCAGCAGAACTTAAAGATAGCAGGCTATTCTGGGAGGTTATAAATCGCCCCCTTTTTAAGAGTGATAACAATGAAGCTATAGCTATGCAGGTCACGGCCGAACAATGGGTCCAACACTATAGCAAGATTTTTAACCCCAAATCATATTCATTTATTTCGGGGGTGGAGGAGATAGGGGGCGTGGTGGAACCATCTCCCTCGGCTTTGACCCTCAGCTCATCAATTACCTTGATCGAGATTGAGGAAGCCTTAGGGAAAGGAGCATCTTTAAAAGCGCCAGGCCCCGATGCTGTTCCCCTTGATCTTTTTAAATCTAATACTAGCCTGTGGGCACCCATCTTATTAAATGTATTTAAAGCTGTGGTGGTTGGTCGCATCCCCGGCACATGGAAAGAGGCAACCGTTGTGCCAATTTTTAAGAAGGGTAACAGATCTGATCCCTGCTGTTACCGCCCAATTTCTTTGATAGACTCTGCTTGTAAAATTCTTGGCAGAGTCATTCTGGCGAGACTGGAAAGTTGGGCTGATTCGGTTGGCCTATTAGTCGACTCCCAATATGGTTTTAGGCACGGAAAGGGGACAAACGAGCAGTGTCTCAATTTGGCCCTGATCCTTGGCAAGTATATGAAGGCCAAAAAATCTGTTATTCATTTGGCCTTCATGGACCTGACAAGTGCTTTCGACACAGTCTGCAGGAGTAAGTTGTGGAAGATGATGACTGATATGGGCTTTGAGGAACCCCTGGTGACCTTGCTCCGTAGATTGCATGAAGCAACAAATGTGTCCATTAGATTTGGTCCGGGAGGGGAACTAACGAAGCCAATACCTTCGACGGAAGGAGTACGTCAAGGATGTATCTTGGCGCCTTTCCTTTTCTTGGTTTACACAAATGGTTTAGAACAATACCTATTAAACCAGGGTTGTGATTTTCCAAAAATTAATGGTAAAAGCATTCCAATGCTTTCATATGCGGACGATACTGTCCTAATGACATTAACAGGCAACAGCATGCAAACGTGCTTAAATGCTTTTAACAAATTCATGCTTGATTTAGATTTAAAGGTAAACTTTGAGAAATCCTTTATAATGTCCTGTGGCCCAAAGGGGCCGTCAACTAGGAAGTTCGAGGTAAACAGCCGCACAATAGGGAAAGTTGATAACTTTAATTATCTTGGTAACCTGTTTGACAGTAAACTAAGTTGGACACCGGTAATGAAGGTCCGAGCCCAGAACATGACAAGGGCTATAGAGGGGATCTTCCGCTTCTGTAGTAAACTGGGGCAAAAACACATTATGCACCTCAGAACCCTTTACACCTCAAAGTGCCTATCCGTTGCCACCTATGGGGCAGGGGTGTGGGGGACTGAAATGCCTGCCGCAATACAGGTGGTAGAAAATAACTTTATAAAAAGGGTCTTGGCAGTTCCTAAAAGTACCTCAAACACCTTTTGTCATGAAGAAATTGGTATGGTCAGCGTATCTGATATAATCAGTATGTCCCCTTTACTTTTATGGGGTAAAATTTGGCAATCAGAGGACTTGCAACTAACTAAAGAAATTATAACTGATTGTATGGCTTTAGATAATTCCAAACAGATCCCCTGGTTATCGTATGTTTGTAACATGCTGAATAAAATTGAACTCGGTTTCTATTTCAATAGCCCTGAGAAAATCAAGGGGAATTATAAAAATGAGATAAAATTAAAGTTTACGAAGTCGGGTATCCAGCCTCTTATGGATAAAACTGGCACTGAAATCGTGCATGTTTGTAAACCATACCCGCAGCTCTATTTAACATTTACTCTTAATGCGCAATGGCGATTTCTGTTAACACGGTTTAGGCTGGAGACTCTTCACTATTTATTTGCTTTCCCCAAACAAGGGGGCTGGGTTAAGAGACTGCTCCCTTGTCCATGTAGTAACAAGGACAGGCAGAGTACCTTACATTTGGTTCTCTTCTGTTCCCTGTATAAAGAGTCAAGACTCCGGTTTATTAAACCTATTCTGACGGGTAGGCAACCCTGTACCTACAGGGAAGGCTATGAACATTTGTTATCCTTATCCTCTGTGGAAATCTGTTGCGCAATGTTAAATTTTATCAGAATCTCTCTAAAGATCAGAAAGAATTATGGGTAGCTTTATAGGTTAAGAATATTGTAAAACTTTTAAACTGTAATTTTTTTAATTCTGTTACTGTTATTATTATGTCTTTTTTATGATCAAATTGTGTTTACAAATTAGTTTTAAATGGCTAGTAGAAATGATCTGAAATGTGATATGATTGTTTGTTCAATACTTTTATGATTCATTTTATGTATCGAATAAAGTTTTTGAATACGATACGACCAACGCTAGATTACCCTATTACATTTAATAACGGCTACATTCAGTTTGGAAGCAGCTAGAGAAATATTTCAAAGACTAATTTTACCAGCAATTTTAAATCCACCTTAATGGTAAAGCCAGATTTTATATTACTGTTTTGGATCTGAAACTTTCAGAAAGTTGTAATTTTCCAACCTAACCTCGACATTACCTGTGTCTAGTGTCACCCTAATGGCACATCTGAAGTGTCTGTGCATTGCTCCAAGACACTAGACAAAGGGTCTTGAGTGTGGGGTGGTGTTTCCTTTTGTTTGGCAGGATCGCTCGGGGGCTTTGTCTATGATGTAAGTAACTCCAAAGGAGGCTTCTGCTGTCACAGGCAGATGTAGCTAACACCTAGGCCTGCCCTCTCTTTTGTCCAACCAGCCAGTCAGGCTCTAATCACAGTGGGATGCTTTCTTTACATTACATTGCAAGGTCTGCTGGAGGCTTACATGTAACACTTGGGGTGTACTTCAAAGGGGCGAGGACAGGATACTAAAACAGCTCTTGCACATTCACTGTCCAGCTGGTGAAAGGTAAGCTGTTTTCTACCAGACTTCTGTCTCTGAGTTTGTTGGGAATATACAAGGACTGCTTCAAACTGGATTTTGGTGTTAGATTTGGGAGCACACTAGGATTACCATAGTACCCTACCCAATCAGCCCCCCGTTCAAGTTCAGTGTGGCCAAAGACTTCTGTCATCATGAAAATGCCCAAAGTTAGTAGAGGTTTGCTCCAGGAACCTCTACCCCATTGGTTGGGGCATTCCCCAGGGGTCATTCCCACCCACTAGCTCCAGTCAGGCATAAATGTAGCATCTCCAGGCACCCACTTCACAACACTCTGCTAAGGCTGAAATTCTTAGACTGCAGAGGGTTCAAAACACTGCTGCCAGAACTCTTCTTGGCTTGCTTAGAATGTGCTCTACAACGAGCGCTATTCGTTGGCTACACTGGCTGCCTGTGGCAAAACGTGTAGAGTTCAAGTGCCTCTGCTTCGCTTTTAAAATTCTAAAGCTCTCTTTGCCAGACATCCTGGCCAACCTACTTGCACTGTACATTCCTGCCTGCCAACTCGGTCGATGGGTCGGCATCTGGCAGTTGTCACTCGGTGAGGAGAGTGCGTGCAGGCGGACGCTCCTTTTCTACTTTGGCATCTAAACTCTGGAACAGGTTACCTTTGAATATTTGCGGCATGGATAATTATATGTAATATTGTAAGGCGATCAAAACATACCTCTTTCCTCCATCCTAGACTTTCCTTCTGGTTGCCTTGCAGTTTTCTGCTCTCTGCGCTGGGAGGCCCCTTTGTTGGGGCAGCTGTGTGCTTTAGAAAACATTATACCATAACATAACATAACTCGGAAAAAGGACTGTGCCGCTTTCTGTGACCTGAGTAGCCCTGGCGACTGGACCTGCTCTCCCTCTTGTACCCAGGACAAAGAATTGGAATCCAAGGGTCTTAAGGCTGACCTCCTGTTTAAAGCTTCAGGGACACAACTAGTTACAAGAGGCCTGTACCTGAAACTGCCCAGCTGACCAGCGACAAGTGGACCTGGGCTGGAACTTGAAGTGGCCTCTGTCTGACACCCTGTGTGTTTCTGAGTGCCTTCCCTAAAGTCCAGGGGGCTTTATAAGTGAGCTCCTGTGGTGGATTTGGGCTTAAAGGACTAAAGTCAGAAGGTAAACTCTTTGACCATGACTAACCTGCATAGTGACTCAGAAAAGGGGGTGGTGATGAACAGAGTGTCTGAATTAAGCAGACCACTCTTACCCAGTCCAAAGATCAGGGCTTGATCCATCACCGTTTTTTAGCTCACTGCACCATCCCAGCTCAGAAGCTGGCTATATGCAAAATAGTCTGTCCCTGGCCCAGTGCATCATGGGAACAGGGCAGACCAAACTAACCTGCAGAGTGTATCTGACTTGCACTCCCTTACATTCAAGGTCAAATTGCGTCTAGGTCATGTTCTTCTACCACGATCATTGAGTATTAGTGGCACCTTGTGCTTTATTGGTGCTGTTTTTAAAAAAGAAATTCATATATCTGGTGCCTCGCATTGAATGTTTGTCACTTGGGTACATTTCACTCTATTTATGTAATTTGTTTTGGTATTTTTATTGTTTTGCATTTCAACTTTATTTCTGTTTTAGCACTGCATAAATACTTTACACATTGCCTCTAAGGTAAGCTTGTTTGCCCAGTACCAGAGCTACCAGGGGGTGGCGCTCAGGTTTATTTAGGGACTTTTGTGGTTCATCCTGACAAGGATTATGATTATTATTTGACGTGGGATTGCACCATCTAATGCTCCCACTTTCTGACAGTTCCTGTGAATGCCTTTGAGGATTATGCAGAGTGATTTGAACAGGATGCATGCTGGGAGCGAAGGTCAGTGGAATTGTTGCACAGTGGGTGTGATGTGTTTCTGTTTCCTGTGTTTGTGATCAGATGGACCCATGTGGTGAAGAAAGGCTTGAGTGGAGCCGGGGTACCGGCTGGTACTGTGGTGATTGTCGTGTCTCGGCTCACCAGCATGTGCAGCAGCCATAACAACAATTCAGTGAGACACGTGATCTGTCAATGCCAAGTGCCCAACATGTTTATATTTAACACCGCGCTTACGTCATGGCCAACCTCATACGTGGTGGCTCTGCGGTGAGAAGTGGAGTGACCATGGCTGTGGGTGGCTGGTAATCAGTTCGCAGGAGGGGCAGGTTAATTGTGTAGCGGAGGAGTTTAAGGGTTTTGACACAATCCTTGAAGGATGTCTGGTGCCTGCCTGTCTGTCACGACAGCTCCTCCCTTGCCCTGGACCTCCCCGGGCTGACTCTTCCTCTGGTTTCTGGAAGGGGTTCTCTGTTTATGGAGAATGGGCTCTTCCAAAAATGGACCCTATCTCTGTGGGATAGATGACCCCTGCGTGGGTCTCACAGTTTCCTCCACATCACATATTTGCTCACAATGCTTAATTTGTACAAACATAGGTGCCAAGGCCCTCTCAAGGAGGCTAACATAACTTTCAGTACTCATTGCCATGGCCAGCACTGCCAATGGCAGTACCAACACAACTACTTATCATCACACAACTACGTACTTGACAATTCAGACTGCTTTTTTCCAGACCATGGGCACGGGCCACTTGGCGACCATAGCACATTTCACAAAGATACATGCAGGACAGGACCCCACCACTTCTTTATACCTCAAAGCAGCAATGAAGGGGTGGAAATGGGCTGAGGGGGAAAAGGCAGACAGCAGGCGACCAATAGAGTTCACGAGATTGGGCCAGTTTATGGAGGCTTTAAAGGGATGTATAAGGGATGTCTGTGAGCAACACCTGTTTAGGGCAGCCTTCTCCACAGCATTCTTTGGAGCCTTTCGAAAAAGTGAGCTAGTGGCCCCTAGGAAGAGCAGGCCGGCAGGGCGGTGCCTCCAAGCCACTGATGCGGTACAAAAGGGGGTGGTGATGGGCGGAGCATCTGAATCAATCAAACACTCACCCCCAGTCAAAAGATCTGGGTTTAATCCATCACCGTTCTTTAGCCCACTCTGCCACCCCAGTTCAGACATGGCAATATGCAAATCAGTCTGACCCTGTGCCTCATGGGAACAGTCCAGTCCGAACTGCCAAGCCATGCCTTCCTTGGACCGGAAACAAGCTTCCGAGGAGCGGTTTCTGGCATTCCAGCCGTCTTCAGCCCGGCTTGCTTGAATCCAGTGGCAAAGTGAGCAAGGGACTCACGTCTGAGCCACTGATGTCAAACCCAGGACAGCCCGGGTTTAGATATTACTAAGGAAGTCCAAAACTGATCAGGCTGGCAAAGGAATGGTGGTGCAGCTACAATGCATCAAAGATCACAGCTACTGTGCGGTGTGCTGCTTGTTCTCATACATGGTGGCTCCCCAAACATCAGGTTGGGAGCCACTTAAGCAAGTTCCAATTTACAACAATGATGCGCGATGCCCTTGTACAGCCGGGCTACACCCAGCGGTGTTTGGTTTCCTCTCTTTTAGGATTGGCGCAGCAACCTCAGCAGCACAGTACGGCATGTCCGAAGCGGGGATACAGTCAGTAGGAAGATGGCGGTCCCAGGCATACAGGACCTACATCAGGCCCCAGTTGCTGTAGAGATCACCGGAAGGGCAGCAAAAGGGGCGCTGGCTGAGGGAGCACGGCCATCATTACAAGTGGACGCTGACATTTGTGACCATTGTTTCAGCAGGAATACGCCCCCGCCTGCTGTGGGTAGTGGGCCACTCGTTCGTGTCCAGAATGCAGACCTGGTGGCAGTGGGGGCGGGGGCCACAGGATGACGGGGCGACCGGTGAGCACATGCATCTGCTGGCTGGGGAAACCAGAGATGAGATGGAGCCAACTAACAGCGGCTCTGAAGAATCTGCGGGCAGACACAGCCTGGCACTCAGACATGCTGATTATACACCTCGGGGGTAACGACCTGGCACACATAGGAAGGAAGGCCCTCCTGCAGGACATCCAGGCAGATCTCACGGAGGCGTCCAAGATCTTTGGGAGCACAACCATCATATGGTCTGAAGTGATTAGCAGAATGCAATGGAGGGGAGCCGAGTCGCACAAGGCAGTAGATAACTCCAGACGGAAGCTGAACATCGCACAAATTTAGTAAGACCAATGGCCGGGAAAGCATCAGGCATGGGCTCATCCACCTGGGCCGCCCTGAACTCTATGGGCAGGATGGGGTGCATCTATCTGAGCAAGGGATGCAAATCTTCTGGGTCAACCTATTGGGATCAATGACCCTGGCAGGTTGCAAAGAAAAAAAAAAAAAGAGAGGAGAGTAGAGGAGAGGAGCAACCGGACCTAAGGAATTCGCGGGGAGCACCAGGAATACGTTAGCCTCCCAGACGGCGTGGCAGAGAAGTAATGGTACAATGGTTGGCTAAGGGGACACACCGACAGGGTGGTGTGTAGGAGGATGGCCACTCACTTTGGGATGCCGCACAGCAGGGTGAGTTGGCCTAACAAAGGAGGGGGTAGCAAACGGAGACGGCACTAGCAGCCCAGACCCCTCCAGATGGCAGGGCACAAACGAGAGGGACATGGTAGCGAGTTCGGGCCTAACTCCGTGGGAGAAGCTGCCCCCCACATGCAAAGGGCGAGGAGACCTACCAAACGATGGTCCCAAAATGGACAAGACAAGAAATTTGCAAACTGGGGATGTGCACACAATGTACAGCATTGCATAATGTGTGACATGATAAGGATAAGCTTTATGACCCATGAGATGAAAGTTCGCAAATGATAACTAGGACCAGGGGTCGTACGAATTATGACCAAGAAGAGTATGTATGTAATCCAAATAAACTGCGGCCACTATAATCACAATGGGCACAGTGAGGGGGTTATCACAGAGGCCCCACCCCCACTGGAAGGGGGGTTCATGGGCCAGCGCCATAACGGATGTTGAGCCCTGCAAAAATCTGGTTTTGGGAACCCTGAAGTGCCCAGAAGCAGAACAGGTAGCCCGCGCCCTCCCCACGGGTGCCAGAATCGCACCAGGACCCCCGTCCAATGGGGGAGCCTGGCAAGATGCAAACCCTCTAATAAGGGAACAACACCCACAAGGCGGCAGCGCTAAATCATTAGGCGTCATCCTAGACAAAAAGGCTCAACCTACATTCACAGATCAACACCATCGCCAGGAATGCACGCTACCAATTGTGCCTCTTCTGGGGGGTTGGGCATTTCATTCCTCAGCAAGACCTAAAAACTCTGGTACAATCACTGATTCCCTCCAGATTGGACTACAACAACTCGCTCCATGCTGGCCTCTCCAAAACCCACCTTTTTCCTCTAAAATCCATCCTCCACTCAACAACACATTTCGTATTTTGGGGCCAAAAGAAAGGATCACATCACACCCTTACTGTTTTCTCTTCGCTGGCTTCCCATCGAAGCAAGGTCAATTTACAAGTCTGCCTGTATCACCCACTAAGCCTTGCACAGCTCCACCCCTCGCTAACTGGGGAATAACATCAAAATCTCAGGAGGCTCTAGACCTTCAGACAATGCGGAAAACTTACTGCTCGAACCTCCGACCTTCAAAAGGGAAAGATGTATGGCTCAATCCTTCTCTGGCAAGGCGGTAGAATTTGGAAGTCGCTTCCTCCGAACCACCGCCTCTATCGCAACTTTTGAAACAAATATTTTCTTCCAAAGACACTTCCAGGAATAATTCAATTAATTTCATGACCATCACGGCCGCTCAGCATTCACATGAGTTCAACTTTGTAAATTATGTATTCTACACCTGTTTTAACCTAATTTTGCCACCTTAATATTTTTTAATAATCCTGATTGTACATGTAACTTGTTAATGTACACATTCGAATTCTATCATTTGTACCATGTGTAACTTACTTGGAAGTGCTCTAACACATCTGAGTAAAGTTTGCGCTATATAAAACTGCATTAAATAAAAAAATACAATAAATAAATAGGGGGCTTTTCCCCTGACCATTATTGTCCACCTGTTGGTTCAATCATCATATGAACCTATTGTGGCCCTTCTCCATGCAGGCCACCGCCTACATTGACTGCCTCCAATAATGTATGTTAATGTTTGCATGGGTGTACTGTGTGTATGTGACTCTGTGTAGCATGTTATTTTACTGCAACGGGGGAGGGCCGCATGGGCGCTGGCTTGCCCTACTCTCACCACTTGCAGCTGACCCCAGGGGGATGCTGGAAGATGCTGAGGGGCCCCAGTGGTACCCAACGGGCTGCAATCACAGTCTGTCGAGGACCTCAGACTGGGAAGGAAGTGTATGCATGTTGTGTTCGTGTTGATGGCTCCCTATGGATCAACAGTCCTAGTGGGCAGAGGTGGAGTTTGCGAAATCAGTGACCACTTGCGATTTTTAGGTCTGGCTTCATAGCGCAGCTGTCACCAGATCTCATATGATTAAAACAGCTTTTAGGAGAACTACAGAGAAGGACTGAGGCTCCACCCAGAAGTTGGTTCAGCTGGGCCAAAGGTGTGTGCTTCCACAAAAAGAGTGCTTATCTTTCAAGCAGTTATGGTGATTTGTTTATGAAGCGGTGTGAGCCAGGGCTCTTTGTAAAGTCAAGCTATGGCGTCACACAGGAGTGTGCTCATGAGGTCACACACATGTCACTGCGAGGATGTTGACTTGAGAAATATTGTCTTCTTCTCTGGCAGTAGCAGAGCTGGCAGGAGGGCAGTCACGAGGATTGTGTTGCTTTATTGCAGTCTCAACCATCTCATCCCCTCCCTTTCCATCACAAACTTCAGAGATACCTTAACATTGCACACCTCCAGAGAATGGTGTTTTTTCTTTCTAATTCCTAGTTCAGAGATTTGTGGGCTGGAGACACATACATGTAGAGGTTTGGAGAGACAAACTGGTACAGGTCTGGAGATACATACATGTAAAGGTTTGGAGAGACATACATTTAGAGGATTTTTTAAGCTTCGGAGCTCCAGTTAGCTTATTGCTCACTCTACAGTGTCACTACATCAAGGTAAGTATGTGGGGAGGATCCGTACATGTAGTGTATTGTAATTCTGTTTGTTAGGCTTGTTTACTTACGTCATGATAAGAATGTATTAACGCTGTTTGGAGAATGTATTCCTTTGATTGTCAGGAGCCTACTGCAGTCAGGAGTTCGAAAGGCTTTGTCAGTTGCTTATCGGACTTCGGACTGGTGAGGCGCTCCTCCTGTGGTTGTAACCTTTGGATTAAACTTACCAGTTTAACCTACTTCGTCTCTCCTTGGATGTCTTAAGATCACACGTGTACATTGCATATTTTACATCAGAGATGCTTTTACTTCACAGGTAAGTTCGTAAGTATTATTTCTAGGTTATTTATTTTTTTATTCCAGAAAGCTAATTCATTTATTGGTTTTAATTTCTTATACATTTTAAAAGACAATGCCATTACGTTTAATTTACTTCAAATGTAATATTGTTATATATTAAATTAAAATATTATATTTATTATACTCTAATTTTAATTTACCTTTCCCTCAACCCTAAAACCCCTTACTACTTTTTAATGCAACCCTTCACTGAACCCAACAAACTCCTTAGTACCCCTAATGCTTTCCTTCCCGAACCCTAAATGGCTCCAACTTCCCCTTACTGCTACCCATCCCTTAATCCTAAAATCTCCTTTACTACCGCTACCCATCCTTTACCCCCAAAAAGCCCTTAGTACTCCTTAACACCACCCCTCCATGAACCCAAAAATTCATTTACTATCCCATAATGCTATCCTGTCCTACACCTTAAAATTCCGAACTACCCCTTTCAGCAACCCATCCCTGAATCCTAAAAAAACTTACTATCCCTTAATACTATCTTTCCCTGAATCTAAACATCCTTACTACCCCTGAACACTACCCATTCCTGACCCCTAAAATCTTTATTACTCCTTAACACTGACCTTACCTGAACCCTAAAAGTCCCCCAGTACTCATTAAGGCTACCATTTTTTAACCCTAAAAATTCCTTACCACCCCTTAACATTATGCAACACTTTACTTCCCTCCTGTGAACTCTAAACACCCTTTCCATCCCTTAACACTACCCGTCGCTGAAAGCTAAAACCCCCTTCCTTTAGAATGCATGAGGTACTGTTCTATATATAAAATAAACTCTACTATGTTGTTTGTGACATTCAGTTATTTTTGTCCTACATGCATCCTACCCAGGAAGTAATATTTTTGCTACTTTTCCCCAGCATTGGAAAAGCCTGTAGGGCAGGCTTCAATGTGATAAACAACATTTGTGCATGCAATGCATGTAAACAGGATTTGTGACTGTCTGTGTTTGCAATTGTTTATACATTGAAGCTTTGGCAATTCGCGTTACGTCTAGCGTTAGCGAAGACCTTTTGATTTTACACAAACACTTGCCTGTAATATACTAAGCTACAGGGGCTTTTAGCCAGCCCTATTACATTTTTGATCTGCAGCAGGGTCAATCACATGTTGTTTCCATATAGCTCTTCATATTGCATAGTAAAGTGGGTTAGCCTACCTTAGCTATTGGTTCTTTTCTGTGTGAAATATGGCATGCTGCCTAAGCACAGTGTAGTCGCCACACATAAAATATTCCCCTTCACTGTCAGGGATTGGCAAGCTAATGTGTTATTTTGATGTTAGTACTTTTGCTTTGTATGTTTTTAGAATAAATGTTAACAAAACCATTACGTACAACGGCAGCCAACACCAGATCTATTGCTTTTGATAATGCTTGTTGGAAATGTGAGAGATGGCTCAAGGCAGTGATCACCAATACTGGGGTGTAATTCTCCTTGTGAAAGACAAAGGATTTTTGAAGGAGTACTGCATAGCTCACAGTGATGCCTTTTATAATCCACAAATGAATGGACTGGTGGAGCGGATCAACACGTTGGCCAAGGACAGTACACAACTGGTGTAGGTGAGGGGTTTGTTTGGTGGACGTTAAAAGAAATGATACACAGTGCCTCACTCTACTTCTGGAGTACGTTATTTCTTGATAATGGGTGTAGTTGGGAAAAAAGATGGTATCTGGGTGGATATGAAGAAAGTGTGTTTTAGGGGTGAATGAAAAACAGATGAAATATAAAAAAAACTGTGACAACACAAGAGGAAGATGCCACTTATCCAGTAATGTGGTCAAAGTGCGGAAACTGGTGAGGTGAATCAAAGTATTTACCTCTTGTTTTGATACTTGTAAATAATAAAATGTTAGAGGTTTCTAGGGTAAAGTTGAAAGTGCTCCCATGAAATGTGCTAACTAAGCAAAACAGTGAATGAGTGTCATTTTGTTGTTAATTTATTTTCTTTTTTTCTTTGTTGTCTACCAAGCTGCCTGTGCATAGTGTTATGTTGCTTTGTATTCATTTTGTTAGGAAAGTGAGATGTGTTACAGTAGGAAAGGAAGATAGTTGGTGGTGGGGCGGTAAAAGTGAAACTTGCAGACGTTGGAGCCTGTACTGTAGAGCCTACTTGTTAAAACGTTGTTCTGCAGTCCAAAGTGCTGTGTAGGTTGTCCAGGTGCATTTTCACCACTTTGTGTGATTGATGTAAATATATAATTTACTGTCGTAATTTCTATGCAGGTAAGTACTTAATCAATAATAACTCAATCGGAAAGAAAGAAGACAGAGTCCGTGGTGTTAGAGTTCTTAGGGGTTTTATTCCTTAAAAAGGAATGGTCAAGACCAGGATATCATGTTCTTCCCACCACAGGGGTGGAAGAAGGGATAGAGCGCTGTTTTATTAACAATACATAGCTTATATACTTAATTTACATCATAAGAAGTAATAGAGTAGGCGTAACAGCTGAGAGTAGACAAGATAACAGCATCCACGTGTTACTAGTGCGTAATCAGAAGGCGTGGACTAGGCGTAACTGGAGGTGTGTGCTAGAAACGTCACAGATAGGTGTCACAAAGGGGTGGCACTAAGCAGAAAGTTGCAATGTCAGCAGAAATCAGAGGCTTGGATGCGCGCGCAGCTGCATGACGTGTGATTGGCGTGAAACTGGAGGGTGCAGGGGGCTTGACATTTACACTGACGGAAAAAGACAGAAGTCTGGCATGTCAGATCAACTTGTGCTTCTATCATATCTGATATCTGGTGTTTTGGGAACTGAGCTATCTGGGCGGAAAGGTCTCTGGGGCAGAAGCTATTCTATACTGACTGTGAGTGCGTGTATAAGCGCCTGAGTGTCTGAATGAGAAGCGTGGGGCATGGGCCTTCCATGGGAGCATGGTAACTGAGGCTATGAATTATTTGCACGGAGACAGGCCGGCCCTTTGGCTCTGCAGCTGGGGAATGTTTACTGAAGCTAGTAGGCAGGAATGTATTTTCGAGGAGCGGAACAGATAACTCGAAGGTTGTAGTCAGTCTTGGCAGGCAGCAGGCTGAGCTAAGCGCGGTGGGCCGCGCTGGAAGTAAGGCAGAGTTCACGGGTACGGGGGCAGCCTGGGCTGAGGCTTTCAGAGTCAGAAGGAAGAAAAAGGCTCGATGGTAGAGATTCTGGGCCTACTTTTGCCAGAGCTGAAAAACATGTAGAGTACACTACAAAAAGACGTTGGCATAGTATACTTAGGAACGGACTATCCAACCCATTCAGGGTGGGTCTGAAAGAGGACATGTTAACGTTGGACGCAAATGTATTTGCGTCTTCATAGCTGGCACAGGAGGGAAGTTACATGCACTTTAACTCGTACATGGAGACGGTGGGGTACACGCTAGGGAACACAACTTGACCAAAATTTATTTCCTCATTCCCTCCTTGTTCCCTACGGACCCTTCATGATATATCGATCATCATAAATTGATCAGTTTGTTCTTGTAACATAATTTGTTCGTCTCTCTTCTGTTGTCTGTTTGAGAGAAAACTGGAATGTTCAATGCATGAAGTGGCACATAGTCCACATATCGCCGGCCCACACTGCAGGCACAGGCAGCAGCTGAATAATATGACAAGGCCAAAGCCTAGGAAGGATAGGATCTTCCATCCCCTAGCGGTTAACGTTGTCCAGAACCAACCGGACCAAGTCCAGGTGCCTGGATTCTGATGTATCTGATTTGCAATTTTATGCAGACGTGTAATAGCTTGATATACAGATGGCGCGTTTTGTGGAATGAAAACACAGCAACTTGACCCGATGACCTTACAGGCTCCACCTCTATCTGCCAAGATGACGTCAATAACAAGACGATTCTGAAGGACAACAACCCGCATGGCAGATTGCTCCTCTGTTAGGTTACCTAAGGCGGAGGCAGTTTCATGTACTACAGCTTCAAGGGTTCTAGTTAATCTACGTATTAATTTACTGTTTTGGACGGGACCTAAAAAGAAAAAGAATCCTTTATTAAAATCGGTGTATTGTTCCCATGCCGTTTCTGTATAGTCGACAAGCGGGAGATCTCTTCGGAGTCTATTCTTTACTAGATTTGTGTTTCTGTGGTAATCAGGAGGGCCTAGAAAAACAGGTGGCAGAAGGAATGCAATATAACAGGTACCATCCCAATCTGGAGGCAGACGTATGTATGCGGTATGACCACAAACAAAATAGGAATGACGGGTAACTTTAAAGGATGATTTACCATGATCACTGAATTCGACCACAGTAGTACATTTACTATGACCTAAGTGTACTGAACCTTTCTTTCTGACACATAATTCACCAGTGACTGGTAATACTGGCATAGCGGGCAGGACTGGTGCAGCTTCGGATTCAACAGTAAGAATCATAAGGTTAACCGTGTAATTACTCAATCCATATACTTCATTTTCTAGATCAGTTCCTAATCTAATGGGGAGTCCCTCCTTATCAGGGTAACAGACGTTGAGCAGGACTAAGTTCAGATTTCCCCAAACCCAGCTCCCGTCGAGGACAGCAATATCAGAATCTAAGGAATTAATTATTTTGAACCATGCACCACAGGAGCCGTTGTGAGTGAACGGGTACGGAAAGAGGGGCAGAGCTCCCTTGTAATTCTGGTAGGGAGGGAGTCGGCCACATATCCAGCAATTTGTAGCGTTATTAGTCTGATGGGAGTGGTGTAACATACTAATGAATGTGTTGTTGCGCAGCGCAAGTCTGTAAGAAAGTTCATGTGGAGGTAACTCGCTAAAAGAGTGTTCAGCAGAAACGTTGTAAGCAGATTGTTCACGCTTGAAAATAGGGCAATAGATTGGAAGAAGTACACTCGCAACAATTATCAGAATACTTAGAAAAAACATGATTAACAATGTCACTATACAGTGACTACGCAGTGATTTGCAGTATGTACGTTTCTTGAATTCTCTCTCTCTCTCTCTATCTCGATCTAGGGGATACATGTCAGAAACTATTTAACCGATTCACCTAGGGGAGGACTTAAACAATTAAACTGTCTGACTTGCTAGATTGAAGCTTGAGTCTGTACTCCTCTTGGGGAGTTTTCTCTCGTTTGGAAACTTCAAAGTCACTGGGCTCGATACAGTCTTTGGAGGGGGTGGACGAGCCTGGGTCGGATTTCAGTCCATTACATAATTTAACATGGCTCATGTGGATCCACCCCTTTTGGCCCTCCACTTTCACCGCTGTCCTCGTAGTAAGTAGAACGGTCTTCGGCGATTTCCAGCGGGGTTCCAGCGGACTTTTCCTGTCGAAGTTCCTTATGAGAATCAGGTCACCTGGACGGACATCATGCGGCTTTACATCAGTGTTGTCAGGGAAGGCTGCGGCAACCTGTGAACGACATGATTGGAGTGCAGACATCAAGGAGGCAAGGTAATCTGTCAACATGTTACAATCAACATCAGTAATTGCCTTAGGAATGGGCGTCCCCCACATATTCGGTGGTCTACCAAAGACCACTTCGTACGGGGATAGTCCTGATCTCGAATGGGCAACCATTCTCATATAGAACAGTGCCACTGGCAGGGCGACTATCCAGTCGACCCCTTTCTCTTGACATATTTTAGCAAGACGTGTCTTTAGTGTCTGATTATGCCTTTCTACAAGGCCTGCGGCTTCGGGATGTCGGACACAATGGAATTTCCATTGATATCCTAGCAGCAAGGAAACCTGCTTCATTAATTCGGATGAGAATGGCTGACCGTTATCTGAGTACACGACACGAGGCATGCCGTACCGTGGGAAGAATTCACGAACCAGCTGCTTGGCAGTGGTCGGAGCAGTGTAATCTGGGACTGGGTAGGCTTCGGTCCAACGGGACAGTGCACAAACAATTACGAGGACATATTTGAATCCTCGACAACGGTCCATCTGGATATAATCCATCTGGAGGACTTCAAAAGGATGATCGGGAGGATGAAATCCACCTTGCTCTACAGGGACGCTTTTACCTGGATTGAACTGACAACAGATCATGCAAGTACGCACTTTCTGTTTTGCTGCTGCTCGTAAGTGTTTATTGCTCCAGAGATTCTGTAAACTGTCTAACATCGCTTTTTCTCCTAGATGTGCTGGACTATGTGCTGTATTAATTATGACTTGAACCATAGAGTCAGGGAGAAACCATGTAGATTTTCCCTTCGTCATCCAACCTTGATCTGTCTGGATCCCTCCTAGTTCAATCCATTTCTTTATTTCATCTGGGGTAGCATGTGTCTGAATATCGATAACATCTAGTGCGGGATCCCTAACTGTCATACAATTTGTCGGTCCTATTGTCTTTGTCATGTCAGCTGTCTGAGTGTGAGTCAATGCTGTATGTTTCGCTGTCTGATCTGCCAGGTCATTACCCTGGGAAACAGGATCTGTAACTTTAGTATGTGCTTTACACTTCATGACGGATATGCCTGAAGGCAGATGTATTGCTTCTAACAGTGCTTGAATGAGGGGACCGTGTTGTATCTTGGCACCATGAGAGGTCAAGAAACCTCGTTCTTGCCATAACATTCCGAAGTCGTGTACGACTCCGAACGCATAACGGGAATCAGTGTATATGTTAACATTTATGTTCTTGGCTAGTATACAGGCTCGGGTCAGAGCAATAAGCTCTGCCGCTTGAGCAGACAGTGTGTCAATACGATGTGTTTCTTTGACTTCAGTTTCAGTGGTCACTGCATACGCGGCCACTAACTCTCCTGTACTCGTTCTCATGCATGAACCATCCACATAAAGTGTCAGGTCTGGATTTGTCAGTGGGACGTCTGTCAAGTCTCGTCGGGGCTTTGTTACTGCATTAATAATTTCTATACAATCATGCAGGGCTGGATCTGTCATAATTGTAGGTAACAGTGTTGCGGGGTTCAGAATGCTGCAGCGTCTGATTTGTATGTGTGGCTGGAATAACGTTAACTCATAACCTGTCAGTCGTGCTATAGTCAAGTGTTGAGTCTGGGTTCTGTTTAAAAGAACCTCCACAGAATGTGGAACTTGTACGGTTAACTGATGGCCTAAAACAATTGAATCGCTCTGTCTGATTGCTAGTGCTGTTGCTGCTACTGACTTCAAGCACGCAGGGAGTGCCTGGGCTACTGAATCCAATGTACTGGAAAAATAAGCGCAAGGCTTATGTGAACCTGCTTGGTCTTGAGTGAGGACAGACAATGCTGTACCATCACGTTCTGTAACAAAAAGTGTAAACGGTTTGCTGTAACATGGTGTCGCTAAAACTGGTGCTTGACATAATGCTTTCTTTAATTCCTCAAAGGCTTGTGTATGTTCCTGAGTCCAAGGAAGGACAGTCGAAGTCGCTGCCTCCTGCGTTGTTAACTGAATCAGTGGTTTAGCTAGGAATGCATACTGAGGAATCCATTGTCTGCAGTACGAGGTGAGGCCTATGAAGGCCCGTACTTCTTTTTGTGTCTGGGGTTGTGGCATATTTGCAATTAACTGAATGCGATCGGGAGTGAGCTGTCTCCCCACTTTGGACAGCAAGTGACCCAAGTACACAACTTGCTGAACACAGAATTGTAGCTTCGAAGGAGACACCTTGTGTCCCTTGTCTGCCAGAAAATGTAAAACTGTCAGTGATGCTTGTTCACATTCGGGCTCACTTCGTGCGGTGATCAGCAGATCATCGACGTATTGCAGTAAAGCGGTTTTAACTGGCATTGTGATACAATCAAGTTGTCTTTTCAGTGCTTGGCTATAGATGCTGGGGCTTTCTGTGAATCCTTGAGGTGCGCGTGAAAATTTGAAACTGCGTCCATTTAAACTGAATCCGAAGAGATATTGGCTCTCTGGATCAATAGGTACGCTGAAGAAGGCGTTCTTGAGGTCAATTACAGTGAAGAACGTTGCTTCTGAATCGATAGCAGTCAATAAGGATGAGATGTCGGGAACCACAGGGTACTGTGGAATAATGCATTTGTTTAGTTCTCTTAGATCAATCACCAGCCGATATACTGGCGGTGCATTTGGATCAGTACGTTTAAGAATCGGAATGATGGGTGAATTACAGATATTGGAGTCGGTCTCTACGACCACTCCCTGGGTAATGAGCTCTTCAATGATTTCCAGTAAAGCCACTACAGCATCGGGTGGTAATTTGTATTGTCTGATTCGTGGTAGAACTACACCTTCTTTGAGTGTAACACGGTATGGGGTAATGTGCATACAACCTACATCAGTTGGGCCTTTTGCCCACAGGTGGTCTGGTACATTTTTCAATCTGACATCAAACTCACGCAACATATAATGACCCTTGAAATCCCGCAGAAAGAGTCTAACTCCCTCTGGAGAACAGCAAATTATGGCTCCTAGAGCCTTCAATGTTTTAATTCCTAACAGATTTTCTGGACATGATTTCGTAAGTAACAAGTCTGTAACACGTGATAGTGGACCCACAGCCAGGGGGACTGGTTCAGATACTTCATTTACAATGGGCTGTCCTGAAAAACCAAGGGAAACATTCTGTGAGCCTGAGAGGGGTGCCCCTGGGACTTCATTATGACTGATTGTTGTGCGGCTTGCCCCTGTGTCAATTAAAAACTTTCTGTCTTTTCCCAATACTTGACTGTGTACATAAGGACCTTCTTGATCTACAGGAATCTCAATAAGAGGCAAGCCAAACTCCCTCTCTAGGCTGTTTCATGTATATCGTGGATAATCGGGGTAAGCGGACTGGGCATACTGGTACATCTGCTGTGAAACTTGCTGAGACGCGGCAATGGGCTGCGGCTGTGATACCGCTACTGTCTGTGTTGTAGGTGAAGAAGCATGCGTAGGCTGTGTATTCTGCATGGGCTGCATATTCTGTGAAGACTGATGCTGGTTGTGGTCTTGTCTAGGCGGATGCGGTCTTTCTTTAGTTTTACCTGTCGCTATGTTATGTTTCAGAACGGGGCATTCATGTACGTAGTGACCTGGCTGCTTGCAATAGTTGCATGTCCCTTTAACGGGAGCTGCGGCGTGACCTGTCTGGGTCATACCCTTTCTATTCCCGTCGGTATGGACCGACTGGGCTACTAACATTTTCATTTTCGTGTCTTTCATACGTTTTTGTTCCTGATCCTGTTCTTCTCTAATTCTGTTCTGATGGTATTGTAACATTTGTAACATCTGTGATGGCGTGTTTGCTTGCCATGTGCTCTCAACCTTGTATACACGATTCTTAACTGCTAACAGGGAATTCTCCACTAACTTTGATACAAAAAGATGCGGGTACGACTCGCTACTTGGTTTAAGACCACTATTAATAATGAAACATTTCTCGAATCTTGAATAGAAGTCACTAGTATCTTCGTCGGGTTTCTGTTTACATGCTGAGATTGCATCCCAGTCTTCTTTTCTAGTTGTCAATAATCTTGGCAGAACCTGTACTATCAGACCTGGCAGTGCTTTAGTTTTCTCCCCAAGGCCTACCCCTGGGACCCGTTTGTTCTCTTCATCTTCTATTTCTGCCCATGCAATCTTTGTGTCTCCCACCTCCCATTCTTTTTCCTTTAATTTCTCGTAGATGCCCGTGGGCAGTAATACCTTTAACATTTTCATGATATCTTCGTACGTGTAATCTCCCATCAGTAACATGTCTTTAAGCTCCCTGTGAAAACCTGCAGGATCTTTATCATGGCAGGGTACTAGTTTCTTCATTTCTAACAGTTCTAACTTAGTCAGTGGCGTGTGTACATACACGCGTTTCAAGGTACGATCTTCACCCATAACTGGATGTACTTCTCGTAAGGGGTTCTGACTTTCAATGCCATGCCGACGTTCCATATGATACATTTTCCTTTCTGGGGGCGGGGCGGGAGCATATTCGGAGCTTATGAAAGTGTCATATCTATGGCGTTGTTCTAGAATCATTTGAATTAATTTGGTACTTAAACCTCTCCATCTATCCATGAGTAGTGCTTCTAACAATTCGGGTAAGGGACCTGGGTCAGAATGCTGATTTCTATACTTTGTAAGGAGGTGCTGAATCATGTATACACCTGCTAATTTCTGCTCGTCTGGGGAGAGGTTCAGAAATGTCTGCGCTACGGTATCATCATTATATATGTCTGGATTTTCGGCCCATGATATGGCTGACCGGGCTAGTTCTTGTTCATCCATAGAATTTAGTACATGGTACCCTACTCGATCTCGAAGCCTTTTATCAGTTTCCTGGAACTGATGTTCAGCAGAATTCGGGTTTGTTAAGGCACAGAAAAGAACTCTCTTGCTTTCTGGACGGATGCCTTTCCTAAGGTAATTTCCTTTACCTACATATGCTATAGTGTCTACAGTTTCTTCTGGTACTTCATGTTCTTCTTCCCCCTCGGAGGAAGCCTTTTCTTTCTCTTTTAGATGTATTTCTATCACTGCTTTTCTGATTTTCTTGTACATACTGGCTATGCAAGTCCCCTTGTCGTGTTTTCCTTCAGATATATTTTGACCCCACTTGTTTAGTGCATCTAATTCACTCTGATCGGTCCCAGGCCTATCTCGTTCTCTTATTAGGCAGTTTATGAAAAAACGTAGTATCTGTGCTTGAACGTCAACTTTCTGATGCTCCATGGCATCCTTAATACTGTCGGGGTCCTTCCCAGTCTGAACAAACCCATATATTCTATCTAGGCGCTCCTTCATTCCTGCATAGCACAACAGGAAATCAGTAGCAGATCTTAACCGTAGTGATGCCATCACCATTATATCGTCTTTACCGGGTACTGGATCATATCTGCAAACTGAAAGGTTTTCTTTAAACATGTCAAGACGGGGTGATTTGAACGAAAAAGGATTTCGCAAGTCCCCGAGCGGTAACCTGCGTGTCGGTGGCGGGGTGTGAAGACCCCCCGTCGCACCCCCTGAGGCGGAAGCTTGAGCATTATTTCTGTGTGGAGTCTGTACCTGAACTTGAATTTGTCTTTTAGTAGGATCAGGTGGAAGTGGTTTCGGTAGATCAACTTTAGGTACGGGAAGTGGTGGAGCTGGTGGAACAGGGGAGACCTGTCGTGATACTGGCAGAATATGATTTTGGGGCGGGTTACCACCCCCGTCCCCGTCGGTAGGCAGGGCACGAACAGGCAGGTTGGTGTAAGCGGGTGCTACATCCTCTAGATAGGAATTCAGGAATATGTCTTTAGTGGTCCTATGAGTTACTTTAGTTGGAACCAATGGTGGCGGCAGGTCTTTCGGTATTTCTGAAATGGCCTCAGGTGAACCCTCGGCCGCGAGGTACATACCGTTTACGAGATTATTTCGTGCGCGGTCTATTTGTTCTGATTTTACTCGGATCCCCTCGGTAACTAATTCGTTTTCTTGGGCTTTCTCTGATTCTTTAAGTCTGTCTTCTCTACGTAGTGCTCTTTCAGCACGCTTATGTGATTCCTTACGCCAAAACTCTATGGCGTCTTTCTGAGATTGTCTGGCTTTCTTTTTCCATAGTGCTTCCTCTACCTTCATGATGCACTCGGCATCCCATGTTCCGGTAACGGGCCATCTGTGTCTCTCGTCTAGATGTTTAGTATAGTCAGCCCATAAATCGAGATATAATATGGCATCTATGCCATGTTTATGGTACATAAAGTTACCTGGGGTGTCCCTAGGGGGGATAGGAATTTCTTCCTCTAGTATCCCTTTCCTAGTTCCTATCTGCTTTAACTTATTGAAAAACGGCATCTTGTTTACTCGGTACTGAACGCTCGATCCTCACTACTTAATACTGAATGCAGCTAGTTATACAAGAACACATTAATGCACATTAGGAAACAGTCACACTCATACCACGACATTAATCACATGAAAAGACATTTTGAAACATATATGACTACCCCCTATATCAGATGTACTGCTAAACAGCACAGATACACTGCTAAAGCGGTGCAGAACGGATGTACTGCTAAACAGTACAGATACACTGTCTAAAAACAGTGCAGACCGGACTTGTGTACCCAAACCCGTCTAGATACGTCCCAGCAATGGTACTCACCGGGAAGCACGGAAACAGAAGGCCTCGGAAAACTCGACTGGACTCGACACTTCGGAAAACGTCGGAAAAACTTCGGAAAACCTCGGAAAACTTCGGAAAACTGGTGGGCCTCTTGACACCTCGGACCTTGCTTCTTTTCGGCTAGGCTCTGGTCGGGATCCTCCGCACTCCTCACCGCCTCGTCTGGGTACTGATCGTAATCTTCGTCACCTCCGTGGGCCAGAGGGAGATACAGGAAATCCTGCCGGTACGCGTAGTTTCCTTCTAACTGATGGCAGGGGACAGAGCTTACAACGCACCAACCGGCGCGTGAGGTGGGGGAGGGGTTCCTGTTCGGGCGCCAAAATGATGTAAATATATAATTTACCGTCGTAATTTCTATGCAGGTAAGTACTTAATCAATAATAACTCAATCGGAAAGAAAGAAGACAGAGTCCGTGGTGTTAGAGTTCTTAGGGGTTTTATTCCTTAAAAAGGAATGGTCAAGACCAGGATATCATGTTCTTCCCACCACAGGGGTGGAAGAAGGGATAGAGCGCTGTTTTATTAACAATACATAGCTTATATACTTAATTTACATCATAAGAAGTAATAGAGTAGGCGTAACAGCTGAGAGTAGACAAGATAACAGCATCCACGTGTTACTAGTGCGTAATCAGAAGGCGTGGACTAGGCGTAACTGGAGGTGTGTGCTAGAAACGTCACAGATAGGTGTCACAAAGGGGTGGCACTAAGCAGAAAGTTGCAATGTCAGCAGAAATCAGAGGCTTGGATGCGCGCGCAGCTGCATGACGTGTGATTGGCGTGAAACTGGAGGGTGCAGGGGGCTTGACATTTACACTGACGGAAAAAGACAGAAGTCTGGCATGTCAGATCAACTTGTGCTTCTATCATATCTGATATCTGGTGTTTTGGGAACTGAGCTATCTGGGCGGAAAGGTCTCTGGGGCAGAAGCTATTCTATACTGACTGTGAGTGCGTGTATAAGCGCCTGAGTGTCTGAATGAGAAGCGTGGGGCATGGGCCTTCCATGGGAGCATGGTAACTGAGGCTATGAATTATTTGCACGGAGACAGGCCGGCCCTTTGGCTCTGCAGCTGGGGAATGTTTACTGAAGCTAGTAGGCAGGAATGTATTTTCGAGGAGCGGAACAGATAACTCGAAGGTTGTAGTCAGTCTTGGCAGGCAGCAGGCTGAGCTAAGCGCGGTGGGCCGCGCTGGAAGTAAGGCAGAGTTCACGGGTACGGGGGCAGCCTGGGCTGAGGCTTTCAGAGTCAGAAGGAAGAAAAAGGCTCGATGGCAGAGATTCTGGGCCTACTTTTGCCAGAGCTGAAAAACATGTAGAGTACACTACAAAAAGACGTTGGCATAGTATACTTAGGAACGGACTATCCAACCCATTCAGGGTGGGTCTGAAAGAGGACATGTTAACGTTGGACGCAAATGTATTTGCGTCTTCATAGCTGGCACAGGAGGGAAGTTACATGCACTTTAACTCATACATGGAGACGGTGGGGTACACGCTAGGGAACACAACTTGACCAAAATTTATTTCCTCAGGTAGAAATCGGTTTCTATTATAAAAATGGCTGCCTGCCCTTGTAACTCCCTTTTCATAGGCTGTGTTTGCTGTTTTGGGCCATTGTGGGCTGCAGCTGGTCCCGATGGATGTGTTAAGGGATGAGAGCATGCCTCCTAAGTGTGCGTGGCACCACTGCTGGCCCAGATCCTTCAGAGGTTGAGTTTCTGTCCAGTCCTATCAGTAGGGAGTGAAGAGTGATTGAAAAGTCCCAGGGCGCCTTGAACCACCTTCAGCTCAGTGCTGACAAATGGATCCAGTTACCACTTCCCTTATTACAGATCAATAGAACTGATGAGGCTTTATAAACTCAAGAGAATAGCATAGCATGTGTATTTGTAAAGAGCACGACCATCATAAGGGCAGTAAAAATTACCGAATTATTACCTACATCTCATTTACTGAATTTAGAATACCGAATCTGTAAAATTCACTATTTTAGAGTCGATAAATGAGATTTACCTACATCATTCTAGACAGTTTTAATACACATTTTCTATTTTTGTTTATTCACTTTATTGCACTGCATCTTTACTACCCCACTAGCTCTCATATGGGATTTAGTATCCTCCTGAAAATATACACTAAAAAACATCTCTGAGCTCCTTCATAAATACTTGAAAAGTCGTAGCTCCCAGCAAGACTAGGCTTTCTTGGTGGTAAGGAGGAACCCACATGATGAAGCATGTCACCCAAGGGTGAGTGAGGGTTCTAGTCCTTAAGGGATGAATTCCCATTAGGATTAGGCAAACCATGAATAGATGTGGTTTGGAAATGAGAGTAATTTAACTTTTGAACACACTTTTCTGTTTTGATACCTTTCAGGCTCTTTGTGCACCGAAAAGACCAGAAGAGATATGTAGTTTTTTATACATTCTGTGTGTCCTGATGATGATCCCCATATTGTAAGAAAGGATCGAAACGCTGTTGACCATTAGTACCACGACGACTGAAATTGTTATATAAAGAAATGATGGTAGCATTGGTACATTAAACTGAAATGTGATTTAATCTGCTTATTATTTCTACAGTCACTTTTTAAAAGAATGTCAGGGATTTGAAATTTATTTTTCTTGAGTTTAGCGTTCCCTGCTTTCATTTTTTGCGTTTTTGAATAAATACATTTATATATCCATTGAGACATTTCTACATTGACCTTATTTTACCTCTATGTTTTATGTTTGATTATCCTAGAATGTGGGACCTTTTGTTCCTTTATCAATGCTTATACCCATGGGCCCTTTCATACCTTTGGCACACGTCATCTGGCCAGCCGCGCGCGGTATAAATACTAATAACATAATATAACATTCTGACACAGCTTCGCTTTTTCTGCTGTTTTCCGCCCTCCACTTGCGTGCATGTGTTTTCCGGCTCTCTCCTCACATCCCTCGTGCCGTCCATGTCACCCCCCTCCGTTCATCCATTACTCCTGTCCTCTCCCGTTCCGCTTGGCTGTGTTTTTATTTAACCCCCGTCCCACCAGGCTGCTCCGTTGCTCTCCCCGCCACCTCCATCGCTCATCAGCATGTACTCCTCCTGATCTACTCCTCCGTTGCTCCTCCCCCCCCCCCCCCCCCCCCCCCCATCGCTTTCTTGTTTTGTTAATTTCTTTGGGCCCGCCCCGGTACTACAAAATGCTGCTGGCCGCACCTTTCTTTTAAAAAATGAGCTTTGTCACAAGCTTCATGGTATTTTAATTTACAGAAAATGTTACCTCATGCAGACCTCAGACAGAACTCATTGACCTGACCAGAGCGACTGCTTTCTCACCTCATCAGCTCTGGCAGCCTGGCAATGCCCGCAACCAGGGCCGGGCCGGCCTTTTATCCCACCGGGCGTTTCCCTGGTGGGCAGAGGCCCTTGGAGGCCGCTTTAGATGACCCGGGGCTGCTCCTGGCGTCCCTGACACTTCCCTCAGATCAACTGCAGCAGGTATGGGGAGGATTCAGGAGAGAGAGGGGTGCCTGAGGGGGCAGGGAAGGGGGGTGGATAGGGTAAAGGCGGACAGAGAGGGGGAGAGCGAGAGAGAGAGAGAGAGAGGAAGGGGTAGGGGTAGAGAAGGCGGTCAGAGAGGGAGAAGAGAGAGAATTGATGGATGGAAAGGGCGAGACTGCGCAGGGAGATGAAGAGAGCTGCTGGCTTGAACACTTTTGCCAGAGCTGCTTTTGGTTCCCCCGTTCAGCCCTGGGCGCTAGGATAAGTTTCCCAAGGGATCCCTGTAAGGTTTCCCACCATTAGCTCGTGCACTGCACTTCCGCCTAGTTCAGCTAACGCACACGTCACACTAACTCTCCTAGTACAGTCCTGCCAAGTACCACGCATCAGCCGTTAGACTAACGCATTTCAGTGTGGCCTGCACCATGCACTGAAATGCGAAGTCACGCATTTATAACACCTCAGAGTAGAAGGTCTAGTTGTTACTGCCATGTGTCCCTGTGACTAAAGCGACATCCGCGCCCTGGACGGTATCCTTACTTCATACTATGAAATGCAATCCCAGGCCACAGCGCACGGACGAGGGGCAGAGTAGAGCAGGGGAAAGCAATTCGGGTGCTACATGATTGGATTGAAGCGGACGGAGCTGCTGGCTGTCACTCTTGGGTGGTTTAATGTGCCATATTGTGCTTCTGGCATCTTGGAAGCGTTTACTGCAGTGGCAGTATACAGGGTGACAACCACAAGACCCTGCATCAGTGCCAGTGTACAGGGGGGACAACCACGAGGACCGGCATCAGTGCCAGTGTACAGGGGTGACAAGCACGAGGCACTGCATCAGTGCCAGTGTACAGGGGTGACAACCAGTGTACAGGGGTGACAACCACGAGGTCTGCATCAGTGCCAGTGTACAGGGGTGACAACCAGTGTACAGGGGTGACAACCACGAGGTCTGCATCAGTGCCAGTGTACAGCGGTGACAACCAGTGTACAGGGGTGACAACCACGAGGTCTGCATCAGTGCCAGTGTACAGGGGTGACAACCAGTGTACAGGGGGGACAACCACGAGGTCTGCATCAGTGCCAGTGTACAGGGGAGACAACCACGAGGTCTGCATCAGTGCCAGTGTACAGGGGTGACAACCACGAGGTCTGGCATCAGTGCCAGTGTACAGGGGTGACAACCACGAGGCCCTGCATCAGTGCCAGTGTACAGGGGTGACAACCACGAGGTCTGCATCAGTGCCAGTGCACAGGGGGGACAACCACGAGGTCTGCATCAGTGCCAGTGTACAGGGGTGACAACCACGAGGTCTGCATCAGTGCCAGTGTACAGAGGTGACAACCACGAGGTCCTGCATCAGTGCCAGTGTACAGGGGAGACAACCACAAAGTCTGCATCAGTGCCAGTGTACAGGGGTGACAACCACGAGGCCCTGCGTCAGTGCCAGTGTACAGGGGTGACAACCACGAGGTCCTGCATCCGTGCAAGTGTACAGGTGGACAACCACGAGGCCTGCATCAGTGCCAGTGTACAGAGGTGACAACCACGAGGTCTGCATCAGTGCCAGTGTACAGGGGTGACAACCACGAGGTCTGCATCCGTGCCAGTGTACAGGGGTGACAACCACGAGGCCCTGCATCAGTGCCAGTGTACAGGGGTGACAACCACGAGGTCTGCATCAGTGCCCGTGTACAGGGGGACAACCACGAGGTCCTGCATCAGTGCCAGTGTACAGGGGTGACAACCACGAGGTCCTGCGTCAGTGCCAGTGTACAGGGGTGACAACCACGAGGCCCTGCGTCAGTGCCAGTGTACAGGGGTGACAACCACGAGGTCCTGCATCAGTGCCAGTGTACAGGGGTGACAACCACGAGGCCCTGCATCAGTGCCAGTGTACAGGGGGGACAACCACGGGGTCTGCATCAGTGCCAGTGTACAGGGGTGACAACCACAAGGTCTGCATCAGTGCCAGTGTACAGGGGGACAACCACGAGGTCTGCATCAGTGCCAGTGTACAGGGGTGACAACCACGAGGTCTGCATCAGTGCCAGTGTACAGGGAGACAACCACGAGGTCCTGCATCAGTGCCAGTGTACAGGGGTGACAACCACGAGGTCCGGCATCAGTGCCAGTGTACAGGGGGACAACCACGAGGTCCTGCATCAGTGCCAGTGTACAGGGGTGACAACCACGAGGTCCGGCATCAGTGCCAGTGTACAGGGGGACAACCACGAGGTCCGGCATCAGTGCCAGTGTACAGGGGGACAACCACGAGGTCCTGCATCAGTGCCAGTGTACAGGGGTGACAATCACGAAGTCCTCCATTAGTGCCAGTTTACAGAGGTGACAATCACGAGGTCCTGCTTCAAGCCTCTCCGTGCCTGGACCGAATGTCTGACATAATATCGACAGACAGAATATCGAACTACAAAAATATCGGAACAAAAATATCGACATCAAAAATATCGGAATCCTATCTTCATAAAGGTAAGTACAAAAATATCGAAAAAAAAATATCGTAGTACAAAAATATCGGAATTAAAAATATCGTTTTTTTAAATGTATTAATAATAATGTAAAAATAATTTTAAAATACATATAATTTTACAAATATTAAATAAAAATATTAAAACAAAATTAAAACTAATACATATACATTTAAAATAAATAAAACACTTAATAATTTAATGTAATTTTTTTTAATGTTATTTAATTGATTTAATGTAATATTTTTTTGTTTTTACCCTGTACACCTGTACCCCAAAAACCCAAAACTGACCCTGAACCCTAAAAATACCCCTTTACCCATGAACTGAAAACTGACCCTGAACCCTAAAAATACCCCTTTACCCAAAAACTGAAAACTGACCCTGAACCCTAAAAATACCCCTTTACCCAAAAACTGAAAACTGACCCTGAACCCTAAAAATACCCGTTTACCCAAAAACTGAAAATTGACCCTGAACCCTAAAAATACTCCTTTACCCAAAATTAATTAATATTATTTAATTACCAATTAATTATTAATTAACAATAACAATAAAGTAAATATATTAGCACATTAGCTGTAATTAATTTAATTTAATAATTAATATTATTTTTCCCAATTAATTAATTAAGAATAACAAAAATTTATATATAAAAAAATACTATAATTAATGTAATTAAATAATTAATATTAATTAATTACCAACTAATTAATAATTATAAATATGTACAAAATTATATTAATTAATTAACTAATTAATATAAATTAATTACCAATTAATTATTAATTAAAATATGTGCAAACATATATTAATTAATTAATTATTATTAAATTACTTCCCACCCTATTCCCCTATAAACTCATAACCCGCTACAGAACATATTTATCAATTATTCAATTAATTAAAATTAATTAAAAATTATTTCTCAATTAATTAATTAATAATTCCTACTAATTAATAATTAATTTAACATAATTAAATTACTTCCCACCCTATTCCCCTATAAACCCACAACCCGCTACAGAAGTAAAAGACAATATTTAATTAAATTACATTAAAAATAAATATTAAAACATAATAAATACAATATAAAATACACTAAATTTATTTAAAAATTGATATTAGTAACATCGAAGTTATTTATTTCGATATTATTGACATCGATATTTAAAACTTCGATATTACTGATATCATACTAATATCGATATTAAGACTGTCGATATTACTTACCTTCGATATTTTGTCCCATCGATATTTAAACTTTGATATTTTTGTATATCGATATTTAAAAATCAATATTTTGTCTGTGTACCGCCTGGATCACTCCCAGCGCCAGAACCCCAGGCCCCCGCGAACGCCACGACGCTCGTCTCCGCTACGACTCCTGCACCCTCCACACTCTCGACGCCGGACGATCACGCACCTCCTCCCTGGCCGCCCCGAAGCACACCCAAGGAATCTTCTCCTCCCGGAACTTTTTTTTTTTATTATTTATTTAGAAGTTTTCTATAGCGCTAACAAGACCCGAAGGTAGCAGAGCGCTTTACAGTAAAGGCATGAAAAGGTGGACAAAAAGACAAGTAACAAATAAAGGTGATCATCAAATGACAGTTCGTACAGTAGGACTTCTTGGCAATAGGATACAGAGTTCTCACATAGTTCTGGGGATGGATGTTGATCCTAGTTACCCAGGACCTAGGGAGCGGATGAGGAACAAGGATTTGAGTTGGCTCTTGAATTCCGCATAGGACGGTATGGTTCTGATATGCGGGGGGATAGAGTTCCATATTTTGGGGGCATTTCCTGAGAAGGAGCAGTCCGCAGTTTTCTTCTTTCTGGTTTTTGGTAGGATGAGCAGCAGGGAGTTAGAGCTTCTCAAGATTCTACTTTGGCCAGCTTTTGTGAGTTTGTTTGCCAGGTATTCTGGTTTTCCGGTGTGGAGGGCCTTGTGGGTTAGACAGGCCGTTCTGAAGGTGCTACGCATATCCACCGGGAGCCATTCAAGTTCTTTGAGTGCAGGGGAGATGTGGTCGGATTTTTTGCATCCTGTGATCATTCTTGCTGCCGCATGCAATGTTGTTTTTAATGGGGCCAGGTGTGATTTGGGGATGCCTGTTAGGATTGAGTTCCCATAGTCCAGTCTAGATAAAACTAGTGATTGCGTGGCTATTTTCAGGTCCTTGTTGGGAATGAAAGGTTTGATTTTATTCAGCAGTCTGAGGTTAAAGAATGCGCTTTTTGCCGAGTTCTTAATGTGGTTTGTCAAGGTTAGTTTGGGGTCTAAGGTGAAGCCCAGAGATTTTACGGAATCAGCTAGCGTGAGAGAACCTTTAAGAGCATCGATCGACTTCAGCCACTCGATGATTTGAGGGTTGTCTTCTTTGTTTGAGATGAGAAGAGTTTCGGTCTTGTCGGGATTGAGTTTCAGGTGATTCTTTGTCAACCAATCTTGAACATCATTTAAGACGGCATTTACTCGGTGGATGTCGTTAATAGAAGAGGTTTCCAGGTAGATCTGTGGGTCATCCGCGTAGAGGTGGAAGTGGATATTGGCATTCCTGAGTAGTTTGGCGAGTGGTTCCATATAGATGTTGAAGAGCTGAGGAGAAAGTACTGATCCTTGGGGGACACCCCTGTTGACTTGCTGGGATTCGGAGGTGAAGTTCTTCATTTTTATTATTTGCGAGCGGTTGTGTAGAAAGGAGGAAAACCAATCGAGAACTACCTCGCCGAGGCCAGCGCTTACTTGCAGAGTCTTGATGAGGAGGCTATGGTCCACCGTGTCGAAAGCTGCGGATAAATCAAGGAGTATGAGGAGGCAGCATTTGTCAGCGTCAAGGGAACCGTGAATATCGTCTATGATGTTCAGCATCGCGGTTTCTGTGCTGCGGCCTTGTCTGAAGCCGGATTGGAGGGGGTCTAGGAGATTGATGTTATCCAGATGATGAGTCAATTGAAGGAGAACGCATCGTTCCAGTGTTTTGGCAAGTAGAGGGAGGTTAGATATCGGCCTGAAATTGTTCAAGTCAGTAGAGTCAAGACCGGGTTTTTTCAGCAAAGGGGTGACTTGTCCCATTTTTAGACAGTCGGGGACCACTCCGCTTTGTAGGGAGCTGTTTATGATTTTGCCCCAGATAGGTGCTAAGGTGAGCTTCATTTTTTTGATTAGTGAGGGGGGAATGGGATCTGAGATGTGAGCTGATGGTTTGGAGGTCGAGATCAGCGAGATTATCTCAGTTTCCTGCACGTGGCGAAAGCTTAGCCAACGGAGGGGGGAGGAGCCGGAAGGTAGGGCCTGAGGGATGGCCGTGTTGTCCTTCGGGAGGAGTGAGTTGTTGATGTCTAGAGATAATTCGATTTTTAGGACTTTGTCGTTGAAGAAGGTGGCGAAGTTATCGCATAGTTCTTTGGACTCCTGCAGGGGTGAGGGCAGAGGCTTGGATGTTTGACGTCTGAAAATGTTGTAGAGCTCCTTAGGTCTGTTTTTGGAATTGGCTAGTGCCTCTCGGAAGAAGCTGGATTTCTTGTTTTTGATGTGGTTGTTGTATTTCCTGCGTGCTGTTTTTAGTTGTAAGCGAAGGATGGCTGTTGGGTTGTTTCTCCACTTTCTTTCTTTGGCTCTCAAGGATCTTCTTTCTGCGTTGAGGTCCGCATTGAACCAGGTTCTGGAAGGGGTGGCACGGCTTCTTTTGAGCTTTAGTGGAGCTAGATTATCGAGAATGGAGACTAGCTCGGAGTTGTAGTGGTCGATGAGATCATTGGTCGAGAGGTGCAAAGAGTTGTCTGGAAGAAGTGAACTTAGTTGGCCTTCTAGAATGTCTTGGGGTACTTGGGAGAGGTTTCTTGACCATTTGGGGGGGTCTTGGGGAGGTTTGAGCGGGATGATGGGGTGATTGATGTGAAATAGGATCAAATGATGATCTGACCAGTCAACAGGTAGTATGTGGTTGACCGTGATTGAGTTCTTTTGTGCGATGATGGCGTCCAGTGTGGCTCCTTTGTAGTGCGTCTCCTCAGTGCAATGTTGAGTGAGGTTGTTTTCGGCGAGGAGGCTGGATAGCGATTTGATTAGAGGGTTGTGGATTTCGTTCCATCGGAGATTCAGGTCACCAAGAATTATGTTGTTGGAATCACCGAGGGCGACTTGTGCAATCAGGTTGGATAGTTGATCTCCAAACTCGTTGTTTCTGCCCGGGGGGTGATAGAGTAGATGACACAGTAGAGAGTCGTTGTCTTTGGTTTTGATGACAGCGGATAGATATTCGAATGAGTTGTACTCGAAGGAGGAGGTTTCTGTGATGCACCAGCTGTCCTTGTGGATGATAGCAACCCCACCTCCTCGTTGATCAATCCTGTCTTTGGAGATGAGGGAGAAACCAGGAGGTACCAGCATGTCAAGGCAGGGAGGAGATGCCTTGTTTAGCCAGGTCTCCGTGAGGAACGCAACGTCAATGTCATGTGTGAGGATAGCTTCGGCTAGGTCCGTTGCATGTAGTGAGGCCGATCTGCAGTTGATTAGGAGGCAGTTGGTGATTTTCTCCTGATTGCTGGTGATTTTGTCTTTAGCCTCTCTAGGTATGGCGGTGAGGACTGGTAATCTCTGTCGTTTGAAGGTGGGTAGGTCTTTCCGGTAGCTCGTGATTACTTGGATATTAGATTTAGGTGAAACTGAGATGGTAGGGTCGTAGGTAGTGGCTAGTAAGGTTGCTTCTCTGTCTGACATAGGAGCTTCTGATCTGCGCGGTCTGGAGGTCCGGTGTTTTGAGTCTGCTAGGGAGTGAGAAGAGATAGTGGTCGGGGGCCTGATGCATGGGGCTCTGGAGTGTTCGAATTTTTTGGGACTGGAAACCGGGTCCTTGGGATATGGATCGATCGGGTGGGCATTGAGGGCTACTGTGGGCCCCTGGGTGGTGTTGGTGTTGGCGTTGGCGGGGAGGGGGGTTCGGAGAGGGGGTTTGTGGGGTTTGCAGGCTATACCGAGGTTAAGAAGGATTTCTATTAAGCCTTGGGTGATAGTGTCGACCTGGTTTTCAAGAGCTGTGAGCCGCTTTGTTATGGAGTCAATGGGGGGGTTGTGAGCAGCTGTGGAGGGGCCGAGCGTGTTATAGTTAGAGAGGGTGGGTTGAGAGATAGGGATCGGGATAGTGGGAGGGGGAGGTTTGGGGAGAGGGCTAGGGGGGGGGTTAGACGTGGGAGAGATAGGGAGAGGGACAGGAGGAGGAATGGACAGGGGAGGTTTGAGAGTAGGGGGGAGACTAGAGGGGAGGCTCGTTGCAGCTTCGCCAGAATCTGGCCCGCCAACCCACCCTCCAGAGAACCCAACTACCTTGGATGCATCCTCCTCACCAACCACTCCGCACGCAAACACGTAGTTGAACTCTGGGACCTACTCGACTCAACCTCGCCAGACATCGCCTTCCTGACGGAGACCTGGCTGAAACCCTCCTCGGCATCCGACATTGCCATAGCCATCCTGGAAGGCTACAAAATCACCTGTAAGGACCACACCAACGGAGTAGGAGAAGGAAACACCATCGTCCTCAGGAACACTCTCAAAGTCTCGACCAACACCAATGACACCCTCAGCACTGTCAAACACCAGCACTTCCAGATCCACACGGATCCCAACACCAGTCTCAGCGGAACCCTGGTCTAGAGACCCCCGGACCCCGACCACAGTTCAGCGACTCCATCGCCGACTTCGTCAGCACACACGCCCTCGCATCTACGGACTACATCCTCCTCGGGGACCTAAACTTCCACCTCAAGAACAACAACAACACCAACTCAACCACCCTGATCGCCAAACTCGGACTCGGACAACTCGTCACAACACCCACCCACTCCGCCAGCCACACGCTTGACCCCATCTTCTACGCAAGCTCCCACGTCTCCTTCCAGAAACCCACCAAGCACCACCGCACCCAACAGATGCTGGAGCCAAGTCACCGAAGACCAACTATCCACCACTCTTGCCCGGAACCCACCCGCAGACCCGACCGACCCCGACACCGCCGCTCATAACCTCAGACAGTGGATCAACGAATGCGCCAACACCCTTGCCCCGCTCAGGAAACTCTCCAACAGCCACACCAGCAAAATAGTCAGCTGGTTCACCAAAGACCTTCTGGCCTCCAAGCAAACCTGCCGAAAACTAGAGAAGAACTGGATCCCTGAACAAACACAGGAAAGCTATGCAGCCCACAAGAACGCCACCCGCAGACACCACCACCTCATCAGATCCGCCAAAAGGACCTCATTCAAAGACCGCCTATACAACGCCACACTCAACAGCAAAGAGCTCTTCAACATCGTGAAGGAACTCTCCAACCCCAGCCCATCCCACCTTCACAAGACCTATGCAACTCGCTAGCCACCTTCTTCTTCCGAAACATCACAGACATCCATTACAGCTTCAACACCACGACTACCCCGGCACCCACTGAGACCCCCGCCCCCAGCAGCCGCACCAACCGCCTGCTCTCCTGGACCAACATCAACGACAACGACACCATCAAGATCATGAACACCGTCCACTCAAGATCCCCGTCAGGCTATTGCCACACCACTTCTTCAAGCCAGCACCACGATCGGCCCCCATCTCTGGAAACCCAAGGCGGACCCCAAGGACCTCAAGAACTTCCGACCCACCTCCCTGCTCCCGATCCCGGCGAAGGTCATTGAGAAGGCCGCAAACAAACAACTGACCAGCTTCCTCGAGGAGAACAGCATCCTCGACCCCTCCCAGTCCGGGTTCCACAGCAACCACAGCACTGAAACTGCCCTCATTGCCGCCACCGACGACATCAGGACCCTGCTGGGCAACGGCAAAACCGCAGCCCTCATCCTCCTGGACCTGTCAGCCGCATTCAACATGGTCTGCCACTACGAACACTCCTCTACAACACCAGAATCCAAGAGAAGGCCCTGCACTGGACCACCTCCTTCCTCTCCGGAAGAACACAGAGCGTCCACCTCCCCTGCTTCCGCTCCGAAGCCACCGAGACCATCTGCGGTGTTCCCCAGGGCTCATCCCTTAGCTGTTCAACATCTACATGGCTCCTCTCACCCACGACACCCGACTGTACAACCTCTACATCATATCCTCCGCTGACGACGCCCAGCTGATCCTCTCCCTCATCAAGGACCCCCACACACCCAAAACCAACCTCCACGAAGGATTGAAGGCTGCCTCCGATTGGATGAGCGATTGCCGCCTGGAGCTGAACTCGGACAAGACGGAGGTCCTCATCTTCGGATCCACCCCCTAAGCCTGGAACGACTCCTGGTGGCCGACTGCACTAGGGGCTCCCCCTACACCCACCGACCATGCACGCAACCTAGGGGTCATCCTTGACTCCACCCTCTCCATTACAAAGCAGGTCAATGCCGTCTCTTCCTCCTGCTTCAGCACCCTCCACATGCTTTGAGAATCTATAAGTGGATCCCCACCGGGACAAGAAGGACGGTCACCCAGACCCTCGTTAGTAGCAGACTGGACTACTGAAACGCCCTTTACACAGGAGCATCGGCCAAACTCATGAAACGGCTCCAAAATACCCAGAACGCCTCCGCATGCCTGATCCTCGATATCCCTCGCCGCAGCCACATCACAACACACCTAAGAGACCTGCACTGGCTCCCTGTCAACAAGAGGATCACCTTTAAACTCCGCATCCACACACACAATGCACACCACAACACCAGACCAGCGTACCTCAACAGACGACTCGGCTTCTACACCGCCACCCGCCAGCTCCGCTCTGAAGACCGCACCCTCGCCACTGTCCCCCGCATCCGAAGAGTGACTGCCGGCGGAAGATTATTCTCCCACCTCGCCGCCAAGACATGGAACACCCTCCCCATCTGCCTATGGCAGACTCAAAACCTACTGACCTTCAGAAGACTCCTCAAAACCTGGCTCTTCAAACAGTAGCAGCATTTCCCCAACCCCCAGCGCCTTGAGATCCTCACGGGTATGTAGTGCGCTTTACAAATGCATTGATTGATTGATTGATTGATTGACTGAATGCTATTATAGAGGGGTGGCGAACATGAGGTCCTGCATCAGTGCCAGTGTACAGAGGGGACAACCACGAGGTCTGCATCAGTGCCAGTGTACAGAGGGGACAACCGCAAGGTCTGCATCAGTGCCAGTGTACAGGGGTGACAACCACAAGGTCTGCATCAGTGCCATTGTACAGAGGTGACAACGACGAGGTCTGCATCAGTGCCAGTGTACAGGAGGGACAACCACGAGGTCTGCATCAGTGCCAGTGTACAGGGGTGACAACCACGAGGTCTGCATCAGTGCCCGTGTACAGGGGGGACAACCACGAGGCCTGCATCAGTGCCAGTGTACAGGGGTGACAACCACGAGGTCCAGCATCAGTGCCAGTGTACAGGGGTGACAATCACGAGGCCCTGCATCAGTGCCAGTGTACAGGGGTGACAACCACGGGGTCTGCATCAGTGCCAGTGTACAGGGAGACAACCACGAGGTCCTGCATCAGTGCCAGTGTACAGGGATGACAACCACAAGGCCCTGCATCAGTGCCAGTGTACAGGGGTGACAACCACGAGGCCCTGCGTCAGTGCCAGTGTACAGGGGTGACAACCACGAGGTCCTGCATCAGTGCCAGTGTACAGGGGTGACAACCACGAGGTCTGCATCAGTGCCAGTGTACAGGGGTGACAACCACGAGGTCCTGCATCCGTGCAAGTGTACAGGTGGACAACCACAAGGCCCTGCATCAGTGCCAGTGTACAGGGGTGACAACCACGAGGCTCTGCATCAGTGCCAGTGTACAGGGGGGACAACCACGAGGTCTGCATCAATGCCAGTGTACAGGGGGGACAACCACGAGGTCTGCATCAATGCCAGTGTACAGGGGGGACAACCACGAGGTCTGCATCAGTGCCAGTGTACAGGAGTGACAACCACGAGGTCTGCATCAATGCCAGTGTACAGGGGGGACAACCACGAGGTCTGCATCAGTGCCAGTGTACAGGGGTGACAACCACGAGGTCTGCATCAGTGCCAGTGCACAGAGGTGACAACCACGAGGCCGTGCATCAGTGCCAGTGTACGGGGGGGACAACCACGAGGTCTGCATCAGTGCCAGTGTACATGGGGGACAACCACGAGGTCTGCATCAGTGCCAGTGTACAGGGGTGACAACCACAAGGTCTGCATCAGTGCCAGTGTACAGGGGTGACAACCACGAGGTCTGCATCAGTGCCAGTGTACAGGGGGGACAACCACGAGGCCCTGCATCAGTGCCAGTGTACAGGGGTGACAACCACGAGGTCCGGCATCAGTGCCAGTGTACGGGGGCGACAACCACGAGGCCCCGCATAAGTGCCAGTGTACAGGGGTGACAACCACGAGGCCCTGCGTCAGTGCCAGTGTACAGGGGTGACAACCACGAGGTCTGCATCAGTGCCAGTGTACAGAGGTGACAACCACGAGGCCCTGCGTCAGTGCCAGTGTACAGGGGTGACAACCACGAGGTCTGCATCAGTGCCAGTGTACAGAGGTGACAACCACGAGGCCCTGCGTCAGTGCCAGTGTACAGGGGTGACAACCACGAGGTCTGCATCAGTGCCAGTGTACAGGGGTGACAACCACGGGGTCTGCATCAGTGCCAGTGTACAGGGGTGACAACCACGAGGTCCTGCCTCAGTGCCAGTGTGCAGGGGTGACAACCACGAGGCCCTGCATCAGTGCCAGTGTACAGGGGTGACAACCACGTGGCCCCACATCAGTGCCAGTGTACAGGGGTGACAAGCACGAGGCCCTGCATCAGTGCCAGCAGTATACGGGGTGACAACCACGAGGTCTGCATCAGTGCCAGTGTACAGGGGGACAAGCACGAGGCCTGCATCAGTGCCAGTGTACAGGGGGGATAACCACGGGGTCTGCATCAGTGCCAGTGTACAGGGGTGACAACCACGAGGTCCTGCATCAGTGCCAGTGTACGGGGGGGACAACCACGAGGTCTGCCTCAGTGCCAGTGTACAGGGGTGACAACAACGAGGTCTGCATCAGTGCCAGTGTACAGGGGGGATAACCACGGGGTCTGCATCAGTGCCAGTGTACAGGGGTGACAACCACAAGGTCTGCATCAGTGCCAGTGTATAGGGGTGACAACCACGAGGTCTGCATCAGTGCCAGTATACAGGGGTGACAACCACGAGGTCCTGCATCAGTGCCAGTGTACAGGGGGGACAACCACGAGGCCCTGCATCAGTGCCAGTATACAGGGGTGACAACCACGAGGCCCTGCATCAGTGCCAGTGTACAGGGGGAACAACCACGGGGTCTGCATCAGTGCCAGTGTACAGAGGGGACAACCACGAGGTCTGCATCAGTGCCAGTGTACAGGGGTGACAACCACGAGGTCCGGCATCAGTGCTAGTGTACAGGGGTGACAACCACGAGGCCCTGCATCAGTGCCAGTGTACAGGGGTGACAAGCACGAGGCACTGCATCAGTGCCAGTGTACAGGGGTGACAACCACGAGGTCTGCATCAGTGCCAGTGTACAGGGGTGACAACCACGAGGTCCGGCATCAGTGCTAGTGTACAGGGGTGACAACCACGAGGCCCTGCATCAGTGCCAGTGTACAGGGGTGACAAGCACGAGGCACTGCATCAGTGCCAGTGTACAGGGGTGACAACCACGAGGCCCTGCATCAGTGCCAGTGTACGGGGGTGACAACCAGTGTACAGGGGTGACAACCACGAGGTCTGCATCAGTGCCAGTGTACAGGGGTGACAAGCACGAGGCACTGCATCAGTGCCAGTGTACAGGGGTGACAACCACGAGGTCTGCATCAGTGCCAGTGTACAGAGGTGACACTCACGAGGCCCTGCATCAGTGCCAGTGTACAGGGGTGACAACCACGAGGCCTGCATCAGTGCCAGTGTACAGGGGTGACAACCACAAGACCCTGCATCAGTGCCAGTGTACAGGGGTGACAACCACGAGGCCCTGCATCAGTGCCAGTGTACAGGGGTGACAACCACGAGGCCTGCATCAGTGCCAGTGTACAGGGGTGACAACCACGAGGTCTGCATCAGTGCCAGTGTACAGGGGTGACAACCACGAGGTCCTGCATCCGTGCAAGTGTACAGGTGGACAACCACGAGGCCCTGCATCAGTGCCAGTGTACAGGGGTGACAACCACGAGGCCCTGCATCAGTGCCAGTGTACAGAGGTGACAACCACGAGGCCCTGCATCAGTGCCAGTGTACAGAGGGGACAACCACGAGGCCCCGCATCAGTGCCAGTGTACAGGGGTGACAACCACGAGGTCCGGCATCAGTGCCAGTGTACAGGGGTGACAACCACGGGGTCTGCATCAGTGCCAGTGTACAGGGGTGACAACCACGAGGTCTGCATCAGTGCCAGTGTACAGAGGTGACAACCACAAGGTCTGCATCAGTGCCAGTGTACAGATCGGACAACCACGAGGTCCTGCATCAGTGCCAGTGTACAGAGGTGACACTCACGAGGCCCTGCATCAGTGCCAGTGTACAGGGGTGACAACCACGAGGCCTGCATCAGTGCCAGTGTACAGAGGTGACAACCACGAGGACCGGCATCAGTGCCAGTGTACAGGGGTGACAACCACGAGGTCTGCATCAGTGCCAGTGTACAGGGGGGACAACCACGAGGTCCTGCATCCGTGCAAGTGTACAGGTGGACAACCACGAGGCCCTGCATCAGTGCCAGTGTACAGGGGTGACAACCACGAGGCCCTGCATCAGTGCCAGTGTACGGGGGTGACAACCACGAGGCCCTGCATCAGTGCCAGTGTACAGGGGTGACAACCACGAGGTCACGAGGTCCTGCATCAGTGCCAGTGTACAGGGAGACAACCACGAGGTCTGCATCAGTGCCAGTGTACAGGGGGGACAACCACGAGGTCCTGCATCCATGCAAGTGTACAGGTGGACAACCACGAGGCCCTGCATCAGTGCCAGTGTACAGGGGTGACAACCACGAGGCCCTGCATCAGTGCCAGTGTACGGGGGTGACAACCACGAGGCCCTGCATCAGTGCCAGTGTACAGGGGTGACAACCACGAGGTCACGAGGTCCTGCATCAGTGCCAGTGTACAGGGAGACAACCACGAGGCCCTGCATCAGTGCCAGTGTACAGGGGTGACAACCACGAGGTCACGAGGTCCTGCATCAGTGCCAGTGTACAGGGAGACAACCACGAGGCCCTGCATCAGTGCCAGTGTACAGAGGTGACAACCACGAGGCCTGCATCAGTGCCAGTGCACAGGGGGGACAACCACGAGGCCTGCATCAGTGCCAGTGCACAGGGGGGACAACCACGAGGCCTGCATCAGTGCCAGTGCACAGAGGTGACAACCACGAGGTCCGGCATCAGTGCCAGTGTACAGGAGTGACAACCACGAGGTCCGGCATCAGTGCCAGTGTACAGGGGGGACAATCACGAGGTCCGGCATCAGTGCCAGTGTACAGGGGGGACAATCACGAGGCCCTGCATCAGTGCCAGTGTACAGGGGGGACAATCACGAGGCCCTGCATCAGTGCCAGTGTACAGGGGGGACAACAACAAGGCCCTGCATCAGTGCCAGTATACAGGGGTGACCACCACGAGGCCCTGCATCAGTGCCAGTGTACAGGGGTGACAACCATGAGGTCTGCATCAGTGCCAGTGTAAAGGGGTGACAACTACGAGGTCCGGCATCAGTGCCAGTGTACAGGGGGGACAACCACGAGGTCTGCATCAGTGTCAGTGTACAGGGGTGACAACCACGAGGCCCTGCATCAGTGCCAGTGTACAGGGGTGACAACCACGAGGCCCTGCATCAGTGCCAGTGCACAGGGGGGACAACCACGAGGCCCTGCATCAGTGCCAGTGTAAAGGGGTGACAACCACGAGGTCTGCATCAGTGCCAGTGTACAGGGGTGACAACCACGCGGTCCTGCATCAGTGCCAGTGTACAGGGGTGACAACCACGAGGCCTGCATCAGTGCCAGTGTACAGAGGTGACAACCACGAGGTCTGCATCAGTGCCAGTGTACAGAGGTGACAACCACGAGGCCCCGCATCAGTGCCAGTGTACAGGGGTGACTACCACGAGGCTCTGCATCAGTGCCAGTGTACAGGGGTGACAACCTCGAGGTCCTGCATCAGTGCCAGTGTACAGGAGTGACAACCACGAGGTCTGCATCAGTGCCAGTGTACAGGGGTGACAACCACGAGGCCCTGCATCAGTGCCAGTGTACAGGGGTGACAACCACGAGGCCCTGCATCAGTGCCAGTGTACAGGGGTGACAACCACGAGGTCCTGCATCAGTGCCAGTGTACAGGGGTGACAACCACGAGGTCTGCATCAGTGCCAGTGTACAGGTGGACAACCACGAGGCCCTGCATCAGTGCCAGTGTACAGGGGTGACAACCACGAGGCCCTGCATCAGTGCCAGTGTACAGAGGTGACAACCATGAGGCCTGCATCAGTGCCAGTGCACAGAGGTGACACCCACGAGGTCTGCATCAGTGCCAGTGTACAGAGGTGACAACCACGAGGCCTGCATCAGTGCCAGTGTACAGAGGTGACAACCACGAGGCCTGCATCAGTGCCAGTGTACAGGGGTGACAACCACGAGGCCCTGCATCAGTGCCAGTGTACAGGGGTGACAACCACGAGGCCTGCATCAGTGCCAGTGTACAGGGGTGACAACCACGAGGTCTGCATCAGTGCCAGTGTACAGGGGTGACAACCACGAGGTCCTGCATCCGTGCAAGTGTACAGGTGGACAACCACGAGGCCTGCATCAGTGCCAGTGTACAGGGGTGACAATCACGAGGTCTGCATCTGTGCCAGTGTACAGGGGTGACAACCACAAGACCCTGCATCAGTGCCAGTGTACAGGGGTGACAACCACGAGGCCCTGCATCAGTGCCAGTGTACAGGGGTGACAACCACGAGGTCTGCATCAGTGCCAGTGTACAGGGGTGACAACCACGAGGTCCGGCATCAGTGCCAATGTACAGGGGGGACAACAACAAGGTCTGCATCAGTGCCAGTATACAGGGGTGACCACCACGAGGCCCTGCATCAGTGCCAGTGTACAGGGGTGACAACCACGAGGCCCCGTATCAGTGCCAGTGTACAGGGGTGACAACTACGAGGTCCGGCATCAGTGCCAGTGTACAGGGTGACCACCACGAGGCCCTGCATCAGTGCTAGTGTACAGGGGTGACAACCACGAGGTCTGCATCAGTGCCAGTGTACAGGGGTGACAATCACGAGGCCCTGCATCAGTGCCAGTGTACAGGGGGGACAACAACAAGGCCCTGCATCAGTGCCAGTATACAGGGGTGACCACCACGAGGCCCTGCATCAGTGCCAGTGTACAGGGGTGACAACCACGAGGTCTGCATCAGTGCCAGTGTACAGGGGTGACAACTACGAGGTCCGGCATCAGTGCCAGTGTACAGGGGTGACAACCACGAGGCCCTGCATCAGTGCCAGTGTACAGGGGTGACAACCACGAGGCCCTGCATCAGTGCCAGTGTACAGAGGTGACAACCACGAGGTCTGCATCAGTGCCAGTGTACAGAGGTGACAACCACGAGGTCTGCATCAGTGCCAGTGTACAGGGGTGACAACCACGAGGTCTGCATCAGTGCCAGTGTACAGGGGTGACAACCACGAGGTCCTGCATCCGTGCAAGTGTACAGGTGGACAACCACGAGGCCCTGCATCAGTGCCAGTGTACAGGGGTGACAACCACGAGGCCCTGCATCAGTGCCAGTGTACAGAGGTGACAACCACGAGGCCTGCATCAGTGCCAGTGTACAGGGGGGACAACCACGAGGTCTGCATCAGTGCCAGTGTACAGGGGTGACAACCACGAGGTCTGCATCAGTGCCAGTGCACAGAGGTGACACCCACGAGGTCTGCATCAGTGCCAGTGTACAGGGGTGACAACCACGAGGCCCTGCATCAGTGCCAGTGTACAGAGGTGACAACCACGAGGCCCTGCATCAGTGCCAGTGTACAGAGGTGACAACCACGAGGTCTGCATCAGTGCCAGTGCACAGAGGTGACAACCACGAGGTCTGCATCAGTGCCAGTGTACAGAGGGGACAACCACGAGGCCCTGCATCAGTGCCAGTGTACAGGGGTGACAACCACGAGGCCCTGCATCAGTGCCAGTGTACAGAGGTGACACCCACGAGGTCTGCATCAGTGCCAGTGTACAGGGGTGACAACCACGAGGCCCTGCATCAGTGCCAGTGTACAGAGGTGACGACCACGAGGCCCTGCATCAGTGCCAGTGTACAGAGGTGACAACCACGAGGCCCTGCATCAGTGCCAGTGTACAGAGGTGACACCCACGAGGTCTGCATCAGTGCCAGTGTACAGGGGTGACAACCACGAGGTCTGCATCAGTGCCAGTGTACAGGGGTGACAACCACGAGGTCTGCATCAGTGCCAGTGTACAGGGGTGACAACCACGAGGCCCTGCATCAGTGCCAGTGTACAGGGGTGACAACCACGAGGTCTGCATCAGTGCCAGTGTACAGGGGTGACAACCACGAGGCCCTGCATCAGTGCCAGTGTACAGGGGTGACAATCACGAGGTCTGCATCTGTGCCAGTGTACAGGGGTGACAACCACAAGACCCTGCATCAGTGCCAGTGTACAGGGGTGACAACCACGAGGCCCTGCATTAGTGCCAGTGTACAGGGGTGACAACCACGAGGTCCGGCATCAGTGCCAGTGTACAGGGGGGAAAACAACAAGGTCTGCATCAGTGCCAGTATACAGGGGTGACCACCACGAGGCCCTGCATCAGTGCCAGTGTACAGGGGTGACAACCACGAGGCCCCGTATCAGTGCCAGTGTACAGGGGTGACAACTACGAGGTCCGGCATCAGTGCCAGTGTACAGGGTGACCACCACGAGGCCCTGCATCAGTGCCAGTGTACAGAGGTGACAACCACGAGGTCCGGCATCAGTGCCAGTGTACAGGGGTGACAACCACGAGGTCTGCATCAGTGCCAGTGTACAGGGGGGACAACCACGAGGTCTGCATCAGTGCCAGTGTACAGGGGTGACAACCACGAGGCCCTGCATCAGTGCCAGTGTACAGGGGTGACAACCACGAGGTCCGGCATCAGTGCCAGTGTACAGGGGTGACAACCACGAGGTCTGCATCAGTGCCAGTGTACAGGGGTGACAACCCCGAGGTCCGGCATCAGTGCCAGTGTACAGGGTGACCACCACGAGGCCTGCATCAGTGCCAGTGTACAGGGGTGACAACCACGAGGTCTGCATTAGTGCCAGTGTACAGGGGGGACAACCACGAGGCCCTGCATCAGTGCCGGTGTACAGGGGTGACAACCACGAGGTCTGCATCAGTGCCAGTGTACAGGGGTGACAACCACGAGGTCCGGCATCAGTGCCAGTGTACAGGGGTGACAACCACGAGGTCTGCATCAGTGCCAGTGTACAGAGGTGACAACCACGAGGTCTGCATCAGTGCCAGTGTACAGAGGTGACAACCACGAGGTCTGCATCAGTGCCAGTGTACAGCGGTGACAACCACGAGGTCCGGCATCAGTGCCAGTGTACAGGGGTGACAACCACGAGGTCTGCATCAGTGCCAGTGTACAGAGGTGACAACCACGAGGTCTGCATCAGTGCCAGTGTACAGAGGTGACAACCACGAGGCCTGCATCAGTGCCAGTGTACAGGGGTGACAACCACGAGGTCCGGCATCAGTGCCAGTGTACAGAGGTGACAACCACGAGGTCTGCATCAGTGCCAGTGTACAGGGGGGACAACCACGAGGTCCTCCCTTAGTGCTCGTCAACAGGGGTGTCCATTGCCTGGAGGAAGCATCTGTGACTTCCACCTGCATTCCTGCCTGTCTTGCCTCAGGTCTGTTCCTGGGCTCGTTAGTAGAGAACAGCCCTCCGCCTGTGCCTCTGTGAATGGGGGGTGTCCCCTACTCTGTGCTGCTACACCCCTGAGTCTGACATGGTGCATATTTTGGGTGACGTTAGTCTTCATATCTGCACATCAGTTTGCAAGTGACTTATAGGTTTAGAGCATATTTTGTGCAGGCGCATTTATGGTTCATCATTCACGTGTTGTTCAAACTCCACTCTTATCCAATCAATACGTGAGTGGGAAGAGGAAACGAGCTCTGTGACCGGCTGTCAATGCCTAAAGTGATTTCCTGATCTGACCCCTGGGTATTTAATGCTTCCAAGAGTGTCTCATAAAACTCACTTACTGTTTAAAAGACAGGGAGCGAGTCTTTCAGAATGAGAGGGCCTGTCAGTCACAGGACAGCCTCGTGTGCACACCAAGGGCTGTCAATCTCTCTGTGCTCAGCTGAGAGGGGATCGATGGACAGAGAGCAGAGACAAGAGCCAATCAATCCATCAATCAGGAAGTACAAATCGCCCCTGAGGGTTTCAAGGCGCTGGAGTTGCTAGCCGCTTTGCGGCGCTCTGTTCATTCGAACAACCCTGTAAGCTGTAAAAACGAGGGCAAACCAGGGAAAAGCACTCAGAAAAACAAGGGAGAAAGCAGCAAAAAACAAAGCAAAAGTAGAAAGCACTCGCAAAGTGGTGGAAAGGAAGAAGAAAGCAGAAAAAAACAAAGCAAAAGCAGGAGAAAGTACTCAGAAAAACAGAGCGGAAACAGAGCGAAAGCAGGGCATAGGATCTTGGATAGAGTGGACTGAGCGAAAACCTTAGTGCCAATATCGGCCCAGCCCCAGACCTTTCATCATACAACACACCACTCCACCAATAACCAGCACAACACAGTTTGATGGAGAAAGTTGTTGCAGTTTTATTAGCATATACATTATGCTCATGTTGGGTTATCTTACGGGTCGATCCAGAGCAGGCCGCCTCTCGCAACCGGCCCACCTGATGAGCCATAACCCCCGGGGTGTTAACCGCGGGGGCGTTTGTCAGTTTCGGGGGGAAGGTCTAACCCCTCCCCTCGGCGGACCTCTATTCCGCCCCTTGCTCACGCCCCCCCCCCCTTGGGGGGCGGAGCGTAGTGGCAACCCCCGGTTGCTCAGGTCTACAACCGTCCGAAGGACTAACGGGGCGCCGTCGGTCCTTCAGGATCCATCACAGCGTGGATCTCCCTGGGGGATAATTCTGCTCTCGCACCCACCGGTGCTCCTGTACAGGGTACCCCTCTGTACCTTTCTGCATTGGATCGCCCTGTAACTCCGCCTGCAACACAAAGACAGTACTATTAATAGCAAACCGCCCCCCACTTACTGCCCGAAAGCAGGGTAAGCGGATGGGAGGGAAAAGGCAACGGGCAGTCACCCGCTCTGGGTCCAGGCCGGGGAGGGCGAGGGTCAGCGCGAGGCAGCGTCCAGCAAACAAAGAGGGTGCTTGACCCTCGCCCCCTGGGCTAAATAGTCACCCCTCCCCCCCCAAGACACAGGAAATGACATCAAGGGGGGACCAATGATCCCCCCAACGACTAGACTGCTCAGGGTCTGTGCCATCCTATGGCACTAAGGGTGGCTGCCCTCGTAGGTGGCCACCTTTGGTGTACCGGGGCAGCCAATCATATGCTTCAGTATAAGCCCGTCGGTGAACGCCGTATTGTCCAGCGTCACCTGCTCCTGATTTCACCATTCCTGCCTGACCCGTCGTGTTGTCCTCAAGTCTCGTGTTCTTCCAAAAGGTGATTCACCATGATGTGAGCACACGTTTCCCCAGCGGAGTTCTTGACACCCTCCTTTTACCATGGGTATCTTCTGCCCAGTCCCCGAGCCCCCCCCCGACCCCCATTGAGACCATAACATGGCTGATAGGCATGAAACTAGTTGACCACTAAGGGAAACAATAGGTATTCACGCCTAGAGTCTTTCCCACGCGTCCCCAGATTTTAGCGTATCATTTCAGGGGTAGGAAATACAATTGTTTTTGGGCCCACCAATCTGGTATTTTTAACCTTTCTTTTTATTTTTGCAAAAAACCCACTCCCTTCTGATTCACCATCAGCGGTTAGGTGTATAATCAAAAGTCGGTGCTCCCGCGTAATGGTGGGTCGTGGACCCAATGATGAAGCATGTCACCAAGGGGAAACCCGGGTGGGTGCGGCTTTTATAAAAAAAGAAAAAAAGTTTATCTTTTCGGTTGTTTTTCTGCAAGTAAATATAAGTACTTTCTCTTCTTCCTCTTTCCCATAGAGGGTAGCTCTCTTGATTATTTACATAGTACCGTGGAGGACGGGTCCCTATTCTGCCTACCTCTACTCTCCCCTTTGTGTTTTCGACAGCCATAGGAAGCACCAGGGGCCTCATTTATGAGAAATGACGCATCGCTGCGTGAAAGCAGCGATGCGTCACTTCTCAGAGCGCACTCCTTGCGACATTCCTGATGCGGCATATTTAATGTATGACGCATAATGTCACAAGGAGTTACAGATACGTCAGTATTTCTGATGTACCTGTAAGCGCAAAAGTGACGCATTGCTGGAGTGTGTCACAAAAGTGACGCAACTCCAGCAATGCGTCCTTTCACATGGGGCAAGCCCCATGTGAAAGGGCCTGCGTCAGTCTTTGAGGCAGGCGCAAGATTTCGACGCAACGGCGTCCTAAAAGTGACGCAGTGAAATCTACGACCCTTCCTTGCGTCAATACGCCCCCCTTGCATTCATTATACCTGGCGCAGGTATAATGTGGCGCAGGGGTTTACAAAGTGACGCATCTACCTAGATGCGCCACTTTGTAAATATGGCGCAACAAGGCACATTTTTTACGCCACTGGTGCATCACAAAAAGTGACGCACCGGCGGCGTAAAAGTGATGCACAGCCTCATAAATGAGGCCCCAGGTACTCAGTTCTGGTGTTCAGCCTTTTTTTCTAGGGTCAGGGTGGGGAGGCCGCCCTTGCTGGTAAATCTGTGATGTCCGTCATGACTGGGTCACTCAACACCTCTCCCCTGAGAGGAACAGAGGCAGGATTGGGAGGGGTATGCTCCAGAAGCCGGAGTCAATTCCTGTGTTCTGCTCCAAGAAGGTAGGGGTGTCTTGTCTGACAGGAGTGGGTCTTTCTAGCTGCTTCCTCTTTGCATGTGATGGTGTGCCTCTACATCTCTCACCTCTCTGTGATCCATCTCTCACCCCCTGCAGAGGCCAGGGTGTGACCAGGTTGTGGCCCCTCTCTCACCGCTGCAGAGGCCAGCGAGGCCAGTCTGTGGTCAATCTCTGAACCTCGCAGAGGTCAGCATAGCCAGGCTGCGGTCCCTCTCTCACCCTCTGCAGAAGCCAGTGTGGCCAGTCTGTGGTCCCTCTCACCCCCTTCAGAGGCCAGCATGGCCGAGCTGCCGTCCCTCTTTCACCCCTCTACTACAGGCCTCCATCCCTCTATGGACACTACAGACCTCCATCCCTCTACGGACACTCCAGACCTCCATCCCTCTATGGATACTACAGACCTCCATCCCTCTACAGACACTACAGACCCCCATCCCTCTACGGACGCTACAGAACTCCATCCCTCTACGGAATCTACAGAACTCCATCCCTCTACGGATACTACAGACCTCCATCCCTCCACGGATACTACAGACCTCCATCCCTCTACGGACACTACAGACCTCCATCCCTCCACTGAGACTACAGACTGTCGTACCTTGTACATAGAGACACTGGTAACCATGTTGTATGTTTCAAGTCTTCTTTATTGGTTCCACTTCAGGGTAGTATCAATCTCTGTCCAGCCAGTTCTAGTCAGGTACTAGCCATGTACCAGCCCCACCAGGAGCAGCCTGCCTGCTGCTCAACCCATCTCCAACTGTCCCCACTCATTCACTCAGGCACCCAGGCATTCCACGCATCACAGGCACACCAACATTCCGTCACCATCTCTCACTCTGGCTGAGCAGCTAGGAGGACCCAGGCTGATTACATATAAATGTAATACTTAGGATATACCATTATCCCTTTCCTTTAAATAGAAACAAAAATTTCAAATCTAAAAGAGAAAACTATACACAAGAAAGCGGAAATGTTCATAACTCAAGGATGCAACTAAATGCAAAACATCACAAGAGTGTGAACAATGCAAATCAAGAAAAAATGGGCAAAATACGACATATAAAATGTAAATCAATATATCCCCCATCCTCCCTCATGAAAATTATTAAGACATTTCAAAACGTGAAATAAATTATTAAGTCACAAACAATGTTAAAACGCAGAGAAGCGAAACTAATAGCAACTTTGCCAGAGTATAAACACTGCGTACCATTAGGAAGGAATAAAATTGTCAAGCAGTAGTAATTACCAAGCAGTAATAAATACCTAGCAAGCAATAACCCCATCCTTCCCAAAAAACATTACAAAATAATGTAGGTAAAGGTGGACACACCCCACGACTAACACCCGAGGCCAGAAACCGACAAGCGTGAACCAACACCAAAAACACACGTGTACCACAAAATGGCCCACATAGAGGGTACACGCAGTGAGGTGCAGGGCAACTTTCACACGACAACATCTGAAGCGCGGGCGACTTACACAGGATAGCACGAGATGTGCACAAAACTGCAACATGTGATGCGCGGGTCGACTTACACACATACAAACAGACATGACGTGCAGCGCAAGACGACTTACACACAATGTTCACAACACAAAACCACATACGTAATATAACCACAACACATAGAGGTGGGAAACCACCCACCAAGACCAGAACCGCCATCATGTGTAAAGTAAATCCAGCCTAAGTGCAAAGAGGCAGAAACTGTGGCATACAAACACAATGTACCCTTGTACATGAATTGGGAATAACAACCACAGGTATAAGGGAGCTACTCCATATACCTACACCCATATAGGGGTCACTACTGGGACTAAAACCCAACCGTAACCCTCACCTAAGGGATAAACTGTGATGTCCGACCAGGACGTCAGAACCCTTAAAACAGCGTAAAACTGTGGCATCACAAAATATGAAACTTTTGATATTACTGATACCATTCCACATACTGTAGAACACTATAGACCCGTGCCCCACGCCGGTGAGCGATCTTTCACCCGAGTTGTGCCAGGAAAGAAAACACCCTTGCGTAAGGGAACTAAATAGAGAACATGCCTAAAAGTAATGATGCACATAGAGCAAAACATGGCAGAGGTAGTGACTAAAACACATCATGAAAAAACTGTACCATGTTACCTGGCTGTCACATATAAATCCTCAACCTGTTGAGTGTAAGTACACAAGCAACATCACATTTTATAGATCTAATACAGTTGAGTTAAATATTCCTTGCAATATGACACCAAAGAAAAACAGGCATTAATCTTTCCGGCACCGCAGCAATATGCCCCCAAAAATACAGTCTGAGAAAATGTAGCACATCCATGGAGGAGAGATCGTGGACATACACCATGCTTCCAACAACTAGTCATTATCGTAACAAGTCTGTGTTCATAAGTATGGTTGATGACATGCACCCGAAGCAATCCCAAAAAAAAAACATGTAAGCGGGATAGACTAATGGCATCCAGCGACACACTTTGAGACAAGGAACCTATTGTAAAGATGACAAGTAGATCATGTAGGTAAATACTGCTTTATTAAGATTACACCAATACTGAAACCGAGGCACGTCTCCTCCTCAGAGCCTCTCGCAGCAACTGTCAACCAACTGTTCTCCTGCCAGTGACCCGGTGGAACACACTGATGTCACAATGGTCATTGGCAGGACGCGCGTGCAGGAGGGAGTGTGCGAGTGTTATACATTGCTAGGAAACCTAATTAGGTAAACATAACACATCTCCTCTTCAATAACAACAAGAAGGATTGTGGTGACCCGGATGAGGCTTATGGGAGGGGAAGAGACCTGTTGCTAATCACAAATGAAATTGTGTAACTTAGCTGTAGGTTTGACCACTCTCCCATATCTGCTCACAGTGGCTTCATCCTCACAACTGACGTCCTGAGACGTAACATCTTCATAAACAGAATCATCAGAATCAGAGTTTGTTTCACTGTCGGTTTGATACCTGTACTCTTCCGATACCTCCTTGCTCTGCCTACTAATACTGTCCTCCACCCGTGAACCATCAGAAGTGTTCTCGCTTCCAGAAGATACATCGTTTGTACCCAAAGATACAATGTTTGTACCACCTGGACGAGACCCTCCCATGTCCTCATGATCCAGAATCCAATCGTAGTCTTGAGAATAGGAAACACCTTGGTTATTTGGAGTGTATTGAGGATCATACATTTTCTTCCCTTCTTTACACATTGACAATGAAGAAAAATGCCAAGTCTTTCCATCGCTCAAAAGGGCAGAGTTACAAAGGACTTTCTTCCCTTCCATAGGTTGTGAGTAGTGATTTTTTCCTTTGCTCAAACGTCTTGAATTCTTCACCCTAACTCTGTCACCTGCTTTGATGATAACCTTTTTACATGCATACTTTGAGTCATAATATTTCTTACCAACACTTTGTGTGGCCCGTACATTCCCTCGAATCTCCTCTGGAGACCAGCACTCTCTTTTAGGGGTAGCCCAACCCACGTTATCTTTGGTTATGGGGGTCCTCCCTCTCAACAGCACAAAAGGACTGGTACCAGTAGATTCACACGGAGTTACTCTGAATGACCAAAGATTGTTTACAAGTTGTTTTTTCCATGACATGTTATTTTGATTAGCAAGTTGTATGATTCCTTTTATCACCCGATTAAATCTTTCGACTGCACCATTTCCTGCAGGATGATATACAGAAGTGGTTTTGTGTTTGATTCCATGTTTCAACAAAAATTCTTTAAAAATAGCTGACGTAAATTGTGGACCATTGTCAGATACAATGCAATTTGGAAGGCCTTCTCTAAGAAATAGTTTGCGCAAAAACCCCACAACACTTTTTGCCTCAGCATTTTGTACTACTTCCACCTCTGGCCACTTTGAAAAATGGTCTACCAGTACTATTAGGTATAATAATTCACCCTGCTCTCGAATAGGTCCACAAATGTCAATACCCAATCTAACCCAAGGCATGGATGGGCAAGACAGTGGTTGAAGGGGTGGTCTCAGTGTGTGTTTGGATTTATATGAATTCTCACAGGCTACACAATTTCTGACACTCCTTTCGATTTCTATGTCATAACCAGGCCACCAGTATGAATTCCTGACTCTACTCTTGGTTTTTCCTTTGCCAAGGTGCCCCTCGTGGCAGATCTCAAGGAGTTTCATCCGTAAGCCCTTTGGAGGAACAACCTTTCCATTTCTCAAAACCAAATCACCTTCAACTAACAACTCATCCTTGAGTTCCCAAAATGATCGTATATGTTCTGGAATTTTTTTCTTTTCTGGCCAACCCACTCTTATGTACTTCTTCACCTCAAGAAGTGTAACATCCTTCTCCATTGCAGTTGACCACTCTGCATCAGAAATACATGGTATCTCTTCTACAATGTTAGCTATGCAAAAAGTGTCAATGTCTGTGACCTTGTCATCCACATTTGGTAAAGGTAAACGGTTTAAGCAGTCCGCAACCTTGTTTTTGATACCAGGAAGATACTCAACCTCATAGTTAAACACCAGCAACTTCATGGATATGCGTGAGAAACGGGGGGAAGCACCCCCGCGCCGCACGGCCACCAGCTGCTGCGTGTGCCCCTTTGCCTGCCCTCTGCCTCGCTGCCTGCCTCGTTGCCGGCTGCCGGCTGACTCCGCTGTTGTTGTTTTTGCCGTGTTTTGTCTGTCATTTGTGCCTGTATTATATTTCTGTATTTTATTTCTGTGCCCGTGTTAGTGTCCTGTTTTCCTTTTGCATTATTATTGTTTTGTTGACGTTTCAGCGCCTTCCTTCCTGTTTGCCCGCCTACCTCGCCGCCCTCCGTCTTCCCTCCCCGCTTCCCGCCACCACCGCAGACCCCGCCCCTTTTTTCCTTCTGTTCCCTCCCCGCTCCCGCCTCCCAGCTGCCCCGCCCACCCGCGCACTTGGCCTTATATGGCGACCGTGCGAACGCGCAGCGGTCACGCGCAGCGGGCGCGCCGATTGTGCGCCGAAGGCGCGCCAAAGGTAAGCCCGTCTGCGCCCGTCCGCGACCGGATCGCGACCAGCGCCAGGACCCCTGGCCCACGAAGACCCCGACCGACCCGCCTGACGTACTCCGCCGCCACCCTCATCGCACTCAACACCGGCCGACCCCCAGAATGCCACCAAGCCACACCACGACGCACCCACGGACCCTTCAGCTGCCACGCCTGCAAATTCACCTGCATCCGGACCTGCCCCGCACCAGCACCCGCCAAGTCGAACACCAGCAGCACCCACCTCAAGTGCATCCTGCTCAACACCCGCTCCGTCCACAGACACGCCATCGAACTCTGGGACCTCCTAGACGCCACAGCCCCAGACGTTGCCTTCCTCACAGAGACCTGGATGAACGCCTCTTCAGCTCCCGACATCGCCATCGCCATCCCAGAGGGCTACAAGATCGTCCGGAGGGACCGCAACGCCAACCAGATGGGAGGAGGCATCGCCATCATCCACAGGAACACCATCCGTCTCACGACCAGCACCGACAACACCCTGCCCACCGCCGAACACCTGCATTTCCAGATCCACACCGACCCGAACACCACCCTCAGAGGCACCCTGATCTACCGTCCCCCGGGACCACGCACACAATTCAGCGAGGACATCGCCGACTTCGTCAGCCCGCATGCCCTCCCCTCCGCCGACTACATCCTCCTGGGGGACCTCACCTTCCACCTGGAGAACAACAACGACCGCAACACCAGCACCCTGCTCGACAACCTCGCCAACCTTGGACTCAAGCAGCTGGTGTCCACCCCCACCCACCTCGCCGGACACACACTCGACGCAGTCTTCTCATCCTGCAAAGACATCGTCTTCAACCACGCCACCGGACTCCACTGGACGGACCACAGCTGCGTCCACTTCACCTTCAAGAGAACGACGACCCACCACCACCAGCAACAGGCCGCCCGCAGAAGCTGGAACAAGATCACAGCAGACCAGCTCGCCACCTCCCTGAGCCAGCACCCTCCTGCCAGCTCAGCGAACTCCAGCCAGGCCGCCGACAACCTCACAAAGTGGATCAGCAACTGCGCGGACGAACTCGCCCCGCTGAGGACCCCGCCCAGCAGACCCGGCAGCAAGAAAGCCCCGTGGTTCACCGACGAACTCAAGAGCTCCAAGAAGAACTGTCGAGCCCTCGAGAAAGTCTGGAAAAGGGAACCTACCCCGGACAACACCTTCAAGCTGGCCACCCGGAAGCACCACCAGCTGATCCGCGCCGCCAAGAAAACTGCATTCAAGGACCGGCTGGACAACAACGCACACAACTGCAAGGAACTCTTCAACATCGTGAAAGAGCTATCCAACCCCAGCGCAGGAAACAACGACATCACCCCATCGCAAGACCTCTGCAACTCCCTCGCTTCATACTTCCACAACAAGATCGCGGACATACACAACAGCTTCAACAACCAACCAACGCACACCAAGACCGAACAACCACCCCCCCACCACCACCCTCCACGCCTGGACCCCGATCAGCACCGAAGACACCATCCGCACGATGAACTCCATCCACTCCGGATCACCGACCGACCCCTGCCCTCACCACGTCTTCAACAAGGCTGACGCTGTCATCGCACCCCACCTGCGAGACATCATCAACACATCCTTCGACACCGCCACCTTCCCTGAGAGCTGGAAGCACGCCGAACTCAGCGCTCTACTCAAGAAACCCACAGTGGACCCCACCGAACTCAAGAATTACCGCCCCATCTCGCTCCTCCCGTTTCCAGCCAAAGTCATCGAGAAGACCGTCAACAAGCAGATGGCCGCCTTCCTCGAGTCGAATGGATCCCTCGACCCCTCACAGTCCGGCTTCCGAGCCAATCACAGCACCGAGACCGCCCTCATCGCCGCCACCGATGACATCCGAGCCCTGATGGACAACGGAGAAACAGCGGCCCTCATCCTCCTAGACCTCTCCGCGGCATTCGACACGGTCTGCCACCGCACCCTAGTACAGCGCCTCAGCAACGTCGGAATCCAGGACAAGGCGCTGGAATGGGTCATCTCCTTCCTCGACGGAAGAACACAGAGAGTCCGCCTACCACCGTACAAGTCAGAAGCCACCGAATTCATCTGCGGCGTCCCTCAAGGATCCTCTCTGAGCCCCACCCTCTTCAACGCCTACATGAGCCCATCGCACGCCAACACAACCTCAACATAATCTCCTACGCCGACGACACCCAGCTGATCCTCTCCCTGACCAACGACCCCGCCACCGCCAGAGCCAACCTGCACGAAGGGATGAAAGAGGTAGCCGAGTGGATGACGACCAGCCGCCTGAAACTGAACTCGGACAAGACGGAGGTCCTCATCCTGGGCCCCTCACCCTCCGCCTGGGACGACTCCTGGTGGCCTCCCGCCCTGGGCACCGCACCCAAACCGACAGACCATGCACGCAACCTGGGCTTCATCCTGGACTCCTCCCTCTCCATGACCAGGCAAGTCAACAACGTTTCCTCGGCGTGCTTCAACATCCTACGCATGCTACGGAAGATCTTCTGGTGGATCCCCACCGAGACCAGGAAGACCGTCACCCAGGCCCTCGTCACTAGCCGACTGGACTACGGCAACGCCCTCTACGCCGGTACCACCGCCAAGCTCCAGAAGAGACTCCAGCGGATCCAGAACGCCTCAGCCAGACTCATCCTCGACATCCCACGAACCAGCCACATCTCCGGACACCTGAAAGACCTTCACTGGCTCCCCGTCAACAAAAGAATCACCTTCCGCCTCCTCACCCACGCACACAAAGCCCTACACGACCAAGGCCCGAGCTACCTCAACAGCCGAATCAACTTCTACGCTCCCAAACGCCACCTCCGATCAGCCAACCACGCCCTCGCCGCCGTCCCCCGCATCCGAAGAGCGACTACAGGAGGAAGGTCCTTCTCCTACCTGGCCGCCAAGACCTGGAACTCCCTCCCGACCGACCTGCGCCTGACCCAAGACCACCTCTCCTTCAGGAAGAAGCTGAAGACCTGGCTGTTCGAGCAGTAGCGGCACCCCCCCCACCCCCAGCGCCTTGAGACCCTACGGGTATGTAGTGCGCTTTATAAATGTCATTGATTGATTGATTGATTGATTGATTGAAGCAACTTGAAGACCCTTAGTAGAAAGTACCTTTTTTAGAGGGGTTTTGATCACTTCTACGGGTGATTTTATATCCCCAAATGTATTGTCTAAAATGATTTAAACCCCATGCACACGCTAGTGCTTCTCTCTCAATCACAGAATATCTTTCTTCTGTGGGTGTGATCGAACGTGAGGCAAATGCTACCGTCACTTCTTTACCTTCTCTCGTAATCTGAGAGAGTACAGCTCCTAACCCCTTATTGCTTGCATTAGTGGTTACGATGCTGTGGAGAGAGGGGTTGAACCCTTGGAGGGATGGGGCATTGCAAATATCCTCTTTTATCCTCATAAATGATTCTTCACAATTCGCATTCCACTCAAATTTGCTCTTGTGTTCGATAAGTTCTCTTAAATGCAACGTTGTAGAAGAGAAAATCCTCACAAACTTTGCATAAAATTCTGAAAGGCCTAGGAATATTCTGACCTCTTCCTTGCTCTTGGGTGAAGGGCAGCCGCGGTGCGTCCATTGGGGCGTAGGGGCGTAGCCCTACCAGCCACATGGACCCGCATCGCGTCCGCCGCCGCAATCATTTCAATAAATTACTGAGTAAACTCGGAGATTTCGGAATGCGCAAGGGGGTGGTGGCCTGCTGCAGCTTGAGTGACAGTGTACACTCAGGCTGCAGCAGACAGACTGTAGTGCGCAAGTGCGAGTTGTGTTCCAACTTTCGCAAGCATGCGCACCACAGTACCCTAGTGGGACCCTGCGGGGACTTCTCTGCCTGCTGTAGCCCGGGTTTGCAAGTGGCGACAGGGCGAGCAGCAAATGTGCCCCCCCCAGTGCCAGGATTGGCTACACGTTGCCCACGTCACGCCACACGCGGATGCGACGCCTCCATTTCTCCTCGTGGGTCTGCTTTCTTCAGACTGGCATCAACCCCCAGCGAGGAGGCGGCAGGAGAGAGAAGCGGAGGTTAGTCAGAAAGAGGCATTGGGATGCCAGCGACCTAAGCGTCCCTAGGTTCCGCTGCTTGAAAATTGTGTTGAGCTGCCCCCTCCAGCAACTGAGCCGGAATAATAGCAAAAATACATTTCCTGAAAATCTCGGTTCGTCATAAAGGAGATCGCAGAATTGTCTCTGCCCGACAGCACAGGAGGCGAGGCGCACCGCGGGGTTGGAGAGACTTCAAAAACATTAGGAATTATTGTTCGGCACTGTCTCGGAGAAGCCGTTCTCAGGGGACCCAGGGCTTCGAGGTCACACAATAAGACAGGTCACAGGGATGCAAGGCAGCGACCGCAAGCACAAATCCCTGCAAACAGACCTGGGCTACAACGAGCCTCATAGGTTAGAAATGAAGGCACTCTCAGGGCTTGGTTTTGAGTAAAAGTTCGACTTTTTTAAATTCACGAATAAACCTTGGAGCTCGCCTGTGAGGCTGCAGCAGTCACTGGTACACAGGACTCAAAGCACTTCTGGAGTTCTGGTGTTCACAGTGTGAACACCAGAACTCCAGAAGTGCTCTGAATCCTGTGTACCCGTGACTGCTGCAGCCTCACAGTAGTCAATATCCAAGCATCGCTTTATCGAGCCCTGGTTTATATGAATTCCTATGGATTTTCGTTTCTAGATTTTATATCGCTGTAATCACTCATAATTTAAATAAATACACTTAACCCTGCATTTCCTAATTTAAAAAAAGACGAATCTCTTTATAAACTGGACACAATGATAACATTGGATAAATTGCCACTTCATTTTGGGTAAAAAATTCCTTCTGTGAGAGATATTTTAATGTTCGATTTTTGCAAGAGATGTTCGAACCCCTTTAAAATAGGATTATCCAACGTTGGAGCATATGGGACAGATCCATACCAGATGTTAGGTTCTCCAGGTATGATATTTAAATAGTCAGTCCGCATACTGAAAAACTGCCCTACATACTGACCTTCTGGACTTAGGTTTCACAACTCTGGTCTGCAGCCTACGTTTCAATAAATATTTACCCTTTTTCATAATGCCTCCAGTAAATAGTTTTAAAAGTATATATGACCTCACAACTCTGCCCTAAGTACCACAAATTTCGGGCTTGAGTCACAAAGCTTTTTCCCATCAGGGCTAACGCAGGTGTGGAAAAAAGAATTTGTGGTATGTGAATATTCTGAAAACCAATATGCGCCCTTGCATACATCTGTTCAAGAATGGTGCATGCATATATATGCCTAGCAATTAATAGAGATGTACACCTTATACCACCAAGGTGTTTATTGGATTATTAAAATCATACACCCCTTGGTGTACATTCAAAACTAAATCTGAAATTATTCTACATACAATCTCCATCGTTCGTACAATAAACAAACCTTCATTGATAAATTACAAAAATCCAAATGCCAGAGTACTAAGAACAAATTATTTGTTTTCCTTATAATTTATTACTTATATCTACAGAAAAACAAAAGTTAGACTCAATTACAAATATGAAATACATAAATATCATGTCAGCCTTTATATTACATGCATAATGTCGCAAAACTCAAGTGTTAGACAAACAGATAAGCTGTTTAAAAACCTACTTTCAGGGCCATCTTGCCCCACGACAAAAATCTTGGTGCTATTCGGCTCAGCTGGGAGCACCTTGCTAACTTTTATCCTGAATCACTCCTCTCACTGCAATTCCCCTGGAGGGCGCCATGTTGTTGCCTCATAACATGGCAACTAGACTGCATGCTTTGTAGAGCTAAAAAACACTGATTATTAAAGACAACGACCACAGTTTAGACACTTAGGAGTCCAAAAGGGCATGCCTGAGCAAGCACTTTAAGGATTTACTCTGGCTTCTCTGCACACAAACCTATAGTACGCAGAATGACCTTCCAGTCCTTATAGCAGCTATGCAGTAGAGCTTGGGCGATAGCTGTTCAGGTCGCAATCCCCACCAGAAATACTTTCCAAAGATACCCCTGCAAGCACTACTACGATGCCCAGCATACAGGGTCGCAAATTGGGGAAACTGTGGCCTAGTGGCCACAGGGGACCTATACAACTGTGAACACATAATGTCCTATGAGGAAATAATGAACACTTATGGACCCAGAACCCTAGCCTCTTTTTAGTTATTGGCACGTTCATGGGAACCATTCATGATCTATGGAGTCCGAAGGCACTCGCCGATTCCCCCCAACTGTGCACCATTCATTATGGTATTTACATTGGGATCTTGGCAGAAAGCTGTACCCTCCTGTGTCGAGCACTGCATGATGACCTCCAGTGAGGGTTACATAGACAGGATGTAGGTCAGTATATCACTGACAAGGAATGGGTCTGCATTAGAATACTCCGCTCAATTCTCCAGGAACCCAAGACTCCACCTGCATCAATTTAACTTCTTGAACAAAGCCTATCTCTCCCCACAGATATTAGGACTAATTAACCACCAGTCTATTCCAGCATTGCCAATGATTATCAAAATACGTTAAGTAGAACCGAAGATAATGGATCGTAAATTTTAAAGACAAAAAGTGACTATAAAACGTCAAGCACTATGGAAAAACAGTTTGCTGTGGACAGAGGTCAGATATACCAAATTGGCTGTGCTGGACAAAATATTTACCTACAGATTTCGCCTCTAAAGCTGCTTCTGGTTAGTCTTGCAGCCTTTAGCTCCTCATAGCAGGCTTCTGGAGAAAAGGTCTCTCTCCAGCCAGGTGCCCTGCAGGGGCTAGTTCTCTTTAGTTAGCTGGGCCCTCATGGATCAGCAGTCCTAATTTTGGTGTCCCTGAAGCAGATAAACAGAAGGCCAACCACCTGATCCTTGGAGCGCAATTCCAGTCCCTGGGTCTCAATGATCAACTCACTTTGCATTCCCAGGTGAGCTCGGTGGTTTCCTCCTCTTTTTTGTCACTCCGTATTATCCGCAGGGTTTCCCGGTTCTTTTCCTTCACGGCCCTAAAATTGATCACTTTGGCTATGGTCGTCTCTCGATTGGATTATGCCAATGCCCTCTACCATGGCATGCCTGCTTACAACGTACGACGACTGCAGCTTTTTCAGAACCAAGCTGCCCGCTTGGTTTACAACCTTTCTAAATTCCATCATGTTACCCCCTTTTGAAATCCCTACACTGGCTCCCCATCCATGAACGCTCCCAATTTAAGGTAGGCTGCCTCGTCTTTCAGGCCCAGCTAGGCTTAGCTCCTGCGTTTATCTCGTCTGAGATTAAACCTTACGCCCCTACCAGGGATCTCCGTTCCTCTTCCCAACATCTGCTGACCATCCCCCAATTTCGCCGTAAAAAATGGGGAGGTTCCAAATTTTCCACCCTTGCCCCCACTTTCTGGAACTCCCTTCCAGCCCACCTCAGATGTACTACCCAATATTCACAGTTTAGAAAGGCTTTAAAAACGTTCTTATTTTCCCAAGCCTTCCCCCAATAAATTACCAACAGCCCCCCTCCGTCATTCTTGTCTCTGAGGACTCGAGCCAGCATAGCGCCAAGGAACCGTTCCGGTGAACGCGCGCTTTATAAATATTTTAAAACTCAAACTCAAACACCAGGGCATCCTGAGTCGCTGTGTGAGGCTTCTTCCTGCAGGAGTCAGAATTCTTCTTCTATCAGGGATGCCTTCTTCAGATGGAGTCTCAGGTTTGTTCTGAGGTGGTGGTGTGCCAGTTTTATCCTGTTTCTAACAATGTTTGGCATATCCAAACCAAAAGGTGGTAGTACTAGAGGTGCCCTTTCTTTTGCCAACTGTTCATGTCCACTCCCAGATGGCTAATCACTGCTACTTGGGCAATAGATAACACCCATTGGCCTTTCCTGGGCACAGAGGCAAGCCTCTGAGCCAGTCATCAACTCTCCTATCCAAGGATATTCACGTCACACTTACCACACACTTCACTTGCCATGACTTGATCACATATACATACCTATGACCCCACCTACAGGAGTATATAATGCCACAAGATCATAAATCATATCTAAAAAATATATTTAATAAAAACAGACTTATTATTAAAATCCAGTCCCAATATCACTATCAAAAATACATGAAAACAATTAATGACTAATATAAAAGTTCATACAGCACAATCCAAATATGGTTTCCGCCTTAAAGAAAGGGGAGGGAGAGAGAGAAAACACACAAAACAAAACACTTCATTCACAAAAATAAGCTAATGAATTGATAACTGTTAGTACAGCCACATGATTCATATCTTTCGTCTATTGTGTAGTAGTTCTTCGCCGTTCACCATCTCCGTCCCAAACATGACGGCACAAACCCTGCAAAATTAATAACATGTAAATTAAAATGTGGTCTGGAACATTTAACCTTCCCGGCCCGGCACTTGCTGGCCTCGGCGCACAACCGTGTTGTTAGGGCGAGTATATAGCTGGGTCTGTGCAGCGAGGCCAGCAAGTGCCAAAGCCAGGAAAGTCAAGTGCTGCAGCCAGCATTTACTTTACATGTTATTGAGGAAGCGGGGTAGTGATTAGGGCCAGCTACTCCGTTCTGACAAGTGACAGCTCTAAGAGGAGGGTTAGGGGCCTGCCCTACAACTACATAATCTGCTAAAAAGAGAGTCCGCATTACCATGATGTTAGCAACACGTTAGGTTCCCAGCAAGCATGCTCATTCCCAGCCAGGCCCAGGAGAGCGCACAGCAGCAGCAGCCTTTACACACGGGCACTTCTGGGAGCTTCTATCTGCAATTTATGATAATGTCATTTTATCCCTTCGGCTGCCATGTCATTGTCTTTTATGTGAGTTTAACCACGTTAAATGTTTGGTTAGCTGCGCATGTGCAAGTGGTTACACATGGGTCATGATTATTAATGGTAGTGATCTGTAAAACACGAGGGCTTCAATTGTTTCATGTGTTCTGCGAATGGCTCTCCTAGTCTTACTTTTACGTTTACATTCTGGTATTTGTAAATCTGGTTTTGTTTTTCTGTGCTAGCCCTGTGTATGTAATGTAAAGCCATTTTTATCCATAACAAAGCATAGTATCTGGTGGCAGATTCTGGCACCAGAATGCAAGTCAAACGTTTGTCTCTATGGCCTGCTCACTCACTCTAAGGTTGGATAGCTTGGGGTTGGGCCCTCTTCTCCTGAGTGCAAGGCACACTCAAATGTTTCAGTGCAACACAAAATCTGCGGGCATATATACGGCTGTCTGCAACCACAATCCCTATATAATGCATAGACACACAGTCCACGTGCAAATGGCAGGTTAGCTGGTTTTTAAGAGTGGACTTTTACTACATCATGATGGGGTGCTATTGAAAAAAACATGTCTCTTCAGCTTGTTCCTAAATTACTGGAGCAGGGTAGGGGAAGTCGTAATGGATATGGAAATATCACTCCTGATCCTGGATGCAGAAGGCCTGAATTCCATCAAGGCATGGCAACCTAAAGTTTTTATGAAAAAAAAGTATATTTTTATTTTGTTACAAATATGGTTATAATACCTTCATCGCATCCCAATTAATTTCAGGGAGACAACTGGAAGTGCTCCCGAGGTCGGGCTTGCATCCCTCACCGGTAAAAAACTGGTGGGGAGCCATGGCCAACTGCCAATTAGGTCAAGGGAGCCACAGGTCAAAAAAGTTTGGGAACCACTGTACTAAGGCAATAGTGGACTGCCTTCTCAGAGCAGGCAGCCTTATGCGGAAAGGGGACAGTTTGTGAGCTGGACGGCAGGGAGCAGAGATGGCAGTGTTAAGAGGATGCAGGCAGTCGAGGTGTTAGTGTGGGGGCACAAGGAGAATAGAATATGTGCAAAGGGGGCGGTTTGTGAGCTGGAGGGGCAGGTAAAATGGTGCATTAATCGTTCAAAAGTTGTAGGCAGTGGAGGGGCTTGGTGTGAGAGCACAGGGAGGAAAGTGGATGAGCAGAGGCGATTGAGTGTACATGTAGGTGTATAGGGGGGTAGACGCAGAGATTTTGAAGTACAATTAAAGGGAAGTTCAATCTTAATAAATAGATCAAATTTCACAGATCACAATCCATAAGCCTGACACACATGCAGGGTTTCCCAATGTATACTCCATATTGGATAATGTGAACTGAGTTCCACCAATAAATGTGTGTACTTGGCTCCCAAGTCCACTTGTAACTCAGGTTGCCTACCAGAACATCATTGGTTCAATGCTCATTTCATTTCAGAGCTTTGTGCTCAATATTGTTATTAGGGATTAATCTAGAAAATATGGTTCAAATTAATTGACTACTTCTAAAATGAGAGATATAGTGTTTGCCTATTGTTCTAAGGTGTGATTAGATGATGGGTAATTAAATTATGGGCTATGTTCCGTATATTAACATCATGAATTCGGTCTGAGAAACCTACTGGAACGATATGGCATGGGAATGTCTGCAATGACTTTGTTCGCTCTTAAGGTAGCCTAGTCATTTGAATATTTCTTTATGTGCCACAATGTACCTCTTTAGGTGCTGACATGTGAGACACAGATACGCTTAAAAAAGAGGCTAAACATGTGGCCTCCCCCGCCCCATTGGAGGCTCAAGAGAAGCTAGTGAGGAGGGGGAGAGGAAGAGGAAGGCAGAGGTTTTGGGCAAAACATCCCATGAATAACTAGAGACACTACAGTAGTAGATCTGTGGGGCAATTCAGGAGCTGTAATGGTACAACCCAGGGCACATTGGAGATACCGCAGAAGAGGGACTGTAGGTCCACCCAGAGGTCGCAGAGGCTGATTCCAAATGAGTGCCACATGCACCACAGTACTGGAACATGAAGTGTGTGGAAGTAGTTCTGGGAAGGAAATGGTGCTTGGATTTAAGGTGGTGAAGGTGAGGCATGGTGGCAATATGGAGTAAGGCGGGGGTTTGGACAAAGGTCCTTCCCATCCTATGCCCCTACAGCCGCAAACAGGAATGATGCTACAGGAAGACATCGATAACCTCTCCACCTGTTACCTGGATGGCCTGAAAGGAGAGATTAAGTGGAGTTGTTTTCCTTAATGAAGTCAGTCAGTTTGACAGAGACCCCTCTCACATTCAGCTCATCCAGGAATAAGCCATTTAAAATTGCTCTCTAGTCTGTAAAATGTTTGTAATCTGAGGGACAGCTCTGCAGCCTGTACTTAGACTCTGCATAAACAGAATAGTAGTGGAATCTGAAGAATAGTCCGGCAGAGCTAGCCTATGTTTGTGGTCCCAGTAGTGAAATAGCAGCAGGCGGCAGCGCAGAAGGTTAATGTGCCTGCTGCAAAAAACATGTACCTGAAGCAGATCACAAAATGCATATGATGTAAATAGGTCAGTGAGTCACTGCTTTTGTCACAGAGATCCCAACTGCTGTGCAACTTCTTCCACTCTTAGAGCTGAGATTTTCATGAATGTCTTATAGTCTGAATTCAGCACCTGAGCGTAATAGGACGGAATGTATGAAGCTCTGTGGTTATACTGAATAAGCAGCTACCTATGTTATGCCATCTATTAATGTAATAACTGCACTTTCACAATTGCTTTATTAACCTTCCTGCTTTCTCAAATTTGCTTGAAAATGCACGATTTTTCTTCGTTTTTTTTCAAAATTTTCGTGGGGGGGGTAATCCCCCCAAACCCCCCTTTTGGGGTTCGGGCTCGCTCGCTTCGCTCGCTCGCTGGGGTGCTGTATGCAAATAACTTTGCGCCCCACCACTTTCAAATGTCACCCACCGCCCCTGGTGAAGGGGCATCCCTAATAGCTGATAACAGTTTCTCTTTAGGTTTTATGCCAATACCATCAATTTCGTGACCTAAATAAGTGACTTTATTAGCTGCAAATTTGCACTTACGCAAATCAGCTGTAAGTCCATGATGCTCAAGTATTCCTAGAACTCTGTTAAGTTTCGCATCATGTTCACCTCTGGTGGCGCCTGTCACCATGATGTCATCCTGAAAAATTAGGAGATTCTTTTCCCCCTTAAATAACTCGCTCATCAACCTCTGAAACATAGCCGCAGCCGAAGCCAAACCAAACGGTACCCTCTTAAATCTAAAACATCCCAGGGGCGTAACAAATGTGGTGAGGCTTCTCGGATGTAAAGCCACTTGGTGATAGGCTGAGCTTAGATCAATTGTAGAGAACCACTTAGCCCGGTTGGTATATGACAACATTTCACTGATCTTTGGCAATGGAAATTGATCAACTAGAATGTTCTTATTGAGGTTGCGTAGATCAAAACATAGACGGAGCTTGCCATTGGGTTTCTTTGCGATAACCAAAGGCGAAACACACTCTGCTGATTCTACCGGCTCAATAATGCCCTCTTTTTGTAATCTTTTCAATTCTTTTTCCACTTCACCTATGATGGAAAACGGTAAGTTCCTAGATTTGTGTACACATGGAACAGCATCCTGTTTCAGCGTTATTTCATAAACAAAACCTTTAAGTTTCCCTATGTCTTCAGAAAACACTTTAGGATATCTTTTCTTAAAGAAATTATTGCACTCATCTTCGGTTTGTAGGATCAGAACCGGATCCGGGCTGTTTGGATCCAGAATTATTCCCAATTCTCCTTGGTCAATCCACCCTAAAAAAGGATGGACCCACCTTAGAGACATACAGTTTGCCTACAGTTTGGCGAGACTTAAATTCAAAATGTAATTCTCTGAAACCCAACATTTCGATAGGATCATAATTAAATGATTTAGGAAAAATGTCAGGGTTCTGTAACTTCTTGCCAATGACGGGAACACATTTTTCCGACCATACTACTTCCTTAACAATGGTATAGGGTGAGCCGGAATCAGCGACTATTGAAATATCTACCCCACCAATGTTCATGTCACATATTGGTTTCTTCTTTTTGCTACCTCCTTCTTCAACATTCAACACAAATAAATTCAAATCCTCTTCGTCTGAAGATATAAAACCTTCTTGTTCATCTAGAACCACTGCTTTCACATTTCTCCCCCTTTCTGTTTCTTAGGACACATGGCACTAAAATGTCCAACCATACCACAATTAGAACACTTTTGTCTCAAAGCTGGACACGATTTGTCATTTGCCAAATGGTATCTACTACCACATCTAAAACATTTTCTGTCATCTGAAAGTTTCACTTTATAAGTGGAATCTCTTCTCTGTACGTAACTAATACTGGGTTTGCTATTTGTTTTCTTTGAACTTATTATTTTTGCCACCATGGATTTTTCCTCTGTTGAGGTTTTCTCTTCCTGCAACACAGCTTTGCACATCTACCAGTTAATTCTGTACACTTAACTATTTCCACCACTTCTTCTAACGGCAATTCACCCTTTGCACATAATTTCTCCTGAACATGCTTATTGGAGGACCTCATGACAACTTGGTCACGAATTAACTCATCATGTAATGCCCCAAACCTGCAAGTAAGCGCCAAATTTTTCAACGCAGCAACATAATCTTCCACAGATTCCTCCGGGGCTTGTCTGCGTTGAAAAAACTTAAACCTGTTTACTGAAATAGAAGGTTTGAAATACATTGTCAAATCTTCTAATGCAACCGTGTACACATCACCTGTCCTAGGTTTCTTGTTAATTTGGTTGTAAATTTTCATGGCTTTAGCACCTAAAAAATGAAGAAGAATTTTCTTTTTCTTCTCAGGGGTCAATTCTTCTTCGCCTTCAAAAGTGGACATATAATTCTCAAAATATTCCCGCCACTCTTCCCATTTGAGTGCATCATCTCCTGTTGAGGGTATGAAAGGTAATGGGGGCGATAAATTCAATACATTTCCTGAAGCCATGGCTGACTAGTTAGTACTATTCCCACTTATATAACTAATCTATGTAAAGCTTGAATTTATGTTTCTTTTAAACTTCCTATACAGACCATTGTTTTAAAATTTTACATAAATATGAATAAATTGTATTTTTTTCTTAAGGATGTAGTCACAAAAATTCTTTCTTTTGATTCTTGTTTCCGTTTCCAAAATATCAGAAACAATATACCATCCAAAATAAATGCACAACCAGTTCTTTATTTCACAATCTTTTAGAATGGTGTGCGTGCCACCGCTGTGTATGGCACGCTTAATTCTTTTAAAGTTTAAATGTGCGTGTCATTGTAGTAATTAGCTCCAGAATACGAACCAAACCTTTTATTTTCGAAGAATGGTGTGCGTGTCACCGTGACAGGATACACGCTAAATTCAGAGAATTTCCTTCTTTCAAAATGGCCGCCCGACGTCGGAACACGTATGCGTTCCACTGACGTCATATACGATCCTCACAGGAAAACTTCTCGTCAGATGCGCACTGTGGAATCCTGACAGGAATGCATCGATGACAGGAACGAAGCCAAAAGGTGAACCGGTCACTTCCTCAAACAACCACAACTGCCGCTCAGAAAGGGAAACCTCTGCAATGTTGAATGTAACCCTATTTCACCAAGACTTCACCGCTTCGTCGGTGGAAAAATCAACCAATTGCCTTTCCTTCACACACCAAGTATCGCACGGTGCCTTCCCCAAGTTTAAAACAATGCCGTTTTTCTTTTCCTTTCCTAGTTTCCACCCTGGAAACTCTGTTCATTAGCACAAGGGGGGCATAAAACACTGGACCCTGGCAGCACGCAGGATATCAACAGTCAGCCGGGCAACATTAAGGACTCACCCGATGCATTCGTTGGACAGGACGTTGTCCAAATTACGCTGCCTTCAGGAATGTACAAACTCTATTGAAGGTACCTGATCTTTAGTCTTGTAGATCCAGACCACAAGGAAAGATCACTTCACTTTTTTTTCCGTAATCACCTTCAAAATAAATTCCTGAAGACTCCGCGAAGGGCAAACGCTGGTGAATAACTTCAGGCTCCAATGCTGGCTTGCGGAAAGGGAGATGAGAGGATGACCTCAGCAGGTCGAAGACGTTCCTTGAACTCGTGACCGATGGCTCCTGGTGGGTTCAAAACAATGTCAGCAGTCCCGTATCGTCGCCACTTGTAAAGATGACAAGTAGATCATGTAGGTAAATACTGCTTTATTAAGATTACACCAATACTGACACCGAGGCACGTCTCCTTAGAGCCTCTCGCAGCAACTGTCAACCAACTGTTCTCCTGCCAGTGACCCGGTGGAACACACTGACGTCACAATAGTCATTGGCAGGACGTGCGTGCAGGAGGGAGTGTGCGTGTGTTATACATTGCTAGGAAACCTAATTAAGTAAACATAACACCTATAATTCAAATGTAAAGTGTTATAAATGAAGAAAGGCGGCACACCAGCGTTGTGTAGGTTAGGGTCTTTAATTGAGCAGAGACGTAGAAAACCCAACCATCAAGATCGGGACCAAACGGGCAACAAACCGCAGTTGGACCCAACACTGGACATGTCACAGAATAAGGAAGCACGAGCTCAGCGCGTGACATAAGCTGAGGTACAGAGTGAGCAGGGTGAATATAACATAAAGATTACCTCAAAACAGGGTAAAGCAGAGCAATCCACCAAAAGCAATCGCGGTTGAACTGTAATTGCAAAACGCTACCTGAGAGGAGTAAAAATGATAGCATGGCTCACCTCCCAAGTTCAAAATAAGCATGTGGGCATTTACTCTGGTATCCAGCAGCACAGCACGTAGCATCTAGAAGTACAGTGTCTCACCATACATTCAAGCAGACGTGCGCAACAGGTGCACAGTTGAAAGGTCCCACCATCACTGGTCATGAAATGCAGACCAAAGAAAACCTCACGCTCCAAGTACATAAATGTAAAATTAGCACAGCACAAACACCAGATGTGTAAATGTATTTGGTAGTGGAATTCAACAGGGTCTGTTTAGTATTTCATAGAAGTAAATATATCTCCAGGCACATTACCTCTACTGCGTTTAAAGACAATGCTTGTATTTTCTATGTGCCAACAAAACACCAATCTTTGCAGAACCACACCGCTCCTGTGTGGCACCAGTGAATAACGTAACCTTCACTGAGTTAGTCCATAACTCACATCAGAGCAGCCACAATTCCTTTACTCTGTAGATACATCCGTACTGCAGATACAAAAGTAAGTGTTGGGGTGAAACTTAGACCAGACATACCCTAATATACAGACCATACCTGTGGTCAAATCCATGGAGCAAGTTCAGGCTGGACAAACACGGTGGTAGGAGCCGTCCGATGACATGGACGCTGGTGGGGCTGGCTTGCCTGTTGCTCCAAACAAGACGCTTTTTCTTTTTTTACGCTTAATTTCGTCTGTCAGATCCTACTTCAAACTTCAAACTAGCCTGCTTGGCCTTTCGCGCGCACGCTCGTTCTGCCCCTCTCTTCATCAATTCTCTCATCACCTCTCACGCCCCCAGCCGCACTCTCCGCTCCTCATCACTTTCCCTTCTCCACGTCCCCCGTTTCCGTAAATCACGCACAGGGGGCACCCGATTCTCGGTTCTGGCCCCAAGGTTCTGGAACAGTCTCCCTTTTTCCATACTCTCCATCCCTATCTACACCCACTTTCGCAAGGCCCTTAAAACTTTTCTGTTCTCTCAGGCATTCCCCAGCTAGTCCCCTTGGGTCCCCTCTGTGAGCCTGGATGAGTCTCCAGCGCCAGGAAGCCGCTTGGCCGCAGTGCGCTTAATCAAGTTTCTTTTTCATTTCATTTTTCATTTCATTCAAGTTCCCCAACAGATATCAACCTCAATGATCATAACTCTAACTTTTATTAGAGTTAGACAAATGTTCATGAACTGCTTTAACAGACCACCCCTCATTGTCCTTCGTACTGCATGATCCCATGGTTTGTTCGCTTCATACTACCCTTTTTATGGGGTCTTCTTGTATTCTTCTTGTATGTTTTTCTCGCTTGATGAACTTCTTTGTCGAAAAACTCCAAATGCTGAAAACTCTGATTGGCTGCCATTTTAGCCAATTTTCATCAAAGTCAAGTAGTCTCTTAAGTCCCTCCACAGTGTACATTGCAGCACTCCAGAAAATGGCAAGTTTCAGTTCCTTCCCACAACATGCACCCTCTTCATTCAGAGCAAAACCAAAGGGGATGATGTACGGAGTGTTGAACAATGCAAGCACTCACCCCAAGTCAACTGATCTGGGTTTAATCCATCATCATTCTGTAGCTCACTCTGCCACCCCAGTTCAGACATGGCCAGATGCAAATCAGTCTGACCCTGTGCCTCATGGGAACAGACCAGCCCGAACTGACAATCCATGTCTTCCCGGGCCGGAAACAGGCATCCTGGGACTGGTTTCTGGCTAATAAGCCGTCATCAGCCAGGCTAGCTTGAATCCAGTGGCAAAGTGAGCAAGAGGCCCACATCTGGGCATACCCTGCCAACTTAGAACGAACAAAGCAAAACCAAAGGGGAAGGTAAAGGGTATTTTATTTTTTGGGGCGGAGTGTTGAACAATGCAAGCACTCACCCCCAGTCAACTGATCTGTGTTTAATCCATCATCATTCTTTGGCTCACTCCGCCACCCCGGTTTAGATATGGCCATATGCAAATCAGTCTGACCTTGTGCCTCATGGGAACAGTCCAGCCCGAACTGCCAAGCCATGCCTTCCCTGGACCGGAAACAAGCATCCTGGGACTGGTTTCTGGCTAATCAGCCGTCATCAGCCAGGCTAGCTTGAATCCAGTGGCAAAGTGAGCAAGGGACCCACGTCTGGGCATACCCTGCCAACTTAGGGCAAACAAAGCAAAACCAAAGGGGAATGATGATGGATTAAACCCAGATCAGTTGACTGGGGGTTAGTATTTGATTTGCTCCAACGCTCCGTCCATCATCCCCTTTGGTATCCCTCTTCATTTAGAGCTGGGCAATAAAAAAAAGTTTTACCCTCCTCTAAGCAAGTACAGCACCACTGGAATAAGGAACTTGGGGCAGCGGTGTGTCCACATGGCAACTCCAAACGAAGAGCAATTTCATCATCACCACTTGAGATCTCAAAACTCGACATCATATCCTGCCGCATTGCATGTAGAAAAAGCACCTCCGTTCTTAAACACTTCCAAGCATCATGGAAGTTGATAGTTTGAATTCCAGATGGACTGTTAAGAGCGTACCAATTTTAAACCAAAGTCTGTACCAAAACAGTTTCCACACGCAGCATTTTTTAATTCTATACGGCGGTTGGGGTCTGCAAAAATGAGGTCTCAACCCAACCCATCAATGTGGGACTCACAGAAAACAACATGACTTAATGGGCAAGGTTCACTTTCGGACTTGTCCTCAGTCTGGACCGTTATGCTGTGCGGACAGAAATCGCAGTGCCCCAAACTTCTTGGTCCACGTGCCAAACAACCAAATGCACACCTCTGTCGAAAGCATGAAGACTGTTTAACGTGCTGTAGTTACTAGTAATCCATTCCTAGTTAATCTCATTGCACGATGTGGCAGGAAAACACACACATAGCATTATGAAGACATAGTGGTCTTGGAGGCACTATAGATCGCTGCGAATGCCAATTAAACACCAAACATTCTCCATCTGTGCAGCCACGGCGCGCTGTTTGTTCAAACATCTTAATTACAAAGAATCCCAAATTGTGCCATTTTCTTAAAAACACCGTACACTCTGTAGAGTGATGTGGCGGGAACACGAACACCTGGTTGTAGAGAAGCTACCCATCCAACTCACCAAACGCTTTTGTAGGTAACAAAGTGGCTGAAACACCAGATGTGGCTGTAGTTTAACTACTCATCCAACTCACTGTAATCCTTTAAGTGGCTGTAGTATTCCCAGGCTGTAGTGTCAGTTGGTGATGACACTGGTCCGTCAGGCTGTCCGTCGGTGAGGACACTGGTGGGGCTGGCGTTGGCTTGGTTTCTCTTGAAGTTTCTTTGTAGTCCCTTTGTTTCTGTGCTGTACCAAGAGTCTCTAGGGTCCAAGTCCGCAACTAACTTAAGACAAAATCCTAAACTCACTACTTTTGGTATTCACAGAAGTTAGGATTTTGTCTTAAGTCTGTCTTAAGACAGACTTAAGACAGACTTCAGACAAAATCCTAACTTAAGTCTGTCTTAAGTCTGTCTTAAGTCTGTCTTAAGACAAAACCTAACTTCTGTGAATAGCAAAAGTAGTAAGTTTAGGATTTTGTCTTAAGTTAGTTCTGTGAATCGGGCCCTAGGAGCGAGGATGTATTGTTAAGTCTTCTTTATTAAGTCTTCAGTCCAAGTTACATCAGTCTTAGTCCAGCCAGCACTGGTGTGGTACCAGCCCCACCAGGAGCAGCCTGCCTAGCTGCTCAGCCCATCTCTAACTGCCAACACTCATCCACTCAGGCACCCAGGCATTCCAGGCATCACTGGCATACCAACATTCCATAACCAACTCTCACTCTGGCTGAGCAGCTAGGAAGACCTAGGCTGATTACATATACATGTGATACTTAGGATATAACACAGACCTCCATCCCTCTACGCAGACTACTGACCTCCATCCCTCTACGAACACTACAGACCTCCATCCCTCTACGAACACTACAGACCTCCATCCCTCTATGGACACTATAGACCTTCATCCTTCTACGGACGCTACAGACTTCCATCCCTCTATGGATACTAGAGACCTCCATCACTCTAAAGAGACTACAGACCTCCATCCCTCTACAGATACTACAGACCTCCATCCCGCTACAGACACTGAAGACCTCCATCCCTCTAAAGATAATACAGACCTCCGTCCCGCTACAGAAACTACAGGACTTCATCCCTCTATATATACTAGAGACCTCCATTCCACTACAGACACTACAGACCTCTACAATTACCACAGACCTTCATCCCTCTATGGATACTACAAACCTCCATCCCTCTACAGATACTACAGACTTCCACTCCTCTACAGGCACTACAGACCTCCATCCCTCTACAGATACCACAGACCTTCATCCCTCTATGGATACTACAAACCTCCATCCCTCTACAGGCCCTACAGACCTCCACCCCTCTACAGATACTACAGCCCTCCATCCCTCTATGAATACCACAGACCTTCATCCCTCTACGGATACTGCAGACCTTCATTCCTCTACAGATATGACAGACCTCCATCGCTCTACAGATACTACAAAAGAATGCCGAGACAAGAACAAGTCCCAGACCCGAAATGTACTGAACAATGCCCAGGCTAGAGGTCTATTGAACAATGTGCAGAAAGAGACCTATCAAACAATGTTCGGACTGAACATCTAGTGAACAATGTTCAGACTAGAGATCTATTGAACTATACCCAGACTAGAGCTCTATCAACAATGCCCAGACCATAGCTCTATCGAACAATGCCCAGACCAGAGCTCTATCGAACAATGCCCAGACCAGAGCTCTATCGAAAAATGCCCAGACTAGAGATCTATCGAACCATGCCCAGACCAGAGCTCTATCGAACAATGCCAAGACCAGAGCTCTGTCGAACAATGTCCAGACCAGAGCTCTATCGAAAAATGCCCAGACTAGAGATCTATCGAACCATGCCCAGACCAGAGCTCTATCGAACAATGCCCAGACCAGAGCTCTATTGAACAATGCCCAGACCAGAGCTCTATTTAACAATGTCCAAACCAGAGCTCTATTTAGCAATGCCCAGACCAGAGCTCTATCGAACAATGCCCAGACCAGAGCTCTATTTAACAATGTCCAAACCAGAGCTCTATTTAACAATGCCCAGACCAGAGCTCTATCGAACAATGCCCAGACCAAAGCTCTATCGAACAATGCCCAGACCAGAGCTCTATCGATCAATGCCCAGACCAGCGCTCTATTGAACAATGCCCAGACCAGAGCTCTATCGAACAATGGCCAGACTAGAGATCTATCGAACCATGCCCAGACCAGAGGTCTGTCGAACAATGCCCAGACCAGAGCTCTATCGAACAATGGCCAGACTAGAGATCTATCGAACAGTGCCAAGACCAGAGCTCTATCGAACAATGCCCAGACTAGAGATCTATCAAACAATGCAAAGACTAGAGATCTATCGAACAATGCCCAGACCAGAGCGCTATCGAACAATGTCCAGACCAGAGCTCTATCAAACAATGCCCAGACCAGAGCTCTATCGAACAATGCCCAGACCAGAGCTCTATCGAACAATGCCCAGACCAGAGCTCTATCGAACAATGCCCAAACCAGAACTCTATCGAACAATGCCCAGACCAGAGCTCTATCGAACAATGCCCAAACCAGAGATCTATCGAACAATGCCTAGACCAGAGCTCTACCGAACAATGCCCAGACCAGAGCTCTACGGAACAATGCCCAAACCAGAGCTCTATTGAACAATGCCTAGACCAGAGCTCTAACGAACAATGCCCAGACCAGAGCTCTATTGAACAATGCCCAGACTAGAGATCTATCATACAATGCCCAGAATAGAGATCTATTGAACAATGCCCAGACCAGAGATCTATCAAATAATGCCCAGACCAGAGATCTCTTGAACAATGTTCAGACTACACATCTATTGAATAATGTTCAGACTAGACATATACAGAACAATGCCTGGACTAGACATCTATCAAACAATACCCAGACCAGAGATGTATTGAACAATTCCCAGAATAGAGATCTATCGAACAATTCCCAGACCAGAGCGCTATCGAACAATGTCCAGACCAGAGCTCTATCAAACAATGCCCAGACCAGAGCTCTATCGAACAATGCCCCGACCAGAGCTCTATTGAACAATGCCCAGACCAGAGCTCTATCAAACAATGCCCAGACCAGAGCTCTATCGAACAATGCCCAGACCAGAGCCCTATCGAACAATGCCCAGACCAGAGCTCTATCGAACAATGCCCAGACCAGAGCTCTATCCAAAAATATACCCAGTCCTGAGCTCTATCGAACAATGGCCAGATTAGAGATCTATCGAACAATGCCTGGACCAGAGCTCTATCGAACAATGTCCAGACCAAAGCTCTAGCGAACAATGCACAGACTAGAGATCTATCGAACAATGTCCAGACAAGAGCTCTAGCGAACAATGCACAGACTAGAGATCTATCAAACAATGCCCAGACCAGAGCTCTATCGAACAATGCCTAGATCAGAGCTCTAGCGAACAATGTGCAGACTTGTGATCTATCAAACAATGCCCAGACCAGAGCTCTAGCGAACAATGCGCAGACTAGAGATCTATCGAACAATACCCGAACCAGAGCTCTGTCCAACAATTTCCAGACCAGAGCTCTATTGAACAATGCCTGTACTAGAGATCTATCGAACAATGCCCAGACTAGAGATCTATCAAACAATGCCCAGACCAGAGCTCTATTGAACAATCCAAACACTAGAGATCTATCGAACAATGCCTGAACTACAGATCCATCGAGCAATGGCCGGACCAGAGCTCTAGCGAACAATACGCAGACTGGAGATCTATCAAACAATGCACAGAGTAGAGATTAAGCATGGGCGGAAAATCCGTTTCGCTCGCGGATTTTGCGGATTTTCGGTAAATTCGCAATCCGCGAGATTCGCGAATCTCCTGCAAAATCCGCAAATCCGCGAGCAGCGGATTTTGCTCGCACTGTTCACGTGAGTTCGCGGCTTCCCAGTACAACTTCGCGCCCCGCGAATAAGTGCAAAATTGCAGAAATACGATCTTAGCAAAACTGAAACTACTTACCAGGTTCAAAAGTTCAGGCTCATCATTAGTAGCCATTTCCAGTAGTGCTTCCTGAGGGGCCCTCCAGAGTTCAGTTGCCAGTTGCAACTATTATGTGACCCTTCTCTGAACCTCAGAATAGTTACACATATGCCACAAAGGTCCTGAATTACAGCTAAGGGAGACAAGCAGGAGCCAGGCTGGAAGTTCAAATCCATTAATCAGCCCCTAATTCATTATTGTCAGTTGGGGCGGGGCAGGGCAGGTGTTGTAACTAATTTTGCAACAATGAAAGCACTTAGCAAGTGCAAAAGATCACTAATCAGGAAGCACTAAGGAAGCAGGTGTCAGCTAAAAAAATATTCTGTGACACATTAATCAGCCCCAAATTAATTCAGGTCACTTGAGGCAGGGAAGGTGTGCTTGCGTTGCCACAATAATGTACACTGACTGGACAACCAGAGGGTGCTGTGATGAAACAGAGGGTGGCATGGGTGGGCCAGAGGGTGGCATGAGTAGTCAGAGAGTGGCAGTGGTGACAGAGAGTGGCAGTGATGAAGAAGAGTGTCCCAAACAGGCTGGACACGTAGAAACAACAAGTTCGCGAAACTTGCGACCCGACAGGTAAGTTCGCAATTTGCGACATTGTACAAAACCCTCGCGAACTGGCAGAAACCCGCGCAAACACACAAAAAAAAATCCGCAAATTCGCGAGAATTCGCGGATTTTGCGGATTGCGAGTTCGCAAATCCGCAAAATTCGCGAACGCGAGATTCGCAAAATTCGCCCATGCTTAGTAGAGATCTATCGAACAATGTCCAGACCAGAGGTCTATCGAACAATGCCCCGGCCAGAGCTCTAGTGAACAATGTTCAGACCAGAAATCTATTGAACAATGCGCAGACTAGAGATCTATCGCACAATATCCAGACCAAAGCTCTAAGCGAACAATGCGCAGATTGGAGCTCTATCAAACAATGCCCAGACCAGAGCTCTGTCGAACAATGCCCAAACCAGAGCTCTGTCGAACAATGCCCAGACCAGAGCTCTGTTGAACAATGTCCAGACTACAGCTCTATCAAACCATGTCCAGACCAGAGCTCTATCGATATGAAGACTAGAGATCTATGGAACAATGCCTGAACTAGAGATCAATCGAGCAATGGCCAGACCAGAGCTCCAGCAACAATGCGCAGACTGGAGATCTATCAAACAATGCGCAGACCAGAGCTGTATCGAACAATGCCCAGACTAGAGATCTATCGAACAATGCCCAGACCAGAGCTCTATCGAACAATGCGCAGACCAGAGCTGTATCGAACAATGCCCAGACTAGAGATCTATCGAACAAAGCCCAGACCAGAGCTCTATCGAACAATGCCCAGACCAGAGCTCTATTGAACAATGCCCAGGCTAGAGATCTATCGAACAATGTCCCGACTAGAGATATATCGAACAATGCCCACATCAGAGATCTATCGAACAATGTGCATTCTAGAGATCTATTGAACAATGCCCGTACCAGAGATCTATTGAACAATGCCCACATCAGAGATCTATCGAACAATGCCCGTACCAGAGATCTATTGAACAAAGCCCACATCAGAAATCTATCGAACAATGCCCGTACCAGAGATCTATCGAACAATGCCCAGACTGGAGATCTTTCAAACAATGCCCAAATTTGAGATGTATTGACTAATGGCCATGGATGATTCTTAAAATATTAAACATGCCTTTGGTGGTGCAGACCAGTGAATTCTGAAACACTGCCCAGAGAGTCTACTACCAGCCACGCCGGGCCAGCGGGATGCCCTCCCAAAGTTCAACTCCTCCATTTTAGGATGCCAGCTGTGTTAGGCGAATAAATGTATTAACAATAACATCTGTAATCTTCAGTTTATGAATGGCCCAAATCTAGCGCTAGCTTCTTACCCAGCGCTATATCCGTCTGCGTGACACACCGCCCCCTCCTTACCAGAAGATGTGTGAGCAGCTATTTCCCGAGCACCCTTAGGCGTGGGATCGAATTACAGTGATGCACTTATCTTCATCTGCTAACAAAACTACTCCTCCCCTTTGGTTTTGCTTTGTTCACCCTAAGTTGGCAGGGTATGCCCAGAGTGGGTCCCGTGCTCACTTTACCACTGGATTCAAGCTAGCCTGGCTGAGGACGGCTGATAGCCAGAAACCGGTCCCAGGATGCTTGTTTCCGGTCCAGGGAAGACATGGCTTGGCAGTTCGGGCTGGACTGTTCCCATGAGGCACAGGGTCGAGGCTGATTTGCATATGGCCATGTCTGAACTGAGGTGGCGTGGTGAGCAAAATAACAATGGATTAAACCCAGGTGTGTGACTGGGGGTGAGTGCTTGCAATGTTTAACACTCCCTCCATCATCCCCTTAGGTTTCCCCTGGTGTGTGAGGCACACTCCTCACTGCCCCCGCACACTGCCCTGTGCGCACCCACTCACGCGCGTGGGACCCTCACACTGTTGTTTCCCTCCCACCTGCTGCTCCTGGAGCTGCTCTGCGACGGACCCAATATTGCTAATTATCACACCTGTGACGGCAATGGCACACGCACACATCAATCTCTGCACACACAAGGACAGAAGCACGCTGCAATAACGGACAGATAGCGCCTACCCGACGAAGTAGGCGATGATGAGGAGCTGCACGGCCCTGTTGATGACGCCGATGGTCCAGCTCTTCACCACCACGGACTTGGTGGTCTCGTAGGTGAAGAAATCCGCGATGCAGGTCATGGTGAGGGGTGTCGGGGGGCGCAGGCACGCGGGGGTCTCTGTACCTCTCCGATGGGGTGTCCGGGGGGAGGAGGCACGCGGGGGTCTCTGTACCTCTCCGATGGGGTGTCCGGGATGAGAACAGAAACACGGGGGTCGTTGTACCTCACTGAGATGTGTCGGGAGATAAGTGGCAGCCTGGGGCCCCTTACCTCACGGAGGTCCACCCGTGGTGAGGAGGCAGCCTGGGGTCCTTACCCCTCACCGGGGGGCGCAGGCAGCCTGGGGTCCTTACACCTCACCGGGGGGCGCAGGCAGCCCGGGGTCTTTCTGCCTCTCTCAGAGCGTCCGGGTTGAAAGTGCAGCCTGAGTTTTCTACCTCAAGGAGGTGCTGTCAGGGCCGAGCGGTGAAGTGCTTCTGTGGGACAGCGAGGAGCTATCCGCGGCGAGGCAGGAGGTGTCCGAAGAGAGAGGCAGGAGGGGTCCGAAGAGAGAGGCAGATGGGGCTCTCAGTCTCTACCTCACCGAAGATGCCCCCGGTGCGGAGGCAGGAGCTATCACGGGAGAGGAGGCAGGTGGAGCTCTCTACCTCACCGCAGATGTGTCGGGGTGCGGAGGCAGGAGGTGTCCCAGAGAGGAGGCAGGCAGTGGATTGGAATCAGTGCCTCAGGGGGTGTCCGGGTGAGAGCGCTGCTCTCTCACTCACTGTCTTTATTCTGCCCGAGCACTCTGTCTGCCCCTGCGCTCTCGGTACCTCACCCCGGTCTCTTCTTCTGCCCCGTCTCTGTCACTCTCCCCTTCTTGGTCTTTGCCTTGTTATGTCCTCCGCGCTCTCTCCATCTATATTGAAGGATGTCTCTGTGCACGTGTCCCCTGCTCCTCCTTGTGCCCGTGCCTCGTGCTCCCCGTCTCTCCTCGGTGCCAGCTGCCCTCTCTCTGTCTCTGACTCTCCTCTGCCCCTCGTCCTCTGCTTCTGGCTGAGTCCGCTCTCAGCCCCCGCTCCTCTTTACCCCCTCTCTGCGGGATGCGCTCACTCAGCTCTCCACCCCTCTCCTCACACTCACCAGGGATCCCCTGAGTTCTCTGCCCCCTCCCTTTATCTCTGCCTCTAGGCGCTTTCTCTCTGCTCTTTCTCCCTCTCTCTCTCTCTCTCTCTGTCTCTCGCTCTCTCTTTCTCTCTCTGTCTCTCTCTCTCTCTGTCTCTCCCTCTCTATCTCTCTCTGTCTCTCTCTCTCTCCCTCTCTGTCTCTCTCTCTCTCCCTCTCTGTCTCTTTCTCTCTGTCTCTCTCTCTCTTTCTCTCTCTGTCTCTCTCTCTCTGTCTGTCGCTCTCTCTATCTCCCTCTCTCTCTCTCTCTCTGTGTCTCTCTCTCTCTCTGTCTCTCTATCTCTTTTTCTCTCTCTGTCTCTCTCTGTCTGTCTCTCTATCTCTATCTCTCTCTCTCTCTCTTTCTCTCTGTCTCTCTCTCTCTCTCTCTCTCTCTCTCTCTCTGTCTCTCTCTCTCTCCTCTGTCTCTCTCTCTTTCTCTCTCGCTCTCTCTCTCTCTGTCGTCTTTCTTTTCTCTTCCTCTCTCTCCCCAACTTCTCCCTCTTTAGTCCCTTTTACTTTGTTACTCTTCACATATTTATCTATATATAGATATATCACCCCTCAACAGTTCTCTCCTATTCTTTCTCTGTTTTATCCCCTTTCCTTTTTTTTCTCTTTCTATCTGTCTTTTTTTCTCGATCTTCTCGCTCTCTCGATACCTTTGGGGATCTTTTTGCCCCCCATCTTCGCCCTGACCCTCTTTCTTCTCTATTTAAATCATCTTTTCTGCCCTTCCACCCTCATCTCTCTCTCTTTCTCTTGCTTCTCTCTTTCTTTCTCTTTTTTTCTCTCTCTCTTAGTCTACCTTTTTTTCCTCCCACACACTCTATTGATACTGTAGATATATTTTATTTAATTGCACCGTTACTTAAAACCATTTGCAATATAACAGGATGATTTAAAAGCCGAACATTAAGAGTTTTTTTACAAATATAAACAATTTCATTTCACAAAAAGTACAAGTAAAATATAGGAGAGTTGAAGAAAGAAAACAATCAAATTCCTACATTGAATGATATATAAAGCGTTACAAGGGAAGTGAGTCTTTGTCTGTCCCCGCGAGACTATTTTCTCGCCGTTGGCGCGATCTTATTCCTTTACAAGTCTGGAGCGCACTTCTACCATGTATCTCCCAAGTCTGGCCAGATCAAGCCAAGACAGCATCTTTCACTGTCCGAGCACCTTTGAGCAGCCCTATTGGCTTTAATAGCTTCAGTCGAGATTGTAACAGACCCGGACAGCAGCACGTCAGATGTAGTAATGAGTCTGTTTTGAAATCAGAGATTCTCCAGCTGATTATATGGTTGTGGGAGAGGTGTAGCACCTCGGCCAGGGCGACTGACGCTGGAACCTGGGGATCACAGTTCGATTCCTGGCACTGGCAGCAGATTAGCCCAGCACCATGTGACTCCGGGCAGTAGCTTGCTTAATCTTCCGTTCAAGGGCTTTCCACCCCGGATAAGTTCTTTTATTGGGAGGGGCACTAGTCTAGCCCACTGAATGTTTTTGAGAGCCTCTCTCCCCAGTGCTTGGTGGGGGTAAGGCTGAGATCTCTGCTCCATGTATGTTGCCATCAGCCCAGGTCGGCCACTTCCTCTCTCAAAGTGTGCTAGAGCACTTTCTCTTGACAGATGATAGCGTTGTTTGCTGATTGCCTTCTTAATCCTCAGGTAGGTTATGTCCTCTTGACCCCAATTCTGTGTGGCCAAGTCTAAAACTTCCACTGCTTCCTGCATGTCGACCTGCCATGGGTTAGGAGCAGGGCCGGACTGGCCATAGTGGGCACCGGGCGTTTCCCCGGTGGGCCGCTAGGGTGGAGGCCGATTTTGGGCCCCTGGGGCCGTTTTTGTTACTGGGCCATTTTTCCAGCATAGCTGCAAAATCGACCCCTGTAACAACAAGCATTGGAAATGCAATAGGTCTCGCATTAGGAAAGTTTGAGCTATTGGTATTGTAAATGACACTTTTTTTTATTTATGTGTTGGTTTTGAAAGTAGCAAAATTAATAGCTTTGTCAGTTACAATGTCAATAGTTTTAACTTTCGCAAATGTGACACCTATAGCATTTGTAATGCAATGTGTGTTGTATTTACGTGACTTAGATGTATTGATATTACAAATAACAATGGCTTTTAATTTTGTAAATAATTAATACTTAAATAAAAGTTATTGTAATTTATAATGGCAATAGATTAAACGTTTGTAATTAACTTTTGTGAAGATTATGTTCAGTGTATTTTATTGTGACGAAAATCCAAGAACATTGCATTTGCACCTAAACACACACAGAGCCACACACATATAGATGTGGTGGTGGTGGATCTGGGGGATATGGTGGTGGTGGATGTGGTGGTGGTGATGGTGGATGTGGGGGTGGATGTGGTGGTGGGTGTGGTGGATGTGGTGATGTGGTGGTGGTTGTGGATGTGGTGAAAGTGGTGGTGGATGTGGTGAAAGTGGTGGTGGATGTGGTGAAAGTGGTGGTGGATGTGGTGAAAGTGGTGGTGGATGTGGTGGTGGAAGTGATGGTGGTGGGTATGGTGGATGTGGTGGTGGTGGATGTGTTGGTGGTGGATGCGGTGGTGGATGAGGTGGTGGATGTGGTGGTGGAAGTGGTGGAAGTGGTGGTGGTGGATTCGGTGGAAGTGGTGGATGCGGTGGAAGTGGTGGATGTGGATGCGGTGGTGGATGTGGTGGTGGATGTGGTGGTGGTGGATGCGATGGTGGTGGAAGTGGTGGTGGATGTGGTGGTGGTGGATGCGGTGGTGGTGGAAGTGGTGGTGGATGTGGTGGTGGTGGTGGTGGATGTGGTGGTGGTGGTGGTGGATGTGGTGGTGGTGGTGGTGGATGTGGTGGTGGTGGTGGTGGATGTGGTGGTGGTGGATATGGTGGTGGTGGATGTGGTGGTGGTGGATGTGGTGGTGGTGGATGTGGTGGTGGTGGATGTGGTGGTGGATGTCATTGTGGAGGTGATGGTGGATGTGGTGGTGGTGGTGGATGTGATGGTGGATGTGATGGTGGACGTGGTGGTGATGGTGGATGTGGTGGTGGATGCGGTGGATGTGGTGGATGCGGAGGTGGTGGTGGATGCGGTAGTGATGGTAGTGGTGGATGGGGTGGTGGTTGTATTGGATGTGGTGGTGGATGTGGTGGTGGTGGTGGATGCGGTGGTGGTGGATGCGGTGGTGGTGGATGTGGTGGTGGTGGATGTCATGGTGGATGTGGAGGTGATGGTGGATGTGGTGGTGGTGGTGGTGGATGTGGTGGTGGTGGTGGTGGATGTGATGGTGGATGTGGTGGTGATGGTGGATGTGGTGGTGGTGGATGCGGTGGTGGTGGAAGTGGTGGTGGATGTGGTGGTGGTGGTGGTGGATGTGGTGGTGGTGGTGGTGGATGTGGTGGTGGTGGTGGTGGATGTGGTGGTGGTGGTGGTGGATGTGGTGGTGGTGGATATGGTGGTGGTGGATGTGGTGGTGGTGGATGTGGTGGTGGTGGATGTGGTGGTGGTGGATGTGGTGGTGGATGTCATTGTGGAGGTGATGGTGGATGTGGTGGTGGTGGTGGATGTGATGGTGGATGTGATGGTGGACGTGGTGGTGATGGTGGATGTGGTGGTGGATGCGGTGGATGTGGTGGATGCGGAGGTGGTGGTGGATGCGGTAGTGATGGTAGTGGTGGATGGGGTGGTGGTTGTATTGGATGTGGTGGTGGATGTGGTGGTGGTGGTGGATGCGGTGGTGGTGGATGCGGTGGTGGTGGATGTGGTGGTGGTGGATGTCATGGTGGATGTGGAGGTGATGGTGGATGTGGTGGTGGTGGTGGTGGATGTGGTGGTGGTGGTGGTGGATGTGATGGTGGATGTGGTGGTGATGGTGGATGTGGTGGTGGATGCGGTGGTGGTGGATGCGGTGGTGGTGGATGCGGTGGATGTGGTGGTGGTGGTGGTGGATGCGGTGGTGGTGGTGGATGGGGTGGTGGATGCAGTGGTGGTGGATGCGGTGGGGGTGGAAGTGGTGGTGGATGTGGTGGCGATGGTGGATGTGGCGGTGGTGGATGTGATGGTGGTGGATGTGGTGAATGTGGTGGTGGATGTGGCGGTGGATGTCATGGTGGATGTGGAGGTGATGGTGGATGTGGTGGTGGATGTGGTGGTGGTGGTGGATGGGGTTGTGGTTGTGGTGGATGTGGTGGTGGATGTAGTGGTGGTGGGAGTGGTGGTGGTGGATGCGGTGGTGGTGATGGATGCGGTGGTGTTGGATGCGGTGGTGGTGGTAGTGGTGGATGGGGTGGTGGTTGTAGTGGATGTGGTGGTGGGTGTGGTGGTGGTGGTGGATGCGGTGGTGGTGGATGTGGTGGATATCATGGTGGGTGTGGAGGTGGTGGTGGATGTGATGGTGGATGTGGTGGTGATGGTGGATGTGGTGGTAGATGCGGTGGTGGTGGATGCGGTGGATGTGGTGATGGTGGATGCGGTGGTGGTGGTGGATGGGGTGGTGGTGGTTGTGGTAGATGTGGTGGTGGATGTAGTGGTGGTGGGTGTGGTGGTGGTGATGGTGGATGTGGTGGTGGATGCGGTGGTGGTGGATGCGGTGGATGAGGTGATGGTGGATGCGGTGGTGGTGGTGGTGGATGGGGTGGTGGTTGTGGTGGATGTAGTGGTGGTGGATGTGGTGGTGGATGTGGTGGTGGCGGTGGTGGATGTGATGGTGGTGGATGTGGTGGTGGATGTGGCGGTGGATTTCATGGTGGATGTGGAGGTGATGGTGGATGTGGTGGTGGATGTGGATGTGATGGTGGATGTGATGGTGGATGTGGTGGTGATGGTGGATGTGGTGGTGATGGTGGATGTGGTGGTGTATGCGGTGGATGTGGTGGTGGATGCGGTGGATGTGGTGGATGCGGTGGTGGTGGTAGTGGTGGATGGGGTGGTGGTGGTAGTGGATGTGGTGGTGGATGTAGTGGTGGTGGGTGTGGTGGTGGTGGTGGTGGATGCGGTGGTGGTGGATGCGGTGGTGGTGGATGTGGTGGTGGTGGATGTCATGGTGGATGTGGAGGTGATGGTGGATGTGGTGGTGGTGGATGTGGTGGTGGATGCGGTGGATGTGGAGGTGGTGGTGGATGCGGTGGTGGTGGTAGTGGTGGATGGGGTGGTGGTTGTATTGGATGTGGTGGTGGATGTAGTGGTGGTGGTGGATGCGGTGGTGGTGGATGTGGTGGTGGTGGATGTGGTGGATGTGGTGGATGTGGATGTCATGGTGGATGTGGTGGTGGAGTTGATGGTGAATGTGGTGGTGGTGGTGGTGGATGTAATGGTGGATGTGGTGGTGATGGTGGATGTGGTGGTGGATGCGTTGGTGGTGGATGCGGTGGATGCGGTGGTGGTGGTGGATGTGGTGGTGGTGGAGGTTGTGGTGGTGGATGTAGTGGTGGTGGTGGATGCGGTGGTGGTGGTGGATGCGGTGGTGGTGGAAGTGGTGGTGGATGTGGTGGTGGTGGTGGATGTGACGGTGGTGGATGTGATGGTGATGGATGTGGTGGATGTGGCGGTGGATGTCATGGTGGATGTGGAGGTGATGGTGGATGTGGTGGTGGTGGTGGATGGGGTGGTGGTTGTGGTGGATGTGGTGGTGGATGTAGTGGTGGTGGGAGTGGTGGTGGTGGTGGATGCAGTGGTGGTGGTGATGGATGCGGTGGTGGTGATGGATGCGGGGGTGGTGGTAGTGGTGGATGGGGTGGTGGTTGTAGTGGATGTGGTGGTGGATGTAGTGGTGGTGGGTGTGGTGGTGGATGTGGGGGATGTCATGGTGGATGTGGAGGTGATGGTGGATGTGATGGTGGATGTGGTGGTGGTGGATGTGATGGATGTGGTGGTGATGGTGGATGTGGTGGTAGATGCGGTGGTGGTGGATGCGGTGGATGTGGTGATGGTGGATGCGGTAGTGGTGGTGGATGCGGTGGTGGATGGGGTGGTGGTTGTGGTGGATGTGGTGGTGGATGTAGTGGTGGTGGGTGTGGTGGTGGTGGTGATGGTGGATGTGGTGGTGGATGCGGTGGTGGTGGATGCGGTGGATGTGGTGATTGTGGATGCGGTGGTGGTGGTGGATGCGGTGGTGGTTGTGGTGGATGTGGTGGTGGATGTGGTGGATGTAGTGGATGTGGTGGTGGTGGATGTGGTGGTGGTGGAAGTGGTGGTGGTGGATGCGGTGGTGTTGGAAGTGGTGGTGGATGTGGTGGTGGATGTGGCGGTGGTGGATGTGATGGTGGTGGATGTCATGGTGGTGGATGTCATGGTGGATGTGGAAGTGATGGTGGATGTGGTGGTGGATGTGGTGGTGGATGTGATGGTGGATGTGGTGGTGATGGTGGATGTGGTGGTGTATGCAGTGGATGTGGTGGTGGATGCGGTGGATGTGGTGGATGCGGTGATGGTGGTAGTGGTGGATGGGGTGGTGGTAGTGGTGGATGGGGTGGTGGTGGTAGTGGATGTGGTGGTGGATGTAGTGGTGGTGGGTGTGGTGGTGGTGGGTGTGGTGGTGGTGGTGGTGGTGGATGCGGTGGTGGATGTGGTGGTGGTGGATGTCATGGTGGATGTGGAGGTGATGGTGGATGTGGTGGTGGTGGTGGTGGATGGGATGGTGGATGTGGTGGTGATGCTGGATGTGGTGGTGGATGTGGTGATGGTGGATGCGGTGGTGGATGGGGTGGTTGTGTATATTGTCTAGAAGCCTTGTATCAGCAGAGCTGGGCATTATTGACATGACAGCAGTGGCACACAGGTGGGTAACATGCACATGACCTGGTGACCCTGGAGGCGTGAGTGGTAGGACATTGTTACACCCCATTCAGTGTGCGTCTGTGTGGTGTGTCCTGGTGCGTGTCTGTCCGTTTTCCCGTGCATTTGGAACAGGTTCAGGGAATCCCTTAGTATCTGCTGCTATTAGTGGAGCCCACAATATTTGTAATCCAGCCCTGTAACTTCCTAACTTGAACGTCTGGTAAGGAAATCCAATACTTAAATATGTTTACTCACAAGTTAAGTAATTTCACTCCATACCTTCTGGTGCTAGCACATACAATTACATTAAGAATATTACAGTGAGTGGATGGATTTTGTTACGGTAATTTTAGCAACATATCTCATCTTCGAGCAGCGTTTTCACTATACTTCAATGGAATTAACAATATTTGAGGATTCTGTCAATTATTCAATCGTTTTAAGGTCTGTTTCTTTCAGATGTAAACAACGAGAACACTAGAAAAGGAGTAAAACGTGATGTGTGTGAGTGATTAATTAATCAATGCTTGTACTTAACTGTAGAGTTATTGCAGACTGTTGCACAAAAGGAAATTTGTATGAGACAGACGTGTCAAGCTTAAAATGATGTGTTCCACGGTTCTCTCACTTGCATTCCACGGGTGTATTTTAGGAAAAAAGAGTTAGATATAATACAGACGCGGGGCTACCGGACACTTGAGGGCATTGCTGTGGGGAGGGGGGAGGAGAAATGCGACACGGCGGGCAGGGGAGGGGGCGGAGCGCGGAGAGGGTGTGAAAGCAGCAGGGGCCTTTGAAGTGAAGCTAAGCTTCACTTAAAAGGTGTGGGAGGAGTGCGGCTGAGGGAACAGACGGCGATTTGGTGATGTGCACGCGCATTTTAGGTCAATGCGCTTGCGCATTGACCTAAAAGCCACGGGCACAGCACCAAATCGCCAGTTAGTTAAAGTTTGTTTAAAGCCCTATAGTCTCGCTTCTCTATCAATGCGCATGCGCATTGATAGGTCACGAGACCTAAACAAGCATTGGAAATGCAATAGGTCTCGCATTAGAAAAGTTGGAGCTTTTGGTTTTGTAAATGACAAATATTTTATTTATTTGTTGGTTTTTAAAATAGCTAAATTGATAGCTTTGTCATTTACAACGCCAATAGTTATAACTTTTGCGAATGTGACACCTATAGCATTTGGAATGCAACATGTTTTGTATTTACGTGACTTATATGGCAGCTCTCGTCGTTATGCTACATCTCTAGAGAGCAGGAGAGTGCAGCAGGGGAGAGAAGCACAGCAATGCAATATGTCTCGTATTAGGAAAGTTTGAGCTATTGGTATTGTAAAGGACACATTTTTTATGTATGTGCTTGTTTTTAAAATAGCGAAATAATAGCTTTGTTATTTACAATGCCAATCGTTTTATCTTTCGCAAATGTGACACCTATTGTAACACAATATGTGTTGTGAGGGTGAGTGAGGGTGAGGTGTTGAGGGTGAGGGGTTGAGGGTGAGGCGTTGAGGGTGAGTGAGGGTGAGGGGGTGAGGGGTTGAGGGTGAGGGGGTGAGGGGTTGAGGGTGAGTGAGGGTGAGGGGTTGAGGGTGAGTGAGGGTGAGGTGTTGAGGGTGAGTGAGGGTGAGTGAGGGTGAGTGAGGGTGAGGTGTTGAGGGTGAGTGAGGGTGAGGGTGAGTGAGGGTGAGGGTGAGTGTGGGTGAGGGTGAGTGAGGTTGAGGGGTTGAGGGTGAGGGTGAGGGGTTGAGGGTGGTTGAGGGTGAGTGAGGGTGAGGTGTTGAGGGTGAGTGAGGGCGAGGTGTTGAGGGTGGGTGAGGGTGAGTGAGGGTGAGGGGTTGAGGGTGAGTGAGGGTGAGCTAACACATCTTGCGCCAGTAACAACAGTGGTGTTTCTAAATCCCGCTGATCCCTACTAAATCAAAGTATCTTATGGGATATCGCTCCTGTCATTGTGCTGGGGCGGTGCAGTTACCATGCTTCGGAGGTAGCCGAGCTTCTCCTTCCCCCTCCGTCCTGCGTCTCCAGCTGGGGAGATCAACAGCAGAGATCTCGGTCAGAGAATCGGACGACACTGCGGAAGTAAGCACGGGCCCTTCTTGCAGCAGCCATGACGGTCACTCTATCCGAACGAAGTCCCGCGGAGGAGGAGTGTACTTCTCTACAGACACCGAATAACAGTGACGGACGAGCAAGCGGTGACACTAAAAAGGGACTACGGTAGCCCTCGCCAGTGTAGTGTAAACGTGTCTGCCATGATGGGTTGGTGGTTCTGGTGCTTGTGTTAAGCGACTATAAAAAAAACGCGTATGAAATTAGTTCCGTTGGAGTTTTTAAACTACGTCAGCGTCAAAGAATTAACATAAATAGGTAACAATATTTGATTTTTAGACTCTAAATTGATGCGTTGGTCCTCCACACGATAAACTGCGATGATTTAGTTTCGTGAAAATGTGTTAATGCTTAGTTGATACAGCGTTCTTCAAAAGCACCAGAATCAAGATTCCAAAATTGCTACAGTGTTTATGGAGAAAAGAGACTAGGTTTACTGGCCTATATGATTCGTGACATGAAAAACGAATGTAAATACTTCTAAATAGTTGGGAAATTCCGCTTACCAAATGTGACACTATCACGCCTGTTTTACAAACATTACTTTGCCATTTGGCACGTGAAGTTTCACATTTAAACATCCTCGTAACGGGCTAAGAATTCATGCAAAGTTGTAATGTTGACAAAAATAGCCAGGGATTGCAGCCTGAGGTTGTCGCACGTGACGGGGCGGATCTCGCTTGTCCGCCTCAGTATCTGAGGACTTGTCCGAAGTATTGGCCTGGCAGCATCAACAGCAAACACCGCCGCCATGTTGCTTCAACGATGTCCGCAGTTGACTCAAGTAGAAGCTGTGATGAAAGTATACTTTGGTTTACTTTACACAAGAAAAATATATATAAATATGTTTCTTGTATCTTGATAAACTAATTAGTAAATGTATACTAAGAAGTAAGAGCGACTCTTGATGTTTCTGAACAATTTAAGTAAAACACACTGAAGGATATAAATTAAACTAATACAGTGCTTAAACAACAAGTCAGTTTAAAAGACAAAGGGCCGGTTACAGCGCACAGGAGAACTGTTGTGCCAAGAGGAGAGTAGGAACGGAGGGCATTGCTGTGGGGAGGGGGGAGGAGAAATGCGACGCGACATGGCAGGCAGGGGAGGGGGCGGAGCGGGGGTGTGGGAGGAGTGCGGGAACAGACGGCGAGGGGAGGAGAGTAGGAGGAGGAGAGTAGGGGAGGCACGGCCTAGCGGCCGTGCAATCAAGAAGTGAGGGGGCGGGAGAGTAGGCAAGGCAGGCGGCTGGGGGCATGTGCACGCGTTTTTAAGCTCAATGCACATGCGCATTGAGCTTAAAAGTCACGGGCACTGCAAGGAATCGCCACGATTCCTTGCAAGTTGGACAAAGAGTGGATAAGCCCCCATAGTCTCGCTTGCTCGATGCGCATGCGCATCGACAGGCGAGACCTAAAAACGGTCAAAACCGACCCTGGCTAAAAGCTCAATCGCTCCCAGGGGGGGCCGGCCGAGCTCTTTGCCAGGGTCAGTTTTGGTTCCCAGTCCGGCCCTGAGGTCCACTAAAGATGGGTTTTAGCATGCTCTACATGGTCCCATCCCGAGCTTTAAATACATGATAATATTTTACGTGCACTCCCAAGCATTCTTTGCTCTGATGCACCATGCCAAATTCCAAATGGATGCCGCTATTGCGGATGTATTTAGGTAGTTTAAAAATACATTTATACGCCCGACATTGTGCTTTTTCCATCATTGTGTTGATTTTGACTGGGAACGCCTTCTGCGAGTAACCCGCGATTGCCCTTATTTTAGATTGTAGCACCTTTCTGATTGGGACAGTGTTGGACTCTGCATTTTCTCATGTAATTTGCACAAGGCATAGATTGTGGACTCTACTTTAGATTTCATTTTGTGTCAGTGTAAAGTTGCTTTGCCCGAGTCACTCAGCCAGCACCCGAGGTAATTATAAGACTTTGAAACAGTTATTGTATCTTTGCCCATGTGCCATTTCAGGAGTGCTTTTTTCTGTGCAACTCCCGAAGTTCAATACTTTGGTCTTTTCTGGGTTTATTGTAAGTTTATTGATCTGATTGTAGGTTTTTAAAAAGTCTAGTCCCTTTTGTAGGCCTATTTTTGTGTGGTCCATCACCATTAGGTCATCTGCGTATTTTAAAATTTGTATTTTGTTGACTCCAATTTTTTTTATCAGTCAGTCATAAGCTTTTATTCGATATGCAAGATATCTTGTAAGCACATTTGAAATACAAACATTACAGTTTTCAGAAAAGAAAAACATTGCTACAAGCCAGTATAAAACTCGTTAGAAAAGATAAAAGGACATGAAGTGCCCGTTAATAAATTAGCTAAAAAATGAATTAAACAGCTACTGACAATCTCTTACAACGAATAAGCCAAAACTGCTTTAAAAATTTTGCCGTTCCACACACTATAGGGGGAGTGTCCGTGGTTAGGATACGCAAGGCTACTAGGTGGTTACGTGTGCCCATATTTCGACAAAGAGGTTTCAGCCAAGAGCTCCTAGGCCTTGCATAATCCGGGCATTCGAATAGGACATGCGCAATGGACTCAACCCTGCTCGGGCAGCATGCACAATTAGGGGAAGTACGGGCCGCTGATGTCCATTTCGATACCACAGCACCTAAAGGGAGGGATCCAACTCTGAATTTAAAATAAAGGGCTCGGTCAAGGGGGAGGGTGATCATGTCCAGGTACGGTTCAAAGGCCACAGTATCTTTAGTTTGTAAAAAGGCAACAGTGGATTTGCAGTGGTTAGAGTTTGTAATTAGACGCTCCGAAATCCATTTCCAGTAATGCGCCTTAACAACTTCTTTTGGAGGGGCTGAACGTGATGACCAGCAGTCTCCTAGTCCGATCTTCTCCAGAAGGTTTTTAGTTTCTCTTAACCATCTTATCTTAGCCCAACCCCCCAGACTCATTATTTCCCCCAGGGCATCAGCATAGGATTTTAGTTCTTCGCCCCTCCAGATTCGTGTCCATAGTAGGAGCGGGCGAAGCTGGGCCTGGTCTTTGATATTTTTACAGCCCGTGTCCAACCACACTGGTACAGATGGAGTGCTCAGTGGAACGGAGATAATGGATTTCAATAGCTTGCTCTCAGCTGTCACTAGGGCGTCCATTCGGCAGTGGCCCCACAATTCTGCCCCATACAAGGCTGATGACACTACTTTGGCCTTGTAGATGTCGATTACTGGGGTAAGTGATCTCCTAGGTGAGGCCCTGAACTCCCTCATGAGAGCTCCTCCTACTCTCCTATGGTTGAGGACCATTTTATCAATATGATTTGCCCAGGACATCCTATCCGTGATCCGAATACCGAGGTAATCGAATTCGGCTACTTTCTCTAAGGGGGTCGAGTTAAGTGTAGGTGGGCGGCCCAATTTCTTAGGAGGATTTAGGACTAGGTATTTTGTTTTGTCCACATTTATTGTTAACCCTTTTGCAGTACAGAACTCCTGAAATCGCGTTAGCAATTTCTGCAGGCCTTGCGGGGTCTTCGAAATCAGGAGCGTGTCGTCCGCAAAGAGTAGGGTAGGGATGCGGACTCCTCCGAGACAGGGGGCGTCGGCTGGCTCTTGCTGAAGATGTTTTACCACCCCGTTCACATATAATGAGAAGAGGGTGGGAGCCAGGACACAGCCCTGTCTTATGCCCCTGGACACTGGTATCTTCTCAGTGAGCTCTCCGTTTTTACCCCAACGGACCTGTGCATAGGTATGGGTATGAAGGCTAATGAGAAGGGACAAGATGTAAGGGGGTAGTCCCAACTCATAGAGTACCCTCCAAAGCTCTTCCCGGGGCACCAGGTCAAAGGCAGTCTTCAGGTCTATAAAGGCCAAATAAAGACTACCCTTGCCTAGTTCCACCACCTTCCACCCCAGTAGTGCCAGCCTAAACACCTGCTCTAATGTCCCCATACCTGCCCGAAAACCTGCCTGAAAGTCTGATAAGATTTTATTCTCCTCCACCCAATGAAGTATCCTTCCAAGGATAGCTTTGCCAGCTATCTTTTGGGTGGAGTCTATCAGACTTATAGGGCGGTAGTTCCCCGGTGTTTCCCTACACCCTTTTTTGTAAATCGGGACCACCACTGCCCCTTTCCAGGATTCTGGCACTGCCCCTCCCATCATAATATCGTTTAGGAGAGCTGCTATAACCCTTGCCCACTCCGATGGGAATGCCCTCATAAGGTCCCCCGGAAGGCCATCTGGGCCCGCTGCCTTACGGGGTGCTACCCAACCTATAACCCCCTCAATCTCTAGGGGAGTGAAGAGATCATAGGCATGGGGTTCAATTTCTCGTGTAAGGTCCATTCCCACGATCAGTTCCCCATCTGGAGGGAGGTATAGGTTCCCAAAGTGTTTTACCCAGTTTTGGGGCGGGATGTTGCAGGGTCTCACCGATGCATCAGGTTTATTCCGTGTGCTTATGAGATTCCAAAAGGCCCTTGAGTCCCTGATCTTACTAGCCTGGAGCAGGTCATCCCAGAATTTTTCTTCCCACTCCCCCCTAGCAAGTTTAAGGGATTTATTATAGGCCTTCCTTGCTTCCTGTATCACACCTCGGGACTTAAGTTTAACCGCCTCAACTAGCCTTGTCTTGTGATCCCTACGAGTTTGGGTATACCAGCCATCGACTGTTTTTTTAAATTCTTTGTTACCCGACTTGTTTGGGTACATAGTAAACACGTTAGTTAAAGCTTCTACCAGGGAGACAAAAAGCCCACTTGCTCTACCCACCCCTTCTAGGGCGGTTCCGAGGGTTGTTACCGCTTGGTTTAAAAGGGATTGAATTTCCCCTACCTTTGCCTCGGATAAGACCAATTTCGCCCATTTTATTCGTCTACCACAAGCGGAGACTTCGGACTCATCCGGGGATGCGGCTACCAGGTTAATATTATCCCTCTTTAAGGTGCGCCACCACTGGACCATACTTAAGGAGAGTGAATTATGGCCACTTTCAGTCGAGGGGACCACCTGCATGTCCCTTACATAAGGCCATAAGAATACATCAATCAGGAAGTAATCTAGCCTAGAGGTGTGTCCTGGTCTATTATATGTGTGGGCACCCCCCCTATCCGAGGGTGTCCTCCCGTTAGCTGCCCTTAAGTTAAATTCAAGGCTCAGTGAGTATAACTGGAGCGCGACTTCTGTCCACCTTCTAATCGGTGGGATTTCTAGTACCGGGATCCCCATCCTGGAATCCTCCTCGTCTTGGTCGAGGGAGACGTCCGAGCCCAGAGGCTCGAACGTACAGTTCATATCACCTGCAACCAATGTACGTGTTTTGTGAGGGGTATTATTTAGCAAGGTCTCGAGGAGAGATATTACAGGAGACTTTCTCCCACCCTTGGTTCCCCGGGCATAAACATTATAAACATTTAAGACAATTCTTCCCCTTTGATCTATTAGGGTGATGTTTTGTATGTCCGGGGAACCTGTGGGGAACTCCACTACTCTGCAGTCTAAGGAAGCCGCGACCCAGATGAGAAGGCCGCCCGAAGGTCGCCCTCTCCCTGTTTCCGAGACTTGTGCAGGGGAGGAATAGGAAGAAAATTCCACCCTATGGACCGGGACCAAGCTCCATGTCTCTTGGAAGAGGCACAAGGAGTGCTCATCAACCCATGCAGTAAAATCCGGTAGAGCCAGTTTTCTTGCAATACCTGCGACATTCCAGCTGAAAACCTTAAAGACTAGGTCCGTCACAGCTGGAGTGTCGTTGGGCGCTATAATGCCCCTATCTAAGGACCTCTTCTCAGGCATCTGAGGGGATGAGGGACCTTGTGGGGAGGCTATAGAGACTCCTATTTCACTTGTGAGATTTGTTTGGGTAAGTGATACTCCTGCTGGCTCTACTCTGCTCCCAGTTTCCAGTCAGTGAGGCCCTAATGCCCACAATTGATTCTCCCTAGTGCCCCCCGAGACCCCAGCCCAGTTTTGACCAATAAAAGGGGAACCAAAGCTTCCTTCAGTTGGGCTAACAATTTGCCTGGGGTAAAAATAAGAAAGATCTACCACCTTAACCCCCGGGGCCCCCATACTTTTAATAGGAGTACAAATCGATGGAACTACTCTTGGGTCTTGGAAGTTTATAATTATACAATCCCCCTCCTGCGTTTTTCTCCCCTGCCCTACCCATCCCACTCTGCGGACACTTAGGATAATACCATCCACACCCAGCGGGATTGGCTTGTTTGCCTTCAGCCAGTGGATACACTTATTTTTAAGTGATTGGTGATTTTCCACCTGGCCATCCTTTAAAGGGGGCACGTTTACCATGACAGCAACGAAAGGTTGGCAGTCTGGTGGGAGGTTTACTGGGGGGATCCGTCGCACTGAATTGCTGGGGACCAATGAGGGGGTAGAGGGGGCAGTAGATTGGGATGCAGACCTAGGGGCTTTCCCTGTCGCTAGCCCGTGTGATATGCTGCGTGCCCCTGGTTTTTGGGAGTCTTCCGTTTTACCACTAGCTGACTGAGGCTGCTTTTGTAAAAGAGGCTTAGGCTTATTTTTGTCAGGCTCTAAGTGTGTTGAGGGTCCCTTGTGTTTTGGCCCTGGTTTGGGACGGGGAGGAGATTTAGGAGCTGCAATTAATGGGCTATTAGGGACAACTTTTTTTGGACAAATTGGTGGCTTAGGGTCTCTCTGGGGTGGTGATTCATTCCCCTTAGCGCCCAAGTCCTTGTTTTCGGTCACTCTGGTTACTTGTTTAAATGTTGTCTTGAGTGAGTGAAACCCATCGAGGGTTGATTGCTCTAATTTGTCTATCCTCTCTCCTAGACCCTTGACTTGTGATAGTAACGGTTTCAGGAGGCTGTATACCTTCTCAAGGATGTTTTCAACTGTTACTAAGTCAGAGAGCTTAGAGGCCTTGGCAGTTTTAACGTCTGGGTGTAGCCCCTTGGGAGAGATCTGAACATCCCCATCTATGTCAATTTCATTCACTATAGAAGTACCCCTTATGGTTGTCGTACCCGTTCCAGAACGATTTCTTGCTCTTTGATAAAGGGCGGCCTGTCTCACTAGCCTACCCTTTTTGCGTTTTCGTGGCTTTTTACTTATGGGCCTATTCTCCTGCCTAGTGTCAGAGGTTTGAGTGTTGGGGAACGCCCTAACTGACTCCCCTTCTGATATAACTATGGCGGGAGCGAGCAGATTTGGGGACTCAAAATCACTGATAGCTTCGCTTGGGAGATTGGATGATAATAGTATGGACAGCTTGCTAGGGCCATCATCTTCCACTGTAACTATAGGGAGAAGAGCGGCCAGATTTTCCAGCCTATCTATGTTTTGCTCTATGCCAACCAACTGAGGGGGGTCTGTGAGAGCACCAGGCACACTAGGTGGGGAAACAGATTGGGCCCGGATACAGGCCGGTGTAAGCGACTGAGCGGCAACCCCCAGAGATGAGCGTCTTGAGGGGAGGTATACCTCAGATAAACGTCGCTCAGACATGGCAATCTCCTTTTCAATCACTGCCGCCACCCTGGTGATGAACCGGTCCATAGTTCCTATCACAGGGCTCGCGGCATATGACCCCTTATCAGCTTCGCTCCTAAGAAGCTTTCCAGAGCGAGTAGACATGGTTTCAGGAAACAAAACGGGCGGACACAGCAGGCGAATGTACTCACTGTTAACAGAAGTAAAGGGACGTGGCCCAGCCCAGCCTTGACAGCCCCTGACTGCCACAGACTGCCCGCCCCTTGCTCGGGCTTCGCTCGGCGTTCCGCTCGCGTCCCGCGGAGCGCCTGACAGATCGTTAATCAAGGAGCGTTGCAGGCGGGGGGCGTGGCTGGTGGTGGGCGCGTCCGCTCGCGCACCTGTGAGAGCAGGGACTCCTGGATCTTCGAGTCCCTGCTACAGCGCCAACGCCGGTTTGATGTTGCTCCCAGCGCCTCCAGGAGCCCAGCGCCTACAAGATGCTTTCACCCTCCTTGGTCCGTGAAGCGGCACCCGCGGAGCGGGTGCGGCGAGGGGCAGCGGCTGGAACACAGAGGGCAGTCCCAGGATCAGCGGGACGTGTAATGGCTCCCCAACACACCGCTACTCAACTTCAGCACGCAGGTAGGGTCCCGGGGAACACTGGAGACACGCGCCTTTTCTGGCTGGCCAGGCGGGGGGCGTGGCTGGTGGTGGGCGCGTCCGCTCGCGCACCTGTGAGAGCAGGGACTCCTGGATCTTCGAGTCCCTGCTACAGCGCCAACGCCGGTTTGATGTTGCTCCCAGCGCCTCCAGGAGCCCAGCGCCTACAAGATGCTTTCACCCTCCTTGGTCCGCGAAGCGGCACCCGCGGAGCGGGTGCGGCGAGGGGCAGCGGCTGGAACACAGAGGGCAGTCCCAGGATCAGCAGGACGTGTAATGGCTCCCCAACACACCGCTACTCAACTTCAGCACGCAGGTAGGGTCTCCAATTTTTGGTATTATGAGGTTGGCATTGTGCAGCGCCTCCCAAGGTCCACTGTATATAGATTGAAAAGTGTTGTGGCAAGTACGCATCCCTGTTTTAGGCCTCGATTTGTAAGACACTTTTTTGTTGTAGTGTTGTTTGTTAGTTTAACTTTGATCCAAGTATTGCTGTGTGACGAGTACACACTCATGCTGTCTCACTTCTCTTTTTTTTCTTCGACCCCTTCGGTCTCCCCCTTGCACTTTATTCTTTTGCTTTCTCTTTCTTCCCTGCCTCTGATTCTTCTTTCATCTCGTCCTGTGTGCACTTGTTTTTGTAGTTGCCTCTTAGACATATGACAGTGGGAAGTAGTAAAGCGTGAGAGATTCGCCTCCAGGCACTATATGAGAGGTATGTCAAAGCCCTCCCCTTACCTTCACAATCTCTGATGGGGGGGGACAGGACCTTGGGCCCTCTGCCTGTTTTCCTGTCGACACCCAGGTTCGCGCCCCACCTGTCCACCCCCCTACTACAGATGCCTAATTTTTATATGTCAGGATAATATCATAGGGCCCGATTCACAGAATGAACTTAAGACTCAATCCTAAACGTACTACTATTTTGGTATTCACAGAATGAACTTACTACTTTTGGTATTCACAGAAGTTAGGATTTTGTCTTAAGTCTGTCTTAAGTTTGTCTAAAGACAAACTTAAGACAGAATCCTAACTTCTGTGAATACCAAAAGTAGTAAGTTCATTCTGTGAATGCCAAAAGTCTTAAGTGCATTCTGTGAATACCAAAATAGTAGTAAGTTTAGGATTGAGTCTTAAGTTCATTCTGTGAATCGGGCCCGTTGTACCTGGCTGTATAGACTGCACTCTGTCACAATTTTACACTTTTACACTAATACATTTTCACTTACTGACCAATGCAAGTGTTTCCGCGCTGGTCAGAGCTGTAGATGTCAGTGTAAAATAACTCTGGTGCTATCTCCAAGTCGTTGTGTCTGTTATGAATATTATTTTCTACTCTGGGCATTCCCCTGCTTCGGTTACATGTGCCAGCCAATCAATAAAAAAAAGAATCTGTAGGATTAGTAAAATAGGTGTAATTAGCAATTTACACTGGGCCCGATTCACAAGAGTAATCTGAGACAAAATCCTAACTTTACAATTTTCGGTATTCACAAAGGGCTTTTACGAGCAGTAAAGTTAGGATTTTGTCTCAGTTAAACTTAAGTTTGGGTCTTAAGTTTAACTTAAGTACAACTTAAGTTTAACTGAGACAAAATCCTAACCTTACGACTCTAAGGGCCAGATGTATCAAGGCTTTTGCGACTCGCAAAGGCCGAAATTCGCAGAATTTCGGCCTTTGCGACTCGCAAACGGCCGTTTTGCGATTTTTGATATGTATGAAAAAATCGCAATTTAAGGAATCGCAATTATTTGCGATTCCTTATTTTGCCATAACATTTAAGGAATGGCAAATTTTGCGATTCCTTAAATGATATGTATGACACATTTTTGGTTTGCGAATTTGTGTTAAGAAATCGCAATTTACCACCAACTTGTAGTTGGTGGTAATTTGCGATTTCTTTTAAAAATGCCCTAATTGGCATTTGTAAGGGTGGCATGTGACACTCATACATGCCCATAGGGCATGTATGTGTGCCACATGCACACACATGTAGATTTGAGGGGTGCAGCAGGGTGTCTTTGAGACACCCCTGCACCCTTGAAATAATTCTCAAATTGCGATTAGCAAATTGCGAATTCGCAATTTGAGAATTATTGCACTATCATTCCTATGGGCCTCCTGGCCCACAGGAATGCATTGGAAATTATTCTTTATTTGCGAATTCGCAAAATGCGAATTCGCAAATAAAGAATAATAAGGAATCGCTAAAAATTTGCGATTTTGTACATACATACCGTTTTGCGAATTCTAAATAGCGATTCGCAAAAAATCGCTATTTAGGATTCGCAAAACGGTATCTTGATACATCTGGCCCTAAATGTCCTTTGTGAATACAGAAAGTCGTAAAGTTAGGATTTTGTCTCAGTTAAACTTATGTTTTGGTCTTAGGTTTATCTTAAGTAAAACTTAAGTTTAACTAAGAATAAATCTCAGTTAACTGAGACTGAAGGCTTTACTACTCCTAAATGCCCTTTGTGAATACCGAAAGTCAGGAATTTGTCTCACATTACGTTTGAGAATCGGGCTCCACCTGAAGTACCTCTACCTCCTGCTCTGCACCGACCGCCCCCATGGCACCCGCTCTGCCTCGTATCTTTGCCTGCCTGCCTGCTCTTGGTTCCCCTTTGCTGTTTTTTTTTTTACATTTCTTCTTGTTTCCTGGTTCCCCTCCGCTGTTTTCTCTTTCATTTCTTTCTTTTTCCTTGGTTCTGCCCTACCCTTGGGCCTGTGCCCTTGTCTGGTGCTCCCCTTTCCCGTTTTCTCCACCCGTCTTTTCTCACTCTTTTTCCCAGGGGCCCCTCTCCCCCCCCAGCTGCGTCTCACTCCTTCCTCCCGTAATTAATGGTGGCCACTGCGCAGCTGAGCAGCAGAGGCACACAGAGGGTGAGCTGCTGGTGCGCTGCTGGTGCGCCAAAGGCATGTCCGTCTGCGCCTGTCCACAACCCGACCGCGACCAGCGCCAGGACCCCTGACCCTCCGGCCTGCCATCGCTACAGCTCCTCGCCTCTCCACAAACTCAATGCTGGCAAGAACTTCAACTGCAAGCTCTCCTCACCTCTCGACACCCACAGACTTTTCACCTGCCGTCACTGCCACCATTCCTATACCTTCGCCGAGACCCATGACGCTACCACACCACAGAAGTCTGGGACTTCCTCGACAGCACCACCCTGTACATCACCTTCCTCACCGAAACCTAGACGAACGCCGCCTCCGACCAGACAGCGCGATCAACATCCCTGAAGGATAAAAGTTCACCTGGAAGGATTGTCCCAACCACTCCAGAGGAGGCATCGCCATGGGTCACAAGACCAAACTCCGGCTGAGCACCTATTCCGATGGACCCACAGGCCTGATGGAATACCTCCATTTCAAGATCCAGACCATCCCGTCCTCCACCCTCCGAGGCACCCTCATCTAAAGAACCCTGGACCCCTCGCTCCTTTCTCCGGCTCCATCACTGACATCATCACACCACATTCCATCACCTCCACCAATTTCATGCCACTAGGAGACCTCAACTTCCACCTCAACAACTGCTTGGACCCCAACTCCACCACCCTCCTGGACAACCTCCACACCATCGGACTCAAGCAGATCATACCTGAACCAATGCACTCAGCGGGCACATCCTTGATCCGTTTTCACAGCAGGGAACTCCATCTCCTCCAACCACACCTCCGAACTCCCATGGATGGACCACCTCTGTGTTCACTTCACCTTCAAATCCAACATCCCCTGCAGACGCCAGCATCAGCTCCAATGCAGGAATTGGAACAAGATCTCCAACGACCAACTCGCCACCACCCTCAGCAGCTACCCTCCCACCACCACAGACGATGACCCTAGCACCACCGCCCGCACTCTACACAACTGGATCACCAACCGCGCCAACACCATCGCCCTCCCTCAAGAAAACCTCCAAGCCAAAAAAGCCACTTGATTCACCACCGAACTCCGAGACTCCAGGCGCACCTGCAAATGACTCGAAAAACTATGGAGGAACTCCAAAACCCGACGGACCTTGTCAACTTTAAAACAACTGCCGTGGCCCACCACAAGCTCATCAGACTCTCCAGCATAGAAGCACTTCAGGACAGAATCTCCACCAATGCTCACTACAGCAGAGAACTCTTCAGCATCATCAAAGAGTTCACCTAACCCAACAGCGAGTCCACAGACATCATGCCCTCCAAGGACCTCTGCCACAGACTCAGCGCTTTATTCCATCACAAGATCAAGACCATCTATGACAGCTTGGACGTCAAAAACCCCTATTAGGAACCTCCTTCCACCTCTCCCAGCAGCACGCAACCAATACTTAACAGCTGGACCACCCTCAGCATCGAAGACACTCTGAGGTTAATAAAGACCACCCACTCCGGGGCAACCACGGAACACTGCCCCCACCACTTCCACTGCAAAGTCGTGGATATTTATGCCCACAAACTTCAACGTATCATCACCCGCTCCTTTGAGATTGCTTCCTTCCCTGACGACTGGAAACATGCAGAGATCAACACTCTCCTGAAAAAACTTTCAGCGGACCCCACCAACCTCAAGAATTTCAGTCTGATCTCCCTACTCCCTTATCCAGCCAAAGTCATGGAAAAAGCCAACAACAGCCAACTCGCTGCCTTCATTGCAGAGAACAACAGACTTGACCCCTCCCAAGCAGGCTTCAGGAAGACACCCGATGCCTGGAACGACACCTGGTGGCCCTCTGCCCTCGGTGACCCCCCACCCCCAAGGTCTACGCACGGAACCTCGGGATCATCCTGGACTCCGAACTCATCATGGGCCGCCAGGTCAACGCCATCACCTCCTCCTGCAAGCACACCCTCCGCCTACTCCACAAGACCTTCAAGTGGATAACCCCGAACACAGGAAAACGGGCACACATGCCCTCATCAGCAGCAGACTGGAGTATGGCAATGCACTTTATGCCGGGATCAACAAGAATCGTACCCGCAAACTACCACACCACTGCCACATCAGCCAACATCTACGGACCCTACATTGACTCCCCATCGAGAAGAGAATCACCTTCAAGCTTCTCAGCCACGCACACACGGCCCTCCACAACACCAGATCTGCCACCTTGAACCACCGCCTCCGGTTTCACGCTCCCCAGCACTGTCTCCGATCGGCCCAGCTCTACCTCACAACGGTTCCTCAGATCAAGAAAAGCAGAACAGGAGGGCACTCCTTCTCCCTTCTCGTGGCCAAGACATAGAACTCCCTCCCTCTCCACCTCCGACAGACTGCATCGCTCCCCAAGTTCCTAAAGGACCTCAAGACCAGGCTCTTCGATGGAGTTCAATGATCCTGCTGGATCTGCGGACCCCCCCACCCCCCATACCCCTCTCTCCCTCAGCACCTTGAGACCTGTTCCGGGTGAGTAGTTTGCGCTTTACAAACCCCCTGATTGATTGATTGATAGAATTTGATTCATACTTAGAAGTAACAGAATGAGGACATGTGTGAGTGGCTCCTCTAATTTGATTTTTGTAGCTGCCACTATATCTGTCTTTATTGTGGTCGCAATTCATATTGTGTGAACTAGACTACAAGTGTGTAGGGCTTTAATGAAAGGAGTTTTGGGGTTCCACTAACTATCCCTATTACGTTCCACGGGATTGATTGTTATTTGAAATGTGACTCACTCAAATATTGCTCGGTGGGTTGTGGAATAGTTGCAGTCAACAGTTTTTTTAATTAAGGTTGTCACATTGTCTAAGTCTTTGGTACCGAGGAATGTAAAAAAACAACCGCTGTGTTTTTAGTAAAATCTTGAAAGGTATAATTTGGCACCCTTACACGGGGCACATGAGTTCTAGATTATTTAATAACTTTAAACCGAACACTCAAGAAACCAGGTATTACAGTTAGCACAGATTTCTGTTGTAATATTGGGTGACTCCCTGAGCTCAGTTAGGTACTTCCTATTTGCTGTAGGTTTGTCAGATGTTTGACTTATAAACAGGGCCACTGGAATTATGTAGCAGGAGATGGCCATATTATTTGGAAGGTTTGAGTAAATTATGACCCATTCTAATAAATGGGGTAACCCAGTATAGTGTCAAAGGACCTGGGTATCGATCGATAAAGAAAACAATTGGTCCTAGACACTCCTAACTATACTCAATGTAATAGCTATAAGAGAGTATACGGTGAAAACAATTCATACGGGCGAAATTATATAATATAGAGGCACATTCAACAGGGCAAAATTCATAGATAAGAGGCCACCGAATATTAATTGAATTGCAAACATCAATTTATTTTTACGCTGAGTCTTTTTCATGGAATGAAAAACATATACAGAGGCATAATATGCAGCATGTAATATTAGCACAGTTATTTTCAAGGGGAGAGAGAGAGGTATGAAAGTAAGTGCTAATGTGTAGGATATAAAATGAAGATGAAGATCATCAAGAGGCATTAAAAAAAAAACGATTCAAAATACTACGGCAGTTGGGATCCGGCATAAATTCCTAACAGAGCTGGTACCCCTACAATATTAGGCCTATCCCTATGCTCATTCACAATTTTTGATAAATATTTTACAATTTGTGTCACAGTGAGAGTTCATCTGTGGCTGGGATATGAGGGTAGTAGATGTTAGGTGTAGGCCCACTGGGGGAATGTAACGCAAAAGGGTAAGTAGACTGCTCTGCTGTGGGTCTTCCTCGGGACAGGGAAAAGGAGGGACCAGAACACGGTCGTGGTGTGAAATACTCATGAGATTACTTCAGGTTCATGCTACGAATGGCTCCAATTTTACTTCGTCAAAATCTCCTGTGAATTCATCTTGGTCGAGGGTAAATCACCCCACAGTACTGCTTAATTGGAGCCGCGTGAGACCTTCTAAACATATGCTGCCATTGGGACATTCAAATTCTCAAGTCAGAGCTGGATCAGATCAAACCCGGAGACGCTGCATCCGTAGCCTCAGAGATGCCGACGGCACTTGTGATCAAAGGTTGCCCATGTTTGATAGACACCTGTCTTTAGAGAAGCCAGGTGGGTTTTTGGATGCAGGTAGTAAGGAGTTTCCATAATCACTCCTCGATGGCACTCGTGATCTTAGGTTGGCCATGTCTGATGGACACATCCCTTTAGAGAGGCCAGGTGGATTCTTGGATGCAGTTAGTAAGGAGTTACGATAATCACTCCTCGATGGCACTTGTGATCGAAGGTTGGCCATGTCTGATGGACATCTGCCTTTAGAGAGGCCAGGTGGGTTTTTGGATGCAGTTAGTAAGGAGTTAGCATAACCACTCCTCTATGGCACTTGTGATCGAAGGTTGGCCATGTCTGACGGACACCTGCCTTTAGAGAGGCCAGGTGGATCCTTGGATGCAGTTAGTAAGGAGTTACCATAATCAATCCTTGATGGCACTCATGATCGAAGGATCGCCATGTTACTGTTATGTTATGTTATCTGGTATTTAAAAAAGTGCACAGCTACTCCCAAGAGTGTCCTGGTGCTAAGAGAAAAGACCACATAACGGCACACAGAATATCACTCCACTACAGAAATCCATCAAGTCCTACTGTCAGAAAAGGCAGGTGTCTGAAGAGACCTGCCTTTAGAGGGGCCAGGTGGATCCTTGGATGCAGTTAGTAAGGAGTTACCATAATCAATCCTTGATGGCACTCATGATCGAAGGTTCGCCATGTTACTGTTATGTTATGTTATCTGGTATTTAAAAAAGTGCACGGCTACTCCCAAGAGTGTCCTGGCGCTAAGAGAAAAGACCACATAACGGCACACAGAATATCACTCAACTACAGAAATCGATCAAGTCCTTCTGTCAGAAAAGGCAGGTGGCTGATGGACACCTGCCTTTAGAGGGGCCAGGTGGATCCTTGGATGCAGTTAGTAAGGAGTTACCATGATCACTCCTCGATGGCACTCATGATCGAAGGTTGGCCATATCTGATGGACACCTGCCTTTAGAGAGGTCAGGTGGATCCTTGGATGCAGTAAGTAAGGGGTTCCATAATCACTCCTCGATGGCACTTGTGAACAAAGGTTGTCCATGTTCGATGGACACCTGCCTTTAGAGAGTCCAGGTGGATCCTTGGATGGAGTTAGTAAGGAGTTGTCATAATCACATGTTGATGGCACTTGTGATTGTAGGTTGGCCATGTCTGAGGAACACCTGCCTTTACAGAGGCCAGGTGGATCCTTGGGGTGCAGTTAGTAAGAAGCTGCCATAATCACGCCTCGATGGCACTCGTGATCGAAGGTTGGCCATGTGTGATGGACACCTGCCTTTAGAGAGGTGAGGTGGATCCTTGGGGTGCAGTTAGTAAGGAGTTGCCATAGTCACTCTTCTATGGCACTTGTGATCGAAGGTTGGCCATGTCTGTTAAACACCTGCCTTTAGAAAGGCCAGGTGGATCCTTGGATGGAGTTAGTAAGGAGTTGCCATAATCACTTGTTGATGGCACTTGTGATTGAAGGTTGGCCATGTCTGAAGGACACCTGCCTTTATAGAGGCCAGGTAAATCCTTGGATGGAGTTAGTAAGGAGTTGCCATAATCTCTCTTCGATGGCACTCGTGATTGAAGGTTGACCATGTGAGATGAACACCTGCCTTTAGAGAGGCCAGGTGGATCCTTCGATGCAGTTAGTAAGGAGTTACCATAATCACTCGTTGATGGCACTTGTGATTGAAGGTTGGCCATGTCTGAGGAAGACCTGCCTTTACAGAGGCCAGGTGGATCCTTGGGGTGCAGTTAGTAAGACGCTGCCATAATCACGCCTCGATGGCACTCGTGATTGAAGGTTGACCATGTGAGATGAACACCTGCCTTTAGAGAGTCCAGGTGGATCCTTGGATGGAGTTAGTAGGGAGTTTCCATAATCCCTCGTTGATGGCACTTGTGATTGAAGGTTGGCCATGTCTTAGGAACACCTGCCTTTACAGAGGCCAGGTGGATCCTTGGGGTGCAGTTAGTAAGAAGCTGCCATAATCACGCCTCAATGGCACTCGTGATCGAAGGTTGGCCATGTGTGATGGACACCTGCCTTTAGAGAGGTCAGGTGGCTCCTTAGGGTGCAGTTAGTAAGGAGTTGCCATAATCACTCCTGTATGGCACTTGTGATCGAAGGTTGGCCATGTCTGATGGACATCTGCCTTTACAGAGGCCAGGTGGATCCCTGGGGGCAGTCAGTAAGGAGTTGCCATAATCACTCCTCGATGTTACTCATGATCAAATGTTTGCCATGTCTGATGGACACCTGCCTTTAGAGATGCCAGGTGGATCATTGGATGCAGTTAATAAGGAGTTACCATAATCACTCCTCAATGGCACTCGTGGTCGAAGCTTGGCCATGTCTGATAGACACCTGCCTTCAGACAGGCCATGTGGATTCTTGGATGGAGTTAGTAAGGAGTTACCACAATCACTCCTCGATGGCACTTGTGGTTGAAGGTTGGCCATGTCTGTTAAACACCTGCTTTTAGAGAGGCCAGGTGGATCCTTGGATGGAGTTAGTAAGGAGTTGCCATAATCACTTGTCGATGGCACTTGTGATTGAAGGTTGGTCATGTCTGATGGACACCTGCCTTTAGAGAGGCCAGGTGGATCCTTGGATGCAGTTAGTAAGGAGTTGCCATCGTCACTCCTTGATGGCTCCCGTGATCGAAACTTGGCCATGTCTGATGGACACCTGCCTTTAGAGAGGCCAGGTGGATCCCTGGGGTGCTGTTAGTGAGGAGTTGCCATAGTCACTCCTTGATGGCACTCTTGAACAAAGGTTGGCCATGTCTTATAGACACCTGCCTTTAGAGAGGCCAGGTGGGTCCTTGGATGCAGTTGGTGAGGAGTTACCAGAATCACTCCTCGATGACACTCATGATCGAATGTTGGATTACTGACGTAAAGTCCTCTGCTGCGGTACTGCATTTATTCCACAAAGGACCTGACATGGCATTTTTCTCCTCTGCTCCGTGCATTTACATTAACACCCAGATTAAAGTCTTTGAACAGGATGAAGTTAAAGGATCGACAGCATTCAACAATGGACGGCTTGAAGCTGAGTAGATTTAGTGAATCGAGTCAGGGTTGTACTGCGAAAACCGAGATCAGTAGGAATTCTGTTTTGAGTGAGTTCAGTGTGGACTGCTGGACCAACAATCATGATCGAAGGCGCAAGGCCAACAATGTCCTCTGTGGGGGAGACTTTGATATACAACTGAGCGCTGTCACCATATGGATGATGGGGGACGTTGGGCGTCTCACAGGCTCCATATGAAAGGCGATTGTTTGGAGAGATATTTTTATTTGCTGAGAGCAGATCTAGAAATAAGAGTAGAGCCATTTCAGACATTACATATCCAATCTGTTCAGGTAAAATACTTGGAGAAAGAAATGACCGACATCGTCAAATGCAGCGGATGGAATCAGATGAGATGAAAAACCATGAATCTCCTTTATTTTGTATCCACTGCTTGCATCACAGCAGTCTCTGTACATTAGTGACTAATAGAAGAAAAGAAGACTCTCACTTCTGAATTGTTTCAGTGGAATCATCACACAGCTCTTAAGGACTCTCATAAGGAAAGGAAGACTTGATGAAGTGCGAAAAAAGTTTACGTCATCTGGATACGCACCAGGAGTTTTTTTAGAGTAGGGTGGCCTGTACTATTTTCACTCTGTCAAAGCTTTTGCGTTGTGTTAGAGTCACACAGGGTAGGTACAGAGCAACAGGGGTGCTGATGTCCTTAAAATGGGACTCAGATCTGAAAAGTGTGGTAAGTCTGTGTCAGACCCCATTCCAAAGGTTACAGGTCAGACGGGGCCACAACCGTGGTGATTGATGTTGCTTGCCCCTGTTTTCTGGGGTCCATCCTACAAATGCTCTGTAAACTAGCCCAAGTACCCCCATTTCCACACTTTAATCTCAGGGTAGCATGGGCGAGCAATCACAGGCTTCTCAGGGAGGTAGTGTGTGTGTGGGGAGCAAGAGCTCACAACTCAACAGTCACCCAACAGATGCAATAACGTATTATCCAGCCCACTGCTTATTTTCCATGTCAAAAGACAGTATGTTAGTCACACAACAGAACTAAATACTACACAATTTACTGGAAGCAACAAGCAGGATTCCAAACTAAGTTGTGTCAAACAGTGAGGCTCTGAACTCCTCCTTCCTGTATCTTCCCTGTACCCCACTTCTCCTGCTGTACTCACGAGTCCGCTGCAGCAGTTCATGCAGTGTGGCGGAGGCTGTTGGGGCCCTTGCCCTCACAGCAGGGGGCCTCACCGGCAGCTTCTATGAGGCTGAGGTTTGTAGGGGTGACTGGTGCACTTTGCTTCTCTGGCCCTCGGTGCTCTGGTGTAGCCATTGCAGCCTCGCTGCGATGTCTTTCCGCCAGTTGTGGCCTCTAGGTTGATCAGACCTGCCCGCTTCTACAGAGACACCGCTTTCACTCACAGCAGCATCAGTCTCTTAAGCTTGCAACAAACCTCTAGTTGACACAGGATACTTGTTTTGGTGCAGTCTTCTGCAGCTCGCACAGAATCTGCATGGAGCCATCAAGAGAGGGCAATCCTCCACCACATGGGTCACACATGGCTTCATCTCAAGCTTCCAGTAGAGCAGTAGCCAATCCCAGCCTTCCCCGGTTCTCTCCAAAGGCGGTGGTGAGAGCTCCCCAACTTCAATAGAAACAGCAGCAAAAATGGAGATGAGAAAGAGAAACACAGGATGGCTTGCAGGAGCAGGATTGCGATGCTAAATCCTGGACCGGATTGGGTCAGCTTCTGGATTGGTGAGTGGTCTGCCACAGGAGGTGAACAAGGGGTGCGCTCTGAATAAGAAGGGAAACTATCAGAGCCTTCAAAATAAGTAGGAGTAGAGAATGATGGTGTGGTAGCAGACATCAAGTGAGCTTACCGTACTCCCTGACGAAGGGCGTTTTGTTGAGACCAGATATCACCCAGGATACCAGCGCTAATCCCCAGGACGCCAAAGAGCAGGTAAACATGCTAGATCCAGCAACTCAAGGACAGAGATGGAGAAAGAGCAGAGCTAAGGCAACAAGAACAGGGGGTAGAGGAGGGAGCAACACAGAACAGACGGGGGAAAACAAAACAGGTGTGTAATGATGCAGATCTATGACAGAATATCGAAAGTCAGAAATTCGAGATAAAAAAATATTGCAACAAAAATATCAATGCCAACAATATCGACATCCTATCTACAACAAGGTAAGCACAAAAATATCGAAAAAAAATATAGATGTCAAAAATATAATTTTTTTTAAAATATCGCTTTTTTAAATTAAAAACAATATGTAAAATTAATTAAAAAATACTTAAAAATATAATAAATATAGTTAAACATATTTTATATTATTTAAAATTAAAAAGTAATATACATAATTTAATAACAAAATATTAAACAAATACATATAATAGATAATATATATACTTACTTAATAATCAGTTTTAATAACTATTGTAATAACTTATAAATATTTAAAAATATTATAAATTACAAATTTAACTATAAACATAAAATAATAACATAAATAAAGTTTTAATAATTATACAAAACAAATTAAAAAAAGAAAAAGTTTACTTTTAATATTTCTAAAATTAATTATATACTACATATGGGGGCCGATTCAGATCCGGTAAAAAGCGCTACGAATAGCCGTTTGGAGCATTTTTTCCGTACGAATCGTACCCTACAACGTCCCCCGTACGTACGACGAAGTACGATTCGTACCAGGAGCCGGACTCCGTACGAATCGTACAGAGACCGTTCGACTCTAATCTCACAGCCGTAAAAGCATAGTTCGCGATGAAACAGGTAGGGAACGGTACGGGTATGGCACGTACCCCTGCGATCATGGAGGGTTCGCACCGTACACCCAGCGTACATGGGGTACGCACCGTACCCCATGTACGCTGGGTGTACGGCGCGTACACCATGTTCGCCGGTGTACGGCGCGTACCCCCCATGATCGCAGGTGTACGCGCCGTAACCCTGTGATCGTGGGGGGTACGTGCCGTACGGTGTGTATGTGATTGTGCGCTTTTCCATACGTATCGCCCTTACCTGACGTGGACCGTATGACTCGCGTCCTGATACCCCAGTCCGGATCGTACCAATTAATAATTAATATCCAATAAATTAATTACCAATACACAAATATACATTTAAGAACTACTTAATTACATATTAATTACTTTACACACTATTCCCCTATGAGCTCACAACAAACACCAATAATAAAATAATACACTTAACATAATTATCAATTAATAAATTAATACAAATTAATTACAAATTAATAATAATTACCAATTAATTATTAATTAGAAATAATATAATTACCAAAAACAATGAATAAAAATATTTTTACTTAATTACATTTAAATTACTTCCCAGCCTATTCCCCTATAAACCCATAACCCGCTACAGAACATAATGATCAATTAATCAATTAATTAAAATAAATTACAAATTAATAAAAATTAATTACCTATTAATTAATAATTAATTAATAATTCCCAATAAATTAATAATTAATTTAGTATAATTAAATTACTTCCCACGCTATTCCCCTATAAACCCACAACCCTCTACTGTACTAAAATACAAAATTTACTTAAATTACATTTAAAAAAAATAATAAATATTAAATACATAATAATGTACATAAAAATAATTAAAAAATTGATATTAGTAACATCGATATTACTAACATAGATATTAGTAACATCAATATTACTAACATAGATATTATTAACATCAATATTACTAACATAGATATTAGTAACATCGATATTACTAACATAGATCTTAACAAAATCGATGTTACTTACCTTCGATATTACTTACATTCGATATTACTTACCTTCGATATTACTACTTCGATATTATTGTACTTAGATATTAACAATTCGATATTTTGACTGCCTACCGTTTAGAATGGTGTTAAATGGGCTCTGCTGCATCTGACCCAGAAGTGACCATCACACCATAAAGTACCACCCGCGATTGTTGTGATCTAACTTTTTATACAAGCCACTGCCCTGCCTTCCAAAATCTCCAACCCAGAACCTGCCTATAAAACTCCTTCGGAGAATCTTGCACAAGATCTTATGCAAGTCACCAAATACACCCTTCCCTGTTTGTTTGATTTATGGAATCATGGCAATGCACTCTTAGCTTTATCCTGGATGGTCTTACCATTGGCAATATGATGGGCTTCTCCCCCTGGACAGTCTCTACTCCTGCAGGGCCCGGGCACTCCAGCCCTCTCTCAGCAGGTCGGGAGGCTTCTGTGCACGTCAGTTCGACCCTCCGCTTCACCAGCAGAAAGTGCAGCCTTCAGCAGGTGAGTCCTGACCGCTGGGAGACTGACTGTTGGGTGAATATCAGCTCTTCGATGACTCTGCGGAGCTCTCTCCTCCTCAGTCGAGAATAAGAGAGGATTGTCGCAAGTTTTCCAGGCTAGGAATGTGGATCCACTTTTTACGGTAAATGTGATTATCTGACCAACTCTCAAGCACAGACTTTGTGCAAGGTGACGGCTCTTACAGCAGGAAGCAATAGGGCTGACTGCAAGCAGAAATGTCCAAACGATGGGCGCAATGAAGTGTGAGATCTCTGCACCTGGCTGTCATCAGCCTTCCTGAAGCAGTCATCAGAGACAGACAGGGCGGGCGCTGCCTGGCAAAGGCCTCACCTGGAACAACAGGAACTCCTGTCAGGCCGCTCACCGCTACCTTCTACCAAATGGCACTACTAGGGAAGAACTAACCAGCAGCCTTTTGGAAACAAGGCCTTCACACAATTTCTAACAGTAGTTTTCTCCCCTTCCCCCCTCATTTCAGTCTCTACCCTACAGCTACAGGAATGCAAGCATCACTCAACGCTCTCCTCGTCCTCCATCCAGTGTATTGCTAAACCCAGGGACATCAAAATGGACCCCACTGGCCCAATACTGAGCCTCAAACACACAGAGTCCTACTCCCATACATGTGCTATGCCTTGACTGCACATACATGCACTCTATATACTCTATACTAGGTTCTGGCTTTCATACAACAGATGAACTTGACATGAGAGGAGCCGATCGCCTCGCCTCAACATATAGAACAAGCATTGGAAATGCAATAGGTCTCGCACCATTAGAGTTAGTGCTTTTAGAATTGTTTATGGGTTTTTTTTGTAAATGTTTAGCATTTTTGTTTCCTGTAGCCAATGCTTAAGTATTACAAATAAAAAAAGCCATAAACATTTCTAAAAGCTCTAACTGAAATGGTCTGAGAACTATTGCACTGTGTGAGGGTGAGGGTGAGTGAGGGTGAGGGTGAGTGAGGGTGAGTGAGGGTGAGTGAGGGTGAGGGGTTGAGGGTGAGTGAGGGTGAGTGAGGGTGAGGGGTTGAGGTTGAGGGTGAGGTGTTGAGGGTGAGTGAGGGTGAGGGTGGGTGAGGGTGAGGGTGAGTGAGGTGTTGAGGGTGAGTGAGGGTGAGGAGTTTTGGGTGAGTGAGGGTGAGGGGGAGTAGTTGAGGCTGAGTGAGGGTGAGTGAGAGTGAGGGTGAGTGAGGGGTTGAGGGTGAGGGGTTGAGGGTGAGTGAGTGAGGGTGAGGGGTTGAGGGTGAGTGAGGGTGAGGGTGAGTGAGGGTGAGGGGTTGAGGGTGAGTGAGGGGTTGAGGGTGAGGGGTTGAGGGTGAGTGAGGGTTTGAGGGTGAGGGGTTGAGGGTGAGGGAGGGTGAGTGAGTGAGGGTGAGGGTGAGGGTTTGAGGGGGAGGGGTCGAGGGGGAGGGGTTGAGGGTGAGTGAGGGTGAGTGAGTGAGGGTGAGGGGTTGAGGGTGAGTGAGGGTGAGGGGTTGAGGGTGGGTGAGTGAAGGTGAGGGTTTGAGGGTGAGGGGTTGAGGGTGAGGGGTTGAGGGTGAGTGAGGGTGAGGGGTTGAGGGTGAGTGAGGTTGAGGGTGGTTGAGTGAGGATGAGTGAGAGTGAGGGTGAGTGAGGGGTTGAGGGTGAGGGGTTGAGGGTGAGTGAGTGAGGGTGAGGGGTTGAGGGTGAGTGAGGGTGAGGGTGAGTGAGGGTGAGGGGTTGAGGGTGAGTGAGGATGAGTGAGAGTGAGGGTGAGTGAGGGGTTGAGGGTGACGGGTTGAGGGTGAGGGGTTGAGGGTGAGTGAGGGTGAGGCTGAGTGAGGGTGAGGGGTTGAGGGTGAGTGAGGGTGAGTGAGGGTGAGTGAGGATGAGTGAGAGTGAGGGTGAGTGAGGGGTTGAGGGTGAGTGAGGGGTTGAGGGTGAGTGAAGGTCAGGGTGAGTGAGGGTGAGGGGTTGAGGGTGAGTGAGGGTGAGTGAGGGTGAGTTTGAGGGGTTGAGGGTGAGGGTGAGTGAGGGTGAGGGTGAGTGAGGGTGAGGGGTTGAGGGTGAGTGAGGGTGAGGGGTTGAGGGGTTGAGGGTGAGGGGTTGAGGGTGAGGGGTTGAGGGTGAGGGGTTGAGGGTGAGTGAGTGAGGGTGAGGGGTTGAGGGGTTGAGGGTGGGTGAGGGGTTGAGGGGGAGGGGTTGAGGGTGAGTGAGGGTGAGGGGTTGAGGGTGAGGGGTTGAGGGTGAGTGAGGGTGAGGGCGAGTGAGGGTGAGGGGTTGAGGGTGAGGGGGTGAGGGTGAGGGTGAGGGGTTGAGGGTGAGTGAGTGAGGGTGAGTGAGGGTGAGGGGTTGAGGGGGAGGGGTTGAGGGTGAGTGAGGGTGAGGGGTTGAGGGTGAGTGAGGGTGAGGGGTTGAGGGTGAGTGAGGGTGAGGGTGAGTGGGGGGTTGAGGGTGAGTGAGGGTGAGGGGTTGAGGGTGAGTGAGGGTGAGGGGTTGAGGGTGAGGGGTTGAGGGTGAGGGTGAGGGGTTGAGGGTGAGTGAGTGAGGGTGAGTGAGGGTGAGTGAGGGTGAGGGGTTGAGGGGGAGGGGTTGAGGGTGAGTGAGGGTGAGGGGTTGAGGGTGAGTGAGGGTGAGGGGTTGAGGGTGAGTGAGGGTGAGGGTGAGTGGGGGGTTGAGGGTGAGTGAGGGTGAGGGGTTGAGGGTGAGTGAGGGTGAGGGGTTGAGGGTGAGTGAGGGTGAGTGAGGGTGAGGGTGGGTGAGTGAGGGTGAGGGTGAGTGAGGGTGAGGGGTTGAGGGTGAGTGAGGGTGAGTGAGGGTGAGGGTGAGTGAGGGTGAGGGAGGGTGAGGGAGGGTGAGGGGTTGAGGGTGAGTGAGGGTGAGGGTGAGTGAGGGGTTGAGGGTGAGTGAGGGTGAGTGAGGGTGAGGGGTTGAGGGTGAGTGAGGGTGAGTGAGGGTGAGTGAGGGGTTGAGGGTGAGTGAGGGTGAGGGGTTGAGGGTGAGTGAGGGTGAGGGTGAGGGTGAGTGAGGGTGAGGGGTGGCCAACATCGCTATCCTCGTTAAACCAGTTGGCTCATCAGTGTTTGTCAACAGTGCGCCTTGTTGAGTAAGCAGAAAGAGATCGACGGCGGTTCGATAATGCCACAGCTCTGTGCTAACAAAAATGCGGAAAAAAGTAAGCATTTAAATCATTGGCAAATTCTACGGAAATTGATTGCAAATGGGAGCAGCTCTGCTTGCAAATCCTCCCTCCGTCGCCCAGGCTGCTGGACTGGAATTGCAGCAGCTAGAAGTGAGGAAGAAAAAAACAAGCAGCAGAGCACGGCGTCAGTGTTGGCATTGCTGGGGGGTAGGGGGGAAGTGGGGATTTAAAAAAAAAATGCGACACGGCGGGCAGGGGAGGGGGCGGAGCGGGTAAAATAAACAAAGCGCAGAAAAACACACAGAACCAGGGCTACATTTCACACATATTAAAGAAACCAGCAAACAACTACAACATAATGCAAGGCAAAATAAATACTAATTAGAGCAATGGTGCCAAGTACTAATCCTGCGTAAGCATGTGTACTACACTAAACAAGCATATGTAAAATGAAGAATGAAGGAAACAGTCCCAAATTTTGTGAAACTTATTAGTAGCAGCTTGGGTTGAAGACCGGAGATACAAGAAGAGAGATAACGACCAGGAGTTAGATGGTGAAACGTAATCCTCACGCTGCATCCAACACCAGCAACAACCGCAGGCCAAGCGTAGCCTGGCAGCCGGTAGCACGAGCCAATAGAGAGCTTGATTACAGACACAGGCAACAGCAGACAACCGCTGCAATCGCAAAGGACCCTGAGCTGAAAATAGCGTCCACAACCTCTACCTTCACTCTCATTTCAAAATCCTTCTTGGATTAGTAATCCTCTGAGGGAAAAATGCTTGTGACGTGTGTTGTTACTATGTGCACGACGGGTGGCTGTGCGGTGCTCTTGCGTGCACCGTGGCAGACTGTTACTGAGTGCACCACGGGCTGGCGTGACTGCTACTGAGAGGACCAATGGCCGGGCAGAGATGAAGTGTCACTGAGTGCACCCAGGTATGTGTGCGGTGCTCTAGAGAGCACGACGGGTAGACGTGAGCTGTAGAGGTGTTCATCCCAGGTGGACGTGAAGTTTTCTTTTACTCACCACGGGCAGATATGATGTATTTTAATGATCCCTATCTACACCACGAGTAAACATGAGGTGTTGTAGTGTTTGCAAGACCAGACTTACCTCGCTCCCAGTGTAGACACAAATGTAGTTGAACCGTTAAAAGGGGGGAAGTGGGGATTTAAAAAAAAATGCGACACGGCGGGCAGGGGAGGGGGCGGAGCGGGTAAAATAAACAAACAAGACGGAGGGAAGTGAGGGGAGGGGGGAGGAGAAATGCGACACGGCGGGAAGGGGAGGGGGCGGAGCGGGTAAAATTTTGAGGTTGGGTAGATGGTTCCTGGACAGTTTGTTCAGTCAGTATGGAGGGGATCAGGTGTGTTTCTGGGGTTATGATTGGTGTCAGAGGTGGTGTGACGCTATAGTTAGGATGAATACTATATGTGTTCAGCACCAGGAGTTGACAGGGTAGTGGTAAGTGCTGTGTAACATAACTTCGTGGAGTGGTTGACGGAGGGGGGTTTCGGATTCTTTGTTGGCCTGGTGGCGATGGTAATGGTCGTTAGGCGCGTGGCACTAGTTTTAGGGTACTGCTCGTGTACCTTAGTGCCACTCCAGATGCTGATGAGTGATTTTTGATCCATTCTGTCTTGTTCTGTGTCTTTGGGTGCAAGGTACCTACCCATGCACCAAGCCTTCCTGTTCGCTTTTAGGCTGCGTGGGGTCTCCAAGTACAAATGAGAACTGCGGGTTACGCCTGCCCCTCCTCCCCCTGGTGCCAATAGTCGTCGATTTCTCTGGACAGCATGCGCGCGACCATAGCCTCCAGCAAACACACAGGGTGGCATGTGCGAAGTGAGAGTCGTGGCTGAGCTGTGATCAGAGCATTCACGGAGGGGGCGGAGAGTCAGTCTGGCGAGCAGGGGGAAGTCCAATGCTGCCCGCACGACAAATCACTGCAGACTTCTGTTGTCTCAGTCCTAGATGAAATTAATAGAATCGAGGTGAACGGGGCAGGCGGGAGAGGATTTCCCAACCCTACGAAACGGGAAGTTTAATTGAGCTCCAGAATTTTGCCAAACTTGCTGCTTTCCCCTTCTTTGACACACGATTGTTGTGAGGGGAATGACACTTGCTCAAAGTCGTTCTTTGTAGGTTTGGCCTTAGCCACACCATATTATTACATTAACAATCTGAAAATGGTTGATTTGTGTTCTTGTTTTTTTTTTAATGCATTGTGCTTTCATGATTTAACACTTTTAAATCGAATAAAGCCTATTTTGATTGATTGTGTTCTTGTTATGAAGAGAATTGTTTGAGAAAGGCCTGTCTGAGATTTAATGCCAGTGTAATCTTAGGTTTATCGTGGCAATTGCATACTGTTCACTTGTTAAAGAAGAATGGAAATGTCACGCTGTTTAGACCATTGAACCGCAAACGTTACAATAGTTCATGTTTGAACACAATGGTCACGGTTCGGTAGGGAAAAATACTGTTCACTTGTTAACCCTTTCGATGCTGATGACGAGCTCAGCTCGTCATGATGCACGGTTGAGCTGTGCTGATGACGAGCTGAGCTCGTCATGAAACAATGGGAAATGGGCATCATCCAGCACCGGAGGGGAAAACACCTAGCAGCGAAGGTGTTAAAGAAGAATGGAAATGTCACGCTGTTTAGACCATTGAACCGCAAACGTTACAATAGTTCATGTTTGAACACAATGGTCACGGTTCGGTAGGGAAAAAAACAAGACGGAGGGAAGAGAGGGGAGGGGGGAGGAGAAATGCGACACGGCGGGAAGGGGAGGGGGCGGAGCGGGTAAAATAAACAAAAAACAAGACGAAGGGAAGAGAGGGGAGGGGGGAGGAGAAATGCGACACGGCGGGAAGGGGAGGGGGCGGAGCGGGTAAAACAAGACGGACGTGCACACGCTTTTAAGCTCAATGCGCATGCGCATTGAGCTTAAAAGTCACGGGCACAGCAAGGAATCGCCACGATTCCTTGCAAGTTGGGGAAAGAGTGGATAAGTCCCAATACTCTCGCTTGCTCGATGCGCATGCGCATCGACAGGCGAGACCTAAAAAGGTCTGTTCATACTATAGTTTCCAAGAGCACGGCACGCTGGACCAGAATAAAAGCCGGGCACCCGGAGCACAGTTAGAGATCTGTTCGCAGTGCAGGGGGCATTCCTAACAGTCCGGGCACCCGGAGCACAGTCACACATCTGTTCGCAGTGCAGGGGGCATTCCCAGCAGTCCGTGCACCCAGAGCACAGTTACACATCTGTTTGCAGTGCCGGGGGCATTCCTAACAGTCCGTGCACCCAGAGCACAGTTACACACTTGTTTGCAGTGCAGGGGGCATTCCCAACAGTCTGAGCACCCGGAGCACAGTCACACATCTGTTCGCAGTGCAGGGGGCATTCCTAACAGTCCGGGCACCCGGAGCACAGTCACACATCGGTTCGCAGTGCAGGGGGCATTCCCAGCAGTCCGTGCACCCAGAGCACAGTTACACTACTGTTTGCAGTGCCGGGGGCATTCCTAACAGTCCGTGCACCCAGAGCACAGTTACACACTTGTTTGCAGTGCAGGGGGCATTCCCAACAGTCTGAGCACCCGGAGCACAGTCACACATCTGTTCGCAGTGCAGGGGGCATTCCTAACAGTCCGGGCACCCGGAGCACAGTCACACATCGGTTCGCAGTGCAGGGGGCATTCCCAGCAGTCCGTGCACCCAGAGCACAGTTACACATCTGTTTGCAGTGCCGGGGGCATTCCTAACAGTCCGTGCACCCAGAGCACAGTTACACACTTGTTTGCAGTGCAGGGGGCATTCCCAACAGTCCGGGCACCCGGAGCACAGTTACACATCTGTTTGCAGTGCATGGGGCATTCCCAACAGTCCGGGTACCCCGAGTACAGTTACACATCTGTTTGCAGTGCAGGGGGCATTCCTAACAGTCCTGGCACCCGGAGCACAGTCACACATCTATTTGCAGTGCAGGGGGCATTCCCAGGAGTCCGTGCACCCAGAGCACAGTTACACATCTGTTTGCAATGCAGGGGGCATTCCCAACAGTCCGGGCACCCGGAGCACAGTCATACATCGGTTCGCAGTGCAGGGGGCATTCCCAGCAGTCCGTGCACCCAGAGCACAGTTACACATCTGTTTGCAATGCAGGGGGCATTCCCAGCAGTCCGTGCACCCAGAGCACAGTTACACATCTGTTTGCAATGCAGGGGGCATTCCCAGCAGTCCGTGCACCCAGAGCACAGTTACACATCTGTTTGCAATGCAGGGGGCATTCCCAACAGTCCAGGCACCCGGAGCACAGTTACACACTTGTTTGCAGTGCAGGGGGCATTCCCAACAGTCCGGGCACCCGGAGCACAGTTACACATCTGTTTGCAGTGCATGGGGCATTCCCAACAGTCCGGGCACCCCGAGTACAGTTACACATCTGTTTGCAGGGCAGGGGGCATTCCCAACAGTCCGGGCACCCGGAGCACAGTCACACATCTGTTCGCAGTGCAGGGGACATTCCCAACAGTCTGAGCACCCGGAGCACAGTCACACCTCTGTTTGCAGTGCATGGGGCATTCCCAACAGTCTGGGCGCCCGGAGCAGAGTTACGCATCTGTTTGCAGTACCGAGGGCATTCCTAACAGTACGGGCACCCGGAGCACAGTTACACATCTGTTTGCAGTGCATGGGGCATTCCCAACAGTCCGGGCACCCGGAGCACAGTTACACATCTGTTTGCAATGCAGGGGGCATTCCCAGCAGTCCGTGCACCCAGAGCACAGTTACACATCTGTTTGCAATGCAGGGGGCATTCCCAGCAGTCCGTGCACCCAGAGCACAGTTACACATCTGTTTGCAGTGCCGGGGGCATTCCTAACAGTCCGTGCACCCAGGGCACAGTTACACACTTGTTTGCAGTGCAGGGGGCATTCCCAACAGTCTGAGCACCCGGAGCATAGTCACACATCTGTTCGCAGTGCAGGGGGCATTCCTAACAGTCTGGGCACCCGGAGCACAGTCACACATCGGTTTGCAGTGCAGGGGGCATTCCCAGCAGTCTGTGCACCCAGAGCACAGTTACACATCTGTTTGCATTACCGGGGGCATTCCCAGCAGTCCGTGCACCCAGAGCACAGTTACACATCTGTTTGCAATGCAGGGGGCATTCCCAGCAGTCCGTGCACCCAGAGCACAGTTACACATCTGTTTGCAGTGCCGGGGGCATTCCTAACAGTCCGTGCACCCAGAGCACAGTTACACACTTGTTTGCAGTGCAGGGGGCATTCCCAACAGTCCGGGCACCCCGAGCACAGTCACACATCTGTTCGCAGTGCAGGGGGCATTCCTAACAGTCCGGGCACCCGGAGCACAGTCACACATCGGTTCGCAGTGCAGGGGGCATTCCCAGCAGTCCGTGCACCCAGAGCACAGTTACACATCTGTTTGCAGTGCAGGGGGCATTCCCAACAGTCCGGGCACCCGGAGCACAGTTACACATCTGTTTGCAGTGAATGGGGCATTCCCAACAGTCCGGGCACCCCGAGTACAGTTACACATCTGTTTGCAGTGCAGGGGGCATTCCTAACAGTCCGGGCACCCGGAGCACAGTTACACATCTATTTGCAGTGCAGGGGGCATTCCCAGCAGTCCGTGCACCCAGAGCACAGTTACACATCTGTTTGCAATGCAGGGGGGCATTCCCAGCAGTCCGTGCACCCAGAGCACAGTAACACATCTGTTTGCAATGCAGGGGGCATTCCCAGCAGTCCGTGCACCCAGAGCACAGTTACACATCTGTTTGCAATGCAGGGGGCATTCCCAGCAGTCCGTGCACCCAGAGCACAGTTACACATCTGTTTGTAATGCAGGGGGCATTCCCAACAGTCCAGGCACCCGGAGCACAGTTACACACTTGTTTGCAGTGCAGGGGGCATTCCCAACAGTCCGGGCACCCGGAGCACAGTTACACATCTGTTTGCAGTGCATGGGGCATTCCCAACAGTCCGGGCACCCCGAGTACAGTTACACATCTGTTTGCAGTGCAGGGGGCATTCCCAACAGTCCGGGCACCCGGAGCACAGTCACACATCTGTTCGCAGTGCAGGGGACATTCCCAACAGTCTGAGCACCCGGAGCACAGTCACACATCTGTTTGCAGTGCAGGGGGGATTCCCAACAGTCCGGGCACCCGGAGCACAGTTACACATCTGTTTGCAGTGCAGGGGGCATTCCCAACAGTCCGGGCACCCGGAGCACAGTCACACATCTGTTCACAGTGCAGGGGACATTCCCAACAGTCTGAGCACCTGGAGCACAGTCACACATCTGTTCGCAGTGCAGAGGGCATTCCCAACAGTCCGGGCACCCGGAGCACAGTTACACATCTGTTTGCAATGCAGGGGGCATTCCCAGCAGTCCGTGCACCCAGAGCACAGTTACACATCTGTTTGCAATGCATGGGGCATTCCCAGCAGTCCATGCACCCAGAGCACAGTTACACATCTGTTTGCAATGCAGGGGGCATTCCCAGCAGTCCGTGCACCCAGAGCACAGTTACACATCTGTTTGCAATGCAGGGGGCATTCCCAACAGTCCGGGCACCCGGAGCACAGTTACACATCTGTTTGTAGTGCAGGAGGCATTCCCAACAGTCCGACATGTGCTTTAGTAGTCATCAGGTCAGCTTCACGTACAGAGTTGGCTAGATTTCTGGTTGAGGCATTGAGTGTAAGGCCTGGGACTGTTGCAGACAGTTCCATGTTTTTACTTTGTTGTCAGTGAACAAATTTCACCCAAATTTCTAATTTGTTGTTGGTATTGAGCGAGGGTTGTGGCTGGTTTAACTATGTCAACAAGCTTCTTTGGGTCTCTCGCTGTTTGAAGAGTTGATTTCAGATCACATAAATGCAGTTTTTGTCTAGAAATGTGTAGTTTGTATTTTTCTGTTTTTTTTAATCCTGTTTAAGGTTTCTCAAAGAAGGGTTTTGGTGTCAGAAGCACTCCAAACCTCTGAGATATCTCTTCAATTAGTTATTTTAAGAATGAGTGGAAACACTTTTCTTCTCTGTTTCTTTAGTTTTATTGGGGCACGGTCAATAGGGATGGAAAGCATCACCTGGTTGTCCTGATAAGAGTAACTTCATCTTTAGCTCGAATGAGATGCATGCGCAGATTATTTTCAGATTTCCACGTGACGCCCGGCACACCTGCGCAGCCGCACCCCACCCACGACTCAAAGTCAGCCTCACTGCATTTAGGGGCAGCGGCACAGGCCACCAGGCCTGCTATACATTATCCACCACAAGTAAACCCTTAACCTCATGCGTGCAGGCCGTTTTCCCGCTGTGCGCAGAGTTTTAAAAAAAACCCGCATTACATGAGGAGCTCAGCTCGTCATGAGCGTACAACAGGCGTAACTCAGCTCGTCATGAGCGTCGAAGGAGTTAGGGAGAGTCAAATTCATATCCTGTTTGCAGAGAGCTACTTCAAGAACCTTCAGTAAAATACATCGGACTCAAAATGAAGCTTTTTCCCAGTCAGAATAAAGTCTCTGAACTCTTTTGGCATCAAGATTGTGCAGGGATTGTGCTGGTGCTCCTTCTAGATTGGAGAATATAAACAGTGCCGCAGCGTCTGGAGGTGTTGTGTGTCTGACCTGCTTTGCCCTCATGGAGTTACAGGGGGAAATAAGGAACCTGCCTGGCTGATATCGCTTCATTATCGAGGTTGACACGTGGACTGGGAAGCGAAATAGACGAGACTTCTACACCTTCAGGACTAGTAGTCCCAGGAGTCCCTTGGCCGCCCACACCTGCATCGGGGCTTGAGCACCGCCCCCTGCTGACGTTATTTATCCCCTCGCCTCTTCTGCTGTGCGGGAGCGTCCCGGGAGAAGCCCTGGGCAAGGGCGGGACCGTCCAAGGCCGTCAGAGGCCGTCAGAGGCAGGGCTGGGACTGCTCTCTTGGTTCCGCTTCTCTGCAACGGGCAGCAGATATTCAAGGAAGACTGACAACTAATCCATCTGTACCAAACAAGGAATTTATTTAACGCCTCATGCGAACATTGGTTGTACCCTCTTGCTATACCTGGGTACAAGTACGTTCGATTAAATTGAATTTCTATTGGAGGGTTTGCCTAGCTACGCTCTGCCCCACATGGGGCGTGAGGATAATCATTACCATAAGGGGCAGCACATAGGTGGTTCGCCACGGTGCTGCTTGGCTCATCAGGCGGGCAGGTGGCGAGAATGCGGCCTGCCCTTGGATCGCCCGTAAGATAACCCACCATAATTACATAACGTTGTATGTAATAAACCTGCAGCAACTTTTTCCCAATCTAACACTGGTGTCTTGTGTGTTATTTGCGGGTTGCATGGTATGTTGTGGGGCGGGGGGTCCTGTTGCCATGATGTAACTAATGAATAAATCGACCATGAGAACCCCCCCCCCTAGATCTGAAATCAGATAGCATGTCCCTGATGAAATACCTAACTGCGGCAGTGGGGGCGATTGAAAAACAAATCTCTAGCGTGTAATGTGCACTGATCAAAGATAAGGATGCTTTGAAATCCGCGGAGTGTAATAGAGCCTCGAGTTCCGCAGGGGACCTATCACCAGAGCTACTTAGATCTCCAAAAATACCATTGGACTCAAACAACGGTTGTGTCCTTGTAGGGGGGGACGAGATATCGTCAGACGATTCAGATTCACTGTCATGCCCACCTCCTAAGAAAGCGTGTATTAAGACCAAGAAAGCCTTGCCTGTAAATCTTTCTCCTTTAGTTCATAATGACCCTGGGAATACTCCAACCATGGTAATTGATCCAACTCGAAAAAAGATATTTCCATCTATAGGGGCCAATAAGACTAAGAATAAGATAAACCAGGAGAAATCCAGTAATAACGGAAAAAGTAATAATAAGGGCCAAAGAACCACTATTAGTACAAACGAACTTGAGAGTCTCTTTTTGGAGCTTAATATCAGGTTGATGGCCCTTTTAGACCCCATAGAGAACAGGCTAACACAGATCGAATTTAACCAAACGATCCTCCTGACCAAAGTAAGCAAATTGGCCCCTAGAACCCCTGCGATAGATGGTGTAAATGACGACTTAATAATTAGGAATAGTATTAACAATGCCCCCATGCAAAATGTACCAAAAGGAACTAGCGAACATAACAACGTGGGATACCGTTTGCTCTCTTTAAAGAAAACCCAGAACTATGGGCGACCATATTAGAGAAACTATACACAGAAGTCATTAGAACTGGAACTATCCCTAAATCATGGCGAGGATCTCTAATAACTCCAATTTTTAAAAAAGGAGACTGGGCTCTTGCAGAAAACTACAGACTGATTACTCTTCAAGACACGAATGCCAAGCTATTTGCAAGAATTTTGTTAACAAAACTATCTGAATGGGTGAGGGAAACGAAGAAATTGCCCTTAAACCAAACAAGCTTTATTCAAGGCCTATGAACAACAACAAACATAATGGTTCTTGCCCTACTAATGGATAAATCAATCAGACTCAAACAACCCCTGTACCTATGTTTTATAGACTTTAAATCAGCATTTGACTGTGTCAAAAGAGACCTTCTGTGGAATAAACTGGAAGAAATTAATATTCCACGCCCCCTCCTCAAGCTGATTCGCCTTTTATATACAGAGACATGAGTAAGTGTGAGGATGGGGGATGGACGAACGCTATCAAAGGAGATTCAAGCAAAGGAAGGCCTGAAACAAGGCTGTGTTCTAGCCCCCCTACTTTTTAATTTGTTTCTTGCGGACCTAACAGGAATATTGGATGGCGAGAATGCGCATCCCCCGAAACTAGCTGATAAGCGCCTTAATGTATGTGGATGACGTCATACTATTGAGCCATAATAAAGTGGGACTGCAGCGTCTAATCAGAAGAACTCAAACATACTCGAAAGAGAACGGGATGGTCATAAACAAGACTAAAACAAAGATTATGGTAGTGACCAAAAACAACAAGAGAAGATATAAAAGTAAATGGATTATGGATACAAAGGAGCTGAAGCAAGTAGAGGTATATAAATACCTGGGTGTGCTATTTGATGCGAAGGGTAGCTATCAACTGCAAAAAAGTGAGACTCAAAGAAAAGCGAACTCACTAACTGCAGCATTTAGAATTGTGCAAAAGTCACTTTCCAGCCTAACATATGGTCCTCTTCTGAATGTAATTGCAGCAAAACTCCTACCGACCATAACATATGGCAGCGAAGTGATAATGGGCAAGGATAGCGAAACCCTGAACAAGATCATAACCAGAGCCTACCGAGCCATATTCCATTTACCGTCTAATGCATCCCCCGCCCAAGTAAGGCTGGAGTTTGGACTGACCAACCAGCAACATGCAAAGCAAGTCCACTTTATAAAAGTATGGAACCAAATAAAAAATGACCATCAAAACGAAATATCGCAACTCTTATGAAGAGAAATAAATAAGGACACAAATTCTACTGTGTGGATCTACCTAAAGGAAGCAATAAAGGAATTTGCGATCACGCCAATATGGGAAAACAATATAATCAAGTCATCGTTCAAGAAAATAATTAATAAAACTGCAAACCATCTATCCATCTTAAATGATAAAGCTATCCTCACCAAAAGAAAACACGCATGGACGATAATTAATGTATATAAAAAGAAGGAAATCCAACAATTCCTGGTAACACCATGGACAGAAAAAAACAAACAGGTCCTCCTTAAAGCCAGATTTGGAACTATGCCAGGCCTATGTCACCTTCCCCCGTGGGAGAGACCGAAAACTCAAAAGAAATGCAGACTGTGTAACAACGGTGAGGAAGATATGCTTCATCTTCTCTGTATCTGCCCTACGCTTTTACAGGAGAGGAAATCGTTACTAAAGTTTCCCTTCAAAGTACGTGGCATAAGGACATGTAGACAGGCCTTGATCAATTGCATGAACTCGAACAACATTATTTTAAATGCTATCTTTGTAAAGTTTTTAATTATAGTCAAAAGCAAATTAGATGTAATGCCTATTGTAGATATTTAATTACTTACAAATGACATTTTTTAGTGAACACAATTTTTAGTCTTTGTCTGAGATGTGTAATATTGTAAGATTTTAAATAATCATCACAATAAACTATTTACTTACTTACCATCCAAGGAACAACAGGCCATGTCAGCAGGGAGAAGGGGGGGCCTAAGAATTACACAAACCTGTGCAGAAGTGAACAAGCACAGTGTCCATAGAGAAGGGAACATCTTAAACCTCCCTCCCGCAGCGGCCCCTTATACTATCATTCTTGCAAATGTCCCAACATTAACAGAGCCTGACAAAGAATCCTGGGCTATGCTTGGAAACAAGACCATCCGCCATTTAGGCAACAAGAGCGGTCAACAAAGGGAATGTTTGGGGCCTTCAAAATGGTAAGACGAAACTCCTGGGTGGGCGTGAGCAGAAAGTCTTTTAAGGGGGTCTGCGTAGTCCTAACGCTGGGTTTGCCAGCCCTGGTCCGTAAAGTTTTGACCCGCACTAGTCTCTACGAACTGAATCAGGAAGGTATAAACGTTCTTCCCTTGGCTTTTTCTACAGGCCCTCCATAGATGGGAGAAACTCTTTCCTGAGGAATCAATACCAGGGGAATCTTAAGCGTGCATACAATCAGGTATATAATGTCCCAATAACCAACAGGTTTGACTCTCTTCAATTTTTGGAAGACGTGGATTGACTTAATAAGCACCCAAATGGGATATGTAGCCGTAATTCAAGCGGGGACATAGATAGCAATCAGCACAAAAACAGCGATATAAATGAGGCTCAAATACATGTTTCAGGTACATGGAAATCACTGTCCCCTCAGACGATTGTCGAAAAAAAAGGGCAAATAGGGAAAACGACCTTCTACAACTTATTATCACAGATATAAATAGGGGGTAATCTAATAGTAGAGCTGAGCCCCATCCTGAAAAACCCTCCATATGTAAAACAAAAGCTGATAGTGATCCTCGGGCCGAAGGGAGGAGTAAACATGTTGAGGGCACATCTGAAAAATCGTTCATACAAACATCAAACCAGGGAGTAATAAAAATTCTGTCATGGAATGTGTGTGGTATTAAGTCAAAAATGGCAAATTGCGTTTGGGAGACTTTGTCAGGAAACATGCCATTTTATGCCTACAAGAGACAAGGTCAGTACTAGAGCAGCACTTGGATGGGCATAAAACTTTCCACGTACCAGCAATTCAGTCCATACATGGGAGAAACAAGGGAGGCATATGTATCTATGTGTCAAACATGGTAAAGGTACAGAGCATTAACAAGATAAAGACTACTACCTATTACCAAATGGTCTCTATTGTTATGTCATCCCTTATCAAACTTTTAATTGTTAACTTTTATAACAATATTGACAGTGACACATATATGACTGTGCTAACAAACTTAAGCGAGGACTTAGCTATCCATCTGAATAGTATGGCAAATGATGTAATTTTGGTCTGGGGGGGGATTTTAATGTTAGTAATTGTAATTTGAACTTGTGTGTACTGGGTAAGAATTGGAATGATGAACTGGGAACCACCAAACATTTTGGGCACACGTCCAGGGGAGAGAGACTAAATGAAGTCATGGCAAGGGGGGGGGGGTGGAAAGGGTAGAAAGAGGAGTCAGGGAGGGTCTGGGAGGGGCAGTGAGTCCTGCAAGCAGCAGTGAAGACTCCTAGATTTCCAAGACCTGAGCGACCATGAAAAGTAAGAGCCCAAGCATAGAAGATTTATTTCTGAACCCTGGACCAGAGCTCTGATATTATAAGAAGAGATGGAAACTTTGACATTAAAACAGGGCGTGGGAGAGATGAAAACTTTCAGATCATGAAGAAGTTTGGGCTTGCTGTAGACCAGGAAGGGGTGGGAGGAAACCTCAGCCTGATGTCACTGGAGCAGAAACTGCAGCCAATGCTCTGGCGGCCTCTCCGGGAGCAGGACCATGGGATGGAGGCAAGGGCTTGAGGAACGACTGCAGGAGCCCGTGTTTAAACTTCATGGCATCAGTTGATAGATGAGGAGGATATCTTTGGAGAATTCAGTGCCAGCGGAAAGAGGCAGCTTGAGGGGTGGAGAAGGAATCTTTGATGGATGTGAGAGTCCAGTGGAGACGCGAGAGGAAGGGGAAGGGGTGAGAGACAGACAGACGGCTGCAGGAGAGTCACTTCTCAGCCTCCTGCATGGGTCTAAAGCACCACACAGTGGTTACCCTGCACCCTATGGCGCAGCAGCGCTGCGAAACAGCACCGGGTAGAAGAACGCCCTGGTTAAATTCACATTTATGCATATACTGACCCTGGCTTAGAGAAAAGTTTTAAGATGTACACATCCCCTCAGCTGAAGACACACATACACTCACAGATACACACACACACGCACATGCAGACACACACACAGGCACACACACATGCACACACACACAGGCACACACACATGCACACATGCACAAATACAGACACACACCCACACACATACTGGCACACACACACAGGAACACACAAACACACACAGGCAAACATACACACACACACACAGGCACACACACATACACAAATACAGACAACTATGCGCGCACACACACTGGCACACACACCCCCCGCATTAGATATTGCACACAAGATGTCCTCGGTTTTTCACTAGCTCCCAGCACTATCAACACACACCATCATTTCAGTCACAACTTCAGTCCCACTCAGACAGCAAACATTGCAGTGACCCCTTCTACCCTGATGGTCTCAAGACGACACCAACTCGTCACAGTGGACAAAATGCTGCCAAACCAAGAGCGCTGTTAGGACCCCTCAGACCAATCTGGAAGAAAGAGGACACCCCTCATGTGGACAACAAATGTAAATGTAAATGTGGGTGTACTTGTAAAGCGCACTGCGACTCCATGGAGTATCTTGCTCATTGCACCATCAGGATTCAAGCAAGCCGGGCCGACGACGGCTGAAATGCCAGAAACCGGTCCCCGGAAGCTTGTTTCCTTCCCAGTGTAAGAATTGGCTTGGTAGTTTGGTTTGCCCTGTTCCCATCATGCACTGGGACAGGAACAGACTAATTTGCATATAGCCAGGTTCTGAGCTGGGATGGTGCAATGAGCTAAAAAAACGGTGTTGGATCTAGCCCTGATCTCTTGACTGGGTGAGAGTATGCTGCTTAATTCAGAAACTCTGTCCATCACCACCCCTTGTTGTTAAATATTTTGTCCACCCTAAGCGTGGAAGGGTATACTCAGATGTGAGTCTCTTGCTCATTGCACCATCAGGATTCAAGCAAGCCGGGCCGACGATCGCTGAAATGCCAGAAACCGGTCCCCGGAAGCTTGTTTCCTTCCCAGTGTAAGAATTGGCTTGGTAGTTTGGTTTGCCCTGTTCCCATCATGCACTGGGACAGGAACAGACTAATTTGCAATTAGCCAGGTTCTGAGCTGGGATGGTGCAGTGAGCTAAAAAACGGTGTTGGATCTAGCCCTGATCTCTTGACTGGGTGAGAGTATTCTGCTTAATTCAGAAACTCTGTCCATCACCACCCCTGTTGTTAAACATTTTGTCCACCCTAAGCGTGCAAGGGTATACTCAGATGTGAGTCCCTTGCTCATTGCACCATCAGGATTCAAGCAAGCCGGGCCGACGACGGCTGAAATGGCAGAAACCAGTCCCCGGAAGCTTGTTTCCTTCTCAGTGTAAGAATTGGCTTGGTAGTTTGGTTTGCCCTGTTCCCATCATGCACTGGGACAGGAACAGACTAATTTGCATATAGCCGGGTTCTGAGCTGGGATGGTGCAGTGAGCTAAAAAACGGTGTTGGATCTAGCCCTGATCTCTTGACTGGGTGAGAGTATTTTGCTTAATTCAGAAACTCTGTCTATCACCACCCCTTGTTGTTAAATATTTTGTCCACCCTAAGCGTGGAAGGGTATACTCAGATGTGAGTCCCTTGCTCATTGCACCATCAGGATTCAAGCAAGCCGGGCCGATGACGGCTGAAATGCCAGAAACCGGTCCCCGGAAGCTTGCTTCCTTCCCAGTGTAAGAATTGGCTTGGTAGTTTGGTTTGCCCTGTTCCCATCATGCACTGGGACAGGAACAGACTAATTTGCATATAGCCAGGTTCTGAGCTGGGATGGTGCAGTGAGCTAAAAAACGGTGTTGGATCTAGCCCTGATCTCTTGACTGGGTGAGAGTATTCTGCTTAATTCAGAAACTCTGTCCATCACCACCCCTTGTTGTTAAATATTTTGTCCACCCTAAGCGTGGAAGGGTATACTCAGATGTGAGTCCCTTGCTCATTGCACCATCAGGATTCAAGCAAGCCGGGCCGACGACGGCTGAAATGCCAGAAACCGGTCCCCGGAAGCTTGTTTCCTCCCAGTGTAAGAATTGGCTTGGTAGTTTGGTTTGCCCTGTTCCCATCATGCACTGGGACAGGAACAGACTAATTCGCATATAGCCAGGTTCTGAACTGGGATGGTGCAGTGAGCTAAAAAACGGTGTTGGATCTAGCCCTGATCTCTTGACTGGGTGAGAGTATTCTGCTTAATTCAGAAACTCTGTCCATCACCTCCCCTTGTTGTTAAATATTTTGTCCACCCTAAGCGTGGAAGGGTATACTCAGATGTGAGTCCCTTGCTCATTGCACCATCAGGATTCAAGCAAGCCGGGCCGACGACGGCTGAAATGCCAGAAACCGGTCCCCGGAAGCTTGTTTCCTTCCCAGTGTAAGAATTGGCTTGGTAGTTTGGTTTGCCCTGTTCCCATCATGCACTGGGACAGGAACAGACTAATTCGCATATAGCCAGGTTCTGAACTGGGATGGTGCAGTGAGCTAAAAAACGGTGTTGGATCTAGCCCTGATCTCTTGACTGGGTGAGAGTATTCTGCTTAATTCAGAAACTCTGTCCATCACCTCCCCTTGTTGTTAAATATTTTGTCCACCCTAAGCGTGGAAGGGTATACTCAGATGTGAGTCCCTTGCTCATTGCACCATCAGGATTCAAGCAAGCCAGGCCGACGACGGCTGAAATGCCAGAAACCGGTCCCCGGAAGCTTGTTTCCTTCCCAGTGTAAGAATTGGCTTGGTAGTTTGGTTTGCCCTGTTCCCATCATGCACTGGGACAGGAACAGACTAATTTGCATATAGCCAGGTTCTGAGCTGGGATGGTGCAGTGAGCTAAAAAACGGTGTTGGATCTAGCCCTGATCTCTTGACTGGGTGAGAGTATTCTGCTTAATTCAGAAACTCTGTCCATCACCACCCCTTGTTGTTAAATATTTTGTCCACCCTAAGCGTGGAAGGGTATACTCAGATGTGAGTCCCTTGCTCATTGCACCATCAGGATTCAAGCAAGCCGGGCCGACGACGGCTGAAATGCCAGAAACCGGTCCCCGGAAGCTTGTTTACTTCCCAGTGTAAGATTTGGCTTGGTAGTTTGGTTTGCCCTGTTCCCATCATGCACTGGGACAGGAACAGACTAATTCGCATATAGCCAGGTTCTGAACTGGGATGGTGCAGTGAGCTAAAAAACGGTGTTGGATCTAGCCCTGATCTCTTGACTGGGTGAGAGTATTCTGCTTAATTCAGAAACTCTGTCCATCACCTCCCCTTGTTGTTAAATATTTTGTCCACCCTAAGCGTGGAAGGGTATACTCAGATGTGAGTCCCTTGCTCATTGCACCATCAGGATTCAAGCAAGCCGGGCCGACGACGGCTGAAATGCCAGAAACCGGTCCCCGGAAGCTTGTTTCCTTCCCAGTGTAAGAATTGGCTTGGTAGTTTGGTTTGCCCTGTTCCCATCATGCACTGGGACAGGAACAGACTAATTTGCATATAGCCAGTTTCTGAGCTGGGATGGTGCCGTGAGCTAAAAAACGATGTTGGATCTAGCCCTGATCTCTTGACTGGGTGAGAGTATTCTGCTTAATTCAGAAACTCTGTCCATCACCACCCCTTGTTGTTAAATATTTTGTCCACCCTAAGCGTGGAAGGGTATACTCAGATGTGACTCCCTTGCTAATTGCACCATCAGGATTCAAGCAAGCCGGGCCGACGACGGCTGAAATGCCAGAAACCGGTCCCCGGAAGCTTGTTTCCTTCCCAGTGTAAGAATTGGCTTGGTAGTTTGGTTTGCCCTGTTCCCATCATGCACTGGGACAGGAACAGACTAATTTGCATATAGCCAGGTTCTGAGCTGGGATGGTGCAGTGAGCTAAAAAGCGGTGTTGGATCTAGCCCTGATCTCTTGACTGGGTGAGAGTATTCTGCTTAATTCAGAAACTCTGTCCATCACCACCCCTTGTTGTTAAATATCCATGGAGTATCCTGGCGCTGAAGACCGCTGGGGAACCCGTCCTGGTTTTCCCTGTGAGATGGTCCCTTTCTGGGTATCTCCAAGGTGAAACCAGGCATCCCCGGCATCTGTGGGGGGCCATTGTAGAGATGAGGCAAGCTTAATGCCCAGAGTTGCCAAGTGTGTTCCCTGGTTAGAGTAGGCACCGATGCGAGAAATATCGAGTCCATTTTGACCCTGGTCCACGACCCTGCCGCGTTGGGAATTGAACCCTGGTCCCCGGCCGTTCTCTGCTTACGGGTCTGCCGCCTTTAACCAGTGAGCCACACCACTCCACAAGACATCATACCCACCTCCCTGAAGTGAGATGCAAAGCTAAGAGAGCACTTTACTCTATTCAAGATGCAGACAACTGACCACCCACCCAGAATAACACCAAAGGTGTTTGGGAAGGCCCCCCAGGCACATGGCACTGCACGCATATCTCCCAGGATGCAACGGGATTTATCTTCTCATTAAACCACACAAACTACTTCTAAACTAAAACCTTAACTTACCTTCAACTAAACCCGAACAATCAGAGAACAAGAAACATCACAAACAATCGATGGCCTTCTAGCTCTGGATGAAGTAGTCACGCCCTGCGATACCATGAAAATGGTGGCTAGCGCTTTGTAAATTTAAATAACATAACATGAGCTGCTGGTTGCCGGGTCCAAGAAACGCTATTTACAAATATCACTCCGGCTCAATAACGCCTCTTACTCAACAGACTCCGCGACATAGCACTGCTTACACAGCGCGCTGTCTGTCGCAACAAGACATTTACAGTCTATGGGTCAACACACAAACCCTCCCAGATGTGGAACCTCAAAGCATCTGCTTCATTCACACCTGTACCTGCCCAGGTAGCGTGCACTCCGCGATGGACTGAAGATTTAACATCATACTTCACTCATCATGGCAGGAGCTCCTCCTTCCGCACTGAAGTAAATAGCTAAAGGTGTTCTGCGCTTCCTCTGAGGTGGCCGACACTCCCCTGGCAGGCTGCCCAGGCGATGCAAGGTCCATCCTGCCTAAGCCCACAGTGGTCGTCGCGCATGGGGGCTTCGCTTAATGTCCTTGGATGACAAACATGCACCATCTGACGTGACTATGGGTCAGTGTCTAACGCGGGGTGCGCCCCCCTGCTGTTGGCCATGCTACCACCAGTTGTCCATCTGAGCCTAGCACAGGTGAGCCACAGCCTGTCACCCCTAAAGGCTTGACTTTGAATGACTGCCCCCTGGTTCCATTGACTCCTCGGTGTCTTCTGCTCTTGTCGCTGATCTAGAAGAACACGGTACACTACACTGGACCCTCTCAATCCGTTTTAGAACCTTCCATAGCAGTGAAACTGCGCTCGGGGCGGAAACGCATGCTATTAGACTTTCCCTGATGCTGGCGATCCAGCCATGCTGGTATTGCTCGATTTGTCAGCTGCCTTCGACACTCTTTCCCATACCATCTTGGCTCGTAGGCTTCACCAGGTGGGCATCCATGGGAACACGTACACTGGCTCATTGAGGTTTTTGACAACTAGAATCAGACAATCTTATCAAATGCATTTAAGACTTGTACTTTGATTGGCAGCAAAGCGGTCCCTCATGGCTCCTCCCTGAGCCTCACCTTATTTAACATCTTATGAACACGTGTCCATATGTTATAATTTATGAACACATGACCGTATGCTATAAGTTAGGATGCATGTCCATATGTTATAATTTTGAACTCATGACCGTATGTTATGAGTTAGGACGCATGTCCATATGTTATAATTTATGAACTCATGACCGTATGTTATAAGATAGGACGCATGTCCATATGTTATAATTTATGAACTCATGACCGTATGTTATAAGTTAGGACGCATGACCATATGTTATAATTTATGAACACATGACCGTAAGTTATAACTTTAGAACGCATGTCCATATGTTATAATTTATGAACACATGACCGTATGTTATAACTTAGGACGCATGACCATATGTTATAATTTATGATCTCATGACCGTATGTTATAACTTAGGAAACATGACCATATGTTATAATTTATGAACTCATGACCTTTGGACGCATGACCATATGTTATAATTCATGAACTTATGACTGTATGTTATAACTTAGGATGCATGACCATATGTTATCATTTATGAACACATGCCTGTGTGTTATAAGTTAGGACGCATGACCATATGTTATAATTTATGAACTCATGACCGTATGTTATAACTTAGGACGCATGACCATATGTTATAATTTATGACTCATGACCGTATGTTATAACTTAGGACGCATGACCATATGTTATAATTTATGACTCATGACCGTATGTTATAACTTAGGACGCATGACCATATGTTATAATTTATGACTCATGACCGTATGTTATAACTTAGGACGCATGACCATATGTTATAATTTATGAACTCATGACCGTATGTTATAACTTAGGACGCATGACCATATGTTATAATTTATGAACACATGAGCATATGTTATGAAATCTTCTGAGAGTGGGGATAAATGTGAGTGCTGCTTCTCTTCCGGGAGCTGGACGTCTTGCTTGTTTCCGGGGGACCCTTCTCCTGGGGATCACAGCTTTCTAAGAAATGCATTTACAGACAAAAAAGATAATTGCTGAGTGATGATGGACCGCAGTTTACACCAGACGAAATGAATGATTTTTTTTCATTAGGAATGGTATCCAGCCAAACCATACCTGTTGATATCACTTGGCGGGGCGCTTTAACAGAGTAATTATGGGTGACACCCATGGGGCCATTAATGGCTGTACAAATTGGGAAAGAAGTTAAAGAAAATGAACTGGGCGTGCAGAGTGGCCCCTGCGGTGACTGGTTATAGGCCCTCCAGAAGCTTGAGAGGGAGAGAACCTTTTACCAAAGATTAGTGTGTCTGGGTGTCACACGAGCATGGGGTAGATTGGTCATCTGCTGTGGTAAAGGAGAATATAGGAATGCACAAGAGGTTCACAGGGAAAACTATGACTGGACACAAGGGCAGGAGTGGGTGGCAAATCTAGGGGCTTCCATGACAATAATGAAATAGAATACAAATAAAAATAAAAATAATGAATAAGAAAAACAGTGGCAATAACTACAGGTCCCTTGGAGGATGGTGAATCAGAAATTATCAGGGGCCGTATTATACAATGAGGAACATTTTCCTTGTTCGCGATAGGCGCACTTTAAAAACGTGCACTTGGCGCTAACAAGGAGAGTGCGCCCTACTACAGTGAATGCACTGCCCTCCCACCCCGGCAGCCGTCAACTTGTGCTGGGGGCAGCACATTCAAGTGAAATATGGAGCGCTTTGAAGCCGCTTTGTGTTTTCACAGTGCAGGCGGCAACCCGCCTGCACTTTGAAGAGGGGTGAGAGATCCCCTTGAAGAGGGGGGCCGTGAATGACTGCACCCACCTGCAAGGGGATGTCTGGGGGGTTCATAGGACCCCCTAAACCCCCTCCAGAGGGCTGCCATCTGGGGGCGCACTGACAGTGTACCACCTTTTAAGGGACCCTCCTGAGAGCTTCTTTGTCTATAATACGCTCGGGCCTCCATGCAATTGAGGGAACGCCCGCTAATGACAGCGCTGGGCCTATATGTGCGCCAGCCCTGCCTGTATTACAGAAGGGGGCGCACAAGCATCTGCAGCCCCTTGTGTAATACCAAAGGGCCCTGGGGGCACACAAAGAGAGCACAAACGCCCATTGCGCACCCCGGGGCACTCTGCATAATGCGACCCCAGGTATAATAACTAGCATATATTACAGGTTTCCCCTAACAATAGCAGGAACAGGCTTGCTGTTGTCTGCTCCACTCATAGAGCATTTGACCTACGGCATTGATATGAGACACAACTATGTCCAGTTTATGAGATTCCAACCACGTGCCCGCATCAGAGTGAGTGCACCATGCCTCCTCGGGGGCAGAGGAGCTGCACGCTTTACATTTAGCTCAGCAAAACTTTAACATACAATTACATCCATTCTGTGGAATATCTTTGAATTACTTGGACTTATGTCCGTTGTACATTCTACTAATCCAATTACCACTCTCGCATACTTAGACCGGAGTGCACTCAGAAGATCTACATTGTGTCCCATTCTGCCTTCTAGAACACTCAGGATGCATAGATGATGCAATTAGAACACTCAGTACTCATATTTTGCATTTAGACCCTTTCCGGGATCCGGCGGGAATGGCTGACGGGAGTGGGTGGAGGCCATTTCTGTAACACATTTGTAATAGAAGTCTAAATGGAAAACTTAGGCACGTGTTTGAGGCTCTTCTGTGGATCCAGGGTCAGTCTCCGGGTATGGGGCAATATCTGTGCTGGGTACTGCCCTTTACTACAGGTTTCCCAGGACCAGTGCTTAATTTGAGGCAGTGGTTTCCAGGGCTGGGCACCGGCACTTCATTCTCAACACCAGCGCTTCTGACTGTCTGCCACGAGGTGGCATTGTCTGCCTAATTTTGGGATGACCACAAAAACAGTTAATTATTACTGCAATATACATAAAAAATTACTATTACCTCGTGGCCAAGTAATTCTCATATCTTTGTAGCCCTGAAATAGTCTGAATTGTCACACTTGTAGGAGTGTGATGTACTTGTGTTGGTACTATTATTGGCAGCGAAGCAGGGGTAATGTGTGCTGCAAGCTGCAGTGGTCTCCTGACGCGGGGCCCGGCACTTATCGTTTTTTTTTTACAAATTAAGCACTGCCTCGAGCCACTGGGACAAATTTACTCCTATCACAGAACCAATCTACTCTCTTGTGGGATTCTCTATCTAAGAGGGAATGGACTACTGGTTTGACTTTAACATGTGTTTAAAAATGAACCTCAGAACTTCCCTTTGAAAAAGTTAAAGGAAACTCATGAATAGTAAACAAAACCGAAAAAGCATGAGTAACTCACCTTGCACCCCAAAAGCAATGCCCATGACCTCATAGTATTTACACCAATGAAACACAGACTAACAGTGCAAGATAGTTAAACAACAACACTCACCCAAAGAGGTCATACTGTTTCCATGGTGATGTCACTAACAATATGAATATCAAGGTGATACGTAACGTCATTAGTGATGGAAGACGGTCAAGTTAGACGTCCGAAAAACGCGAGGAGAAATCTCAAATGAAATAAGAATCCTTCCTGTGTTTTTAGAAAATCATCGCCACAAAAGCAAGAGCGAGCTATTAAATGACATGGTCTCAGAAATAAAAACCGGAACTAAATAGCGGGCAAAGAAAAGAAAGACCGTCTTTCCATAGGATTCACTTGAAATGTATTCCAGGAATTTTGATATCAGATCCTAAGGGAGTAGCGGAAGAATAATAACCCACTCCATTTATGAAGAATATCCACTGAAGAAAGAAATCAAGATAACCTCCACATGGTCACAGATAGCCAATTTTTAAAAAAAGCGACCGACCAATCAACAGCTAAACCTGAGTGATTTTAACTTACACACTGTCCTGAAGAAGGTGACGACATAATATCACCGAAACGCCGCGTTGACATATTTTTGTGTGATAAATTTGCTGCATTGAAATATTTTTAACTGCATTATTATTTTGTGTGATAAAATGTTATATCAAATGTTTTAATATTTTTTATGAATAAACGTATATATTTGTGTTAAAAGATGGTATGAACAGACAATAATATCTAAAAATAAAAATAAAAAATCTTTTTAAAGAAAATTTATATCCATTGTATACATCCTTATCATTGTACGATCTGCTCTGATATGTAAAATGATGTCTATTAAGGCCCACTACAACTGATTGTGAATTTGTCAATCCACACAAAGCCCTACACGACCAAGGCCCGAGCTACCTCAACAGCCGAGTCAACTTCTATGCTCCCAAACGCCACCTCCGATCAGCCAACCACGCCCTCGCCGCCGTCCCCCGCATCCGAAGAGCGACTACAGGAGGAAGGTCCTTCTCCTACCTGGCCGCCAAGACCTGGAACTCCCTCCCTCCCGACCTGCGCCTGACCCAAGACCACCTCTCCTTCAGGAAGAAGCTGAAGACCTGTCTGTTCGAGCAGTAGCGGCTCCCCCCCACCCCCCACCCCCCCCCCCCCCCAGCGCCTTGAGACCCTACGGGTATGTAGCGCGCTTTATAAGTGTCACTGATTGATTGATTGATTGACTTGCAACTTTAAATACGGTTGTTGGCTCACCCTATGCTCCTTTCCCTGAACCCCCTACAGACTTAAGTCTTTTTCTTTGATTACATAAAAAGGGAACTCTTACTTTTGTTTGTACGTCATTAGTGATGTCATCGATGTCATTCGTGATGTCGTCCGACACATTATGGGTCAGGTCGGGAGCATTGCATTTGGGGAGCTGCTAGTTATGGTTTGGATGGCCGGGACGCAACTTACGGTTTGTTCAAATAGCTGGACATTCGTGATAGTTTTTCAGTTTGTTTAGTAGACATAACTTCACTTTTGTAAAGGGTATTTTTAAAGGTTTTTTCAAAATTAAATTAATGTTTTATAAGCAGTAGGACCCATAACTTACCACTTACAAAGGTTATTCAGTCCATTAAAAAGTATGATTTTTTTCAAAAAATGCTAAAATAAAAAGCTATTAATTAGCAATTCCCGTTCTTGAATGTTCTTTCAAGTTCTGTTAGGTTAGTTGTTTATTCAAATTATCCACATCAGTACTGGCAACCCACTTTTGTTTTTTGAACTTCCAGTGAGGGCAAAGGGCTCTCCCATGGGCCAGCCAGCTTCCTGTAGCCTCCCCGTAGCTCCCTGTAGCCTGAGGATGTCTGACACCAAAAAAGAATGGGGCAGTGAGCTCTGAACAGGGCCACTCAGTGCCAGGGGCCCTTACATGGGGCAGCTAGCTCTGAACAGGGTCACTCAGGGCCAAGGGTTTGGTATGTTTCCCCAGGTTTGCAAGGGATTCTGTGTAACAGAACCTGGTGAGAGCCACAGAAATCACAACATCCAGGTTTCCACTGGATGTCTAGTTTGCAAAAATGTATAGGTTGGCTGGGTTTACTAAGATGCCGGAAGAGCTAGGGTCCAAAACCCACAGTTAGGCACTGGCAAAGGTCTGTATCTCAGAGAAGCGGTCGCTCCATACGCTCCCTGCCTGGATACTGCAGCGCTTTGCTTGCATTGCCTGCTAGAATTGGTGCCTGGGTATCGTAGCGCTTTGTTCGGTCTTCTAATTGCTGCTCGCATTTAGATCTGTGTTATTGCTTGATTGTGCTCACTGCTGCTGCTCGCATTTAGATCCGTGCTTATAGTTTTATAATTAGAGCGCTCGCATTGCCTGTTTTGCAAAGTACCTAATATTGCCTGATTGTGCCGGCGCCACTGCCCATAGCGTCATCCTACTTTCTGCCCCCAATATCGTCCTGTTTCTGGTTTGCCTTCGCTGCCATTTTCTTGTTTACTGTTGTGCCTCGTAGCCAGCCTCTCCACCCCGCTCCCGCCTCCCAGCTGCTCCTCCCTCGCCCCTCCACTATCCATTTATGACAGATGCTTTTGCGCCCAGCGTTCACGTGCAGCGGAAGCGCCCCATGCGCGCCGAAGGTGCGCCAATGGTAAGCCCGTCTACGTCCGTCTGCGCCTGGACCGCGCCCAGGGCCAGACCCCCTGGCCCCCGCAATAACCATTCCGCCCGCATTACATACGACGCAGCAACCCTCTCTGCCCTTAACCCCGGTCGCCCACCAAAATGCTTCCAAGCTGCCCCAGGACACACCCATGGACCCTTCACCTGCCACTCCTGTAAGTTCGACTGCACCAGAACCCACACCAAATCCACAATCTCCAAACAGAGCTTCGACACTAACCAACTAAAATGCATCCTGTTGAACACCCGCTCGGTCCACAGACACTCTATTGAACTCTGGAACCTACTCGACACTACTTCACCGTACGTCGCCTTCCTTACAGAAACCTAAATGAACGCCTCATCAACACCCGACATCGCCATAGCCATCCCGGACGGCTACAAGATCATCCGAAAGGACCGCATCAACCAAATAGGAGGAGGCATCGCCATCGTCCATAAGAACACCATCCGCATCACAACCAGCTCAGACGATAACCTCGCTAACGCCGAACACCTTCACTTCCAGATCCACACCAACCCTAAGACCACACTCAGAGGCACCCTCATCTACAGACCACCAGGACCCCACACACAATTCAGTGAAAACATCACTGACTTCATCAGCCCACATGCCCTCACCTCCGAGAACTACATTCTACTGGGAGACCTCAACTTCCATTTGGAAAAGAAAGACGACAACAACACCACCTCCCTTCTGGACAACCTGGACAATCTCGGACTCAAACAACTTGTTGACACCCCCACCCACCTTGCCGGACACACGCCCTATCTCCACCTCCAGCAAGCACATCTCCTTCGACCACACCACAGCCCTCCATTGGACAGACCACAGCTGCGTTCACTTCAGCTACAAAAAGACCACGACCCACAACCCCCCACATCCTATTCCTCGAAGAAATTGGAACAAAACCACCACCGGCCAGCTCTGCACTTCGCTCCACCAAAACCCCCCTACCATATCCCCGGACCCAAACCAAGCAGCCACCAACCTCACACAATGGATCACCCACAGCGCCGACGAACTAGCACCCTTGAAGAACCATCTTTTCAAGCAAAGTAGCAAAAAAGCCCCCTGGTTCAAAGATGACCTTAAGAAATCCAAGAAGATCTGTCGCACCCTCGAGAAAGCCTGGAGAAAAAACCCTACCACTGACAACCTGGCCACCTGATCCGATCCACCAAGAAATCAGCATTCAAGGATTGACTTGACAACAATGCCCAAAACACCAAGGAACTATTCAACATCGTCAAAGAATTTACCAACCCCACCGCCGGCACCAACGACATCACTCCCTCCAAAGACCTCTGTGATTCTCTATCCTCATTCTTCTACAACAAAATCGCCGACATACATAACAGTTTTGAAAACCAGTCTGAACACCTGCCCACTCCACCCACCTCTGAACCAAAACCGCACCCTAACAACCTTGGCGCCTGGAACCCGATCACCACCGAAGACACCACCCGCCTGATGAACTCCATCCACTCAGGATCGCCAACCGACCCATGTCCCCACTACATTTTCAACAAAGCAGACTCCATCATCGCACCCCATCTCCGCGATGTCATCAACTGTTCCTTCAACTCCGCTACCTTCCCTGACAGCTGGAACATGCCGAACTCAATGCCCTTCTGAAGAAACCCACAGCAGATCCCACTGAACTTAAGAACTACCGCCCCATCTCGCTCCTCCCATTCCCTGCCAAAGTCATTGAGAAAGCCGTCAATAATCAGCTCCTTGAATCCAACAAATCCCTCGACTCCTCACAGTTCGGCTTCCGAGCCAAACACAGCACCGAAACTGCCCTCATCGCAGCAACAGACGACATTCGAACACTACTGGACAGTTGCCCTCATCCTACTCGACCTCTCCGCAGCCTTCGACACAGTCTGTCATAGCACCCTCATACAACGCCTCAGCAACATCGGAATACAAGGGAAAGCATTGGACTGGATCATCTCATTCCTCGCTGGAAGAACCCAAAGAGTCCGCCTCCCCCCTTTTAGATCAGAGGACACTGAAGTCATCTGCGGGGTACCACAAGGATCATCTCTCAGTCCCACCCTCTTCAACGTATACATGAGCCCCCTCGCATCCATTACACGCCAACACAACCTTAACATTATCTCCTACGCAGATGACACTCAGCTGATCCTATCCCTCACCAAAGACCCAAACACCGCCAAAACCAACCTACACGAAGGGATGAAAGACGTAGCCGAGTGGATGAAGAACAGCCGTCTAAAACTAAACACGGACAAAACGGAAGTCCTCATCTTAGGATCATCCCCCTCTGCCTGGGATGGCTCTTGGTGGCCACCGGCCCTGGGAACCGCACCCAGACCTACAGACCACGCACGTAACCTTGGCTTCATCCTGGACTCCTCCCTCTCGATGACCAGACAAGCCAGCGCTGTCTCATCATCCTGCTTCAACATCCTCCGCATGCTCAAAGAAATCTTCCGTTGGATCCCCACCGAAACAAGAAAGACGGTCACCCACGCACTGGTCACAAGCTGACTGGACTACGGAAACACCCTCTACGCCGGAACCACAGCCAAACTACAGAAAAAACTCCAACAAATCCAAAACGCCTCAGCCAGACTCATATTGGACATCCCTCGGCAAGCTCACATCTCTGACCACATAAAAGACCTCCATTGGCTCCCCGTCAACAAGAGAATAACGTTTCGCCTCCTCACCCACGCACACAAAGCCCTCTACGACAATTCTGTAATTTAATGTGATTAGGCTAGTTTCATATCAATTTCAAAAGCTGTAGAATTAAAGATACGTTTCGTGACTCTTAGCAATCCTCTCAGGTATGATGATGACCAAAGAAACTGATAGTCTAGCTTTAATTTGCCTCCGAATCTGACCCAAGACTAATAAACCCAATATATATTTTTCTAGCGTGATCAATAAACCACCTCAGAGTGTAACTTCATCAATTCCACTAAGACCATTTACTTCCTCTGGTCCTCTCAAGTGAGTGTAACTAATTCTACAGCTTTTGAAATTGATATGAAACTAGCCTAATCACATTAAATTACAGAATTAGACCTGTAAACTATAAAATCTTTAGTCTTTGAGACTTACATGAAATTAGCTTAAAACATTAAGATTCAGAATTAGACTTGTATATTATAACATCAGCTAACCCAAGCATCTCTTGGACAACTTATGTTTTTAGCTTAGATGTCCATCAATAGGATGTGACGCACACAGCACTTTAGTTAGGGTGAGGTAAAATGTATCCAATGTGGATGTATTTGTTTGGTCACCACTACAAAGAATTGTATCTAATTGTATGTCATTTTTTTGTATAGGGGGTTTTTCCTCAAAAATAACTAGTCCTGATGATGGTCTTGTTGACGACAGAAACGTCGACCTAAAGATCATCTCCCCAGGCACTTTTGGCACAGGATACCTAGATATATTTTTGTATTTGGTTTCCTTTATATATACCTTTGGAGTTGATTTTACTGTTATGAATTGTCATTGAAATGCATATTTGTTGCTCTTCATAATAGTCTTTGTATTTTTTTGTTCAACCTGTATCGCCATTTAATTAATTTTTCTCCTCTTGTTATTTATATCAATATAAATAATCCTTTTAACTTTACACCCTTCCTTGCTGTGTGCTTCTTTTTACTTGTTATTTTTTAAATTTGTCAACAATGAATGTATTGTCATTTGATAATAGTGTCTAACCAAGTCATTAAGTTATCCTGAGGATACTTTGGGTTCTTTTGTTAGAACTAAGAATCTAAAAAATAATTGAGTAAGATTCTAAGCAAAATCCCTTGTAGCTACTCTTTATCTTAACTACCGATCGCCCAAGCCTACAAGGGTAAATTGGGTTTCCACGTTTCTCTACATTGTTACGGGAAGCGGCAGCGAGCGGAGCCGGACTGCGGACCCTGCGGCACTATCGGTGGGCGGCACTTTGGAGGCAGCTAGTGCGGGTCACCTGGACAGGAGCTCACGGCGCGGTCACTGGGAGCCGTGAGGAGACCGGTGGGGACGTGAGTGCCATGGAGGGAGCGCATGAAGGAGCAATGGCTCCTAAAGATCGAAGAGGTCGCGGACAGGGGAGTGTTCTCCCTGAAGCTCAGTCTGGACAAGAGGTTTTAAGTGCGGCGAAGGCTGCTGCAGCTGAACGTATTGATACACGCAGCAAAGATGTAGAAAAGACTGCCAGAGGGGCGATACGAGGCAAAGAATCTGTGGAAGTAAATGCCAGTAAGCAATGAAAAGGGATACCGGAGTTATTTTTCTCTATGAAGCTGCGGGGAATGAGATTTTGATATCTTTTCTGATTACCTAGATACCTATCTCATTCATCTATTTTGGATCGATTATTTTCTGTCATTGAGTAAAAGACAAACCCCGCATAGATTAGATCAACCCCATTGACTGACGCAACTCTGAAGAACCACTTACAACTGATAAAGTTAAAAAGTTTAATATAAAATCAAGATCAGTTGCATATACAATCCTCTCAGGATAAGATTCAATAAGTATACAGGAACTAGAAGGAACATAAATTCCCTAAAGAACCTAAGTCTACAAAAGAATACAATCAAAATCAATTCCAATATCAGCAGATTAAAAAGCATAAACACAAAGTGGATTCGTTGCGTCATCTACAAAAAGAGAATAAACAAGTTAAATCTGTCCCTACTCTATGCTAGGTGACATCCCTACTTCGCAAGTTCCTTACCTAAAAAAAGGTGTCAGCAGTTTGACTTCCAAAGAAGTTCAAACTCTCTTAGCCTCTAATGGTAACTTATGTCGAGAAACAGTACCCTCTCTGCCTACCCATCCGCTCTCTAAGGGTCCTCGGCCTACTGCTCTCTTGCGCTCTGATCTCTCTCTGCCCTTCAGGCCATCTGAGCTGAGCTCTTCGCTAACTTCTCCCCAGGGTGCTGTCCCTAAATACACAATCACAGTATGGGTGGAACGCCCCTTTGACGCCCACCACGTACAAATTCACATGATCTCATTTCTGGCTCTTTCCATAGCTTCATCTCTTCGCGTCGTCCGTTAAGTTGACCTTGCTTCTTAGGCACCATCTTCGTCTTCGTGCTGGTGACTTCATTGACATTCCAGTTGACACTTTCAGAGCAAAGTCTTTCACCTCAACAGAACTCTATTCTTTACGATTGTCATCATAACCTCCTTTGGTCTTGTGAATGGTCTTTTCTAAACAAGACTCCAAATTCCAAGCGTCTCTTATCTCACTTAGGCCATAAACTTCGTCCAGCATTGTCACCTTAAATTTAACAAGACCTTTGACTCTTGGCTCGCACATTCAGATCAAGGCTATCCCCTATTCCTGTGAGCCCACTAAATTATATGCAGCAGACTACACTCCTGCGAACCCTTGGTCAGTCAGGTTAAAATCACACATGACCATACTACTCTAACATTCCTACAAACTCTTCTACACAGTATAACCTTTAACACACATATATATGTAATTGAATTTAGCAAATCATTTGATTATAAGCGAATGCATTTTACATAGAATACAACGTTTATATTCTCATTTCTTACACAGTGCTATATATGCTCTGCACATTTCTTCATTTTACATTTCGCCGCTTTCTCCGTTTAATAACTCCACGTACATGAATTCTACTTTGCACGTTCTAATGTTCTTAAGCATTTCTATACATTTCTATATTAGCCCACTATGTATGCGGCCTCTTAATTCTAATGCATATTAGAGTAAATACAAATACATTTCCCATTACTTTGGTTACATCGGCTAACTTTATACTACAAATGCTACTTCACGTTATAAGTTCTAACTTTATGCGATATGCTTGTAAATATGGTACAGATATACTTTTCATTCAAATTGCGCTCTCTCAGTTCCCCCCTTTGATGACCTCTAGGGGTCATCACTAAATGCAATTTGAATGACACCTTACACAGAACTAGTTACAAGATTCCCTCTTTTTATCGTTTCGAGAGCTCTTAAACTTTTATACTGTTGATCTTGTAAAGCAGCTAATCTCCTTTCTTGCTCTCTCATGGACCTTTGTAACCGGTTCGACCTATACCATTTGTACAGTTTTACTAACCCTAACAATGTGATTATGCAAATCAATATTATTAAAACAGGTTTCAATATGTACCATACAATACTTTTACCAAGGTTGGCAAACCAACTTCCAACCTTTCCTACTCCATGACCTACCTTTTCCCAAACATTTATTTTCGTTAAATCTTCGATTTCTTGGTGTATCTCTGTAATGTTCTGTATGACTTTCTCAAGTGGTTTTGAATTGTCTGGAATATAGGTACAACATTCCTGAACCTTCAAAGCCTTGCAAACTCCGCCCTCTTTTGCTAGCAGAACATCTAAAGCAAGACGGTTCTGAAGAACCATTGCCCTAATTGACTGCATCTCTCCTTCTACTAACATCAATGACCTTGCAGTACTTGCAGACAGTCTATCTACAACTGTAGCTAGTCTCCTGATCTTAACATCGTTAAGTATCAAACCTAAAAGAGGAAACATTGCTCCAAATATGTCTCCTACTACCTCTGCATCTCCTACTTCTCTTTTCACTCTTGTCGAAGCCTTTCCTTCTATGATCGCTAAATCCTTTGCATGATATATTTTGGGGAAGACAATTGCCAAATAACACGAACCATACCAATTGTCAGGCAATTTTACAAAGGCATTTCTTCCACATACAAAATATACATTAGGAATAGCTTGCATCCCTTTCATAAAATCTTTCGTATAGTACTCTAACCTAAAAGCATGTTCGCAATTTACTTCACCTACAAATACACTCTCATAATATGTCTTGCTTCGAGTTAAACATAACTTTCCTTTCTGCGTTCTATCCAAAGCTATTGGACCATTGCTACCTTTCTTTTTGTGTGCCTTTTCTTCTTCGGTCCAATCGGTTTTCCACTGTCCTGACATTTTTAGAATCTTCTGCCTTCTGTACCGGTCATCTACTTGTCCTATGAACTTTTTCTCTACCTCTGACACTTTGCAAGTCAGATTATTTCTGCGTGCATATGAAGTATCTAGTGTATCCCAAGGAAGAAAGAATTTTGCTAATCTATCTTCCTTTTTGTAATAGTCCCACTTATTCATTTGTTTATAATTCGGGACTTCAGGCAGTACCGAATCATAATTTGAAAAGTAGTACTCGAACCCTTCTCTACCATAAAATATACTGAGCAATAAACTACATGTTATCCCATAAGTCAATGGGAGATGATGATATCTGATGCCTTCATCTACTGAAGCCGGCAATTGCATGCAAACATAACAATCTTTGGCCTCCATGGCATCAATATACTCGTACAATAACTTGGCATATGCGTTTGATCTAAAATTTCCCTGTGACTCGTCTACGTGTAACCTACGAGCTTCATCTGCCAGTAACGCCTTTTCACGGATCACATTGCTCTCCTCCTTCTTCCCAACAAGAGCAGGTTTCAAAGTCGTTACAGGCTTTACATCTGTCGTTTCCTTTTCACTTGCATGTCCTACTATGTATGATATGGTAATTACTGTAATAATGAGAAAAGTTACTACCGCTATTAGTGTACCTATTATGCATTTGGCTTTTCGGTTTGGGTTGCCATTCTCCATGTTATCAAACAGCGTAGCTCTTTACTTTTCGAGAAAAAGTTTTCTTTTTCAGTCTTTATTTGCTTTATTTTCTTTCTCAGTCTGTGGAGCGCTCTTTATCAACAAAAGTCTCTTTTCACAACAATGTCTTTTTCTCTTTAGCAACAGACAACCCTAACCCTTCTCCGTCCTCTAAATGTAATCCCTAATTTTATTCTTCTTTCCACTCGGCGCTAGGTTATCTTCTTCTTTATAGCTTAAACACAAAAGTCTTTATGCATCTACAATGATTCTTGTAACTGCAGCTTTAATAACATTTTCCAATAACTCTAAACGAATGACTTTTTCTTCTTGTTCTGGTATTTGATGACCAAAAGTTGGAAACTCTAATCGATTTAGCACTAGATCTTTGATCCGACTTAGGTAAAGGGGAATGGGAAGTGTGAAAGTCAGTAACCCCTCAGTCTCGATTCCAGGCGTCAACATCCATATCTCCACTGCCACAAATGGATCGAGATTGATCACTTGCACTTCTCTCACTCTCCCAGATCTCTGTCCCCAAGACATCTGCTAGATAAGTCCACTCTGGGGTGGCGTACCTTCGGCAGGGCACACGTACCCTTCTTGATCTTCTCGGACTCTCAGAGCCTGAGTCCGTAGCTTCTTCGTCTAGATCTGCATCTTCAGAGATCGGGACAAGGGCTCTCTCCGGATTTTCTCTTAAGCTTGACCTTCTCCTTCTATCCGGCCAACTAGCCTCTCCATTCCTTGTCCTCCTGCTCCTTGTTCTTGGACTCGTCTCTTGATCACTTACAGTTTGTTCGGTGTCTGACTCGAGCTCCCAGGTACTCTCCTCTTCTGAGGCGACTTCGGTCCCACTGGTGTCCTGACCGTCATCAGCCTGTTCCGACACAGACTCAGCCTCTTCGATCACCTCTACAGCTTGACTTTCCCTCTCTGTGGCTTCTCCGCTTTCCGCTGGATTCTCATCCGAGAGAGGAGCTGTTTCTTCCAGAGGTGCTGGAACTCTTCGGGTGTGTGAGGCGTGTATCCAGTTTGGCAAGCCTCCACACTTTACTGCAGTGTTCGTAACTAGTATGACTTGGAATGGTCCTCACCAACGCACGTCTAAACAGTTCTTCCTGACATGCTTCTTCACCAGGACCCAGTCCCCCGGACACAGGTCATGGCACAAGTCTTGTGCTGATGGAACCTCTGCAGCCTGGACCTGGAGGGACACAGAATGAATGGCATCAGACAGTCCCTTGCAGTAGTCCAAGATCAAATCGTCTGTGATGTTCAATAATGCTGCAGTCGGAACCGATGGCAGTCTCATAGCTCTCCCCATTAGCACCTCGTGTGGAGAGAGACCTGTCCTTCTATCTGGTGTGCTGCGTATGCTCATAAGAACCAATGGAAGTGCATCAGGCCAACTCAGGGATGTCGATGAACAAACTTTGGCGAGTCTGGATTTAATCGTGCTGTTGATTTGTTCTACAATCCCTGAAGCTTCTGGTCGATAACTGCAGTGGAGCTTCTGATCGATACTCAAAGCTGAACATAGCATCTTCACTATTTCGCTGTTGAAATGAGTTCCTCTGTCTGATTCCAAAGAGGATGGCACCCCAAACCTCGGTATCAGCTCTCTAAGCAACAATTTTGCTACTGTAAGTGTATCGCACCTACGTGTAGGGTAAGCTTCAACCCATCTAGAAAATATACAGACAATCACTAAAACATATCTGAGTCGATTGTATTTGGGCATTTCAATAAAATCCAGCTGCATTCTATTGAAAGGCCCCCCAGACCTCCCTATGTGACTCAATGTGACTGGTGTTCTTTTCCCTACGTTTAGTTGCTGACAGATCGCACAACGCTGACATACTGCTTCTGCCGCTACTCTAAACTTCGGATTAAACCATGTTTGTCTGAATACTCTCACCATAGCATCTCTACCTATGTGTGCTGATCCATGCAATTTCCTTGCCATTGGACTAACAAGTTTGTTTGGTAAAACTGCTCTCCCATCTGCAGAAATCCAAAAATTCATTTCACTTTTGGTACATCCAGCTGTTTCCCAGCCCTTTTTCTCAGAATCTGGTGCATTTTCCTGAACACACTTCAATTCGTCCCACGTATCTACCGTGTCTAACAACATTGTTAACTCAGTTCTTTCTTGTATTCCCCCCACTTCTACATTGGTGTGAGAATATCCCTGTTCCGCACAATAACGTGCTACTTCATCGGCATATTTGTTACCTTGCGACACAAAATCTGTACTCTTTGTGTGCGCGGCGCATTTGACAACCGCTATGGCTGTCGGACCTTGCAATGCTTCTAACAATAATCTCACGAATTCTCCATTCCTAATGGGAGAACCCGAGGAGGTCATGTAACCTCTTTGAGACCATAACTGCCCGTAATCGTGAACTACCCCGAAACCATACTGGCTATCGGTGTATATGGTGACTCGAATTTTGTTACCTGCCAAACAGGCACGCGTCAAAGCAATAATTTCAGCTACCTGAGCGAATGTACTCCTTCCAGGCAAGCGGCTTCCACAACTCTGGTAATAGTACAAACTGCATATGCTGCTCTCAGCTGACCAATATCGTCTCTTACGCATGAACCATCAACAAAGAATATTTCATCGGGGTCAGTCAATGGCTCATCTACGATATCAGGTCTCGGTTTGGTGCATAGTTCAGTCACATCAAGGCAGTCATGATCTGTACAAATTTCATCATCAATATCATTTGGAAGTGGCATCAAAGTAGCAGGATTCAAGACAGAACATCTCTTTAGGGTCACATTCTCGGCAGCCAATATGACTTGCTCGTAGCGTGTGAGCCTGCTATTCGTCAGATGCTGAGTCTTAGTCCTGGTCATTAACAATTCCACAGAATGCGGTACGTACACCACTAACTGATGTCCCATTACCACATTTTCACACCTTTCAATGCTGACACCCGTTGCAGCAACGGATTTGAGACATCCGGGCAACGCTGCGGCTACTGGATCTAATGTAGCCGAAAAGTAAGCAACTGGCCTACGCGCATTTCCGTGTATCTGGGCCAAAACTGCTAAAGCACAACCTTCTCTTTCGCAGCAGTAAAGCAAGAATGGTTTTTCGTAATCAGGCATTCCTAAAGCCGGGGCACGACATAAGTCCTCCCTCAGCTGCAAAAACGCCATCAAACAATCTTTGTCCCATGGTACCGGATCACTCACTCCTTTGTGCGTCAGTTGTAATAATGGTTTTGCCTTCAGTGAAAAGTTGGCTATCCACTGCCGACAATAACCGACCATGCCTAGAAACATCCTGACTTCTCTTTGTGTTTTAGGCGCGTTCATTTTCATGATCGCCTCTATTCTGTCTGGAGACACCTTCCGTTTTCCCTTTTCAATCCTATGGCCCAAGTATTGCACTTCGGTCAGACAATACTGCAATTTACTTGGAGACACCTTGTGTCCGTTCTCGGCCAAGTGATTTAGTAAGGTAATGGTGTCTACCTTGCAAGCTTCCTCAGTTTCTGACGCCACTAGGAGATCGTCTATGTACTGGACCAGAATCGAGTTCATGGGCAGTACTAGACTTTCAAGATTTTTCTTCAACAGCTGGTTAAAAATCGATGGGCTTTCTGTATACCCCTGGGGAATACGACACCATGTTAAAACGCGATTTTCCAGCTTAAAAGCGAACAGATACTGGCTCTCCTCATCTAAAGGAATCGAAAAGAAAGCCTGGCACAAGTCTATCACTGTGAACCATTCAGCTTGGAACGGTATCTGAAACAATATCACTGATGGATTCGGTACCACTGGACAACATGAAACAACGATATTATTAATCTTTCGAAGGTCCTGCACTATTCTGTATTTTCCACTAGGCTTCTGCAAACCCATAATCGGGGAGTTACATGGACTTCCCACGATCTCCTTCAGTATTCCCTGTTTAATCATGGATTCGATCACAGGCTTTATTCCTGCAATCGTCTCCGGTGTCAACTTATACTGTGGTGTTCTTGGATATTCGACATTAGGTTTTACCATGATCTTTACCGGTTCTACCCCTTTGATCAATCCTATTTCTTCTCCAGTAAAATCCCACACCTCAGCTGACACTGTCTCCTTCAAGTCCTGTGGAAGCTCCTCCACCGTTAAGGTAGGGTATAGTTCCACGCATCCCTGCGAGTTTACAACCTTAAAATCGGCGTCATCATTGTTAGTCTGCACTTCTACTCCTTCAGGTGTGCAATATATTGTGCAATTCAGTTTACACAACAAATCTCTTCCTAGCAGACACACAGGGCTAGAATCACAGATCACAAACTGATGTTCATCACTATAGTTCCCTATCTTCACTGACACTGGTTCTGTCAGAGGATTCGTCATTCTCCTATTTGCGACTCCTACCACCTGAATCATTTCTCCCGACATTGGCAGACCTGGGACTACCGCTGATCTCAAAGTGGATCGAGTGGCCCCCGTATCCACCAAAAAGGTCGTAGGACATCCAGCCACTTCAGCTTCCACGTATGGTCCTCTCTGATCTACCTCCAGGGCTGCTCCTAGAGTACAGTCTTCTTCCCTATTCACTCGTTGTCCCGTAAGAGGATCAACGTAGTAGCATTCTTCTCCTCCTACGAACAATGGCATTTGTCTATAGGTTTTTCCTCCATTTGCAATGCGAGGCGGTTGAGGGAACGGGGCTCGAGGAGTCTGAGTCCCCCCTTTGACAAACTTTCCCTTCGGGACTGCTGCTCCCTTAACCACGTTGTTCTGAACCTCATCCTCCTCCTGTTCTAATTCCCCCGACTCGACATTATAAGGACACTCGCGTCTCCAATGTCCCACCTCGTTACACTGATGGCACCTCGTTGTCTTTTTCAGTGTCGCGATATCTACCCTCGGTCTCGGTCTTTCCTCCTCATCTCTGCTTTGATTATTCTGTTTCTTTCCTAGTGTTCCTGTTCCCTGTTGCCGCTGTCCACCCTTTCCAGCTGATTGCATCTGCACCAACATCAACTTTTCCTTAAGTTTCTTTGACTTTGAATCTATCTCATCGCTGCAGTACCTTGCATACCTCAGAATCTCATCTAAAGGTTTGTTTTGCCAACAAATCAAATGCTGTTGAATCATGAGGCTTATGTCTGGTCTCAACCCTAGGACAAACTTCGACACAAACTGTCCTATGTCTTTGGGGTCCATCACATCCAACCCACTATACTGTTTGAATGCTTTCAGCAATCTCTCATAGAACTCGTGAACGGTTTCTTTAGGTTCTTGAGTTGTTCGATCTATCTTAACCCAGTCTATGTCCTGCACCGGCACTTTCTCTTTTAGCCATGCAATTACCCTCTCGTACTTTTCCATGACTCTCTCTGATGGACCATTCGTCCGGGCATCCCTATCGGGTTCACAAATGGGCCATTCAACACTAAGTTTGCATGCCGTCCACAAATCTCCGGGTACTACGATGTCAAACAAGGTGTTCAAGTCAACCCACAGCACCTTAGAGATCTTCACGAACCTCTCTACCTGTTTATACCACTCAACGGGGTTCTCTCTTAGTTTTGGAAAGGAATTGGTAAATGCCGCTAAATCCCCCCTACTCCAGGGCACATGCACGTAGCTTCCGTTCGCGATTTCTCGCAAAGGGAAAGCTTCCATTCGCATTAGTTCTCCATCCGGGGACCTCGCAAGTGTACTCCTTCTGACGGATCCCCTCTTGGACCATCTTTCCTCCCATTTATCCAAATTCCTCCATAATCTGATACTCTGGATCAGTTCCTTTATGTGTATTTTCAACCCAATCGTCCTACGCTCATCTAGATCCTGATCCGTGCAATTTAGTCTATGGTTACCCTGTAACGCTTTAGTTCGTGATAGGTCTATCATATACCTGTTTGCCAAATTAGATAAATTTTCATGAGCTGACCTCGCTTTTCGAGTAACATCCTTAGACATAAACAGTATTTCATCCGGTTCGTACAGCTCTATCCTTTCCATTGGTACTGTGCAGTCTATTATTTCCTCCAAATCTGATTTTAAACTCATTACATCGAGCCGTTTTGCTTTTATCTCAGCTCTCAGTACCTCACTCCTAGGTGGTTCGTTTACGTCCCTCTCACCCCCACTACGCGCCCTACGTCTAGGCACAGGTGAGTTGTGAGGAGTTCTTCTTGCTTCTCTTTGTTCCCACCTCTCTAGATCCCAAGCTTTCCTATCTTCCCTTGGGGTATGGTGGAACAATGTTCTATCCCCCATCACTACATTCTGTCTTTTCGGCTCGGTCTCTCTAGCTGCAAGATAGGATCCTCCGTTCTGCTCTATATCACTGCAACTCCCTTGCTGTCTGGTGTCGCTCAATAAACGATAAGGTCTTTCACGGTCCTCCATGTTCCCGCGATCTCGTCCGTGATCACCGGATGCATGGCGAGACCCTTCGCGACTCCCTATATTCTCGTGATTCCAATGTTGCACATTTTCGCCCGGGGCATGGTGAGTGCACCTGAAACTATCTCGGTACTCCTGCGTCTTTCGTTCTCCCTCACTAAGGATGAGGCGAGGCACTCCCCCACACCCTGCACTCCTGTCATCGCACATTTGCCTACTGCCACTGGTGGTATGGCAAGTATCTCTTTTGCTTCCTTGACTCCCTCTCTCCCACTCCGGGCTGCTTTCGCCGGCTCCGCAGTGAGAGAGGATCCTGTTATCCTGATCTCTCCATTCTGCTTCTGTTTCTAACCTTTTATTCTGAGTCTCTTCGGCAGCATCCCATTCTTTCAAATACTCCCTTAATTCCTTAAAGGTTTTTGGTTTCGGTCCCCTCAGATCCATCTGTCCTCTCTGACCCCCATGTTCTATCCAGGGACCCGTTGCTGAATCCAATGGGGTACTCCGATTCTTTGGTCCTAGCAACTGCCTTTGGGAATTGATCGTATTATTCCTACTTTCCATCTCTGCCCTTTCCCTGTCCCACCGTGCCTGTTCCTCCTGCTGGGCTCCCTCTGGGTTGTAGATTGACACTATAGGACCTATGGTAACAGGTACTTGTAGAGCATCCGGCAATTGATACGACCTTGCATGCTGCATTTCTGGCACCTTTTGGACCACGAATCTTCCTACTACTCTCTGTACGGGACTGGATTGAGGTATTTCCTCACCTTTTCTGGGTTCCCACTCTGTTACTGGGAGTGGTTTATATTCCCCCCATCTAGCTCCGTCCCCTTGCTGTAGTTCGGGACTTTCGGCTTCTCTGTTGTACGGAGGTGGTCTATCTAATAATAGCCTCTCTATCAGATCCTCATCTGGCTCGCTATCCTCATCTTCCTCTAGAGGTTTCTTTTCTCCCGTAGTTTCTAGCATTGTGAACAGTTTGCCTGCTTCTATCTTTTGCACCCTCCACTTTTTAGCTTCATCGTCCCATTTTGCATCCTGCACTGCTTTTACCGATCGTCTCACTCTTTCTTGGCGCCTATTCAAGCTCTTCTCGTGTGCTGCTCTAAACCATGCACTAAGGGCTTCGAACTGTGTTGGCCTCGGTAGAGGTCTTGTTGCGAGCATTACCGCGTTCAGTTGGTTCAATACTTCTAACTTAAACGTCCCGTATCTCGGGAACGTCAGTTCCTTACTCCCTTCCGTTAGCTTATTCCACTCAGAGATCCATAGTATTGAGTGTAAGCCTACATTCACTGCCATATGATAAGCTGGTGTGCCTTCTGGTGGAGCTTCTTCCCCTGCATACAAATTTCTTCTATCTCTCTTAAAGATCGCCCTTAAACGTTTAAAACACTTCATTTTCAAAAATCTACGATTTTCCTTAATTACTCTTCCTTATTTACGTCCCGATAACAAACCACCAATCTCTGCGCAGCTCTCGCTAACCAGCCTATCCCAGCGCGGTTCTACGCTGACCGGCCAATCCCAGCGCGGCTCTACGCTGACGTCACTCGTCCCCTCTGCAGCAGTTTCCCTCCTTTCTCAGCTCGTCTTGCGGTCTTGCATGCGTCTCATTCATACACCGAAAAATGACTACTTCCGTCCAAGCGATCACTTTTCTCTGACTGTACGTCCACAGTCTAACTGTAATTGTCACCTCAACTGGCGAGACGTCTTCCCTCTCACTTCAGACGCTCGCCTTAACTGATAGGTTACTTACACACAGTAAACGTCCGACCAGCGTCCATTACTCATACACTCACTCAAACACTCCCCCTATCATCGGTCTGCGGGCGATCAATGGTACCTCATGACCCCCTTTACTATGGTAGACAATTACTCTGGGTGTTCGATACACCCGAACCACTTAAGCCCTTCTCTGGATCTTAAGATTTTATCCGGTTGCGCGCGCTCACAACCTTCCCTCAATCACACTACAGGCATTCAACTCCGCTTGACATTACAACACAGGTACAACATAAAACACCGCAATCTGGCAACGCATGACCCTTATACTCACTCTCGACCGACTCTGCTGCTTTTCTCTCGACTCACCGTCAGCACCTTCTTCGGCAGGGATTCTTCTTCTGGTCGTCGATGACTAGGGACCTTGGGGTAATCTAGACCTGACCTAGGTTGCCTTCCTCAAGAAGAAAACCATCTTTCTCTGCTACCAACTGCGGGGAATGAGATTTTGATATCTTTTCTGATTACCTAGATACCTATCTCATTCATCTATTTTGGATCGATTATTTTCTGTCATTGAGTAAAAGACAAACCCCGCATAGATTAGATCAACCCCATTGACTGACGCAACTCTGAAGAACCACTTACAACTGATAAAGTTAAAAAGTTTAATATAAAATCAAGATCAGTTGCATATACAATCCTCTCAGGATAAGATTCAATAAGTATACAGGAACTAGAAGGAACATAAATTCCCTAAAGAACCTAAGTCTACAAAAGAATACAATCAAAATCAATTCCAATATCAGCAGATTAAAAAGCATAAACACAAAGTGGATTCGTTGCGTCATGTACAAAAAGAGAATAAACAAGTTAAATCTGTCCCTACTCTATGCTAGGTGACATCCCTACTTCGCAAGTTCCTTACCTAAAAAAGGTGTCAGCAGTTTGACTTCCAAAGAAGTTCAAACTCTCTTAGCCTCTAATGGTAACTTATGTCGAGAAACAGTACCCTCTCTGCCTACCCATCCGCTCTCTAAGGGTCCTCGGCCTACTGCTCTCTTGCGCTCTGATCTCTCTCTGCCCTTCAGGCCATCTGCGCTGAGCTCTTCGCTAACTTCTCCCCAGGGTGCTGTCCCTAAATACACAATCACAGTATGGGTGGAACGCCCCTTTGACGCCCACCACGTACAAATTCACATGATCTCATTTCTGGCTCTTTCCATAGCTTCATCTCTTCGCGTCGTCCGTTAAGTTGACCTTGCTTCTTAGGCACCATCTTCGTCTTCGTGCTGGTGACTTCATTGACATTCCAGTTGACACTTTCAGAGCAAAGTCTTTCACCTCAACAGAACTCTATTCTTTACGATTGTCATCATAACCTCCTTTGGTCTTGTGAATGGTCTTTTCTAAACAAGACTCCAAATTCCAAGCGTCTCTTATCTCACTTAGGCCATAAACTTCGTCCAGCATTGTCACCTTAAATTTAACAAGACCTTTGACTCTTGGCTCGCACATTCAGATCAAGGCTATCCCCTATTCCTGTGAGCCCACTAAATTATATGCAGCAGACTACACTCCTGCGAACCCTTGGTCAGTCAGGTTAAAATCACACATGACCATACTACTCTAACATTCCTACAAACTCTTCTACACAGTATAACCTTTAACACACATATATATGTAATTGAATTTAGCAAATCATTTGATTATAAGCGAATGCATTTTACATAGAATACAACGTTTATATTCTCATTTCTTACACAGTGCTATATATGCTCTGCACATTTCTTCATTTTACATTTCGCCGCTTTCTCCGTTTAATAACTCCACGTACATGAATTCTACTTTGCACGTTCTAATGTTCTTAAGCATTTCTATACATTTCTATATTAGCCCACTATGTATGCGGCCTCTTAATTCTAATGCATATTAGAGTAAATACAAATACATTTCCCATTACTTTGGTTACATCGGCTAACTTTATACTACAAATGCTACTTCACGTTATAAGTTCTAACTTTATGCGATATGCTTGTAAATATGGTACAGATATACTTTTCATTCAAATTGCGCTCTCTCAAAGCACAAGGCGAAACAGGGTCTTTTAAGTTTTGATCGGACCGGTGAAACTGTAGCTGAAACGACTGCGGAAATGACTTCAACATTGCACGGGGGGATTGTTGTTGGGCAGTCAAGTGACATTGGAGTGCCGGTAGTAGACTGAGCACAGGGAATAGAGACAGTGATTGAATTGGAGAGTGGCTTGGAGAATATTAACGATTTAGTTACTGGTCAGAGTAATGCTGAAACAATAAATGCCACAATCTTACATGAGAGCAGACCGGAGATGCTCCTAGATTCTGAATTAAACACTGATCTGTCTATCCAGACTACTCAGACTCCGTCTAATACAGAAGGCTCTCTGATAGAGGGGGGTCCACATGGAGGGGTCCCAAATGCTTTATTGATCCTCAATGCTACAGAAACTGACTCTGCTGATGTTTTTCTCTTTTTCGGAGCAATCTATGTCTTCTACTGAGGACCTGGCACCACAATATGCTACGTCTATGAGCATGGAGAATGGCAGCATTCATAGCAGTTTTGAATTGGAAGGCTCTGACCCACCTACTGTCCAGAGACTTGAATTAAATCAGAGTGGAGCAACAAAACAGAAAAGGATGCAGATGCTTTAGGAGCTAGATCAGGGCTGGATGACGCGCCAGAAGAGATTTAATTAGAATTGATTTATAAGACCACAATGCAGCATAGGCATGAATCTCGAGAAGACAGTTTGAGAGTGCAAAACTCGTGTAAAAAACTCCAGAACTCAGTAAGGCGTCTTACTAAATCACACTCAAAGTTTGTTGAGAGAGCTAATGAAGCTGAGGCACGTATATCCATGCTTGAGGATGAACTGGCCCAACAGAAGAAAGTTATTGAATTACAAACTGCTCATAAGGAAGACATTAACTGGAAACTGATTGATCTAGAAAATCGGTCACGCAGAAATAATTTAAGATTTTTGCAGATTCCGGAGGGCAAGGAGGGGTCTGATCCTGGAGGGTTCATAATTGAACTGTTAAAAAAAGCTTTCTCAGAATCTACCAGGTGGGATTGGGACAGGGAGGTGGAGCGGGCCCATCGGTTTCCTTTTAATCTCAGACCTAATCAACTGGACCAGAAACCTAGAGCTATATTGGTAGCATTTAATAGCTTTTTGGCCCGGGAGGAGATATTTGCGAAAGCACGGCCGGATAAGAAGAGAAGCGGGCTTGGCTGTGATGTTTTTGTTCGTCCTGATCTTTGTAAGCAGTCAGTTGACTCACGATGGCAGTTTCGACAGACTATACCAGATTTCCAAGCCAAGGGTGCACAGGCGTTTTTGCTGTTTCCAGCCAAAATGAAAGTTATATTCAAGGGGCGCACCCACTTTTTCATGACTGCCTTAGCTGCTAAGGAATTTGTGGCTAAAATGTAATTAGTATAGATCCTTAAATCTGTTGGTTACTTGATATTTGTTTATGTTCGGGTGCTCTCTTGTTTATGCTCTGCTTCTCCTTGAGTGGCAATCGAATTTTTTTGTGTTTCTTAAATTTTTGAAGTATAATGCCCATGGGGGAAAGCAGGAGGCTGGGGGTAGGCTCGCATCTAAAGGACCATAAGTCCTAAAGCCTCTATTCAGGGTTGGGGGGTAGTAGTTGGTCAGGGGGGGGGGCGCACGGGGGCAGGTATAGGAAGGGTAGGGGGTGGGGGTAAGCACGAGGGGGGGGTGGAAAAAAGGGGGAAAAAGGTTCACAGCAACTTGCGCAAAAAATGTTTCCTAATTACTATTTTCAGTTTGAACTGGGACTCATCTGATCTATTTTCTGAATTTAGTAAAAAGATGATTTCAGAAGAAGTTCCTCCATATTTATGTCTGCCTTTTTCATTTTTCATTTTTTTGACCATAAGTAAAAAATGGCAACAAAAGGGATACAAATTTGTTCCTTAAATGTCTCTGGTTTGAACAATGTAAAAAAGCGACAGAAGGTAGCAGCGGAGCTTAGGTATATATCACCACATATACTCTGTATACAGGAAACTCATATTCCATGGTCGAAGCTAGAGGTGCTAAAAGAACTTGGATTTTCCTTAGTGGTCGCTACGGGGCAATCTAGCATGATAAAGGGCACTGCCATTCTTTGTAAAGGAAATTATGTTAAAACTGGGTGGAAATTAATGGACAAGAAAGGACGATGGGCAATAGCAGAATATAGCTTTGAGGGAAAGGCGCTGACGTTATGGAGCTAATTTAGACGATCCTGAACCTATAATCGAGGTAAATTTGGAGCTGGCAACTTGGCCCCAGCCGGTGGTGGTCTGTGGGGATATGAATATCAATCTAACTAATAGGGTATTACAGGAGGGTGTGGCCTCATATAGTGGACGCCAGCCGAACGTCTATAAAGCACTGTATAATTTGGTCCAGGATCATGGGTTGTTTGATGTGTGGGGTAATTTGAGGCCAGAAGATAGTGGGTTTACGTTCTACTCTTACCCTCACAAGAGACTAGTTAGATTGGATTATTTTTTTACCCCAGCTTCATTACTGGCTGGTGCAACAGTAAGTGTCCATCCCAGAATTACGTCAGATCACGCACCCATTGTATTAGAGATACAGTGGGGTCTTAGGAAATCAAAATGTGCATATTTTACATTTGATAGGAAGTTGGGATTAAATAATGACTTTGAAGCGCAAATGGAAAAGTGGATCCAGTTCTTTTTCCAGGAAAATAAGGGCACCACTAGTCCAGGTATTGTCTGGGATACTTTTAAAGCTTGTTTTCGCGGCGAATGTATGAGCCTCATGTTCAGGCAGCAGAAGAAAGCTAAACAAGAGTTAGGGATATTATACCAGTGCCTAGTACAGGCCGAAACTGTATTAACGAATGGTGTAGTTACTGGATTGAATGATTTAGGCAATCTTGAGGATCAAGCAGCCAAATGTCGAGCTAAACTGGTGGGTTATTGGAGTACAGAAAATGCAAGGAAGTACATGACTTCAAAGATGGAAAAACATGAGTATTCTGAAACTATTGGTAAAAGGTTGGCAGTCCAGCTTCGGATGAAGGAGTCGGCCAGAAACATCGCTGCAATGAAGGATGATATGGGTGTTTCCCACTCTGACCCTTATGAAATTCTTCGGATCTTTCAGCAGTTTTATACTGAATTGTATACAGGGACTGACTGTGACGGGCTGGATTGGCTGGAGATGTTTGAAGGGGGCTTAAAAAAGTTGGACTTTATGGTGGCTCAGAGCTTGGAGGCTCCGATAACTGAGGTGGAATTGGAAAGGGCTGTAAAAAACTTACATGTTGGCAAAGCTGCTGGCCCTGATAGAATACCCAGTGAGGTTTATAGACAATTTTATAAAATTATTAAAGATGAGTTATTACTGGTTATTCAGAAGGCCCAGCAGGGAGATCCTCCCAGATCTTGGAAAGGAGCTACTATATAGGTTTTTTGTAAGAAGGGGAAACAGCCAGATTTAGTAGGATCCTACAGACCAATATCATTACTAAATGCAGACAACAAAATGTACTCAAAAATACTAGAAAATCGACTTTCTGACTGTACTGCCCCTTTAGTCTCACAACAACAGCATGGTTTTATTCCAAAGAGAGGGACAGTAGAACATGTCAACAAGGTTATTACACTATTTGACAATGCTGCGGTGAAAAAAAATGATTTAGCGCTTATTTTACTAGACGCAGAAAAAGCGTTCGACCGGGTGCAATGGGGCTATATGTGGAAGCTAATGCAGAAAATGGGGTTTGGGTCAAAATACAATTTGGCCATTCAGTCTTTATATCAAACACCTACGGCTAAGATTTCTGCTAGCGGCTTACTCTTTGACTCTGTGAATATTACACGTGGCACACGCCAGGGATGCCTGTGCTCCCCCCTTTTGTTTGCTTTATACATTAACCCTTTTTTAGAACAATTGATTGACAATATTCTTATTCCACCTTATCTAGTGTCTGAGTATTATTTTTCTGTGTTCACTTACGCGGACGATATCGCGGTGACAACTCCAAACCCAGGCACCGCCATCAAAGAAATTGAGAGGTTGGCGAAGGAGTTTGGGCGCGTAGCAGGATATAAATTAAACGTGCTAAAAACACAGATCTTGTGTTCGGAGTCTGTAGTACTGCAAGATAGTAGAGTAGTGAAGGAGGCCACATATTTAGGCATTCAATTGCAGGCTAATATGATAGAATTAGTCGAGGCTAACTGGATGATACTGATGACCAAAATTAGGAATTCCTTGGATAGGTGGGAACGACTATACTTAACTATTATCAGACGGCCTACTGTTATAAAAATGAATGTGCTACCGAAGGTCTTATATTTATTTAGGTCTATACCCCTAGAGATTGCAAAAGATAAGATACAGGCTCTGCAGTCAAGATGTGGCAAATTTATTTGGAGTCCAGGGAAACCTAGAAGGGCAATGAAGTGTATCACTCTACCAATTGCTAGGGGAGGGATGGGGTGCCAGACTTGTTTTTGTATTATGTCACTTGTTTTCTATTGAAGATGAGGTTTTTGATAACCGGGGAGACAGAGCAGGATAATGCTCTTGCCCCTTCTATTTTTGAAATACAGTTAGGGTCTGTAGCAAAACAATTACTATTTAAAGAGATTGATGGGAGTTATTACAAGCGGACTCGCTTCAAGGTAGTGATGGGCGCGTTTAAGGTATGGAAGTGGCTAGTCAAGACTACAGCGATAGGGAAAATATCTTATTACACTCCTTTGAACACTCACAGATTATTACCTGGTATATTCTTTGACGATATGCCTTAAGATGGCAGCGGAAAGGGGTCAGATGGCTAGGAGATATGTATAAGGAGGAAGGGATTTCTAAATCTTTTGATGAGTTAAAAGGTCAGTTTCTGTTTCCTAGTAGTTATTTTTTAACATTTTTGAAAATACGAGATTATTTATTGCATCGAAAAGCTGTGCTTCAGCCAATTCAAGTTGTGGAAGCAATTAGGAGGCTAGTGAAAATTGGAACACTTTACCAACTCTTACTTAGTGATCAGAGCAACGATTTAGATAAAGTAAGGACAAAATGGGTGGGTACATTAGAAGATCAAGAAGTAGATATAAATTATTCATTACTACTATCCAAGGAGGCACTAATGTCGGCAAATCTAAAAGCACAATTTTTTAAGACACTGTTTGACTTATACTATACTCCGATCCGAATGGCGAAATGGGGTGGAGGGAACGACGGCAAGTGCTTTAGATGTAGTGCTGACGACACTGATAGTGTTTGTTGGACTTGGCCCGCAGGGCAGGTTCACCCCTAGACTTTTTGCCTTATTTGTGACCCTGTGTCAGTGATTTTTGGGTCTCTGCGCACTCTACCCTGAGTCCCAGAGTGAAAGTGCGTGCGTGTAGTATGGCTGGCCTGCCCTCCCATAGGAATGCATGGGGAATGTGTGTGTCCCTGGTAGTTCCTGATGCGTGGGGAGTGCAGGCTCGAGTTTAGTATGTATAAACTCGTGAGAGTGAATGCTGCGAGATGGTGTCTGCGGCATGTGTGTGTCTAGTTGGGAAGTGCTACTTCTGGACATTGAGATATGTGTGCAGTGAGGGTGCTGGAGCGTGATTGGCTGGAGCTGGCTGGCATGCCAAGCTCCAGGAAGTCTGGATGGGTCTGCCCGGTGGTGAGTGGGAGATTAGCATGAGTGATGTGTGGGAGGATTGTACCTGTGTCCTGGATGGGCTGGGTTTTCCCCATACAATGCTGGCTCCGCCCCCCTGTGGTGTGTCTAATGACCCTAGCCTCCCCAGTGAAAGGAATGGGTGGTTGGGCCATCAAGAGTGCTCCAGAACCAGCTGCGACTGGTTTCCCCCCCACCCTTCACCCTGAAACAAAGGATTTGTCAGTATAAGAAGGGGCTGTGTCCCCATTGAAAATGTTCTGCTTTGGGATCCTGCCAGAGGGGGCTTTCGCTGCTGCTGGGGCCAGGAGGACCGCCACTTGGGGAGTCTCCCTGCCTGGAGACCCAGTGTGCTGGTTCTGGCCCAGCCTTGCCCCCCTGCCTGCCTCCAGCCCCTGCTGGAGCCTTGTCCTGTCCTCCAGTGCTGGGGAGCACTGAGGATTCTTGCCTGCAGCCTGAGAGAGCTGCATTTGGCCCGGTGGCGCTTGGGAGCGCCTTTTCTTAGAGGCTAGCGCTGCTAGCGCTTTGAGAGCCAGCCGGTGCCCACCTGGCATCAGCCCGAAATTGCGGTGCCCAGCGAGTGCCTACCTCGCTTTATATTTGCTTTGGCGGCGCGGGTGCCACCCCGCTCCTTGCCGCTTTGTTTGCCCGTGATTTATGTGGATCACGAGGGAGCCCACTCCTCGGATCATGGGAGCCCGCCTGCCTGCCTAAGAAGCGAGCCGCCGCGCTGCCCGCGGCGACCCGGAAGTGATTGGGAGTCCGTCCAATCAGAGCGCGGCCCAGGAAAGGCCGACCGGAAGTCCCGCCTTCTCAGCCGAGCCGGGAAGGGAGAAGCTGCCGGCCGGGTCCCCGAGGCTCCCCGAGTGGAGAGGAGAGCCCCGGGACGAGAGGAAAGGAGCCCCGCCGCGAGAGGAGCCGCCCTGCAGCCCAGACAGCCGGTGAGTGTGGCCGTTATGGAGGGAGGGGCGCCGGGACACATTGTCGGTGTCCGCCCCCCCCCTGCCCCCTCGGCAGCGCGACCTCGCGCCTGTAGTTGTTAAGAGCCAGAGAGGCTCTTAGGGGGCATTTTTGGGCAATTCGAGTCCCCAAGAGGGGGACTCCAACCCGAGCCAGAGAGGCTCTTACTGCCATTGATCTTTGCTCCGGGTCCCCAGAGCGAGGGACCCCACAGCCCAGCGAGGCTGCACCTTTTGTTGCTGGAGCCCTGAGAGGCTCAGCAGCACCCTTAGTTGTTTAAGAGCCTGAGAGAGGTTCGCCAGTGCCACAGTGGTGGTTCTTTGAGCCCAGAGAGGCTCCAACGTTGCCCTAACTTTCCCTGCTCCAGTTGCCCAGCACTTTGTGGGCAACTGCCACGTTTAGGCCCTGACATTGGGACACCGGGACAGTCACAGGTGGTGACTTGTGAGTTTGGCGCAATTGTTATTGGTTGTACACCTCTGAATGTTAAGGCATCATGTGTTTTATCCTTGCACCCCTTCAGGTATTGTGATGTGTAGGTGGTTGTTTTCTCCCTAGTACAGGTGGTGCTAGAGAGGTCCTGTTACCAGTGATTACTGGTTGTATGCTCTACTTTTATATTGTGTGCTACACTGCTTTTACTTTCTAAAGTGCTATTGCTGAAAGTATTATTTCTAAAAGTGCTGATACCCCTGACAGTGGTCCAAGTGGCCCTGTCCTGTGCAAATATCCCTTGTAAATTCCGCCCGTGCCTGTTGGCACAGTGTAACAAGATGTGTGTTTTATCTGATGTATATTTATTATAATACAAAGGCTATTTTCATATAACCTTGTGTGGAGTTTTCCTTTGTGGTGGGCCTTTGGTTGTTGTTGCTGGGGTGCGTGCGCAAATGCTTAACTTACATCGCCTCCAAGTTTAGCCTTGACTGCTCGCGCCACGTTACCTAGAGGGCGAGTAGGGGTTACCTTGGTGTGTGACTCCCTTGCCCTGACCCTTAGAAATGGCGATCCCTGACTGACCTCGACGCGAGTCTTGGCCGGCCAGGGTCCCGGGTCTAACATTGGTGGCAGCGGTGGGATAAGGATTTGTGTTTGCGTTGTACCACAGTGGCGACAGGCCACACTTCAAAGCTCTACATTTTTTAGATAACCACATTTTGGGGATTATTGTGTTTTTGGTGAAGTTCCATTGTTTCTTCTCCTGAAGAGTGTCATTTGATAATTGTGTTCAGTACATTTGTCCCCCGCCCTGCTTCCAGAGTTTGGTATCTGTGTCACTTGTGGTCAGGTTGAGAAGTCAGGGGTGGTAGAAACTGCCTTACCGATCCGAGGGGAGGGTGTGTGTGGATGAATGGTGTGTTTCCCTGGACGCATGAGTGAGTTCTTTTTTAAGGAGAGTGTGGAAGTTTTGGAATTGTGTACTTTTATTTCAGATTGCTAGGTCCCTTGTGTTGCACGTGTCTGTGAGCATCCTGTCAAGATGGAATCTCCTTTTAATCTGTGTGGCCTGTTTAAGTACAGTGTGCATGAGTTGGTACGGTTATGTAAGGAGAGAGACATCCCAGTGAGTGAGTCAGACACCCGGTCTAAGCTTAGGGATAACATGATCCTGTGGCAGAAGAGTGACTGGGAGCGTGAGCACAGTGAGAGGGAGAGGGCCCGGACCGCACACCATGAGGGTGGTGGGTCTGAGGGGAGCCCTGAAGAGTCTGATGTGGAGAGTGAGTTTGACAGTGGATGGGCGCCAGCAGAGAGCGAGTACCCCCTAGATAGGGAGTCCCTTGCTGGGTCCCGTGTCAGATGTAGCACCCCATCCCTTTCCCTGTCCCCAGAGGAGTGGGTGGATAGAAGAGAAGAGAGGGAGCATCAGCTGGCCATGGAGAAGCTCAGGTTAGAGCATGCCTGGAAGATGGCGCAGCTGGGTGTGAATGAGCGGATTGCAGAGGCTGAGAGGGCCTTGGCCAGGGAGAAGATAGCCCTAGAGTGTAGGTTATCCCCTGACCGCAGTCATAATTTTCTGGATCCCCCAGGGAGGGTGGAGTCCAGTGGGGGCAGCTTTTTAAGTGTTGGTGTTGACAGTCCCACTCCCAGTTCCCAGAGTATGGTTCCTGTTTCTCCAGAGGAGGAGAATAGGTTGAGGTTTAGGAACCTTAGAAAACCGCCTCACCAGGAATGGAAGTATTTTGTGGATGACTGTTCAGATGCAATGTGGGACTGGCTGAGGGCTAACTTGAACGATGAGGTGGATGATGAGGTGGACAGTGTGGTAAATATGTTCCTCAAAGAGCAGTTGCTCAGTGTTGTCTGTCCAGAGTTGAGTCAGCACCTGCTGAAGTTGAAGTGTTTTAGTCCTTGGGGCCTTGCAGATGAAGCAGAGTGCTGGGAGAGTGCCAGAGGTTCTGTAGAGTCATTAGAGAGTGAGTCCAACAGTAGTGGTACAGGGAGCTTCCAGCCCAGCGTGGTGGAAGAGGCTCAGTGTAGCCTAGCTAGGTCCCAGTATAGTGAGAGGGGTGGAAGGGCTGACTGCCTGGCTCAGTGGAGCAGGAGTCAGTGGGTGGCTGAGAGCACCCAGAGGCCCGAAGCCCTGTCTCAGAACTTGGGTGGTTTCTTGAGGGAACACCAGGTTAGGGACCTAGGCTGTCCTGTTAGTACACTTGAGGAGGATCTCCTAGTGTCTAGGGAACCTGGAGCGTCTGTAACTAGAGCTCCAGGGGTTCCAGTGTCCGGCAGTGTCGCTCCAGTTGGGAGGGCACAGAAGTCCGAAGCGAGGAGTGATTGGGGGATGAGTTTCCCAGTGGATGCACCAGTGGACCAGAGACTAGCCAGTTGGGCTAGATCTTCTTGGGTGGACCCGGGTGGCGCCACTTCTGGTCTGGGGGATCTTTGCGCACTGTCAGGTGGACAGGAGGCGGGAGATCTGCGCCAGACAGACAGTCACACGACACATGGGTCATGTGTCAGCCTCAGGGGGATTGCGTGTGAGTCCCCAGAAGTCCTGGAGTGCCAGGCAATTATTCCACCAAAGGTTTTAGACCGGAGGTTGGGAGGCCAGGTTCAGGTTCGGCCTGACCTGAAGGGTAGGACGACTGTAACCAGTGTCCTGACCGGTTCTTCCAGAGGAACTTCTCTAGTTGGGAGAGGGCAGACCTCTGGAAGGGGGTGCAGAGGGTGGGAAAGCCCACCTCTGACCCCGGCGCAACCTGAGGGGTTAAACCCTGGGTTGGAGTGGCGTTGTAAGGGTACCCCTCGCAGGAGGAGGAGGAACCCTGGAAGAAGAGGTAAGGGGAGGAGAGCCTTCCCTGAGACTCCTGGTCCGCCTGAGGTTGTAGACCAAAGGCTGGTGAACCAGTGGCAGTCTAGTCCTGTCTTGCAGACAGGGAGAGTGGAGAATGGACACTATGTGCCAGGGGTTACTACCCCCGCTCTGCGAATTTGCAAGGACCGGTGGCACCTGGGTGGCCCAGGGCCTGGTCCTGGCCGCGGACAGCTGAGTAGTACCAGTGGGGTAGCCCAGTTGGTCCTTACAGTAGCTTTAGAAGGAACCCTAGGGGTTCACTGTGGCATAGAACAGGAGGGTGTCCCGGCAGTGGCGGGCCTGCGTCCGTGTTCTATCGCCCCAAGCAGGGAAGTCCATCACGGTGGTGATTGTTCTCCCCTGCGTTTTGGCTGGAAGGGGGTTGTGTTGGACTTGGCCCGCAGGGCAGGTTCACCCCTAGACTTTTTGCCTTATTTGTGACCCTGTGTCAGTGATTTTTGGGTCTCTGCGCACTCTACCCTGAGTCCCAGAGTGAAAGTGCGTGCGTGTAGTATGGCTGGCCTGCCCTCCCATAGGAATGCATGGGGAATGTGTGTGTCCCTGGTAGTTCCTGATGCGTGGGGAGTGCAGGCTCGAGTTTAGTATGTATAAACTCGTGAGAGTGAATGCTGCGAGATGGTGTCTGCGGCATGTGTGTGTCTAGTTGGGAAGTGCTACTTCTGGACATTGAGATATGTGTGCAGTGAGGGTGCTGGAGCGTGATTGGCTGGAGCTGGCTGGCATGCCAAGCTCCAGGAAGTCTGGATGGGTCTGCCCGGTGGTGAGTGGGAGATTAGCATGAGTGATGTGTGGGAGGATTGTACCTGTGTCCTGGATGGGCTGGGTTTTCCCCATACAATGCTGGCTCCGCCCCCCTGTGGTGTGTCTAATGACCCTAGCCTCCCCAGTGAAAGGAATGGGTGGTTGGGCCATCAAGAGTGCTCCAGAACCAGCTGCGACTGGTTTCCCCCCCACCCTTCACCCTGAAACAAAGGATTTGTCAGTATAAGAAGGGGCTGTGTCCCCATTGAAAATGTTCTGCTTTGGGATCCTGCCAGAGGGGGCTTTCGCTGCTGCTGGGGCCAGGAGGACCGCCACTTGGGGAGTCTCCCTGCCTGGAGACCCAGTGTGCTGGCTCTGGCCCAGCCTTGCCCCCCTGCCTGCCTCCAGCCCCTGCTGGAGCCTTGTCCTGTCCTCCAGTGCTGGGGAGCACTGAGGATTCTTGCCTGCAGCCTGAGAGAGCTGCATTTGGCCCGGTGGCGCTTGGGAGCGCCTTTTCTTAGAGGCTAGCGCTGCTAGCGCTTTGAGAGCCAGCCGGTGCCCACCTGGCATCAGCCCGAAATTGCGGTGCCCAGCGAGTGCCTACCTCGCTTTATATTTGCTTTGGCGGCGCGGGTGCCACCCCGCTCCTTGCCGCTTTGTTTGCCCGTGATTTATGTGGATCACGAGGGAGCCCACTCCTCGGATCATGGGAGCCCGCCTGCCTGCCTAAGAAGCGAGCCGCCGCGCTGCCCGCGGCGACCCGGAAGTGATTGGGAGTCCGTCCAATCAGAGCGCGGCCCAGGAAAGGCCGACCGGAAGTCCCGCCTTCTCAGCTGAGCCGGGAAGGGAGAAGCTGCCGGCCGGGTCCCCGAGGCTCCCCGAGTGGAGAGGAGAGCCCCGGGACGAGAGGAAAGGAGCCCCGCCGCGAGAGGAGCCGCCCTGCAGCCCAGACAGCCGGTGAGTGTGGCCGTTATGGAGGGAGGGGCGCCGGGACACATTGTCGGTGTCCGCCCCCCCCCTGCCCCCTCGGCAGCGCGACCTCGCGCCTGTAGTTGTTAAGAGCCAGAGAGGCTCTTAGGGGGCATTTTTGGGCAATTCGAGTCCCCAAGAGGGGGACTCCAACCCGAGCCAGAGAGGCTCTTACTGCCATTGATCTTTGCTCCGGGTCCCCAGAGCGAGGGACCCCACAGCCCAGCGAGGCTGCACCTTTTGTTGCTGGAGCCCTGAGAGGCTCAGCAGCACCCTTAGTTGTTTAAGAGCCTGAGAGAGGTTCGCCAGTGCCACAGTGGTGGTTCTTTGAGCCCAGAGAGGCTCCAACGTTGCCCTAACTTTCCCTGCTCCAGTTGCCCAGCACTTTGTGGGCAACTGCCACGTTTAGGCCCTGACATTGGGACACCGGGACAGTCACAGGTGGTGACTTGTGAGTTTGGCGCAATTGTTATTGGTTGTACACCTCTGAATGTTAAGGCATCATGTGTTTTATCCTTGCACCCCTTCAGGTATTGTGATGTGTAGGTGGTTGTTTTCTCCCTAGTACAGGTGGTGCTAGAGAGGTCCTGTTACCAGTGATTACTGGTTGTATGCTCTACTTTTATATTGTGTGCTACACTGCTTTTACTTTCTAAAGTGCTATTGCTGAAAGTATTATTTCTAAAAGTGCTGATACCCCTGACAGTGGTCCAAGTGGCCCTGTCCTGTGCAAATATCCCTTGTAAATTCCGCCCGTGCCTGTTGGCACAGTGTAACAAGATGTGTGTTTTATCTGATGTATATTTATTATAATACAAAGGCTATTTTCATATAACCTTGTGTGGAGTTTTCCTTTGTGGTGGGCCTTTGGTTGTTGTTGCTGGGGTGCGTGCGCAAATGCTTAACTTACATCGCCTCCAAGTTTAGCCTTGACTGCTCGCGCCACGTTACCTAGAGGGCGAGTAGGGGTTACCTTGGTGTGTGACTCCCTTGCCCTGACCCTTAGAAATGGCGATCCCTGACTGACCTCGACGCGAGTCTTGGCCGGCCAGGGTCCCGTTTCTAACAGTGTTCATATCTTCTATAGTTGTCCCAAACTTCAATGCTTTATTACTGATTTAGAGAAGTTCTTATCCTTTGTAATTGGAATGCCTTTAGCTATCACTCCGGCTATGATGTTGTTGGGGAAAATACCAAAGGACAGAGCAGCTGATCCTTTATATCAACATCAGTATTTTATTTTCTTTGCAATGACTGTAGCACGTTTATGCATAGCCACGGAGTGGCTTCAGGAACACCCACCTGTGTTTTACCAATGGCGTGCTAAAATGCTCAGCTTCTACAACTTGGAGTGGGGACTTTTTTCTATTAAGGGTGTTAGGAAGAAAAGATTGGGCATAAAAATATGGGGAGCGTTTCGAGATTCTTATGAGGATTAAGAATGCAAGAAAGACAAGACAAGATGAATTTTGTTGGAAACTGGCTGTAATAACAGAAACTGGCTTGTTTATGTTTTTTTTATTATGTTTTTTCTTTTCTCTTTGTATATGAAATTGCAGCAATGTATTGGTAATTTATTATATCTGAATTTGTCAATTTTGAATTGCAATTTTGCTGTGAACACCTAAATAAATAAAAAAATAAAAAATGTATTACCAATTAATAATTAATTACCAATTAATGTTAAATAAATAACAATTATTTAAATAACATAATTCATTAATTATAATTAAATTACTTCTCACCCTATTCCCCTATAAACCCACAACCCGCTACAGAAAATAAATTACTAAAAATAATATATTTATCAATGAATCAATTAAAATTAATCACCAATTATATTTTAATTAATTACCAATTAATAATTAATTAACAATTAATTTTAAATAAATAACAATTATTTAAATAACATATTTAATTAATTATAATTAAATTACTTCCCACCCTATTCGCCTATAAACCCACAACCCGCTACAGAATTATATTACACAAAAATTAAACATTAATATTAACTTACCTTAAATTCGATTTTTTTGGTTGTCTATATTCTGTCTAGTCGATATTATGTCTATTCTATATTTTTGATTCGATATTATTGCTATTCTAGTCGATATTACATTTTTCTAGTCAATATTTTTGTAGTCTATATTATGTCTAGTCGATATTATGTCTAGTCGAAATTAAAAACTCGATATTATGTCTAGTCGAAATAAAAAACTCGATATTAGGTCTACTTACCGTTGCAAGTACTAGGCCTACCCACACAAGTGAGGAACCATATATATTGGAAGACTTTTTGGAATGCTAGGTGGGTGGAAGTGTGTGGCTCCTCACAGATTCCAGAACTTTCCATCACAGAAATGTGAGGAAAATGTGTTTTTCTTTTACAAAGATTGAGGTTTGCAAGGTTCTGTTGTGTAACAGAACCTGGTGAAAACCACAGAAGTCACCCCATCCGGATTTCCACTGGATGTCTAGTTTTCAAAAATGTATAAGTTTGCTGGATTTACTTAGATCCCGGAAGAGCTAGGGTCCAAAGTCCACAGCTAAGCACTTTGCGAAAAAGGGTCATATTTAACTGGAAAAATGGAAAGCGTCCACGTTGCGTTTTGGGCCATTTCCTGTTGTGGGTACTAGGCCTACCCACACAAGTGAGGCACCATATATATTGGAAGACTTTTGGGAATTCTGGGCGGGTGGAAGTTTGTGGCTCCTCACAGACTCCCAAACTTTCCATCACAGAAATGTGAGAAAAAAGGTGTTTTTCTTTTACAAAGTTTGAGGTTTGCCAGGGATTCTGGGTAACAGAACCTGGTGAGAGCCACACAAGTCACCCCATCCTGGATCCCCCTGGATATCTAGTTTAAAAAAAATTATAGTTTTGCTAGGTATCATAGGTGCCGGTAGAGCTAGGGTCCAAAATCGGCAACTAGGCACATTGTGAATAAAGGGCCCGTTGTCACAGGAAAAATGTGATGTGTCCACGTTGTATTTTGGGCCATTTCCTGTCGCATGTACTAGGCCTACCCACACAAGTGAGATACCATTTGTATCTGAAGACTTTGGGAAACACTGGGTGGCTGGAAGTTTAAGGCTCCCCGCAGATTCTAGAACTTTCCATCACAGAAAAATGAGGAAAAATATTTTTGGGGAGAAAGTATGAGGTTAACAAGAGATTTGGGGTAACAGAACCTTGTGAGAGCTACACAAGTCACCCCATCCTGGGTTCCCCTGGATGTCTAGTTTAAATAAAAGCATAGGTTTGCTAGATTTCCTTTGGTGCCGGCTGAGCTACGGTCCAAAATCCACAGCGAGGTACTTTGCAAAAAAAGGGTTAGTTTTCACTGGAAAAATTTGATGTGTCCAAGTTGTGTGTTGGGCTGTTTCCTGTTGCAGGAACTAGGCCTACCCACACAAGTGAGGTACCATTTTTATCAGGAGACTTTGGGGGACGCTGGATGGGTTGACATTTGTGGATTCAGACTGATTCCAGAACTTTCCATCATAGAAATGTGAGGAAAATGTATTTTTATTTTTACAAAGATTGAGGTTTGCAAGGTTCTGTTGTGTAACAGAACCTGGTGAAAACCACAGAAGTCACCCCATCCGGATTTCCACTGGATGTCTAGTTTTCAAAAATGTATACGTTTGCTGGATTTACTTAGATCCCGTAAGAGCTAGGGTCCAAAATCCACAGCTAAGCACTTTGCGAAAAAAGGGTCATATTTAACTGGAAAAATGTGAAGCGTCCACGTTGTGTTTTGGGCCATTTCCTGTTGTGGGTACTAGGCCTACCCACACAAGTGAGGCACCATATATATTGGAAGACTTTTGGGAATTCTGGGCGGGTGGAAGTTTGTGGCTCCTCACAGACTCCCGAACTTTCCATCACAGAAATGTGAGAAAAAAGGTGTTTTTCTTTTACAAAGTTTGAGGTTTGCCAGGGATTCTGGGTAACAGAACCTGGTGAGAGCCACACAAGTCACCCCATCCTGGATCCCCCTGGATATCTAGTTTAAAAAAATGTATAGTTTTGCTAGGTATCTTAGGGGCCGGTAGAGCTAGGGTCCAAAATCGGCAACTAGGCACATTGTGAATAAAGGGCCCGTTGTCACAGGAAAAATGTGATGTGTCCACGTTGTATTTTGTTGCCATTTCTTGTCGCATGTACTAGGCCTACCCACACAAGTGAGATACCATTTGTATCTGAAGACTTTGGGAAACACTGGGTGGCTGGAAGTTTAAGGCTCCCCACAGATTCTAGAACTTTCCATCACAGAAAAATGAGGAAAAATATTTTTGGGGAGAAAGTATGAGGTTAACAAGGGATTTGGGGTAGCAGAACCTTGTGAGAGCCACACAGGTCACCCCATCCTGGATTCCCCTGGATGTCTAGTTTAAATAAATGTATAGGTTTGCTAGATTTCCCTAGTTGCCGGAAGAGCCAGGGTCCAAAATTCACAGCTAGACACATTGCAAATAAAAGGTCAGTTTTCACTGGAAAAATGTGATGTGTCCACATTGTGTTTTGGGCCGATTCATGTCGCGGGTACTAGGCCTACTCACACAAGTGAGGTACCATTTTTATCGTGAGTTTTGGGGGAATGCTGGGTGGGTGGAAGTTTGTAGATCCAAACAGATTCTAGAACTTTCCTTCACAGAAATATGAGGAAAAGATTATTTTTTTACAATGTTTGAGGTTTGCAAGGGATTCTGGGTAACAAAACCTGCTGCGAACCACACAAGTCACCACATCCTGGATTCCCAAGGGTGTCTAGTTTTCAAAAATGTACAGGTTTGCTAGGTTTCCTTAGGGTGCCGGCTGAGCTACGGTCCAAAACCCACAGCTAGGCACATTGCAAAAAAAAGGGTACGTTTTCACTGGAAAATGTGATGTGTCCAAGTTGCGTGATGGGCTGTTTCCTGTTGCAGGCACTAGGCCTTCCCACACAAGTGAGGTACCATTTTTATCGGGAGACTATGGGAAACGTAGAATAGTAGAACAAGTGTTATTACCAATTGACTTACTTTGCATTTCTGCATTCCAAATGTAAGATAATTTGTAAAAAAGAAGTCACTTTGAAAACTGACCTCTAATTCACATGCTTGTAATTGTAACCACAATTTTGGAAATGTGCAAATAGCCACTGCTTCAAAACTTTATATTTTGTTCCCATTTTGGAAATATATAGGTTTCCTTGGTACCTATTTTTCACTCTTCATATTTTAACAAATGAATTGCTATATACACTGTACACACCGAAAAAACATTGCAGCACGCAGCTCAGTTATTGGCTCTGGGTTACTTGAGTTCTTAGTGAAGTCCTATATATCCCCACAGCCAGAAGGATCCAGTGGATGTATTGTTTTAAAAAATCTGTCATATTTAGAAGTTACAGGTGAAAACAGTGGCACAAATAGCTGCTTTTTCAACTTAATTTCAATATTTTTTATTTTCATCAGTTAGTTTCCATAATAAAAACCTTGAAGGATCTGCATAAATGATCCCTTGTTGAATTCAGAGTTTGTCTAGTTTCCAGAAATGTATAGCTTTCCATGATCCGTTATTGCTTTTATACCCTTTTCTCCCACTAACTGAAAGGAGGTTGAAGCACTAAAAATAGCAAAAATAGGCTATATCCCAGTAAAATGACAAAACTGTGCAAAAAAATTGGGTTTTCTCATGAAAGTATGCCTATCCCTGAAAGCTGAGAATATGGGGGCATATTAACAACAACTTGCGAAAATATCGCAAAGCGCGCTTAGCTCTATTTCCTTTATCGCCGGCTATCGCTGGATTCCAACGCCAAGATAGAGCATTATCATCAAGGCTTATCTCCGAGGCGATATCAAATCCAGCAAGAGCGGCGAAAAGCGCCATTATTGCTTGAAAACCAGAGTTGAAATGTGGGAGGTAATAAAATCCTTGCTGATATGCCCCTGTGACCTTAACCCTGCAATCCACCTCCCATTATGTAGATGGCGTAGTCAACTTTCAAGCAGGTGTTAAAATCCTGAGATAAATGGGCTTAGCGCTATTAATCTTGTCACTAAGTTGGTCTGCTGCAGGCTTGTTCATACCGCAAAGCCTTGTTAACGACTATTTCCATGTAGTTTTGCTCCGGAATGCCTACTTTGCATGTCATTAGCGATGGCATGCGGGGCGATAAGAAAACGGGAGCAAACTCATGGAAACTAGCGCTAACAAGGCTTAGCGCGAACTTGTTGATAGCGGGATGTAAATGTTGCCGCTTTTCTGGCTTTTAAAGTCAGAAAAGTGGCGATATGGCCCTTGATAATATGCCCTGTGGTGATTTCAGGACCACAAACGATTTGTTGATACCATTTGCAGGTAACAAACCAAACGCTTTCTTCTGCAGCACTTTTTTCCCATGTAAAATTTCTTTGCTGTATTTTGGCTAATTTCTGGGTCCCCTCCAAAAGAATCCACAAAGCCTGGGTACCTTTAGAATTCTCAAGATGTTGAAAGAAAAGGACGCAAATTTGGTGTGGATATCTTATATGGACAGAAAGTTACAGGGGCGTAAGCGCAAACTACCCCAAATAGCCAAAAAAGGCTTAGCACGGGGGGAAGGCCTAGCAGCAAAGGGGTTAAACCCCATTTTATTATTGTTTTATTCAAAGGTGGTGGCATGGAGGGCGGCGCTCCTCCGCCCTAATAGAGGGGCTGCCACTGATTTCTACCCAAAGAAACCCTTTTTAGCAACATTACGATAATAAAAGACTCAGATAAAACATAACTTTCTTACTTGTGTCATGTAGTCTGCATGTATCTCTTTGATGACACTTCATAGCTCACTACGCTAGATTATGATTGTAACTTATGAACAGCACAGTAACCACAGGGTCTCTGCGACAAAAGCAGTAACCCACTGAGCTATGCACATAAAATACTCTTCTGTGATCTGCATGGTACACGTCATTTGCAGCAGACCTAATAACCACCAGAGTTATCTTGACACTTTTATTGTTGCCTGAAAACTACTGGCTATGCATGGAACTCAGCAGCAGATGCTTTCAAAACTGCTGCAGTCACCAGCATCTATTATTTATGAATCATTACAAATGACCCATGACAGATCTAAGTCAAACAGAACTAGTTTGGGGAAAGGATTTCGCCAAATGTTGGCCTACTATTTTTTGGGATAAGATCTGGCTTAAAATACAAAAACCTACACTTGCTGTGAACACTACTCAAACCCTTTATTTTGTTTGCTGTCGTTTATTACTTACTCCAACTACTTTGCAATCTTTTTCCCCTGAAACGTCCTCATCATGTTGGTCCTGCTCATGTTCCACTGCGGATCTTAAACATATGTTATTTGAGTGCCCCACTATTTATCATTTTTAGAAACTGGTCAGGTCCCAGGTTAATACGATTTTTAATGCTGCCATCCCTTTCTCCCTCACTAATATTTTTCTTAGGTAGTCTGCCACCTCAATGGCCTTGTTCAAGTTCAGGTTTAAGAGTAATAGATTTACTATTGGCTGTTGTTTTTATTTAATTACATCAAATTGGAAACAAACCCAAAATGTTACCCTCAGGTCTTGGTGGAACGCCATTTGTCTTCATCACAGATTGGACTCCAACTACGTCACTCCTTTTTCTCTTGCTATCAAATGAGATCTTTTATGGCTTCCACTAACCAAATATGTATCCCTTTGTGCCTCTTCCTCCAATACCACTGCCTCTGTACCAGACGAAGTAGGGAAAGCACCTTGAATTTCGTTTTCACTCCGCCTTTGTATAAAGTTTGCAAAAAAATGTTAAAATCAAAACAAAAGACATGGTGTTTTTATCTTTTTATTTCTTGTTATAGTGTATACAGTTTATTAGGTATTGCTATATTTCTTTATTTGATATAGTATGCTAAATATTGCTCTCCCCTCTTTTCCCATTTCCGCCTTCTCTTATTATGCAGTTGTTTACAGCGTAAAGTTAATATATTTTCATATCTTCTATTCATTGTTTATCAATCATTGTTAATGCTTCATAGCCATTACTTCTGTTTTACTTGTAACTTTTGAAGATGTATGTAATTGTGCATTCGCTGTTCCTGTCTTGTTTTTCACAATAAACTCAAACTTTAAAAAAGAAACTGCTGCACTGCTACAAAACCGGCATCCAGTCGCCCCCACCATTCCAGCCTCCTGGGGAAACGCCCGATGCCCGGTAGGGCCAGTCCAGACACCCATCCTCGCAGAGAGCGAAAGCCGTTCTGGAGCAGCCACACATTTCCACACAGACATAGAATTGGTAAAGCCGCTCCTACATCAGGCCCCAAGTTTCCGCAGGAAGTCCAGACTTCGCAGCCCCAGCCCGGCTGCATGTCGAAGTTCACCCACTGGCTTCACCCACCTTCAGACTTATTTTTTCCAGAGTTTAGTCTCGGTGTCAACCGTGTCACCAAGTGTCTAATCTGTACAAAAACAATACCACTGCGAAAAGTCGCTTCGTTTTGGGTTCGTTATTATTCAGGGGCGTAGTTTTGGTATTAAAAGTCTTTAAAACTGTTAGTTATTTTACAAAATATTGTGAATTCTCTCCCTTAGGGGCATATTTTCAATAAAGTGGTGAAGCGTTTTGTTAAGCCAAGAAGGCTAACGACAGACTTTGTCACTTTAGAAACGCAGGGCTGCACCATTTTCACTAGAATATGGTGCAGCCCTGTGTTTCCCCCTGCGCTGGCGCTACCTTTAACTGCCTAGCGCCAACGCAGACCCCTTGCACCACAGTGCAAGGACGCCTGCGTGCAAGGGAAGATTGTTTATGTGCAGGAAGGTCCCCCTTCCTGCACATAAACAATCTTTAAATGCCATTTTGTAACTTCTGTCTGTGCTGCTTAATGCAGCACACATACACGCTGCAAAACAGCTATTTTTTTAAATGATTGTTTATGTGCTGGAAGGGAGACCTCCCGCACATAAACAATCCAAGGTAACTTGCTGTTTCTATGTGTGCTTCACGAGGCAGCACACAAGGAAACAGCCAAAAAGAGGAGCTATAAAGCATTTCTCCTCATTATGCCTGTTTAAGACTTGGTTTTCCCTCGTCTTAATATTGTCGCGGCTTCCTGTGTACGCTGCCCGTGTAAATAGGTGGCAGCGTCTTTGTGAATGGGTGTTGCGATGGAACGCCCACCGCAACACCCACTGCCCACCCCTTTCACTCTAAGCATAGCGTGAAAGGGGCCTTATTTACAAGGCAGCATTAAGCCATGTTAAGTGGCTTAACACTGCCTTGTAAATAAGGCGCGGCGCCTATTGCCTCTAAAGTGACTGTTGTGGTGGCGATCGGGGCTTGTAAATATGCTCCTGAGTGCCCCTGCCAATCCGCATTCCTCTCCCTTTCCTCGGCCCCTCAAGCTCCTCTCGCGCCCCTGCTTGTGGGATAATATATTTTAAACATTATATTGTTGGAATCTGAAGCTCACCGCCCCCCCCCCCTTATTTTTCCTGACCAAGCCACGCCCCTGTTATTGTATGTTTTATAATTATTATGAATATTATTATTAATATGCTACTCGGAGACACCCTCTGACCCTGGGCAGAAAACACGTCTCTGCCCCCTCAGTGTCCCCACCCCCGCTGCCTTTTCCTCTCTATTCTTCTCAATTGTTTTTCGCCCCCCTCTAGCCCCGCCCCCGGCGCCCCCCGTTTGTTTTGTTGCTGTATTTGGTGTGTTTCTCTGGTGCGCGGGTGCTCGGCTTCGAGCAGGTGAACCTCAGATGCCAGGACTGCGCTCCCTGCTCCAGTAGACACCCCCCCTCCTGTTTGCCCCCCCCCTTTAATCCGCTAACCATTGATCTCTCTGCCTCGTTAGGGCCCCCCGGGACCCCTGATGGCTCTTAACAGAGTTTGAGATACTTACAGGCCAGTCCATCAGCAGCACTTAATAGAGAGGTGAGGAGAGATAAGTGGAGGCCGAGGGAGGGGCAGAGGGGGGCAGAGGGAGCTGCAGATGGGGAGGGGGGCACAGAAAGAGGAGGAGGGAGGGGGAGGAAGGACGGAGAGAGCAGAACCGGCCCGAAGAGGAAGAGGAAAAGGACCGGATGAAGTGAAGGAGCAAACGGAGAGAACGAGAAAGGACGAAAGGGAGGAGAAGAGAGAGAGAGAAGAGGAGAGCCAAGGAGGGAAGACGTGGTGAAAGGACAGTGAAAGATGGAGGGAAGAGGTGATAGGGCGGGGGAAAGAGAAAGTTCTTGGGATGGGTGGGGGAGGAGGTTCTGGGGATGGATGGGGGTGGAGGTTCTGGGGATGGGTGGGGGAGAAGGTTCTGGGGACGGGTGGGGGAGGAGAAGGGTCTGGGGATGGGTGGGGGAGGAGGTTCTGGGGAGGGGTGGGGGAGGAGAAGGGTCTGGGGATGGGTGGGGGGGAAGGTTCTGGGGACGGGTGGGGGAGGAGAAGGGTCTGGGGATGGGTGGGGGAGGAGGTTCTGGGGATAGGTGGGGAGGAGGTTCATGGAACAGGTGGGGGAGGAGAAGGTTCTGGGGATGGGTGGGGGAGGAGGTTCTGGGAATGGGTGGGGGAGGAGAAGGGTCTGGGGATGGGTGGGGGAGAAGGTTCTGGGGACGGGTGGGGGGGAGAAGGGTCTGGGGATGGGTGGGGGAGAAGGTTCTGGGGACGGGTGGGGGAGGAGAAGGGTCTGGGGATGGGTGGGGGAGGAGGTTCTGGGGATAGGTGGGGAGGAGGTTCATGGAACAGGTGGGGGAGGAGAAGGTTCTGGGGATGGGTGGGGGAGAAGGGTCTGGGGATGGGTGGGGGAGAAGGTTCTGGGGACGGGTGGGGGAGGAGAAGGGTCTGGGGATGGGTGGGGGAGAAGGTTCTGGGGACGGGTGGGGGAGGAGAAGGGTCTGGGGATGGGTGGGGGAGGAGGTTCTGGGGATAGGTGGGGAGGAGGTTCATGGAACAGGTGGGGGAGGAGAAGGTTCTGGGGATGGGTGGGGGAGAAGGTTCTGGGAATGGGTGGGGGAGAATGTTCTGGGGATGGGTGGAGGAGAAGGTTCTGGGGACGGGTGGGGGAGGAGAAGGGTCTGGGGATGGGTGGGGGAGAATGTTCTGGGGATGGGTGGGGGAGGAGGTTCTGGGAATGGGTGGGGGAGGAGGTTCCGGGGATGGGTGGAGGAGAAGGTTCTGGGGACGGGTGGGGGAGGAGAAGGGTCTGGGGATGGGTGGGGGAGAAGGGTCTGGGAATGGGTGGGGGAGAAGGTTCTGGGGACGGGTGGGGGAGGAGAAGGGTCTGGGGATGGGTGGGGGAGAAGGTTCTGGGGACGGGTGGGGGAGGAGAAGGGTCTGGGGATGGGTGGGGGAGGAGGTCTTGGGGATAGGTGGGGAGGAGGTTCATGGAACAGGTGGGGGAGGAGAAGGTTCTGGGGATGGGTGGGGGAGAAGGTTCTGGGAATGGGTGGGGGAGGAGGTTCTGGGGATGGGTGGGGGAGAAGGTTCTGGGAATGGGTGGGGGAGAAGGTTCTGGGGATGGGTGGAGGAGAAGGTTCTGGGGATGGGTGGGGGAGAATGTTCTGGGGATGGGTGGAGGAGAAGGTTCTGGGGACGGGTGGGGGAGGAGAAGGGTCTGGGGATGGGTGGGGGAGGAGGTTCTGGGGATAGGTGGGGAGGAGGTTCATGGAACAGGTGGGGGAGGAGAAGGTTCTGGGGATGGGTGGGGGAGAAGGTTCTGGGAATGGGTGGGGGAGGAGGTTCTGGGGATGGGTGGGGGAGAAGGTTCTGGGAATGGGTGGGGGAAAAGGTTCTGGGGATGGGTGAAGGAGAAGGTTCTGGGAATGGGTGGGGGAGAAGGTTCTGGGGATGGGTGGGGGAGAAGGTTCTGGGAATGGGTGGGGGAGGAGGTTCTGGGGATGGGTGGGGAAGAAGGTTCTGGGAATGGGTGGGGGAGAAGGTTCTGGGGATGGGTGAAGGAGAAGGTTCTGGGAATGGGTGGGGGAGAAGGTTCTGGGGATGGGTGGGGGAGAATGTTCTGGGGATGGGTGGAGGAGAAGGTTCTGGGAATGGGTGGGGGAGGAGGTTCTGGGGATGGGTGGGGGAGAAGGGTCTGGGAATGGGTGGGGAAGAAGGTTCTGGGGATGGGTGGAGGAGAAGGTTCTGGGGATGGTGGGGGAGAATGTTCTGGGGATGGGTGGAGGAGAAGGTTCTGGGGATGGGTGGGGGAGAAGGTTCTGGGGATGGGTGGAGGAGAAGGTTCTGGGGATGGGTGAAGGAGAAGGTTCTGGGGATGGGTGGAGGAGAAGGTTCTGGGGATGGGTGAAGGAGAAGGTTCTGGGGATGGGTGGGGGAGAAGGTTCTGGGGATGGGTGGAGGAGAAGGTTCTGGGGATGGGTGAAGGAGAAGGTTCTGGGGATGGGTGGAAGAGAATGTTCTGGGGATGGGTGGGGGAGGAGAAGGGTCTGGGGATGGGTGGGGGAGGAGAAGGTTCTGGGTTGGGTGGGGGAGAAGGTTCTGGGGATGGGTGGAGGATGAGGTTCTGGGGATGGGTGGAGGAGAAGGTTCTGGGGATGGGTGAAGGAGAAGGTTCTGGGGATGGGTGGGGGAGAAGGTTCTGGGGATGGGTGGAGGAGAAGGTTCTGGGGATGGGTGAAGGAGAAGGTTCTGGGGATGGGTGGAAGAGAATGTTCTGGGGATGGGTGGGGGAGGAGAAGGGTCTGGGGATGGGTGGGGGAGGAGAAGGTTCTGGGTTGGGTGGGGGAAAAGGTTCTGGGGATGGGTGGAGGATGAGGTTCTGGGGATGGGTGGAGGAGAATGTTCTGGGGATGGGTGAAGGAGAAGGTTCTGGGGATGGGTGGGGGAGAAGGTTCTGGGGATGGGTGGAGGAGAAGGTTCTGGGGATGGGTGAAGGAGAAGGTTCTGGGGATGGGTGGAAGAGAATGTTCTGGGGATGGGTGGGGGAGGAGAAGGGTCTGGGGATGGGTGGGGGAGGAGAAGGTTCTGGGTTGGGTGGGGGAGAAGGTTCTGGGGATGGGTGGAGGATGAGGTTCTGGGGATGGGTGGAGGAGAAGGTTCTGGGGATGGGTGAAGGAGAAGGTTCTGGGGATGGGTGGGGGAGAAGGTTCTGGGGATGGGTGGAGGAGAAGGTTCTGGGGATGGGTGAAGGAGAAGGTTCTGGGGATGGGTGGAAGAGAATGTTCTGGGGATGGGTGGGGGAGGAGAAGGGTCTGGGGATGGGTGGGGGAGGAGAAGGTTCTGGGTTGGGTGGGGGAGAAGGTTCTGGGGATGGGTGGAGGATGAGGTTCTGGGGACAGGTGGAGGAGAAGGTTCTGGGGATGCGTGGGGGAGGCGGTTCTTGGGACAGGTGGGGGAGGAGAAAGTTCTGGGGATGAGTGGAGGAGAAGGCAACGAGGATGAGTGGAGGAGAAGGCAACGAGGATGAGTGGAGGAGAAGGTTCTGGGGATGGATGGAGGAGGAGGAAATAGTGCAAAAAACAGGAGTGTCATGAACAACTGCCACTCACACTGTGGTTGTTTGCTTGTCCGTTCTATAATTTGGCCTGAAATGTAGCATAAATCCATTATGTGGTGTAATGTCCGGAATTTCACACAATAAGCATAATGTTGAATTACAGAATTTACAGTAGTGTAATTTCAATTTCACTCGTGCCTGCTAAGCAGTTATTTTGCCCCCCACAAAGTTATCACCTGGAAATCATTTGCCAGGTTGTTTCCCTTCATGATGTTGACACGTTTTGACCTTAACAATGCATTACAAATCTCATCAGGACTTCACCAGGGCCATACATCTGAAGCATTTTTATTCCTTTTTTCAAGACAATATCAAAAGGTAGCGGTGGAGGTTTGAACAAACGTACGGGCAGTACAGTCGCTTTCGGGTGAGGATACTGCCATACTACAGAGCGCCGCATTCCAGGGACAAGTCCAGCAGATGCTTCAAAAAATGACCTAGTCTGTGAATATTTTGCACATGTATTGCCAGCTCTGATACAGGCACACACACTGCTGCTGGACCCACACCAGCCTGGTTTGCCAATAACTAACTTAACCTCCCAGTTTGCCAATGGTCTGTCAGTAGGGAGTAGTTAGGTTCACTTTTAGGGAATTCTGGTCAAATTGCCCACCTTAAGAAGTGTCTTGTTTGTGACAAGGCAAAAAGGTGCAACTCCAGGGGTGCAATGGCTGCAATTTATTCTTTTGTGCTTACAGAGGCCCCTTGGCAACACCACCCTCACCAGTGCCAAGCAACAGCGGCTTGCAGCCGGCAGCCATACACAACGTCTTCAAGCCTCCGCTGCCCTTGAGAGGTAGCATCATCGTCCCAAGACCCTCCCTAGCAGGTTTGTGGCTGGAAGTGTCTGCCATCTCCATTTGTGGGGCGCGTGGGGTTCACCGCTTTCTTGGTACTCCGCTGAAACATACCCAGCTGCCATTACTTCTCCAGGACAGCGGTGCCAGCTCTTCACCAACTGGTGGCGAGTGAAGCACATTGAGCGCTGGCCAACGTGGAGCCAGATGTTTTACACTTGACTACGGAAATGTGGAGATGCCTCCAAGGCACTGACTATGTGGCTGTCACGATGCATTGCGTGTCCTTTGCGGGTGGTGACTACTCTTCAGACCCCCACTGCATCCGTCCGCCACATCAAGCAGAACGGTGCCTCGAGAGTCTTGAGGCACACGGCTTCAGATGATGTGCCGGGATCAGCCGTAGACACAATACAGCATCATACCCGATGTCAGGGACTTGGGTGGCTGGTAGTCACCGCAGTAAGTCATTGAGTAGGAATGTGGTTGGACGTTGCGGATGTATGAGTGTGCTTGCAGGACTAGCTGCAGTCCAGGAAGGGATCCCTCCGTTGGGTTGGGATCAGCGGTGTTGGTGGTGGTCAACGTAGTACTGGTGGTTCTGGTGAAAGCAGCACAGGTGGTTCTGGTCTGGTGGTGCGGCTGATGCTAGTTGCGGCGGTGCTGGTACCAGTGGTCAAGTTGTATGTACGCTGTTCAAGATGTGGGAGGTTGTTGGTGTCTTTCTTGGGGCGTGTTCACCTTGGCCCAGTAACAGCCGCACCATTATCCTAATCGTGGATGGTTTTAGTTCCCTTTTTGTTTTCTAGACAGACATTCACACACTGTGTCTGTCTCTTGTGCTGGGTGATTATATAGCACCTTTGCTGCCTGTAGTTTACGTGGGGTGTGTATCTTGGATGCATGCTTCTGTGGGTCCAGTCATTGGTGCGTGCACCGGACTCTACCATAAGGGAGAGATAGCGGCATCTAGCATTTCCTGAAAATCAGAACAGCACTGACAAAAGCCAATTTAGCACCACACAACCCATCAATTATACAATACATGACAAAACTCAACAGAATAGGCCACCAGATATCGCACCTATACAAGCTATTACGCCCAAGCGCCACCAAAATTAATGATAACCCAGCGGACTACTGGTCAAAACAACTTGGTACCACACTAAGCGAGCAGGAACTGAGGGGCATATTACCAAGGGCCTTATCGCCGCTTTAGCGGGAATTTTTCCAGCTAAAGCGACAATAATTTAATCGCCCTATTACCTAGCTGTCGCTAACACCAGTTAGCGACAGCTAATAGGCGACAGCGGGCATTTAGGGGCCCACTTTGCATGTCAGCGATAATTATCACTAATGACATGCAAAGTGGGCGTGCCAAGATGTTAGCGACTGGAAACAGTCGCTAACATCGCTATCCCCTATTACCAACTTTTGGAAATAATCGCGCTAAGCGAGATTATCTCCAAAAGCTAACGCCTGCCCATAGCAGTTATTAGCCATGTTATCCAATGGTAGGTGGATAACATGGCTAAGAGCATTTGCTCTGTAATGCATGAATATCGCTGACTTTTCAGCGATATTCATGCATTTCGGCCGATTTTTATCGCTTAGGAGATAAACCTTGATAAAAGCAAGGCTCCTAGGCGATACAAATAGGCAAAGCTCGGCGATATAATTTTGGCCGCTAACCAAGCTTAGCGATATTTTTCGCTTAAGCTTGGTAATATGCCCCTGAATCTCTTCTGGGCCTCTCCCTCACAGAACAAAATCTCCCCAGTTCTAGCTCAGACAAAATTCTCTCTGCTACACAAAAGACCTACTGGACCCCGGCTCGTCTAGCAGCGCTAGGCCTCAGGAAAAACGACCTGTGCTAGAACTGCGACAATGAAAAGGGGGACCTAGCACACTTCATCTTCTACTGCCCAAAAATTAAAGCATTCTGGGAGAAAATATTCATTTCATTACAAAAGCGCTGGGGTGCACGCTAAAACCAGAGTTTGCAGCCCTTTATGATCGCAGAGCTAGATATACAGCATAAACAATCGTAATGGACCGCACACCGCCAGCCCCTCCTCCGGATCGCCCCTAGGGACTCTGGTACATGGAGTTCTTGAGTGGTTCACACCAGTGGGTGCAAGTAGGTACTTGTTGAACTGATGATCTCTAGACCCAATACATGTCCCGGGTTTTTGGATATCGCCCGAGACATGGCTCGGGTTTCGGGATAACTTCCCTCATCAGCAGAGAAAAAAGTTTGGGGTGCAAGAGAAGGCCGCCAAGCAACCGTCAAAGGCCTTGATGCCCGAACCGGCACGCAGGTGCGTCGTCCAGGAGCTCGTCAGCTCAAAGCTCAAAGGAGCCAATTTGTAGAAACAATCGCAATGGACCGCACACCGCTAGCCCCTCCTCTGGATCGCCCCTAGGGACTCTGGTACATGGAGTTCTTGAGTGGTTCACCCCAGTGGGTGCAAGTAGGTACTTGTTGAACTGATGATCTCTAGACCCGATACATGTCTCGGGTGATATCCAAAAACCCGGGACATGTATCGGGTCTAGAGATCATCAGTTCAACAAGTACCTACTTGCACCCACTGGGGTGAACCACTCAAGAACTTCATGTACCAGAGTCCTTAGGGGCGATCCGGAGGAGGGTCTAGCGGTGTGCGGTCCATTTCGATTGTTTCTAGAGTCACAGCATGACAGGGACCTGTTGGATCTCCTTCTGACCTCGGCAGTGAAAATGGGCCTGTCCAACTGGAAGGATACAGCTGAGACGACTTTCAAAGGCTGGCTCAATCGGGTGACCTACCTCAGAGGCACAGACAGCACCGCTCTGTGGAACTCACCCTGGAGACCAGCAACTAGCGGAATGTGGGCATCAATGGACGAGTACCTGGACCCCTACAAACCTCCGTGAACTCACCTGAAGAGGGGCGTCTGCCCACAAAGCTTAACTCCACAGTCCCAGAATAGACCCACGGCTAAAGTACTCTTCTTGTATACTATCTCCTCCCTTCTCTCTTCTATTCTCTTTCTTTTCCCTTTCAACTACCCTTAATCTCTTAGCAAGACATTGGAAAGGGGGGCAGCCGGCAGCCAAACATGTATACCACCTACCTGTAACCATGGGAAAGACAGACAATTTGGGCTGATACCCTGTAATGGTAAACTGTCTGTAAAATGTAATAAAATACATTGAAATTAAAAAAATGCATCCATGGTTATCTGTTTCTAGGTGTGCTTTCTTCCAACTTTATTTCATGTTGTTGCATTTACCAGTGCTTCTTAAGGACTCTTGATACTTATGGTTCATTACATTCCCTTAGTTATTTCCTACAGGTGTTAAGATTTGGCAGTGACTTGCTGACATGCATTACCATTTAACCCAGCACTCTCGAAGCCTGGGAACATAAGAAGAAGTGACCAGAGCTGCGGTCGGAATCCATCTTTGCCTTCAAAATTCAAAGTTCCTGGAGCATCTTGAATGACCCAGCGGCGGAGGGCGGCTCTGAAGACACAGATACACGTGCCCAGTTAGCGGTGCATTAACCAGGAATGCTTCCTTACCTGAAGCGGGTCTGCACAGCCACAAACCGAGAGGCCCTAAGGAGTCCAGGCAGGAGGCGCCCACGTGCGTCAGAGCGCACGCGCAAAGGTGGAGGGGGACATCTTGAAGCCAATAAACAAACGTTGAAAGACCCCAGCGCACCAATCCAGAAACGCACAAGATCATCGTCAGAGCCACCTCTGGACTGAGAGGCGGGTCCTAGCACATAAGGCTGTGCGCCTGCTGCGCTCAATATTGAAGTGTCAGTGGGGGAAACTCATGTGGAAACATTAGTGCAAGCACACCACTGGTCTAACAAAACAGGGGGCAGTACTTAATTTGGAAAATAAATCAGTGCCGGAGCCTCATCAGGAGGCAGCAGCAGCTTGCACCACCCATTGCCCCCAAGCACTGCCAATTTTATTTGTTTATTTATTTATTTATTTATTTGGCTGTTTTATAACGCGCTCTGTTACTACCAGAGTATCCTGGCGCGAAAGAAGAAAACAAGCAGGTGGCCAAAGGAAAACAGAAGAAATTTAAAATGGTCTAACAGGCAAATCTAAAAAGATGAGTTTTCAGTGCCTTCTTAAAAGGTACAAAATTCTGAATTGATCTTAAAAATAAAGGCAGAGTGTTCCAGGCCGAAGCCGCAAGGACAACAATTGACTGGCCTCCATGGCGCACTCGCCGAAAGCGGGGTACGCTCAGCAAATTACAATCAGCTGAGCGTAGAGATCGAGTGGGGGTGTAGCGGCTAAATCTTTTCTTCAAATACGAAGGTTCAAGGTCAATTACTGTACTAACACAACTATTGCAATCACGCACCTACAAGTCTGACAAGGCAGAGTATTCCAGGCTTCCAAAGCTAGAGGAATGGCTTGGGTGGCAGGCGTCAGCCATTTTTAATGTATAGTGAATTAATGAACAACTGTTCCTGTGCTTATGTGTAAATCTAACAGCGCCGCCATGTGGTAGACTGTCATAAGTGCGGGTGTTGACAGTTAAGTGCTGGTGCTGAGCACCGGAAACCGGAAACCACCAGCACAAATTAGGCACTGCAGGAAAGCTGTGACTATGGCTTTAGTGCACCACAACAGCCATGTCATCATTCACTCTAGTTGTACACTATTCATACTGAACAATCATAATATGTACACCAAAGGGAAAAAACACATAACAGATTTCTATAAATCTTGCATGTTGATATTCAAAGATATATTACCATTTTGATGATTTATGATGCCAGCCATGGATTCAGGCTATTGAATTGATGTTAAATTGGTGTCTGTGTCACTGGGCGGCTGCTATTCAAGATACTATGCTGGGTTGCAGCCACTCAGCGACACAGACACAGTTTGTGGATTGTTTTAGATTTGTTTTGGACATATATGTATTGCTAAGGTCTTAATAAAAATCATTCTGTGTTTAGCAATATACACATTTTACTTCTGTCTCTCCTTATGTTAGAGAACCATTATAGTCATGTGCTCCATTAAGCTGGAGTTGCCCTAGTTGCTTCCATGGTGTATCATTTCCCTGCCTAGAGGGGCTCCTTATTAGTAGCAGGGGGGGCCTTCTTATTTACGCACATTGGCTTTAGTGGCCATGGAACCTGTAGCAAAAGTTTGAAAGACTTAGAAGTCAGCTGTGTTTGAGTCAACAGAAGAAGCTGCAGGGGGGCTCTGCTGCCCTGCTCCACTTGTCCATGTCTGTCTGTCCAGCATGGCTTCCACCATGACAGACTCACGCCTCGAGTCCCCTGGCTGGAGCACTACATAGTTTTGGGAAAAAGTAGCTCCCATCACAGAACTCGACCACTCTGAGGTGTGGACTGCGTTGTAACCCAGGTGACTTCAGACTTTGGGGCTGGTGGTGCTTGGTGCGGCAGTCTTTATTGGCTCCTCCCAGAGGCCCCTTCTCTGCGGATTCCCTCACTACCACCCTCCAAGAGTGCCCCTCATCTCTCCATACCACCTCTTTCACTTGTAATTCATTTGTTTTATAGCGCTCCTCATATCAACTGAGGGTGTCAGGGCACTTTACATCACACCTCAACATTATGCAGAGACAATGAATCATGCAACTGTGCAAATCAAAATATAGGAACTGTTACATAAGTATGAGTAGTACGCGGGGGCGTCGTGAACCACCCCTCCCCCTGCTCCTGCCCCTCCTTTAGCATCTAAAGCGGGGTGGGTGGAGTTCTTGATGGGACTCTTCTGTCTGCAACGGGCAGGCAAAACTCATAAATAACGTGAAAGGTTGGGTGGGTGAGTGAAAAAATGGATGGGTAGATGGATGGATGAATTAGTGAAAGGATGGCTGTAAGGATGGATGAGGGAAAGAATGGATGGATTAATGAAATGGAGGATGGGTGGATGGATGGATGAGTGAAAGGGTGCTTGTATACTTAGAAAGTATGGATGCATGAGTGAGTAAAAGTTAGATGACGGAGAGATAGGTTGGATGGATGGATAGGTGGAGTAACAAGGTAAATGGATGGATGAAGTGAAAAAGGGTGGATAGATGGATAAGCAAAAGGATAGGTGGATGATTGACTGAAAGGATAGGTGGATGGATGCATGGAAGGATGGATAAGCTTATTGGATATGTTTGGATATGGATGTGCGGACAGACGTAATGGTGAAAGACTGGATGATGGATAAAAAAATGAATGGATGACAGAATGTAAAGGTGAAATAGCAAATAGCAGAGCGGATGGAATAGTGAAAGGAAAAATGGATCGACGCTTGGATGAAAGAGACAAGAGAGTTCTTCTGGAGGGGGTTGTGATGACTTGCTTAGTTTTCTAGGTGCCATAAAAGATTTGGGGCCCGATGTAGGACACCAAATACCGGTTGGTTACGGCCGATTTTGGCCGTTACCGACCGGTATTTGGTTTTTGATATGTAGGGGCCTTAAATTTTACAGAACCGGTAAATGTACCGATTTGGTAAATTTACCGAATTGGTAAATTTACTGAATCAGTAAATCTAGATGTAGGTGGAACTGAAAACAGTGCCACAGGCCCTTAAGAATTTGTTATTTACCACGAAATAATATTTTGTGGTAAATAACTAATTCCAGTGTACATGCACATCTGTGCATGTACACCTGTGCCATGTGGCTCACATGCATGCCCTTAGGGCATGTATGTGTGCCACATGCCCTTAGGGGCATGTATGTGTGTCACATGGCACACAAGCCAGAATCAGGAGTACAACAGGGTGTCAAAGTGACACCCTGTCCCCCTTGAAAATTCGGTAATTTTACCGAATCAGTATTTACCGATTCGGTAATTGCCATTGATACCTATGGGCCTCAAGGCCTATAGGAATCAATGGCAATTACCGAATCGGTAAATACCGATTGGGTAATTACCGAAAGGCCGAAAGACACTGGAGGAGGGTTTACACAGAGCAGAATATTGGATTTGAAAAATCTTTATTTCGATCACATGATCATAAAAGATATACATTACGTCATATATAAAAAGTTTTAAAAACGTATTAAACAACATTAGTGATCAAAGTTTGTTAAAAAGAAGTAAAGAAGAAAGATGTGCCAATAATTCAAATCTGTCCTGAGTCTCCAAGTCTCTTTACACAACGGGATCGGGCGTACCACATTGAAGTTAAAAATTTGGATAGTGCAAAAACTGTAGTAGGAGTTAGATCTGTCTTTAAGACTCTGTAAGCAGGTGAAAAAGTTCTGAACCCCAAATTCCTGAGCAGGGGGACTAGCCAATATTTCCTGCTCCTCTCATAGGCCCGGTAAAAGAAGACCACATGGACATCGTTCTCCTTTGGATGGGCACATGCCGGGCAAGTTTCTGAGGAGGAGCGACAAGACCATGATGCTGTGAATGATGCCAGAGGAAGAGTTCTGTATCTCCATTGGAGGAATAGTTTTCTAGTTAGTGCCGGAGTCATGGCATCTAGGACACTTTCTAGTTGATAGGAATCTTTAATTTTTATGAACTGTTTGGATAATGATCCGTCACGGGTGCCTTCGGTAACTCTGAAGAGCTTGTGTTCGTAATAAGCTCTCGCGAGTACCTTTTTAGGGATCTTAGTACTGGTATTTACTGGGTCCAACCATAGTTCAAGGAGTCCAATTGCCTCAAAAGTTCTCTTAATGTAATTCAGCCAAGGTGTTCTTGTGGCGTTGGGTAACTGTAAAAATTCCTGCAACTCTGCTCTGTAAGTTGAGAGATCTGGACTGCTCCATAGACGCCGCCAGAATGCTAAAGGTTTGAGCCCCAGCTCCTCCGTTATGGGCCGAAGGCCCATATCCAGCCTGAGAGGGAGTATAGGAGTACTCTGTGGAAGAGCAACAGTCTGTCTCAGCAATTTGTTCTCAATTGTTAGTAGTTTAGATGACGGAATATGGCCCCACAGCTCGCCCCCGTATGTAACACCCCCGTGCCTGTGCTTTATAAATATGAATAATAGGGGTAAGTGGCCGGTAGGGAGATTTGTTCACTAGTCTCATAGTACCACCCACCAACTGTGCCAGTTTGATGCTTACTTTTGACTGGTGGGCCGACCACGTTAAATTTTCATTGAGAGTAATCCCCAAATATTCAATTGTGTGCACCCGTTCCAGTTGAACTGTTCCCAGCTTGGGCGGTGCGCTGTTATTGGGCTTGGGGTTGAGAATCATGTATTTAGTTTTCTGTGGGTTAATTTCGAGTCCCCGCTCTGAACAGAACTACATAAACCCGTCCAAGACACGTTGAATGCCCATTGGGGATTTGGACAGCAGCAGGGTGTCATCGGCAAACATAATTGCAGGCACCCTGCTGCCAGTCAGTTTTGGGGCATCAGTGTTGGGAATCCTGGTCAGGTGGGCAATTACCCCGTTCACGAAGAGGCAAAACAGGGTCGGTGCGAGCACGCAGCCCTGTCTTACCCCTCTGCGAACGGGGAACCTTTCGGTTAGATTGCCACCTCTGCCACACCTAACGTGGGCGTAATCTCATCAGAATTGCCAAGATGTCTCCCGGGACGTTCAACTCCTGCATAACTTTCCACAGTTTTACTCTAGGTACCAAATCAAAGGCGGCACGCAGGTCCACAAAGACAGTATACAAGGTACCGCCCTCAATTAGTGCTGTCCTCCAATATAAGAGGTTCAGCCTAAAGATTTGGTCTATTGTAGAGACCCCCTGTCTAAATCCCGCCTGGTAGGGAGTCAGGATGCCCATCTCCTCTATCCAATCCTGTAGCCGGTCCAGGATCAGTCTTCCGAAAAGCTTTTGGGATATATCAATAAGGCTGATTGGACGATAGTTGGCTGGGAGCAGTGGGGACCCCTTTTTGAAAATTGGAACCACTTCTGCTCCCAGCCAAGTTTCCGGCACCTCCATTCCCCCCAGTACAGCATTAAATATCAACGTAAGGTATGGGGCCCATATCCCTGGTTCCTACTTAAATAGGTCCCCGGGTACCCCATCGAGACCAGGGGCTTTCCCTGTGGACAGCCCAGCTATAGCCACCCTCACCTCTTTTACAGTGAAAGGGTCTCCTATTGGACCTGGCACTATCATAGTGTTTGTTACACTCAGAGGCCCTTCCTCCATTGAATACAGTGACTGAAAGTGACTCTGCCATAGGCTAGGAGCTATATTAGGCTCTATTGCTGAGGATAGGTCCTCTGTTCCATTGGCCACTATTCGCCAGAATTTGCACGAGTCTTTGATGGCAAGTGATCTTGAGAGGTTTTCCCAATGTTGTTGATCCCACTCAGCCCTTGCATTCACCAAGAGCTTCCTGTAGGACCTTCTCCTGGATTGGATTTCATCCCTGCTTTTGCGCCCCTTAATTGCGAGTAGCAATTTGGTTTTTGAGTTCCTGCAGGTGGCATTATACCAGGTCCTCTTAGCTGTGGGTCCTTTTTTTGCCCCTGCTTTTGAAAATAGATCCAGCTCCAGAGTACTGATTAGTTCTGCATGGGTCTGGGCCAGCTTTTCTCTATTTGCCCCTTCTTCAACATTCGTCCCTATCTGGAAAGCCCTCTGAGTAGATTACATTGGAGACTGTCAATAATAAAATATAAAAAAGGAAATAGTGACGGCCAAAGCAGAACATTTTGCAGCCATCATACTGAAAAGCACCAATAAATCAAGAGACATCTTTAAAATAGTGAGAGAAATGACGCAACCTGGTTGAACTAGTAGTAACATCAAACCCTCACAAAAGCTGTGTGATGGACTGGCCTCCTTTTTCCAGGACTAAATAAATAAAATAGTGGAGAGTATGGAGGACTCTCCTTCGCTCATACCGCCACATCAAAGCACAGGGACAACAGGAAGGGTGAAGAAGGAATGGCCAGGTATCTGCCCCCCCAGGGCCTTCCTGGACAATTTTGCAATCCCTTCTGAGAAAGAGTTTCTTCAAGTAGCCCTTAGCATCTCCTCGGGATCTCCGCTGGATCCTCTACCCCACAAAATTGTGAAGGAATTCGGGTCCGAATTCGGGTCCGAATTCTTTCCTATTCTCTGCCAGGTATGTGGTCAATCCCTCAGCACAGGCACCGTACCGGTTGGATGGAAGCAGGCTGTTATCACACCTCTGCTGAAGAAACCAAATCTCGACCCTAGCTGCCACAAGAACCATCGACCTATTTCGCTCCTGCCCTATCCAATTAAGATCACGGAACGTCTGGTTAGTAAGTCCCTGTCCCTCTTCTTGGAGACGAATAACATTCTAGAGGAGGAACAATTTGGGTTTAGACCAGCCCATGGGAGCGAATCAGCACTGGTGATGGTACTGGACAACCTACGAATGTAGGCGGACAGGGGCAAGTCAGCAATTCTAATCCTGCTGGACCTGTCCACCGCATTCGATACGGTGAGCCATGACATTCTGCTGACAAGGCTGGATACCTTTGGAGTGAAGGGAACGGCGCTCAACTGGTTGTGTTCGTATTTGTCCGACAGGTGGCAGGCAGTTGCACTCCCTCTGTACCAATCTGAATTTGCCAAAGTTCCGCCGATCCTCTACAACTCTAGCTCCCAGTGCCTCAGAGGATCCTCTTCAAGTCCCTATGCACCGTCTTCAAAGCAGTGCATGGTGAGGGCCCTAAACCACTCCAAGACAAGTTCCAGTGGTACGAGCCGGCACGGGCCCTCCGCTCCTCTTCCACTAACCTTGTCAGAATACCTAGGATTAGAAAAGAGACCCAGAGTGGCAGAGCTTTTAGCATAGCAGCGGCCCACCTCTGGAATAGCCTTCCAATTGAAATCAGGAAAATCAGCGAATTACTGCTGTTCCGTAAAAAAATCAAGGCCTGGCTCTTTCCAAGGGTATAACCCCCCCCAGGGATAGTAGTAACAGACCCTCATCGAGACACCCTCCTCTTGCTTTCAAGACTGATTGTACTTCGTTGCACCTTTCATCAGCGCCAGGATGCCCGCAGGGTCACCGCGCGCTCTATAAATGATATAAATAAATAAATAAAATAAATACCGATTCGGTAAAAATTACCGAATTATTTCCTACATCTCATTTACCGAATCTAGAATACCGAATCGGTAAAATTCGGTATTCTAGAGTCGGTAAATGAGATTTACCTACATCGGGCCCTCGGTTTGAAGTTGGGGTATTTTAATTTTCCTTCACCCCTAATTTCATATTTTCTATTGGCATTTGATATCCATAAAATAAATGTGTCAGTCTTAATTTGGTGGGCCCGTTAATATACTCAGAGTATTCAACAACCCAAGGACCCCCAATGCTGCTGAAGTTTGGTTTAAATGATTAGGTCAGGGTTTGGCTTTCATGTTATCCAGAGACAGACAATAATTGACAAGAGCCTTAAACAACCCGTTTCAGATTTGGTCCAAATTGATACCCACTTTAACAATGTCACAGACACAGCTGGAATGAGGGCAGGATTTTGGAACACAGCCTCGGTGGAGCTGAGCAGGTGTTCGGTTCTGATGATCAGCTCATGCCTCCATTTTAAGGTTGAGGCAACAGAAAGACCAGGATAAGAAAACGGCATAACTCTCTCTAGTTCTAGGCCTGGGCGAAGCACTACACTACGCTCGCGGAGTTTGCGAAGTTTGCGCAACTTCGCACTACGCGAGCTGCACTTAGCACAGTGCGAACACGCGTAGTGCAGCGTAGCGTAGTGCAGAGCTCATTTTTTGCTTGTTCGCGGTCCTGAACGTCATGTTCGCGACCGCGAGCAAGCAAAATGACATCCCGGTGAGATTCTCAACGCGGGGAGGTAAGGTTTCTCATTGTGAGTGGTTGCGCATGCTCGCGACCGCTCTCAATGAGAAACTACCAGATCGCATTGAGAAAGCTGCAGCTCCAGTAATAATCTACTCGAGCAGCAGAAAACTACAGCTCGCACTGTGCAAGATGCCGTTTTCAATGATTGCACAGTGCCGGATCCTTGTCCGCACTGTGCAATCATTGAAAACACTTCTTGCACAGTGCGAACATGCAACTACGCAGCTCGCGTAGTGCTACGTGAAGTTCGCGTAGTGAGAAGTGCACTTCGCGTAGCTTCGCGTAGCACTACTTCGCGAACTACGCCCACCCTTATCTAGTTCTTGGCTGGTCATGTGATGGTATCTAGTTTTGGTAGCCTCCGGGCCATTTGTCATGACCTAGGGTTTGGTTAGATTGAGGCTCAAATCTAGCAGGGTGAAGGCATTCCGTAAGCATTGATGCCATTGGCTGTCCGAGAAGGAAACACAGCATCATCTGCATACAACAATACCGGAATAAAAAAGCTCCTTCCCAATTCAGGGATATATTCACAAGAATGTGTGATAACTACCACAAGAGTAGCGTAACGCAACTTTCAACATCGCAGCCTATTGCGGGAAAATAAATCTGTGTCAACGTGGAATTCACAACGTGGTGGTAGCATGCAATAGTTTGCTGAAACCGCGATGCAACCACCTCGACGGAGATAAAAACACAAAGCCCAAAGCAAAAAAACCTGCGATGGGAAAAAGCGCGATAAGAAAACAGTGACAATCAGCGCGAGGGCAGCAATACTCACGCGCAATGCGGGAAAAAGCACAAGAACATCATTCGGAAAATGCCCCAGAACGAAATACATCAACAGCGGAGTACCAAAGGTGCACCCTGGCCAACTGCAGAGGACAGCAAGTACACCACAACATCCAAGCACCGTGGAAGAACAGAACCGACAGGCACACAGCATGAAAGAGACCAGTGGCAGGCAAATCAGAGCCGCAGGAGTGACACTCCCACTGTGCAGCATACGCACATAAGCAGAAGTGCAACTCGACATTGACAACATCCCAGTACAAGCAGCAACCCCTCCACAATTGAACATGGGACACAACTGGTTCCGCAAATGTGCACAACCTGGCAAATCCCATCTGAAACCACAGGGAAATGTAACATGACAATGTACAAGTACATTTCAACAAGAGGAGGTACCCCTGATACTTATCGCAGGGAAGGGGGTATTAAGTGCAGAAAACAAAGAGATCCCTGTTTACACAGTAGTGGGCTAAAGTGGCCAGACGGAATAGAACTGGACGGGGTGAGAAGAAAAAATGAGAAATTATCCTAATGATAATTCACTCATGATAACCTATTAAGACAGGCAGGGGTTCAACAATCATACAACAATATTAGAAAGTATACTCCAAAGGTCAAAATTTGTTGGTTGCAAAAAGTGTTAAAACAATTTATTACCTCCCAATATGGGTTACAGTCTAAAACATGATAAAAAGCACTAGGAATTAAAAACCACCAAAGGTGGTAAGGCACTGATTATAAAGTACAACAAAAACAGTCGACGCGGCGTTTCGGTGTATTGTAATTCTTCACACCTTCTTCAGGACTTTTGTGCACTATTCATTCAGTATCTGAATTTATATGGACAAGGCTTCAAATTTCTTTTCCTTTAAGCTTGGATTGCTTGAATTAATGTTGAATAGGCTTTATACTCAAATGAGCAAGGCCTTTACGCACACGGAGGAGCCACCGTCAGTATGGGGGATGGGTCGTCTTTATGTAGGATTCTGTTTCTGTATTTATTCTGTCAGGGGATCTTTGAAAATATAGATCCAAATACAATAGATTTGTCGTATTAGACTTCACCTTTTTCACTTTGATGAAGTAGTCTCTAATGAAGAAAACGGCCTCCTTGCTCCTTGTACATCAAATCGCTATGGAGCTGTAAGACGCGGAGGAGCAAGGAGGCCGTTTTCTTCATTAGAGACTACTTCATCAAAGTGAAAAAGGTGAAGTCTAATACGACAAATCTATTGTATTTGGATCTATATTTTCAAAGATCCCCTGACAGAATAAATACAGAAACAGAATCCTACATAAAGACGACCCATCCCCCATACTGACGGTGGCTCCTCCGTGTGCGTAAAGGCCTTGCTCATTTGAGTATAAAGCCTATTCAACATTAATTCAAGCAATCCAAGCTTAAAGGAAAAGAAATTTGAAGCCTTGTCCATATAAATTCAGATACTGAATGAATAGTGCACAAAAGTCCTGAAGAAGGTGTGAAGAATTACAATACACCGAAACGCCGCGTCGACTGTTTTTGTTGTACTTTATAATCAGTGCCTTACCACCTTTGGTGGTTTTTAATTCCTAGTGCTTTTTATCATGTTTTAGACTGTAACCCATATTGGGAGGTAATAAATTGTTTTAACACTTTTTGCAACCAACAAATTTTGACCTTTGGAGTATACTTTCTAATATTGTTGTATGATTGTTGAACCCCTGCCTGTCTTAATAGGTTATCATGAGTGAATTATCATTAGGATAATTTCTCATTTTTTCTTCTCACCCCGTCCAGTTCTATTCCGTCTGGCCACTTTAGCCCACTACTGTGTAAACAGGGATCTCTTTGTTTTCTGCAATGTACAAGTACAACCTTTAGCCTGCAAATATGTTTTTATCACACATGCAGTGCAGTTGGATATCTTCTACTGTTGCATAATTGCCATGGACGGTCATAATGTGACAAGCTCATGAGAAGTAAGTGTCAATGATGGTATTCCTACGGGCCATTCCTGCCGCTGCTGCAGTAGGATGTGGGCCACCTGCACCATCATCACCATCATTATTCGGTACCTCTGGAACTGGGATCCATGAGGCCCTGGTGCGAACACAGATGTTGTGCAACACACAACATGCAGTGAGCATCTTGCACACTATGTCCGCGCTGTACAGGAGCCTTCCACCTGTGCCGTCCAGGCACCTGAAACATGACTTCAACACGCCAAATGTGTCTTCTATGATGACCATGGTGCACGCATTGTACTGCCTCTGGGCGGGTGTGGCCGGGCCTCCGAGGGGTGTCATCATCCAAGGGCAGAGTGCATATCCTTGATCCCCTGTGACAGTGCAAGGAGAGAAGAGTCAATACTTGGTTCGACAGAATGTGATGGCAGGTCCACCAATCCAGTGGGGCCTGTGCTGGCTGTGTGTGGGGTGAGTGTTAGCCAGCACGCAGGGAGTAGCTGATGCTGGCAACTACACCACCAGTCATCAGGCACTCAGACATGCAATGTCAGAACTACAAGGGGGGATGACATGAGTCGCACAGGGCTAGTGGCCCCGGATACACAGCGGGCGACACAGGCCCACCGCCAAGGGACACTGACCTGTGGGAGACTGTGGTAGGGTCATGTGGGCAGAGCAGTGCCTCAAATGTGTTATGGCTGCATTCTGCATCTCCACACGTTCAACTGTTGTGCGGCTGTGGTGCCATGAAATGTCTGTATTGGGTGCAGGGGTAGCCCAGGATGACTATGGAGTGGTGTGGTCGTGTCTGGTAGGTGGTTGTGTAGTTTCACATGTTGAATGTGGTTTGGTCACGTGTGCATCCCCACAGTTGTGCTTTGTGCGTTGGTGGTTTTGGGATGTGTGGTGTGTTGATCTGGTACTTACCAACGAGCAGTCCAGTTCCATATGTGCCATCTTGGAAGCGCTGGTTGATGATGGACTGTCGGAAGTTGAAGGAATCATGCACACTGTCCGGGTAGTTGGCGACAACATTGGTGAAGAGTCCCCGGTGGTCCATTATTGCCTGCACATTGATGGAATGTGAGTGCTTTCTGTTGCTGTAGTGGTGTGCAGTATCCGCAGGGGGCACAAGTGGGACATGTGTGCAGGCGATTGCTCCCAACACTGCCGTAAATCCGGCTATGGCATAGAAGCCTTGCTTGGTCTCCTGCTGTTCCTGCGCAGTGTTGGGGAAGTGAAGGTACTGGGGTATGACGCTGAGGATGGCATCCAGGACAGGAGTGATGAACTTGGATAGGGCTGGCTGTGAGACCCCTCCGACTCTGGCAGTTGTTGGTTGGAAGGTACCAGAGGCCAACAGGTGCAGCACAGCCAGCAGCTTTGTCTGTGGAGGGATGTTGGTTCTCCGCTGTGTTGGGACCGTCAGCCTGTGGGCGATGTGGGTCATGATGCGGAGAACGATTGTCCTTTTGAGCCTATAGTGGGCAATGACTTCCGCGGGTGTTAGGTCTGTGAGAGTGGTGCATTTTCAGTAGGTCCGCTGTCTTACTCTGCGCTGCCTCTGTGGTGGTCCTGGGGGTGGTGGCAGTCCTGGGGGTGGTGGCGAAGGGTGTTGCGGCCCTGCAGGGGCTCCGAGCTTCATGATGAGTAGCTCCATGGCTTAGTTTGTTCTTCAAGTGTGACTGTGTGCGGGGCTCCGTTGCCTACTGCAGGTAGTTGTCCGTCTTTACACCTGCTTGAGACAGGTGTTAAATACCTGCGGCCACCGCAGCTTATCGCCTGTTTTTTATTCGCTTCCTGGATCTGTCAGTTCGTTGTGAAAGTGGTGTTGTTGTTTTTTCGTGTGTTTTTGCACGGGAACGCCTACTCTGCATCTCATTAGGGTTAGTTGGTGGTGTCCGCCTTTGTGTTAGGTTTTGGGTCAGATATCACAGGAATACTGACAATGTCTGCTGTTTGCACCAGCTTATGAAAGGGGTGTTGGTGCTATCTCCGCTTTTGATGTGTTAAGGTGGTAAGTTCTTGAGAATATGCCACTGAGTTTTTTGAAATAACAAGAGCAACCCATATGTCCTTGCGAACTGGGTATTGCTAATAAGCAAAAAAACAATATTCAAATCAAAAACAAAGACAAGGGATATATGAGGAAACCTTAATTGGATTCAGCTTAACAGTATTCCATAGGTATAAAAGCCCACAAGACAATATATCTCAGTTGCTCTCAATTCAGCCGAAGTGAGTGTAATTTATTTTGTAATCATAGCCATCAAAGGTAGTATGGTAGTCTCGGTCGGTCTTTGTTTTTTTCTTTTTCAAATGTGTCTTTTTATTAAGCATCAAACAAGTCCAGATACAAAAGATGGTCACCACAAGGGTGCAAGGGGGCGGGCAATTGACGGGGTTGCAACACAGATAGCTATAATTGGTTCAACTTAGCATAATCCCCATTCCAGCCACACCCCAGCACCTAGCATGTGATGCCAATTTTAACGAACATGTAACAGCCCCCCAAAACTAACAGAGACCTCCCCCCTCCTATTTCGGTGGTGACTACACAATAATGAAAACAATATGTTTGTTTTTGATCACTTCAAGCGAGTCACACTTTCTTGCAGAGTGCATATTGTCTTGGACAAAAGAGTTCCTTGTGAACATTGTTCTTTGCTTGTTAGCCTTCCCAATTGAGGGCACCCTTTCCCTGGGCCAATTTAAATCTTTCCCAGACCATTATATGAAGAAAAAAAAGGGTGCGAAAACACTCCCTATGAGAGCCCTCTTGAAAAACCTATTTTGTCTGTAATGTATGTATGTGTTCTTGTAAAGCGCACTGCTGCCCTGAGGCGTCGTGGCGCTGTAGACCGCTGGGGAACCCATCCTGGCTTTCCCTGTGAGATGGTCCCTACTGGGTATCTCTAAGGTGAAACCAGGCATCCCCGGCGAATGTGGGGGGCCGTTGTAGAGATGAGGCAAGCTGATGCCCAGAGTTGCCGAGTGTGGTTTCTGACTAGAGTAGGCACCGAGGTGAGAATTGTCGAGTCCGCTGACCCTGGTCCACGACCCTGTACAAGCCCCCGTAGTGCATAGCAAACCCTTGCAGAAGTATCAAGATGTCATCTCCCAAGGATGAGAAGTAGGGGCCTCTCAACCCCACTGATTCCATCATCTGAAGGACTCACTGGATTCCATGCTCTGGTTAAGTCCATCAAACCCACCTGAAGTGATCCAGTTTAGCTTTAGTATGTTTCCCAAGTCACAAGTGTAGAGCGAGGCGCTGCTCTGCGGTGCCCAGCCCCTGCTGAAAACTATGTTAGATCTCAGAAAGGGACCCACTCTCCTCCGCCCAAGCCTTCAGCCAAACAATAAGACTCTTCCCAATATTCTCAGTGTTGAGTCGAGAAGGGATATCGGACGGTAACAACTAGTGAGGTTCTCGTCGCCCTTTTTAAACATGGGGATGATATTTTCCTCCATCTTGGGTGGAGAAGTAGGGCCTCTCATTATGGTTCGGATCACACTTTTCAACAGTGAGTTCCAGAGAGAGACACTGGCTTTAAAAAGATCAATTGGAACTCCACCGGGTCCTGGGGCCTTGCCCAAACGACGAATCCATAAGGCGCTGGACACCTCCTGAACCCGAATAGATTCAGAGGAGTGCCAGCCAACTCTTCCCGAGATTCCTTTACGCCCTGACTATCTCTTGGGTTAAACACCTGTGCAAAGTGTTCCACCCTTTTATCAGCAGGTATTACAGTCAGTACCACAGGAATCATGCCGCATGAGAGGGTCAAACTATGCGGCACGATTGAGTAAATTATGCGTCAAGAAAAGGCAAATTATGCAACAGAATGCGGCACATTTTGTAATAGTATTACTTCATTATTTCATCCTTTTTAAACTTGGTAACGCTATCTGAGTTTTGGCTGCATCGCGTCACTACCAATTTAATATCCAAATATAGCAATAACCAACCAAAAGATGACCAGTCCAGCTTTGCAAAGTGTCTTCCACGGCACAGCAACACGTGTCACTGCATTTTTAGTAACCTTTGAACTGTTTCAGCTAGAAACACATTTTTTTTTGTTAAAATCTGCAGATTGTGCAGGGGATGCTGGATTACGTGGCAAATGTGGCAAATCTATAATTATGTGAAAATCTCCATGGCCATCCAATCGCATAATTCCAGTGGCCCTGATTATAGCGCCTTGAGACCTCTTTTGGTGATAAGTGCGCTATATAAAAGCATTTGACATTGACATTGACATTGGCATAGTGTACATAGTGTTGTCATTAAAACATGGTGCGTTTACTTCCCTCTTGAAAGCTCCACAGTCCTTACGACTGTGAGCAGCTTCAAGCTCTTCCCGTGCTGTTGCTCTGATCTCATCCTTCCCCTCACTTATTGAATTATAATAATGCAGCTGCATTCTCTCATTCCACCCTTCGATCGTGCTTCCTTTTCAAGAGTAGTGAAAAGTTATTTGTGAGCAGTGGAGCAAGCGCGATAAAACCAACCACTTCTCTCTTCCCTTTGTTGATGGATCGTAAGAGCCAGGGCCTGTTTGGATCTTGGCAGACGGGATACTCTGTCACAACGGTGACTGATATCCCATCAGCCGAACTGTAAATCCTATTGGATATAATGGGATTTATATTTCGGCTGATGGGATATCCGTCCCCTTTGTGGTCCCCGTTCACTCGAACAGCCAGGACTGGAGTCCTTTCCTGAATACCCAGCGCGATGGGGTGGTCTCGAGGTGCAGGGGAGGTCGTTCCAAGCTTTGCCCGCCATTTGTGAGAAGGAGCGTCCTCCGCTGTTGCATCGGTGGATCCAGGGGGTGTCTCCAAGGTAGAGGGAGGCGGATTGCAGGTGTCTGGTCGGTTGGTGGAAGGTCATTCGTTTGTTGTTGTATGCTGGACCTTCGTTGTGCAGGGCTTCGTACATGTGGATCAACATCGCATCTCTTCTGGATCGGGAGTCAGTGTAGCTTCTTGAGGTGGGATCTGATGTGGGTTTTTCGGGGGAGGTCAAGGAGGAGTCTGGCTGCTGAGTTTTGGATTGTCTGTAATCTCTTCAGGAGGCGTGCGGTGATTCCTATGTACACAAAACATTAACATGAAAATATTCTGTATTTCATGTTTCTAGACAAGAAATCAAGTCATAAAAGTTAGTGAAAGATAACCAATCTCGATTGTCCACTTTTGAATGCAAACCAGCGATATTTGCCCCAAAGTGCATCCTTCATTACAGCGGGAGCAGCATCACAAGTACGCGTACCATTATTTTTGGTGTTCACTCCTTCCGCCCCCCATAAGAAATCACACACCCTCTCATTAGCATCTGTGGAGGGTCAGTTTATTTCATGTACGTCTTGGAGAGGTTCAAAGGCATCAGTACGGGGAATATTAAAACTCACAGGTGGACTATTCGAGCCGGGGATGGATGACCTTACCTCGTGGGAACTTATCATGCCCCTTGAAGGTGACTTGTAAAAGAGGCTGCACAGCTTAGTCCTCCGAGGAGTAGAGCCCAAGTAGAGTGCCCTGTACAATAAATTACCAAGCAGGTTAAGGTTTTTAAAATTTACAAACAACAAAAGGAGGTCCATGGGAATATTTGGATACCCTCGACATTGTGAGTAAAATGATGAGAGGATTAATGGATCGTTAGTGCCCGCTATACTAACGATTTCCATTACCATTGCGCGAGTGACTGATACTACATTTCCCTATTGCCCTCCTGGGCGCAAGAAGATGGCGCTGCAGCAACACACCAACCAGGGAACTCGCCAAATAGACCGCCTCCTGTCCGCCGGGTACCTCCCACAGACAGCCCAGAAGGACGTCTGGAGTACCGACGGACAGGTAGGCAGGCTGGCGATTGTGAAAGGCATGTAGTTACAATTGTAGTCCTACGATGTTGTTACAAGTACTAGAATGGCGGGATTTATACCGCTAGTATGGCCGAGTGGGGTAGACTTCCCTCCCGGCATCGCGGAAAGTTATAAGCTGAATGCGTGGACGAGTGAGCATGTGTCCAACTGGGGTCAGATCTAAGCGTAGGACACAGTACATTAGTCTCGAAGGTACTATAACCATGATAACCGGATCGTGCACTATTCAACTCCCAACTTAGTATAACTCAACCTTACAATCGGAAAGTGCATTCCTTAACGTAAAACTTAGTACAACCTTGCACTACCGTTACGAGTGTTTAGAAGCACGATGCGCGAATTAGTGAGCGATTGACACACAAAAGCTTGATTCTGATACAAAACACTTTACACCTATGTAGGACCATCGCTCCAATCTACATATCATGTAATCAGAATCGGAGAGTATACCGGTCAAGGGACATAACACTTACGGTGCATCGTCTTCATTCGAAATAGACGTTCAATGAAGATTGAATTAGTCACTGACACACCTATAGAATGAGGAAACTCGTTCTGAAGTTCTCTTGGGTTAAAAACTCCCCCACTACATCAGGGGTTGTCTTAAAGGTTAATTAATACACATTACAACTATGGAAAGAGATAAGGAGTTAACTATACACTACTAGCCTAGGTTAGGCGGTTAGTGTACTTGTATTTTTGTTTCTGAATAGCGAAGTGTTTCCTCTGATGATTTTCATTTGTTTGGCTTGAATACAGAGCGGGGCTCCATATTACCTGAGTTGTGGCCAGGTGAGGGGGGGCAACATTCTCCTGCAAATTGGGTGAGTGTCAAGAAATGTATATGTTCATAAAGCACATATTACAATGAGATATGCAGTTCATCTAGCTCTCATGTAAGACCAATATTTGACTACATGATGTTTTGCAGTTTGTGTTCTGACTGGACATATAAATCCAGCAGTTGTTTTCAGAAATGGCATTTACACTAATGGCTTGTGCATTTCTTTTCTTTATTCAATATGGATGTGTATCTTTCCATCTGATGTACTCCGGATTTCAAATACAGGAGATGTTCAGGTGATATTCATTTGATTTATCACATTATGTTTTTATTTTGATTCACGTCATTACACCGAGCAGTAGCATAATAGGTCCTGAGGAAGCAGCAAGGTGACCTATGGGCACTTGAATCGTCTGCAGAAACATGTCGACCATTTAACTATCTGTGTAGTTATTTGTTGAGGCTACACTTTTGCACTGGTTTTAATATTGAGAAGAAGGAGGTGTCCATTAAACATATTTTCCTCCTTTCCACTCAATTTTATATCGAGCACCTTATTCACTTTTGGTTTATTACATTGAGTACTGCTTTTTCATACATCCCCCTGATATCCTATATTGTTTACATCACCGCTTGTTTGGAACAATAGGCAGATTTGGTGGAGTTTGGCCTAATCAGGCACTGGGCATTCGTTCTCCCATGTGCATCCTAATAGTTCCCAAATGATGTAGGGCGGTACAGGGTGGAAGTCTGATGGGATCTCAGGAAGCACCTTGTGAGACCCAGCTGTAGATTTTGTCATCCATTGATCACTACTTATGGTTTAGATACACACATCCTTCTGTTTCTTGACCCATCGCTACTTTTAGGTTGGTATTCTTTTAAAATTTATGACCACACAATCCCCTGGGGAAGTTTTAGCCAATCAAGAGAACCCTTCTGGCCATAGTGAACTCATCACAGAGGTCTCGAGCCAGTCTCAATACTTTTTAAGCCAGCGTGCTGGCTTACGCCTTAATTTGGCCCAGCTCTCCTTGTGACTTTCAACCAGAAGTGGTTCTTTTAACATAAGGAACAAGCCCCAGGCACAGCCCTCCTTGTGCTGCTGCACCGCTTTGTTTTTATGTGCCTCGCTTTTACTGCTTTCTCCTTCCGCTTCCCCGTAATTCTGGGTGCTTTCTCCTCCTGTTGGCTGATTTTTTACTGCAAAAATTGATTTTCTAATGGAGAGAGCACCCGAAGCAGCTACCAACTCCAACGCCTTGAGACCCTCAGGGTGATTTGCTGCACTTGATAAATCCTGATTGGTCAAATCCTGATTGACATAAGGGGAACTTTTGGGGGAGGAGGGGGCCATTGCAAGTTGGTCATAGGCTCTTTCTGGGATGAATACTGACTACAGGCTGGCCGTTTCGATTTTGTGGCAGGACAGGAGGCTAACATTATGCATCACCTTTTACTACAGACTGCTCGGTTGGATTGGCAAGAAAATTTCCCTTGGATACGGAATGCGGCTCGGTAAGCAATGGGGATTTATAATGGTTTGCCCATCACTAGGACCTGAAGCCAAATGAGGCAGCGATTCAGGGCTCCTTCTCCCTCCCCTCAAGCCTTGTGAGCCCCCCTCTGTGTATTGGCTCTAGTTCCTAATAGAGTATGGGGCATATCTACAAGGAAGTGCCGCAGCGTGGAACAGCAAGGCCTTTGGCTGCGCCAAGCTGCGGCACTTCTGAAGCACTGGGATGTTACATATTTACAACAATATATAGCATCTTTGTGCTTCCCCTGCGCAGGCGCACAAACTGCAGCCATGCGCCGGCGCAGTCACCCTTGCACCATGGTGCAAGGATGCCTGCATCGTAGGGAGATAGATTTTGTGCAGGAAGGGGCACCTTCCTGCACAAACAATCACTACAGGCATTTTCCTCTTTCAATGCGTGCTGCAGAATGCAGCACGCATTGAAAGAGGAAAAAACTAGGCGCCTCACTACGCCACCTCAATAGTGGTGTAGCATTCAGAGGCATCTCCAGATTTACTCGTAAATCTGGAGATGTGTCTTGTTCCATGGGTGTTGCGTGGGAACACCCACAGCAATACCCATGGAATGCCCCTTCCACGCACTGTGCTGCGTGTGAAGGGGCCGTATTTACAAGGAGAAGAAAAGTCACGCAGGGTGGCTTTTCCTCTCCTTGTAAATAATGAGGAGCCCCCTGCGCCACCAGTACGTCACAAAAAGTGGCGCACTGGTGGCACAGGGGGCTTATAAATCTGCCCCTATGTGTTTAGAGCAAAGACACCAAGACATTTAACTTGTCCACAATTGAGGACAAAGAATCCCGTAGCAAAGCTTCAACCTTCGACAATGAGTTTCTAAGATATCACGCTAACTCACTTCCAGGGTCTTATGGTTCTGAGATTGTATCTGCAATTAGGTGGGATTTTGACGTACTTGACACTTTTGAGGTAGAAATCTGATCAGGTTTAACCTTTTTCTCTGACTCCCTGTTAATTGACACCATTTACTTTCTTTTTGGTGAGGGAGTTCAGAAGGGCCCTGTGTGAGTAATTATCAATAATGACTTGGGGGTAATCATTTAAGACACATGGGTTAATGCTGGGTTTTGGGGCCGGTCTAGGGCCAATGACGACTGTAACACTAGACTCGGGGCCAGTGGGGGAGCTGGACCTATCCTGTACTGAGCTGGGCTTATCATTCAGTCCATTATACAACTCTCGGCTGACTATGGAGAGCCGTTCTTCAACTTGTCCACACCCTAACTGCTGTGTTCCTCACCCTTTATTAACAGGCACTTTCCCCTTACTCATTTTAAACAGAAATGAAGCCTAACCAAATATAGGAGAAAGGCGGCAAGAGAGGTGGCCCGGCTTTGTCTCTACCAGTCCCTGATGGGCTCAGATGGGCCCGCTCTTGCCTGGTCTTCACCCTAACACACGTCTGGGCATGTCCCGCGCTGTGGGCTTCAGGTGCCCACATGAATCTCCTTCTCTCCTCTTCCTGCCTTTTGCACCAGCAGCGTTATGGACCTTGAGGTCCAGTCCCCACAGAAAACAGTGGGAGAAGGAATGTTGACTATTCAAATATAGTAATTGAGGAAAGTTTTAGTGGTGTCCGTGAGTCATGATCACTGTTAAAGAAATGTCTTGTCTTTTGTAGTTGATCACTAGCTGCAGGGGGACTTTTTAAAGTTTTCCAGCTTTTTGCCATTTTTGCCTTTACCTACTGTTAGAAATGGGGGTCTCTAGTTGGCAGATGCATTTGTTCAAGTAGGGACCATTCTTCCTTGTCAGGATAAGGGAGTTACACTAAAATATTTCCTGCTCACCCCCTTGGTAGCTTGGCACGAGCAGTCAAGCTTATTTCAGAGGCAGTGTGTACAGTATTTGCACATAACCAACAGTAATACTGTGAAGGCGCTACAAAAAGACCCAACACTTGTTTAGAAAAATATCTAATATTTTTATATATCCAAAACAAGACCAAAAATGATATAAATCCACCATACTGTTCCCAGAAATATTAAATATTCACAACAGACTTGAAATACAGTTCCTTGAGGTCAATAGCTCCACCTGGGGCTATTACGGCGCCGTGAGCAACAAATCCAAACAGTTCTGGCTGACTGTGGCGTTGCAGGCCAGCTACGGTGTCGGGAAGACCCACAAAACAGTACCTTTAGAAATGAAGGATGTCGGCGACCTCTCGATGAGCTCTGTAAGGCCGGTGTCCGCAGGCGTTGGTTCCGGAGGTCTGTGCAGGAGTCATTAGGCCCTTGAAGTCACATGCGTTGCAGATCTAACTCCTCGCGGTTGTAGTTGGGAGCGCTGGCATCGGGTGCTGCAGTGCGAAGTGCAGCGGTACGGTGTGTGGTGCCCGCAGGTCACGATGCAGGCAGCGGCTTGGTGACGGTCATCCAGAGCCGTCGGTGAGACCAGGGCTGTGGTCGGAAGTGATGTGGTGCTCGTCGCTGTGCTGGCAGGTCACGGTGCAAGCAGCAATGTCCTTGTTGCTGAAGCGCTGTCGTCGGTTGACGAACTGGAGTCGATGGTGCCGGCATCGATAGGCCAAGGCAGCGGTGCGGCAAGAGGAAGGTGCATTGTGTAACTTACGAGTTGTGCCCTCGAACCATGGTGCAAGCAGCGTGGTCGATGTCGACATGGAGCAGCGTCATTGGGGATAACAAGGTGGTGTTGTGAAGTGAGGTGGTTCAAAGCTCGGTTCCTTTAGGTCGCGGTGCAAGTAGCAGTTCGGTGGGGGCATCAGGCGTCATCGTTGGTGAGACCAGGATGGCAGTGAGGCATGCGGCGGTGCCCTCTGCGGTACCTTCAGGACAACAAGTAGGCAGCCGCGTTGTAGGCGGCTAAGGGTTGCTTTTTCTTCTGTTACAGCACAAAACATACAGTCCCCAGTGCTGATGGCAGAAGAACTTGAAGTCTTTGCTGTTCTCGAGACTTCTTGAACACTGGGCAAGCTCTTCCTCAAGCCCTTGGAGAAGCGCACAAAAAGGAAGTTGCAGAAAGTTCAGTCCAGTCCTTTCACTGCCCAAGACAGAAGCAGCCACTGCAGACCGACACAGCAAAGTAGTAGTTCCTCATGACAGCTTCTCCAGCTCTTCTTCTTGGTAGTATTCTTGGTTCAAATGTGTTCTAAAGTTTTGTGGTCTGGGCCCCAGTACTTATACCCAAAATTGGTGGCAGAGAAGCCCTGTGCCCAGCCAGAACAGTTTTGCCCTCTCAGTGTAGCTGCCCAGCAGGAGGCGGAGGCAGCATTGTTTCTGGCAGACCAGGCCCATTCAGGTGTGAAATAATCTCCTCTCCCTGCTCTACATCCAGATCAGGTCTATTCAGGTGCTGGTGAAAACTCCCCCCACTACTCAGAATGCAGCCCAGGGCTATTCAGCTCATCAGACTCTCTGGAACCACTGCACCTCCCCAGCCCCTGTCACCCCAAAGCCAGACAGTGAATACACATCCTAGCAGAGGCACACTGGATGGCTAAGCAAGAAAATACCTACTTTCTAAAAGTGGTATTATCAAACACAGAATGTAAAAACCACCTTCACTAAAAGATGCATTCTAACATCCTGAGTTCAAGCATACTAAACGTTATTTTCCTACCCAGTTTCCAGGCATAGTTATGTTTATAAGATGTTATAAGTAAACTTCCCATTCTATCCTAGAGGAACAGGTAGCCTTACAATAGTGAAAAACGAAATTGGCAGTATTTCACTATAAGGACATGTCACACACACCAAGGGATCTATGATGTTACAACGCGTTATTTTACAACGCAGGCTGTAACATCGCAACTTTTACAACGCAGGTTCCATTAGATCGGATGCCATTACAACGCAGGACATTACATAGCAGATGCTATTACAACGCATACCATTACATCGTAAGTATAGGTAAGTATATCTTTTTAAAAAAAATGTAAATAAGTTAATTTAATTAATTTAATTTAACTAATATAATGAAATTAATTTTAAAATTGTAATTAATGTAATTTATTTAAATACGTTTAATTTAACTAAAAATTGGAATTAATGTAATTTAATTATTTTAATATAATGTTATTAATTTAATTTAATAAATTTTATAAAAGTAATTATTTTAATATAATTAATTTAATTTTATTAATATAATTGAATAAATCTTAAAATTGTAATTAATATAATTTAATAAATTTAATTAAATTTAATTAATTTAATTAATTTAATTTAATTAAAGTCATACTTTAAAAAAAACCTAAAAATACCCCTGTACCCCAAAACCCAAACCCAGCCCTAAACCCTAAAAATACCCCTGTACCTCAAAACCCAAACCCAGCCCTAAAACCTAAAAATACCCCTATACCTCAAAACCCAGCCCTAAAACCTAAAAATACCCCTGTACCCCAAAACCCAAACCCAGCCCTGAAACCTAAAAATACCCCTGTACCCCAAAACCCAAACCCAGCCCTGAAACCTAAAAATACCCCTGTACCCCAAAACCCAAACCCAGCCCTGAAACCTAAAAATACCCCTGTACGCCAAAACCCAAACCCAGCCCTAAAACCTAAAAATACCCCTGTACCCCAAAACCTAAACCCAGCCCTAAAACCTAAAAATACCCCTGCACCCCAAAACCCAAACCCAGCCCTAAATTCAAAAAATACCCCTTTACCCCAAAACCCAAACCCAGCCCTAAAACCTAAAAATACCCCTGTACCCCAAAACCCAAACCCAGCCCTGAAACCTAAAAATACCCCTGTACCCCAAAACCCAAACCCAGCCCTGAAACCTAAAAATACCCCTGTACCCCAAAACCCAAACCCAGCCCTAAAACCTAAAAATACCCCTGTACCCCAAAACCCAAACCCAGCCCTAAAACCTAAAAATACCCCTGTACCCCAAAACCCAAACCCAGCCCTAAAACCTAAAAATACCCCTGTACCCCAAAACCCAAACCCAGCCCTAAAACCTAAAAATACCCCTGTACCCCAAAACCCAAACCCAGCCCTAAAACCTAAAAATACCCAAACACCCCAAAACATATACCTCAGTACCCCAAAACATATACTCCTATACTCATACTTATTTTAAAAAATACTTAAATTAATATATTTAATTGATAATATTAAAAAACATAAATAAATATATTTATTTTAATTAATATTAATTAAATTAATTTAATAATATTAAATAAAATTAAAAAAATATATATATACTTACCAATACTTACGATGTAATGGTATGCGTTGTAATAGCATCTGCTATGTAATGTCCTGCGTTGTAATGGCATCCGATGTAATGGAACCAGCGTTGTAAAAGCTGCGTTGTAACAGCACTACGATGTAAAAGTTGCGATGTAACAGTAACATACCACACCAAGGCATGTCCTACCTTTCACATACACTGCACCCTGCCAACAGGGGTACCTTGGGCCTACGTTAGGGGTGACAAATATGTAAGAAAGGGAAAGGGTGGGGTCTGGAAAGTGGGTGCACTTTTCTGGTTGACATGGCAGTACTAAACTGCAGTGGCAGATCTGAGTTACATTTACAGGCTGCTTATTTGGGTGGCACAATCAGTGCTGCAGGCCCACCAGCAGCATTTAATTTACAGGCCTTGTACACACCTGGTGCACAGTATTAGGGACTAACTAGTGAATCAAATATGCCATATCATGGAAACACCAATCCATAATACAATTTACACCGAGAGCATATGCACTTTAGCACTGAATAGCAGTAGTAAAGTGTCCAGAGTCCTAAAACCAACAAAATGGGTCAGGAAGAAATAGGAGGAAGAAGCTAAAGGTTTAGGGATAACCCTGCAAAAAAGGGCCATTTCCAACACCGACTCACTTTGCCAGACAGCCTGCATTTCTCGATCTCAACCACGAATTTTGGAACACTGACTAGTGCATTGATAATTTTAGATAATATGTCACTTTATATTGAGTATTGATCTGTGAATAGAAATCTCTCTCCATGGAGACTGCACTTAGGTTTAACGCTTCTGAAGATATTGAATGCGTTCCAAAAGTAAAATAGCTTGATCTTACCGTTGAAGGATCATCCTAGGTGTTCTTTCCAACAGGTGTGTCCAGCTATCACTCTTCTGGCACCACTATTTGCTATGAGAAAATAAAGGGAAAAAAATGCAAATTAGCCAACGAGACGCTAAGCATGTCCATATTATGCAGAAGGAAAATGTAATTTGTCAACAGAAGCAGGAGAAAATGGGGAACTCAGCCATTGCCTGTAACACACCTTCGTTCTCTATCTCTCTCTCTAACCCACTCTCTCTCTCTACACATATATATATATATATATATATATATATATATATATATATATATATATATATATATATATATATATACACATACATACACATACATACATATATATATATATATATATATAAATATATATATATATATATATATATATATATATATATATATATATATATATATATATATATATATATATATATATATATATATATATATATATATATATATATATATATATATATATATATATATAACCTACTGGCGGTATATATAGTTAGGATTTTTTCTCTATGGGATTTTTGAAAATTCTATGTCTAATAACTTTGGCGTTTGTGGACGGAATTGGCTGAAATTTTCAGGAAAATGGAACATTTTGTTTCTGAGCAGCCCCTGAAAATTTGGGGGGGTTTCATCAAGGGGGGGCCGAGAAAAAAGGGGGGTCCCAAAACGCTTTTTTCCCATGTTAATTTCCATAGGGCGGTTGGCCTCTTTTTTAGCTCGAACGGCTGAATGGATTTGCACGAAACTTGGCAAAATTGTAGGGACTATTAGCCCGATGTGCCTTTGCTAGGTCTCAATATATGTGCTCCAGTGGATTTTGAGTAATTTAGGTTCAAAAAAAGATATATATCTGGGCGGAGCCTAACCACACATCTGATCTGATTGGCTGTCAGCACTTCATCCAAGAAGTGTTGGCAGCCATCTTGGGACCAATATACATGATAGCACCTCATTAAAAAGCATTGTAGTTAATAGAGGGTTTTAGGACTTTAGTTACATTATAAATCATTTGTTGATGGTACCATACTCGTTTTAGGAATTGTGGTGGGTTCTAAGGTGATTTTACCATGTGAAAAAACCTTCTGCTGTGATATCATGAATATTGTTTGAAAGAAAACTAATATCTCATGATTTTCCCACAGTGGTTTGGAAGGGGATCTATAAGCTAAACTGAAAGCATATTTTCTGTAAATTCACATTATCTTTCTCAGTCATGTGAAAATGAAGTCTGACATTCTCAGTAAAACATGTACATCCAACAAGGACAGAGACTGTCAGTTGATTCCTTTGTGTTCTACTGCAGCCTCCTAGAGTGTTCTAAAGAACAACTAGAGCGCTAATAGTCCTACTTATTACAAAGGTATGGCACACCTGAAGCCATCTTGATTGGAATAAAGTGGTAACTCTTAAAACATTTAACTTAAAAAGAAACAACATGAGGGGTATATTTTGCCATAGAAAGTATGATTAGTGCTGCAGAATGAAAAATTAGGGCACATTTTGAGTGACTTCTCAAATCCTTTTCTATTTCATTAAAACATTCTGACATGCAGTCTCCCAAAATGGCCACCAGAGACAAAAGAGCCCAAATGTAGCCCAAATATCACCCAGATGTAGCCCAAGTATAGCCCAATGACAGAATGTCCCAGAGTGTTCTAAAGAACAACTAGAGCGCTAACAGTCCTACTTATTACAAAGGTATGGCACACCTGAAGCCATCTTGATTGGAATAAAGTGGTAACTCTTAAAACATTTAATTTAAAAAGAAACAACATGAGGGGGTATATTTTGCCATAGAAAGTATGATTAGTGCTGCAGAATGAAAAATTAGGGCACATTTTGAGTGACTTCTCAAATCCTTTTCTATTTCATTAAAACATTCTGACATGCAGTCTCCCAAAATGGCCACCAGAGACAAAAGAGCCCAAATGTAGCCCAAATATCACCCAGATGTAGCCCAAGTATAGCCCAATGACAGAATGTCCCAGAGTGTTCTAAAGAACAACTAGAGCGCTAACAGTCCTTATTACAAAGGTATAGCACACCTGGAGCCATCGTGATGGGAATAAAGTGGTAACTCTTAAAACATTTCATTTAAAAAGGAACAAAATGAGGGAGTATATTATGCAATAGAAGGTATTATTAGTGCTGCAGAAAGAAAAATGAGGGCACATTTTGAGTGACTTTTCAAATCCTCTTCTATTTCATTAAAAAATTCTGACATGCAGTCTTCCAAAATGGCCACCAGAGACAAAAGAGCCCAAATGTAGCCCAAATATCACCCAGATGTAGCCCAAGTATAGCCCAATGACAGAATGTCCCAGAGTGTTCTAAAGAACAACTAGAGCGCTAACATTCCTACTTATTACAAAGGTATGGCACACCTGAAGCCATCTTGATTGGAATAAAGTGGTAACTCTTAAAACATTTAATTTAAAAAGGAACAAAATGAGGGGGTATATTTTGCCATATGAATTATGATTAGTGCTGCAGAAAGAAAAATTAGGGCACATTTTGAGTGACTTCTCAAACCCTCTTCAATTTCATTAAACAATTCTGACATACAGTCTCCCAAGATGGCCACCAGAGACAAAAGAGCCTAAATGTAGCCCAAATATCACCCAGAGGTACCCCAAGTATAGCCCAATGACAGAATGTCCCAGAGTGTTCTAAAGAACAACTAGAGCGCTAACAGTCTTACTTATGACAAAAGTATGGCACACCAGAAGCCATCTTGATTGGAATGAAGTGGTAAGTCTGAAAACACTCAATTTAAAAAGGAACAACATGAGGGGGTTAATTTTGCCATAGAAAGTATGATTAGTGCTTCAGAAAGAAAAATTAGGGATCATTTTGAGTGACTTCTCAAATCCTCTTCTATTTCATTAAAAAAATTCTGACATGCAGACTGAAACATGCAAATTGAATACCAGCAGCAGACGTCCCTGGTGAGCAGTAGCTTTACTACAGTGATCTAATGTGCAACTAGAGTGCTAACATTCAGAATTTATGGCAAATGTGTGACACATCTGAATGCCTTCTTGATGGAACCAAAGTAAACAAGCATTGAAAATGCAATAGATCTCGCCCTCGTTTAAGTTAAAGCCATTCTGTTTGTAATGAGGTGGCTTTTTAGCTTTGCTTTTATTAGTGTTTTTTCAACTTTCATGTAAATAACATGCATCTGTATGCATATAAGTATATATATGCATGCATTTATGTTTGTATTTATATAGATATACAGATGATATATGTTTATATATGTATGTATATATATATATATATATATTCACTGAAAAAACCATAGGCTATAGACCATATATAGTTAGGAATTAGCATTTACAAAACCTTGAAAATTCACTGAAAAAACAATAGGTTATAGACCATATATAGTTAGGAATTAGCATTTACAAAACCTTGAAAATTCACTGAAAAAACCATAGGTTATAGACCATATATAGTTATGAATTCGCATTTACAAAACCTTATTTTACTCACACAAAACCATTGAAATTCCATATATAGTTAGTTGCACTAACTATATATCGCGCACCCGCAATCCACTGCTGATGATGTCACATATTACATCATTCATGACATGGTCAGTGACATCACTGATGACATCACTGATGACATCTCAAATGACATCACTGATGACAACATCCAGTGACTGTATGTTTCTGTAAAGTTAAAATATGTCTTACATATTGAAGAATGAGTGGATGTATAAGTGTCTGGATGAAGGATTTAGTAGGTGCATGACTGACTGTATGAGTGAGTGATTAAATGTGTCTCACTGAGTGCATGGGTTAGTGACTAAACTGTCTTAATTTGTGCATCATTATGTCTGTTGTTCTGTAAACTGTTGCATGTGTTGATAAGTAGCTATATGAGTAACTATATGGGTTATTGATTGGTTGCCCAAGTATTTGTATGGGAGACTGAGTGTGTGTGGGTGGCTGGGAGGTGTATGACTCTGTGCATAGATGTGTGCGCAGTTGATTCACTAGATGTATGGTTTCAAAAGTGCATGTGGAAACAGCTGTATGGGCGGTTGACTGTGTGCATGAGTTTATTGGTGAGTGAATGGATATCTCAGTGCTACATGTCAAAGTAAGTACATATGTAAAACACAGTACATGTGAGAGTTGACATATATAAATAACTGTGCATAAGAGCCAGTGAATGTGTGAGTGGCTGTATGGATCATTGTGAACTTGTATCAGGGATTGCATAAGAGAGTAAATATGTGTTAGTTTATGTTTGAATAAGTAAAGTTTGTATAACTGTATAGTTGAGGAAATGGAGCTGTGATTGATTCTTTGCATGACTGACTAGGTGTGTGAGTAACTCCATGGATGAGTGACAGTCTGTGAGTGTCTGTTTACACTGATTGTATCTAAGGTTATATTAGAGTCTGAAGAGGTTCATCGTATTATCACATGAATGATATCATCAGTGATGTGATCAGTAATGTCAAATGAGATGTCATCAGTGACGTCATTTGAGATGTCATCAGTGATGTCATTTGAGATGTCATCAGTGATGTCATCAGTGATGTCACTGACCATGTCATGAATGATGTAATATGTGACATCATCAGCAGTGGATTGCGGGTGCGCGATATATAGTTAGTGCAACTAACTATATATGGAATTTCAATGGTTTTGTGTGAGTAAAATAAGGTTTTGTAAATGCGAATTCATAACTATATATGGTCTATAACCTATGTTTTTTTCAGTGAATTTTCAAGGTTTTGTAAATGCTAATTCCTAACTATATATGGTCTATAACCTATGGTTTTTTCAGTGAATATATATATATATATATATATATATATATATATATATATATATATATATATATATATATATATATATATATATATATATATATATATTTAACAAAAGAAAATTACTAAGAAAACCAAAGGGTAAAGGGGAGCTATATGTTAAGAAGTTAGTAAGATTTTAACATATCTTTAAAAAAGTTACATTTATATTTACATTAGAAAAAAAGAATAGATGTATAATAGATGAATATTAATTTGTGATGATATCCAATTTTAATATATGTGAATTATTGAAATATAAATGGTGTTGCAGTTCCTGTGGCTGGCCATGTGCGTTGCTGGGCTTACTCCAGCTCTGAACTGGAGTAATGTATTCAGTTTTGGGCCCTTTTATGACTGTGGTAACTTTAGAAGTGCAGTTTGTGAATTGCAATGGGATTACTTTTTAGGTCTCGCCTGTCGATGCGCATGCGCATCGAGCAAGGCGAGAGTATTGCGAGTTATCCACTCTTTATCCACACTGCAAGGAATCGTGGCGATTCCTTGCAGTGCCCGTGACTTTTAAGGTCAATGCACATGCGCATTAAGCTTATGCGCATGCGCATTGACCTTAAAAGTCACGGGCGCGTGCATGTCCGTCTTTGTTTACCCGCTCCGCCCCCTCCCGCCGTGTCGCCTTGCCTACTCTCTCTCTCCCCTCTCCGCCCCCGTTCCGCCCCCTCCCCTTCCCGCCGTGTCGCATTTCTCCTCCCCCCTCCCCTCTCTTCCCTCCGGCTTCTTTTTTTTTGTTTATTTTACTCGCACCTCTCCCCTCTCCGCCCCCGTTCCGCCCCCTCCCCTTCCCGCCGTGTCGCATTTCTCCTCCCCCCTCCCCTCTCTTCCCTCCGGCTTCTTTTTTTTTGTTTATTTTACCCGCCGTGTGACACAGATCCAGCATATACCCTTTCTAAAATACTAACCAGCTACCCCGTTCACTTGTTGTCCTAGGATCGAAGTACATCTCTGGTCTTTTTGCATGTCCCCTTCATACATGCACAGGCCGCATGCTAAATCCTGAACTCACCAGCTATCAGCCTCCTCACCACGTCTTCTCTACTATGCTCCTTACGCCAAGGGAGCATCTTCACTACATGATGTCCTTCACAAGCATCCACACGTTGCAGCAACACTTTTCAGCTCTCCGCCCCCTCCCCTTCCCGCCGTGTCGCATTTCTCCTCCCCCCTCCCCTCTCTTCCCTCCGGCTTCTTTTTTTTTGTTTATTTTACTCGCACCTCTCCCCTCTCCGCCCCCGTTCCGCCCCCTCCCCTTCCCGCCGTGTCGCATTTCTCCTCCCCCCTCCCCTCTCTTCCCTCCGGCTTCTTTTTTTTTGTTTATTTTACCCGCCGTGTGACACAGATCCAGCATATACCCTTTCTAAAATACTAACCAGCTACCCCGTTCACTTGTTGTCCTAGGATCGAAGTACATCTCTGGTCTTTTTGCATGTCCCCTACATACATGCACAGGCCGCATGCTAAATCCTGAACTCACCAGCTATCAGCCTCCTCACCACGTCTTCTCTACTATGCTCCTTACGCCAAGGGAGCATCTTCACTACATGATGTCCTTCACAAGCATCCACACGTTGCAGCAACACTTTTCAGCTTAACAGCTGGAGCACTTCTCCAGTCACTAAACAAACACCATCCAGTCTAGGTACAAGCCACACCAACAAACGCATTTTTCTCCCACACTTGCATGCACCAACCAGTATGTCTTTGAGGGCAAGGTAACAACAGTTCGGGCCACCCTGGTAGAAAGTAGAAATGACAAATGCTGGTGCAGAAAAGTCAGATATAGCTATCTCTTAGCACCACGTGTCAGCATCTGCTGGAATAAAAAATAAATGTAATAAGGCAAGAGGCTTAAATTAAGACCTTCAGCACATTTAGGACCCCCAACTAAACACCAGGATCCCGTAGTCTCACCCTCAACCCCTCACCCTCACTCACCCTCACTCACCCTCACTCACCCTCAACCCCTCACCCTCACTCACCCTCACTCACCCTCAACCCCTCACCTCACTCACCCTCACTCACCCTCACTCACCCTCAGTCACCCTCACTCACCCTCAGTCACCCTCACTCACCCTCACTCACCCTCAGTCACCCTCACTCACCCTCACTCACCCTCACTCACCCTCACTCACCCTCACTCACCCTCACTCACCCCCACTCACCCTCACTCACCCCCACTCACCCACACTCACCCCCACTCACCCTCACTCACCCTCACTCATACTCACTCACCCACCCTCACTCACCCTCACTCACCCTCACTCACCCTCACTCACCCTCACTCACCCTCACTCACCCACCCTCACCCACCCTCACTCACTCACCCTCACTCACCCACCCTCACCCACCCTCACCCACCCTCTCACCCTCACTCACCCTCACTCACCCTCAAACCCTCACTCACTCACCCTCAACCCCTCACTCACTCACCCTCACTCACCCTCACTCACCCTCAACCCCTCACTCACCCTCACTCACCCTCACTCACCCTCAACCCCTCACCTCACTCACCCTCACTCACCCTCACTCACCCTCACTCACCCTCAACCCCTCACCTCACTCACCCTCACTCACCCTCAACCCCTCACCTCACTCACCCTCACTCACCCTCACTCACCCTCACCCTCACTCACCCTCACTCACCCTCACTCACCCTCAACCTCACTCACCCTCACTCACCCTCACTCACCCTCACCCTCACTCACCCTCAACCCCTCACCTCACTCACCCTCAACCCCTCACCCACCCTCAACCCCTCACCCACCCTCAACCCCTCACCCTCACTCACCCTCAACCCCTCACCCTCACTCACCCTCAACCCCTCACGCTAACTCACCCTCACCCTCACTCACCCTCAACCCCTCACTCACCCTCTCACCCTCAACCCCTCAACATCACCCCTCACCCTCACTCACCCTCACCCTCACTCACCCTCACTCACCCTCACCCACCCTCACTCACCCTCACTCACCCTCACCCTCACTCACCCTCACCCACCCTCACCCTCACCCTCACTCACCCTCACTCACCCTCACCCTCACTCACCCTCACCCTCACTCACTCACCCTCACTCACCCTCACTCTCACTCACCCTCACTCACCCTCACTCACCCTCACTCTCACTCACCCTCAACCCCTCACCCTCACTCACCCTCAACCCCTCACTCACCCTCACTCACCCTCACCCACCCTCACCCTCACTCACCCTCACTCACCCTCAACCCCTCACCCTCACACAGTGCAATAGGTCTCGGAGCATTTGAGTTAGAGCTTTTAGAAATGTTTATGGCTTTTTTTTTTAATTCTTTAGCATTGGCTACAGGAAACAAAAATGCTAAAGATTTACAAAAAAACCCATAAACAATTCTAAAAGCACTAACTCTAATGCTGCGAGACCTATTGCATTTCCAATGCTTGTTGGTGGGTGGAAGTATGTGCCTTTGTAAACCCCTCCCATTTTATAAGTTTTCTCTATTTTCCACGCACTCCTTCCCGTCCCTCCCACATTTACTACAAAAATGTTAACGAACGTGTGCAAAGGTCTCTTCCAGTGTCTTCCTGGTGACGCGTCCAGTACAAAATACTGTGCTTAAACTTACTTTTAAAAATGTCCAATTAGTATAGTGCAGTTCAACACAGCTACAAACTTTTAAAAGTTTCCCAGTACACCTGCAGAAAGTAGATTTGTGTTCTTCTTTGCAGCTGCCTCATGGACGCAGACGGAGGAGAGACTGCGACTTTGTGTTGATCTTTGTACACTAGCGTCCAATGAGGGCCATTCTATCTAGGACGGACATAGGATAATGCACTTGTAGCACGGCGGGCAGGATATGCATCATGTAACATAAGTCCGTCTTTTATCTTCAGGACAACACTCCTGGTGACACAAACTGACGGGGTTGGCTAATGAGAGAATGCTAATGGGTGCAAGACAGCATTATTGTATATATTTGGACTCTTTCCCAGTACTGTATGTTCATGAGACACTGTCTTTAGTCTTTTGCAAGCTTTGGCAAGCTAGAAGCCTGAAAAGGAAGGGACCTGATTGACCATGGTTGCTGTGGAGACTTGCGGTTTGCAGGTCACTCTCACTAGATTACAGTGAAGGAGAGATGACAACAAGCGGTGATGGCGGGTAAGGCATCAATGGACTTCACTGTTGGTGAAGGTTTCTCGCACTTGACTGCCTCAATTACAGGCACTTTAGTGATAGCAAGCACTGGTAGTAGATACAGCAGGCGGAGCTTAACTTCCAGTGAAGATCACTCTCACCTGTCTGCCTCAATTACAGTCAATGAGTGAGTGGCAACAAGCGGTGGTGGTAGCTACTGCAGCAGGAGCTTCACCTCTTCTGTGACAGCCTGGGTACTTGACCTATCTCTCGCTCAAAATTTACCCCAAAAACATTCTACGAGATTGGAAGGGAAATCACTCCATTTACCTGGCGGGAAGCCCCCTCTGGTGCAGCATTTCATAAACTTTCAGCAATGTCTCGAAGTGGAGAAAGAGCCTCGACTCCTCCTTAGTCAACTGATCTATAGAAAGTAAAAGCAGAGATCTGGGAAGCAATTGCATCAAAGTTATTACATTTTGAGGGTGCTCCAGGAAAGGTGCCTGAATCAATACAGAGGGACGTCCAGAGACCATCAACTAGTCTGTGTGGGTGGACTGAGAAAGAAACTCTTGTTCCAATGGTATTTAAACCCCCACAGACTGAGGCGGGGTCCACCCTTCCACTCCCACATCACACGTCTTGAATTTGTCGACATCGGCAGGATTGTTCACGTGAGTGCAGTGTCACCAGTGAGAGATGTGCAGACTTTCAACATACCCTACAGAGACCATGTAACAAGTGCGTGAGTGGCTGTGATATCTGCTTTATGATATAATTAGGGCTCCCAGTTTTATGATATTTATGTTTTTTTATCATTTGCGTCTGTATTTATCCATATTTATTTTTTTTAACCATCTTACTGGTAATTATCCATATTTATTTGGTATTTTGAGAATCAATAACGTTGTAAAATGATATATTTCTACATCTATTTAACTAATAAACATGCACTAATACGTTGATGCCTGTCAGGTTTTAGCAAATTGAGCAGCCAAATATAACAAACACCCCACCCACAGGTAAATATTATCATTATAATACAAATATATGGTAACATATGCCTGTATTTGAGGAATTCACATCCTGTTTTCAACTCTCCATGATGTCTATCTGCTCTGCATCTGAATGAATAAAAGACAGCTCTTAAAGACCCTCACAAGAAGCCTAACTTTCAGTATTTCTCCACTTTAAAAAAATAACTGCAGACAGGAAACATATTGTTTTATACCTGTATTTATTTAAAAAAAATCAGTAAACAGAAAACTTGGAGCCTTGGATATACTCCAATTGTAGAAAGGAGGGCAGGATATCGGTCACGTTGTCTCTGAGTAACCTGTCCGTCAAACTCTAAACCAGGCCCCGGGTACCAGCACTATGGACATGCTCTCATGTTTGAGCAGCCCGCAAGCCTCAGCCTCCTCAAACAAGACAAAAGCTTCTCCCTGCTGAGTCCGAAGAGGTGAAACACACTGTGATTGCAAAGGTTTCTGTTGCTGCAGGAGCTCTTGTGTTTAATCACAGATATCGCTGTATGATCACCCACGATGGCTTCCTTTCCAGGGTTTTTACAGTTTCATAACAGGAAGGGGTGGGAGCACACTGCTTTATCTCCCAGAGCAGTTTTCCCCTTAGCATTATGGTAAATGCAGTTCTTAATACATGATTACTTGAGATTTTACTGGAGTGTTTCACCAAAGTTGGTGCAGGTTTTACGCTTTCATACCTTTCTCTTAAACTCTTGTATTCTGCTTGGTTTACCTTTCTGTGGTGTCTTTAACTCTGATGACCTTTCACCCTGTTATATTACACAGAAGTAGTCTATGCCCTGTTCTTGGAATGTCTTCAGCTCTGACATGTCTTTAATTCTGACATCATTAATCGTAATGCGTCACTGATTACAGTTCTTTGCTCTTCTGTGTTGGTAGGACTTGTTACTGCACAAATCTGGATTGTCTATGGTGTCCTAAATTCTAGGTTTTTGTGTCTGTTTTCTGGATCTCCGACCGACCCCTGCCCTCACCACGTCTTAAACAAGGCCGACGCTGTCATCGCACCCCACCTGCGGGACATTATCAACACCTCCTTCGACACCGCCACCTTCCCCGAGAGCTGGAAGCACGCCGAACTCAGCGCTCTACTCAAGAAACCTACAGCAGACCCCACCGAACTCAAGAGTTACCGCCCCATCTCGCTACTCCCGTTTCCAGCCAAAGTCATCGAGAAGACCGTCAAGAAACAGCTGGCCGCCTTCCTCGAGACGAACGGATCCCTCGACCCCTCACAGTCCGGCTTCCGAGCCAACCACAGCACCGAGATCGCCCTCATCGCCGCCACCGACGACATCCGAGCCCTGATGGACAATGGAGAAACAGCGGCCCTCATCCTCCTAGACCTCTCCGCGGCCTTCGACACGGTCTGCCACCGCACCCTAGTGCAGCGCCTCAGCAACGTCGGAATCCAGGAGAAAGCACTGGAATGGATCGTCTCCTTCCTCGACGGAAGAACACAGAGAGTCCGCCTACCACCGTACAAGTCAGAGGCCACCGAAGTCATCTGCGGCGTCCCTCAAGGATCCTCGCTGAGCCCTACCCTCTTCAACGTCTACATGAGCCCCCTCGCGGCCATCGCACGCCAACACAACCTCAACATAATCTCCTACGCCGACGACACCCAGCTGATCCTCTCCCTGACCAACGACCCCGCCGCCGCCAGAGCCAACCTGCACGAAGGGATGAAAGATGTAGCCGAGTGGATGACGACCAGCCGCCTGAAACTGAACTCAGACAAGACGGAGGTCCTCATCCTGGGCTCCTCGCCCTCCGCCTGGGACGACTCCTGGTGGCCCCCCGCCCTGGGCACCGCACCCAAACCGACGAACCACGCACGCAACCTGGGCTTCATCCTGGACTCCTCCCTCTCCATGACCAGACAAGTCAACGCCGTCTCCTCGTCGTGCTTCAACATCCTGCGCATGCTACGGAAGATCTTCTGGTGGATCCCCACGGAGACCAGGAAGACTGTCACCCAGGCCCTCGTCATCAGCCGACTGGACTACGGCAACGCCCTCTACGCCGGAACCACCGCCAAGCTCCAGAAGAGACTCCAGCGGATCCAGAACACCTCAGCCAGACTCATCCTCGACATCCCACGAAACAGCCACATCTCCGGACATCTGAGAGACCTGCACTGGCTCCCCGTCAACAAAAGAATCACCTTCCGTCTCCTCACCCACGCACACAAAGCCCTACACGATCAAGGCCCGAGCTACCTCAACAACCGAATCAACTTCTACGCTCCCAAACGCCACCTCCGATCAGCCAGCCACGCCCTCGCCGCCGTCCCACGCATCCGTAGAGCGACAACAGGAGGAAGGTCCTTCTCCTACCTGGCCGCCAAGACATGGAACTCCCTCCCGGCCGACCTGCGCCTGACCCAAGACCACCTCTCCTTCAGGAAGAAGCTCAAGACCTGGCTGTTCGAGCAGTAATGCCCCCCCCCCCTCCCCAGGCGCCTTGAGACCCTACGGATATATAGTGCGCTCTATAAATGTCTTTGATTGATTGATTGATCTGTTCCTGAGTGGGCCTTCTTTGAAACCGACTACTCCGGTTCTCCCAGTGGTCCATTCAAGATCTACCAATGAGAGTGCATGTTTCTCTTCAGGTTCTCTGTTCACTAAAACTTGTTTCCACTTATTTGGCAGGCCCAGAGGTGTACTCTCAGTCGACTGTTCACACCAATGAGAAAGTGCGCGGGCAGTCACTGAGATGCGTGTTCCTCCAGTCGCTCTATTGGTTAGCAAAGTCCCTCGAGGAAGGACACGGTTTAAATACAAGAAGCATCCAAGATGGCCACTGAGACTTGCTATTCCTGCGAGATCTGCCTACCTTTGAGTCCCACAAGAAATACAACCCCAAGACCCAGCTGATCAGCGTTGACAAAACTTTGTTGCCCATAGATTTGTTTGAGGCCATCATTGAAGCGAGCCAACCTCCAACCTAACACTCCTGCTTGTTCTAATTGATTCACTGCAGAGGCCCGTACACTGTCCCATTAGTTTAGTCGAGTTGTCTGTGAAATTTTCCTGGTCTATATTGAAACTTCAGTTTTGTATATTGTTTTCTTTATTGTGAAACTCAATTTTGAATATTCCTTGCTTGCTCTAGGATTGGATCTGGGTGGGATGATGAAAGCAGATAATGAACAAACTGAGAAATTATAGAAAATCTTTTAAAAAAAGACAATGAAGAGACAACCTGTGTATCTACATATTCCACAATGAGTTTCACAATAAATAAATTAATGAACAAACATTGCTCAGTGTTACAACCAGAAGTTAAAGGAATTGTATTAATGAATATCCAATCTGCTACATCAACAAGAGAAAACATAAAAGCGATATTGTTAGAAACAAGATCGTAAACACAGGTAGAATAACGAAGGTTTTCGGAAATGCAAAGGAAAATGACATATAGAAAACTGTGAGGACAATGGAGCGGTGCACTCCCAGGACGGTATTACCTTAATAAAGAAGCTCTATCAGTGTCCTTGTTCAATCAATCTTTATGTTTGACAATCCATGTGATTGGTAAAATACATCAACCAACGCGTTTCGTTCATGAATTGAACTTCGTCAGGGCAAAGTAAATGTAAAATGGGTACGCAAACGGTGCGTTCTTGAATATGAAATCAGCGGCACTCAGTATGGTCATTGACAAAGGTTATGTGGCCTCCTTATTTTGCTGCTTGGCTGGTGGCATCCCACAACGGCGGGTGCAGGAGCTGATTGTGCACACCAACCACCAACTGATACTTAAAATACTAACTGGTCAACACACAGAGGAAAGTGCGGCACTTGAAGTCCGCCGTTGGTTCTTTGTTTCATTGACATATGTAAAACTGATTGCTACATCCAGAGACATGGTGGACAGATACTTTGGATACTGTAAACCTAAGGAATTCAATGAAAGTCTAGATTTGTCAGGTTTTAAATAAATATTAAATGAGGTCATTGCAGGTTATAAAATGGAAAACTGTCATTTCCATGAAGCATAGTGGCAAAACATGTGATCAGAAGGGAAAGGGAGGATGGCCATGTGAGAATCCCTAGCAGGCCTGGAACAGGCAGTGGCAGGTGACCTGTCTGTGTGGTTACGGGGAGACCAAAGTAGACATATGAAGTGAGACAGGTTTGTGTAATTGAAGAGTTCTTGAGCTAGTATAGAAGCCAAACTTGTATTGTAAATCAGCTCATAAATAAAAGGAGTAAACCCTACCAAAGAGACATCACAAGTTTCAAAATACACTGGGTTAATATGAAATTAAGTTTGATGAACGATTTATGATTTTGGAAAGTGAAATGTGGAACTAAAAATGGATTCTTGGAATTATAATGGATGAAAAGATTACTTGGTATCATACATAAGACAGTGCATGATGAATTTAATGCCAAAAGCCCAGACATTATCAACAGTTTTGAGAAGTCCCTCAATCGGCATAATTACAGCCCCACACTGATGAGGTAAATAATTCACTGGGGAAAGACATAAAATATTCGAATATAAATACCGAGGTCAGCAGTTACTCACAATGCAAGCATGATGACTCTTCACCTGACCTCAGGCCCCTTGGACTTCTGCCAGCTCTTCTTGGAGATGTACCACCAGGGAGCAAGGCCTCTTCTATGGGAAAAACTCTAACTCTGCTGGATTTATGGCTTCAAATATGCTGCGATATATCCGTAGACTTGCAGAAGCTATCCCAGGGAGGCAATGTTATTTATTTATTTATTTATTTATTTTATAGTTTTAGAGAGCGCGACCCAGACCTGTGAGGGTATCAGAGAAGGCCCGATTGTAGGTTTTTTCTTCCAAAAGCGGCAGCAGGTCTTTTGCAGATCGGAAGTTTCTGGTTCCTCCAGATATCATGAGTTTTTGGGCGAGAAATGATGGGGAAATGGAGTACAGAGCTTTGTGAGTAATGCAGGCCAGTTTACATTGTATTCTTGCCCCAAAGGGAAGCCAGTTCATTGCTTTGAGGTGGGGAGAGATGTGGTCAAATTTTTTGAGCCTGTTAGGAGTCTGGCGGCGGTGTTGAGGCAGGCTTTCAATGGGGCCAGAGAGTTCTTGGGTAGCCCTGCAAGAGTAGAGCATCCACATTCAAGTCTGGAAATGACTAGGGCCTGGGTTGCTGTTTTAAGCTCGGACGCATCGAGCAAGTGTTTTAGGTTTCTTAGGTAGCTCAGGCGGAATCTAGCTGTTTTGGCCATAGAGTTCATATGGCCTTTCATATTCAAGCTGCTGTCAAGGGTTATTCCAAGGGATTTCGCTGAGTCAACAATGGTAGGAGGTCAGCTTAGTGCCGTTCGGGTCTTGATCCTTTCCTGGATGTCTGGATTCGGGTTGGGTGGAGAGATCAGAAAAATGTGGTTTTATTTGCGTTGCGTTTCAGCTGGTTGGCAGTGAGCCAATGGACTGTCAACTTCAGGGCCTCGTTAAGGGAGAGAATGTCCTCAGGGGAAGAGATTTTTATGTAGACCTGAGTATCGTCGGCATACATGAGGTAGGAGATGTTGGCCGCACGAAGCACCTCAGAGAGCGGCACAAGGTAAAGGTTGAAGAGGGTGGGCGAGAGGGTTGATCCATGTGGGACTCCAAAAGAAACCGGTGAGGGGGCTGATATATCACCATTGATGAGGACTCTCTGTGAACGGTTTCGGAGGAAATATCTAAACCTTTCAAGGCCGGTGCCATCCAATCCCATCCTGAGTTCGAGGTGTTCTAGGAGAATTTCGTGATTCACCATATCAAATGCAGAGGAAAGGTCTAAAAGGATTAGGAGACAGGTTTTGCCTTGGTCTAGGGCTTGGAGGGTGTCATCAACAATGTGGAGGAGGGTGGTTTCCGTGCTATGCCCGGGTCTGAAACCTGATTGGAAGTCATCTAGTAGGTGAAAGTTGTTGATATGTAGACTTAGTTGCTGCAATATCTATTTTTAATTCACATGATTAGTTCAAATGAAATTCAATTTATAAATTTTTAAAGTACAAAAAAAGTAAATTATGTTAACATCACTTCCTAAGGAGTTCTATTTTAGGTCACTGCCTCCATTATTTACCATGGAAGGTGCAACAGTGTTGGCCATGTGTGGTGATGGACATACTCCAGGTCTGTCCTGGGGTCCTTTTTGACTGTAGTAACTTTAGAAGTGTTGTTTATAAATAGTAATGGGCCTACTCTTTTATGGGTAGATGCATGTCCTTCTCTAAACCCTTCCCAAACCCCCCCTAAACAGCTCCTTACTCTGCCCTAAACCACTTCTACTTTGTAATGAGAATTACGTTTTTTAACCACTTCCCGTGTCCCTTCCACATTTACTATTGAAACATAAATGTTTGTGTGTGGAAGTCTCTGCACTCAGGCCAGAGATCTCCAAATATACTTCTGAAAAAACATTTTCCTATTGAATGTCAAACACTAAAATACAATCTAAAGTCTATGAAAATTTTCCTATCCTTCCTATTTCGACGACTGCACGCCTCTGTGCCTTAGAAGGTAAGAAGACTCAATCTGAGACATGTCCATGCTGGTGTAGACCATGTCAAGATGGTGGCGGAGAAGGGTCACTTGAAGTTTGATCATTAACTAGAGCTAAAGCGTTTGTACTCAACCCCTTCGCCGTGTGGCTAATTCCCCCGCGGCGCTGGGGGGAGGTGGGGTGCACGCAGTGCCATGGTGCTTGTGACGAGCTTGGTTCGTCACACTGCATGGTGGCGCTGTGCTCATGATGAGCTCAGCTCTGAAGAAACGGGTGTGGTCATGACGAGCGCAGCTCGTCATGACCACGCCCGTTTCTTTAGAGCGCTCACCACAGCAGGGGAATTAGCCCCGCGTGTGAGCGCCTCGCGTGTCATGACGAGCTCAGCTCGCCATGAGCACAGCGCCACCGTGCCTCATTATGAGCTGAGCTCGTCATGAGCACGGAAGGAGTTAAACAGCAATGCCGCCTCCAGCACGGCTAATTCTGTCACATATTTTGTAGCTTGGCGGTACCGCAATCGCCATTTTGGGCAAGATGGAGTATTTAAACCATGTTTCTAAAATAAACAGTAAATCTTGATTGGAGCTGAGATGAGACAGTGCTTAGGTAGGGACCTGGCATTGGAATACAAACATTATAATATTAAATCTATATCATGTTTAGTTGACCTCGTGGCCGACTCTTTGATTGGCCAGATAGTCCATTTACACTTTATACAGGTAGATGGGTCTTCTCAGTGGCGAGGAGAGTCTTTCCAACAACGGGTTTTACTGTGAGTGGGATCGTTGTTTAGAGTTAAAAGCAAGTGTCGGAAATAGGTCATTCTTGCCTGGTTCTTTTTATTAAAACCGGCAGAGTCCCTGGCCCCGTTCGGGCACTTACGGGTGCAGATGGGCTTGCGTTTGGCGCGCTTTCGGTACTTTGATAATCTGGTTGAGGGCCAAGATTGTTTTCTAAGTTCCTTAGTGCACTTGGAGGCATTCAGGTCAATGGAGTGCCGAAGGGGAGCTGGGGTTAGGTTTTACTTTCTAGGTTCAGACAGGTGAGTTGGTGTTGAAGAAGGGTGTTAGTGTGAAAGATGGTGTGTCCAAGAAGTTGTCAACTTTGCTTCTTGAGGCCTAGAGGTGAAGGATAGATGAGGACCAATGGAGGAAGTGCTTGGGACTTCCTTGAAGGATATGGGTGTGACCAATGTTCCCTTGAATTTTTCTTCTATGTGTGGCAATAAAGGGCCTCTGTGCACTGGAGCCAAGTCTGCCTGCCCGAAGGCATGGAAAAACTCACCATGAAAGTGATCACAGTGAATGAGCTGCCAAAGTCAATAGGTTACGCCATTTAGTCGCATGTAATAATCATATTTAACTCAGACGTATTGTACACTAACATGATCATACCAGGTCCCCATGACATTTACTCTACCAGCACCTGCATGAACAGGTACAGAAATGACAGAACTCAAATGTAGGTATGATTAAGTAAATTTACTTTGAAGAGCATTGTGAGAAGTTGGCCTGGTACATGCTGTCCACTAATTAAAATGGGACCCTGTACCAGTCCAAACAACCCTTATGGTGATTTAAGAGGTCAAAGATAACCTTCGAAAGCCATCCAAGTGGTAGCTGTGGAGAGCAGCCTTCAGGCTAAGTCTTGAAGGAATATTAAGCAGATAGTGCAACCTTATAGATTGGTTAAATGGAAGGAGAACCACACAATAGTTATAAAAATATGTATTTATTGATAGAACACTCTTTAAGTATGACACAATACCCTCTACACGAGTATACTCACAAAGCACACAATACTGTAGTACAGAAACAATAGTAAATAGCATTAATACACAGTGGGCTCCAGGGGGAGACCAAACCATATACTAAAATAGGAATGTATGACGTTACGACGCAAACATTTACAACGCATGCCTTTACAACCCAGTTTTTACATCGCAACATCCGTTACAACACATGTTTTTACAACGCATGCCATTACAACGCATACCATTACATCGCATACTTTTTGGGGGTAAGAGTAGGGTAAGTGTTGGCTAGTGTAGGGGTAAAAATTAGTATTCCCACTCCAGTGAGTGCAACAGTAGGGAAAGTGTTGGATAGTGTAGGGGTAAAATGTAATATTCCCACTCCAGAGAGTGCAACAGTAGGAAAAGTGGTGGATAATGTAGGGGTAAAAATTCTTATTCCCACTCCAGAGAGTGCAACAGCAGGATAAGGGTTGGATAGTCTAGGGGTAAAAACTATGCGTTGTAATGGCATGCGTTGCAGTGACATGCGTTGGAATGGCTGCGTTGCAATGGCATGCGATGTAAAGGACGTTGCGATGTAATGACTGCGTTGTAAAGGTAGTGCGTTCTAAGGACTGTGTTGTAAAGATTGTTTCCCCTAAAATAGTGGTATAAGAACCACGACTTGAGTCAATACAGTGTCTAGAGCTTTTAAGAATCGCTGGGACTACAAGTAACCACCCAAGGTGAATAAGTAGGGACCCCGCAGAGGACGTGTGCAGTGTAGGAACACGGCCGCATGCTACGTACAATTCTATGGGAGAGTCACGGTTGCAGTTCTAACATTTAAGGACCCTTCTAAGTGGACTTTTACGAAACCCCATGGAAGTTAGGAGGTTGAAGAGCCACCCCACCCGTGGATACTGTAGTACCAAAGTTACCTATCCAAGGGAAGTCAGGTGGATTGGTCTGAAGTGGCAACGGAAACCACAGTCGATCTCTATGGTGGACTTCGAACTGCCACTTTTCTTCTTCCCAGCAGCTGGAACCCAAAGGTGGATTCTTGTCGAAGAGTACCTGAAAGCAGAGGGGACAGAGCCCGGGTCACTCAGGAGCGACCAGTGGCTCAGTAGACGAATGCCCACTGACGAATGCCTCCCTCAATGCACCTGGTGCTCTAGGTGCATTGAGGGAGTTCTTGACTCTGCAGTCACCTGGACCAGGAGATGTCGAGGATGACCAGGAGTCAGATACAAGCTGCCCCACGAAGGATGTCAAGTACTGAGGGGTGGGTGTCTGGCTGGAGCACCAACAAGCCTTGGCAATGGCAACCCACTCATGCAGAAGGTCAAAGAAGGTTACGGTTCGGACCAGCAAGGTCCAGGAGACTCACCAAACACAGGGGAGTCAGGGCATGCCTGGAGCAACCAGAGGAGTCCAAGAAGAGCAGTGTTGACCCTCAAGAGGACCCACAGGCCGAAGGCACTGGAGTCGCGAGGGGAGCCCACAGATCACTCGGTGTGAGGGGGCTGGAGTTCTTTGGTGGAAATGGTGCCAGAGGTCTGGGCTACTTGGAGACTAGTGCACTTGTTTTGGAAACGCCAACAAGTATATGCACTTGCAAAAGTATGCGGTGCACGTGGCTACAGGTATTGCAGCCCCACCAGGGATTCTGTTCTCAAAGTTGGTGAGAGGGCAGCTAAAACCTTGATGGGCCTGGAAACCCACCTCTTGTGTCGCTGGAGCCTTTGTAGTCCATAGGAGCTAAGGAGAAGCAGACAAGTCAGTTAAGATATGGTGCCTGAGGTTGCAGGGGAGTGACTCCTTCACTCCAAGGGAGCTATATTCAGTTGTCCTTGATGCTCCACAGGTCCTACACGGAGCCTGTATGGTGCACAGGCACAGACAATGCTTTGGACAGAGAGGGAGACAAAGTCATGCCCAAAGTCCAGCGAAATCCAGAGTGTCTAGACGGTTGAAGGTCAGTGGTTTCTTGATCAGAATCTTGTCCACGTTGAATCTAGGGTCCTACAGCCAGGTAAGCCCTTTTGTACCCACAGGAGATGGTTGGACAGATTCAGGGGACCCTTCCAGGGGTGGGTCTGGACAGTGGGGAGGTTACTCCGATGTCCTTTGTCCAGTTTCATACCAGAGCAGGAGCCAACGGCTCCCAGGACTGGTTTGAACTGGACTATGCAGAGCGACACCAAATGTGCCCCTCGTGCAGGCTTTCGGTCGCTGGCAAGCGCACCCACCCGGGTGTAATACACTAGATGCTGTCTGGGAGGTGGTCAAATCTCCCTGTGACAGGATGCCTATTGTTCTGCCTTCCCCTGCTCGAATTTGGCTCTGCAGCAGGAGGGCAGAAATGTGTCTCTGGTCGGTAGCAACCATTTTGGCCTTCCCAGGACTGGAAGGCTGGTACCGGGAACACCAGGGACCTCACAAATCCCGTTTCTGTGGGGTGGAATCATACCTCCCACACCGGTTACCAGTTTGGGGGTAGGATTCCACAATATTTGACACCAAACACAATAGGGTTTTAGAATTGGTCATCATGCGGTACCATAATGCCACTCAATATGTTATAAATGGCTGCAGTATTAACAACCCGGGAGAATGGATTCCATAGGCTGCAGAGGTGTCCTGCGCATGCAGTGCCACCCTCTCACTTAGAACTAAGCACCCTACCTTCGGGATTGTGAAGGCCTTGTATAGGGGTCATTTATAGGTTTTTAAGTGTAGTGACCCTTAGATATGGTAAACCTATATCTTAAGTAAGTAGTGCATGCACCAACTTAGACAGGCTGCAATGGCAGGCCTGTAGTTCCATTTTGCATGACCTCTCTTGGGTGGCATAATGCATGTTTCAGCCCATGGAAGACCTCTGGGGTACCTTTGCCCTGGGTACATGGGTACCATACACTAGGGATGGACAAGGGTACCCCAGTATCCAATCTGGAGTTTACCTAGGTACTAACACAACAGTTTAGGGAGAAAGCAGATGGGGGGTAACCATGCAGAAGGATCCTACCTTCCTACAAGCATTAAACAGAGCTCTCTGGTTTTCCCATGTAAGTCATGAGTAGCTGACCAAGACATGGTCTTTCATGTCATTACATAACATGTATTTTTTCCTCCACATTATAAAAAGAAGATTACGTTCGGTAGAATGCAAAGTGAAAAAGGGGTTGGGTGAGCTAGCTATGCCTTACTTTGGACAGGACTAGTTGAGCTAGCCATGCCCTGACATTGGACAGCAACAGTTGTCGGCCTCTGGTGTCCCAACATGGCTCTGAATCATGTGAGAAGGGCAGCCTCATGCATGCCAAGAATATGAAAGAGTGGAAGGCAGAGCCCTTCATGGCCCGAGCATAGGATAACCGTCAGGCCTCCTGCTTTCTACAATAGTTTCCATCTTGTGGGGCTGACACTGCACAGTTTGTTGTCTTCACGCAGGCTATACTGGCTCTTTTATCCCCCAGCTCCCTCTGGTGCACCTGAAAGCCCCAGGAGCCCTAGGTGCTTCTAACTAAGATTCCTCCAAAGACTCTATCCCTGGTCCTAGTCTACCCTGCTCAGCCTCTCCTGACGCTGCCATGCCATTGGCCAAACCTCTTCCTCTGCCAAAGGAATTGGAAGTTGATCCACTGCCAGTATTCCAACCATAGTGGATCTGTTACTAAATGTGCCAAGTTCAAAAAGGCAACAGCCGTTTTGACATGATCCCAGTGCCAGGCCCAACATTTGATGGAGAAAGAGTTCCTGGCAGGCCTTCACCTTGTGATAGGTACTTGGGCGGCTTTGAAGGGATATTTGGCTCTTACTCAGACCACATTCAGATGGCAATATCTTCAACCATGGTAATGAAGTGGGTAATCTTTTCCCCCTTATTAGCGCAGATGGTAGGGACGGGTTGGATCTGCAGAAAGCAAGTGGCCTGGGCACTTTCCCTGAGGTAGATATGGAGAGTCCATCAACACTTCAGAGAGAGGAGGTTGCCTCCTTCATGGCTGCGCTGCCAGTGATTGCAGAGGCTGCTTGAATGCCTCTGCCTCAGATGAAAACAAAGCAAACCACACAGAGATTCCACAGCCGGCCTCCTCAGCTTTGGATCCCTTGCTCTCTTTCAACAAGGCCTAAACTATCAGGTCACCCAACGCCTTCATCCTTCACCTCAACCTTCCCTGGCTCACTCCTGGAGACTCCTAGCAGAATCCTGACCTTTTCCTCTCTACTCCCTGAGAGGAAATCTAAGAGGATTGAGGCAATGGGGAAGAAGTTGTTCTTTTCAGGGAGCCTTGTCCTTTCGCTCCTTGAAAGTGAATTGCCTTCTGGCCTGTTACTTTCAGGATCTTTCGGAGATTGCACAGATAATTTTCCTGAATCTCCCTGATCACCTTTGGAACCATTTTGCGAAAGTGTTGCACGATGGGCGGGACACGGCCGAGGAGAAACTCTTCTGCTCTGGCCTGTATACTGTCGAATCGTGTGGAGGCCCATGGGCTTCTTATTGCCATGCATCACTATGCCTGGAAGATCTCAATTGGCTGTTTGATGATGGCCACTTAATTCTCATGAACATTCCCGTTGATGATGCTCATGTTTTGGGAAAGGTGCCTGACTTGGCCTTGGAGCATTTTAAACAGGGCTGTGGCATGGCCCTCCTATTGGCCTGGCTTCTCCTGCTCTTGGCTTCCTCAGACAATATTGTAAGTTTGGGGATTACTCGCAAAGTACACCCTTCTGGCAGTGCCACCCTACACAACCTGTGAAGCAGAAGTCCAACCAGTTTTTTTCACAACACAGGGGACATGGTGGTTTCAAGGGTCGCCAAGGACAGCAGCAACAGTCCTCCTCTCCAGATCTGCCAAAAACCACTGTAGATTGCCCTTGAGGGAACACATGTGGCCTGTAAGGGAAGGGGGTGAATGCCATTTCAGTTTTATCATTAGCTGTCCATCAACATGGAACATTGGTTCCTCCAGAGTGTCCAACACCGCACACCCTTCCAGGACATGTCCTCTCCCATTATGCGTTTCCTTTGTCCCTTCAAAGGACCATGCTTTCAATCTCTCTATCGCAATGTTTTTTCCCCTTTGGCACTGTCAGCACTTCATAGAGGTGGGCGAACCACTGGAGGCTCGAGCCAGATGCCTGGCTCAGGCTCACTTTGAGGTCCTCTTGGAATATTAAGACTAAAATGAGCTGAGCTTTCCTGTGGCTTCTGCCTGCCACCCACACTCAAAGCTCCTGCGCCAAGAATTGAAGACAAACATTAACCCTTGATGTATAGCATGAGAGAAAATAAGATACCCATCTAGTGACAGAACTGGACAATGTGAAAAAACCTGGGACCAATCTTGGCTTCCCTGTTGACAAAATTGTGTGATCTTAGGCAAATATTTTATTTAACTGTGCCTCTTTTTTCTTCATTGTTGCACATGAGAGCATCTTTGAATACGTAGGGTGAGGATGTTTGTTGTACAAAACATATCTTGTGTTTGATTAAATTGATTATAATGTTGCCCCAATTACAATACAGATATAGGCTATATATAGGGTGTACATGACAACTGACTTACCTCTTAGTTCACTAATGGCATTGCTATCATGCCAGGAGGCCTGACTGTTTCTAAGTTCATATCTAAAAACTGTCAGTTTTAGTAAATGCTTTTCAACTCAGTGAAATATTCGGATTTACCAAAGGGAAATGCTCCTGTATGTCAAAGGAATATGCTATCTGGAATTCTGAAGAGAGTTTCTCATATTTTTGTTACATAATTTACACACTAGACATTGTGAGGACTTGGCTCATGCACAGGATGTTAGAGCCAAGCCATACCCTTGTCTCGGGCCACCTGTTAATTTGTTGACCCCCTCACCTCTTATACTTCACTATTAATCTCTAGACAGCAATGTGTCTCCTTTGCTCCAAATGGCACAAATGTGACTTTCTCTCTGTGCTCCAAAGAGAGGCCAAAGATTGCATGAGCATGTTTTCTGAACACCATAATGACCCAGTGAGAGGTGCTAGGAGAAACTCACACTGCTTTCAGAGACAATTTCGGAGTGCTCAATCTTGCCCCATCATAAACCCCATCCATGCCCTGAGCTCACCCAAACACTTGGAGGAAATTCAGCTTGATGATGCAGAGTACATGATTTATAAGCTGAATGAGAATAAGTTTCTGAAACACATCTGGTAAAATAAAATACACCCAGGCAGCAGGATTGGGTCTACCATGCAACACGACGCAAAAAAATGTGAAATGTAAGAGGGACTGAATTGCTGATTTGTATTACTTTTAGGGTTCTTGTACATATTCCTGAGAAAAACAACTTTTACCTGCAACATTAAGTGCAAGAACATAGCAGCTGGTGTGAACCCACTTCTGTTTTCACTGGAACTACTCCACATAAACCCCTGGTCTCAACCACTACACCACTCTAGGCTGCTTGAAACCCGAGAGGCCAGTGTCATGCAAAACGCACATTGATGCCAAAACCGACCGCTAAGTGTCCAATTAATTTTAACAGACTCCCCCCAGGGCACGAGTCACACAGGGCTGCTTCACTCCTCCTTATAAGCACCCCCACCGCCCTTCTCCACTCGGCACAAGGCCCGTCAAGCAGTGCCCAAATCCCAGACTCATATATCTAAATTATTTACATAAAGCACCTCAGCAGCTGTCCCCAGCTGGCAAAGTCTGCAAAATATGAGAGTTTCTGCACATCATGCCCTAGAGTGCCCTCACACCTCTCTAAGACTAGACTTCTCACAGAGCTTGGAGGCCATCCTGCACCAAGAGAAACTTTCAAGTCACTCATTTAAATAAGCACTTGACAAAATCTCCCTCTGTGCATGTCCAGTGGCGCGCTCCACAAGAGAACCTGGGTGCTTTTAAGTGGAAAGGTGTGTGCTCGCGCAGGCGCACCGCCTAAAGGGAACATAAGTTGTGACAGTGGTGAGCTTGGGATACCTTTTGTAAGGGAGGTTGGGAGCAGTAAGGTGGATGTGTAACGGGAAGTGGTCACTCCAATGAAGGGCGGTGGGTTTGTAGCAGGTGAGGGAGGGAGAGGAAGGCAGAATAAGTCTGAAGTTATTGCTCGTGAGGAGGTGTCACAGTTTGTGAGGGGGTCTCATGCCTTGTGAGGAGGTCTCATGGCTTGTGAGGAGGTCTCGTAGTTTGTGAGGTCTTGTGTGAGGAGGTCTCATGGCTTATGAGTAGGTCTCGTAGTTTGTGAGGTCTTGTGTGAGGAGGTCTCATGGCTTATGAGTAGGTCTCGTAGTTTGTGAGGTCTTGTGTGAGGAAGTCTCATGGCTTGTGAGGAGGTCTCGTGTGAGGAGGTTTCATGGTTTGTGAGGTCTCATGTGAGGAGGTCTCATGGCTTGTGGGGAGCTCTTTGCTTGTGAGGAGGTCTCATGTGAGGAGGTCTAATGGCTTGTGGGGAGGTCTCTTGGGTTGTGAGGCGGTCTCATGGGTAGTGGGAAGGTCTCATGGTTTGTGAAGAAGATCTCATTGTTTGTGAGGAGGTCTTATGGCTTGTGAGGAGGTCTCATGATTTGTGGGGTCTCATGGGTTTTGAGGGGGTCTCATGGTTTGTGGGGTCTCATGGGTTTTGAGGGGGTCTCATGGTTTGTGGGGTCTCATGGATTTTGAGGGGGTCTCATGGTTTGTGGGGTCTCATGGGTTTTGAGGGGGTCTCATGGTTTGTGGGGTCTCATGGTTCGTGAGGAGGTCTGATGGCTCGTGGGGAGGTCTCATGTTAATGTTAATGTTAACTGGGATTTATAGAGCGCATAACCACCGAGAGAGAGTAGCTACACCCGCAAATGGTAGATTGTACATACTCCAGATCAAGCATATGTTGTACCCAAGCCTCTGTAAATAGAAGAGTCCTGAGTCTTTTCCTGAACGGGAGAAGGGCAGATTCCTTTACGTAGGATCGCTGGTAGCATATTCCAAAGTTGAGGGATCAGTACAGAGAAGTTGTATTGAACCACGGACAGGCCAGGAGGCCTGCCTCGGACAACTGGAGGGTAAGCCCTGGCACATTGCTCCCTAGGCACGCATTAATATGTACTGGGGCCTGACCATGGAGGGCTTAGTGAGCGATGCAGAGGTCCTTGAACCGGGCTCGCTGTTTGATGGGGAGCCAGTGCCTCTGCTGCAGTAAAGGTGTTGCATGTGCGCATCTTGGGAGTCTGAAGATCAGCCTAGCTGCGTTGTTCATGGCTACTTGCAGTTTACTTAGCAGCTTCTCAGGAAGTCCAATATACAGGGCATTGCCATAGTCCAGACGAGACATAATCAGTGCCGACACCACCATCCGCAGCGTGGCAAATGAGAGGAGGGGTGCCAGTTTCCACAGTTGTCGCAGTAAGCCCACGGAGGTCTCGACATGGTGGACACTTGGTTCGACATGGTGAGCTTGGCATCTATTTTGATGCCTAGGCTCTTTACCTCAGGGGCTGGTATAGGTGTGGGACCCAGCTCTTGTGGCCAAAAGAAGTCAGTCAAGGGGTTACTTCAGGTGGTAATGGCTATGACCTCTGTTTTGTCGTGTTGACTTTAAGCGAGTTGGCTGTCATCCAGTTGACTGTATATCGGAGTATATTTTGCATGCGCGGGTGGGCATGAGAGGAGTTGTCAATCTGGAGGATTTTATTGTGTGTCATCTGTGTAGTTGAACACCTGGCAATCCATGGTTTGAGAGGAGGTCTCACGGTTTGAGAGGAGGTCTCATGGCTTGTGGGGAGGTCTCGTGGTTTATGAGGAGGTGTCATGTGAGGAGGTCTCATGGCTTGTGAGAAGATCTCATGGTTTGTGAGGAGGTCTCATGGTTTGGGAGGAGGTGTCATGGCTCGTGGGGAAGTCTCACGGTTTGGTAGGAGGTCTCGTGGCTTGTGGGGAGGTCTCGTGGTTTCTGAGGACTCATGCCGGGAGGTCTCATGGCTTCTGAGGAGGTCTCACGGCTTGTGAGGAGGTCTCGTGGTTTGAGAGGAGGTCTCACGGTTTGAGAGGAGGTCTCATGGCTTGTGGGGAGGTCTCGTGGTTTATGAGGAGGTGTCATGCCGCGAGGTCTCATGGCTTGTGAGGAGGTCTCATGGTTTGAGAGGTCTCATGGTTTTTGGGGTCTCTTGTCTTGTGAGGAGGTCTCATGGCTTGTGAGGAGGTCTCATGGTTTTGTGAGGTCTCATGGTTTTTGAGGTCTCTTGGCTTGTGAGGAAGTCTCATGGCTTGTGAGGAGGTCTCATGGTTGCTGAGGAGGTCTCATGGCTTCTGAGGAGGTCTCATGGCTTGTAAGACGGTTTCATGGTTCATGAGGAGGTCTGATGGCTTGTGAGGAGGTCTCATGGTTTGAGAGGTCTCATGGTTTTTGGGGTCTCTTGTCTTGTGAGGAGGTCTCATGGCTTGTGAGGAGGTCTCATGGCTTGTGAGGAGGTCTCATGGTTTGTGAGGAGGTCTCATGGCTTGTGAGGAGGTCTCGTGGTTTGAGAGGTCTCATGGTTTTTGGGGTCTCTTGGCTTGTGAGGAGGTCTCATGGCTTGTGAGGAGGTCTTGTGGTTTGAGAGGTCTCATGGTTTTTGGGGTCTCTTGGCTTGTGAGGAGGTCTCATGGCTTGTGAGGAGGTCTCATGGTTTTGTGAGGTCTCATGGTTTTTGGGGTCTCTTGGCTTGTGAGGAGGTCTCATGGCTTGGAGGAGGTCTCATGGTTTCTGAGGAGATCTCATGCCAGGAGGTCTCATGGCTTCTGAGGAGGTCTCATGGCTTGTAGGACGGTTTCATGGTTCATGAGGAGGTCTCATGGCTTGTGAGGAGGTCTCATGGTTTGAGAGGTCTCATGGTTTTTGGGGTCTCTTGTCTTGTGGGGAGGTCTCATGGCTTGTGAGGAGGTCTCATGGCTTGTGAGGAGGTCTCATGGTTTGTTAGGAGGTCTCATGGCTTGTGAGGAGGTCTCGTGGTTTGAGAGGTCTCATGGTTTTTGGGGTCTTTTGGCTTGTGAGGAGGTCTCATGGCTTGTGAGGAGGTCTCATGGCTTGTGAGGAGGTCTCATGGTTTGTGAGGAGGTCTCATGGCTTGTGAGGAGGTCTCGTGGTTTGAGAGGTCTCATGGTTTTTGGGGGTCTCTTGGCTTGTGAGGAGGTCTCATGGCTTGTGAGGAGGTCTCATGGCTTGTGAGGAGGTCTCATGGTTTGAGAGGTCTCATGGTTTTTGGGGGTCTCTTGGCTTGTGAGGAGGTCTCATGGTTTTTGGGGTCTCTTGGCTTGTGAGGAGGTCTCATGGCTTGTGAGGAGGTCTCATGGCTTGTGAGGAGGTCTCATGGCTTGCGAGGAGGTCTCATGGTTTTTGGGGTCTCTTGGCTTGTGAGGAGGTCTCATGGCTTGTGAGGAGGTCTCATGGCTTGTGAGGAGTTCTCATGGTTTTTGGAGGTCTCTTGGTTTGTGAGGAGGTCTCATGGCTTGTGAGGAGGTCTCATGGTTTTTGGGGTCTCATGGCTTGTGAGGAGGTCTCATGGCTTGTGAGGAGGTCTCATGGCTTTTGGGGGTCTCTTGGTTTGTGAGGAGGTCTCATGGCTTGTGAGGAGTTCTCGTGGTTTGAGAGGTCTCATGGTTTTTGGGGTCTCTTGGCTTGTGAGGAGGTCTCATTGCTTGTGAGGAGGTCTCATGGCTTGTGAGGAGGTCTCATGTTTTGTGATGAGGTCTCATGGCTTGTGAGTAGGTCTCATGGTTTGAGAGGTCTCATGGTTTTTGGGGTCTCATGGCTTGTGAGGAGGTCTCATGGCTTGTGAGGAGGTCTCATGGTTTTTTGGGGTCTCTTGGTTTGTGAGGAGGTCTCATGGCTTGTGAGGATGTCTTGTGGTTTGAGAGGTCTCATGGTTTTTGGGGTCTCTTGGCTTGTGAGGAGGTCTCATGGCTTGTGAGGAGGTCTCATGATTTGTGAGGAGGTCTCATGTTTTGTGATGAGGTCTCATGGCTTGTGAGTAGGTCTCATGGTTTGAGAGGTCTCATGGTTTTTGGGGTCTCTTGTCTTGTTAGGAGGTCTCATGGCTTGTGAGGAGGTCTTATGGCTTGTGAGGAGGTGTCATGGTTTGTGAGGAGGTCTCACGGCTTGTGAGGAGGTCTCATGGTTTGTGAGGAGGTCTCATGGCTTGTGAGGAGGTCTCATGGTTTGAGAGGTCTCATGGTTTTTGGGGTCTCATGGCTTGTGAGGAGGTCTCATGGCTTGTGAGGAGGTCTCATGGCTTGTGAGGAGGTCTCATGGTTTGAGAGGTCTCATGGTTTTTGGGGTCTCTTGGCTTGTGAGGAGGTCTTATGGCTTGTGAGGAGGTCTCATGGCTTGTGAGGAGGTCTCATGGTTTTTGGGGTCTCTTGGCTTGTGAGGAGGTCTTATGGCTTGTGAGGAGGTCTCATGGCTTGTGAGGAGGTCTCATGGCTTGTGAGGAGGTCTCATGGTTTGAGAGGTCTCACGGCTTGTGAAGAGGTCTCTTGGCTTGTGAGGGGGTCTCATGGCTTGTGGGGATGTCTCGTGGTTTCTGACGAGGTCTCATGGCTTGTGAGGAGGTCTCATGGCTTGTGAGGAGGTCTCATGGTTTTTGGGGTCTCTTGGCTTGTGAGGAGGTCTCATGGCTTGTGAGGAGGTCTCATGGCTTGTGAGGAGGTCTCATGGTTTGAGAGGTCTCATGGTTTTTGGGGTCTCTTGGCTTGTGAGGAGGTCTCATGGCTTGTGAGGAGGTCTCATGGCTTGTGAGGAGGTCTCATGGCTTGTGAGGAGGTCTCATGGCTTGTGAGGAGGTCTCATGGCTTGTGAGGAGGTCTCTTTTGCGCAGGGTGAGGTTGCGTGAAGCTGCAAGCGTTAGCAGAGGGTCTCTTACTGTTTTGGAGTTGTGAGCTCAGGGGTGTCGAAGTCACCTCGGCTGATGTCATCAGACTGCATGAAGTATATGTGCGCCCCTTAAATGCAGTATCAGGAGGGAATTCATCCCTCATGCATCATTCAAATATGATATCATCGGATTAAATTAATTTAGGATTTGTGGAGCGGGGTGAATCACCCGTGAGGGTATCCCGGCGCTAGGTTCATGCTAGCGTTCATTCAAATGAAATCTTACAGAGGCACCAATGAGCCGTTTGAGAGGGTAGAGGTCCGGCTGAGAGCCAGAAACCCTACACTGCACCTACTCTATCTGCTGAATTAAGGTGATCAGGAGACAGGTGTGTGCAGACCTCAGGTGACGCAGCGCAGGTGAAGGCGACCCCCAGCGGTGTCACCCCAGCCTCAGCTCTGGGATTTAAGATTGATCTCACAATATAGTTTGTCAATTTACTCGTGAAGTACTTCAGGCCCAATCAGGAAACTTGTGAAGGAATTATAGTAAATCGTTTCATTATAGGGTTGCAGAAAGCATTTACCTCATAATAACCTCTTTCACCGGAGATGACGCTTTGTCAATCTGGCTATCAATAATGCCTTTTGAGTGGTCCGCAATTGATTCTTTGATGCTGTTAGGGTCGGAGGTGATTCAATTTGCCAGGAGTCTCTTAATGGCGCTTGCACCTTTGCTCTCGCAACCAGGGCCGGAATGGACGAAGCGGCACTGGGCCTTTCACCGGTGGGCTGCCAGGGTGGGGGCTGGTTGAGACCCGGTGGCGGGGCGGCATTTTTGTTACCGGGGCCGTTTTTACAATATCGGCCCCAGGCAACAAAAGTGGCCAAAGCTCTCAGCTAACAACCGCCCTAACCCCCAACCCCTCTCCCCCCAACCACAGGACAGCCGAGTTCTTTGCCATGGCCGGTTTCGGTTCCCAGTCTGACCCTGCTCGCAGCCTCGTTAGCGCTCCGCCTTCACTTGCAAAATCATTGAAATTATTATTACATCAAGCTGCAGTTCCACTAGTCATTACTAGATGTCCCTCACAAGTCAAATGCAAAAAGCATTGATACCCTTTCATGAAGCTTTTGCATTTGACTCGGGAGGGACATCTAGTAACAACTATTAGAACTGCAGCTCTCTGTAGAATGAATTTGATATTGGATACTATAATATTCACTGCCCATTGCTGATCTCGTCCCATAATGCTTTGCAGAGCCTTTGGTTGGGATTGTATTTTTGCCCATAACTGTGCTTGGGGTAGTCATCCTAAGAGGATGGGACCACCACTGAATCGTTCATCAACAAGATGTGCTTTTTATTTTCAAGGCATCTGCTTGGTTCTCTCCCTAAGTTAGGGAGGATCCCAAAATCATCACCTCTCTTACTGCTTGCTAATTTTCTAGTTTTCACTTTTGTGAAATGACTATATGCATTTTAGCATATAAAGACAGAGATACTTATTTTATCATAATTTGCACTGGCATGATGGCAGCTACGCATTACGCAAAACAGCGTAGCTGAGCGTAATGCAAAGTGTACTTTGCGTAGCTATGCGTAGTGCTACTACACAAACTATGCCCAGGGTTACTGTACATGTGCCACAGGAGGTTCAGGGACGAGGAGACAACCCCGCTTAAATAAGGGGATGGAAGTTGTAAACCACCTTAGTGACGCCAGGGTAAGGGAGGAGGGGACCACAGGTTACTAATCTGAGTCCACTGCGGTGATTGTGGCTCCGTGCACTGAGGAACCCCTGGTGCTGTACGCCCCTTAGCTTTTCTTAGGGTGCACAATGGGATGCAGAATGTATGTGTTGGAAAAGGAATGTCCTCTACAAGGTAAACTAGCACAGTGTAAACATACACGTGGCCCTGACATCACATGAATCTATCGTGTGCACAGTGTCCGTGGCCGGTCCCTAGTAATGAGATGTCCAGGACCTGCTCTGTGGAATTGGACTACTGTCCTTGCTTTAGGAGCATCACATTATGAGGTGGTGGGAGCGTAGCATGGTTTGCAAACTTTTAGTGTGACCATACCTTATTCTCTGTGTTGTAGAGGGTGCGGTTCACAGACCCCTCGCATGTAAAGTTCAGGAGTGTGGGTAGGAAACAGAATAGGAGTCTACTTCCAGCCAGGAAGGGCATGGTTCAGTCTCATGCCAGGTCAGAGCAGACTTGCCTTTCCTGCCTGCACTCCTGAAGTGCGGGCAGGGAAGCTACTGTGTTCCAGGGGTGAGTTTCCAGGGACACAGTATCTGAGCTGGCCCTGAGCGATGGGGTGCCCGGGGCCGAATTAGGCTCCAGGAAGGGAGGGGATCCCTTCTTTTCTTACCTCGGCCCGAGGGATGGGTTCCCGGGGCCTTTTAGGTTGGGGGAACAGGGCCACCACAGCTTAGGGAGGGGGGAAAATGTACCGAAATTCACCAATGCACTGACCTCAAGCCATGACCTACCCCAAGAGTCATTTTATTACTGCACTTTAAAAAAAATACCATAGATTTGTGGATACTCCTGGAACCCAGGCGAGACCCTTCAGGGACCTTACCACACGGTCTAGAGGACCAGGATATCACCACCCTGCTCCCATTGACTTTGCTTTGCTTTTTTTTTAGGATTCGGGACTGAGTTCCCAATCCTTAAGTGGCTGCCACCATAACCTCATTGATGTAGTGGCATCCAATTAGATGTCATCAGGAGATCTGTCAGCTCCACAGTTCGTCCGCGCCATGAAATATAATATACATAGTTTTTGAGCATTAATTGCACAGAAACTACTGAACTGATTTACACCAAATCACAAAGAGCACTCTTTCTGGACCAGGATCTAGCTTTCTGCCAAATCTGGTGTCAATCCGTTCAGCGGTTTCAGCTGTAGCGGAGTCTAAAGTTCCTATGGAAAAATGAATGGGGAAATTCGATTTGGAACCCTCCTTTTTCTCGGCCCCGGTTTGATGGATCCCCCCTCAAAACTTTCCAGGAAGGAGCTGAGGTGAAAAAAATAATTGTGGAAAATGTTGTGAAGATACGTCGAAAAGCAATAAAGATTTAAGCAAACCGAAAAATGCATTTCATATTAAAACATAATCCTGACTATAACTACCCAGTGGCGTGGCAACCGCTACTGGATAATATATATATATATATATATATATATATATATATATATATATATATATATATATATATATATATATATATATATATATACTAGCAGCCCGCCCCGGCGTTGCCCGGGGCAGAAGGGGGATGGGGGCAGCATCGCAGCAGGAGAGGTGCAGCACAGCGGCCGGGAGCAGCAGAGCGTACTTACAGTGTTTCCTTGCTCTGGTTTTGTTGGTCCTGGCTGCTTCTGCCCACGCTAGTGTCCGCTGTTTCCCCCGATGTCCCGACTTTGATGAAAAGGCTTCCGAGCACTTATGGCCCCTGCCCGTCCCTCCGCCCGTCCCTCGGTGCGCACCCGCGGCTCTTGTCCGCTGTTACCCCCGACGTCCCGACTTTGAGGAAAAGGCTTGCGAGCACTCATGGCCCCCGCCCGTCCCTCGGTGCGCACCCGCATCTGCTTCACTTACCTCAGCCGCCGCTCCTCCCCGCGCTGCTGAGTTTACCGCTCCACTGCTCCTCCGCTTCTCGCCGCTCCTCACCACTTGTCCGCCGCTCGCCGCTCCTCCCTGCCTGTCTGCAGCTCCTCCCCGCGCTCATGTCCGCCGCTCTTCCTCTTGCTCCTGAACACCGCTCCTCCCCGCGCACCAGATGTCATCATGCACGTCGCGGCCGGCGCTACTTGCAAGGGACTACTTTTTTTTATTCCTAATTTTTTTAAAGAACGTATATTTTTCATTTTTATATAGCCTATGTCCTTCTGCTTACCCTGAGGTTTTCAAAGATGTCTTGGGTGTTTGGATTGGTGGTGTACCTTTCGAGTTTACCTGGCTCAAAGGACACAGTTCTCTCTTTATAATTGTAGTATAGATATATATATATATTTATACAAGCAAAGTCCTGCAAGAGTCTCGACACCAGATGTATAGTTCAAAGTGGTTTTATTATTCCCTCGCCATCGGCATGACGCGTTTCGGCCGTCAGAAACGGCCTTGATCACATCATATATATATACTGTAATTTTTTTTAAAGTAATGCTACAGTTAGGTGTTGACATGAGTTAAGAAATCAAAAACACAAACATTAGTCAAAGTTCAGCAAGTGAATTATAACTGGTATCCCGCCATGCACTGCTTATGACCTTACATATTACATCAATGATGACCTCTCAAATGACATAATTGATGAGTACACTGATGACATCACTGATGACATCATCCTCTATTCTTGCCTGCCCCCTCCTTTTGCCATTTGTAGTCCAGTCCATTTGTGGTCCAGTTGGCCTGCCCTTCGTGTGAGCTTGCTACCCCTGTCCCCCACACCTTGCCCTCTGTTCTTCATGTGCAGGCCCCTGCTCCTCCTTCTTGTCCTCGATGTCTGCTGTACTGACCCTGCCCATACCGGCCTGTCCACAGTCGTGAGATTGCTGCCCATGCCCTCCGTCTGCCATCCATCCATCCACCATCAGCGCACCCCTGCCCCATCCCACCAGCCCACAGTGGAATGCTTACTGCCCGTGTCAATGCCGGCCTGATGTATGTGGTCAGCTTGCTGCCCCTGCCCCCCTCCTCCCTGTCCTTTGTGTGCTTGCCCCTGCCTCCTCGTGTTCGTTGTAGTCCATTGTGCAGCCCCTGCACATGCAGGCCTTTCCTCTGTGGTCAACCTGTTGCCCCTGCCCCGTTGTCCCTGACCTCCATTGTCAGAGTCGGTGCCCTGTCCCCTCCCTCTTGCCCTGCATATTTGTTTTGTTCTGCCATTACCTCTCTCACTTGCCCTCTGTGCTTTGCTTGCTGCCACTTGCCACCTTTTTCCTTCCCTCTGGTGTGTTTTTCCATTCTCTGCCCCCTCACTCCAGGCCTGTCTGGTTAGTTGTGCTGCCACTGTCCCTCCTACCTGTGTTGCGTGGTCAGTTTGTGCTACCGCTCTCCCTTCCGCCTGCCCTGCGTGGTCAGTTGTGCTGCCGCTGCCCCTCCTGCCTGCCCTGCATGGTTAGATTGCTGCTGCCCCTGCCCTCTGTTGCCTATGTGTGGGAGCCTCTCCCCTCCTTTGTGCCCTCCATGATCCATTGTGCTGCCACTGTCCCTCCTGCCTGCGTGGTCAGTTTGTGCTGCTGCTGTCCCTCCCACCTCCCCATGGTGGTTTGTTGTGCTGCCGCTGTCCCTCCCACCTGCTCATGGTGGTCAGTTGTGCCGCCGTTGTCACTCCACCTGCCCTGCGTGGTCAGTTTTGCTGCCGCTGTCCCTTTCACCTGCCCTGCATGATCAGTTGTGCTTCCACTGTCCCCCCCACCTGCCCTGCGTGGTCAGTTGTGCTGCCGCTGTCCCTCCCACCTGCCCTGCGTAGTCAGTTGTGCTCCCGCTGTCCCTCCCACCTGAACTGCGTGGTCAGTTGTGCTGCCGCTGTCCTTTCCACCTGCCCTGCATGGTCAGTTGTGCTCCCGCTGTCCCTCCCACCTGAACTGCGTGGTCAGTTGTGCTGCCGCTGTCCCTTCCACCTGCCCTGCATGGTCTGTTGTGCTGCCGCTGCCCCTCCTGCCTGTCCTGTGTGGTCAGTTGTGCTGCCGCTGCCCCTCCTGCCTGTCCTGTGTGGTCAGTTGTGCTGCCGCTGTCCCCCCACCTGCCCTGCATGGTCAGTTGTGCTGCCGCTGTCCCTCCCACCTGCCCTGTGTGGTCAGTTGTTCTGCCGCTGCCCCTCCCGCCTGTCTTGTGTGGTCAGTTGTGCTGCAGCTGTCCCCCCACCTCCCCTGTGTGGTCAGTTGTGCTGCCGCTGTCCCTCCCACCTGCCCTGTGTGGTCAGTTGTTCTGCCGCTGCCCCTCCCGCCTGTCTTGTGTTGTCAGTTGTGCTGCCGCTGTCCCCCCACCTCCCCTGTGTGGTCAGTTGTGTTGCCGCTGCCCCTCCCGCCTGTCCTGCGTGGTCAGTTGAGCTGCTGCTGTCCCTCCCACCTGTCCTGCGTGGTCAGTTGTGCTGACGCTGTCCCTCCCACCTGCCCTGCGTGGTCAGTTGTGCTGCCGCTGTCCCTTCCACCTACCCTGTGTGGTCAGTTGTGCTGCCGCTGTCCCTCCCACCTGTCCTGCGTGGTCAGTTGAGCTGCTGTTGTCCCTCCCGCCTGCCCTGTGTGGTCAGTTTCCTTCCTCTGACATAGTTCCCTCCCTCTCCCCTCCTTTGTCCGAGTCTGGGCCCCTGCTCCCTCAATCCCCACAGTGTCCTAATGAAAAACTAGAGCACTAACATTTTGTATTTATGACAAAAGTTTGGCACATCTGAAGTCTTGGCATCAAACCTCTAAAACCTAAAGAATCTCCTTGAGAAAATACCGAGATCAGGAGATTCTTTTTCTCATAAAAATGTCAGTTGGTGCTCTAGAGAGGTCACCAAGGACACCTTTTCTGAGTCACAGAGTTCCACAGTTCCAGAGTTCTCTATTAGTAACAAAGGACTTTTAAATGAGTTGCTATTTTATGTTTTTATCGAATTGATCCCTTGATTATCAGTTGCACGAGTCGCTTGTGCGTCTTGCACGCTTCTATCGTTGGACCTTGGCCCAGCTCAGCTTAGAGAACCTTTCTATATTAGACTGATATCAGAGACATAAACTTTTATAGAATGATAATGTTTCAGATTGTACTCGTAAACTCTTTTACAAAAAACATTGGGGCATATTATCAAGGAGGGCCATAGGGAATTTTCACCGCTTTAACGCCGTTTTCGGCCGCTAAGCAGCAATAATTCTATCGCCCTATTAGCAAGCTGTCGCTAACAGCAGTTAGCGACAGCTTTTAGGTGACAGCGAGCGGTTTGGGGCCCGCTTTGCATGTTAGCAATATTTATCGCTAATGATATGCAAAGTGGGCGAACCCAAACTGTTAGCGACTGAAAACAGTCACTAACATCGCTATCGCCTATTAGCAAGGCAGGCGTAGCGATGGAAATATTCGCGTTAAGCGCGAATATCTCCAAATACTAACAACTGCCCAGACCAGTTCTTAGCCATGTTATCCAATGGGAGGTGGATAACATGGCTAAGAGCATTTCGTCGCGAACGCGTGAATATCGCTGTATTCTCAGCGATATTCACGCATTACGCCGCTATCGCCGGAAAATGTATCGCTTTGGAGATAAACGTTGCTAATAGCACGTTATCTCAGCGATAAATTCCGGCGATGCTCAGCGATAAAAAAATCGTCGCTAAGCCTATTTATCGATAAATATTGCTACTTGTTGGTAATATGCCCCTCAATTTTTCCAGGTGCTGCTGTTGGAGGAAGAAGATGCACACCCCTCTCTCATTGCTAATATGGTATGATCCGTGCGAGGAGTGGTCAGTTCACGCCCTGGTGCTTTAAGCACCAGAGCCAAGGCCCTGATCCCCCAGAGATGCTCAGAAGTGATGTAGTTCTGGCTGTGTGAGCTACCTCTGCACTCTTTCCCAGTAAACTGGAAGCACTGGTGAACCAACGCCTCAGCAGGAATCTTCCTTACAGGGGAAAGGCCTATGGCTCCCAAAGGGGTGCTGGGAGCAGCTGCTGGGATGCTCCTGCCCCAGGGGATGTGTCCATCAACAGAATGAGCAATGCTTTCTAATTAATCCTGTTGTGTCTCAACCTTTTCCAGGCCCATAAATAATTCTCTGCACATTTGGCTATAAATATTTTATTTAGGTTCTTAAAACAATCCATATCTTTGTTCTTTCTATGTCCTTCCACATGGGATCACATATGGAATCAGCATATGCATATCATTAAATTAAAAGTATTATGGGAAATCCTTCCGATACAAAGACAAGCTCATTTCAAACTCCTTGAACACATATTCAAAGATCCAGATAACTTAGACCCAACCAACCTGAAGAGCTTGAATCTCCGTTCACCAACCAGATAGACACCTCTGCTACCCAGCACTCTTACTCGCACACACCCCACACACCCCACACATTCACAGAACCAGATCAGGACAGGCGTTCTCTTACATCACTCCTAAAGTGTGGAACAACCTCCCGCTCCACATCAGAGGCTCCTCTTCCCTTCTTGACTTCTGCTAGAAGCTGAAGCCCTGGCTTTTCAAGTAAACAACCTACCCTAGGCAGGGCTCGGTACACACACCTGGTCAGCACCAGGATACTCTTGCGGGTTACTAACCAACCTACCCTAGGCGGGGCTCGGCACACACACCTGCTAAGCAACAGGATACTCTTGTATGCGATTAACCAAGCTACCCTAGGGAGGGATGGGCACACACACCTGCTCAGCCCCAGGATACCCTCGCTGGTGATTACCCAGCTTACCCTAAGCGGGGCTAGACAAACACACACCTGCTCAGTGCTAGGATACCCTCACGGGTTATTAACCAACCTATCCTAAGCAGGGCTCGGGACACACACCTGCTTAGGACCAGGACACCCTCGTAGGCGATTAACCAACCTAACCTAGGCGGGGCTAGGCACACACACTTGCTCAGCGCCAGGATACCCTTGCGGGCGATTAACCAATGTACCCTGGGCAGGGCCAGGGACACACCTGCTCAGCACCAAGATACCCTCCTGGGTGATTAACCAACCTACCCTAGGCGGGGCTCGGTACACACACCTGCTCAGCACCAGGATACCCTCGTGGGTTACTAACCAACCTACCATAGGCAGGGCTTGGTGCACTCACCTGCTCAGCACTAGGATACCCTTGCAGGTTACTAACCAACCTACCCTAGGCGGGGCTCGGTACACACACCTGCTCAGCACCAGGATACCCTCGCAGGTTACTAACCAACCTACCCCAGGCGGGGCTCGGTACACACACCTGCTCAGCACCAGGATACCCTCGTGGGTTACTAACCAACCTACCATAGGCAGGGCTTGGTACACACACCTGCTCAGCACCAGGATACCCTTGCAGGTTACTAACCAACCTACCCTAGGTGGGGCTCGGTACACTCACCTGCTCATCGCCAGGATACCCTCGTGGGTTACTAACCAACCTACCCAGGCGGGGCTCGGTACATACACCTGCTCAGCACCAGGATAACCTCGCAGATTATTAACCAACCTACCCAGGCGGGGCACACACACCTGCTCAGCGCCAGGATACCCTCGCAGGTTACTAACCAACCTACCCCAGGCGGGGCTCGGTACATACACCTGCTCAGCGCCAGGATACCCTCGTGGGTTACTAACCAACCTACCATAGGCAGGGCTTGGTACACACACCTGCTCAGCACCAGGATACCCTTGCAGGTTACTAACCAACCTACCCAGGCGGGGCTCGGTACACACAACTGCTCAGCGCCAGGATACCCTCGTGGGTTACTAACCAACCTACCCAGGCGGGGCTCGGTACATACACCTGCTCAGCGCCAGGATACCCTCGTGGGTTACTAACCAACCTACCCAGGCGGGGCTCGGTACACACACCTGCTCAGCGCCAGGATACCCTCGTGGGTTACTAACCAACCTACCCAGGCGGGGCTCGGTACACACACCTGCTCAGCACCAGGATACCCTTGCAGGTTACTAACCAACCTACCCTAGGCGGGGCTCGGTACACTCACCTGCTCAGCGCCAGGATACCCTCGTGGGTTACTAACAAACCTACCCAGGCGGGGCTCGGCACACACACCTGCTCAGCACCAGGATACCCTAGTGGGTTACTAACCAACCTACCATAGGCAGGGCTTGGTACACACACCTGCTCAGCACCAGGATACCCTTGCAGGTTACTAACCAACCTACCCAGGCGGGGCTCGGTACATACACCTGCTCAGCGCCAGGATACCCTTGCAGGTTACTAACCAACCTACCCTAGGCGGGGCTCGGTACACTCACCTGCTCAGCGCCAGGATACCCTCGTGGGTTACTAACAAACCTACCCAGGCGGGGCTCGGCACACACACCTGCTCAGCACCAGGATACCCTTGCAGGTTACTAACCAACCTACCCTAGGCGGGGCTCGGTACACTCACCTGCTCAGCGCCAGGATACCCTCGTGGGTTACTAACAAACCTACCCAGGCGGGGCTCGGCACACACACCTGCTCAGCACCAGGATACCCTCGCAGGTTACTAACCAACCTACCCAGGCGGGGCTCGGTACATACACCTGCTCAGCGCCAGGATACCCTCGTGGGTTACTAACCAACCTACCCAGGCGGGGCTCGGTACATACACCTGCTCAGCGCCAGGATACCCTCGTGGGTTACTAACCAACCTACCCAGGCGGGGCTCGGTACATACACCTGCTCAGCACCAGGATACCCTTGCAGGTTACTAACCAACCTACCCAGGCGGGGCTCGGTACATACACCTGCTCAGCGCCAGGATACCCTTGCAGGTTACTAACCAACCTACCCTAGGCGGGGCTCGGTACACTCACCTGCTCAGCGCCAGGATACCCTCGTGGGTTACTAACAAACCTACCCAGGCGGGGCTCGGCACACACACCTGCTCAGCACCAGGATACCCTTGCAGGTTACTAACCAACCTACCCTAGGCGGGGCTCGGTACACTCACCTGCTCAGCGCCAGGATACCCTCGTGGGTTACTAACAAACCTACCCAGGCGGGGCTCGGCACACACACCTGCTCAGCACCAGGATACCCTCGCAGGTTACTAACCAACCTACCCAGGCGGGGCTCGGTACATACACCTGCTCAGCGCCAGGATACCCTCGTGGGTTACTAACCAACCTACCCAGGCGGGGCTCGGTACATACACCTGCTCAGCGCCAGGATACCCTCGTGGGTTACTAACCAACCTACCCAGGCGGGGCTCGGTACACACACCTGCTCAGCGCCAGGATACCCTCGAGGTTGACAGTGTGCTTTAAAAATACACATAACATGACTCACAGTGAGGAGCAATGGCTGAACCAGACTGACCTGCTGCCCGCTGCAGCAGTGGGTCAAAGCAATATGTCAATGGCGCCAATGACCAGCATGACAATATTTAAATTAACAATAAATTGGGAAAACAATACACATATGAGAAATGTCTGAGATTTAGCTACTGATGGGCAAATAAAAGCAAACTCATTTCTACATTCTCCTGAAGTGTTGGCAACTTCAGAGTTGATGAGTATTGAAAGCAAGGGGTGAAAAGTGCAGCAAAAAGAAACCTTTACAGGAGACAAAAACAATGATGCTTACTTTTTGTGTTCAAATGCTGCCACAAAAAGTGGTGTGCCTTCCAACTCGATGGGCATGAGGTCCTGGGAAAATTCATGGTGGGGTTTCAGAGTTCTGGGGTGTAAGAGTAAAAGGTAAAAAGAGTGGACAGGTGTGTTGAAGGTCTGGAGGGAGAGGACTTGAGCTGGAGGTAAAGAAGTCAGATCTTGACAACGCATAAGACGGGAGGTCTCTGGAGGGAGGGCATGTGTGGTCTCAATTCTTAAGATCACTGATCAGTCGAACTTCCATCTTCTGTGCCCTCTGCAGAGTGTCTCTAGAGGTGGCTCAAGTGAGAACTGGCTTGGGTTGCTACTAGGATGGGTGGTCTGAGTGGTAAGATTAGAAGAATGAACAGGAGGTCTGACTCTGGGCTCCAAAGAGGCAGAAGGTGTAGTGAGGAGGGAGCTGTTAGTAGCAATGCTCTGAGTGTAGATCTACAAAACAGAGGGTCTTTCATGTGGAAGGGCAGTGAGTCAGCGAGAGCGATTTACCCACTGAGGTACAACCAAAACAAATGCCCATTACAAAAGCCCCACTCAATACCACACTCTGGCAAGAGGCTAGAGCCGGTATAGTCTGGCAAAATGACAGACCAGGCACACTCTGGCACGAGGCTAGACCCGGAACACTCTGGCAAGAGGATAAAGTTGGTACTGTCTGGCAAGAGGATAGACCCAAAACACTCTGGCAAGAGGATAGAACTGGAACACTTTGGTAAGAGTCTAGAGCAGGAACACTATGGCAAGAGGATAGGCCCGGCACACTCTGGCAAGAGGCTAGAGCCGGTACACTATGGCAAGAGGATAGACTCGGCACACTCTGGCAAGAGGATAGAACTGGAACACTTTGGTAAGAGGCTAGAACTGGAACACTTTGGTAAGAGTCTAGATCAGGAACACTCTGGCAAGAGGATAGACTCGGCACACTCTGGCAAGAGGATAGACTCGGCACACTCTGGCAAGAGGATAGACTCGGCACACTCTGGCAAGAGGCTAGATCTCTGGTACACTATGGCAAGAGGATAGACTCGGCACACTCTGGCAAGAGGCTAGATCTCTGGTACACTATGGCAAGAGGATAGACTCGGCACACTCTGGCAAGTGGCTAGATCTCTGGTACACTATGGCAAGAGGATAGACTCGGCACACTCTGGCAAGAGGCTAGAGCCGGTACACTATGGCAAGAGGATAGACTCGGCACACTCTGGCAAGAGGATAGGCCCGGCACACTCTGGCAAGAGTCTAGAGCCGGTACACTCTGGCAAGAGGATAGGCTCGGCACACGGTTGTATGTCAGAACAACGAGTTCCCCAACCACGACTTCCCTAACAACAAGGTCGCAACCACGACCTCGTCTAAACCACGATTTTTTTACCACGCATTCCTATACCGCGTTTTTTCGTTGTAAAGGAATGCATGTTAAAAAAAAATGCTTTACAACTATTACCCCGATCCACTCACCCTTTAAAAACGAGTTTCTCACACTTTAAAAATAAGCACGATCACCCAAACACACTAAACTAACTCTCCCACACCCTAAAATTAAACACACACCCATCAAAAGATTCCCAAAGCCTCCTAACCTCTTTATATTAACACCCCGCCCTCTAAACCCGAATTCCCCCGCTCTATAAATAAATACGATTACCTTCTAACCCTAATAACTAAAACCCAACTTCTCTTACCTTTTCCTCTGCAACGCTCATCCGGACTCGTGATGGGATTTAATAACAGTAGACATATTTGCGCAGCAGCTGTCAGGTTCTCCTTTGTACATTTTTAGGACTAGCCATGGAGGTTGGATGTTTCAGGGTTATCTTTTTCCTACATGCCACGGTGATTAGTTTGGGATCGGCCCGAAGTTGAGTTTCTTTTGTACTGACTTCAACTTGTTGATACGATGTTGATGAAGGCGGGCAAAGTAGGACGCTTCACGTGAGGCAGTAGTTCTTCAGAGACAGCATGGAGGGCTCAAACGAGATCAGTGACGTTGCATCCTGAACAACGACGCAAGCCGAACTCCGCCCTGCCAGGACACTAGACCGAACCAGAAGGCTGAGTCGTTGTTCAGGCAAGTCGTTGTTTGTCTTGCGTGACTCCGGAACTCGTTGTTCCGGATGTTTCCCCCGGCACAATCTGGCAAGAGGAGAGACCCGACACACTCTGGCAAGAGGCTAGAACTGGAACACTCTGGCAAGAGGATAGATTCGCACACTCTGGCAAGAGGTTAGAGCCGGTACACTCTGGCAAGAGGATAGATTCGCACACTCTGGCAAGAGGTTAGAGCCGGTACACTCTGGCAAGAGGCTAGACTCGCACACTCTGGCAAGAGGCTAGAGCCGGTACACTCTGGCAAGAGGATGGACTCACACAGTCTGGCAAGAGGCTAGAGCCGGTACACTCTGGCAAGAGGATAGATTCGCACACTCTGGCAAGGGGTTAGAGCCGGTACACTCTGGCAAGAGGCTAGACTCGCACACTCTGGCAAGAGGCTAGAGCCGGTACACTCTGGCAAGAGGATGGACTCACACACTCTGGCAAGAGGCTAGAGCCGGTACACTCTGGCAAGAGGATAGGCCCGGCACACGATTGTATATCAGAACAACGAGTTCCCCAACCACGACTTCCCTAACAACGAGGTCGCAACCATGACCTCATCTAAACCACGATTTTTTTTTACCAAGCATTTCTTTACCACGTTTTTTCGTTGTAAAGGAATGCGTGTTAAAAAAAATGCTTTCCAACTATTACCCCGATCCCCTCACCCTTTAAAAACGAGTTTCTCACACTTTAAAAATAAGCACGATCACCCACAGACCCATCAAACGATTCCCAAAGCCTCCTAACCTCTTTATATTAACACCCCGCCCTCTAAAACCGAATTCCCCCGCTCTATAGATAAATATGATTACCTTCTAACCCTAATAACTAAAACCCAACCTCTCTTACCTTTTCCTCTGCAACGCTCATCCGGACTCGTGATGGGATTTAATGTCAGTAGAGATATTTGCGCAGCGGCTGTCAGGTTCTCCTTTGTACATTTTTAGGACTAGCCATGGAGGTTGGATGTTTCAGGGTTATCTTTTTCCTACATGCCACGGTGATGAGCTTGGGACCGGCCCGAATACGTGAGGTGAGTTTCTTTTGTACTGACTTCAACTTGTTGATACGATGTTGATGAAGGCGGGAAAGTAGGACGCTTCACATGAGGCAGTAGTTCTCCAGAGACAGCATGGAGGGCTCAAACGAGATCAGTGACGTTGTATCCTGAACAACGATGCAAGCCGAGCTCCGCTCTGCCAGGACACTAGACCGAACCAGAAGGCTGAGTCGTTGTTCAGGCAAGTCATTGTTTGTCTTGCGTGACTCCGGAACTCGTTGTTCCGAAGTCGTTATTCAGGATGTTTCCCCCGGCACACTCTGGCAAGATGTTAGAGCCGGTACACTCTGGCAAGAGGCTAGACTCGCACACTCTGGCAAGAGGCTAGAGCCGGTACACTCTGGCAAGAGGATGGACTCACACACTCTGGCAAGAGGCTAGAGCCGGTGCACTCTGGCAAGAGGATAGGCTCGGCACACGGTTGTATGTCAGAACAACGAGTTCCCCAACCACGACTTCCCTAACAACGAGGTCGCAACCACGACCTCGTCTAAACCACGATTTTTTTTACCACGCATTCCTATACCGCGTTTTTTCGTTGTAAAGGAATGCATGTTAAAAAAAAATGCTTTACAACTATTACCCCGATCCACTCACCCTTTTAAAACGAGTTTCTCACACTTTAAAAATAAGCACGATCACCCAAACACACTAAACTAACTCTCCCACACCCTAAAATTAAACACGATCCCCCACACACCCATCAAAAGATTCCCAAAGCCTCCTAACCTCTTTATATTAACACTCCGCCCTCTAAACCCGAATTCCCCCGCTCTATAGATAAATACGATTACCTTCTAACCCTAATAACTAAAACCCAACTTCTCTTACATTTTCCTCTGCAACGCTCATCCGGACTCGTGATGGGATTTAATAACAGTAGACATATTTGCGCAGCAGCTGTCAGGTTCTCCTTTGTACATTTTTAGGACTAGCCATGGAGGTTGGATGTTTCAGGGTTATCTTTTTCCTACATGTAACGGTGATTAGTTTGGGATCGGCCCGAAGTTGAGTTTCTTTTGTACTGACTTCAACTTGTTGATACGATGTTGATGAAGGCGGGCAAAGTAGGACGCTTCACGTGAGGCAGTAGTTCTTCAGAGACAGCATGGAGGGCTCAAACGAGATCAGTGACGTTGCATCCTGAACAACGACGCAAGCCGAACTCCGCCCTGCCAGGACACTAGACCGAACCAGAAGGCTGAGTCGTTGTTCAGGCAAGTCGTTGTTTGTCTTGCGTGACTCCGGAACTCGTTGTTCCGGATGTTTCCCCCGGCACAATCTGGCAAGAGGAGAGACCCGACACACTCTGGCAAGAGGCTAGAACTGGAACACTCTGGCAAGAGGATAGATTTGCACACTCTGGCAAGAGGTTAGAGCCGGTACACTCTGGCAAGAGGATAGATTCGCACACTCTGGCAAGAGGTTAGAGCCGGTACACTCTGGCAAGAGGCTAGACTCGCACACTCTGGCAAGAGGCTAGAGCCGGTACACTCTGGCAAGAGGATGGACTCACACACTCTGGCAAGAGGCTAGAGCCGGTACACTCTGGCAAGAGGATAGATTCGCACACTCTGGCAAGGGGTTAGAGCCGGTACACTCTGGCAAGAGGCTAGACTCGCACACTCTGGCAAGAGGCTAGAGCCGGTACACTCTGGCAAGAGGATGGACTCACACACTCTGGCAAGAGGCTAGAGCCGGCACACTCTGGCAAGAGGATAGGCCCGGCACACGATTGTATATCAGAACAACAAGTTCCCCAACCACGACTTCCCTAACAACAAGGTCGCAACCATGACCTCATCTAAACCACGATTTTTTTTTACCAAGCATTTCTTTACCACGTTTTTTCGTTGTAAAGGAATGCGTGTTAAAAAAAATGCTTTCCAACTATTACCCCGATCCCCTCACCCTTTAAAAACGAGTTTCTCACACTTTAAAAATAAGCACGATCACCCAAACACACTAAACTAACTCTCCCACACCGTAAATTAAACACGATCACCCACAGACCCATCAAACAATTCCCAAAGCCTCCTAACCTCTTTATATTAACACCCCGCCCTCTAAAACCGAATTCCCCCGCTCTATAGATAAATATGATTACCTTCTAACCCTAATAACTAAAACCCAACCTCTCTTACCTTTTCCTCTGCAACGCTCATCCGGACTCGTGATGGGATTTAATGTCAGTAGAGATATTTGCGCAGCGGCTGTCGGGTTCTCCTTTGTAAATTTTTAGGACTAGCCATGAAGGTTGGATGTTTCAGGGTTATCTTTTTCCTACATGCCACGGTGATGAGCTTGGGACCGGCCCGAATACGTGAGGTGAGTTTCTTTTGTACTGACTTCAGATTTTTGATACGATGTTGATGAAGGCGGGAAAGTAGGACGCTTCACATGAGGCAGTAGTTCTCCAGAGACAGCATGGAGGGCTCAAACGAGATCAGTGACGTTGTATCCTGAACAACGATGCAAGCCGAGCTCCGCTCTGCCAGGACACTAGACCGAACCAGAAGGCTGAGTCGTTGTTCAGGCAAGTCATTGTTTGTCTTGCGTGACTCCGGAACTCGTTGTTCCGAAGTCGTTATTCAGGATGTTTCCCCCGGCACACTCTGGCAAGAGGATAGATCCAGAACACTCTGGCAAGAGACTAAAGCCGGTACACTCTGGCAAGAGGATAGACCCGACACACTCTGGCAAGAGGATAGAGCCGGTAAACTCTGGCAAGAGGTTAGACCCGGCCAACTCTGGCAAGAGGATAGACCCGACACACTCTGGCAAGAGGCTAGAACCGGTACACTCTGGCAAGAGGTTAGACCCGGCAAACTCTGGCAAGAGGATAGACCCGACACACTCTGGCAAGAGGCTAGAACCGGAACACTCTGGCAAGAGGCTAGAGCCGGTACATTCTGGCAAGAGGCGAGGCCCAGAACACTCTGGCAAGAGGCTAGAACTGGAACACTCTGGCAAGAGTCTAGAGCCGGTGCACTCTGGCAAGAGGATAGAGCCGGCACACACTGGCAAGAGGCTAGAACTAAAACACTCTGGCAAGAGGCTAGAGTCAGTACTGTCTGGCAAGAGGATAGACACAGAACACTCTGGCAAGAGGCTAGAACCGGTACACTCTGGCAAGAGGATAGGCACGGCACACTCTGGCAAGAGGATAGACCCGACACACTCTGGCAAGAGGATAGACCCGACACACTCTGGCAAGAGGCTAGACCCGGCACACTCTGGCAAGAGGCTAGAGCGGGTGCACTTAGGCAAGAGGATAGACCCGGCACACTCTGGCAAGATGCTAGAACCGGAACACTCTGGCAAGAAACTAAAGCCGTTGCTCTCTAGCCAGGGGATTGACCCAGCACACTCTAGCAAGAGGCTAGAGCCGGCACAGTCTGGCAAGAGGCTAGAGCCGGTACACTCTGGAAAGAGGATAGACGGAGCACACTCTGGCAAGAGGATAGACCCGACACATTATACTGACATAAAATCGAGTACAAAAATATCAAGGTAGTGAAATATCGAGTTGTAAATATCGAGTAGACAGAATATCGATAAGACAAAATACAGACTACAAAAATATCGAATAGAGGGACAATAATATCGAATCAAAAATATAGAATGGACAGAATATCGAATGGACAGAATATAGACAACAGAAATATCGAGGGACAGAATATAAACAGCAAAAATATCGAAGGAAAGAATATAGACAAAAAAATATCGAGGGACAGAATATAGTCAATAAAATTATCAAATTTTAGGTAAGTAACTAAGTCAGTTTATGGTATTTAATTTTTGCGCAATATAATTCTGGAGCGGGTTGTGGGTTTATAGGGGAATAGGGTGGGAAGTAATTTAATTATAATTAATTAAATATTTTATTTATTGTATTTATGTACAATTAATTGTTAATTAATTATTATTTGGCAATTAATTAAAATATAATTGGTAATTAATTTTTATTAATTGATTAATTGATAATTGTGTGAATTTTATTTATTTATTTTCTGGAGCGGGTTGTGGGTTTAAAGGGGAATAGGGTGGGAAGTAATTTAATTATTATTAATTAAATATTTTAAATTATTGGTATTTATGTTGAATTAATTGTTAATTAATTATTGATTGGAAATTAATTAAAATATAATTGGTAATTATTTTTTATTAATTGATAATTATGTTAATTTTATTCATTTATTTTCTGGAGTGGGTTGTGGGTTTATAGGGTAATAGGGTGGGAAGTAATTTAATTATAAAAAATGTAATATATTTTTTTGTATTGGTATTTATTTAGATTTAATTCCAATTTATTTTGTAATTGGTAATTATTTAGTTTTAATTGTAATTAATTTATATTAATTGATTAATTGATAATTATGTTAATTTTATGTCATTTATTTTTGTAGTAGGTTGTGGGCATATAGGGGAATTGGGTGGGAAGTCATTTAATTGTAATTAATTAGATTTATTCATATATAGATTGGTTTTTATTTTGAATTAATAGTTAATTATATTTAAATGTTTTAATAATTTATTGTTATTTGTAAATATTTTGTATTAATAGGTAATTATTTTTTAGTAATTAAATTAATTTTAATGTTTTAAATTGAATAAATATTATAATATCTTAAATTGGGAATTAATTGTAATTAATTTGTATTTGGTATTAATATTTAATTTATTTTCAAATATATATGAAGTATTTACTTTCCCTACTGTTGCACTCACTGGAGTGGGAATAGTAATTTTTTCCCCTACACTATCCAACGCTTTCCCTACTGTTGCACTCTCTGGAGTGGGAATAGTAATTTTTTCCCCTACACTATCCAACGATTTCCCTACTGTTGCACTCTCTGGAGTGTGAATAGTAATTTTTACCCTCCCACTATCCAACACTTTCCCTACTGTTGCACTCTCTGGAGTGGGAATAGTAATTTGTACCCTCCCACTATCCAACGATTTCCCTACTGTTGCACTCTCTGGAGTGGGAATAGTAATTTTTACTCTCCCACTATCCAACGCTTTTCCTACTGTTGCACTCTCTGGAGTTGGAATAGTAATTTTAACCCCCATGCTATCCAACGTTTTCCTTACTGTTGCACTCACTGGAGTGGGAATAGTTATTTTTACCCCTATGCTATCCAACGCTTTCCCTACTGTTGCACTCACTGGAGTGGGAATAGTAATTTTTACCTCTACGCTATCCAATGTTTTCCCTACTGTTGCACTCACTGGAGTGGGAATAGTAATTTTTACCCTCCCACTATCCAACGCTTTCCCTACTGTTGCACTCTCTGGAGTGGGAATAGTAATCTTTACCTCAACGCTATCCAATGCTTTCTTTACTGTTGCACTCACTGGAGTGGGAATAGTAATTTTTACCCTCCCACTATCCAACGCTTTCCCTACTGTTGCGCTCTCTGGAGTTGGAATAGTAATTTTAACCCCCATGCTATCCAACGTTTTCCCTACTGTTGCACTCACTGGAGTGGGAATAGTAATTTTTACCCCTACGCTATCCAACGCTTTCCCTACTGTTGCACTCACTGGGGTGGGAATAGTAATTTTTATCCCTACGCTATCCAATGCTTTCCCTACTGTTGCACTCACTGGATTGGGAATAGTAATTTTTACCCCTACGCTATCCAACGTTTTCTCTACTGTTGCACTCACTGGAGTGGGAATAGTAATTTTTACCCTCCCACTATCCAACGCTTTCCCTACTGTTGCACTCTCTGGAGTGGGAATAGTAATTTTTACCCCTACGCTATCCAATGCTTTCCCTACTGTTGTGCTCTCTGGAGTGGGAATAGTAATTTTTACTCTCCCACTATCCAACGCTTTCCCTACTGTTGCACTCTCTGGAGTTGGAATAGTAATTTTAACCCCTACGCTATCCAACGTTTTCCTTACTGTTGCACTCACTGGAGTGGGAATAGTAATTTTTACGCTTACGGTATCTAATGTTTTCCCTACTGTTGCACTCACTGGGGTGGGAATAGTAATTTTTACTCCTACGCTATCCAATGCTTTCCCTACTGTTGCACTCACTGGAGTGGGAATAGTAAATTTTACCCCTACGCTATCCAACGCTTTCTCTACTGTTGCACTCACTGGAGTGGGAATAGTAATTTTTACCCTCCCACTATCCAACGCTTTCCCTACTGTTGCACTCTCTGGAGTGGGAATAGTAATTTTTACCCCTACGCTATCCAACGCTTTCCCTACTGTTGCACTCTCTGGAGTGGGAATAGTAATTTTTACTCTCCCACTATCCAACACTTTCCCTACTGTTGCACTCTCTGGAGTTGGAATAGTAATTTTAACCCCTACGCTATCCAACGTTTTCCCTACTGTTGCACTCACTGGAGTGGGAATAGTAATTTTTACGCCTACGGTATCTAACGCTTTCCCTACTGTTGCACTCACTGGAGTGGGAATAGTAATTTTTACCCCTATGCTATCCAAACCTTTCCCTACTGTTGCACTCTTTGGAGTTGGAATAGTAATTTTTATCTCTACGCTATCCAATGTTTTTCCTACTGTTGCGCTCACTGGAGTGGTTATATTAAATTTAAACCTCTCGCTGTGCATGTTTTGTTAATGATATGTGTATATGTGTATATATAGATATATGTATAAAAAAAATGTTAAGGGTGTTTTAAAGTTACATTAATTATTTATTAATTTTAGATTTATTTAATTATTTTAAGTATGTTTAAATTAATTATATTTATTATTATATTACTTTTTAATTAATTTTAAGACATTTAAAAAATTCGATATTTTGACAGTCTATATTTTTTACAATCGATATTTTGGAGTCGATATTTTTGTACTTACCTGTTTGTAGATAGGCAGTCGATATTCTGGCATTCTATATTTTTAACTCGATATATTTGTAGGTCGAAATTTTGTCTGTCGATATTATGTCAGTGATCCACCGACACACTCTGGCAAGAGGCTAGAACCGGAACACTCTGGCAAGAGGCTAGAGCCAGTACATTCTGGATAGAGCCGAGACCCAGAACACTCTGGCAAGAGGATAGACCCAGAACACTATGGCAAGAGGCTAGAACTGGAACACTTTGGCAAGAGTCTAGAGCCGGTACACTCTGGCAAGAGGATAGACTCGGCACACTCTGGCAAGAGGCCAGAGCAGGTACACTCTGGCAAGAGGATAGGCCCGGTACACTTTGGCAAGAGGATAGACCCGACACACTCTGGCAAGAGGATAGAGCCGGTACACTTTGGCAAGAGGTTATACCCGGCACACTCTGTCAAGAGAATAGACCCGACACACTCTGGCAAGAGGATAGACTCGACACCCTCTAGCAAGAGGCTAGAACTGGAATACCCTGGCAAGAGGCTAGAGCCAGAACACTCTGGCAAGAGGTGAGACCCAGAAAACACTGGCAAGAGGATAGACCCAGAACACTCTAGCAAGAGGCTAGAACCGGAAAGATCTGGCAAGAGGCTAGAGCCAGTACTTTCTGGCAAGAGGATAGACCCGGCCCACTCTGACAAGAGGATAGAGCCGGTACACACTGGCAAGAGGTTAGACCCAGCACACTCTGGCAAGAGGCTAGATCCGGCACACTCTGGCAAGAGGCTAGAGCAAGTACATTCTGGCAAGAGGCGAGACCCAGAACACTCTGGCAAGAAAATAGACCCAGAACACTCTGACAAGAGGCTAGAACCGGAATACTCTGGCAAGAGGCTAGAGCCAGTACTGTCTGGAAAGAGGATAGACCCGGCACACTCTGGCAAGAGGCTAGAACTGGAACACTTTGGCAAGAGTCTAGAGTGGGACACTCTGGCAAGAGGATAGACTCGGCACACTGTGGCAAGAGGCCAGAGCCGGTACACTCTGGCAAGAGGATAGGCCCGGCACACTTTGGCAAGAGGATAGACCCAACAAACTCTGGCAAGAGGATAGAGCCTGTACACTCTGGCAAGAGGTTAGTTCCGGCACACTCTGTCAAGAGGATAGATCCGACACACTCTGGTAAGAGGATAGACCTAACACCCTCTAGCAAGAGGCTAGAACTGGAATACTCTGGCAAGAGGCTAGAGCCGGTACACTCTAGCAAGAGGTGAGACCCAGAACACTATGGCAAGAGGATAGACCCACAACACTCTGGCAAGAGGCTAGAACAGGAATACTCTGGCAAGAGGTTAGAGCCTGTACTTTCTGGCAAGAGGATCGACCCGGCACACACTGGCAAGAGGATAGAGCCGGTACACACTGGCAAGAGGTTAGTCCCGGCACACTCTGGAAAGAGGCTAGAGCCGGTACACTCTGGCAAGAGGCGAGACCCAGAACACTCTGGCAAGAAGATAGACCCAGAACACTCTGACAATTATTATTATTATTATTTCTGATTTTGTATAGCGCCTGGTTACACTGTCAGTGTGTCCCCGCGCTGTCAGAAGAGTCAGTTGCTCCGACAGTCAGAACAGGACGGGTTAATCTTTAGGGAAGAGGAATGTTTTCAATTTCCTGCGAAAGATGAGCTCCGATGATTCCACTCTTAAGCTCAGGGGGAGAGAGTTCCATTTGTGTGCCACCAGAGTACGAAAGGATCTGCCTCCCATTCTGGCTTTCTTGTGTCTGGGGCGGCAAGAAGGCCTGCTCCTAATGAGCGGAGTTGACGGGTGGGCGTGTAGGGGCATAACAGGTTATGAAGGAAGGCCGGACCCTTGCCATGTACGATCCTGTGGCCAATACACAGGGCCTTAAAGTCGATCCTTTCGTTAATCGGGAGCCAGTGTAGTGTTTGTAGGGATTTTTTAGAGGAGTCTAGTCAAGTCAAGTCATAAAATTTGTATAGCGCACTACATACCCAGAGGGTTTCAAGGCGCTTAGGAAGGGGAGGAGGATTATTTGTCAAATATCCACGTTTTAAGCTGCTTTCTGAACGCTAGGTGATTCTGGGTGAGGCGAAGGTAGGCGGGGAGTGAGTTCCATGTTTTGGCAGCCAAGTATGAAAAGGATCTGCCTCCCATGGTGGTCTTGTTGATGCGAGGTACAGTGGCGAAGGCTTGGCTGGAAGAGCGAAGTTGGCGGGAGGGGGTGTAGAAGGATAGTCGAGAGTTGAGGCAATCGGGACCGATGTCGTAGAGTGATTTGTGTGCGTGGGTAAGCAGTCGGAAAGTGATCCTCTTATTGACGGGTAGCCAGTGGAGGTCTTTAAGGTGACCAGAGATGTGTTCGTTTCGTGGGATGTCTAATATGAGCCTGGCTGAGGCGTTTTGGATTCGTTGTAGTTTCTTCTGGAGTTTAGCGGTGGTACCTGCGTAGAGGGTGTTTCCGTAGTCCAGTCGGCTCGTGACTAGAGCGTGGGTGACTGTTTTCCTTGTCTCGGAGGGTATCCAGCGAAATGTTTTTCTGAGCATGCGAAGAATGTTAAAGCAGGAAGAGGATACGGCGTTGACTTGTCTGTTCATTGAGAGTGAAGAATCCAGGATGACGCCAAGGTTCCGTGCGTGGTCTGTCGGGATGGGTGCTTTTCCGAGGGCTTCCGGCCACCAGGAGTCGTCCCATGCAGAGGGGGATGAACCTAAGATGAGCACTTCTGTTTTGTCTGAGTTCAGTTTCAGACGGCTTTGTTTCATCCATTCGGCGACTTCTTTCATTCCTTCGTGTAAGTTAGTTTTGGCGGTGCTGGGGTCCTTGGTGAGAGAAAGGATTAGTTGAGTGTCATCCGCGTAAGAGATGATGTTGAGGTTGTGTTGGCGGGCGATGGTCGCGAGGGGGCTCATGTATACGTTGAAGAGGGTGGGACTGAGTGAGGATCCTTGAGGTACGCCGCAGATGATTTCAGAGGCTTCGGACTTGAATGGTGGGAGGCGGACTCTCTGGGTTCTTCCTGTGAGGAACGAGGTGATCCAATCCAGTGCCTTTCCTTGAATTCCGATGTTTCTGAGGCGTTGTAAAAGGGTGCTGTGGCAGACTGTGTCGAAGGCTGCAGAGAGGTCGAGGAGGATGAGGGCGACTGTGTCTCCATTGTCCAGTAGAGTTCGAATGTCGTCTGTTGCTGCGATGAGGGCGGTCTCAGTGCTGTGTTTGGCTCGGAAGCCAGATTGTGAGGGGTCGAGTGATTTGTTGTCTTCGAGGAAGGTGGCGAGCTGGTTGTTGACGGCTTTTTCGATGACTTTGGCCGGGAATGGAAGAAGCGAGATGGGGCGGTAGTTTTTGAGTTCGGTGGGGTCTGCTGTTGGTTTTTTCAGAAGGGCGGTGAGTTCAGCGTGTTTCCAGTCTTCCGGGAAGGTGGCGGAGTTGAGGGAGCAGTTGATGACATCTCGGAGGTGCGGAGCTATGACAGAGTCTGCTTTGTTGAAGATGTGGTGAGGGCATGGGTCTGTGGGGGATCCAGAGTGGATGGAATTCATCAGGCGGATGGTGTCCTCCGTGGAGATTGGGTTCCAGGCGTTAAGGGTGTTTACGGGGGGAAGATGGTCAGCAGATGGTAGGGTGGGTTGGCTTCCGGGTTGGTTGTCAAAGCTGTTGTGGATCTCAGCAATCTTGTTGTGGAAAAAAGAGGCTAGGGAGTCGCAGAGGGTTTGAGAGGGGGTGATGTCGTTGGAGTTGGCCGAGGGGTTGGAAAATTCCTTGACGATGTTGAAAAGTTCATTGCTGTTGTGGGCGTTGTTGTCAAGTCGATCCTTGAATGCTGTTTTCTTGGCTTTTCGGATCAGTTGGTGGTATGTACGGGTGGCGCTTTTGAAGGCGTCCTTGTTGCTGGTGGATGGGTCTTTTTTCCAGGCCTTTTCAAGGGAGCGGCAGAGTTTCTTGGACTTCTTGAGATCATCGTTGAACCATGAGGCCTTCTTGTTGCCAAGTTTGTGTTGACGTTTTTTCAGTGGTGCTAAGGTGTCAGCGGTGTTGGATAGCCAAATGGTGAGGTTGGAGGCGGCTTCGTTGGCGTTAGAAGAGAGGGCTGGGGAGGTTTGAAGGAGCGATGTGGAGATCTGATCCGTGGTGATTTTGTTCCAGTTTCTTTGTAGAGTTGGTTGGAGGTGGATGATGGGTTTCGGCTTGTTGTAGGTGAAGTGAACGCAGCTGTGGTCAGTCCAGATGAGGTCCGTAGTGTGGCTGAAGGAGACGTGGTTGCTGGAGGTGAAAATGGGGTCGAGTGTGTGACCTGCGATGTGGGTGGGGGAAGTGACCAGTTGTTTAAGTCCGAGGTTGGCGAGGTTGTCTAAGAGGGTGGCGGTGTTGCGGTCGTTGATCTTTTCAAAGTGGAAGTTGAGGTCTCCTAGAAGGATGTAGTCTTTGGAGGGGAGCGCGTGAGGGGTGATGAAGTCCGTGATGTCTTCACTGAATTTTGCGCGGGGTCCTGGTGGTCTGTAGAGGAGGGTGCCTCTAAGAGTTGTCTTGGGGTCGATGTGGATCTGGAAGTGGAGGTGTTCGGAGTTAGCGAGGTTGGCGTCGGAGCTGGTAGAGATGCGGATGGATTTCTTATGGACGATAGCGATTCCTCCTCCTGTATGGTCGGTGCGGTCCTTGCGTGTGATCTTGTAGTCATCAGGGATAGCGATGGCGATGTCAGGGGCGGAGGAGGCGTTCATCCATGTTTCCGTTAGGAAGGCGATGTCTGGAGAGATGGTGTCTAGTAGGTTCCATAGGTCGATGGCGTGTCTGTGGACCGAGCGGGTGTTGAGCAGGATGCATTGTAGGTGGTTGGGGTCGGGAATATGTGGTGTGGTCGTAGCGGAGATGTTGTTGGTGCCGCTAAATTTGCAGGAGAGGCAGGAGAACGGTCCATGGGTGCGTCCAGGAGCGGCTTGGACGCAGTTGGGGGCGCGACCGGGGTTAAGGGCTAGGAGGGTGGCGGCATCGTAGGTAACACGGGGGGGCTGGGCAGCGCGAGGGGCAGGGGGTCTGGCGCTGGGCGCGGTCCAGGCGCGGACGGGCGTAGACGGGCTTACCTTTGGCGCACCTTCGGCGCGGATTGGGCGCGGTCGCTGCGCGTGATCGCTGCGCGCGGGAACAGCTGTCATATATGGATGGTGGAAGGGGAGGGGCGAGGGCGTCTCAGCTGGGAGGCGGGGCGGGCACACGAGGACGACGAGAACAACAAACAAAATGGAGGCGGAGGGGGGAGGCACAGCGGAGCGCTGCAGGTAAACGCGCTGGTAAGGCTAGGGAAGCGGACACAATGACACCACAAGCAGGCGGACTGAAATTAAAAGGCAGCGAATGAAGCACAGACACAGAGCGCCAAAGCAATCAGTAAAATGAGCACAGTGCGCCAATGCAATCGGTAAAATAAGCACAAATACAGAGCGCCAATGCAATCAGATAACAGGCAGCGAGCGAGCACAGCCACAGAGCGCCAATGCAATCTATAAAGTGAGCACAAGCACAGAGCAATGCAAACGGTTAGAGGGCAAGAAACGCTGGGATACCAGATGTCTGGAGGGACACTGGGAGCGACCCCTCAGCCCGTGAGGAAGGAGCGAGTCAGAGGAGGCTCTTCTAGGCAGCCGGAGGACCAGGCGAGCTGCAGCATTCTGGATTGTCTGCAGTCGCCGCCGACTAGAGACGTTGGCACCTAGATACAGGGCATTTCCGTAGTCCAATCTTGACGTGACAAGAGCATGGACCAGGGTCTTCCTTGAGGATTCTGGGAGCAGGTCGATGGTTTTGCGGAGTTTCCGTAGAGTCGAAAAGCAAGCACCAGCTACCCGTCTGGTGTGGTAGTCGTAACCAAGCTTTGAGTCCACCCATACTCCGAGATTTTTCACCTGATCACTGGGGGTAGGGAGGGGCCCCAAGGTCTGCGGCCACCAGGCAGATGTCCAGACTGAGGGGGGTTTTCCCACAATCAGCACCTCAGTCTTGTCACCGTTAAGACGGAGGCAGTTCTTTGCCATCCATTCAGCCATCTCCTGGAGGCATGCTGAAAAGTTTGCAGCGGCTAGTTCAGAGGGTTGGGTCAGAGCGACCACCAGCTGGGTGTCGTCTGCGTATGTTACTACTTCCACCCCATAGCGTTCCGCAGTGATGGCCACGGGGGTGACATATAAATTAAAAAGTGTTGGACTGAGGCTTGATCCCTGCGGCACTCCTTGACCGAGGTCAAAGGTGTCGGATCGTGCTCCTCCTTGCTGCACCGAGAAGCTGCGGTTGGTAAGAAAAGATTCCAGCCATAGCCAGGCCATACCTGTCACTCCTCCTTTCTTCAGACACTGTAGCAACGTATGATGTGCCACAGTGTCGAAGGCTGCGCTGAGGTCCAGGAGCACCAGTGCCGCCACATGCCCTGCGTCCACGTGCTTCCTCAGTGCCTCAGTCGAAAAAAGGAGGGCTGATTCTGTGGAATGGCGGGCTCGGAAGCCCGATTGGTTAGTATGCAGGAGGCCTCTGGACTCTATGTGTGCTGAGAGTTGTTGATTGACTAGTTTTTCTGCTAGTTTAGCAAAGAAGGGTAAAAGCGAAATGGGGCGCAGGTTACTAAGCTGGGACGCACTGATGTGGGGTTTTTTCTTAAGAGGTAGCACGACTGCCTTTTTCCATCCGTGGGGGACCTTACCAGTGTTAAAAGAGGTAGACAATATATGGCCAACGTAAGGTGCTAGAAGACTCATGGCGCTGGCCAGGAATTTGGCAGGGGCAGGATCGTGAGGGGAGCCTGATTTGATTCCTTTAGCCATGGCTATCAGGAGGTCCTCCGTCGGAACCTGGAATACTGTGAGGCAGTCTTCGATCTTTGCCTCCCAAATCGCTTCTTCCTGAGGAGGAAGACGGTTGGAGCCAGTTCTGGCATCATCAGGGAAACTGGTATAAATGTCGCGCACTTTTTTATAAAAAAAATCTGCGATGGCATTGCAAGATTGTGCTGAGGTCTCAGCCTGCTCTGAAGAGGGGGGAGGTGTAGTGATCTCTTTATAGATCCTAAAGAGTTCCTTGGATGAGCAGTTAGCTTTTTCTATTTGATCAGCATAGAAGGTCGCTTTGGTTTTCCTGATTAGGAGATGGTAATCTTTTAAGCTAGCTTTATACACATCTCTTGCCTCTAGTGAATAGTTCTTTCTCCAGGCGCGTTCGAGCCTCTTGCAGGCTGCCTTGGTTTCTCTAAGAGCTGTGCTGAACCAAGGTGCGGTTTTAGTTTGTCGCTCCGGACCCTTATTGGCCCAAGGGGCAGTGTTGTCCAGGGCTTTAGTGATGTTTCCGTCCAGGGCTGTGCAAGCCCTGTCAACATCTACTCCTAGATCTATGGGAGAGCCGTTTAAAAGGAAGTGATGTTCAAAAGAGTCCATGGAAAAACGTGACCATTTCCTCTGTTGTTTATTGTCGCTATTGTGGATTTTTTTATGTTGAGTCTGGATTAGGAAATGAAAGGGGACAAGGAAGTGGTCGGTCCACAGCAAGGGGATGGGAAGGTCCTGCTTCAGATCCTCCATATTGTTGAAGATGGGGTCAAGTAGGTGCCCCTGCCGATGGGTGGGGAGGAGGGAGGCTGTTCCTAGTTGTAAGGTTTGCAGCTCTTGGCACAGTTCTTGAGCAGCTGAATTATTGAGGTCTTCGAAGTGGAGGTTAAGATCCCCAAGTACTAGGAACCTCCTGTATCTCATAGCCAATGGGGTAACGTTCTGGATGAGACTATCCGCAAAGTTTCTGCTACCTCCCGGGGGTCTGTAGATTAGTAGGCCTTTAATTATCGTATTTTTGTCTATATCGATGGAGAATGATCCAGTTTCGCTATCTGATATATTTGCAGGTTCGAGGGAGCATGTCATATTCACTCTATGGATAATGGCGATGCCACCATCCCTTCCCTTAGGTCTATCCTGCCTGCAAATTGCGTATCCCGGGGGAAGGGCCTCTCTGACTTCAGGGTCTGAGTCTTCGTCCAGCCAAGTTTCCGTGAGGCACAGTATGTCCCATTTGTTGTCTGTAATAAGGTCGTATACCTCTAGTTTGTGTTTTTTGAGGGAACGACAGTTGAGCAGTGCACCAGTGATTTTCCTACTATGCGCTGGTTGGGCGTTTTCATTGGGCGTACTAGTTTTAAGATGCTTATTAAAAATGAAACCACAGTGTTCGCAGGGATACGTCGGTCTACTTATGCTGAGATCAATACTGTGCTCACATACCTTTAAGTATTTGTTGCGAAGGCTGAGGAGCTCCTCTTTGTCGTATTGGATGTCTGGAAGGTGCGGACCAAGGGGTCTGGCCCCGTGCCCCGGTCTGCCGCGGACGGGCGCAGACGGGCTTGCCTTAGGCGCGCCTTCGGCGCGCAAACGGCGCTCCCGCTGCGCTCGTCCGCTGCGCTTCCGCTGGCAGCACATGATATGGGCAGGGGAGGGCGTGGCCTTCAAAGTGGGCGTGGCCTGTGCGTCGCCGAAGTCGAGCAGGGGGGTCGTTGCAGCTGTCTCGTAGGACGCTGTTCGTGCTAGGTTTTGGTGAGTGAAGCAACAGGCTTCTATTCCAATGTATACAGATAAAAACAATCAATTTCACAAGATTTTTAAAATTAGCGTGTCTCCCGGCGTCTGCCTGCGGAGCTCTGATGCTTCAGGAGGCGGCGCTCGGCGCGCGCGCTTTTAAATGATGTCCGAAAAGGGGGCGTGGCCTTCAAAGTGGGCGTGGCCTGTGCGTCGCCGAAGGCGAGCAGGGGGGTCGTTGCAGCTGTCTCGTGGGACGCTGTTCGTGCTAGGTTTTGGTGAGTGAAGCAACAGGCTTCTATTCCAATGTATACAGATAAAAACAATCAATTTCACAAGATTTTTAAAATTAGCGTGTCTCCCGGCGTCTGCCTGCGGAGCTCTGATGCTTCAGGAGGCGGCGCTCGGCGCGCGCGCTTTTAAATGATGTCCGAAAAGGGGGCGTGGCCTTCAAAGTGGGCGTGGCCTGTGCGTCGCCGAAGGCGAGCAGGGGGGTCGTTGCAGCTGTCTCGTGGGACGCTGTTCGTGCTAGGTTTTGGTGAGTGAAGCAACAGGCTTCTATTCCAATGTATACAGATAAAAACAATCAATTTCACAAGATTTTTAAAATTAGCGTGTCTCCCGGCGTCTGCCTGCGGAGCTCTGATGCTTCAGGAGGCGGCGCTCGGCGCGCGCGCTTTTAAATGATGTCCGAAAAGGGGGCGTGGCCTTCAAAGTGGGCGTGGCCTGTGCGTCGCCGAAGGCGAGCAGGGGGGTCGTTGCAGCTGTCTCGTAGGACGCTGTTCGTGCTAGGTTTTGGTGAGTGAAGCAACAGGCTTCTATTCCAATGTATACAGATAAAAACAATCAATTTCACAAGATTTTTAAAATTAGCGTGTCTCCCGGCGTCTGCCTGCGGAGCTCTGATGCTTCAGGAGGCGGCGCTCGGCGCGCGCGCTTTTAAATGATGTCCGAAAAGGGGGCGTGGCCTTCAAAGTGGGCGTGGCCTGTGCGTCGCCGAAGGCGAGCAGGGGGGTCGTTGCAGCTGTCTCGTAGGACGCTGTTCGTGCTAGGTTTTGGTGAGTGAAGCAACAGGCTTCTATTCCAATGTATACAGATAAAAACAATCAATTTCACAAGATTTTTAAAATTAGCGTGTCTCCCGGCGTCTGCCTGCGGAGCTCTGAGGCTAGAACCGGAATACTCTGGCAAGAGGCTAGAGCCAGTACTGTCTGGCAAGATGATAGACCCGGCACACTCTGGCAAGAGGCTAGAACCGGAATACTCTGGCAAGAAGCTAGAGCCGGTACACTCTGGCTAGAGGATTGACCGAGCACACTCTGGCAAGAGGATAGACCTGGCACACTCTGACAAGAGGCTAGAAAAAAAAACTCTTGCAAGAGGCTAGAGTCGGTACTGTCGGGCAAGAGGATAGACCCGAACACTCTGGCTAGAGGCTAGAACTGGAACACTCTGGCAAGAGTCTAGAGCCGGTACACTCTGGCAAGAGGATAGACCCGGCACACTCTGGCAAGAGGCTAGACTCGGCGCACTCTGGCAAGAGGCTAGAGCCATTACACTCTGGCAAGAGGATAGGCCCGGCACACTCTGGCAAGAGGATAGACCCGACACACTCTGGCAAGAGGAAAGAACCAGAACACTCTGGCAAGAGGTTAGAGCCGGTACACTCTGGCAAGAGGATAGACCCGGCACACTCTGGCAAGAGGCTAGAACTAAAACACTCCGGCAAGAGGCTAGAGCCAGTACTGTCTGGCAAGAAGATAGACACAGAACACTCTGGCAAGAGACTAGAACTGGAACACTCTGGCAAGAGTCTAGAGCCGGTACACTCTGGCGAGAGGTAGACCTGGCACACACTGGCAAGAGGCTAGACTCTGCCCAATCTGGCAAGAGGCTAGAACCGGTACACTCTGGCAAGAGGATAGGCACAACACACTCTGGGAAGAGGATAGACCCGACAAACTCTGGCAAGAGGCTAGACCCGGCACACTCTGGCAAGAGGCTAGAGCCGGTACACTTAGGCAAGAGGATAGACCCGGCACACTCTGGCAAGAGGTTAGAACTGGAACACTCTGGCAAGAAACTAAAGCCGTTGCTCTCTAGCAAGAGAATTGACCCGACACACTCTAGCAAGAGGCTAGACCCGGCACAGTCTGGCAAGAGGCTAGAGCCGGTACACTCTGGAAAGAGGATAGACACAGCACACTCTGGCAAGAGTCTAGAGCCAGCACATTCTTGCAGTAGATTGGAGCCAGATGCAGTCTGGCAAGAGGCTACAGCCACTACACTCTGGCAAGAGTCTAGAGTCAGTACAGTCTGGCAAGACTCTAGAGCCAGTACAGTCTGGCAAGTGGCTAGAGCCACTACACTCTGGCAAGAGTCTAGAGCCACTACACTCTGGCAGGAGTCTAGAGCCAATACACTCTGGTAAGAGGCTAGAGCCAGCACACTCTGGCAAGAGTCTAGAGCCAGTACAGTCTGGCAAGAGGCTAGAGCCAGCACACCCTGGCAAGAGTCTGGAGCCAGTACAGTCTGGCAAGAGGCTAGAGCCAGTACACTCTGGCAAGAGGCTAGAGTCGCTACACTCTGGCAAGAGGCTAGCTGGTACAGTCTGGCAAGAGGCTAGAGCCGGTACACTCTGGCAAGAGGTGAGACCCAGAACTATGGCAAGAGGCTAGAACCGGAAGACTCTGGCAAGAGGCTAGAGCCAGTACTTTCTGGCAAGAGGATAGGGCCGGACACACTGGCAAGAGGTTAGACCCGGCACACTCTGGCAAGAGGCTAGACCCGTCACACTCTGACAAGAGGCTAGAGCTGGTACATTCTGGCAAGAGGCGAGACCCAGAACACTCTGGCAGGAAGATAGACCCAGAACACTCTGACAAGAGGCTAGAACCGGAATACTCTGGCAAGAGGCTAGAGCCAATGCTGTCAGGCAAGAGGATAGACCCGGCACACTCTAGTAAGAGGCTAGAACCGGAACACTCTGGGAAGAAGCTAGAGCCGGTACACTCTCGCAAGAGGAGAGACCCAGCACACTCTGGCAAGAGGAAAGACCTGGCACACGCTGGCAAAAGGCTAGAACCAAAAAACTCTGGCAAGAGTCTAGAGTCGGTACTATCTGGCAAGAGGATAGACCGGTACACTCTGGCAAGAGGATAGACCCGGCACACTCTGGCAAGAGGCTAGACTCTGCACACTCTGGCAAGAGGCTAGAGCCAGTACACTCTGGCAAGAGGATAGGCCCGGCACACTCTGGCAAGAGGATAGACCCGACACACACTGGCAAGAGGAAAGAACCTGAACAATCTGGCAAGAGGCTAGAGCCGGTACACTCTGGCAAGAGGATAGACCCGGCACACTGTGGCAAGAGGCTAGAACTAAAACACTCTGGCAAGAGGCTAGAGTCAGTACTGTCTGGCAAGAGGATAGATACAGAACACACTGGCAAGAGGCTAGACTCGGCATACTCTGGCAAAAGGCTAGAACCGGTACACTCTGGCAAGAGTATAGGCATGGCACACTCTGGCAAGAGGATGGACCCGACACACTCTGGCAAGAGGCTAGGCCCGGCACACTCAGGTAAGAGACTAGACCAGGCACACTCTGGCAAGAGACTAGAACCGGAACACTCTGGCAAGAAACTAAAGCTGTTGCTCTCTAGCAAGAGGATTGACCCAGCACACTCTAGCAAGAGGCTAGACCCGACACAGTCTGGCAAGAGGCTAGATCCGGTACACTTAGGCAAGAGGATAGACCCGGCACACTCTGGCAAGAGTCTAGAACCGGATCACTCTGGCAAGAAACTAAAGCCGTGGCTCTCTAGCAAGAGGATTGATCCGACACACTCTAGCAAGAGGCTAAAGCCGGTACACTCTGGAAAGTGGATAGACGCAGTACACTCTGGCAAGAGTCTAGAGCCAGCACATTCTTGCAGTAGATTGGAGCCAGATGCAGTCTGGCAAGAGGCTACAGCCACTACACTCTGGCAAGAGTCTAGAGTCAGTACAGTCTGGCAAGACTCTAGAGCCAGTACAGTCTGGAAAGAGGCTAGAGCTGGTACACTGTGGCAAGTGGCTAGAGCCACTACACTCTGACAAGATGCTAGAGCCACTACACTCTGGCAGGAGTCTAGAGCCAATACACTCTGGTAAGAGGCTAGAGCCTGCTCACTCTGGCAAGAGGCAAGAGGATAGATACAGAACACTCTGGCAAGAGGCTAGAACTGGAACACTCTGGCAAGAGTCTAGAGCCGGTACACTCTGGCAAGAGGATAGACCCGGCACACACTAGCAAGAGGCTAGACTCGGCACACTCTGGCAAGAGGCTAGAACCGGTACACTCTGGCAAGAGGATAGGCACGGCACACTCTGGCAAGAGGATGGACCCGACACACTCTGGCAAGTGGTACACTCTGGAAAGTGGATAGACACAGTACACTCTGGCAAGAGTCTAGAGCCAGCACATTCTTGCAGTAGATTGGAGCCAGATGCAGTCTGGCAAGAGGCTAGAGCCAGTACACTCTGGCAAGAGGCTAGAGTTGCTACACTCTGGCAAGAAGCTAGCTGGTACAGTCTGACAAGAGGCTAGAGCCGGTACACTCTGGCAAGAGGTGAGACCCAGAACACTATGGCAAGAGGATAGACCCAGAACATTCTGGCAAGAAGCTAGAACCGTAAGACTCTGGCAAGAGGCTAGAGCCAGTACTTTCTGGCAAGAGGATAGAGCCGGTACACACTGGCAAGAGGTTAGACCCGGCACACTCTGGCAGGAGGCTAGACCCGTCACACTCTGACAAGAGGCTAGAGCTGGTACATTCTGGCAAGAGGCGAGACCCAGAACACTCTGGCAGGAAGATAGACCCAGAACACTCTGACAAGAGGCTAGAACCGGAATACTCTGGCAAGAGGCTAGAGCCAATGCTGTCAGGCAAGAGGATAGACCCGGCACACTCTAGTAAGAGGCTAGAACCGGAACACTCTGGGAAGAAGCTAGAGCCGGTACACTCTGGCAAGAGGAGAGACCCAGCACACTCTGGCAAGAGGAAAGACCTGGCACACGCTGGCAAAAGGCTAGAACCAAAAAACTCTGGCAAGAGTCTAGAGTCGGTACTATCTGGCAAGAGGATAGACCGGAACACTCTGGCAAGAGGCTAGAACTGGAACACTCTGTCAAGAGTCTAGAGCCGGTACACTCTGGCAAGAGGATAGACCCGGCACACTCTGGCAAGAGGCTAGACTCTGCACACTCTGGCAAGAGGCTAGAGCCAGTACACTCTGGCAAGAGGATAGGCCCGGCACACTCTGGCAAGAGGATAGACCCGACACACACTGGCAAGAGGAAAGAACCTGAACAATCTGGCAAGAGGCTAGAGCCGGTACACTCTGGCAAGATGATAGACCCGGCACACTCTGGCAAGAGGCTAGAACTAAAACACTCTGGCAAGAGGCTAGAGTCAGTACTGTCTGGCAAGAGGATAGATACAGAACACTCTGGCAAGAGGATAGACCCGGCACACACTGGCAAGAGGCTAGACTCGGCACACTCTGGCAAGAGGCTAGAACCGGTACACTCTGGCAAGAGTATAGGCATGGCACACTCTGGCAAGAGGATGGACCCGACACACTCTGGCAAGAGGCTAGGCCCGGCACACTCAGGTAAGAGACTAGACCAGGCACACTCTGGCAAGAGACTAGAACCGGAACACTCTGGCAAGAAACTAAAGCTGTTGTTCTCTAGCAAGAGGATTGACCCAGCACACTCTAGCAAGAGGCTAGACCCGACACAGTCTGGCAAGAGGCTAGATCCGGTACACTTAGGCAAGAGGATAGACCCGGCACACTCTGGCAAGAGTCTAGAACCGGATCACTCTGGCAAGAAACTAAAGCCGTGGCTCTCTAGCAAGAGGATTGATCCGACACACTCTAGCAAGAGGCTAAAGCCGGTACACTCTGGAAAGTGGATAGACGCAGTACACTCTGGCAAGAGTCTAGAGCCAGCACATTCTTGCAGTAGATTGGAGCCAGATGCAGTCTGGCAAGAGGCTACAGCCACTACACTCTGGCAAGAGTCTAGAGTCAGTACAGTCTGGCAAGACTCTAGAGCCAGTACAGTCTGGAAAGAGGCTAGAGCTGGTACACTGTGGCAAGTGGCTAGAGCCACTACACTCTGACAAGATGCTAGAGCCACTACACTCTGGCAGGAGTCTAGAGCCAATACACTCTGGTAAGAGGCTAGAGCCTGCTCACTCTGGCAAGAGGCAAGAGGATAGATACAGAACACTCTGGAAAGAGGCTAGAACTGGAACACTCTGGCAAGAGTCTAGAGCCGGTACACTCTGGCAAGAGGATAGACCCGGCACACACTAGCAAGAGGCTAGACTCGGCACACTCTGGCAAGAGGCTAGAACCAGTACACTCTGGCAAGAGGATAGGCACGGCACACTCTGGCAAGAGGATGGACCCGACACACTCTGGCAAGTGGTACACTCTGGAAAGTGGATAGACACAGTACACTCTGGCAAGAGTCTAGAGCCAGCACATTCTTGCAGTAGATTGGAGCCAGATGCAGTCTGGCAAGAGGCTACAGCCAGTACACTCTGGCAAGAGGCTAGAGTTGCTACACTCTGGCAAGAGGCTAGCTGGTACAGTCTGACAAGAGGCTAGAGCCGGTACACTCTGGCAAGAGGTGAGACCCAGAACACTATGGCAAGAGGATAGACCCAGAACATTCTGGCAAGAAGCTAGAACCGTAAGACTCTGGCAAGAGGCTAGAGCCAGTACTTTCTGGCAAGAGGATAGAGCCGGTACACACTGGCAAGAGGTTAGACCCGGCACACTCTGGCAGGAGGCTAGACCCGGCACAGTCTGACAAGAGGCTAGAGCCGGGACATTCTGGCAAGAGGCAAGAACTGGAACACTCTGGCAAGAGTCTAGAGCCGGTACACTTTGGCAAGAGGATAGACCCGGCATACTCTGGCAAGAGGCTAGACTCGGCACACTCTGGCAAGAGGCCAGAGCCGGTACACTCTGGCAAGAGGATAGGCCTGGCACAATCTGGCAAGAGGATAGACCTGACACACTCTGGCAAGAGGAAAGAACCTGAACAATCTGGCAAGAGGCTAGAGTAAGTACTGTCTGGCAAGAGGATAGATACAGAACACTCTGACAAGAGGCTAGAACTGGAGCACTCTGGCAAGAGTCTAGAGCCGGTACACTCTGGCAAGAGGATAGACCCGGCACACATTAGCAAGAGGCTAGACTCGGTACACTCTGGGAAGAGGCTAGAACCGGTACACTCTGGCAAGAGGATAGGCATGGCACACTCTGGCAAGAGGATGGACCCGACACACTCTGGCAAGAGGCTAGACCAGGCACACTCTGGCAAGAGTCTAGAACCAGAACACTCTGGCAAGAAACTAAAGCCGTTGCTCTCTAGCAAGAGGATTGACCCAGCACACTCTAGCAAGAGGCTAGACCCGGCACAGTCTGGCAAGAGTCTAGAGCCAGTACATTCTGGCAGTAGATTGGAGCCAGATGCAGTCTGGCAAGAGGCTACAGCCACTACACTCTGGCAAGAGTCTAGAGCCAATACAATCTGGTAAGAGGCTAGAGCCAGCACACTCTGGCAAGAGTCTAGAGCCAGTACAGTCTGGCAAGAGGCTAGAGCCAGCGCACCCTGGCAAGAGTCTAGAGCCAGTACAGTCTGGCAAGAGGCTAGAGCTAGTACACTCTGGCAAGAGGCTAGAGTCGCTACACACTGGCAAGAGGCTAGCTGGTACAGTCTGGCAAGAGGCTAAAGCCGGTACACTCTGGCAAGAGGCAAGAGTCGGGACACTGTGACAAGAGACTAGAGCCAGTACAGTGTGGCAAGAGGCTAGAGCTGCTACACTCTGGCCCGAGGCTAGAGCCAGTACACTCTGGCAAGAGTCTAGAGCCGGTACACTCTGGCACAATGCTAGAGCCATTACACTCTGACAAGAGTCTAGAGCCAGTACATTCTGGCAATAGGCTAGAGCTCTGGTAAGAGGCTAGAGTTGTTACACTCCGGCAAGAGGCTAGCTGGTACACTCTAGCAAAAGGCTAGAGTCGGGACACTGTGACAAGAGACTAGAGCCAGTACAGTCTGGCTAGAGTCTAGAGCCAGTACATTCTGGCAAGTGGATAGAGCCAATACACTCTGGCAAGATGCTTGAGCCGTTACACTCTGGCAAGAGGCTAGATCTCTGGTAAGAGGCTAGAGTCAGGACACTGTGACAAGAGACTAGAGCCAGTACAGTGCGACAAGAGGCTAGAGCAGTACACTCTGGCAAAAGACAAGAGTCAGTACATTCTGGCAGTAGACTGGAGCCAGGTGCAGTCTGGCAAGAGTCTAGAGCCAGTGCAGTCTGGCAAGAATCTAGAGTGGGTACACTATGGCAAGAGGGTAGAGCTCTGGTAAGAGGCTAGAGTCGCTACACTCTGGCAAGAGGCTATACCTGGTACATTAGCTATGAGACTAGCATACTCTGGCAAGAGGCTAGATCCAATGCAGTGGCCGGGGCCAGAGCCGTGTGCAGCAGGACGCGGCAGCACATTAAGAGAAACCAACCGTGCTCCCCCGGAGTGTTGTAAGGAGCCTGTTCTACTCATGAACATTGTTTCTTCTTGTCATGCCCCTTGTTGATATTCACTGTAATATGCAACCATTAATGATGTCACAACAAGAACAAATGTGCTATGCAAACAAATGATGGACGAAATGCTGAATAAATTATGCATTCACCCCAGTCAAGAGATCTGGGCTAAATCCATGGTTCTTTTTCTCACCATGCCATTGCAAATCAGTCTTGACCCTGTGCCTCATGGGAACAGTCCAGACCGAACTGCCACGCCAGTTCCTCCCTGGACCAGAAACAAGCATCCGGGGACCGGTTTCTGGGTATTACCCTTCATCCGCTAGGCAAGCTTGAATCCAGTGACACATTGAGCAAGGGACCCACGTCTGGGCATACCCATCCCACTTAGGGTTAAAAGTACTACACAAACAAATGGACAGAGTGCTGAATAAATCATACATTCACCCCCAGTCCAGAGATCTGGGTTAAATCCATTGTTCTTTTGCTCACCATGCCACCCCAGTTTAGACCCAGCCATATGCAAATCAGTCTTGACCCTGTGCCTCATGGGAATAGTCCAGACCGAACTGCCAAGCCAGGTCCTCCTGGACCGGAAACAAGCATCCTGGGACTGGTTTCTGGGTATTACCCTCCATCAGCCAGGCTAGCTTGAATCCAGTGACACATTGAGCAAGGGACCCACGTCTGGGCATACCCATCCCACTTAGGGTTAAAAGTACTACACAAACAAATGGACAGAGTGCTGAATAAATCATACATTCACCCCCAGTCCAGAGATCTGGGTTAAATCCATTGTTCTTTTGCTCACCATGCCACTCCAGTTTAGACCCAGCCATATGCAAATCAGTCTTGACCCTGTGCCTCATGGGAATAGTCCAGACCGAACTGCCAAGCCAGGTCCTCCTGGACCGGAAACAAGCATCCTGGGACCGGTTTCTAGGTATTACCCTCCATCCGCCAGGCTAGCTTGAATCCATTGGCACTGTGAGCAAGGGACCCAAGGCTGGGCATACCCATCTGTAGGAGAGTATGGTCTGCTTCCTATGGTCACCCCCACTTTTTGCTGTGATTCACTGGTTCTTCGACTTTAGTATGGCTGTGGCCATGCTAATCAGGACCCCAGCCTAGCTGTTCTCTCTCTAAAGTGATACCATGTACTTTAGGTACATACCAGATTGGTTACTGGTCACCCTTGTGAGCTCCTGTATATGGTACCCTAGGTACCCAGGGCATAGGTGTACCAGAGGCCTACCAGGGGCTGCAGCATGTATTGTGCCACCCCTGGTTAGCCTTCCAAACTGACACCACAGGTCTGCAATTGCAGCCAGGGTAAGGTGGTGTAATCACCCCTTACTTAAATGTAGTATACCTATATCTATATATATAAAATAAAATTGATACTTGTATAGTGCACTACTCACCCGCAAGGGTCTCAAGGCGCTTGTACGAATACCGCTGTGGAACCCATCCTGGCTTTCCCTGTGAGGCGTCCACTATTGGGCACCCCCAAGGTGGAGGCCAGGTATCCTTAGCGTTGTGGGAGCCATTGTGGAGATTAAGCAAGCTATTGCCCAGAGTTGCAGAGTGGGACTCCATGATTGGAATAGGCACCGAGGCGAGAATTATCATGTCTGTGGAATTTTTTTCAGAACCATCTCCTTATAGCTGTTCTATGATATAGCCATACCATATACTCTTAAGTGCATTATAATCCTCGCAGTTAATGCTAACTTTGGTTTGGCTTTATCAAAACATGTCGTGTAAGGTGTCAAACACTTTGGAATACTACCCCCCTGGCCCCCGCCAGTCCTATTGGCGGGGTAGCATTCCACCCTTCTAGAGGGAGAACTGGTAAACACGGTTAAAGTTAAACAGAGCCTCAGCATCACAAAATGGATGCTGCTGCCACAATCACGAATCTGCCCTCCTGCTGCTGGATGAAACTCCGGCAGGGGAGGCCTGGACAATAGGTTTCCTGTCCAGGGAGGTGCCAGCACCGCCCCAGACAGGCTTTAGTGTATTGGGGCAGGGTAGGTTGCATTCAGTGAATGCTTTTCAGACACTGCCTGGGGCACACAAGGTGCTCCATGCATTTTTCAGTTCAAACCGGTTGCTGGGGCACTCTGCCCCAGCTCTGGTGCGAAACTGGACAAAGGGGAAGGGGTGTAATCATTTGTTTGCTGAAACACTTTTCGCACTAAGTGGGATGGGTATGCCCAGACGTGGGTCCCTTGCTCACTGTGCCACTGGATTCAAGCTAGCCTGGCTGATGAAGGGTGACATACCCTGAAATCAGTCCTAGAATGCTTGTTTCTGGTCCAGGGAGGTCCTGGCCTGGCAGTTCGGTCTGGACTGTTCCCATGGGACACAGGGTCAATACTGATTTGCATATGGCTGGGTCCAAACTGGGGTGGCGTAGTGGGCAAAAGAACGATGGATTTAACCCAGGTCTTTTGACTGGGGAAGAATGTTTGCATTGTCAGCATTCCGTCCATCATTTGTTTGCTGAAACACAACAAGAACAAAAGCACAATCTTAATCCGATAATGTTCTGATAAAGTGGGCATTATAATACAGGAACCCCTCAAACCCATATCTACTAAAATCACACAGAGAAGCAAGACGCATCAGTGGACGAAACACTAAAGGAAAAGAGGCAGAAACAACGGACAATGGTTGGGCAGCATTGAGATATGCCCTTGGGGTAGCTGGCTCAAGCCGGGTACTTGGGGTTGTGCTGCAGTAAAAATGGCACCGAAGATACCACTGCAACACTTTGCTAGGCACATTGCTAGGCACTTTGCTAGGAACATTGTATTTCGTATCATGCAGCCTTATTGCAATACTAATATTTTCATTACCCCCCTCATTGGTCCCCTCACCCCAGTCATCACAACGTTAGGCGGCCCCAGCCCACCTCACGTTGTGATGACTGGGACAAGGGGGGACTATAATCGGGATGATGAAAGTTACTGGTAAGTAATGGAATCATTACTGCATAATGTAAATGTAAATGTAAATGTATAGGCATTTATATAGCGCACTACTTACCCGGAGGGTCCCAAGGCGCTTCGACCGCTGCGAAACCCTTCCTGGCTTCCCTGAGAGATGGTCCCTTAATGGGTATCTCCAGGGTGAGACCAGGCATCCCCGGCGGTCTGGTGGGGCCGTTAGTGAAGATGAGGCAAGCTAATGCCCAGAGTTGCCGAGTGTGATCGCTGATCAGAGTGGGCACCGAGGCGAGAGAATTATCGAGTCCGCTGACCCTGGTCCAGAAACCTGCCGCGCCGGGAATCGAACCCTGTTCCCGGGCCGTCCTCTGCTCTCGGGTCTGCCGCCTCTAACCAGTGAGCCACACTACTTCACGTCACATATGACACTTGCCAGATTGCACATTGCTGCAGGTTTTCTCATAGCACCACGCCGCAGAAATCTCAGTAACTCTGGCCAGTGCGCCATAGGCTGAAAAGCCAGGTCTGTCAGAAAGCCATCATCTTCACACAGGGCCAGCTGCAGGGCTCTGACAGGCACGTGTTAGATCAGAGGAAGGCGGCCATGTTAGCTCTTTCATCCCGCCCTCCTTCCGGCATGGCTGGTAGGATCCAAGATGGCGGCGCCCGCAGGGAGGAAGAGAGCGGCGTCTACTTCTTGCTTGGTCAGCGCTTCCAGTACTGTACTTATGGCTTATGATCTTCCTGGTCTCTGCTCTCCAGTTCTGCGGTCTGACCCCAAACTCTCTGGCTATTATTATTTTATTACCTGTAATAAGACTTTCGAATCTTATTGATTACAAGCCTCTTCTTTAATTGCACGAAGGTAAACCTTGCTCTTCAGCACTCTCACGTGTAACCCCGAACCCCCATCTGTAAGCTCCACTGCAGGGCTGCACCAGGAAGTGTCTCCTATAACCCGCTGACCCCAGCGGTGTTTTCTGCCTGTGGTTTAAGCGCCAACATTACTGAGAATCAATAGAAGACGAAATAAATAATTAAAGCCCACGTCTTCACTTCAAATGTCTCTCAGTTGTTCTTCACTCACACCTCGGCTGCTTGCCGTCCATCACAGAGAACAGGCTTAAAAGCCACTTGCCAAGGAGGGTGTGGCAAAGTGTACCACGCTGTGAGAGCCACCAATCGGCCTGCGAGAGCTAAGAGCGATTCTATCATTTGTATGTAGCAGTACTTAAAGACCACCCGGGAGAAGCATCTGATGGGCTCACAGCTAAGACCAAAGTTCATCACTTGTGCGTAGAAATACCCATAGACCACCTGGGAACAGCTGGCAATAGGTTCGCAAGAGCTAAAACCAACACTCATCCTTTGTACGTAGAAATACTGATCGACCACAGGGGAGAAGCAGATAGTGGGCTCGCGAAAGAAAAGACCAAGTCTCAACACTTGTACACAGCAATACTCATGGACCACCAGGGAAGAGCTGATGGTGGGCTCACAAGAACGAAGATCAGTGCTCGTCATTTGTACATAGCGATACTCAAAGACCACTGAGAAGAAGCTGCCCGTGGGCTTGTGAGAGCTAAGACCAACTGTAGGAAGGTGGGCGCCTTCTGCGTGGTTACCCCCACTTTTTGCCTGGTGTTCAGCTGTATTATGAGTCGTCTGACTGGGATCCTGTTGTCCGTACCCCAGTTTGTCTGCTTTCTCCCTACATTGTTGTGTTGAGTATTTAGGTACACTCCAGATTGGATACTGGGGTACCCTTATCAGTCCCAAGTATATGGTACTGATGTACCCAGGGCATAGGTACCCCAGAGGTTCCCCATTGGCTGAAGCATGCATTATGCCATACATGAGAGACCATTCAAAATGGAACTACAGGCCTGCCATTGCAGCCTGTGTTAGTTTGTGCTAGCACCACTTACTAAAGATAAATCTATATATCCAAGGGTCATTGCACTTAAAACCTATAAGTCACCCCTATAGTAGGCTTTGCAATCCTGAAAGCAGGGTGCTTGGTTCTAAGTGAGAGAACGCCCCTGCATGAGCAGGGCAGCCCTGCAGCCTACGGAGTCCATTCTCCCGAATTGTCAGTGAGCGAGTTTACTATATAGAGGGGCACCGCCTAATTGCCCAATGCCCATCTGAAACACGGCTGGAATGAATCCTATCGTGTTTGGTATCAAACATGTTGGAATCATACGCCCACACCGTAAACGGAGTGGGAGGTGTGATTCCAAGCACTGGAAGAGCCCTCTGTTAGGCTCTCAGTGTTCCTGGTACCAGTCTTCTAGTCTGGGACAGCACAAAATGGTTCCCGACCAGAGACACATTTCTGCCCTCCTGCTGCTGAGCCAAGCTAGAGCAGGGGAAGGCAGAACAATAGGCATCCTGACATCGGGAGGTGTGACCACCTCCCAGACAGGATTTAGTGTATTAGGGCTCAGTGGGTGTGGTTGCCAGCATCAGAAAGTCTGCATGAGGCGCACATTTAGTGTCCATGTGCATAGTCCGGTTCAAACCAGTCCTGGGAGCCGCTGGCTCCCGCTCCGGTGCAAAACTGGACAAATGACGTGGGAGTAAACTGCCCCTGTCCAGACCTTCCCCTGCGAGGGTCACCTGAATCTTCCCAAACCTTTCCCTAGGGTACGTAAGCGCTTACCTGGGTGTAGGTCCTTAGATTCGCCGTGGGATAAGATTCAGATCAGACACCATTGCACTTCTACCGTCCGGGCACTCTGGACTTTGTTTAGCCCCGCCTTTGTCTCCCTCCCAGTGAGCTGCATCGTCTGTGCCTGTGCATCATACAGTAACCTTCCAAGGCCTGTGAAGCATCAAAGACACCTGAAGTAATCTCCCTTGGAGTGAAGGAGTCACCCCCCTGCATTCGCAGGCACCGCAACTAAGTCGACTGCTCTGCACATCCTGCGTTCCTCCGGACCCCGAGGTCTCTGCATCACAGGTGGCAAATGTTCACAACTCCCGATGCCTGCTCTACTCGCTCACCAAGATTGAGGCCAGTAGTCCTTGTTGGGCTTGCAACAACTAGACCCCTGAGTACTGCGTTCCCTTTGCAGTTACAAAGGCTTGTTGTCATCTTTGCAAGAAGATCTTCGGGCTCCAAGTAGCCCCAGCCACAAGCACCTCCAGTGAGCAGAATCTTTGGCCCCACCTCATCGTGTGCATTGTGGCCTGCATCTTTTGCTGAGCTCTAGAGGTCCTCTCGCACTCCAGTGCCTCTGGCCTATGGGTCCACTTGGGGGTCACATTTGTTTTCCTTGGGATCCCCTGATTGCTCGGGCCTGCCCTGACTCCCCTGCTTGTGGTGAGTCTCCTGGACCTTGCTAGTCCCAACTGTGCACCTTCTCGGCTTCCTGACTGGGCTGCATTTGCCAAGGCTTGTTGGTGCTCCTGCTGGACACCGACCCCTCAGCACTCGACATCCTTCTTGAGACAGCTCGTATCTGGGTCCTGGTTGACTTCAGCATCGCCTGGTCATCGCAGCTGCAGAGTCAAGGTCATCTGCATATTTCCTGAAGCACCCTGCATTGGAGGGCATTCATCTTCCCGGTCTCCTGGGCATCCCTGAGTGACATAGACTCTGTCCCCTCTGCTTTCAGGTACTCCTCTTCAATGATCCACGTTTGGATTCATCCGGACACTTTCTTCTCTTCCAGCAGCAGCACTTTCCTGAAGTCCTCAATAGGGATCGACAGCGGTTTCTGACGGCACTCCACACCTATGCACCCGGCTTCCCTGGTATAGGTAACTTGGGGACCATGGTGTCCATGGGTGGGGTAGGTCTCCAACCTTCTCTCTTCCACAGGGTTTCTGCCGGGTCTACTGGGAAGGGTCCTTAATCTTTAAAATTCAAACCGCAACTTGCACATAGACTTGTACGCAGCACGCAGTCGTGTTCACACACTGCACATGCTCTCTGTGGGGTCCTGACCTACTTACGTTGGGTGGTTCTGTGGGTCCCCAGCGATTCTACATCCTCTTAACATCATCCTGACTCGAGCCGCGGTTCTTATACCACTTTCTTAGTATATGGTTTGGTTCCCCCTAGTGCTAGTTACTGTGATTTCTCTGCTAAAGTGTTGTGTGCTTTGTTTTATCTCCATGTGGGAGAAACTGTAACATACTACTTAGAGTTATATAATAAATACTTTGTGTGTTTGTATTTCTATTTAATCTATCCTATAAGATTGCACTCTGGTGGAACAGGCTGTTTTACGTTCCTTCTGGACTTAGCCTGAAGGCTGCTCTCCACAGCTACCACTAGGAGAGCTTTCTAAAGTTGTCTGAGACCTCTTGAATCCCCGTCAGGGTTGTCTGGACTGGTGCACGGTGCCCACTTACATTACTGGACATCACATGCCAGGCCAACTTCTCACACCAATAATCATCACTTGTAAATAGCAGCACCCATAGAGCACCAGGAAGAAGCTACCGGTGGGCTCGCGGAGCTGAGACCAGTGCTCGTCACTTGTACATAGCAGTACTCTCGACCACCGGGGGAAGCTGAAGGTGGGCTCAGACCAGCACTCAGCAGCAGAGCACTGCTGCCTCATACACATTGACAGATGAATGTCAACTATGCAAACTCTCCTAACTGCATGCCAAGGCAGCAACATCCTATGCGATCACAAACCCAACATGGTGGACATCTTTGGGGTGGACTGCGGGTCCAGAGGGCACGCTTAGGAGAGGTTTGCAGGAAGCAGGCGTCCGAGGAGAGCAGAAATGAGACCCTGGTGGAAGGGGGCAGAGGCGCCAGGCGAGGGCGCCACTGCACGCTCCTGGGCCAAGAGTGGCCCCCACGTGAATGTGGACTTTTGAACAGAGAGATTGCCCGGCAGAGCGGGCTCTCGCTGCGCCCGTGGCGTTGAGAATCCGGCTGCGTTGCGTCTCACGCGCACTTTGTGGTTTTCTGCGGGTTTGTAGGGGGCGCTTCTGTGCGCTTCGAAGGATAAGGCAAGGTACAGGGCAGCTCAGTAAAGCTGTCCAGGTGCCAGAGCCCTCCATGTCCGCCTCAGGGCAGGAATCAGGGCAGTTTACTGTCCAAAGGCGGAGAGAGATGGGGAGGTCTTGGAAGGCATCTCAGATCGGACTCGTCACCATCCCACCCATCCAGTAAAGGTACGCCTGCCATGTGTGATTGGGGCCGAGCCGCAGCTCCAGACGCAGGAGTGCACTCAAGGCACTATCTTCGTCCCAGGCCCGCGGCGCGGATGCGTCATTTAAGCCTCATTTTTACCCACCGCGGGAGAAAGGCCGCGGTGGGAGCCGAGGCAGGGTGTTGTATCTTACCCATGCCACCCCCCTGCATGGGAAAGTCTGGCACATGAGCAGACTGGTGAACTATCATCCTAGTGACAAGGCCCAAGCTCATCAGCAGCATGTTACCATTAGCAATGATTTGTGGGTAGATGTCGATAGATTCAGTGTTGATGAAAATAATAGGTCTAGAAACAACAGCACACGTGACCTCCAACCTGACTCTGACTCTGATGATGGTCAATCGACAGATCGGTCTGCAGGTGTCAATCCCAGCACTTCGACTTGTAATCGGAGTTGCCAGGATGACCCTCATTCGGATTCTGAAGTTGCATCTGATGGTCACAGATTCGGTGGTAGGTTCGGCAGATCTGACCTTGACTCTCATTCGGACACCGAATGTGCACCACACTTGCCCGCGGTCTCTGGAAGGTTTGGTAGAACCATCCGTAGACCCAAACGTTTAGATGATTATGTGTGTGACTAACTACCCAACTGTTTATGCACCCACCTGCTTATTGCCACTGAATCCCGTGGCGCTGTTTCCTAAACTCTAAAGAGAGGAAGATGTGTTGTATCTTACCCATGCCACCCCCCTGCACCCCTGCGCATGGTACCTTCCTTTCCCCTGCGCGTGAACCTTCCCTGAGTTCTCCCCTTCCCATTGGTTCCCTGACATTCCATTCCTTCCCCAGCTGATAACTTTATCACCAACTGTCATCATTGATGTTCCGTTTACCTACGCACCACCACTGTGTGGGGCTGTTATAATAAATCTAACTTCACTCTACTTCAGCGTTCAGACTACTTTGTAACACAGGGCCTTCTCGCCAAGAGGGAGAGAGCGACCAGGAGGGGTCCAGAGGGACCCCGGGGTCCAGGCCCACCTGCTGGGAGCCCTCCAAGGGTTGGCAACCACCTCAGGCTGAGCGCGTAAAAATGCAGATAGTCCGAGAAGGGAAATGGACCCGCAATCGCCCCTCCACCCCCTGCCCACCCACAAGAACAATGGGGCATCTGATCAAGACAGGCGATAACATTATCGCCGTTTTAGCGGCAGAAAACTGCCGCTAAAACGGCGATAATTGCATCGCCTGTCCTGATAATATGCCCCAATGTCCGCTCACCAAGGCCCGACACAAGTCTGGGGTCCGGCTGTGGTCGCCTCCGTCGAAGGCTGCCTTCGGAAGCCACCGTGGCCTTCGAGACGCTCCCCTGGCCAGTCCTGCCAATGGTCCACGCCTCGCGGCCCCTCCCTCTTGCTTCACAGGCGGCAGAGAATCCAGAGCACCGCGCCTCACTCACAGCTCCCCAGCATACCACCACCCTGTGCTCTTGGTCGAACTCATCTGTGCGCCTCCAGCGGTCCATGACTCCTGGCCACACCCCAATCACAAGGTTTGTGGCTGCTGGGAGCTCTGCCCTGGCCCTTGATTCCTTTAACTGTCAATCCCCTCGAATATCAGAGGGGCTGGAAACCCTCTTCTTTCCAGTCACACAACTGTGAGATGCTCACAACTGCTACTGAAGATGAAAGGTGGAGCCATGCACGACCGGCTCTACTCCCACTTCAGCACTGCTGCACGGCCACCCACCATGAATGAAGATGAAAGGTGGAGCCATGCACGACCGGCTCTACTCCCACTTCAGCACTGCTGCACGGCCACCCACCATGAATGAAGATGAAAGGTGGAGCCATGCACGACCGGCTCTACTCACACTTCAGCACTGCTGCACGGTCACCCACAATGACTGAAGATGAAAGGTGGAGCCATGCACGACCGGCTCTACTCACACTTCAGCACTGCTGCACGGTCACCCACAATGACTGGAGATGAAAGGTGGAGCCATGCATGACCGGCTCTACTCCCCCTTCAGCACTGCTGCACGGTCACCCACCATGACTGGAGATAAAAGGTGGAGCCATGCACGACCGGCTGTACTCCCACTTCAGCACTGCTGCACGGTCACCAACCATGACTGAAGATGAAAGGTGGAGCCATGCACGACCGGCTCTACTCACTTCAGCACTGCTGCACGGTCACCCACCATGACTAGAGATGAAAGGTGGAGCCATGCACGACCGGCTCTACTCACTTCAGCACTGCTGCACGGTCACCAACCATGACTGAAGATGAAAGGTGTAGCCATGCACGACTGGCTCTACTCACTTCAGCACTGCTGCACGGCCACCCACCATGACTGGATATGAAAGGTGGAGCCATGCACGACCGGCTCTACTCACTTCAGCACTGCTGCACGGTCACCCACCATGACTGGAGATGAAAGGTGGAGCCATGCACGGCCGGCTCTACTCCCACTTCAGCACTGCTGCACGGTCACCAACCATGACTGAAGATGAAAGGTGGAGCCATGCACGACCGGCTCTACTCACTTCAGCACTGCTGCACGGTCACCCACCATGACTGAAGATGAAAGGGGGAGCCATGCACGACCGGCTCTACTCACTTCAGCACTGCTGCACGGTCACCCACCATGACTGGAGATGAAAGGTGGAGCCATGCACGACCGGCTCTACTCACTTCAGCACTGATGCACGGTCGCCCACCATGACTGGAGATGAAAGGTGGAGCCATGCACGACCGGCTCTACTCACTTCAGCACTGCTGCACGGTCACCCACCATGACTGGAGATGAAAGGTGGAGCCATGCACGACCGGCTCTACTCACTTCAGCACTGCTGCACGGTCACCCACCATGACTGAAGATGAAAGGTGGAGCCATGCACGACCGGCTCTACTCCCACTTCAGCACTGCTGCACGGTCACCAACCATGACTGAAGATGAAAGGTGGAGCCATGCACGACCGGCTCTACTCACTTCAGCACTGCTGCACGGTCACCCACCATGACTGGAGATGAAAGGTGGAGCCATGCACGACCGGCTCTACTCCCACTTCAGCACTGCTGCACGGTCACCAACCATGACTGAAGATGAAAGGTGGAGCCATGCACGACCGGCTCTACTCACTTCAGCACTGCTGCACGGTCACCCACCATGACTGAAGATGAAAGGGGGAGCCATGCACGACCGGCTCTACTCACTTCAGCACTGCTGCACGGTCACCCACCATGACTGGAGACGAAAGGTGGAGCCATGCACGACCGGCTCTACTCACTTCAGCACTGATGCACGGTCGCCCACCATGACTGGAGATGAAAGGTGGAGCCATGCACGACCGGCTCTACTCACTTCAGCACTGCTGCACGGTCACCCACCATGACTGGAGATGAAAGGTGGAGCCATGCACGACCGGCTCTACTCACTTCAGCACTGCTGCACGGTCACCCACCATGACTGAAGATGAAAGGTGGAGCCATGCACGACCGGCTCTACTCCCACTTCAGCACTGCTGCACGGTCACCAACCATGACTGAAGATGAAAGGTGGAGCCATGCACGACCGGCTCTACTCACTTCAGCACTGCTGCACGGTCACCCACCATGACTGAAGATGAAAGGGGGAGCCATGCACGACCGGCTCTACTCACTTCAGCACTGCTGCACGGTCACCCACCATGACTGGAGATGAAAGGTGGAGCCATGCACGACCGGCTCTACTCACTTCAGCACTGATGCACGGTCGCCCACCATGACTGGAGATGAAAGGTGGAGCCATGCACGACCGGCTCTACTCACTTCAGCACTGCTGCACGGTCACCCACCATGACTGGAGATGAAAGGTGGAGCCATGCACGACCGGCTCTACTCACTTCAGCACTGCTGCACGGTCACCCACCATGACTGAAGATGAAAGGTGGAGCCATGCACGACCGGCTCTACTCCCACTTCAGCACTGCTGCACGGTCACCAACCATGACTGAAGATGAAAGGTGTAGCCATGCACGACCGGCTCTACTCACTTCAGCACTGCTGCACGGTCACCCACCATGACTGGAGATGAAAGGTGGAGCCATGCACGACCGGCTCTACTCACTTCAGCACTGATGCACGGTCACCCACCATGACTGGAGATGAAAGGTGGAGCCATGCACGACCGGCTCTACTCACTTCAGCACTGCTGCACGGTCACCCACCATGACTGAAGATGAAAGGTGGAGCCATGCACGACCGGCTGTACTCCCACTTCAGCACTGCTGCACGGTCACCAACCAGGACTGAAGATGAAAGGTGGAGCCATGCACGACCGGCTCTACTCCCACTTCAGCACTGCTGCACGGTCACCAACCATGACTGAAGATGAAAGGTGGAGCCATGCACGACCGGCTCTACTCCCACTTCAGCACTGCTGCACGGTCACCCACCATGACTGGAGGGGTCTCCCACCCTCACCGACCACAGGCCAAACTAGGAGCCGGATTCACAAGGGGGGACTTAGACCCCAGGTCGAAGGGCCTCGTTTACAACAGAATAGCGCAGCGCAGGGCCACAAGCAAGTCTGCAGCGCTGCATCTTTCCAAGAGTGCAGGATTACGCTCTATTTACAAGAATACGGTGCGATCCTGCACTGCCCCTGCCCTGGCGACAATAAGGCAGCCGTGCGCCATGTTGCAAAGGTACCTGCATTGGAAGGGATGATTGATTTTGTGCAGGAAGGGACACCTTTCTGCACAAAAACAATCAATAGAGGCGATATCCCCCTTCTACATGGGCGGCAGAATCCATCACTCATAGAAAGAGGAAAAAATGAGGAGTAATAGGGATATTTCTCCTCGTTCCACCTCCCTGACGCCACCCCTGGGGTGTCGTTAGAATCTGACGCATTCCCAGGTGTACCATAGCTTGTAAATCCGAGAATGCTTCAGATCCATTGGGTGTTGAATGGGAACGCCCCTTTCACACAGTGTTCCGCGTGATAAGGTCAAATAATTACATGACCATGAAACGTTACATAAAGTGGCTTTGCGTGGCCTTGTAAATATTCTGCGGCACATTGCGCCACTAGAGCGTCAAAAACGGACGTTCCTGCAGCGCAAAAGTGCCACTAGGGCCTCGTAAAGGAGACCCTAAGTTTAGACCCAAAGTTTAACTTTCTACTAGTAAAATTAGATTTTAGGTCTAAACTTTTGGTCCAAGTTCAACGTTTGTGAATCGGACCCTAACTTTACTACTTTTCAGTATTCACAAAGGTAAGCTTAGAACAATAGCCTAACTTTACTAGTAGTAACTTACCTTTGTGAATACTGAAAAGTAGTAAAGTTAGACTTTCGGTCTGGCTGCCTTTGTGAATCGGTCCCTAGACGCCCACAGTGCTGGAGACATCCGCTTCGGAAAGGCCATTCAAGACTGGAAGTTGCTCAGAACTCTTTGTGACCCCTGCAGGCATATGGAGCACTCGACGCATTTTACAGCGCAATAAACCTTCTGCTGTGGCGTTCCCAGGGGGGTACGGATAGGCTAGAGTGCAACACACACGTGCAGCCTCTGAGCAGGTCTGGGAGGGTCAGCAATGGTTGAAGAGAAGATACACGAGAAAGGTGTGGCTTTCTCTGGACCCTGCAGATACTAAACCTTCTTTATATTTCTGATGCATTTGGACCATTTTAAATGCACACAAGATAGCCGCTGACAGAACTGACCCTTCAAGCGAGATGTGATGGAGTGAGTCAGTGTGTGTAGATCACTTTGTGTGTTTGTATACATATATGTAAGGAAAGGAGGTATTGGTTGTGAAGGAGATGAGTCCTTCTCCGTAAGAAGTTCCCCCCCAATTGTCTTTTAGTGGGAACCAAGCACCCCATTGCAGGACTAAGCTGCGCAGTTCGAGGCCATCTCAGGGCAGGTGGTGGGGGCTACCAGTCCCAGATTGTTGGCACGCAACAACGGCGCTCAATAAGTATTGTCTAATCACTGCTTTCTCTCAGTCTGGACTCAGCCATATGCATATCAGTCTTGACGCTGCTCCAATGGGAGCTGTCCACCCGGAACTGCCAGGCCAGGCCCTCCCCAAACTATTACTGTGACATTAAAGAGGAAATAGGCAGAATGACCATGTGAAAGAAGCACTTACTAATGCAATGGGTTTGCCCTTATGTGTTACTTCACAGTCTGGGTAGTAAGGTGAGTGACAGGCTCTTTAAGGTTCTGTAGCTGTGTTTCGCAGATTCTTGTCTCGTGGCCGAGCTGCTCAAGGGCGTGTGGATAATATAAAATACATTTTAGGATTTGTTATTGGAACATGACTTGATTATTCTTCCAACAGTGTATTTAAGAAGATATTAGGTTTCTAATAAAGCGCTATTTCAGGAAATCGCAAAGTTATAATCAGTCTCTGTGTGAGTGAAGCTTTGTTCTGGAGCAGTGCGGACGGGGTGATGTTATGACTGGACACAGCTTTCCACACTTTTAGAATTGGCGGCACTTGTCGGAAAGTGCCTAGTGGGGGAGTCAAGGGTGGTTGGTATTTTAATGCTTTCCCTGTTATCGGTCACATTTATTTAAAGAAAAGATTTCCACCTTTGTTCTCACATATTCGGCCTGGCCAGGCTTGAACCGCCTGAGCTGAGCAGGTCGGACCCTGTCAGGCCTGGCGCGGACATTGGACTAAGGACTCTGTGGAATTTCCATAAAAATGAGGAAACATTGTAGACTGGATCAGATGTTTATTCAGGTACAAAGGATCCCGTCCAACAGCTGCCAGAGTAAGCTTCAACTGAGCAGCATCCTTCAAACCCCAATGACATCAGAACATTCCACACTACGCCAGGATAAAACTTACGCACACGTACAATCTGATAGTAGAGAATAGCAATAGGAATACTACAGACTCCCAGCAGAGGGCGCGTGGGTGAGTCCATGCTTAATTTGTAGAATGATACGCACCGGGACCCAGGTTTATGCTCAGAACACCGGGCAAGCGCTATGACGTTAGCACGCCGAATACTAAGGCTGCATAGTCTGGGGTCCACCTCATAACTCTTTCATCCACCACCAGTCGCTCCCGCCCCTTTATCTCATGAATCCTGAGGATGTCTACTCTCGAGTCCACCTCGTGCCTCCTTCATCCTCCACCAGGCACTCCTGCCCCTTTATCTCATGAGTCCCAAGGATGTCTACTCTTGATTCCACCTCATGCCTCTTTCATCCTCCACCAGACACTCCGGCCCCTTTATCTCATGAATCCCAAGGATGTCTACTCTGGAGTCACCTCGTGCCTCTTTCATCCTCCACCAGACACTCCTGCCCTTTATCTCATGAATCCCAAGGATGTCTACTCTTGAGTCCACCTCATGCCTCTTTCATCCTCCACCAGACACTCCGGCCCCTTTATCTCATGAATCCCGAGGATGTCTACTCTCGAGTCCACCTCAAGCCTCTTTCATCCACCACCAGACACTCCTGCCCCTTTATCTCATGAATCCCGAGGATGTCTACTCTTGAGTCCACCTCATGCCTCTTTCATCCTCCACCAGACACTCCGGCCCCTTTATCTCATGAATCCCGAGGATGTCTACTCTCGAGTCCACCTCAAGCCTCTTTCATCCACCACCAGACACTCCTGCCCCTTTATCTCATGAATCCCGAGGATGTCTACTCTTGAGTCCACCTCATGCCTCTTTCATCCTCCACCAGACACTCCTGCCCTTTATCTCATGAATCCCGAGGATGTCTACTCTTGAGTCCACCTTATGCCTCTTTCATCCTCCACCAGACACTCCGGCCCCTTTATCTCATGAATCCCGAGGATGTCTACTCTGGAGTCACCTCGTGCCTCTTTCATCCTCCACCAGACACTCCGGCCCCTTTATCTCATGAATCCCGAGGATGTCTACTCTTAATTTCACCTCGTGCCTCTTTCATCCACCACCAGACACTCCTGCCCCTTTATCTCATGAATCCCGAGGATGTCTACTCTTGAGTCCACCTCATGCCTCTTTCATCCTCCACCAGACACTCCTGCCCTTTATCTCATGAATCCCGAGGATGTCTACTCTTGAGTCCACCTTATGCCTCTTTCATCCTCCACCAGACACTCCGGCCCCTTTATCTCATGAATCCCGAGGATGTCTACTCTGGAGTCACCTCGTGCCTCTTTCATCCTCCACCAGACACTCCCGTCCCTTTATCTCATGAATCCCGAGGATGTCTACTCTTGAGTCCACCTCGTGCCTCTTTCATCCACCACCAGGCACTCCCGCCTCTTTATCTCATGAATCCCAAGGATGTCTACTCTCAAATCCACCTCCACCTTGTGTCTCTTTCGTCCTCCACCGGACACTCCCGCCCCTTTATCTCTGTAGGGTTGTCTCTGAAGCTCTCCTACAAGTCACAGGATAGACAGTTGAGACTGCTGTCTCTTCCACTTCTCCTGTGGCAGCTGCACTGCGGGTGTTTCTCTGAAGCTGTAACTGTCCCATAGATCACAGAAGAGTGCTGTCTCTTCCTATCGTTCCCTGACAGGTAGACTTTAGGGGCCTGTCTGAATCTGTGTGTGTCACACACGACATAAACTGCTGCCACTCCTGTGACAGGTGCACTGTAGGTGTCTCTGAAGCTGTCCTACAGGTCACAGCACTGACACTAAAGAGTGCTGTTTCTTCCAATCCTCCCTGACAGCTGCGATGAAGGGATGCGTCTTAAGCTGTACCTCTGGCTGCCACACATGATATGGGGTAAAGGCTGCTGTCGGCCCCTCTCTTCTCCTGACAGACAGTCGAGGCTGTCTCTTGCACTCATCCCAGTCGGCCGCGGTCCGAGGGGCCTGGCTGTCTGTCTGTCCGCCTCTACATCTGCCACACATTTTAAGCGGGATGTGTTAATGGTTGCAGCCATACTTAGGAAAGTAAATACAGGTCTATTCTGGGTTCTCTGCCTCTGTGGACAGCGTGGAGGGAACGCTTCCTAGAAAGAGGCATTAACGGAAGTGCTTAATGCTCAGAAGGCCGGGGCTGCGCCCCCACAGCCCCCCTCGCTTGAAAGCCTCGATTTACGCCTAATTTCAGAGCCGGAAGTGCTGCTGACGCGGCGCCTCCTTGGAGAGATGCGGTCGGTTCCTTCCCGCAGATGAAACAACCTGCAGGAGATGGAGGTCTTCACAGCAGCGCTGGGGGTCGGCGCCATGTGCTAGGGAGGCCCGGGTGGGCTCACAGCAAGACAGACTGAAGCCAGGCCGGGGCGACAGTCAGAGGGAAGGGGGGGGGGGGGGGGGGGGGGTTGGGGGATAGAGCGGAGGCAGGTGCAGGACAAGCTGCTCCGCTGTAGTTATGATACTCTGCCCACCTGCCTGTTGCTTGGGGTGGTCTGTGTGCCCTGGACTGTGCAGGCCTCACCCCTCGACCCCCAGAATAATGCACTTGTGACACCCTGCTAGTGAAGAGCAAAGCAACCACGAGGCCTGGCCTGGCAGTGCTAAAAATGTCTTCTTTTTTTTTTAAGCGTCAAGGCACTGCAGAATACACCCCTCGTTGCTGCTACCAGCACAGCGCACGACAGTACTTACACATCTACTCACCATCACTATCCCACAAGGGTGACAACTCAGAATATTCCAGGCCCTCAAAGCTAGAAGAATGGCTAGGGCGACAGGTATAAGTAGTTTTAATGTATTTGGAATTAATGAACAACTGTTGCTCTGCCAATCTCTAAATTACACAAACAGCGCCACCATGTGGCAGACTGGCATAAGTGCTGGCGTTAACAATTAAGTGCTGGTGCTGAGCACTGGAAAAGACCGGCATAAATTAAGCACTCACTGGTTTGGGCCTCGCCTTCTTTTAGTCACTCCCTTTACACGTGACCACCTGCTCAATGTTCAAGGGAAAAAATCCAAAACAACCCTACCTCTTAAACATGTTGGGAAACCCCAATTCTGTGGCAAGACCAGAGGCTCTGAATGCACTTCTCTTTCTTTGCTGCTCCACAGTCAAGATAAGTGCCTCTCTATTTTCATTCACTTGTGCATATTCTTATTGTCTTCCTATCTTATTTATGAGTTTATTCAGTATTTATTCCGAGCACGCTATTGGAGCCGTGTACTCTCTTGCTTGATTTGTTTTCCTTTCCAGGCTTTGTTTCAGTGCTCGGCGCCCGATCAGCTGGGGCGATCAATTCACGGTCCGCGCTTCCCCCTTATTATGGTGCATGTTGCACCTGTTCTTCTTTGTCCTCAATACCTTTATTCCCCCTTTTACATCCCCTCTCCCCCTTCAAGCACATCAGCTCAGCCGCATTGCAAGCGGCGAGCCCTCCCGGGAGCGCGGTCACGTGGGTAGCCCAATTGGGCTACACACGCGTGACTCTGGGCAGGCTTGCCGGAGCGTCCCTCTCTCTTTATAATATAGCTGGAGCTGCTTCTTTCCGGCCCGCAATAATAGGGGATTTGGCAGGCTCTTTCTGTTACCAGGGTCTACATATCTACAGAAGTTCAAGGTGCTGCAGTGGTTTCTCCCTGTTTTAAGTTCTTGGTAACTTTTTATTTTTGATTCCTGCTGTCAGTGTATTGCTCCCATTGACGTCCTGACCCTGAAGCTGGGCAGGGCTGTCATATTGATATTTCCTGGTCTCTCCTGCCCCTTCTCCCCCTTTTAGTTTCTTGTGAAGACCCTGGATACCCTCTGGTGAGTCTATGAGTGAGGTGTATCTTTCCCTCCTGTGACAATGTCTGACTATGAGCATATGATCAGGGCCTTGGAGCCTTCGGCACTCATGAGGATGAGGATTACTACTATGATGAGGGTACAGAAGAAGTGATTGACAAATCTGTCCAGAAATCCCCAGAGAAAGCCCTCAGCTCCGCCCTCCAGCCCATTAGCAAACTCTTAGATGAACTTGCAGGAGGCTCCTTCTCCCGCCTCCCCTCAGGGGGTCCTCCCCGCCCGCTTCCTTCTTCCGCCTCCCCTCAGGGGGTCCTCCCCGCCCTCTTCCTTCTCCCCCTCACCTCAGGGGGTCCTCCCCGCCCTCTTCCTTCTCCCCCCTCCCCTCAGGGGGTCCTCCCTGCCCTCTTCCTTCTCCCGCCTCCCCTCAGGGGGTCCTCCCCGCCCGCTTCCTTCTTCCGCCTCCCCTCAGGGGGTCCTCCCCGCCCTCTTCCTTCTCCCCCTCCCCGCAGGGGGTCCTCCCCACCCTCTTCCTTCTCCCCCCTCCCCTCAGGGGGTCCTCCCGCCCTCTTTCTTCTTCCGCCTCCCTCAGGGGGTCCTCCCCGTCCTCTTCCTTCTCCCGCCTCCCCTCAGGAGTCCTCCCCGCCCTCTTCCTTCTCCCCCCTACCCTCAGGGGTCCTCCCCACCCTCTTCCTTCTTCCGCCTCCCCTCAGGGGGTCCTCCCCGCCCTCTTCCTTCTCCCCCCCTCCCCTCAGGGGGTCCTCCCGCCCTCTTTCTTCTTCCGCCTCTCCTCAGGGGGTCCTCCCCGCCCTCTTCCTTCTCACCCCCCCTCAGGGGGCCCACCCCGCCCTCTTCCTTCTCCCCCCTTCCCTCAGGGGGTCCTCCCCGCCCTCTTCCTTCTCCCCCCTCCCCTCAGGGGGTCCTCCCCGCCCTTTTCCTTTTCCCACCTCCCCTCAGGGGGTCCTCCCCACCCTCTTCCTTCTCCCGCCTCCCCTCAGGGGGTCCTCCCCGCTCTCTTCCTTCTTCCGTCTCCCCTCAGGGGGTCCTCCCCGCCCTCTTCCTTCTCCCTCCTCCCCTCAGGGGGTCCTCCCGCCCTCTTCCTTCTTCCGCCTCCCCTCAGGGGGTCCTCCCCGCCCTCTTCCTTCTCCCCCCTCCCCTCAGGGGGTCCTCCCCGCCCTCTTTCTTCTCCTGCCTCCCCTCAGGGGGTCCTCCCCGCCCTCTTCCTTCTCCCCCCTCCCCTCAGGGGGTCCTCCCCGCCCTCTTCCTTCTCCCGCCTCCCCTCAGGGGTCCTCCCCGCCCTCTTCCTTCTCCCACCTCCCCTCAGGGGGTCCTCCCCGCCCTCTTCCTTCTCCCCCTCCCCTCAGGGGGTCCTCCCCGCCCTCTTCCTTCTCCCCCCTCCCCTCAGGGGGTCCTCCCGCCCTCTTCCTTCTTCCGCCTCCCCTCAGGGGGTCCTCCCTGCCCTCTTCCTTCTCCCGCCTCCCCTCAGGGGGTCCTCCCCGCCCTCTTCCTTCTCCCGCCTCTCCTCAGGGGTCCTCCCCACACTCTTCCTTCTCCCCCCTCCCCTCAGGGGGTCCTCCCCGCCCTCTTCCTTCTCCCGCCTCCCCTCAGGGGGTCCTCCCCGCCCTCTTCCTTCTCCCGCCTCCCCTCAGGGGGTCCTCCCCGCCCTCTTCCTTCTCCCGCCTCCCCTCAGGGGGTCCTCCCCGCACTCTTTCTTCTCCCGCCTCCCCTCAGGGGGTCCTCCCCGCACTCTTCCTTCTCCCCCCTCCCCTCAGGGGGTCCTCCCCGCCCTCTTCCTTCTCCCGCCTCCCCTCAGGGGGTCCTCCCCGCCCTCTTCCTTCTCCCGCCTCCCCTCAGGGGGTCCTCCCCGCCCTCTTCCTTCTCCCGCCTCCCCTCAGGGGGTCCTCCCCGCCCTCTTCCTTCTTTCGTCTCCCCTCAGGGGGTCCTCCCACCCTCTTCCTTCTCCCGCCTCCCCTCAGGGGTCCTCCCCGCCCTCTTCCTTCTCCCCCTCCCCTCAGGGGGTCCTCCCCGCCCTCTTCCTTCTCCCGCCTCCCCTCAGGGGGTCCTCCCCGCCCTCTGCCTTCTTCCGTCTCCCCTCAGGGGGTCCTCCCCGCCCTCTTTCTTCTCCCGCCTCCCCTCAGGGGGTCCTCCCCGCCCTCTTTCTTCTCCCGCCTCCCCTCAGGGGGTCCTCCCCGCCCTCTTCCTTCTCCCGCCTCCCCTCAGGGGGTCCTCCCCGCCCTCTTCCTTCTCCCGACTCCCCTCAGGGGGTCCTCCCCGCCCTCTTTCTTCTCCCAACTCCCCTCAGGGGGTCCTCCCCGCCCTCTTCCTTCTCCCCCCTCCCCGCCCTCTTCCTTCTCCCCCCTCCCCTCAGGAGGTCCTCCCCGCCCTCTTCCTTCTCCCGCCTCCCCTCAGGGGGTCCTCCCGCCCCCTTCCTTCTTCTGCCTCCCCTCAGGGGGTCCTCCCGCCCTCTTTCTTCTCCCGCCTCCTCTCAGGGGGTCCTCCCCGCCCTCTTTCTTCTCCCGCCTCCCGTCAGGGGGTACTCCCCGCCCTCTTCCTTCTCCCCCCCTCCCCTCAGGGGGTCCTCCCCGCCCTCTTTCTTCTCCCCCCTCCCTCAGGGGGTCCTCCCTGCCCTCTTTCTTCTCCCGCCTCCCCTCAGGGGGTCCTCCCCGCCCTCTTTCTTCTCCCGCCTCCCCTCAGGGGATCCTCCCCGCCCTCTTTCTTCCCCTGCCTCCCCTAAGGGGGTCCTCCCTGCCCTCTTTCTTCTATTGCCTCCCCTCAAGGGGTCTTCCCCGCCCTCTTTCTTCTTCCGCCTCCCCTCAGGGGGTCCTCCCCGCCCTCTTTCTTCTTCCGCCTCCCCTCAAGGGGTCCTCCCCGCCCTCTTTCTTCTCCCGCCTCCCCTCAGGGGGTCCTCCTCTTTCTTCTTCCTCCTCCACTCCTTCTTTGCCGCATTCAGATGTCATTTCTAAAGTGGATCTAGGAGCATTAACCGATCGTTCTTATAGTGCAGGGATAGACCCAGTCCTCCCCCCTTGCACCTTCTCCGGCTTCCGATTCTGAGCAGATTCTCTTTCCTCCTAGCAGTCCCACGCTCGCAAGCGTTCCAAGAAACGCAAAAGTTCCATCTGCACTTCTCTTGCCACCCCCTTCACTTTTGACCCGTTCTAAATTGTACACCCTAGATCCTCTGATTGGACGCCTGCAGTGGCTGACTATATGCAGTTGAACCTTCGGAAGGGCTTTGATAAGGAAGTCCGGTCCCATCTAAAACCTGGATGCCTGGGCCTGATCTCCATCACAAACAGCTCTCACCCTAGACCTTGATACATCCATGCTCACTTTTCCACAAAAAAAACCACCACAAGAAGGGCATTGGTAGAGCCCTCGGGCCTGCCAAGATAAGCTTCTGGCCACTTGGCTAATTCCTTGAACTGGCCCTCCATGCACAGGGAAATGGTGCCCCTGTTCCCCCCCCGAGGTGCTTTCTGGGCGGACACAGAGAGCGATATGCATCCCGAGCGCGGCGGTGAGACTGGCAGCTGCTGAACCGGGCCACCTGGCTGAGGGGCAATTATTTGAGGATCGGTTCGTGAAAAACATACCCAAATTTGTCAATACCTTTACCTCCCTTGATAAGTGAAGTAGTGTGGCTCACTGGTTAGAGGCGGCAGACCCGAGAGCAGAGGACGGCCCGGGACCAGGGTTCGATTCCCGGCGCGGCAGGTTTCTGGACCAGGGTCAGCGGACTCGATAATTCTCTCGCCTCGGTGCCCACTCTGATCAGCGATCACACTCGGCAACTCTGGGCATTAGCTTGCCTCATCTTCACTAACGGCCCCACCAGACCGCCGGGGATGCCTGGTCTCACCCTGGAGATACCCAGTAAGGGACCATCTCTCAGGGAAGCCAGGAAGGGTTTCGCAGCGGTCTAAGCGCCAGGACGCCTACGGGTAGCAGTGCGCTATATAAATACCTACACATTTACATAAGTCACAATCCTCTCTGAAGCGAGTATTCAACCCCTTTTTTTGGTCGGGCAATCATGGCAGAGGACACTCAACCGGCTGATTCAACCAGCACGGTCCTCCATGAGGTTTCAACGAGAGACGCAGGGGTTATGGTCAGGATCCAGCCGAGGCTGTCTTTTACCCTACCAGATCCGGAGGTTACCAGGGTCGCTTTAACAGAGGAGTCGACAGGGGTTACAGCACCTCCGACAACCAGTCTGCAGGTAATGAATCCATCTACTGAGGGATCTTCTTCAAAGAGATCAGATGCTTCATCTCCATCTCAAAGATGCCTATCTGTCACTACCAATTTGTCCCTCTCACACATGGTGCCTTTAATTCTGCTGGAGAAGTCAGTGGTATTAGTACCGAGCTCTCCTGTTCGGTCTCTTGTCAGCTACCTGGGTGTTCACCAAGCTCCTGAAACCAGTGGTTGTTCACCTACAGGAGATGGGGCTCGCATGCCCATCTATCGAGAGGACATGCTAATCTTAGCCCAGGACCAGCCTCAACTTCAGACGCATTTGTCTTGGACAATGTCCCTTCTACAAGATCTGGGGTTTGTGATGAATACCAAAACATCCTTGATTACTCCACATTTGTAAAGCGCAAACAAACAATCACCCGAAAGGTTCTCTAGGCGCTGGGGGCCCTCGGGAAGATTAAGCAAGCTATTGCCCAGAGTCACATGGTGCTGGACTAAACTGCCGCCAGCGTCCAGGATCGAACCGGGATCCCCAGATTCCAGCGTCAGTCGCCTGGCCGTGGCGCCACACCTCTCCCTCTCAACAAGTAGGATTCTTGGGGTCTCAGGTGGATTCTGTCAAGGCTCAATTGTTGCTTCCTCTCCTGAAAGTGAAGTCCATCAAACGAGAATTGAGGTCTACTTTTTACAAACATTGACAGGTCCTGTGAATTATGCGTTCCCGCCCTTCGCCATAATTCTGAGAGTTGGGGCTCAGGCCAGCCGTCAATCGGCAACCTTTGTTCTGATTACTTCACTGTTGAAAATACAGTCTTGGTTTGCGACGCTTCTGGAACTATTAATAGCCCTTCCCATTCTTCTGCTCGTCTTCTCACAGCTTCTTCTGGACCCCGTGGGATCCCCACATCCTCTGATTCTTCAAAACCAGTCAACTCACGGCCAGGAAGATAACAATGAATCAATCAAGTTTCTTGTAAAGCGCAACTACTCACTCATTACGGTCTCAAGGCTCAGCAGGGTGGGTCTGTAGTTCAGTCGAAGAGCCAGGTCTTGAGGACCTTCCTGAATAGACAGCTGGGCGGAGCGGAGATGTCTGTCAGGGGTGTAGAAGGATAGGTGGTGGTTGAGATATCCAGGTATGGTGTTGTGGAGGGCTTTGAAAGAGTGCATGAGGAGCTTGAAGGTGATTCTATTGTTGGCCGTTAGCAAGTGAAGGTCTCTCAGGTGACCGGTGATGTGGATGCGGAGTGGGATGTTCAGGATGCGTCTGGCGGAGGCGTTCCGGATGTTCTGCAGTTTTTTTTAGGAGTCTTTGGGTGGTGCGTGCATAGAGTGCATTGCCGTAGTCGAGTCTGCGGCTGACAGGAGCATGGGTGACCATTTTCCTGGACTCGTGGGGATCTAATTGAAGATTTTACAAAGCAGTCGGAGCGTGTGGAAACAGGAGGACGAGACAACGTTGATTTGGCGGTTCATTGAGAGCAAGGAGTCCCGATTGATGCCAAAGTTTTGTGCGTTGTCCATGTGAGTTGGGAGGGTTCGGAGCACTGCGGTCACCAGGAGTCATACCCGGCACAGGGGCATGGAGCAGAGAATGAGGACTTTGGCCTTCTATGAGTTGAGCTTGAGGAAGCAGTCATTCATGAAATTAAATGAATTCGTACTTCTATAACACACTTCTACCCTGAGGCGTCTTGGCGCTGTACGCATACCGCTGTGGAACCCTTCCAGGCTTTTTCCTGTGAAATGCCCATTCCTGGGCACCCCAAGGTGAAGCCAGGCATCCCAGCGCTGTTGGGGCCGTTGTGGAGATTAAGCAAGCTATTGCCCAGAGTTGCAGAGTGGGACCCATGATTAGAATAGGCACCGAGGCGAGAATTATCAGGTCCGAGGAAATTGAGCCCAAGACCCGCCAAGGCGGGAATTGAACCGTGGTCCCGGGCCAGACCTCTGCATCAGGGTCTGCCGCTCTAACCATTGATCCACACTCTCCACATTTATCAAGGTGGCAACTGCCTTCATCCCCTTGTGGAAGTTGCTCTTAGCATCTTTGGGTATGTCTGTGAGGGAAATAATCAGTTGAGTATCATCAGCCTAGGAGAAGTGTTGAGTCCTTGGTTCCAGACAATGGCTGCAAGCTGGCCATGTAGATGTTGAAGAGGGTGGGGCACAGGGAAAATTCCTGAGGCACTCTGCAGCCGATTTCTGTGGGTTCTGAGTTGCATGGTGGGAGTCTGACTCGGTGTTCAGCCGGTGAGGAAGCATCCATTCTAGGACTTTGTCATGGATGCCGGCGTTGTGGAGTCTTGCACACACAGAGGGGGTGGTTGGAAGCGGTGTCAAAGGTGGCTGAAAGGTCCAGGTGGATGAGGGCTGCAGTCTCACCTCACTCAAGGAGGCTGTTGATGGTTTCTAGGAGAGTGGTCTCAGTGTTGTGGATGCTTCTGAAGCCCGACTGGGAGAGGTCCGGGATGTGGCTCGTTTCGTGGAACTCAAAGAGTTGGGCATGGATGGCTTTCTCAGTGACTTTGGCTGATAAGGGGAGCATAGAGAAGGGTCTATAGTTCTTGAGGTAAGTCAGGTCGGCCGAGGGTTTCTTCAGCAGGGGGTTGATCTCTGCATGTTTCCATCTTCCGGGAAGGTGGCCGACTCAATGGAGCAGCTGATTGTGAGCCAGAGTTCAGGTTGGAGGTGCAGGATCTTTTGAAGATGTGGTGAGGGCAGGGATCCGAGGGGGCTCCCAAATAGATGCTCTTCATGATCCTGAGGGTGTTATTAGAGATTGGCAAGGTCTGCTGGGGTCTATAGCCATTGGCGTAGGTGGGTCTTGAGTTGCAAATCTGTCCTGGACCTCGGAAGACATGGCCAGATTGCACATCTTTCTTCAGCAGCTGCCAATTTTATACACCAAGCTTGGGCTGCTTCCACCCACAAACGATATTCTTCTGCATGGAAGCGATGGGTGGGTTGGTGCCTTCACCCGGAGGTGGATCCCGTGGGTTCAGAGTTAACAGATATTTTTAACTTCCCTTCTGAATGTACTGAATCTGGATTATGTAACAGGTCAGTAAATAACTTAAGGTCTGCTTTGTCCACTGGCACGTCATTGATGTAAAGCCGTTTGATAGCCATCCTATGTTATTAAAATGTATTAGGGAAATTCGCCTTCCAAAACCTACATACTCTTGGTTATGGGATTTGACAAATGTTTTGTTATTGTGTCATGTCCTGACATCTCTGATTTATCATTGATACCACTTTCTGCCAAGCTAATTCTGCTTTTATGTTTGATTTCATTTCGGCGAGTGTCTGGTATACGAGCTCCTGACCTTGCAGGTATGTTATTTTCTCCTAAAGGGGTTTTGTTTCTTACTAGAAAACGGAAAGAGACAGTGGAACCTTCTTAATGTCAACACCTAACCTCAAATTACTCTAATATTAAGAATCCCTTTCTTTCAATTTAGGAAAATGTGTGCACACTGATTTACACCCCCGTCACAGTGCTAGTTCCAACAGGAACTCAACCATATAAACAAAAGCACAAGTGCACCAAAAAATACCATCAAGGGGGGCGTGGCCGAGATGGCGGAGTGAACGGACGTGTTCCTCCTGAGCTCCCGCGTCCGCCTAGGCCCTGAGCCCTGAATTTACGCCTTTCTCCCCCCTACTCGGCCCGGAGGTCCGGGTGCGATCAGGAGAGCGTTGGAGCGCAGCTGTGTGGTGCTCCGATTCCTTTGCCGATCGCGGAGTCGGATGCGGTGGACCCGACTGCGGGTGCCCCGAGCAGCGGTGACGGAGCGGCCCCGCCTGGAGACCCGGCTGTTGGCACCGCAAACCCTGGGGGCAGCGGAGGGAGATCTACTGCGACGGAGTCGCCCACGGAGGACCCGAAGGTGATCGGAGCAGTCCGTGGACGGTGAGGCGGGCTCCGGACACGCCCCCAGGGCTAATCGAGGCCGCGGCTGCGGCCGGACCGGGAGAAGACACAGGCCGGGACCGCTGGTGAGACGGCACAACTGCGGGCGCTGGCGGATGCTCGGAGGGGGCGCCGGGGAACTTTGGCGACCCGCAGTGTGCCTGGACGAGATCGCTGACCGGCCCCCCGGTGGTGAGGGAGGCTCGGCACCGGCCCGGGAACTACGCGAGGCCGCGGCTGCGGCCTAGCAGGAGACGCCCGAAGGCGGAGGGCGCCGGCGGAGTAGCGAGCCCTGTCGGGCTAATCACCGACAAACGACGGCCTGCCCCGAGCACTGCAGTGGTCCTGGCCGGGGGTAACGAGGCTCGCCCCCCAGGAGTTCCCACCCCCCGCAATCTGGCAGAAGCGCCCCGGGGTGACAAGGGGAGTACAAAGCGACCAGGGGCATTGCGGATAGCCCGCAAGGGGAACCAGGGCTTACGGAGCACGACACCGGCATGGAGCTGGCACCGCTGTGACACTGGGCCTAAAGACCGAGCCTGAACAGGGGCGCTGTGCAGGAGAGCAGTGCGGAGCTGGGACAGGCCCCTCTCGTGTGGTCGGCTGCCGGCAGCAGAGGATCCTCGGCGCCCAGCGGGTCACGCCTGGGGGCCGGAGGGGTGCAGGTTGGAGCATTGGCATCGGGCTGCTTGGAGCAAGGCCCTGGACAGAGCTTTTCCCCCTTTCCCCGCGGATTCGACGGACGAGGTGAGGTGTGGGCTGGGTGAGTGCATTGGGAAGCGGAGCCCCCAGAGGAGCTACAGACTGCCCTAAGTAGAGCGCGAAGTCCGCACCAGGGTGGCCTGGAGACACAACAGCACCTGAGACCCGGTGCACGTCAGGGAAGGAGGAGTGCCCTGGGGACAGCAACTGAGTGACACTGGGCTCCGAAGGAGTGGACGAAAGCCGGGGGCCCGACCTTGAGTCCAGGAAGCCATCAGGGACAGGCCTATGTAGCGGGGGCTCTCGAGGGCTCACGCCGGGGATTGGAGCCTGATCGGGGGCAGAATTGGCCGGGGCCTGCTACAGTTTATTCACGAGCTGCAGAGCAGAGAGGAGGATGGCTGGGCAGAAGGGAGGCAAGGGCAGCAACCGCACGCTCACGGACATGCTCAATAAACCACCAGGCAAAGGGGACAAGACCTCAACGCAGTCGGGAGGCGCTTGCGGATCTCAGGGGGGGAGCAGCGGAGAACCCCCGGTCACCAGATCCTTTTTAGAATCCCTCTTCGGGACACTGAGAGACGACTTCCAAGAGTTGAAAAAGGAAGTGGCAGGTGAGGTACGAGAACTGCGCAGAGAGGTGGATGGTCTCGGAGAGAGGGTGGAAGCGGTTGAGAGCTCAACGCAAAGACAGGACGAGGAGATTACGCACTTGCAGCAGGAAGTACTCCGCCTCCGGGACCAACACATAGACCTTCAACTGCATAATGAGGATCTGGAAAACAGATCAAGACGGAACAACATCAGGGTCCGGGGAGTGCCATCCACAGAAGAGACCTCCGGCATAGTGGCCTATCTGCAGGAACTGTTCCGCACTGTCCTTGGCGAACCTGCGGATTTCCCCGTTAAGATTGATAGAGCTCACAGAGTAGGCCCGCAGCGGCGTGCAAATGGACCCCCACCGGACGTGCTGGCTTACCTTCCTGACTTCCAGCTGAAAGAGCGGATTATGTACGAGGCGAGGAAGAAACAGACGATAGCATTTAGAGGTCATCAAGTCGCGCTGTATCAAGACCTCGCTGCGACCACGCTCCAGAAGCGCAGGGCGTTCAAGATTGCAACGGACTTCCTGAGGCAACACGACACGCCCTACTCCTGGGGGCACCCTTTTCGCCTCATATTCCGTTGGAATGGAGAGTCCCACCAGCTGCGGTCTCTTCAAGATGTCTGCGAAGTACTAGGGATCACAGCAGAGGAGGAGGAATCGTCCACTCCACGGAGGAGGAGGGATTCTACTGATGGAGGCTGGCGGAGAGTCTCGAGACACAGGACACAGAGAGCCTCGCAGAGACCGGCTTCGCCCACAATCAGATCTGGGATGGCGGACGCGATTCGATCAGCAGCCGAGTCCTCGGCGGTTGAGGGAGAAGTGGCACTAACCGCATAACATGTCTCCGGGGGGAGATTGACACTGCATTACTGATGAAGCTGGCTTTGGGGGGGGGGGGGGGGGGGGGGGGTGGACGCGGGAAGGCGAGGGAGGGGTGCTGGAGGCAAATCGCCCACGAAGGTAATTCACCACAGACTTGTCCGAGAGGGGCAGGCCTGGGACTAATTGGACTACGAACGGTTGGTAAGGATGGGTTGGGAGGTTCAAGTTGGGGTTGGGGGGGGGGACTGCGGGGATCCGGGAGTTGGGGTTCGGGGGCCTTGGGATCCGAGGGGGGGGGGGAGTTCGGGGAAGCACTGTCCGGTGCTGCTGTTATGTTCGCTCAGCTTAGCCAAACCTCATGGGCCGATCCGAAGGCAGAATTGGCACTTACTGCCTTTGCTTGTCAGGTGCTGGAAGGTTGCATTAATCTGGTATGGCAGGATTGAAGGTTGTGACTTTGAATGTGAAAGGGCTAAACAATCCCACGAAACGTAGGGCGGTTCTCTCCTTGTTGGAAGCCTCACGGGCAGACATTTGTCTGCTGCAAGAGACGCACTTGCTGGTTGGTGACTGTCATAGGTTACGGTCCCGTTCCTTCCCCACACAGTTCTTCTCCTCCAACACCACTAAAACGGCAGGAGTGGCTATATTGGTCTCTAATTCCTTTAGGGGGGAGGTGCTACACAAGTTAGCTGAGCAAAAGGGGAGACTGCTGGCATACAGATTTAAGTTGGGGCCTTTGCACTTCACGGTGGGGTCGGTTTACTGCCCAAACGAGCGTCAGGAACATTTCCTCCACAATACACTGGTGGATGTCACAGCATCTCCCGACAGGCACCTCATTCTGGGGGGGGACCTGAACCTGGTGTTTGACTCCTCACTAGATAGATCAGCGCAGCGCTTTCCACAGACCGGGGAATTGTCGCCCACTATGAAAACACATTTAGCTGACCTCGATATGCACGATCTTTGGAGAGGATTTCACCCCACAGATAGGGACTATTCTTATTTCTCACACGCACATAAAACATATGCACGGCTGGATTATCTGCTCGTCTCTGGCCCGGTTCGGGACATGGCCTCTGCCTCTGAGGTGGGGGTCATCTCTCTATCAGATCACGCACCGGTCTCGGGGACCTTCCTGCCCCCGTCGACCCCGGTGCGGCGCGGAGTCTGGTGTCTGCGAGACACCCTTCTACACAAAAAAGTGGTGGTGCAGCGTATCACTGAGGCAGTGACTGAATTTCAACTGCATAACTCTAACCCCGACACCACATTGGCGACTCAATGGGGAGCACTTAAGGCGGTTCTGAGGGGAGAATTCATAACAATATCGGCAGCCGAAAATAAGGAGAGGAAAGTTAAACGGGAAGAACTCACGCACAAGGTCAGGGAATTAGAACAGGTGCATCGACGAACAGGGGCCCCTAGGATTTGGAAACAGCTAAAGGCGGCGAGGAAACTCCTATCGTCTCTGGACCTCGACAGGGCTGAATATGCGGCTCTTCGTCTGAAACACGCATACTACACGGGAGGGGATCGCTGTGGCAGGTTATTAGCAGCTAAGCTCAGAATCGCACACCAATGCCGTCGAGTCAAGGAACTTGCGGTGCCAGGTGAGCGCACAGTCACTGAAGACGTCGAAATAGCCGAAGCTTTTCGACAGTTCTACTCGGAGCTCTATGCGGAGGACGGCGCGACGACTGAGGACCCTGATGAATATCTGGACTCAGTGACTCTCCCGTCCCTAGCTCAAATTCAAACTGACTACCTAGATCGAGAGATTAGGATAGAAGAGGTTATTACGGCGATCGCCAGGCTGAAACTCGGGAAGGCTCCGGGACCAGACGGATACACCACCCTCTTCTATAGGACGTTCTGCACTACCTTGGCTCCAATACTGACCAAGCTGTTTAATTCTTTCGACTGCCCCGGTGCTATCCCGCCGGATCTTCTGCGCGCCACGGTATCAGTCATACCGAAACCAGGGAAGGACAGGGCTCAATGTGGCTCGTACAGGCCGATTTCCCTCCTAAACGTTGACCTTAAAATCTATACGGGGATCCTGGCTGCGAGGCTGGCACAGTATCTCCCTGGGCTGATTGAACCGGACCAGTCCGGCTTTGTACCAGGCAGGCAAACGGTGGATAATACCAAGCGGTTGGTGCACGTACTGGAGAAGGCTTCGCGGGTCCCTGGGGAAAGGATGCTCCTCTCAGTCGACGCCGAGAAAGCGTTTGACCGGGTGCACTGGCCGTATCTCGAGCGGGTGATGGCTCGGATGGGCATAGGGGAGAAATTTAGGTGCATGGTCTTTAATTGTTATAAGTTCCCGTCGGCGACGGTGCGTGTCAATGGCTGTGGATCGAAGCGCTTTTATATTGAACGCGGCACGAGGCAGGGATGCCCGCTGTCTCCTTTACTCTTCGCTCTCTACATGGAGCCTTTTGCCCAGAGAGTGAGACAAAATCCAGATGCTACGGGAGTGCGGATGGGAGGTTATACCCACACGGTCAGCTTATATGCAGACAATGTCATCTTTGCGCTGGAGGATCCGCAGAGGGCTTTACCCGCGTGTATGGGAGAGCTTGGGGCCTTCGCGAGAACGGCCGGATTTAAGATGAATCTGGGGAAATCCACGGCATTAGATATCTCCCTGACACCTGAGACGAGACAAGATTTGCAGAGGCGTTACCCACTAAGATGGTCACGGGAACACGTGCCGTATTTAGGTATCCTGCTGGCTCCCACACTGTCAGCGATGGTGGCGGTTAATTACGAGACATTAGGCCAGAAGGTGAAAGAGGAACTAGGGAGGTGGAATAAGGGGACGATATCGTGGCTAGGCAGGATAGCGGCGCTGAAGATGACAGTGCTACCACAGATCCTATATCTCTTCCGGGCTCTTCCGCTGCAGCCCCCTAAGGGCTGGATACGGATGATGCAGACTGCTTTATCCCAATTCGTCTGGCAAGGCCGTACACCCCGAATGAAGAGAGCACTGACTACTCTAGCGCCGGAGGCGGGTGGACTGGGAGTCCCTGACCTTCAAAAATACTTCCAGGCGTCACAGTTGAGGTACTTAGTGGAATGGAGCAGATGGGAGTCGGACAAGCACTGGCTCTTCCAGGATCAGGCAGTGGCGGGCCGGCCATTGCAGGAAATACCGTTCCTGCGCAGACAACACAGACCCCCAAATCTCTACGCCTCCTATGTTACTAGGGTGCCGCTGAGGGTGTGGGATGCCACTAGCGAACTATTCGAGCTTACTTCGTTCCCTTCTCCGTTCACTCCTATTGTGAACAATCCGGACTTCACGCCTGGGATGGAACCGGGTGCCTTTGCGCACTGGCGTGAGAAAGGCTGCAGAGCGCTTTTTCATGTGTACGGGAGAGATGGGATCCTCCCCTTTGAGGACCTTAAAGAGAATTACCAGCTGGCCGAGGCGGATAGGATGCGATATTGGCAAGTCAGACATTGGGCACTACAACCGCAGGTGCGGGACGCGGCGGACAGGGACCTGCTCCCTTATGAGCGATGGATGGCGACGCGTACATCGGATGTAAAACTCATATCGGATCTGTATAAAATGCTACAGCCTCCACCCACACACATCTATAATCCTGGTAGGGAGAGATGGAACAGGGAACTGGGGAGAACGCTCAGCCACAAGGAGTGGGAACAAATCTCATACCGAGCACGACACTCTGCATATCACGTGGGGCTCACAGAAACCTTCACCAAGGTGTCAACGTACTGGTATCGCACTCCCGAACGTTTGCACGAAATGAACAGGCTCATAGACACTACATGTTGGCGCGCTTGTGGGCACAATGGGACACTGACGCATATCTTATGGGATTGCCCACTGATACAGGACTATTGGAAGGAAGTGATCGATGAAATTGATACATGTTTTGGGATAGAGTTACCTCGTTTCCCGGCCTATACGTTACTGGGCCTGCCTAATGCCTTAATGTTCCCATTGAAATCCCGGAGAGGGAGACACATAGCCATCGCTTTGGGCTCAGCTGTGCAGAACATTCTAATACACTGGCGCACTTCCACTGTTCCCTCGATCACGGGCTGGCTGCACAGGCTGTGGCACATACTGGGCATGGAGAAACTTTCGCTTACACTGGCTGGGGAGGCAGACCAATTCACTGAGTTGTGGCAACCATTCCATGCTCTACTAGCTACTGAATTCAGGGAGCTTACGTGCCCCAGATACCTGAGACTCCTTAGGCTTACACCGCCGATCACTTGAACGGCCAATAGGGATCGGGAGGGTCGGGTACGCATGCTGAGTAGATAACAGGAGAGGGCTTGTGAGTTTCTGAGATCTTTCTTGCAGAACACCGGACGGGGAGTTGGGGGATGGGGGAGAGGGTGGGTATGAGGGACAGTTGGGGTAGTTTGTTACATTGAATATGAGGTACAGAGGGATTGTTATTTGCTTTCTGATTGACATTCGAATGCAACGCTCGAGAACGCCGCCCAGGGCGGCTCTTACCTAGCACAGACTGTAGTACTCTGTAGGTGGCGGTGAGCTCTGGAGAAAGCATTGATTTTTCACGCTCGGAACTGTCTATTATTGCATAAAAAGATTTTTTTTTTTCTTCTTGTTTTACATTGCTGTACCACTGTACTTCCTTAATAAAATACTTAAACCTAAAAAATACCATCAACAGAGTTAATTTCGATCCAAGTATGACATGAGAGAAAAATCTTCAGTTTTAATTTCTTTATTCTGTTTTGAAGTGATCGAGACAGTACAGCCGACGTGTTTCGTACCAACTTGGAACTTCTTCAGGGCAATCTTAGGAATAGAAATTCATGTCTTTATTCGTAACAGAGGCGGTAAAAAGTACGAGCTATGCTCCGAATTGGCATCCTCCATAAAAGTCAAGGAGGGTAAAGTCCAAGGTTCTCGAGACGAAGACGTAATAAGAATGGAGCTCTTTCAGAGGGGATATGCTGATGTAGCTTCATGTGGGATCTGAGACGGTGTGGTAACAATATTATGAAGTAAAGATAAGCGAACAGCTACTCAGTCAGTCAGTCGAACCACTATTCCTGTAATCAAGATTCCAGCGTTTGAGAAAGGGAGGGCCGTGTATCTTTATTATAATAGTATTTATTCTTAAGTCACGGTAAAGGTGAGAGGTGGATGCCCAATCAGGCATCAACACCAGGCTCATAAGTGATGATTACGGCCAAAGAACACGGTCACCTCGGACGTCACAAAACCGGCGGTCCGTCCAGCAGCTCCGCAACTTAAGAATAAATACTATTAGAATAATAATAATTGTTCCTAATAGAATCTAAAATTCTTGTAGCAAATGCTAGAACATTTTCTATCCCAACATGGTATTTCTCGTTTACCCCAACAGAACAACCAATGAATGCAACACATACCAACATAGGAAACAAACCGACAAAACAGAAAACAGCAGAGCTCTTCCTCATGCTTGCAGGACAGCTTCTCCAGTACTACGATATAATTCATGGGCCGACGGTCTGCCCCCTGCCAGATCAGTTCAACACAAAGACTTACAACCTTTTGGAAACATATGGTTGCTCGGTTACAATAGACCACAGGTCTGTCCTCAGCCATCTGTCCATTTTGGAGAGGGGATCTTTTAAGGCACCAACTGTTACGTTGTCATTAGTTTATTCCTTATTGTAATCCTGGAATCCGAATATTCACCTCTGGCGATAGCTCTCAGGGACAGGGTGTTAGTCTTCATCACTGCCTCTCTCCATGGCACAGGAAGACTGGTTATCTGTGTTCCGGCTGCTGACGCCTAACATCTACAGTTTGCGGAAGGCCACGTTCCTCGTCAAAGCCTCGTTGCCTCTTTTAGCAGCCATCATTGTCCCTCAAGTGGCACGGACTCTCATTGGATCAGCCTCAAATGGAAGGCAAAACTTGATTCTGGGATGTCGATCCTGGATAAGTACAGGACACCCAACCTACAGATGCCATGGTCCAGGCCTCTTTTTTTGCAGATACCTTGTAATTTCGTACTTTACATTTGCTCAATGCCTTTGCCACATTGTCTCTAGACACTGACTGTGAGGAATGGTATTACCAACAGTTCTTTTCATACAGAGAACTGGGGCTCTCCTTTTTCGTGGCTTGAGCCAGTATTCCCTTAGAAATGACTCTGAATAAAGGGCAAAGTCCATGTTCTGGTTCTCGGCTAGCACTGTCCGGATAACCTTAGTGAGAGTCCGCATGAAGCGTTCAGCCTCTCCATTAGTTTGGGACCATCAAGGAATGATACGTTGATGAATGATAACCTTGGACTGCAGGTACTCAGCAAATTCCTGTTATGAGAATGACGGGCCATTATCTGTACGGAGTTTTCAGTAACCCATGGGTTGCCATGATCTTCTCAAAACGGAGCACTGTTTGACTTGCGGTCAGTGAGTCAATGATTTCAACAGGGGGATATTTAGAAAAGTTATCGGCTACCACGAGCATCTGCCATCAGGTGGACTCCCAAAATCAGCCCTGACTCAGTGCCAAGTAAGAGAAGGAATGTCCTCTTTGATGATAGATGCAGGTAAGCCCGTGGCCAGACACAGCATGCTATAGTTTACGGTTTGTTGCAAGAAGAACATCTTTTCCCCTTGTGCGGAACAGTAACCTCAATGAGGGTACAGGCCTTCGCACCAGTTACAGGCCTTGAAACTCGATGCATGATTGTAGCAAGCCTTCTCAGGGAGGGCCTTTGCTACGAGGTTAAATGCCTCCATGTGCGCATCGGAAAGCTAGTCTGGGTGGAACATGTTGCCCCTGGCGCTCCGGGGCACCATTGCTTTTTAAGAAAAAACTAAAAACGCTGCTCTTTAGCTTTTGATCTGTGTGCATCTTCCTTTCGGGAGCAAGTGCCGGGACCCTCCTTGAGTAGCCGTGCGCTGTATAAATTAAATATAACATCACTTGTTTGAGAGTTCTTTAGAATGAACGCGAGTGAGGATGTTTGTCATTGTCATTCCGGGGACTTACAGGATTTTCTCCCTCAGTTTCGCAGAAGAGCAGCCCTGAATGAACCGGGCCCTGATCTCATCATCAATGGCCATCAGCGTGCTGGTGCTGGCTAGGTCCTTTAACAGGACGTAGAAAGTATCTATAGATTACACCGGTTGCTGCTGGGCTCCGCATAGAAAGCGCTCAGTCAGGATTTGCAAGCGGATCAAAATGTTCTGTTAGGGCGGTCTTCATCATCTTGTACATGAATAGTAGAGTGGCATCGATGAATGTCTTTGCAAAGTTTTGGATGGCAGCACCCGCCAAATATGGGAGGGTTTGTTATTGTGTAAACCCACTACCACATGGTAAGTATCCAGACGCTCCACCCATGCTTTCCATTCAGCTGCATGCAAGGATGCGGCGCCGACCACGACAAAGGGTTCGCGGGCTGGCACTGAAGCCATGAGGTTCCCAGTGAGCAGCACATACCTTGCTTGGGAAGTGTGAAATCAGTGTGATGGTGCACAAAAACATGTGGACAGTCAGACAAAACGCCACCCAGCAGCAGGGCAAAGCAGGTACGAGCCAGGAAGAGCAGTCAAAACTAAGCGCAGTATCTGTAACTGATGGCGGGAGCAGTGGAAGTCCACCAGGGTAGCGGGATACCTCCTAGGGCCCAAGACGTAGTTAACAGCAGGGTCCTCATATTGACTCACTGAGAGGGGCACCACCCAATAGTGAGCCTGAGGTGTAGGGCAGCATGGCCCACTTGGCGTGTGGTAGGATTCCACGGATGCACCTCTCCCCATGTACCAGGAGCGGTTTTGTCTACTCTAAGGGTGGGCGTGATCCTTGACCCCTGCTCGCAGGGCCGGTCGCTTCACACGCATCACGGCTCCTCGTGTGCGCCGGTGTTCCACCCCTCACCGCCGTGAGATCGCCACTGGTGAGCCCTGCGCCACCTGTTCTGGTTTCTGACTTGTTCCTTTGTATCGTTTGCATTCTTGTCCCCCCTGTGCTTGTAATTTCCTGTGTGGACCCCCCCCCCCCCCCCGAGTCTCGCTACCCGCCGCTGCTTCCCTGCGGCCCAGCCCCCTTGCTTCCCACCCATTGGCCGCCCCGCTCCCATCTGCTCCTCCCTCCCACTTCGCCATTTATGGAGGACACCGCGCAGCGGTGAGCTGTGACCCTTGAGCCCCTGAGGCTACAGAACTGCTTTAAGGAGGGGAGGGGGTTCTCGTTCAAAAGCCCATTCCAGGCTGCTCTCCAGACAGAGTGTTTGTGTAAAGTAATGGCTCTCACAGATGGGGACACTGGGGCTTACCCCAAGCAAGGAGCATGCAAAACAGACCCAAATGAAGTTTGAGCCATCTGCACCAAGCTGTCTTCAGCCTTCCTGAAACATTATTCAGGAGCTGTCAAAAAGGAAGGCCTGGCCTAAAAACACCCCCACTTTACTGTAGTCTTAAAGAGATGATATGCAGCCACATGCTACCAAAGTCTTTATGGCATCTTCAAAGGAAGCCCTGTCTCCATCCTGCTCACTTTAGTGTCTGGCTCTCCACCCTCCAGCCACAGGAACGCAGACTAGACACAGCCAGGCGACATTACACCCACACTCCATTTTGTGTCATTGTCAACCAGGGACATCCCAAAATGGCCACACGGGATTCAGTACAGTAACTGAGCAAATTCCGATAGACCCATCTTCCTGCTCCCCTATACAGCAATAGTGATTGAGAAACACATTAACAAGCAACTCACAAACCACTTCAAACTTGACCATCTACTAGACAACGCTATCAGGATTTGGAGAAAAAAAAAACATAACACCGAAGCTGCACTCATCGTGGCAATCAACTACATTTGAAACATCCTGGACCAAGGAGAAAGAGTGGCCCTCCTGCTCGACCTCTCAGCGGCCTTAGACCCGGTCTCCCACAACACACACTTCAAGACTCGATGAGATTGGCAAACAAAAACCGCTCTCAAATGGACCAGTTCCTTCCTCACAAGAAGAGTGAATATGCTACTTACCAGCATGCATCTGTTCTTGGCATGTAGGGCTGCTAACATTCACATCTAGTGCATAGATCGCCGCCTAGTGTTGGGTCCGGATGATTGCACCTTGTTGTCCTGGAAGAGTCTTCGAAGTATCACGAGATAGGTGGCTCCTCCCCTGGACTACAGTGCGCATGGGCATCGACTCCATCCCCAGATTGTTTTTAGCCATTGTGTTAGAGATGGAGTGAAATAGCGTAAATGATGTCCATGCTAATGAATGAATGCAAGAATGGTCTACAGCCGCTACGGGTGCCGGGGAGGAGGGCGGGCGATATGAATGTTAGCAGCACTACATGCCAAGAACAGATGCATACTGGTAAGTAGCATATTCAGTTCGAGGCATGTGGGCTGCTAAATTCACATCTAGTGCATAGAATACTTAGCAGTTCCTCCATTAACGGCGGCCGCCCGTGCCGGCTGCAGAAGTTTGAAAAAGAGATTTAAGAACAGCCTGTCCTACAGCTGCCTGCTGTTTAGAATGCACATCCACGCAATAATGTTTAGTAAACGTGTGTGGTGTAATCCATGTGGCTGCTCTACAAATATCCTCCAAAGGAATATTACCCAGGAAAGCCATGGAGGCCCCCAACTTGTGTGTTGAGTGGGCCCTGGGGGGGACCATTAAGGTGCGCTTAGCCTTATGGTAGCAAATCTGGATACACTTAACGATCCACCTGGCTATTCCAGCTTTGGAAATGGGGTTGCCTTTGTGCTGGGCTGAAAAGGCAACAAACAATTGTTGTGTTTTCCAAAAGTGTTTGGTCCTGTCAATGTAGTACATTAACGCTCGTTTGACATCAAGCGTGTGAAGCATTCTCTCTGCCACTGTTTCGGGGTTCTGAAAGAATGTGGGCAGTTCAATGGTCTGATTAACATGAAACCGTGACACCACTTTAGGGAGAAACTTAGGATTAGTGCGCAGCACCACCCTATTAGGATGAATCTGAATGAATGGCTCTTGTACTGTGAGCGCCTGTAGCTCACTGACGCGCCGTAGAGACGTGATGGCAATGAGAAAGGCTACTTTCCACGTGAGGAATTGAATCTCACAGGAATGTAGGGGCTCAAACGGTGGTCCCATTAATCTGGTGAGGACCACATTGAGGTTCCACACAGGAGCTGGTGGGGTCCTGGGGGGGATGACTCGTTTCAGCCCTTCAAGGAAAGCTTTAATGGCAGGCACCCTAAAAACAGAGAGGTGCTGCCTGTTCTGGAGATAAGCCGCTATGGCGGATAAGTGTATCCGAATGGAAGCATACGCCAGATTACATTTGTAAAGATGTAACAAATAGCAGATGATATTAGGAATGGATGCATCTAGCGGGTTGATATGATGGTTTGTACAGTAAATGACAAACCTCTTCCATTTAGCTGCATAGCAAGCTCTGGTAGTGGGCCTTCTTGCCTCCCGGATAATGTCCATGCATTCCGGGGGCAAATCAAGGTAGCCAAACTCTAGGACTTCAGGAGCCAGATCGCCAGGTTGAGCTGTTGCGGATCCGGTTGCTGAATGTCGCCATGGTTCTGCGTCAAGAGCCTGGGTGTGAGGCGTAGTCTTTGATGCGGTACCACGGAGAGCTCCAGGAATGTGGTGTACCATGGTTGGCGTGCCCACGTTGGAGCAACCAGGATGAGTATCATCGAGTGTTGCAGCAGCTTCCTTGCCACCAGCGGTATGAGAGGTGCTGGGGGAAAAGCGTACGCAAATTTGCCTGACCAGTTCATCCATATCGCATTGCCCTGCGATTGAGGGTGTGGGAACCTGGCGGCGAAGCTTGGGCATTTTGCGTTCTCCCTTGTGGCAAACAGGTCTATCTCTGGATGACCCCACTGCTGGAAGTACGGGTGGAGTACTGATGGATGTATCTCCCACTCGTGCAGTTGGTGGCTGTACCTGCTGAGCAGATCGGCCATCTGATTGTCCTTGCCTGGGAGGTGTTCTGCCATGAGGAAGATGTTCCTCTGAATGACCCACTTCCACATGCTCTGAGCCAGATGAGACAGCTGTGGAGAGTGTGTTCCTCCTTGCTTCTGGATATAGTACATTGCCGTCATGTTGTCCGTCCGGATCAACACGACCTTGTTGCACAGATGTACTTTGAATGACTTCAGTGCCATGAAGATCGCCATCAGCGCCAAGTAGTTGATGTGCATCCTCTTCTGTTGTGTCGACCATAGTCCCTGCACTGTGTAATGGAGTACATGCGCTCCCCATCCCTGGAGAGACGCGTCCGTTGTCAGGATAATCTGTGGCACAGGCTCTTGGAACGGTCGGCCCTTGCAAAGGTTGTGTGGAGTCCACCAATGCAGAGAGTTGTATGCCCGACCGGTTACCAACACTAGGTCTTTCAACTGTCCTTGAGCCTGAGTCCACTGGTGTGCCAAGCACTCCTGGAGAGGACGCATATGTAACCTTGCGTGCAGTGAGGAAATATAAATTTTTGGTCAAGTTATGTTCCCTAACGTGTACCCCATCGTCTCCATGTACGAGTTTAAAGTGCATGTAACTTCCCTCCTGTGCCAGTTATCAAGACGCAAATAGATTTGCGTTCAACGTTAACATGTCCTCTCTCAGACCCGCCATGAACGGGTTCAATATTCAGTTCCTAAGTATGCTATGCCAACGTCTTTTTGTGGTGTACTTTACACGTTTTTCAGCTCTGGCGAAGCAGGCCCCAAATTCTGCCATCGAGCCTTTTTCTGCCTTCTGACTCTGAAAGCCTCAGCCTGGGCTGTCTCTGTACCCGTGACCTCTGCCTTACACCCTGCGCGGCTCACCGCGTTTAGCTCAGCCTGCTGCCTGCCAAGACTGTATTCAACCTTCGAATTATCTGTTCCGCTCCTCGAAAATGCATTCCTGCCTACTAGTTTAAGTAAACATCCCCCCAGCTGCAGAGCAAAGGGCTCGGCCTCACTGTCTCCGTGCAAGTAATTCATAGCCTCTGTTACCATGGAAGGCCCATGCCCCCACGATCCTCATGCAGACACTTAGACGCTTATACACGCACTCACAGTCAGTATAGAATAGCTTCTGCCCCAGAGACCTTTTCCGTCCAGATAATATAGTTCCCAAACATCAGATATCAGATATGATAGAGGCACGAGTTGATCTGACATGCCAGACTTCTGTCTCTTTCCGTTAGTGTAAATGTCAAGTCCCCTGCACCCTCCAGTCATACGTCATGCACACGTCATGCAGCTGCGCGCGCATCCAGGCCTCAGATTTCTGCTGACATTGCAAGATTCTGCTTTTGTTGCCACCCACCTATGACACTTACATGTGACGTTTCTAGCACACACCTCTATGTTCACGCCTTCTAATTACGTATCACTACCACGTGTGTGTCATCTTGTTTCTCTCAGCTGTTACGCCTACTGTATTGGTTTCTATAATACAGTTCAAGTATATAAGCTATGTATTGTCAATAAAATATTGCTCTATCCCTTCCTGCACCCCTGTGGTGGCAGGAATATGATATCCGGTTCAAGAACCATTCCTTTTTAAGGAATAAAACCCCTAAGAACTCTAACACCACGGACTCTGCCTTTTTCTTTCCGATTGAGTTATTATTGATTAAGTACTTACCTGCATAGAAATTAGGACGGTAAATCAAATATTTACCACAGCAGGACTATGAAGATGCAGGAGGCCATCATGCCTATCAACTGCATAAACACTCTCACTGGGAGTGAGTGTTGCGGCCTGAACTTTTGAATGAGCGACTGGATACTGGTGATCCTCGCTGGATTTGGCTGAGCTGTAACAGTTAGAGTATTGATTGTCGCGCCCAAGTACTGCCTCACATGGGCAGGCTGAAGGTGCGACTTCGGATAGTTGAGCGAAAACCCCAGACTGTGAAGAATGTGAATAGTGCTGGACATGTCCGCGGCGCACTGCCGAGCTGACTTGGCCTGAACCAGCCAGTCGTCTAGATAGGGGTAGACATGTATGTTGTGTCTCCTGAGGTGCGCCGCCACGGTCGCCAGACACTTCGTGAACACTCTGGGGGCAGTGGTCACTCCGAAGGGTAGTACCTTGAACTGGTAATGCCTGTTTTGAATGGTGAACCTGAGGTACTTTCTGTGGGATGGATGGAGTGGTATGTGAAAGTGAGCGTCTTTGAGATCCAAGGTTGCGAGGAAGTCTCCCTCTTTTAACAGTGGAAGGACTTGCTGCAACGTCAACATGTGGAAGTGTTCTGAAAGAATATACATGTTGAGCGGGCGTAGGTCCAAGATGGGTCGCAGTGAGCCGTCCTTTTTTGGTATTAAGAAGTACAGGGAATAAACACCTGTGCCCTGTTCTTCTACTGGCACAAGCTCTATGGCGCCTTTTTGCAGCATCGCAAGAACTTCCTGCTGCAATAAGTGCAAGTGCTCTGCTGACATAGGACGGTGCCTTGGGGGAATGGTGGGTGGAGTGGACGTTAGCTCCAGACAATAACCAAACTGGATAAGTTTCCTTACCCACCTGTCCGTGGTGATGGATTTCCAGACAGGCAGGAACCGTTGGAGTCTCCCCCCGACAGGTGTTAGATGGTCGGGGGGCAGTGACAGGGAGTCACTGTTTGTTGGCGGCAGAGGAGCGGGAATTGTTGTTGCCTCTGCCTCTGCCCTTGGTGATGTGTCCTCTGTAACCACCCCTACTCTGTTTAGTGTATGAGGATTGCGCACAACACCCTTAGTAAATTCCGCCTGCTGTGCCACGTGTCCTCTGGTAACACCTCGATTGCCTGAGCGACGAAAAGTGCTTCCCCGAAACTGCTGAGACTGAAGTGCACCCATTGATTTCGCAGTTTCAGTGTCTTTCTTAATTTTTTCAAGTGTGGTGTCCACCTCTGGGCCAAATAGTCTGTCTGGATTAACAGGCTGATTGAGAATAGTCGTTTGTATCTCTGGCTTAAACCCTGAGATGCGGAGCCATGCTTGGCGTCTCAACATCACACTAGTGTTGATGGCTCTTGCTGCCGTATCCGCAACTTCTCGCGCACACTTAATAGCAGCGTTGGAGATGAGCCTGCCCTCTTGGATGAGCATCTCCGCACCCTCTTTAAACTCATCAGGGAGTTGTTGTAGAAGCTGCTCTAATGTATCGTAGTGTGCCCTGTCGTATCTGGCCAACAGAGCTTGTGTGTTCGAGATGCGCCATATGTTGGCTGCCTGCGCTGCCACCCTTTTCCCCCGACGCCTCCAGCACTTTAGACTCTTTGTCCGGGGGAGGAGCTTCACCCGTTGACTGAGAGTTCGCCCTTTTGCGTGCATTAGAGACCACCAAAGAGTCCAGAGGCAACTGGCCCCGAATGTAAGTTGGGTCCCCAGGTGCCGGTCTGTACTTTTTCTCAATTCTAGGGTTCACCACTCGCGCCGAGGTAGTGTCTTTGAAAATGTCAGTGGCATGTTTCATCATTCCTTTAAGCATAGGAAGTGTTTTTACAGTCTTTTCGGCAGTAGAGAAAGTGTCGAATAGAAAGTCCACCTCTACCGGGTCAGCATGCATCTCTACATTGTGGTTCGCAGCTGCCCTTTCGATTAAGGCATTGAATGCTGTTGAATCTTCTGTTGGCCCATAGGCTTGCGGGATAAGATATAGGCTGGTGGTCCCCCTGATCCCCTGAGGGCAACCATGAGTCCTGTTGTTCATCAGGGTCAGTGTTCTCAGGGAAGGTATACTGTTCCTCCTGGTCGCCCTCGCCACCATCTGAACAAGTGGGTGACGGTGTTGGACTTCTGGTTGGTTGGTAAATAGGCTCCACCAGTTGAGGGGACCCCAGGAGTGGCTTCTTCTTTAGAGGGATTACAAACGGCTCCAGAGGCTGTGAAGTAATCTCTCTTCTTGAGGGTGAGTTTCCCAGTGTCAGCATCGATAAAGTGTTCCGACTCGTCATCCAACAAGGGCTGACGATCAGAACCGCCACTTGGTTGAGTATGCCTCCCTTCGACCGAGTCCTTGGGCACCGATCGAGGCGCAAAAGCCTTTGGCACCACCTTTGGTGGCAAGGTAAAGTGAAGCGGCATCGAGGCTTGCTTCTTTGGTACAATCGGAGTAGTCTCCGAGGGCGTCTTCGGGCCCGACGTGGATTCTTTGTCCCAAATCCGTTTGAGGGAGTCTTGTACCCGCTTCGTAAAAGAAGCGGACGACTTCGTCGATCCGACTGTCGACTTTGATCCACCCCCTGGGGAAGACTAGAGCGTGGATGACACCTTTTTTGGCGTTGGAGCTGCCGATGCGCCGTCGGCCGAGCTCTCGCCACCGCCTACGGCTCCATGCGTCGCTGTCGATGTCTTCTGATGGACCGACTTTCCTTTTGGTGCTGGGACACCTGGCTTCGGAACGGCGCCCCTCTTGGCTTCGCCGACCGGTTTGTCAGCCGACGCGGTGGGCTTGACTTTAGGCGGCACCGAGGCCTTCTTTGAGCTTGGCTGCTCAACCACTTTTGGAACCTTAGCCGCATCAACAGTCTTTTTTGGCCTTGAGGTATCCGAAGAAGATGGCATCGATGACGTAGCAGACGCCTTCGAAGATGACGGCGTCGATGACGTAGCAGACGTCTTCGGTGTCGATGGAGTGGCGTCCATCTTGGTTTTGGTCGAACCCGAAGGTTTTACTTTCGGTTTCGTTTTTGGTAATGGCGGCTCGGCAGAGGTGTCCATAGCCGGGCCGATAGGCGGGGCGGAGGATCGAGGCGTATGGTCGTTGGTAAGGCCTTGTGGCGATCCCGTGACCTGAGCCGTTGTAAAAGTTGGGACGGGGCATAGCTCATCCTCCGAGCTATCTTCCATGGCCCCAAAAGGTTCTCCGTCGTCCCCTACCTCCTCGATGTCTTCCTCGAGGTCGTGGTCCTCGACCGCTTCTCCGTAGTCGGTCTCGACCTCCGCCGATGCTGGCGAAATCTGCAGGTGAAGCTCCTGCTCATCTGCCGCGGGGTCGCCGAAGATGTCCGCTGGCGCCGGAGCCGATTGCTGGGCCTCAAGGTGCGCCACGCGCCGAAGCTTGATGGTCTTCTTCGACCGGAATCTCGAACAGGCCATACAGTTGGCCTCGTCATGGTCCGGCGACAGGCACTTGTTGCACACTGGGTGCACGTCGATGTGTGGGTACTTTAAACCACACACGGGGCAGTACTTGAACGGACTCCGTTCCATCTTCTCAACGCCGGGGTCTTGCTGCGTCGACAGGGCCTCGATGATCGAAGAGTCACCGACTCACACGAAATCCCACTCTAAGAGTAGGAATGAACACGAGACCGAACGCGAACAATACCGACGAGTGAGTAAAGCCTTTTGGCCTTAATAAAGTTGTTTTATCGATTCCGAACAGGAGACGTCGAAATCACATCCAAACCCAATGGCGGAAAAAAACAATCTGGGGATGGAGTCGATGCCCATGCGCACTGTAATCCAGGGGAGGAGCCACCTATTTCGTGATACTTCGAAGACTCTTCCAGGACAACAAGGTGCAATCATCCGGACCCAACACAAGGCGGCGATCTATGCACTAGATGTGAATTTAGCAGCCCACATGCCTCGAACTCAGACTGCCACACCCTTGACAACAGAGACCAAGAAACTGATGTGGCGTCCCACAGGGATCACCCCTAAGCCCCACTCTTTCCAACATACACATGACACCGCTCATCAACATCAGGTCACAAGATATCACTCAACGACGCCAATTTCGCGCAACTCATCCTCTCCCTAACAGACGAAACAAACACCACTAGAACGAACTTCACCAACTGCATGACCATGGTAGCAGAAGCTAACAAACTGCCTGAAGCTCAACTGCAACAAGACAGAAGTACTGGTCTTCGGCAAAAGGACCTTGCCATGGGATTTCACCTGGTGGCAGCAGGAGCTAGATGTCGACAACCACTGACCACTAAAGAAATCTAGGGATCATTTAGATGACAAGCTCAACAAGATGGTTCAAGTCAGCGTAGTGTACCTGCACATGCTGCAAAAATTCTTCAAATGGTTGCCTCAGAACACCAGACAGACAGTCACACAAGCACTCACCAGAAGGCTGGACTACGCAACACTTTACACTGAAATCTCCAGACAACACACACAGACTCCAGACCATCCAGAACAACCACAAGACTTATACTCAAACTCCCACGCCGCACCCACAGCTCAGGAAGCTTCACTGGCTCCCCATTCAAATTTCTCACACGTGTATTTGTAAAGTACTCATTCACCCAAGGGTAACTTGCTGCTCAGTAAAAACTCATTGGTACTCATTTTATCGATCTCAGAAGGATGCAAGGCACATACGAAGCCCTACACAACAGAGGACCAGAATACCTGAACAGCCGCAAACACTTTCACGAACCCACCCGACACCCATTTTCTGCCTCACACATTCCCCGAATATGCAAAAGAAAAACTGGAGTTCGCTCATTCCCCTACACTGCACTTCCTCCTCATTGGTTGAGTTTGTCAAGAAGCTGGGAGCCGGCTTTGCATATAAGCACATTGGGAACACACAGCTACTCACCTTGCCCAAGCACCTGGATACCTCTAGGTGATCAGTACGCTATATAATTCAACATAACATCTCATTTATTTAGATGTGTTCGAGGGATGATGTGTACTTAGACACTAATGCCACCCCACTATAGTCTAGGTTGTCTCACGTCACGATTGCTGTATTGCTTCTGAATGCAAATGCTACTTACCAGTATGCATCTGTTCTTGGCATGTAGGGCTGCTGACATTCATATCTGTGCATAGATCGCCGCCTAGTGTTGGGTCCGGATGATTGCACATTGTTGTCCTGGAAGAGTCTTCGAAGTATCACGAGATAGGTGGCTCCTCCCCTGGACTACAGTGCGCATGGGCATCGCCTCCATCCCCAGATTGTTTTTAGCCATTGGCAGAGATGGAGTGAAGAATGTGAGTGATGGCCATGCTATGAGCATATATATATATATATATATATATGAATACTGCAGCTGCTACAGGCGCCGGGGAGGAGGGCTGGCGATATGAATGTCAGCAGCCCTACATGCCAAGAACAGATGCATACTGGTAAGTAGCATTTGCAGTTCGAGGCATGTGGGCTGCTGAATTCATATCTGTGCATAGAATACATAGCAGTCCCCCCATCATCGGCGCCCGCCCGTGCCAGCTGCAGCAGTCTGAAAAAGTGTTTTGAGAACAGCCTGACCAACAGCTGCCTGCTGTTTGGAATGTACGTCTACACAGTAGTGCTTAGTGAAAGTATGTGTGGTAGACCATGTGGCTGCGCTACAGATATCTTCTAAGGGAATGTTACCTAGGAAGGCCATAGAGGCCCCCAACTTCCTGGTGGAGTGGGCCCTTGGTGGGATAGTGAGAGTGCGCTTAGCTTTAGCGTAACAGATCTGAATGCATTTCACTATCCACCTAGCGATCCCAGCTTTGGAGATAGCGTTTCCCTTGTGGTGTGTGGCAAAAGCAACAAAAAGCTGCTTGGTTTTGCGAAAATCTTTTGTCCTGTCTACATAGTACATCAAGGCCCTCTTAACATCAAGGGTGTGGAGCATGCGCTCCGCCAGCGTCTCTGGGTTTTGGAAAAACACCGGCAATTCAATTGTCTGGTTTATGTGGAATTGTGATACCACTTTGGGTAGGAATTTAGGGTTAGTGCGGAGCACCACCCTGTTAGCATGTACCTGGAAGAAAGGTTATTGGATGGTGAGCGCCTGCAGCTCGCTAACCCTTCGTAGCGATGTAATTGCTACTAAGAACGCAACCTTCCAAGTCAAAAACTGAAGCTCACAAGAGTGCAGTGGCTCAAAGGGAGGACCCATCAGCCTTGTAAGAACCACATTGAGGTTCCATTCTGGAGCTGGTGGGGTCCTTGGTGGAATGACCCTTTTGAGTCCTTCCAGAAAGGCCTTGATAGCAGGGACCTTAAAGAGTGACATATGTTGTCTATTCTGGAGGTATGCTGCCATAGCAGACAGGTGAATGCGGATGGAGGAGTACGCCAGATTGCATTGATACAAGTGGAACAGGTAGCAAATGATGTTTTGAATGGAAGCATCTAGCGGGTCAATATCGTGGTTAACACAGTAGATGACAAACCTCTTCCACTTAGCCGCATAACAAGCTCTCGTAGTGGGCTTCCTTGCCTCCCGAATGATGTTCATGCAATCGGGAGGAAGATTGAGGTAGCCAAACTATGACTTCAGGAGCCAGATCGCCAGGTTGAGCTGTTGCGGATCTGGGTGCTGAATGTCGCCATGGCTCTGCGTCAGAAGGCTGGGGGTGAGATGAAGCCTCTGATGCGGTACCACGGAGAGTTCCAGAAACGTGGTGTACCATGGTTGGCGAGCCCATGTTGGAGCAACCAGGATGAGAGTCATCGAGTGCTGCCTGAGTTTGCGTGCCACCAGCGGTATCAGAGGTGCTGGGGGAAAAGCGTACGCAAATCTGCCTGACCAGTTCATCCACATCGCATTGCCCTGTGATTGCGGGTGTGGGAACCTGGCGGCGAAGCTTTGGCATTTTGCGTTCTCCTTTGTGGCGAACAGGTCTATCTCTGGATGACCCCACTTTTGGAAGTACGGTAGGAGTACTGATGGATGTATCTCCCACTCGTGCATTTGATGGCTGTGCCTGCTGAGCAGATCCGCCATTTGATTGTCCTTGCCCGGGAGATGCTCTGCCATGAGGAAGATGTTCCTCTGAATGGCCCACTTCCACATGCTCTGAGCCAGATGAGACAGCTGTGGAGAGTGTGTGCCTCCCTGCTTTTGAATGTAGTACATGGCTGTCATGTTGTCCGTCCGGATCAACACGACCTTGTTGCACAGATGTACTTTGAACGCCTTCAAGGCCATGAAGATCGCCATCAGTTCCAACACATTGATGTGCATCTTCCTTTGCTGTAGTGTCCAGAGTCCCTGCACCGTGTACTGGAGTACATGCGCCCCCCATCCCTGGAGAGAGGCGTCCGTCGTCAGGATAATCTGTGGCACAGGCTCTTGGAATGGTCGGCCCTTGCAAAGGTTGTGTGGGTTCCACCAATGCAGAGAGTTGTATGCCCGACCGCTCACCAACACTAGGTCTGTCAGTTGCCCATGAGCCTGAGTCCACTGACGTGCAAGGCACTCCTGAAGCGGACGCATATGTAGTCTTGCGTGCGGGACAATGGAGATGCAGGAGGCCATCATGCCTATCAACTGCATGAACACCTTCGCTGGAAGCGAGTGTTGAGGACTGAACCGCTGGATCAGCGCCTGGATACTGGAGATTCTCACTGAATTTGGCTGCGCAGTGGCTGCCAGAGTGTTTATCGTCGCGCCCAGATACTGTCGCACGTGGGCGGGCTGGAGATGGGACTTTGAATAGTTCAGAGAGAATCCCAGATCGTGCAGGAGATGAATGGTGCGTGACACATGGTCGACGCACTGTCGTTCTGTCTTTGCCTGAATGAGCCAGTCGTCCAGGTAGGGAAAGACGTGGACGCTCTGGCGACGGAGATGCGCCGCCACAGTCGCTAGGCACTTTGTAAATACCCTTGGCGCCGTGGTGACCCAGAACGGCAGAACCCTGAACTGGTAATGCTGGTCTAAAATTGTGAATCTGAGATACTTCCTGTGGGAAGGATGCAGGGGGATATGAAAATAGGCATCTTTCAGATCCAGCGTAGCCAGGAAGTCCCCCTGCTGAAGCAGGGGAAGCACCTGCTGCAACGTGAGCATATGGAAGTGCTCCGAGAGGATGTACCAGTTTAGGGGCCTGAGGTCCAGGATTGGCCTGAGGGATCCGTCCTTTTTGGGATCAGGAAATACAGGGAGTAAACCCCTGTTCCCCGCTCCTGAAATGGAACGAGCTCTATCGCCCCTTTTTGCAGCATGACTAGAACTTCTTGCTGCAACAAGGTCAAGTGCTCGCCTGACATAGGACGGCTCCTTGGGGGTATGTCCGGTGGAATGGAAGTAAGCTCTAGACAGTACCCGTACTGGATAATAGACCTCACCCACCTGTCCGTGGTGATGGACTCCCACGCCGGCAGGAACTGCTGCAGTCTCCCCCCGACCGGTGTTGTATGGTCGGGGGGCAGTGACAAGACGTCACTGTTTGTTGGTGGCGGTGGACCTGGAGCTATTGTTTCCACGTCCCCTGCCCTTGACGTTATTGCCTCTGTAACCACCTCTACCCTTGTTGTTGTATGAGGTCTGGGTGTTACTCTTGTAATATTGTGTGGACTGCGATGCCTGACCTCTTGAGGTGCCTCTGGAAGTGGAGCGGCGAAAGGAACCACTCCGAAACTGCTGGCTTTGTAAGGCCCCCATAGACTTGGCAGTTTCCGTATCTTTTTTCATTTTTTCCAGGGTCGCGTCCACCTCAGGGCCAAACAGGTGGTCAGGGTTAACTGTTTGATTAAGTATTGTAGTTTGGATGTCGGGTTTGAACCCTGAAATCCTAAGCCAGGCATGGCGTCTAAGCAACACACTGGTATTGATAGCCCTGGAGGCTGTCTCTGCCACATCCAGTGCACATTTGATGGATGCATTCGTAATGAGTTTTCCCTCCTGAATCAGAATCTCTCCTGCCTCCTTGTATTGGTCAGGTAAGTGTTGCAGTATGGCCTCTAAGGTGTCATAATGGGCCCTATCATAACGTGCAAGCAGGGCTTGTGTGTTAGATATTCTCCAGATATTAGCTGCCTGCGCAGCAATCCGTTTGCCTGAGGCCTCAAAGATCTTGGACTCTTTGTCTGGGGGAGGAGCGTCACCGGTAGTTTGGGAGTTCGCCCTCTTCCGAGCGTTGGAAACAACCAAGGAGTCCAATGGCAAGTGTCCCCTGATATATGTAGGATCCGTGGGCGCTGCCTTATATTTCCTGTCGATGCGAGGGTTGACCACACGCGCCCGGGTGGGCTCCTTGAAGACCTCCGTTGCATGTTTAAGCACTCCTTTAAGCATCGGCAGCGTTTTGACTGACTTTTCAGCTACAGAGAAAGTGTCGAACAAGAAGTCCACATCCACGGGGTCCGAGTGCAGCTCGACGTCGTGGTTAGCCGCAGCTCTCTCGATCAGAGCGTTAAAGGCCGCTGAGTCCTCAGTCGGGGACGTCTTTGCCGCAAAAAGTTGCGCGTCCTGGCCCGACTGCGGGTCCTCTGGGTCGCCTCCGGCTGACCAAGGTTCGCGCTCCTCCTCCGGATCCGAGTACGCCGGATAGTTGTACTCGGCGTCTTCCCCGTCCGCATCGCCTGTGTTGGAATGCGTTGGCGAGTGTCCTAGGACCTGTGGGGACACAGGTTCCACCAGCGCCGAAGATTCCGCAGAGTCCCTTTTGTTTTTGAGAGGGATCTTAAAATGTTCCAACGCCGGCTCCGTCGTGATCTTCCTCTTGAGGAGAGACAGTTTCCCGGTGTTGGCGTCGATGATTACCTCACGACGTTCCTCTTCAGCAAGCGGTTGGAGCCGAAGCTTCGATACCACCAGGGAAGCTTTCGAGGGTCCGCCTTGCTTCGGCGCGAAGGCCTTCGGTGCCGACTTGGGAGGAAGGGTGAAACGGATAGGCGTTTGCTCCTTCGCAAGCTTAGGCGTGAGCTTAGGCGTCACAGTGCCCTGAGCGGGAACCACACTGACTTTTCGGATCCGCTGCAGGGATTCCGCCACCTTCTTCGTTAAGCCCGGAGAGGGCTCGACCGGCTCGAGCGACCTCGGCGTCGAGAGCCTGATCACCCGCAGGCACCTTCTTCGGGGCCGACGCCCCATGCCTATGTGCGTCGTCGCCCTGACGCTTCTTCGGAGCCGTCTTCGGGTCCACAACCCCTTTCGGAGCCAACGCAGCCGCGTCGGACGATTTCGCTTTCGGCACCGACCCCGAGGGCTTCGGGTCGGCCACCTTGGCGTGGCTCTTCGTGTCGGCCATTTTGGTCTTCTTGGAAGTTGACGCCTCCAGAACCTTCTGCACCAGCGCAACTTTCACTTTCGGTTTCGCATCCGAGGGTGTGTGACCAGTTGGCTTCACTTTCGTTTTCTTTAACGTAAGTGGCGTCTCATAAATGTCCGTGACCGGGCCCGTAGGCGGGGACGTAGGACTCACAATTAGATCTTGGGTAAGGCCCGAAGGCGATCCCTCGACCTGGGCCGTATGAAGGGGAATAACCCCTGAGTCTGGTTGGGGATGCTCCTCCTCCGAGCTATCCCCCATAGTGGCAAAAGCCTGATAGTCGTCCCCTACCTCGTCGATGACCTCGTCAAAGTTCTCCTCACCCGCGTCGTAGGTCTCACCCTCGGACGCGGGACTAGAGCCCGAACCTTGTCCGTCGTCTTCTTCCTCGACAGATTCCTGGAATATGTCGTCAGGTGGGGGCGCCGCAGTCGATAACCTAGCCTGGAGCCTATGTGCCCGACGATTCTTCAAAGTCTTCTTGCACCGGAATTTGGAACACGCCATGCAGCTGTCTTCGTGGTGATCCGGTGACAAGCATGTATTGCACACAGGGTGCACGTCGAGGTGTGAATATTTGGAGTTACACACCGGGCATTTCTTAAACGGAGTTCGCTCCATAGCAAAAGTGTAGTGTAGGCCCGTCCGCGCCGAAAGCACGTGGAAGGGCAGCAAGAGATCGGAGCTGAGAGTCAGAAAAGAAACGCGTACGCAACTATACCGACGCCCAGCCTAAAGACCTTTTGGTCTCGATTAGAAGTTGAACAACTATCGGTCCCGACAGAGGGAACCGAAACACATCCGAACCCAATGGCGGAAAAAAACAATCTGGGGATGGAGGCGATGCCCATGCGCACTGTAGTCCAGGGGAGGAGCCACCTATCTCGTGATACTTCGAAGACTCTTCCAGGACAACAATGTGCAATCATCCGGACCCAACACTAGGCGGCGATCTATGCACAGATATGAATTCAGCAGCCCACATGCCTCGAACATAAAACTTACACTGATAATCAGGTGAGCACGAAAGAAAAAAGTAAGACGACAAAAGAATTCTCCCCTGCCAAGATCATCCTTTATTAAAAGGTTTTTATTAAATCCAAATAGCAGAAAATACATACATAGCACAAAAACAAGGAAAATCAATGAAGTGTGGCGCGTAATGGGGACAAAAGGCTGCACTGGTCCCAAGCCCAGGCACCCCGAGGCATGTGGCAAGAGTTCTCGGTCCACGGGACTGGAAACTATAAACGTCTTCCTAGGTCTGGAAGGCTTCTGGTATCTGTACCACTGTTTTACACCATAGCCTACTCATGTTCAAAGAGTCTCTGGCACATGATGGCAGGACAACAAGATCAGCTGTAAGATTACAGAACACAGGCTTGGTGGCTCACGTCCATTTCTCTAGATCTTCACACCATTTGACAGCTCATCTGACCGGGTCAGAGGAAAGTTTACCGCTAAGCGAACCCCCTTAGTCTATACCCTGCAGTCTGTCCACCTCTGCAAATGTTTCAAGTAGCCAGGGGTATGCCGTAGATGCCAACATAGTTCCCTCGAGCTGTCTTTAGGAGTAAAGGGTGTGAAGTTAATTGCTGGCACGTACTGAAGGGAAAACAGGCTAGAGACTTCCACACTCTATCCCTCAGGCTGCTTTAGCTGCGGAAAGCCACTTCAATGTGTAACCTCAGCCTGCTCTCCAAAGACCATCTATTCCTCATCGGATCCAGACGCATCAGAGCTAGGCGGTGTGCTAAGGATCTCCTCCTCCTCTCCTTCAGAGCCCTGCTGAAAGATGAAAGAAGACCAGTTAAAGCAATACGCTATTTTTTCCATAACAAGAACTAAAACCAGAGTATAGAAAAAACGGCAAGGGGAGGGGTCGAAGAACAGCAGCTAAGAGCAAGGTAATCACATGTTTTCTGATGTATGTCCATATTACGCATTTAGAAGAACCCCAGCAAGACCCTGTATGGTGCAAGATTGTGCTGCAGTTATGCCAGCCGCAGACCCAGATAGGTGTCCCTTCTAAAGTCGTGAGGCGGCTTAAAAAGGTTCTATCTGCACCAGATGTTGGTCTTGCCTAATTTTCCTACTCCACAGATGTTTGGCCTCTTTCAAACTAAATGACCCAAAAAAAGCATTACCAAAGTACTACAACTTCCAATCTAGAGCAAGTAAGATATGGCCCATGATGAGTCATAACTCTGGGAAGATGGAGGAAGGCCTTAATGCCCAGTCTAAGCCAAATTACATCCCACAGAGAGTCCCCATGAAGAAAGTCAAAGGAGGATTAGAACGCATGTTTTCAGGTAAATCAGCCCAGTGATGGGACCCTCTGATCAGCCATGGCCCATCAGACCCTCAAGTGGCACCTACCTACTATAGAGGGCATTACCTGCCACATTCCAAATACTAAATGGCTGCTTCTACTGCTCCTCTCTTTTTCATTTAAGGTAGAGCCAGTAAGTTTGCCAGGACTCGCACTCTAAGGCCCAGTACCACAGGAAATAAAGCCTAAAACGCTACACTACCAGCTTGTAATTGGATATTCTATATTTTAAAGGGGGCATTTCCTTCCGGCTACAGAAATTGATCGACCGGTCACCTAAGTAAGGTCCCCGGTGGATAACAAAAGTGCCTTAAATTACTTTGAACCATGCAGGCCAAAAGTGACTCTTGCTCACAGATAGCTCTGTGGAAACTGTAACAAACGCAGATTACCTCAAAGGTTGTCTTCACCATCAATAAATTGTTGAAGTATTTGCGCCACTGAGGCCAGAGGGTTTATTGCAACTCGCTCATCGGACACCATGTCTAAAGTAATCATGAAGTACAGAACCTGCAGCGCTACAACTAAAAATCTGTTCATCTAACCAAACACTTTGTAGTAGTGTTTGGTTATCTAAAATGGTGTGCCTTGGTTGTCTAAGACAAAATTCAGTATTGATCTTCCAGTGCCTGAAATCACAAAACAATGACCCCAGAATCAGTTTTCCGATAATCTTTTCCAAAAAGCACAGATCAAGAATTGTTTTAACAGCACCCTCCTTCTCAGGCTTCAGGAAGCACCATTTGTAACAACCATTGACATTTTTTAAAGGGATCATCTTTATAGCCACTCTGACAAGGTAAACGCCTGGGTCATCAAGTTAATTATGTATGTTGGCAGGAAGGATTGGGGGTCCTGCAGTGCCAGAGCATTTTCTCTTCCCCTAGGCAAGGCACTGCCTTGTGTCCGTTCGTTTTGTTTACAATATGCAATAAAATTCCTGGTTTATTTTATTTCACCTTATTTTGTCAACTTAGGCCCCATTTCCACTAATTGCAATAAAACACACCTTTAATTACGCATTATGTATTAAAAAAAATATCCGCCTCTAATGTGTGCTATGGCATTCTGAAAGCATATTAAGTGTCTATAAATATCCGAGCAGATGCCAAAACTAATAATTGTGGTTTTTGCGCGAGACTACGTCAGTGATGCCTGCACCAGAAAGCAAGCTATTCCTAGAGTATGCTTGAACATTTGTAATGAATATGCTACTTACTAGTATGCATCTGTTCTTGGCATGTAGGGCTGCTAACATTCATATCTTAGCATTAGATCGCCGCCTAGTGTTGGGTCCGGATGATCGCACATTGTTGTCCTGGAAGAGTCTTCGAAGTGTCCTGAGATAGGTGGCTCCTCCCCTGGACTACAGTGCGCATGGGCATCGGCTCCATCCCCAGATTGTTTTTCGCCATTGTGGCAGAAGATGGAGTGTAAAGTGTAAATGATGTCCATGCTAATGATTGAATACAATAGTATATCTGCAGCTGCGACAGGCACCGGGGAGGAGGGTGGGCGATATGAATGTTAGCAGCCCTACATGCCAAGAACAGATGCATACTAGTAAGTAGCATATTCAGTTCGAGGCATGTGGGCTGCTAAATTCATATCTTAGCATAGAATATATAGCAGTCCCTCCATCAGCGGCGGTTGCCCGTGCCAGCTGCAGAAACCTGAAAAAGTGTTTTGAGAACAGCCTGTCCTACAGCAGCTTGCTGCTTGGAATGCACGTCAACACAGTAGTGTTTTGTAAAGGTATGTGGTGTAACCCACGTGGCTGCTCTGCAAATGTCCTCTAAAGGAATGTTCCCTAGGAAAGCCATGGATGCCCCCAATTTGCGTGTGGAGTGCGCCCTTGGGGGTATTGTTAAAGTGCGCTTGGCCTTGTGATAACAAATTTGGATGCACTTAACAATCCATCTGGCTATTCCTGCTTTGGAAATCGGGTTGCCTTTGTGTTGTGGTGAGAAGGCAACAAAAAGCTGTTTTGTTTTCCTAAAGTGTTGTGTCCTGTCTATGTAGTACATCAACGCCCTCCTTACGTCTAACGTATGGAGCATTCTTTCCGCCACCGTTTGCGGGTTTTGGAAGAATGCCGGCAAGTCTATAGTTTGGTTGAGATGAAACTGTGACACCACCTTTGGAAGGAATTTTGGGTTAGTACGTAGCACTACCCTATTTGGATGAATTTGAATGAATGGCTCTTGTATTGTGAGCGCTTGTAGCTCACTAACACGCCTCAGTGACGTAATAGCAATCAGGAAAGCTACTTTCCACGTTAGGAATTGTAGTTCACACGAGTGTAGTGGCTCAAATGGTGGACCCATCAGTCTGGTGAGGACCACATTGAGGTTCCACACCGGAGCTGGCGGTGTTCTTGGGGGAATGACTCGTTTCAGACCTTCAAGGAAAGCTTTAATGGCAGGCACTCTGAAGAGAGAGAGATGCTGCCTATTCTGAAGGTAAGCTGCGATGGCGGATAGATGTATCCGAATCGAAGTGAACGCTAGCTTGCACTTGTAAAGATGCAACAGGTAGCAAATGATGTTAGGGATAGATGCATCTAGCGGGTTGATGTCATTGGTGGTGCAGTAAATGACAAAACGCTTCCATTTTGCAGCATAGCATGCTCTGGTTGTTGGTTTCCTTGCCTCCTTGATGATGTCCATGCATTCAGGAGGTAGGTTGAGGTACCCAAACTCTAAGACTTCAGGAGCCAGATCGCCAGGTTGAGCTGTTGCGGATCTGGATGCTGAATTTCTCCATGGTTCTGCGTTAAAAGCCTGGGCGTGAGGCGCAGTGTTTGATGCGGAACCACTGAGTTCGAGGAACGTGGTGTACCAGGCCTGGCGCGCCCACGTTGGAGCAACTAGGATGAGTGTCATCGAGTGCTGCCTTAGTTTTTTCGCCACCAGTGGTATCAGAGGTGTCGGCGGAAAAGCGTACGCAAATTTGCCTGACCAGTTCATCCATATCGCATTGCCCTGCGATTGCGGGTGTGGGAACCTGGCGGCGAAGCTTTGGCATTTTGCGTTCTCCCTTGTGGCAAACAGGTCTATCTCTGGATGACCCCACCTTTGGAAGTACGGCTGGAGTACTGATGGATGTATCTCCCACTCGTGCATTTGATGGCTGTATCTGCTGAGCAGATCCGCCATCTGATTGTCCTTCCCTGGGAGGTGCTCCGCCATGAGGAAGATGTTCCTCTGAATGGCCCACTTCCACATGCTCTGAGCCAGATGAGACAGCTGCGGTGAGTGGGTGCCCCCCTGCTTCTGGATGTAGTACATCGCGGTCATGTTGTCCGTCCGGACTAACACCACTTTGTTGCACAGATGTACAATGAAGGACTTGAGCGCCATGAAGATCGCCATCAGTTCTAGATAGTTGATGTGCATCTTCTGCTGCTGCGTTGTCCATAGTCCCTGCACTGTGAAATTGAGCAGATGAGCTCCCCATCCCTGGAGAGATGCGTCCGTTGTTAGGACAATCTGTGGCACTGGCTCCTGGAACAGTCGGCCCTTGCAAAGGTTGTGTGGAGTCCACCAATGCAGAGAGTCGTATGCCCGACTGGTAACCAACACTAGGTCTGTTAATTGTCCCTGAGCCTGTGTCCACTGATTCGCTAAGCACTCCTGGAGCGGGCGCATATGCAACCGTGCGTGACTATGAAGATGCAGGAGGCCATCATGCCTATCAACTGCATGAACACTCTCGCAGGAAGGGAGTGTTGTTGTCTGAACTTTCGGATTAGAGATTGCATGCTCTCTATCCTGACTTGGTTTGGTTGAGCTGTGGCCGTCAGGGTATCGATTGTCGCACCTAGAAACTGCCGGACATGTGCCGGCTGAAGATGCGACTTTGGGTAATTCAACGAGAAACCCAAGTCGTGAAGGAGGTGAATGGTGGTTGACATGTCTGCGGCGCACTGCTGTTCCGACTTGGCTTGAACAAGCCAGTCGTCCAGGTAGGGGTAGACATGGATGTTCTGCCTCCTGAGGTGCGCTGCCACTGTCGCCAGGCACTTGGTAAACACCCTTGGGGCCGTCGTGACTCCGAAGGGTAGGACCTTGAACTGATAATGCCTGCCTTGGATTGTGAATCTGAGGTATTTTCTGTGGGACTGGTGAAGTGGAATGTGGAAATAAGCATCCTTGAGGTCTAAGGTTGCTAAGAAGTCCCCTTGGTTTAACAAGGGAAGAATCTGTTGCAGTGTAAGCATATGGAAATGTTCTGACAGTATATACAGATTGAGGGGACGGAGATCCAGAATTGGTCTGAGAGAACCGTCCTTCTTTGGAATAAGGAAGTACAGGGAATATACCCCTGTGCCTTCCTCCCCCACTGGCACGAGCTCGATTGCTCCTTTTTGCAGCATCACCACCACTTCCTGCTGCAATAAGTGCAAGTGCTCTGCGGACATAGGCCTTTGCCTTGGTGGAATGTTGGGTGGAGTGGATTTTAACTCTAGGCAATAACCGTACTGAACAAGTTGTCGCACCCACCTGTCTGTGGTGATGTTGAACCAGACGGGCAGGAACTGTTGTAGTCTCCCCCCGACAGGTGTTAAGTGGTCGGGGGGCAGTGACAGAGAGTCACTGTTTGCTTGGGGTAGAGGCGCGTGAGTTGTTGTTCCCTCTGCCGCGTCCTCTGGTGCTGTTTCCTCTGTAGCCCCCCTTGTTCTGTTTGGGGTACGAGGATTGTGCTCCACCTCTAGAGAATTGTGACTGCTGACCCATTTGTCCTCTGGTGACTCCACGTGCACCTGAGCGACGAAAAGTATTGCCACAAAACTGTTGTGATTGAAGGGCCCCCATAGATTTGGCAGTTTCGGTGTCTTTTTTAATTTTTTCTAGGGTGGTGTCAACATCTGGACCAAACAGTCTATCAGGATTGACTGGTTGATTAAGTATGGTTGTCTGAATGTCAGGTTTAAACCCCGATATGCGGAGCCACGCCTGTCGTCTCAGCATGACGCTAGTGTTAATGGTCCTAGCGGCTGTGTCCGCGGCATCCAGTGCACACTTTATGGCTGCGTTGGAGATTAGTTGTCCCTCCTGTATAATCATTTTGGTGCCCTCTTGAAACTGTGGAGGCAGGTGTTGCACAATTTGCTCTAGGGTGTCGTAATGCGACCTATCATAACGTGCCAATAGTGCCTGTGTATTTGCAATACGCCAGAAATTGGCAGCCTGCGCAGCTACCCTTTTGCCTCCTGCCTCTAGCACCTTGGACTCTTTATCCGGGGGAGGAGCTTCACCCGTTGTTTGGGAGTTGGCCCTCTTCCGGGCATTTGCGACCACCAGGGAGTCAAGAGGCAACTGTCCCCGAATGTATGCAGGGTCTGCAGGTGCTGGTCTGTACTTTTTTTCAATACGTGGATTGACCACCCTCGCCCTGGTAGGTTCTTTAAAGATGTCCGCCGCATGCTTGAGGACCCCCTTGAGCATAGGCAGTGTCTTTACATTTCTTTCTGAAACTGTAAAAGTGTCAAATAGAAAATCCTCTTCAACAGGGTCAGCATGCATGTCCACATCATGATTAGCAGCTGCCCTTTCAATGAGTGCATGGAAACCTGCAGAATCCTCAGTTGGGGATGCACGTGTACTGAAAGGCTGTGGGTCTTGTCCCACATTATGGGTGTCTTGGTCCCCAAAGTCATCAAATGAATCCGGCTGTGCATCTGGTTCATTAGCTGGGAAAGTGTATTGGTCATCTTCACCATATCCCTCACCGTCAGAGGGGTCTGGAGACTGAGTTGGGCTCCCTCTTGGAGGGGACTGGATAGGTTCCATGAGGCCTGAGGCGTCCTGTGGATACTTTTTCTTCTTCAGGGGGATGACATAGGAGTCCACCGGCTGCGAAGTTATCTTCCTTTTGTAAAGGGTCAATTTGCCTGTATTAGCGTCGATAAAACACTCCGAATCCTCTTCTGAGTCGATTAATCGACCCGAAAATGCCCCTGCCGTTGAAGAATCTGACTTCTTCGGTGCCGATTTTGTTGCGAAAGCCTTCGGCGCCTCTTTTGGCGGCAGGAGGTAGAGGAGTTTACTGGCAGATTTGACCGGAACGTCTATCGCTTTCTGTGGCGATGGCGTCGGCGCCGACGAAGAAGCGGCTTTCTCCCTAATTCTCTGTAGTGAAGCAGCGACGAGGGACGTTTCATTCGCAGTTGCCTTTGGCACCGACGAGGAATCCTTGATCTTGCCTTCGGATCCGACGTTCTGTTGGCCCTTTAGAGTCTTGGACGATGATGCTGCGTCCGCCGCCCCAGAGGCCCTGGATCGATGCGCAGATGTTGCAGCTTTCGATCCGTGCGATTTCGACGGCTCCGTTTCTACCACGCGTCCGACCAACTTCCCAGTTGGCGTCGGAGCCGTGCCGCTGTCCTTGGCGGGCTTTGCCGGCGTCGTAGCAGTTGACCTGTGCGTTCCGCCCTTTTTAGAGGATCCCTCCTCTGGCACCGATTTTGACACGGTGGTATCGACAGATTTCTTCGATCTCTGTGGACCGGAGGTCGAGGGAGTCGATGAAGCAGCGTTTTTATTTGATTTTGGTGGTACGGCCGCCATCTTAGGGACGCTGGAGTCCTTAAGTTTCAGTTTCGGTTTCGGTTCGGCCATCTCAGGTGTAGTCGATACCGTATGTTTCAGTTTCGGTTTCGATACCGTCTGCGCAGCAAGTAAGTCCGTGGCCGGGCCTAAAGGCGGGGCCGTGGCTTGCGCGACGGGGTCTTGGGTAAGGCCGACAGGCGATCCCGTGACCCGTTCCATATGTCCGTAAACTTCGGGGCATAGCTCATCCCCTGAGCTATCTTCCACGGCCCCATAAACTTCTTCGACGTCCCCTACCTCGTCGACGTTTTCAAGGCCTTGATCCACGACTCCGTCGTCGTCCTCCGGATCCGCCTCGACCTCCGACTCGGGCGGGGAGATTTGAAGATGACGGCTCAGGCCCTCTTCTTCTTGGTCGTCGAAGATGTCGTCCGGTTCCGGGGCCGTTTGGTAGGCCTCCAGGCGCACCGCGCGCCGAATCTTGAGTGTCTTCTTGGACCTGAAACTTGCACAGGCTCTGCAGTTTCCTTCGTTATGGTCTGGTGAAAGGCATTTGTTACAGACCGGGTGCGCGTCTATATGTGGGTATTTGGCCCCACAGAGCGGACAGAGTTTAAAAGGACTCCGCTCCATGCCGGAAAAGTTGCTGTCGAGTCGCGATGAGAAGGCCTCGAAGTCCGAAGAGCAAAACTCCGCTGATTCCGGCTCCGAGAGACGGAAGAACTCGAGACCGCACGCAAACAATACCGACGTAAGAAATACAAGGCCTTTTGGCCGAATAAAGTTATGTTTTCTCGGTTCCGACAGAGAGACGTCGAGACCGCATCCGAACCCAATGGCGGAAAAAAACAATCTGGGGATGGAGCCGATGCCCATGCGCACTGTAGTCCAGGGGAGGAGCCACCTATCTCAGGACACTTCGAAGACTCTTCCAGGACAACAATGTGCGATCATCCGGACCCAACACTAGGCGGCGATCTAATGCTAAGATATGAATTTAGCAGCCCACATGCCTCGAACAGCTTTTTTCCTGTAGGTTCACCCCTTTTAAAGCCTAAGCAGGTCTACAAAAACCATACCCATTGACAGCATCACCACTTATGTCCACACTGGTTGTACCTTTTTGCCTTGGTGTGTGTAGTTTAGCTTTGACTAGCTGCAAAGAGGATCACCCCGTATCTACCAGAAATCGCAAATCAGGCAAGTCTCCCTCCCATGGGGTGGCGAGGAGTACTTTGTTGGAAGCATGAAACGCAGACTACGGGAAGCAGTCAACTGTATGATGCGGATATCTTCTGATTAGTGGTATCAATATATTTAGATGCGTAGCCATCTTTGGAAGCCTCAGATATACAATGGGTCTTACCCTCTCTTAAGAGGCCTGAACAACTAGACTCCTTGAAGGCTCAACTAGATTCTGTAGTAGGGGCAGGGCTCTTGGCTTTACAGCAACATCAGAGAATGGCTCCTGCCAGGTCGCTGATCGGTTCGCATGAGCCACACTGAAAAGTTCAAGAGACCAGGCCTTTTACAGAAATTATTTTCTGTAAATAGCTTTTTCTTTCAACAAAAAAAAAAAAAATCGGTAAAGAGCAAAATCCTATCTGATGATTCGAATGACAGTCGTAAACTAGGACCGCTCAACTGTAGGGAGACGAGAGTCACTATAAGAAAGGCACTACAGGGAAGACTTAAAACACACTGGGTATGACTTTTACTGAAATTCGAAATACCAAACTAGCTGGGGGAACAGCATCCTTGATTTTCACTGTGTAGCTCTATAAAACCAGATTCAAGCTCAAATAGCCATATGTGAGTAACTGTTCCCTACTTTTTTTTTTTTAAAGCAACACTTTCTCGCGATTTTGAGGTTCAAGACCGCTGGAAACAGAGCTGACCAGCTCCCATTACCACTGAAGTCAACAAAGATGAAAAGTGCAGAACTGACGCACGAGCCGCCATTTCACAATTAGAACACAGTGGAGGTTAAAGAACAAGAGATTTGGGACTCCAAATTTATATCGTTTAACAAAGCACTATAGTGTCAGCTTGAGGATAAGGAAAAGAAGAGGACTGACTAATCCATTTATGCTTGCGTTTCCCTAAATTATAAAATCACTCCTTGCGTGGAATGATTTGCATTGAAAGTAACATACTCAGCCCAGCCTCCCCATGGGCCACCGTAAGTCGACTGATGTGTGGGAAAAGTTCCATTAGATATGGGTCTTCACAGGCTAATATATACCATGGGAGGGCCTCCAAGAAGAATACCAGCCTGGAACGTATACAAGCCAAAGCCTAGTCTGGTATTCCAAGAATCTGGACACACTGGTGTGGCCTGTAAGCAATTGTTTACCAACACATTAGGATTCCACGTGAGACACAGTAAGACTGGTCAACATGAAGTGAGATGAACAAAAAACACACGTAACATAGGAGCAACGAGGAACAGACAGCTTGCATGTGGCGGTTGAAGGATGCGAGTGGTGGTCAGAGCATTCAGCGTCTCACTCAGTAAGTTAGAATGAGCAAATGTGCAGCCCACAAACCCTGTGAGACACAGAAGGGGAGCTCTTACTCACTATGTAAAGTGGGGCATCCCCACTTCTTTAGCTACAGATAGGAGTAAATACCATTAACACGTCGGCTAGCTTTATATACTTTCTATCCTCAAAACCAATGTCACGAAAGGTTAATGTTACTTACCCTGTAACAATCTGTCTGTGGTGTGGTAGATATACATGATTTGCATGCTCGAGCCGCGCAGTATTGGGCCCACATGTTTGAAATTTGATTTTCTTTGAAGAAATCAATCACAAGAGCTGTTGTGACTATCCTTGGTCCACAAGGCACCAGTACATAGGCTCCACCTCAGATGGCTTTCAACTCAGAGGGGGAGACTAGTGTAAGTGAAGTGCAGTGTAGAAGACAGTGTGGTGTGCATAGTAAAGAGAATATAAAAATTAAAATCGGAGGTCATCGCTGGCTTTTGGGGAAGAGGGTGGCACTACATGCTACCTAAAGGTGATTTCGGATAAGTAATCTTTTTAATTCACTGTGTGAGTAGCTGTAAATAAATATGGTCTGCAGTGACAATTCAGCAGTTCCCCTCCAGAGAAGTGGCTAGTAAATAGATGCTGCAGATGCGCTAAAAAACGATGGATTTGGGCCCAGATCTTTTGACTGGGGGAATGTGTGACATTGATCCACATTCAGTCCATCACTTGTTGTTTTTGCGATGCGCTAAGGGCGGCCTGACCAGCTAAAGCTTTCTGATTTGTTACAACATCCACACTATAATGCTTGGTGAAGGTCTGTGGTGTTGACCAAGTTGCAGCCTTGAAGATATCAGTTAAATGGATGTCACCTAAAAAAAGTTAATGTGGTGCCCTTTCTGTATGGAGGGTGGGCTCTACGGCGAGCAGGGGAAGGGCAGTTTGCCCTGGAATCACAAGTCTGGATTACTTAACTATCCACTTCACAATGCCAGCTTTAAAGCTGGCAAGGCCCCTGTGGGCATTAACAAGGGCTATATAAAGACGTTTGGACTGCCCAAGAGGCTAATTTCTATCAATGTAATACATGAGCGACCACTTAACATCCAAAATGTGAAGGGGCCTTTCTGCTACAGACTGTTTGAGAATGATCGGCAGCTCAATGGTCGGGTTTATGTGAAAAGGTGAAACAACCTTGGGGAGAAACTTGGGGTTCGTAAGAAGAACTACCCTATCTTTATTAACCTAGATGAGTGGTTCCTGTACGGTAAGAGCTTAAAGCTCACTCCTGCGTCTGAAGGAAGCGATTGAGACCAGGAAAGCCACCTTCCAAGATAATATGCAGGTCACGTAAGGGTAGGGGTTCGAAATGAGGGCCCATGAGTCTAGCGAGAACCACACAGATTCCACACAGGTGCATGCAGTGTCTTTGGACCTTAAGAAGAGGATTGCTTTCGGATCTAAAAGTACACCGCAAATGCAGTCAAATAGTATAAAAGTGGAGACAATGCCTGCCTTGTACAGGTGCAGGAGGTAAGAGGAAGTCTCCTGCAGAGAAAACTTAAAGGTGTGTAACTGCGTAGAGATGCAGTAATGCACAAAAACGTTTTCCACTTCGCCACGCAATACTCCTGCAGAATAGCCAGGCAGGAGATTTACAGGGGCACTGACTCTAGGATCACTGAATACCAAAGCGATCTGGTCAGGTTTATGAGGTGGTGAGCTAGAAAAGCAAACGGAAATTTCCCTGACCAGCTCTACCATAGTCCTTTGCCCATGGACTGACTGTGCAATTCTGAAGGAAAATTGTTGGTATTTTGCGTCTTTAGGCATGGCAAACATTTTCGGAGTCTCCTACCATTGAAAGTACTTGTGAAGGACTTATGGGTGGAAGTCTCACTCATGGACTTGTTGATGCGTCCTGCCGAGCAGGCCCACTGCAGTTTGCTCTATGGTAAATCTCTTGAGCCCGTGTAGAAAGTAGGGAGAGGGGGTGCCCTTCCGCTTAGGGATGTAGTATATGGCTGTCATGTCATCTGTTTATAAGTACTCCAAGTTAGTTAGAGGAATGCTTTCAGGTTTAGTCTGATGGCTAGTTGCACTTGTTAGTTTATATGGTGCCCTAGTGCGGAGGGGACCGGATGCCTGGTATAGTCATCTTGTGGAGGTGAGCTCACAAACCATGAAGTCATTATTCAAACAGTGATAGATGGTGTGTCTGAAAGAGGCAGCAGCGTTCGGAATGCTATCACCTTCTGTTCGTTGGAGTATGCTTTGCCTATTGCCGCATTCAGAATAGAGGAGATGATTGCCAGTTACTGTTGCAGCTGAAGAAGCTACTTTTACGTACTGATTGTGAGGTAGACACATTGCTACTAAAGTCTGTGCTTGGCATTGCTGTGCATCTTGGATTATCAGATTGTCTAAGATTGAAACTATGTGTACATTTCTGCACAGGTGTGCTACTGCTAGGCACTTTGTAAACACCCTTGGAGCTCTAGTAACTTCAAAAAGGTACCATCTTGAACTGCGTCTCATACACTTGCCATAAACCAAAAGGTACTGGTGAAGTGTCTGGTGGACAGGATATGAAAGCATGTTTCTTTCAGATCCAGCTATTAAATGAGGTTCCCTTAGCATAGCAGCAGAAGGTGTTCAGATAGGCTGAACCTATAGAATGGTCAGATGCAGAGGATCGATTGGAGCGAGCCACCCTTTCTGGGGATGAAAAAGTAATGTGTTATAGGGGTGTACTCTATAGTGTACGGGTTCAGATTCTATCACGCCCTTTGCTAGGAGCACTTGAACCTTTTCCTTGAGAAGATTAGGGTTGTCTGAACTTAGTACGTGGGGGTGTATTGCGATCATGTGGAGGAAGCATCCTTCCTTCTCAATGGAGAGGAACCATTGGGTTATTCCATTGAGCAAGTACCTCAGTGTTTCTCCAACAGGTGTGATGTGGTCTGGGGGGAGGGATAAAGAATCAGTGTTTTGCAACAGTTGCACCAATTGCTAAGCCACCTCTGCCCTCCCCAAGCCCATTACCCCCACAGACACCTCTTTGGAAGGTCTTGGGTTGCTAGGGATCCTTAAAGGATTGTTGATATTGGTATGGGGGTCTCTTACCTGAGGCCCCAAGTTTTCAACTTCCTTGCTTCACAGCCTATGAAAGGCAGATTTTGGACTGGGTGAATGGTAGGGTGCTCATGGATTTGGCTACATAAAGTCCCTTTTGATTTTTTAAAACCATCTGGTTCACCTGAAGGCCAAACAGATGTTTCCCAAAAAAAGGGATGTTTAAAAAGTGCTGTTAAGTGCATCGGGCCTACAACCAGATACCCAAAGCCAGGCATGACAGTGGAGGAGAATGCTGGCACCAACACCTCTTGCAGACATATCTGTCATGTTGAGGTATAATCGAATACTGCCATTGGAGCAACCAACTTCTGTCTGCATTTACGATGGGTCGCTGGGAGATGATTTACCAGCTCCTCCATTTCCACCCAGTGTTAACAGTTGTACTAGGAGAGGAGACCCACAGAGTTTGCAATACATCTATGAGTGGTGGTCCCAAGCACTGCCTGCTTCCCAGTGGCGTCAATTCACTTTAACTCCATATCAGGTGGACAGGCCTCACCTGCAGCATGGGCTGAAGCCCTTATATGGGCCACATGAGCAACCAGAAGTCAGGGTAATCTGTCCATGAATACAAGAAGGATCAGGGGCAGGCTTATATTTTTTCTCAAGCTATGGAGTAACCACGCTGGCCTCTACCGGCACATAAATGTCGTAGTTAACCTAAGCATTCCTTCAACATGAGAAGATACGGCACTGCACGCTCAGTCTTGGAAAAGGTCTTAGCCAAGAAGTCACCCTCACCATGCACTGTATACATTTTGACCCGATGGTGCTGTAAATTAAATCACAGCCATGTGGGGGAGGCTGTGGGGGCAGTGGTGGTGGAGTAGGTAGTATAAGTGGCATTGGCGGGAGAGGTATATGACTAGATACCAAATCGCTGACCCTTTTGGGATTTGGTGGACTGGAATGGTGGAGTCCAGGTCTGTTCTCAACGGTCAGCCGGTGTTTCTTGGGGATCTGGATGAGACTTTCAGGCAGAGATTGGCAAGAATTGAATCCATATCTGGGTGGATTAATACCACCTTTTGTTTTGTATCGAAGACCTCCGACAGCTTCTCGAAGATTGACCCCTTCAGATTGAAAGGGTGCTTTGACGCTGGCTTTGATGTAGGAGCTTGCGGCATCTATTGTGGCTCAGTGTGTGGCTTTTTGGAGCTTTAGGGCAGACGCAGAGTTGAAGCCTAATGCAGTTTCACTCCCCTGGGTAGGGTCACTGCAGATATCGCCCGGTAGCGGGTGGAATTTGCAGCAGAAAATGAGGCAGGTAATGCAGGAAGTTTGTATGGTCTGGGGAGAGGCAGACGCTGCATATCTTATGATGATTTCTCCAACATTACTAGTCAAGTATGTTGTATTGAGGTAGTGGTGTGTCAAATTTTCCAAGTCGGTTACTGTCAGATCGGAAGTCCTGGAATTACAGGCCTATTTTATCAGCATTATAGAAGTGTCTTCATCACAAAGTTTAAAGTGTGAGTAGTGCCAATGGAGAAGGAGGTAGCATGCCAATCCCTGAGTAGCGTACCTAAACGGCTGAGCCAAATGGCGGAAGAAAATCTGAGGCGTAGCCAGTGTGATGGTGCATTGTGGACCGAGGGTGGAACCAAAACAGGCCTTGTGACTCAGACTTTTTGAAAGAAAAACAAGTTGCAAATGTCCGGGTCCCATGAGGTGGCAAAAGAATGCAGAGCATATGTATCTAAAGCCACACATTATACGAACACACACAAGACTAACTGACACTGGGCTTTTGTAAACAAAGCATTTAAACGTAAAGGCCCACAACAAGAGAAAACCACAGGGTTTTTTTGCAAATAGGGAATTTTAATAAAACATAGAAAACTAGGCCTTGTAAAAAATCCCAGTTGTATCCTTTTTTCTCTTTGCCTCTCTGAATCAGAATGGGGCAGCTAACAGTTCAGCCACTGTACACATTACAATGACATGGTGGTTTCTACAACAGCTCCTGAAGTTACAGTCGGTCTGACATGAGGTTGCGGGATTAGGCTGGCACTGGGTGTTTTACATTTTAAAAGCGATTGCACCTTCGGATTCTTTTAACTGTAGATAGACAAGCTCCTTGCCCAGTGACACGGGTGAATATGGATCCGTTTGGGGGAGTGGAAGGGAGCTATAATCGTTACTGACCCACCAGGAATTACTTATTTTGTACATCACAAAAGTATGCTGCCTGCTTACTGCAAAGTAGTCCTTATTCTCAAATCTAGCGGTTTATTGTTCAGATAATCGGGCAGCTTGTTTAAAAAAAAAAAAAACTGATTTTCGAAGCAATTTCAGATTTTAAAACATGGCTAATTTAATAACACTTTATCCGCTTATTTCATTTGCAAGAGTAGTATCAATTTGAGATTTCACAAGACTTAAGCCAAATATACCTGGACCTGTGTTACATCACGTTGGTGAAAAACAGGGAGGGCCAAGGTATACCTGATCCAAGAGTGTGTCTGGATTTTCCCTTAAAGTATCTTGGCCTTTCCCAGTTGCTCAAGCCTGGATGAAGCACTACAGGAATCCTCAAGTCGGCTGTATCCAGCTGCGTGGGATTACCAGCTCGAGGGAGGGAAGGCTTGGCTCCTGTGTGACAATCCTACAACCTTATTTGCAAGTGGACAGAGTCACCAATGACCAGTCTTGAAGTTTTCTTAAAGAAAATAGCTTGGAATATCACCAAACAAAAACACATACATCAAAGTAAACTACTTCTGCTCAAGCATTTCAGCTTCTGATAAATGTTCTGTAGTTTCCTCGTGAATATTTCTGGTACATTGCTACCTTCGAGTGGACACTTGCTAAAGGGTTTTTGATCATGAATATTAACTCCGTCCCACACACCTAAACAAAAAAGTAATATAGAAACCTACAATTTTCACTAAGGCTTTTGAACCATTTGTGCTTTATATTTGCTTTGTACTTAGCCTGTTAGATACCAAACATCTGAAGGAATATTTATACCTCAAAGGCTCTTTTTTGATGCTTTACCGTCAACCAGTCTAATTTCTTGGGCAATTTTAATTTTTTTAGATCCCAGTTGCAGTCATGTGCTTTAGCTCAGTTTATGTGGTACCAACATTGTAAAGTCTTGATAATATTGGATCTATATTGCCCCTACTGTAGTCTTTCCAGCTCAGCTATCAAATGTGGAGCACAGTGAGAAACCGGTGACTGAAACCTGCTTAGCTCTGTGGACTGGATTAGGAGTCGTTATTCCTCAACCAAGTACCACACACAAGTCATTACGAGGAGCGTGGGAAACCGAGGGTTACTTCAATACAGGGTACGCCATGGACTGATGCTTTGTCTCAGTTTTTTTCTATAAAAGTTTTAACTTCATAGAATATTGAAAACAACCTAAGTTGGGGACAACGTGGCAGTAAGCACAGACTTTACCTCGCGGTGAGTTTATCTATACAAATGGGAAGCCAGGGGAGAAGCTACAAGCTGTAAACCACAGCCTAATGCAGACGGCGTCCTAAACAAGACACTTTTGAATTGTCACACTTAAGGGATAAGCTGACAAAGTGCAATTCAATACACAAGAGGACAGGGACTAATCTGCTCGCCTTACCTCACTCTTTTTCTTGCTTCCACTCTCATCCGAGGAGCTCTCATCACTGGATACAAACTCTTTGCTCTTGAAGCTCTCGTTCACTGACTTGTTTGCAGTTTTGGATGGGGCAGACTTCTCCGGTTTTTTATCCGCCTTCTTGTCTGGCTTCTTGTCTGCTTTCTTATCTGGCTTGGATTTTGGTTTCTTCTCCTTCTTATCCCTGGAAAAGAATCTCGAATGAGTGGAAGGGATACACCTGGTCTAAGGAGGACAAGATACTGACAAGATCACGTCCAGCCAGGAGTTGTTGATCCAATATATAAAGCGAAGTGTTTGACAATAGTCAACAGCTAGTTATTAACACAAACACATAGGTGAAAGAGGACTTACTAGCACATACTTCACATGTCACTAAGAGAAACATTTCTGGCAAATTAACTGGTTGGAGGCAACATCTGCTTGGCCAATAGTTGCATACAAAGGATAAACAGAGGGTTACAGGATTCACACCACAATTACTATGACCGTGAAAAGTACTTGCTGACTAGACAAACTCCAATAGAGTCATTGATTTTTGACCAGCAGGTAATAAGTTACTGACAATTTACATACTGCTAACTGAGTAACATACCATAGAGATATTCAAAGTAGAATCACAGATATAGACAATATACACATCTAACAGCTAGTGCCTGCAATTACTTTCATTCCAAGAAATACAAAATACATTCCAAGAAATACAAAATACAGCTGTTACAAAACAGGCACAAGCAAACTTCTATATTTATAAACCTAGAGGTCACCAACATGATTTGTATACCCTGGCAAAAGTTCACAAAATGAATTTAACCCAGCAGCTTGCCAAGAATTTCTGATACGCTAAACAGAGTAAATAAAATACGAGATTCTAAGAAAGTTTACCAGCCAAACAAAAACTTACTTGCAAGGATGTCCATGCTGTGACTTTCCATAAATGACAATTTAGTAACAGTGAAACTTTATGCAAATGATACCAAAACATGCATTAATAAATTACAAATGCAAGCCATTTTCAGTGTTCCTATTTAAAGAAATCGACACAACTTATTTGTGTAGCATTTTTGGAGTAAGAGTTTTAGTTGATGCACGATAGCACAGCACACAGTGTGACTCCTTTATTACCATAAGTCCAAATTTATCTCTGTAAATTTTTATTAACCCCTGTATCTATCTCTGGATCTAGTCAGCCAGCATGCTTTTCAGTCTATTCCCCACTTGTGGATGTGGAGTCATTGATAATGTGCTGATATTGGATGTGATCCAAAAACAAAAGGGACTCTAAACCACAGTATAGAGAAGTGAAATATATCTTATGGCCGAACCAGCCACGACTGGGGGCGTTCGCTTAGTAACTGCGAGTGCCAGCAGAAAGGGAACTGTTTTCTCTAACGTGCTGGGAATACATCACAACAAAAGAGATCACTGAAGCCCTGCTTCAACACGCAATACAGCAAAGATGAATTGTATCAAGTACATTTTTTACATTTTGCTGAGGATGCCACAATTAATATACAGATGTAGGTAACCCTAAGCTCTCGTCCGATAAGTTCACACTGACATCTTGCACCAGCTATTGCATGGTCTCGTAGGCTAGGGGTTAAACCTGCACACCCATAGGATTTTAATCCATGAAGATTTGATTTATCTATTTATAGAGTGCTACGGTCAATCCGGAAGGAGCATCCTGGCACTAGAAAGACCAAAATAAGCACACAAGCAAGCATGCATGGAGTGCCATCAGTGGACTGGATCTGGGAAGGGAGAAGTACCTGGAGCGCAATTTACAGACAACTGGTTAAACAAACCTAAAAAACGAAACCTGCAACCGCTCGAGATGTTCCTCACAACAGGAAAAAAGAAAAACCTGATGTTGCACTTGCTTTAAAAGTGTCAGCACATAATCTTGCAGCGATGAAGTCAGCACTACTATTTGTTCAGTATTTTTCAACCTATTGTGGCAGCTTCAAACCTTTTTATAAAGGACTTTTAGGAGCGACAAATTTACAGTCCGAAGAAACACACTCAAGAGCCTTCACGCATCCCAAAGCTTTGCCCTGTCTCAACTGATCACATTTCTTAGTGACTTACAAGCAGTGAACATCCACCAAACCGATTTGAAATTAAGGGTTTGAAATGCTGTGCATAGAATAAATCTGCTGCTCCTCTTAGATTGTAGGTACTGCGTGTGCAGCACCAGTGCGCTAACTAGGACCAACTGGTCAAGCTTCAAGGTAAGCGTTGGTTACCAAGGATGATGGAGAACATTTGAGAGGTCACTAAGACTAACTGGTCAAGGTTTAAGGTAATCTTTGGTTATCAAGGATAATGGAGAACAACATTTGGCCAATGAAGAAAATCTCAGATAAGAAATTAAGAATCCGGTTTTAATAAATTATACCTGTGCTGTGGTAGAACTAAGAGAAAAGAAGGCATTGTAAGGCAACGCACCTAAATGCCTTCTTCCTGCCAAATTTTACCAATACTTACGATGCTGAACAAGAGGCACATACCATTGTGAACAGTAACAGGGCTTATGAAAGACAATTGGTTTTCCATGCACTTTTTAACCTCATAGCTGCTAGTAAACATCCCTCCCCAGTGCTGCACTGTCCATTGGAACTAGTGCTGAATGGACGTCCAATGGTCGTGCGCAGCACTGGGGAGGTAGTGCTGCCGTCGGCCAACGCACCGAGGCAGCACTTAAGGGGTTAAAAAGGATGGTGAGAAACTTTATTTTTAACAAAGAAAGTTCATAAAAATAAGAGATCAACAGGCCTAAAAATCTAACATAGTAAATGTATGTACATACATTACAAATAATAGGTGTATACAGTGCACGCCATTTGGTCTGATGGCAGAGCTCTGCCTCGGACAGATTGCGTTGCATGTTTGCCTTTAACTGAGCAGATGTTAGTTTTCAGGAAGTAATACACAATAGCGCTGACATATAGATGCAGCTACTGAGAAAGAGGTTTGAAGTACAAGTTACTTACCTTCAGTAACAATATATCTGTGAGAAACAGTAGTTCGTATTAGATTCCTTACCTTAGAATATCCCCAGGCGTCAGTCTGGATCCGGAAATTTTGCGTAGCAGTACCCCTGCGTGTCGGTAGGCGTCTGCGGCTCCGCGTCCGTCGTGATGACGTCGCCGGAGTACTTGGATGCCGCCCTCGCACTGGCATCAGTTCTTATACACAGCTTTTCCGCGCCAGAAGCGCAGAGCCATGATAAAAACCAACACTGGTGCCATGAAACTAGGGCCCTGAAAGGGGATGACCTTAACCCTAGATATCGGTTTGCAGGATGGGTGGGGCGGTTAGGAATCTAATACTAACTACTGTTACTTATCGTTATCGTTACCGAAGGTAAGTAACTTGTGCATCTGAAAGAAACAGGTTAGTATTAGATTCCTTACCTTAGAATAGATACCCCAGCAATACCAACCCCAGTGGTGGGCCTGCGAACCAATAATCACACCAGAAAGTCCTGGAGAACGGAACGGCTAAAAAAGCCATCTCTCCGGACTTGGCTGTCCAGGCAGTAGTGTCTTGCGAACGTGTGCAGCGAGGCCCACATAGATGCCTGACATATGTCCTGCAAGGGGACTCCTCGACCCAGGGCAGTAGTAGCCGCCGTGGCCCGAGTGGAATGGGCCCTCAGCCCCACAGGAGGCTCCTTTTTAGCCAGTGAATAACAAGCCTTGATGCACAAGACGACCCATTGGGAAATGGTCTGTTTGTGCACCACCCGTCCCTTTCTTAGCGTCCACGTAACAAAGAGTTGATCATCCACCCGGAACTGGCATGTGCGATCCAGATAGTATGAGGGTGCACGTTTTGGGTCCGGACGGGGGAGCCTCTCTTCCTCTTTAGAGGGATGCAGAGGCAGAAAGAAGGTGGGCATCGTGATGGACTGCCCGATGTGGAAGGCTGTGACTTCCTTGGGCAGGAAAGAGGGTCGCGTCCGCAACACAACTTTGTCCAGATGGACAGAAAGGAAAGGAGGTTGTGACGAAAGGGCCTGGAGATCACTCACTTTCCTGGCAGAGGTGATGGCAACCAGGAATGCAGTCTTAAGGGTAAGAAGACGAAGAGGACAGTTCTGAAGTGGCTCAAAGGGAGCGCACATCAGATAAGTCAAAACAAGGTTCAAGTCCCACTGAGGCATCACAAAAGGAACAGGGGGGAACATATGAGAGATGCCCTTCAAGAACCTATTTACAACTGGGGACTTGAACAAAGAGGGCTGATCAGGGAGCCTTAAGAAGGCGGAATTGGCAGAGAGGTAGCCCTTGATAGTGCCCAGCGCAGAGCTCTGCTGGGCAAGAGAAAGAAGAAAGAGGAGAACGTCAGAAATAGGGTCAGAGAGTGGATCCACAGACTTTGTTGTGCACCATGCCACAAATTTGTTCCACCTGCAGGCGTATACAGATTTTGTGGAGGGACGCCTGGCTGCCAGAATCACAGTACAAACTTAAGGAGGCAAGCCAAATGGCCTCAACCGTCGCCACTCAATCTCCACGCATGGAGGTGGAGGCTGGACAAGTTCGGGTGGAGGACCGTCCCCTGCTGCTGCGACAGAAGGTCCTCCTGAAGAGGCAGACAAATCGGGGGATCGACTGACATGCGGAGTAGTTCAGGATACCAGTATCTTCGTGCCCAGTCCAGAGCCACAAGGATGTCTTGGGCCCGGTCGAGTCTGATCTTCAGCACTCTGGGCACAAGTGGTATAGGCAGAAAGGCGTACAACAGACCGCATCTCCACTCGCGACGAAGCTCGTCTCCGAGCAAGTGCCGCCTTGGAAATTCCAACGCGCAGAACTGATGACATTGTGCTTTCTCTTCTGTGGCGAATGGATCTAACCAAGGCTCTCCCCACTGCTGAAAGAGACCTTGTGCCACGTCAGAGTTCAGACGCCATTCGTGATCCATCATGCACCGACGGTGGAGTCCGTCCGCCCTGGCGTTCAGGGAAGCTGCCAGGTGTTGACCTACCAGGGTCACACCCTGGTGTTCCAGCCAGAGGCGCAGAGCCTCCTGGCATAGGGTCCACGACCACACCCGCCCTGTTTGTTGGGAGTACCACATAGTGGTGGTGTTGTCCGTGAACACCTGCACTACACTCCCCCGGACAGAGGGGAGGAATGCTTTCAGTGCAAGCCGGATTGACCGCAGCTCCAGAAGGTTGATGTGGAGCTGGGACTTCGCCGGAGACCAGAGGCCTCTGATCTCCGCCTCTGCCATGTGGCCTCCCCAGCCCTGGAGGGACGCGTCCGTCACAACTACGTGCTCCGGTTGGGGTAGGGAGAGGGATCCGCCGCTGACCCAATCACGATCCGTGAGCCACCACTGCAACTGTCTTGCAGTGCCCTCCGAGATCAAGTCATGGTCGGACAAGTTGCCCTGATGCTGGGCCCACTGAAACTTCAGGTCCCACTGCAAAGCCTGCATCCGCCACCTGGCGTGATGCACCAGAAGGATGCAGGAGGCCATCAGCCCCAGAAGCCGCAGCTTCAACTTGACCGAGACTCGGGATAAAGGCTGAAGGATCGGAATCAGAGCCTGAATATCCCAAACCCACTGTTTGGGGGGATAAACCCGAAACTGCGAAGAGTCTAGAACCGCTCTGATGAAGAGGAGCTTCTGAGAGTGGCACAGGTGTGACTTCGGTACATTGATGGAGAACCCCAGCAGGTGCAGGAGGTGGGCTGTAGTCTGGTTCTGGGCGACTACTGTCTGGGGAGAGCCCGCCGTCAACAACCAGTCGTCGAGATAGGGCAAGACTGACACCCCTAATCTGCGCAGATGAGCTGCAACCATCGCCATCCCTTTCATGAACACCCGAGGGGCGCTGGTAAGGCCGAAGGGGAGCACGTTAAACTGAAAGGGCTCGTGGCCTCCCGTGAACCGCAGGTAGCGCCGGCAGGATGGGGATGTGAACATAAGCGTACTGCAAGTCCAATGCTACCATCCAGTCTCCCGGGTCCAGGGCAGCTAAGACCTGAGCAAGAGTCAGCATCTTGAACTCCTCCTTCCGGAGGAAGTCGTTGACGTTACGCAGGTCCAAGATAGGGCGTAGGCCCCCTTTTTGCCCTTCTTGGGAACCAGAAAGTGGTGGGAGTAACAACCACACCCTACTTCTGGCCCAGGAACGCGCTCAATGGCCCCCTTGGCCAAGAGGGCCGCAACTTCCTCGTGCAGAAGTTTTAAGTGATCCAACACGCGGTGGCATGTCTGGAGGGGTCGCCTCGAAGGGGAGGGAGTAGCCCCTTCGGACGATTTGCAGCACCCAGCTGTCCGTTGTGATGTCGCACCAGTGGAGGAGGTGATGGCGAACCCTGCCCCCACTGGCGTTAAATGGGCATGAAAGGTTGGACTAGGAAGGCTTTGAGGCGGATGCTGCGAGTGTGGATGCCGTTGTCCCCTGGCACCGCCACGGCGGTTACCACGTCCGCCACTGCGCTGGATGTTAAGTCTGCGGCCCGTGGCTGGCAGGACGTGTGGGGGTGCTCCTTCCTTGGCCACGAAAGGAGCAAAAGGCAGCAGTTTGCTGGCGCGGGCCGACAGGCCCAAGGACTTGGCCGTAGCTCTGGAGTCCTTAAAGCGCTCAAGCGCACTGTCTGCCTTGTCGCCAAAGAGGCGACGGCCATCAAACAGCATGTCCATAAGGGTGTTATGGACATCAGCCAAAAAATTGGCGGACCTCAGCCAGGCGTGGCTGCGAAACGCCACCCTCGTCGCAATCGCACTGCCTACTGAGTCCGTGGTATCCAGCCCACATCGAATAGAATACCGTGCCACATCTCGACCCGCCGCAAGGGGTTGGGCGAGTTTAACACAAGCCTCCTCCGGGCAATGTGGCAGCACGTCCGCGACCGTGTCCCACAGAGAGTGGGTATAACGGCCCAAAAGGCAAGTGGTGTTGACAGACCGCAACCCCAAACTAAGTGAGAACATCTTCTTTCCGTACTGTTCATATCTTTTGGATTCCTGATCGGGGGAGCTGTCGGGAATGCGGTCCGATCTTTCTTGCCCAGCGCCGGGACACTCATTGAGCAGCCGTGCTCTATGTAAAAGCCAGCCAATTATTCATTCATTCTTTTCCATACATTTCATTGCTTGGTTTTACTCATAAGTCAAACCAATCCTCAAATCACCATCTGCAGATCAGAAAAATCTCAAAAACTACCGGCGCATCTCTCTACTCCCTTTCCCTGCCAAAGTCCTGGAAAAGCCATTAACAGCCAACTGACTAACTAGAGAACAACGACCTCCTGGATCCATCCCAATCTGGGTTCAGCTCGAACCACAGCACAGAAGAAATGCGTTACTTACCTGTAACTTCAGTTATCCAGTATTGGTATCTTACATAGATTCACATGCCTGAATCATTCCCCGTCGTCAGGGTGGGAGTCCCCGGTATATAAAAAGAATAATGTCATAAAGACATATACATAGCAATAGGCCAGAGGCCTCTCATTAGTAACATATCCATGTCCTTTTTTAAAAAGGACCAAACTTTGGCCAAGAGCCAATCAGATATCACCACCCTCTAGAACCTTCCAGGAAGGAGCCCTAATCCCTAAGATTTTCATAAGCACAGTGTTAAGTAGTACCTACTGAGAGAGCCAAGGTGAGCCCTTCCAGGGGAGGTGGGTGGGTTGCATGTGAATCTATGAAAGATACCACTACTGGATAACTGCAGTTACAGGTAAGTAACGCATTTCTTATCCAGTATTATGGGTATCTTTCATAGATTCACATGCCTGAATCAGAGTAGCAAGCAATAACCAGCACATTTCGTATGGTACAACATGTAAAATCACACGATATAAGAATACCATTTGTGAAATAAAACAAGTACCAAAAACAATAGAATAGAGAAATGTGCAAGTAGGCAGTAGGAAGGTGGGATGAAAGAGAAGGCTCACCTCTAGTGAAATAGATGACGGAGCACAGCTTGACCCACTGCTGCATCTTTCATAAGTTCAGAATCCAAGCAGTAGTGCCTGGTGAACGTATGTGGTGTCTTCCACGTTGCCGCTCTGCATATGTCGATAATGGGTACTCCTGCAAAGAGCGCCATTGAAGTGGAGACAGCTCTGGTTGAATGAGCTCGAACTTTAGAATGCAGAGAATGGCCTGCCTGTTGATGGCAGAAAGTAATGGCTGCAGGGAATCAACGAGAAATGCTCTGCTTAGTCAAAGGAAGACCCTTTCTGGGCCTGCTGAAGGCGACAAAAAGTTGGTTGGATTTCCGAAATGGTTCTTGTTGGACCCGGCCCTTTAGGCAGGTTCACCCCGAGACTTTTTGCTTTTTCCTAGCCTGTTTCTGTGACCTGCTGTTGGTGATTTTAGGCCTCTGCGCACTTTTTCACTGTGGTACAGTGTAAAGTGCTTGAGCTCTCTGTGTATGTATGGTGAGTGACCTGCCCTCCCATAGGAATGAATGGGGAATATGTATGCCCATGGTCGTTCCTGATGTGTGGGGAGTGCAGGGTCGAGTTTGATATGTACGAACTCGTGAGATTGAATGCTGCGAAATGATATATGCGGCATGACTGTGTCTAGTCTAGTAGTACCACTTTTAGAAGTTGGCATATTTGTGTAAGTTGTTGCTGGCGTGCGATTGGCTGGTGAGCCTGGTCTGTGTGCCTGGGCCTGCTTGTAGATTGACTGTCTGGTTTGAGGGTGACCGGGGATGCAGGGCCCCCAGGGGGTTATCTGAGCCAGGCCGTGGATGAAAGGCTGCATCTGCTGCCAAGGAAGTGGGAGGAGATATCCCCTGGGAATGACCAGGGCTGTGCCTGCCAGACCACCATGCTGGCTCCACCTCCCGCTGGGCGGCTGTCACCTCTGTCCCTGATACTAAAAGCAGAAGGAAGCCAGGACCTTTGCACAAAGACTTCAAAAGACTTCAAAGACTTTTCCCTGTATAAGAAGGGGCTGTGTCCCCTTCCAATTTGTTCTTGTTTGTGGACTTGAATCTTGCCAGGGGCTGCTGCTGCTTGGGCCCAGGGGAATCCGTGGGCCCTGCCCAGCCCCTGGACACCTGATGGACTTTTCTCTGGACTCCTGAATGGACTTTGGGTGACTTTCTGTTGCCCTGGCGCCTGGGAGCGCTTTCCTATGGTCCCCAGCGCTTAATAGCGCTTTACTCTGCTTCTAGCGCTTGGAAGCGCTTTTGTGACTGTCGTAGCGCTGGGGAGCGCTTCATCTGCCTTTGGCGCTTAGGAGCGCTTCATTCGTGCTAGCAAGTGCCCACCTCGCTTATTTGCTATTTTTTTATATATATATTTTAACTCTAGGGAGCCCACTCCTCGGTTAACTCAGCCCCCGCCTGCCTGCCTAAGGAGAAGGGCCGATGCGCTGCCCGCAGCGACCCGGAAGTGGTTGGCCGGCCGGCCAATCCCAGCGTGGCCGGCCGGAAGTGCCCGCCCCCGCAGCCCGGGGGGAAGAGAGGAGATGCTGCCGGCCCGGTGAGAGAAGAGACGAAGGAGCATGGCGGCCTGGTCGTCGGGGCTCCCATGTGCTGGAGGGAGCCCCGGAGGAGTTGAGGAATAGCGGAGGGGGCGCGGGGCACATTGCCGGTGCCCGCCCCCACCGCACGTCGAAGACCGGAAGTCCCGCCCCGCCGCTCCGGTGCAGAGAGGAGAAGAATCCCGCGCTGACTAGAGGAGCCCCCGCCGAGAACAGCCCGGTGAGTGAAAGGGCTGGGGGCTCCGTGATGTGGTTGGCGGTGCCGGTGGAGGAACAAGGTCAAGAGCAGTCCCGTGTGGCAGTGGACCGCTCCAACGTGGAGAGAGAGGTGCGGGAAGGGCGGCCCCGGTTGGAGCGGGTCGCCCTGAACGTTGCTTAGAGCCCCGAGAGGCTCCGTAGGGGCGCAGGTCGGTGCCTGTGTAGCACAGCGCCTGAGGGCATTTTCAGGTACTTTAAGAGCCTGAGTTTCTCGAGAGGGGCCCATGCTTGTTATGTGAGGAGCCGGTGCGCTCCATGGCCCCTGATGACTGTCAGAGCCCCGTGGCTCCCGCTTCTGGCGCAATTTGTTTAACGGGGCATTTCTTTTGGTCACGAGTCCCCAGAGGGGGGACTCAAACGGTTGGGGGCATATGTTGTCCCAGAGCCTGTGTGGCTCCAACGTGCGCAAAGGTCAGAGCCTGTGTGGCTCCAGCAGTGGGCGCAGATTGCGCCTAAGGGTCAGCGAGGACCCTGTTGATGTCTTGATTCACAGCTGCCCAGCAATTAGTGGGCAGCTGCACCGTTTAGGCGCAATTTCAGGAGAGAGTCCCTGTGTGGGACAGAGGGCACAGTGGTGCCAGGCCTTCACAGCTGCCCAGCAATTAGCGGGCAGCTGCCACGTTTAGGCCTTTACTTTGGACTGGCGCTGCATGGCAGCGCGCCCTGACATTTGGACCCAGGGCATCTTTGCCCCAACAAGGCCAGTTGGCCTAGGGACTGCCACAGGTGGTGGCTTATGTAAGTTGTGCGCAATGTGGTTATCTGCTTTGTCTAGGATGGTAACTGCCTACTGTGTTTTTGCGCTATTGAGTTGTTGTGCACCTCTGAATGTATTTCTATGCATCATGTGTCTTCCTTTTCCCCGCGCTGCACCTCTGAATGTTTTAGGCATCATATGTCTTCTCGCGCTGCACCTCTGAATGTATTTTATTGCATCATGTGCCTTGTTCTTAACACCGCTGAATGTGTAGGTTTATGCATCATGTGTTTCTCTTTACTACTCCTCTGAATGTAAATTTATGCATCATGGGTAATGTGTTCCTTCTTAGACCCCTAAACGCTGTGTGATACTTAGGTGGTTGTCCTTACACCTCTGAATGTTTTAGGCATCATGTGTTTCCCTTTACTACTCCTCTGAATGTGTTTCATGCATCATGGGTAATGTGTTCTTGTTTATACCCCTAAAAGTATTTTATTCTTAGGTGGTTGTTCTTTCCAGTACAGGTGGTCCTAGTGAGGTCCTGGCCCCCTGCGTGACATTCTCCTAAGGTGGTTAGGGTTGCGTAGGTGGTACTTACCTGTTAACAGTAGATACTGGTTGTGATTTATAACTGTTACTTTGTGCTACAGTGATTTTATATCCTTTTATTCTAATTTCTGACAAGTATTTCTATTTCTGAAAGTGTTGATTATGACAGTGGCCCATGTGGCCCTGTCTTGTAAATAATCCCTTGTGAATATTGCCCGTGCCAGTTGGCACCCTGTATATTGTGTGATCCTATCTGATGTGTTTTGACAATACAAAAGTTATTTTAATATAACCTTGTGTGGAGTTCCTTTTGTGGTGTGCCTAGTATGTGGTTGCTGTTGTGTGCTGGCGCAAATGCTTTGCACATTGCCTCCGAGTTTAGCCTTACTGCTTGTGCCAAGCTACCAAGGGGGTGAGCAGGGGTTATCTTGGCGTGTGACTTCCTTGCCCTGACTAGAATGGTGGTTTCTGCCTGGCTTTGGCGTCAGCCTTAGCCTACCAGAAATAGCCAGTTCTAACAGTTCTGTTTGATGAATGTAGAACTTCAGACAACGTTTGAGGTTCTTAAGAGTGGAGAGACATCTCTGCTGCGGAAAGTGGATTTGGGAAGAAAGTCCGCAAGACTATAGGTTCGTTAAGGTGGAAGTTAGATGGAACCTTTGGGATGAATTTAGGGTTGGTCCGTAGGATAACTCTGTCCTGTTTGAATTGCAAGAAAGGATCCTGAATAGAGAAGGCTTGCAGCTCACTTACACGCCTTGCTGATGTGAGCGCTAGCAAGAGAGCGGTTTTCCAAGACAGGTATTTGATGTTGGCTCTGTGTATTGGCTCAAAGGGATGTTTCATCATTTGAGCAAGTACGATGTTTAATTGCCAGGTGGGTGGTAAAGCTCTCACCGGAGGGAATGTCCTGAACAGGCCTTTTAAAAATTGCTTAACCAGTCTATCGGACCAGAGGGAAGTACCAGATGACTAACGCCTGAAGCGAGATATTGCCGCCAGGTGGACCTTAATAGAATTTGAATTTACAACTATTTATATAGCGCACTTATACCATGCGGTTTCATGGCGCTAGGAGGTCGCTTAGCCAGAGGTGAGTTTTAGGGGAAGCAAGATACTAGGATGGAAAAGCACGGGAAAAAAGAAAGGTCTTGAGTGCTCTACGGAAATCAGAGTAGGAGGGGATGGATCTAATATCGAAGGGGAGAGAGTTCCAAAAGGTAGGAGCAAGAACCCTGAATTTCAGGCCCCCGGATTTCTTTTTCTTGAACCGGGGGACAGAAAGCAAAAATGTAGTAGAGGAGCGGAGTTCTCTATTGGGGCAATAGGTACTGATGGCGGAGGAAATGAAGTCAGGGGCAGTCCCCGCCAAGGCCTGAAAAGTGGTGCATCCCAATTTAAAGAGAGCCCGCTCTTTGATAGGGAGCCAATGAAGGTATTGGAGAAGGGGAGTGACGTGATGGGATCTGGATAGGCCATGGATGAGGCGAGCGGCCTGATTCTGGACTAGCTGGAGACGGTGGAAAGCATATGCGGGAGCTCCATTATATACAATGTTCCCATAATCCAGCCGGGACAGAACCATCGCCATCAGGATAAGTTTAAGGGCAGGAACAGAGAAGAACCGGGAAATTTTACGTATAGTGCGAAGGGCAAAAAAACAAGAGGAAACAACAGAATTGATCTGAGTGTGGGGGGTGAGGTGCTTGTTGAATGAGATCCCTAGAGTTTTTACGGAAAGAGAGGGAGTGGGGGAAGTACCCAGGGAAGGGGGCCAAAAGCTAGGGGACCAGGGACTGGGGGTGCTACCAGTAACAACAAGTTCCGTCTTATCCGGATTTAATTTCAGATGGTTGCCGTTCATCCAATCGCTGATGAACAGCATGACCGACTGGAAGTTGAGTATACTGGTAGGGGAGTGTGATAGGTGAAAGATGAGTTGGAGGTCATCAGCGTAATTGTATACGGTGACCTCCATGTTTTGAAGTGCAGAGATAAGAGGATAGATGTAGAGGTTAAATAATAACGGAGAAAGGGAAGAAACCGGACTGGGGGGGGGGGGGGGGGGGGGGGAGGTGAATTCGGCCAGGTGAACGGCCTGGGAGCGATCACTCAGAAAGGAGCTGATCCAGGCCAAGGCTGGGCCCTCGATGCCCGCCGCCTTGACACGGGTGAGAAGGATGGAATGATCAACCGTGTCAAAGGCGGTGGAGAGATCTAAAAGGACCAGGGCCTGGGGCGTATTGGTATCAAGCCCCTCTCTGAGGTCGTCCATCACAGAAATAACCAACTTCTCGGTGGAGTGCCGAGGGCGGAAGCCGGCCTGCCGAGAAGCAAAACCCCCGCTTTCCTCAATGAAGGCACCTAGGACCTGAGTAACATGGGCCTCCAGGGCCTTAGCCAGAAAGGGGAGGAGGGAAATGGGACGGTAGTTAGAAGGAGAAGTGGGGTCGGCCGATGTTTTTTTTAAAAGAGGAATGACAATGGCAGTTTTGTGAGAAGCTGGGACGATCCCCTGGTCGAGGGAATCGTTAAGGAAGGTGAGGGGAGGGAGATAGCCGCTCGTAAAGAGCCTACGAAGAATATGCGCTGGAGCAACGTCCACAGGGGAACCAGATTTGACGCGAGTCAGTAAAGAAGTGAAGGAGTCTCTGGTTAAGGAAGGTAAGTGGGTCAGACGGGAGACAGGAGGGGGGGCTGGGGGTCACAAAAGGTGGAGGATGGAGGCGGGATCCCGGCCTTAATGAGGGCAACCTTCTCAACGAAGAAATCGTTGAGTTGCACAACAGCTGGAAGGAAGGAACCTTGGAAGAGGCCCTGTCAGATGAAGACAGTTCCCGAACTATAGAGAATATCTCCCTGGAATGGTTCTCGGCATCAAGAACCCTCCCAGAAAAATACGCTGTTTTGGCAAGGAGAATGTCCTTTTTCTATTCTTTTAAAGTGAGCAAGTAGCGGGTTTTTAGGAGGGGACAGTAAGCGCGTCTCCAGGCTCTCTCAGCTTGACGCGTCTCAAGTTTTTTTACCTTAAGTGCAGGAGAGAACCATTTGTTCGCGTCGTGGGCGCGCTTGACTGTTACATGCTTCAAAAGGAGCAGCCTGATCGCAAGCCCTCAGGAGCCAGCTGCCAAGAGCATCCAACTGCCTAGATGGCGTGAGATCGGCCAGGATAGGGTCGGACGCCGTGAGAGAGGAACAATGGGCAGGGATATCGGCTCTGCTCCAATTCCTCGCCCAAGTGTGTTTGGGGAGTGGAATAGTGGAAGAAGAGTTAAGGTCCAGTGAAAAAGAGATAAGAAAGTGATCCGACCAGGGACAGGGCTGGACGGAAAGGACAGGGATCGAGGTATTAAGGGTCCAGATTTGATCTAATGTGTGGCCATGGATATGTGTGGGAGAAAGGACCAGAGAAACAAAATTTAAACTCAAAGGAGTTCAGTGAAGTTCCGAGAGACTGCATCTTCGGCAGAAGCATTGGGGCAGAAGTTAAAATCTCCAAGGAGCAGAACTGAGGAATTGTTAATGGCCAAGGTTCCCAATAAATCAGAAATGGCTGGGAGGAAACAGGGGCAGGGTTGAGGGGGGCGATAGACTAGGACACACGTCAGGGGGGTCTGGGAGAAAGTCGAGCGGATGACCAAGCAATCCGCCGTAGGTTGGAAGGGGAAGGGAGAGGTTGAAAGTGGAAATCCGCTCTGGCAACCAAAGCGACTCCACCACCTGCTCGACCGTCAGGCCGATCGGCCCCGAGTATGACATAGGGGGAGGAAGGGCAGATAGCACACTCGGGAGTGAATCAGAGCGGAACCACGTCTCAGTCAGGAAAAGCAGATCGGGTTTAACAGAGTCCAGGAAGTCAAACAACTCTAAATGATGTTTGACTGCCGATCTAGTATTGAGTAGGAAGGCAGAAAGGTGGGGTGACGCCAGGGGCAGAGGAGGGGGGGGGGGGGGGGGGTGAAAGGGATCGGTAGGGGCCACCAGGAGGGGAGAAAGGGAAGGGTTAGTAGCGGGGGAAGTTGCTAAAAAAGGCGGGCGAGCTAGACCAAGCTCACTAATTCGTGCGCAGATGGCAGGTTTGGGAGACCACTGAACCTGTAACGCTCGTAGTTGTGAGGTGGAATATGACTGGAAACGGGCAGAGTGAGGTGCCCCTAGCCCCGGTCGGCCGCAGACGGGCTTGCCTTAGGCGCGCCTTTGGCGCTTCCGCTGCGCGTTCGCATGGGGCGGGATTTTATGGGCCTCGGACGCAGTGGCTAGAGCGCCGCCCAAACAATCCTGCAGCCTCACCCACTACCCAGTCAGCCCTCCGGAGTAATCGGCACAAGCCGCGCCGGACCGGAGCTAGGGGAGCGGGCGAGTGAGGCAATCAACAAGGAGGCACGTAAGATGCTGTAAGAATGAAGAATTCGTTTTTAAAAGTACAATCTTTAAAAACTGTGCAAATAATGATGAAAGCTTAAAAATTCAAGTTATTACGCCGTACTGTCCCAGCGCGAGCAACAGCTGCCTCGAACCCACTGCCACTGGGTCTAAGGCGTCCGCTGCGCGTTCGTATGGGGCGGGATTTTATGGGCCTCGGACGCGGTGGCTAGAAGCATGGGCCAATCCTGAGTGCGCCAAATGGAGCAGGTAAGGTAGAATTTGTGCAGGTGTTGATGAAAAGGGGTGTATTTTATTTGCTTTACACCATACACAGAACCTTTTCCACTTTAGAGAATACGTCTTGTTGGTACTGTCCGCCCGAGCCCGGGGTATGACTGCCCTGCATTCTTGAGGAAGGTCTAGGTTTTGAAACTCTTAACTCAGGAGCCAAGCCGACAATCTGAGAGATGCTGGATCCGGATGCTGGACTTGCCCTGGGTTCATTGTAAGGAGAGTCGGGCAAGGCTTGAATAGTATTGGCGGTTCCAGCGACAGGAGATGAAGCTCTGTAAACCAATGTTGGCACGGCTAAGCTGGTGCTATTAAGGTCAGGGTGCAATGCTCTGCCTACAGTTTCCGGAGAACCCTGGGAATCAGGGGAAATGGAGGAAATGCGTACGCGAAGATGTTGCACCATCCGATCGAAAATGCATTCCCCAGTGATCCCTTCTGGGGATGCCAGCTTGCGTAATGTTGGCATTTTGCGTTGTGCTGTGTCGCAAACCGATCCAGATGAGCCCTGCCCCTTCGGGCGAATACAGAGCTGAGAAGATGATGATCCAGCTCCCAGTCGTGGCACACAGAACGTTGCCTGCTCAGAGAGTCCGCCAAGACATTGTCCGTCCCTGGGACGTACTCCGCCCGAAGGGAAATGTTGTGCTGAAGAAGCCAATTCCAAATTTTTTGAGATTCTTGAGACGACAGAGAGCGTGTTCCCCCTTGTTTGTTCAGATAGTGCATTGTGGTGGTGTTGTCGGTTCTCACAAGCACTGGGGAATCTCTGATCCTGGGCAGGAACGCTTTAAATGCCAGGTAAACTGCCCTTAACACGAGGAGGTTTATGTGCAGTTGCTTCTCTGCCAGGGACCACTGCCCGTTTATTTGAAGGTCCTGAAGGAACGCCCCAACCTTCCAAAGACGCATCTGTAGTTATCACATGCGGCGAGATTGGAAGTATGAACGAAAGGCCCCACCGTAGATTTTGTGGATGAAGCCACCAGTTCAGAGCCTGGACCTTGGCAGGAGTTATCCGGATGTCGTAGAAGGATCCCCTGCATTGAATCCACTGAGCTGATGGCGCCTCCTGAAGTGGACGCATACGAAGGCGTTCGAGGACATCATCCCTAACAAGGACTTGTACAGGCGCACAGTGATTGACTTTTTAAATTGAATCCGGGCAGCCAAGGTCCTTAGTTTCACTTGACGTTCCTGTGAAGGGAAAGCCTTTATCTGAGCAGTATCTAGGACAGCTCCGAGGAAACTGAGATACTGGGACGGTTGAAGGATGGATTTTTCCTCGTTGAGAGTAAGTCCCAGACCATTGAAGAGCTGAAGACAGGCGTTGGAGGACTTGGTCACGCCTGCGAAAGTAGGTGCCTTGACGAGCCAGTCGACTAAGTACGGGAAGACCTGGTGATGTTGTTGGCGGAGGTATGCTGCTACTGGAGATAGACATTTGGTAAAAATGCGTGGTGCCGACTTTAGGCCGAAAGGCAATACTCGAAACTGGTAGTGCTTGCCCGCCACCTCGAACCTGAGAAATTGTTTGTGGTTCTTGTGGATTGGTATATGAAAATATGCGTCTTGAAGGTCCAAAGACACCATAAAGTCGTTTGCATTGAGGAGTTGCAGCACCTCCTGGATGGACACCATATGGAATGACTGTTTTTTGAGGTATTGGTTGAGGTTTCTCAAGTCCAATATAGGTCTCCATTTTTTCTCCTTCTTTCGAATTAGGAAGAATCGGGAGTAGAATCCCTTGCCTTTCTGATTCCGGGGGACTCTTTCTATCGCTCCTTTTTTGAGCATGAGGGAGAGTTCCAAATGCAGTAGTTGCAGATTTTTGTGCCGCATTGGGATTGGAGGCTTTTGAGGAGGAGTTTTCACAAACTCTAGAGAGTGTCCGAATTGAACAAGTTGGAGGACCCACCAATCCGTTGTAATATGTCGCCAATTGTGAAGGAAGGATGAAATTCTCCCGCCAACTTTGCACGGTGGAGAGAAACTGGAGACCTGTGGCAGAGAGAAGTCATTGCCTTCTGCCTGCGTCTTCCTTTCCCCCTCGTCCGCGAAAGGAAGACTTGTTGTAGGATTCTTGTATTGGAAAGTACCTAGAGCTCTTGCGATACCAGTATCTTTCTTGATACCTTGCAGGATCTCATCGATGTGTTGTCCAAAAAGAAGCTGACCGTCATACGGCATGTCCAATACCTTGGTCTGAATTTCAGGCCGGAAAGATGTTGCCTTAAGCCAACCTTGGCGCCTCAGGACTGCAGCTCCTGCCAGCTGCCGGAACCCCGTGGATGCGATATCCATCGCCACATCAATCATCTCCGAAGCGGAACGCTCGCCCTCAAGGAGAATCTTCTACGCCTCTTCTTTCTGCTCCTCTTGAAGCGAATCCAAGTATGGAGCGATATCTGCCCACATTTGACGGTTGTAACGTCCCAGTAGTGCTAAAGAGTTTGCTGCACGCACCGTTAAAGCTGACATGGACCAAAACCTCTTCCCTATGTTGTCTAGCTTTCGACCCTCCTTATCTGGCGGCGCACCCAATGCAGCCGAAGGATTTTTTGACTTGAGTTGCGCTGCCTGTGTGATCACATAGTCCGGCTTTGGATGGCCAATAAGGCAAGCTGGGGCTGTGTCAGGAGCTTTATATTTTTTATCCAGTCTGGGCAGCACTGGAGCCAGAGATGAAGGGTTTTGCATTATTTTCTCCCCTTGTTCCCAGATGTAATCAATGTTGGGAATGGACCGTACCGCCTTTTGGAATGGCTCTTTAAAATCATAAAGGAAGCAATCCTGTGGTGTTGCTGTTACTTTGAGTTTGATGCACAACGTCGCTCTCTCTAGGATGTTGTGGAATCCCCCAATGTCTTCCGGGGGTGAATCCGCTTGTTCCTGTACAGGGGATGCTGGACCTGGAATCACATACTCATCCCATTCGTCTTGTGTGTCCTGGAGCTCCCCTTCCTCACGTTGTTGCTCCTCTTCTTAGTCTTCCTCATCAGAGGATGGCAGAGGGCGCGAGGGAGCCGGATCTGGTCGAAGGACTAAAGGAGTAGGCCGAGGCCTAGGTGGCAGTGTCACAACTGGCGGTGTCACCACTGGCGGAGCAGTGGACGGGAACCTCTGTTTGTAGTGTGCAATGAGAAACTGCATGTCTGTCACTATAGAAGCTGGGAGACACACCATAGGCTGTTGAGGAGGCGGTGGAGGTTGGAATTGCTCCTGGCACTCCAAATCATCCTGTCCTTGTTCCTCATAATCTGAGCTTTCGTGAAGTTTTACACGTAGTTCAGATTGGCTTGTCGCTTATTGGAACATAGTGCCCTCATCCGAGTCCTCATTATCCAGAAGATGAGCAGGGGGGAATGGTTGGACCCTGCTCGGCGAGGTCAACTCCGGCGTAAGAGTACGCGTACTCATCCTGAAGTGTGTATAGGTACACTTCAATGGAGGTGAGCCTGCCGTCGACAGACCCGTCGACGGGGGAACGTTGACAGTCAACTCAGACTCCGTCGTAGACTGTCTTCTTAGATGACGACGTCGTCGACGCTGGTGTCGTCGTCGACGGCTTCGTCGACGCTGGTGTCGTCGTCGACGGCTTTGTCGACACTGGAGTCGGGTCTCGTCGATGCTGGTGTCGACGGCGATGACTTCATCGATGATGAACTTGTCGTCGACGATGGGGCCTTCAACGCCGATGACGATTTCGTCGGCGATGAGGCTTTCGACGACGTCGATTTTGCCGCCGACGGTTTAGACTTAGTTGACGATGAGGCACTCTTCGACAGAGGCGCAGTCGACGACTTTTTAATAACAATCAGATGGAACAGACCTTCCAGTCGACGAGAATGTAGTAGTCGTCGACGATGGTAAAGATGACGCTACCGACGTGGAGATAGTGGCTGTCGACATTGTCACAGGCAGAGCTGAAAATGTCACCAAAGGTTTCTTGAAGGCAGGATCTTGTGGAGAAACCTTCACAGCAATAGCCTTAGAACGAACCTCTGAAGACTTGGGCGCCTTCTTTTGAGGTGGCTGCAAAGATGGTCCTGGGGATGATGTTCTAGGCCTTTTGGGAGAAGAGTGTATACTCCTAATTGAACACTCACTCTCACCTGAAGAGACTGGTTGATCCTTGTCCTTGAGTCTCTGAAGCCATGTCAGCAGTCGGTCCTCTCTATCCTTGAGAGTTTCGGCTGAAAAAGTACGGCAGACTTTACAATCCTTTGCTGAATGGTCAGGGTATAGACAGTAAAGGCAGTCCTCATGCCTGTCATCCACATGAAGCATCTTTTTGGCACAAGGTCTGAAAAGTCCCTTTTTTGGAGCATCAGCCATGGCTAGACGGAAGATTCCTCACAGAATGATAATTCTTATACAAATATGTGGAAATAAATCCAGAAATACAAAAACTGAGCAGAGCTCAGAGGAGACTCCCTTAGCACGACGTGCGTTAGAAAATCTGAGGGACTAGGGCTCCTTCCAGGAAGGTTCTAGAGGGTGGCGATATCTGATTGGCTCTTGGCCAAAGTGTGGTCCTTTTTACAAAAGGACATGGATATGTTACTAATGAGAGGCCTCTGGCCTATTGCTATGTATATGTCTTTATGACGTTACTCTTTTTATATACAGGGGACTCCCACCCCGACGACGGGGAATGATTCAGGCATGTGAATCTATGAAAAGATACCCATAATACTGGATAAACCACCCTAATCACAGCCACCGCCGACACCAGGACTCTCCTAGAACTGGGATGACACAATGATCCCCCACCTCTAGGCGGCCTTCGACACTGCGTCCCACTACACACACTTAAAAATTCCTCACCGAAAGAACCCAGAGCATCTGACTTCCACCCTACACCTCAGACCCCAAGAACATCTGCAGCATCCCCCAAGGGTCCTCTCTCAGACCTACCATGTTCAACACTTACATGACCCCAATAGCCAGGATTGTCAAGACATATGGACTGATCATATCACCATATATATGCAGTTACCAGGTTATCCTCTATACACAGACCCCTCCACCACCAAGGCCAACTGCCACCTGTGCATGAGCAGCGTCAGCCACTGGATGCAAAAGAAACGCCTCAAACTCAAAGACAAAATAGAGGTACTCCTCTTTGGGAGACACTCATCCCCATTGAACTACTCCTGGTGGCCTGTAGAGCTGGGACTCTCACCCACAGAACACGCCAGAAACTTTGGCATCATTGTGGACACCAAACTCACCATGAAAATCAAGATCAAAGCAGTATCCTCAGCCTGCTTCCTCTCTCTCCACAAGCTCCGGAAAGTCTTCAAGTGGCTCCCAGTCAGCACCAGACGCACTGTTACTGATGCCCTTGTTACCAGCTGCCTAGACTACGCCAACACATTTCATAGGAATCACCTCACTCCTACTAAAGAGACTACAGACCATACAGACCATACAGAACTGAGCGGCCAGGCTCGCCCTACATCTCCCCAGGCGGGACCACATCACTCCACAACATAGGAAACTCCACCTGCTTCCCGTCCACAATAGGTGGAAATTCAAGATGCTCACCCACACCTACGAAGCCCTGCATAACGAGGGACCGGCCTACATCAATCACCATTTGAACTTCCACCAGCCCTTCAGACATCTGTGCTCCGCCTTTCTCTCCCTCACCCAGACCCCCCCACATCTGCCAAAACATGAGCAGGACGCTCTTTCTACTACCTGGCAGCCAACACCTGGAACAGAGTCCTCCTCTGGACCTCCCTCTCCCTGCAGGAATTCAGGAAGGATCTGAATGGCTGGCTGTTCGACTGATTCCACTGAGCAGCAGAATCCCCCAGCGCCTGAGACCCTCACGGGTGAAGAGCAGCACTCTACAAATCCGATTTGATTAACCAATGACACAGTGTTACTCTACCGGTCATACATTTAGTGATTTAAAGTCACTCATTAGCACACTGAATTCATGGAAATGTCACACATAAGCAATCTGAAGACGTGGCAGCTACAAACAGAGCAGATGTTGGGGAGGAATAATAAAGCTGGGAGATGCAGAACTGAGTAGGTTGTGTGGCAGGGTGAGGACCCTAGATGACTGTGTGACTATAGGACTGCCCCGTTAAATCTGCACTCATGTGGCGCATTTGGTCCACCAAATGTGGTTTGGACGGATCTGAGAACATAGACGCCATAATAAGGATGAGTGTATCCAGAGGGCGCTTTTGTTTGATAAAACATTTTTAATTTAAACGTGTGAATTTTGTTATAACTCCAGGGAGGGATCTATTACTATACTTTGCCCTGAAGAAAGCCGTGGACCCATAGGGCCGGTCACAGGTTGAAACATGTTGGCATATTTCTAGTGTCATACGACCATTATCCTTGGATCACCAAACTCCTACTTATTTTTAATACCCAACATATCTCCATATTAAAGGGATACCTGGAGTGTATGGTGGTTTTTTAATCTTTAACACCCCTGGCCTTTTCTACTAAGAGCTCCCGGAAACACGACCGAGCCCACCCTGGCCTTTAGAAGCTAGGGTGAACCCGGTGATGAAGTATGACACTACTAGAGTGTGTGAAGGTTACTAAACAAAGAGGTATTGCTCCCAAATAGTGGTAGAAGCATACCATTACTCCTTGGACAGGATACTTTTTGTTGGCAGAGGAACAATAAAGCCATTGAACTCTAAACTAGGAATCAGACTTCGAGTGCAGCTCCAAGGATTCAAGAAGCAGCTCGTGTTCAGGGACACGTTTGCTAAAGTCATCTTTTAAAATGCAGCACGCCTGCATCAAATAAATGAAATGAAAAAAGCTAACCAGCAATGTGAACTTGTGTGAACTTAGAATAAAGTACCCCCAGCAGTAAAATGCAATACAGCATGTCACCCGGAGTTCCAGAGCTATGTAGAGGCATTCAGCCAGTGATCTCATGTCTCGAAGTCTTGAACTTACACGTAACTCTAACTACCCTTAGTACTTTCGAGTTCTGAGGAATACAATTATGTGCATGATTTTAATTCTCTTCCCACCCATGCCAGAGGCTCTATCCGGCCCTGGGTGTGGGGTGCTCCTATGTCATAGCAACAGGAGTTAATTACCTGTTTAATTAAGTTGGTTCAGAAAGAAGGTGTGCACACTGCCTCTAACATTCATTCACCTTTAGAAAAGCACTAGGTCTACGACCCAGAGTCCCCGTCCTGTGAATGCCTAACTACTGGAATAGATCAGGTCGACAATCTGAAAAAGTGATTGAACACCTTACTTGATTTTAATCTAATGACAGTGAGTTTTAATACAATGTTTTTAAGCCTACTACTATACAATTTTAGATTTTTTTGGGATATATATATATATATATATATTTAAAAATACAACCATTTAAAACATAAAATAAATAAAAGGATGTCAAGACCTCAAACCTCAGAGCCTGAAAAGGGCATGCCTTGGACTTGCGTTCAAGAGGAGGTGCAAACCTATGATGAAGCAGATCACCTCGGGAGAGTGAGTTTGAGCCCTTTATAATCTACACATTAAACGGTTAGTTGGTGTTTTAGCATCCCTTTTGGACACAGTTATACAGCCTGGGGATAATAACCAAATATACCCACTAAATACGATGGGTATATACCAGCACTGCCGCGGCTGAAAGGTAACGTCTTGTTTTCCCATTTACTTTTCTCCTGCTTTCTCTGTATAGCGTTAGGTTTTGATGTACCTTGCGAGAGCATTGTACACGCTTAAAGCTCGTGGAAGTGACTGCATGCTTCAGTGAGAATCTTTACTACATGCCGGGTTTCAGGAGTATGCTTGTCAAGCGTGGTTTCCGTACAGTGGGTCACAAATGATTCAACCTGTTTCATGCCTGCTCCTTATTTCAAAGGGCTGTAAGGCATTTATTTATAACCTAGAAATATCATGGCCACATCCTTTGTTTGAGACACTTGCGGGTTACAACTTATGTTCTGACTATAGGTTTCCTCTTTTTTTTGTTTGCACTCTTATTGTGTTGGGTTGGTTCCGCTACAAATGTTTAGGATGTTTACTTGTTCAGTGACTAACCATACCCTCTCTGTTCTGGTGTACAGCGCTCCGATAACCGTTTCGGGTCTTGTTCGCGCTTTATAAAACTTTTCAAATAAATAAATTAAATATATACTCACCCACTGTCTGAATCTGCTCCTCCACCGCTCTCTTTGTACGCCTTCATGGCTTTCTCGTAGTCTTTCTTTGCTGCTTCCGCCTTGCGGTCCCACTCCTACGAGACAGAGAAACACAGAACACAGCAGTCAATAAGTGACTTATGGAAGAGACAACAACTGGGAGGAGAGGGGGCTGTGGTCAGACTGTACCTCCAGCAATCATCACCCGGCTCCATTAAGATCATAATGCAAATGCTACTTACCAGTATGCATCTGTTCTTGGCATGTAGGGCTGCTGACATTCATATCTGTGCATAGTCCGCCACCTAGTGTTGGGTCCGGATGATTGCACATTGTTGTCCTGGAAGAGTCTTCGAAGTATCACGAGATAGGTGGCTCCTCCCCTGGACTACAGTGCGCATGGGCATCGCCTCCATCCCCAGATTGTTTTTAGCCATTGGCAGAGATGGAGTGAAGAAAGTGAGTGATGACCATGCTATGAGCATATGTGTATATGAATAAATACTGCAGCTGCTACAGGCGCCGGGGAGGAGGGTGGGCGATATGAATGTCAGCAGCCCTACATGCCAAGAACAGATGCATACTGGTAAGTAGCATTTGCAGTTCGAGGCATGTGGGCTGCTGAATTCATATCTGTGCATAGAATACATAGCAGTCCCTCCATTAACGGCGGCCGCCCGTGCCAGCTGCAGCAGTTTGAAAAAGCGTTTTTAGAACAGCCTGACCAACAGCTGCCTGCTGTCTGGAATGCACGTCTACACAGTAGTGCTTAGTGAAGGTATGTGTGGTAGACCATGTGGCTGCTCTACAGATGTCTTCTAAGGGAATGTTACCTAGGAAGGCCATAGAGGCCCCCAACTTCCTAGTGGAGTGGGCCCTTGGTGGGATAGTGAGAGTGCGCTTAGCTTTAGCATAACAGATCTGAATGCACTTTACTATCCATCTAGCAATCCCCGCTTTGGAGATTGCATTTCCCTTGTGTTGTGTGGCAAAAGCAACAAAGAGTTGTTTGGTTTTGCGGAAATCTTTTGTCCTGTCCACATAGTACATCAAGGCCCTTTTCACATCAAGAGTGTGGAGCATACGCTCCGCCAGCGTCTCTGGGTTTTGGAAAAACACCGGCAATTCAATTGTTTGGTTCATGTGGAACTGTGAGACTACTTTGGGTAAGAATTTTGGGTTAGTGCGGAGCACCACCCTGTTAGCATGTATTTGGAAGAAAGGTTCTTGGATGGTGAGCGCCTGCAGCTCGCTCACCCTCCGCAGCGATGTAATTGCTACTAAGAACGCAACCTTCCAAGTCAAAAACTGAAGCTCACAAGAGTGCAGTGGCTCAAAGGGAGGACCCATCAGCCTTGTAAGAACCACATTGAGGTTCCATTCTGGAGCTGGTGGGGTCCTTGGTGGAATGACCCTTTTGAGTCCTTCCAGAAAGGCCTTGATAGCAGGGACCTTAAAGAGTGACAGGTGCTGCCTATTCTGGAGGTATGCTGCCATGGCAGACAGGTGAATGCGGATGGAAGAGTACGCTAGATTACATCGATACAGGTGAAAGAGGTAACATATGATGTTCTGAATGGAAGCATCTAGCGGGTCAATGCTGTGGTTCACACAGTAGATGATAAACCTCTTCCACTTAGCTGCATAACAAGCTCTAGTAGTGGGCTTTCTTGCCTCCCGAATGATGTCCATGCAATCGGGAGGAAGATTGAGGTAGCCAAACTCTAAGACTTCAGGAGCCAGATCGCCAGGTTGAGCTGTTGCGGATCTGGGTGCTGAATGTCGCCATGGCTCTGCGTCAGAAGGCTGGGAGTGAGATGAAGCCTCTGATGCGGTACCACGGAGAGTTCCAGAAACGTGGTGTACCATGGTTGGCGAGCCCACGTTGGAGCAACCAGGATGAGCGTCATCGAGTGTTGCCTGAGCTTGCGTGCCACCAGCGGTATCAGAGGTGCTGGGGGAAAAGCGTACGCAAATCTGCCTGACCAGTTCATCCACATCGCATTGCCCTGTGATTGGGGGTGTGGGAATCTGGCGGCGAAGCTTTGGCATTTTGCGTTCTCCTTTGTGGCGAACAGGTCTATCTCTGGATGACCCCACCTTTGGAAGTACGGTTGGAGTACTGATGAATGTATCTCCCACTCGTGCATCTGATGGCTGTGCCTGCTGAGCAGATCTGCCATTTGATTGTCCTTGCCCGGGAGATGCTCTGCCATGAGGAAGATGTTCCTCTGAATGGCCCACTTCCACATGCTCTGAGCCAGATGAGACAGCTGTGGAGAGTGTGTACCTCCCTGCTTCTGGATGTAGTACATGGCCGTCATGTTGTCCGTCCGGATCAACACGACCTTGTTGCACAGATGTACTTTGAACGCCTTTAAGGCCATGAAGATTGCCATCAGTTCCAACACATTGATGTGCATCTTCCTTTGCTGAAGTGTCCATAGTCCCTGCACAGTGTAGTGGAGTACATGCGCTCCCCATCCCTGGAGAGAGGCGTCCGTCGTCAGGATGATCTGTGGGACAGGCTCTTGGAATGGTCGGCCCTTGCAAAGGTTTTGTGGATTCCACCAATGCAGAGAGTTGTACGCCCGACCGCTCACCAACACTAGGTCTGTCAGTTGCCCATGAGCCTGAGTCCACTGACGTGCAAGGCACTCCTGAAGCGGACGCATATGTAGTCTCGCGTGCGGGACAATGGAGATGCAGGAGGCCATCATGCCTATCAACTGCATGAACACCCTCGCTGGAAGCGAGTGTTGGGGTCTGAATCGTTGGATCAGCGCCTGGATACTGGCGATTCTCACTGAATTTGGCTGCGCAGTGGCTGCCAGAGTGTTGATTGTCGCGCCCAGATACTGTCGCACGTGGGCGGGCTGGAGATGGGACTTTGGGTAGTTCAGAGAGAATCCCAGATCGTGCAGGAGGTGAATGGTGCGTGACACGTGGTCTACGCACTGCTGTTCCGTCTTTGCCTGAATAAGCCAATCGTCTAGGTATGGAAAGACATGGACGTGCTGGCGACGGAGATGCGCCGCCACAGTCGCAAGGCATTTTGTAAACACTCTCGGTGCCGTGGTGACCCCGAACGGCAGGACTCTGAACTGGTAATGCTGGTCTAAAATCTTGAATCTGAGATACCTTCTGTGGGAAGGATGCAGGGGAATATGAAAATAGGCATCCTTCAGATCCAGCGTTGCTAGGAAGTCCCCCTGTTGAAGCAGGGGAAGCACCTGCTGCAATGTGAGCATATGGAAGTGCTCCGAGTTGATGTACCAGTTCAGGGGCCTGAGGTCCAGGATCGGCCTTAGTGATCCGTCCTTTTTGGGGATCAGAAAATACAGGGAGTAAACCCCCGTTCCCCGTTCTTGCAATGGAACGAGCTCTATTGCCCCTTTTTGCAGCATGACCAGAACTTCTTGCTGCAACAAGGTCAAGTGCTCGTCGGACATAGCACGGCTTCTTGGCGGTATGTCCGGTGGAATGGACGTAAGTTCTAGACAGTACCCGTACTGGATAAGAGACCTCACCCACCTGTCCGTGGTGATTGATCTCCACGCCGGCAGGAACTGCTGGAGTCTCCCCCCGACAGGTGTCGTGTGATCGGGGGGAAGTGACAAGACGTCACTGCTTGTTGGTGGTGGTGGACCTGGATGCATTGTTTCCACGTCCCCTGCCTTTGATATTGTTGCCTCTGTAGCCACCCCTGCCCTTGTTGTTGTTATACGAGGACTGGGAGTTACCCTTGTAGTATTGTGTGGATTGGGATGCCTGTCCCCTTGAGGCGCCTCTTGAATTGGAGCGGCGAAAAGAACCACCCCGAAACTGCTGGCTTTGTAAAGCTCCCATAGATTTGGCAGTTTCAGTATCCTTTTTCATTTTTTCTAGGGAGGCATCCACCTCTGGGCCGAACAGATGGTCAGGATTCACTGTTTGCCCCAATATTGTGGTCTGTATGTCGGGTTTGAACCCTGAAATTCGAAGCCAGGCATGACGTCTAAGTAAAACACTTGTATTGATAGCCCTGGAGGCAGTGTCTGCCACATCTAGGGCACATTTGATGGACGCATTCGTAATGAGTTTACCCTCCTGAATGAGCATCTCCCCCGCCTCTTTATATTGGTCAGGCAAGTGTTGAAGGATGGCCTCTAATGTGTCATAATGGGCCCTATCATAACGTGCGAGCAGGGCTTGAGTGTTAGAGATCCTCCAGATGTTTGCTGCCTGTGCAGCAATGCGTTTGCCTGATGCCTCAAAGATTTTGGATTCTTTGTCAGGGGGAGGAGTGTCACCAGTTGTTTGCGAATTTGCCCTTTTTCGAGCGTTGGAAACCACCAGGGAGTCCAATGGCAAGTGTCCCTTAATATAAGTGGGATCCGTGGGCGCCGCTTTATACTTCCTGTCGATGCGAGGATTGACCACCCGCGCCCGGGTGGGCTCCTTGAACACCTCCTGTGCATGCTTCAGCACCCCTTTAAGCATTGGTAGTGTCTTGACTTGCTTTTCGGCTACCGAGAAGGTGTCGACCAAAAAGTCTGCATCCACTGGGTCTGAGTGCAGCTCGACGTCATGGTTCGCCGCAGCTCTCTCTATTAATGCATTGAATGCCGCCGAGTCCTCTGTCGGGGACGTCTTTGCGGCGAAAAGTTGAGTGTCCTGCCCCGACTGCGGGTCGTTTGTGTCGTCTCCTGCTGTCCAGGGCACCTGCTCCTCGTCCGGATCCGAGTACGCAGGATAGGTGTACTCGGCCTCTTCCTCGTCGACATCAGGCACGGGGGAATGGGCCGGCGAGTGTTCCAGGGCTTGTGGAGACAGTGGTTCCATCAGAGCCGAAGAGTCCGCAGAGTACTTTTTGCTCTTGAGTGGAATCTTAAAAGGTTCCAAGGCCGGCTCCGATGTAATCTTCCGTTTGAGGAGCGACAATTTTCCGGTGTTGGCGTCGATGTGCACCTCACGACGCTCCTCCACCGCGAGCGGCTGGAGCCGAAGCTTTGACACCACCAAGGCAGCCTTCGGCGTCAATATTTCCCGAGAGTGTCCGCTCTGCTTAGGCGCGAAGGCCTTCGGCGCCGACTTGGGAGGAAGGGTAAAACGAATGGGCGTTTGTTCCTTGGCAGGCTTCGTCGTGGGCCTAGGCACTACAGGGTCCTGGCTGGGAACCACAGACTGCTGAATCCGCCGTAAGGATTCTCCCACCTTTTTTGTAAGGGACGCCGAGGGCTGAAACGACTCGAGCGACTCTTCGTCTTCGAGAGCTTGTTCGACGGTAAGCCTCTTCTTCGGCGCCGACGCCCCATGGCCTGGCGCACTGTCGGCGTGACGCTTTTTAGAAGCCGTCTTCGGGTCCGCGACCCCTTTCGGTGCCGACGCCGCCGCGTCGGATGCCTTCACCTTCGGCGCCGACCCAGATGGCTTCGGGTCGGCCATTTTGGCGCGGCTCTTCTGGTCAGCCATTTTGGCGTGGCTCTTCAAGTCGGCCATTTTGGGTTTCGTGGAAGTTGACGCCTCCAGAACCTTTTTCACCAGCGCCACTTTTGGTTTCGGTTTCGCATCCGAGGGTGCGAGACCAGTTGGCTTCACTTTCGGTTTCTTGTTAGAAATGTCCGTGACCGGGCCCGGAGGCGGGGACGTAGGACTGGTTGTTAGATCTTGGGTAAGGCCCGAAGGCGATCCCTCGACCTGGGCCGTATAACGGGGAGTAACCCCGGAGTCTTGTTGGGGATGCTCTTCGTCCGAGCTATCACCCATTGCGGGACAAGCCCGGTCGTCGTCCCCTACCTCGTCGGAGACTTCGTCATAGGCCTCATCACCCGCGTCGCCGGTCTCTTCTTCGGACGCGGGGCCAGAGTCCGATTCTTGTACGTCGTCTTCTCCCTCAACCGATTCCTGGAAGATGTCATCAGGTGGGGGTGCCGAAGCCGACAATTGAGCCTGGAGCCGATTAGCCCGGCGAATCTTTAAAGTTTTCTTACTCCTAAATTTCGAACACGCCATGCAAGTGTCCTCACGGTGATCCGGTGACAAGCATGTATTGCACACGGGGTGCACGTCAAGGTGCGAATATTTTGAGTGACACAGCGGACACTTCTTGAATGGCGTCCGCTCCATAGCAAGTGTGTAGTGTAGGCCCGTCCGCGTCGAAAGCACGTGGAGGGGCAGTAGGAGATCGGAGCTGAGAGTCAGTAAGAAACCCGAACGCAACTATACCGACGCCCAGCCTAAAGACCTTTTGGCCTCGAGTGAAAGTAGAACAAACTATCGGTCCCGATAGAGGGAACCGAAAACACATCCGAACCCGATGGCGGAAAAAAACAATCTGGGGATGGAGGCGATGCCCATGCGCACTGTAGTCCAGGGGAGGAGCCACCTATCTCGTGATACTTCGAAGACTCTTCCAGGACAACAATGTGCAATCACCCGGACCCAACACTAGGTGGCGGACTATGCACAGATATGAATTCAGCAGCCCACATGCCTCGAACCAGAAATAACTACCTATGAAACCCTCCCCTCGGTGCGACTTGCTCACTGAAGTACCAAATCGGACAGACAACTATTCTGATGAGACTGGGACCTTCATAAGAGAAAAAGGCAGCATCATGTACTGAAACTGCGGACTCGGACACCAACATACATTTTAAGAGCGAAAGCTTCTCCCTAATCAGAGAAGTGTTTTGAGGTTCCTTCAGCCTGTTCCAGAGGAAGGGGATGATGTGAACTTAAGTACGTGTGGCCTCATCTGGCCTCATCTGGAAGATCCACAACGGAGGATGAATGGCGGAATCTGTGTGGCACATTCTGCTAGACACATCTAACCCACAGGATGCTGGGTTTGAAAGTCTTTGACCCCTCCCTCCTCAGAAGAGGCTGCACACGAGTCAAGCAAGCCAAAAAAAATGTGAATACAAAAAGAAGGCTTCACCGTTAATGAGGCTGTTTTTTCAATAATCTGAGAAATGCAGATACCGAAACATCAACCAGATATGACAAGTACAGCTCAGGAAAACAACGGCAACAAATCCAAACAAGATCAGAGGGAAAGAAGCTGAGAGAAACAGAGATGGAAAGAGTCCTTTCAAAAAGAACAAAGGGGAAAGGGATAGCTGGAGCTCAATTATTGGGGCTTAACTATGAAACAAACGAATAGGTGCCTAGAAGCTAAACTACTAACAAAGACCTATGTGTGGGAGTAATGAGGCAGGCTACAACAAAAAATTGTGCGGAAATATTCTGGCAACTAGAGTCTTCTCCTTGCACTCACCCATGGTCTTTCCTTCTAGATCTCATGCTGGCAAATTAGGGTCTTCTCCCGGCACGATCACCCCTAGTTTTCCGTTCTAGATCTCATGCTGGCAAACTAGTGTCTTTTCTTTTTGGTCTCATGCTGGAAAACGAGGGTCTTTTCTTCTTTATCTCAAGCCGAAAAACTAGGGTCTTTTCAACTACACACTCACCCCAAGGGTCTTCCCTTCTAGATCTCACGCTGTTAAACTAGGGTCTCCTCGCGGCACGCTCACCCCTGGTCTTGCCCTTCGAGAACTCACGCTGGCTACTCTTGGACTTCCGGACCTCCTTCAGTCTTTGGCCATTCTTACACTGCACCCGCCATTACAAACTTTTTAAAGTCTGTGCTGTGCCAAATCATCGTTCTCTGGAACCCCTACCCCCACCATCTCTTATTGAAGTCATGGTCTTTTTTTTGGTGATTAATGCTTTAAACCCTTAGCTGCATGCAGGTTCCCAGGCCCTTAGAACCCTCAGCTTGTCGCAGACTGTACAGCCCTGTCATTCATCCTTTCATGGTTTCCCTTGGCTGTGCCCATCACCCACACACCTCTCCCTCAGAGATGTTCATCTTACCTCCTTGTCATCCTTGGTCATGCCCTTCCACAGCTCCCCGGCTTTCTTAGACAGGTCGATGATGCTGATTCCAGGATTCTCAGACTTTATCTTCTCTCGGCTGGCATTCAGCCAGATCATGTACGCAGACATGGGTCGCTTGGGGGCATTGGGGTCCTTGGTCTTCTTACCCTGGATGAGGATGAAAGGAGAACAGTCAACAGCATGTTAAGAATAAAGCACATGCATTCTTCGTAAGATCATTTATGAGCAAAAGAAATCAAAGTGGAGCACTAAACCGAATGTTACCAGCTCTTCATTTCACCTCAAAATTTATTTTTAACCCACCTACTGAACGAAACGTGGAGGTCCAGGGGAGCACAACATAAGTGGGTCAGCATGCGTGGGCATCTATCAAGGTTAAGAAAGCAAATTTGCTTTAATAAATCCAAGCCAACATGTCGCCAGTGTTCTCTGGTCAGAGGAACCACCAGAGGTATTTATCATTTGACACCGTGCAAGTCAGAAGTGGAAGTTATAACCCAAGAACTTAAAAAACAAATTAAAAAAAAAAGTTTTTTTAATTAAAGTTTAAACATAAGATGCTGCAAGACTACATTGCAGTCAAAACGAGAAAAGTGCTCCAGAATCATTGTTAATGTACACTGGATTCATTCCCCCACAATTCCACCCCACCTCATAGGTCACCACAATTTAGCATCTAAGCATCACTTCGTCCATCCTTTCCATCAAAGAACTTCACCACCGCCTCCATCTACGCAGGCCTACTGCAGTCTGAATGCCCCAAGATTGGCAGGTAGAGTTTTCTACAACTCCTCAAACTCCAAGTGCTTTCCACTCATATTACTAACAAACATTTCAGTTCAACTGAAATGCCGTCCAACCTGCATAAGCGCAACCAGGCGCATGCCAGAAGGTTACAACAAATGCTTTCTACAGGTGAATGTCGGATAAACCCATGTAGTTCTATGATCTCACCTCTGATGCTTTCTTCCGTGGCTTCCTTTCCTTCACCACCTTTGGCTTCTTGGGAGGTTTTGGCTTCGACTCTCCAGCACTGTTCTCGCCCTCGCTAGAGGAACTTGCAGAGACGTTGCTGTCAAACCTAGACAAAGTGAGAGTAATTTCACATTACTTCCAATATATAAATTGAAGGGCACCTGCTGAGGGTACAGAAACATGATAATATTTTAATTATAGTCTGCCTGTGGCAGTAGAATGGGTCAAGGAAATGGGTCATCACTGGCAATTTACAAAAGGAGACCAATACAGGAACAGTTCTGAGATGAGGTGCGGAGTGTGAAGAAACTGATGAATATGGACCTAAGCCCTTAAGCCACAGAGGGCAATCAGGATAGAGCAAGCGAAGAATGCACAGTGTGAAATAAGACAAAGGACCCAAGCACATGGATAATCAAGTACTCGTAACAAACCTTTAAAAAAGCATATTCATTCAAATTGCAGTCAAATATCAACACATTCCCATTTAGTGGAGCTCTGGAACTACCGAGCTCAACTGAAATAGGAATCTAGATAAAACTGCTGTGGATCCAGAAAACACTTACTCTTCAGCCACCTCCTCCTCCTCTTCTCCGGGGTTGAAAGATTCATCTGAAAGCAAAACAGAAGGGTTGGTACAAATTAAATTTGAAGCAGGAATGGCGCTGGTTAACTATCATAGCTCCATCGGGGCAGCGGCTACTTTTACCGGTTTGGAAATTAAACCAAATCTCCTGGATCACTTGAAGTTTGTATCTGCCCTTTGTATTTAGCGTCAGTGCAATACAAGACATTTCTTAAAACATGCAAAAAAATGACCACAGGGATGCAATGCCCCGAATCTCTTAATTTTAAAAAGGCTGCAATCATCAATTCTAATGTTTACCCTCACATTGTGGTGGGGAAGCCCAGATACAGTCTTCCCACAAGCAGTGACAGTAGGAGATTCCCGGAGTGTCATGTCCCAACGATGCAGCAACACTGTAAGGCTTATAAAGTAAATTTACAGGAATTTATATAGCGCAAATCACCGAGCGGTTTCTAAGCGCTTGCTTAGGGAACCCGTCCTGGTATTCCCCTGTGAGATAACCCCGGCATGGTATCCGCAAGGTGAAAGCCAGGCATCCCGCCGCGAGGGGCCGTTGTGGAGATTAAGCAAGCTATTGCCCAGAGTCTGAGTGTGAACCCGTGAATCGAGTACGCACCGGAGCGAGAATTGTCGAGTCCATGGACATTTTAGGACTCAAGACCCCGCTGAGCCGGGAATTGAACCCTGGTCCCGGGCTGACCTCTGCTTCCTGGTCTGCCTCCTCTAACCAGTGAGCCACACTTCTCCACTCCTCTAACCAGTGAGCCACACTTCTCCACATAAAGGACTTGGTTTACTCGGCAGCTGAGCATTACTAACTAGCTCAGTAGTAAGAGCATCATAGCTGGTGGAGAGGCATGCTCAAGTATGTGTTGGCATCAGATGTTTAAATGAGAAATACAGCAGTGTGTGGGGGGATGTTCTATGTGGCAAGTCAAACATCAAGGGGTCCTTCTCTGCATTCTGGAGAGCACCAACCTTGAGGTGCTCTCTCGTTACTGAGGTATGTCCTCACCAGGAGGGTGAGCAGGCTGTGGGGAGGGTGCTCTCCCCACGAGGGAAGGCTGACACTACCTCAGGGTGGTGGCTGAGAGGTTGAGAGAGGTTATCACCATGTTAGAGAGGAGACCCTGGAAATGCTGTTAACTGCCTGGAGGAGGCAACATTTGGGAAAGCGCAATTGGAGGATGGTAGGCACAGATAGTAGTGGGTGCTGCAGAGGGAACAGAACAGCACCTTACCAGTCTCATCACCAGAGTCCTCGCTGCTGCCATGCTCCTCCCGGATCTTGCCTTCCGCCTTCATGCGCTCCAGGTAGGCGTCGTGCTGATCTTCATCTGAACCCGCATATTCATCATAGCCTTGCTTCATGCCCTGCAACAGGGAGACTGGTCAGAGAACTAGCAACAAATCACCACCCACCAGGCACAAGCAGCTGACACATCCACTGCCCCAGGTGATAAACGCAGGCATTTCGCAGGCAAACGCCTATACCACAGGCAACACATGTGAGCACAGGAGATATCATGGCTTTCAAACCAACCACCTGGTGAGAGCATGCAGAGGGTCATTCCTACAATATCAGGACATTTAAGGAATACAGTAAATTGCTTGCGCATTCGTTTGAGACTCTGTTTGGGGGACATCCTACAACACCTTTTTAACAGGAATGCATGTGTTTTATCTATCCAAGAGAGATACTGTATGATACTGGATGTCTGTCTCCAAGGCAAACCGGTTCACCTTCGGCAGCCCCAGCAGGTTCCTAGTCCTGCTACTTTTACACTGTGGAGGTAGGGGGACTGAGTTTTCCATGGCGAGTTCTGCAATCCTAAAGATACCTTTTACCAAGACAAAGAATCGTTTGTGCTTGAATCTGCATGCAATGGACTTGTAGACTATGTAAAATAAATGAAGAGAATTGTGGCAAGCATCTAAGCCTCAGTCTTTCCCCAGGGATCAAGAAGCCCATAAACCATCAGCAGTACAGTCCTGTGATTAAGAGTCGCATCCAGCACATTTCAGTCACATTTGAGCTTGTGTGTTGCAGGAACGAGTACCAATCAGGAGTAAGCAAGTTTTGAGTAAGGGACTGATTCCAGAGACTTCTTTGGTCATTATTCACAAGGGGTCCAGTGGCCGGCCCTTTTGGGAGTCTGACTTCTCCATAGCAATGGCTACAGCCTCCACAGAGAAATCGACATGAGGCAGGCCCAGATTGGAGCCAGACGAACCACTGACTTGCTGCTGAAAGTGTCTGGTCCACACTTAATTCCTTAGTTACCAAGAGTCTTTAGACAACGAGGGTAGGGTTGAGTAGAAGTCGATTTCTGGATCATGCCTGCATGGGCTGAAACTCTTGCCTAATCGCTAACAGGGCTGATCTTATACAGCTAGATGTTCAGCTGTGAACTCTCTCAAAGATTGCCCTCTCGATGCCACCAAGGGCTCTGGTTCAGGACTGCCCGGCTAGCGTATGCCACAACAAATCAAGCTCCTCAATGTAAGCCAGTGACTGCACAATAGTCGTTTTCTTCACTGAGGTGCTGGCAGCAGGGTATGAAACCAATTTGCTGTAGACACAGCAATGACAGCTGAGGGAACACACTGCACTGCAACAACCAAGCGAAGCAACTCACTCAGAGCAGTTGCGTATACTATATATGTCAAGCGGAAGAAACACGGCGGCCTTGGATTCTCTTTTCTGGCACCCAAAACTTGGAATTCTCTCCCCTACGAACTCCGGTCAACCTCCTGCTACATGTCCTTCAGGAAACTACTAAAAACCCACCTGTTCCGACAAGCATATGATGACTGAACACCGGCTCCCTGTCCCCTCCTGAGTTTATCTGCCCCATAGCGCCATGAAACCAGTGGTGTCCTAAATAAAGGGGTTTCTTTGCTTCAGACGTGGCTGAAGAGCACCATGTAAAACAGTTTAGTTTAGTCACAGTGTTTCCACTCGATGAAATCCTATCCTGAAACCTCCGAAGAAGACAACAGCGAAAAAATACAAGAGGCATATCGTGCACCTGTGGCCCAATTAAACTCGGTCCAGAGGAACCGCCTGCAGTCGTGGCTTCTGGTGTCTGGTTTTGACAGTTATGGACACCCCAGTCTTTCTTTAGAGTTTCTTCAGAACAGGTCAGCTGTTTACGGGAGGTCTTGAGTCTTTTCCGAAGGCAGACAGTCCTCCCAAGTTTCTGGAGTCATAGCTCCAGCACGAGTCAACGTTGGCGCGGTTTTTGACGAGGGATGCAGAGGCTGGAAGGGTTGGTACTAGGTTAGCGGCTTCTGGTCTATTTTTGCAGCTCTTCGGGGTTCTCTTCTTAGGTAGTCCAGGTCTGCTTCTCCGGTACCTGGGGCTCACCTAAATGACAATTTATGGGACGTTATGGATTGTAGGGTAGTAGCCAATGGGCAATTGACCTTTGGGGTCACTACACACCCTATATGACCACTTTCTGTGGGAAGTGGGCATAACCCTGTCCCAGAATTCTTAAGTATGCCATCAGAAAGATGGCTTCTCCTGAAAAATCAAGTCCACCTCACAGTAGCCCACCTTAGGGGTGATTATATATATATATTTTTTTTTTAAACAGTTTTATATAGCGCAAACTTGACCTGAATCCGGTATCAGTGCGCTTTACATAGCACCAGTTGCACTACATGAGGACACATGCATTTTTGTACGGAGGAGATTAAGTGATTTGCCCTGAATCATAGGATGTCCTCAGTCCTAGCAGACTCAAACCCAGTTCCCCAGATTCGAAATCGACCGCCCGAGCAGTTAGACCAACTCTTCTCCCCATTAGCCTGGGGATGGCACGCCTACATGAATAGGTAACTTTCCAGTCTGTCCAGGTGCCCAAGGAGCTCTGGACAGGGGCGGGGGGCTTCTCCTGTGAGGGAAGTCCGATTCGCATTCCAAAGGCGGAAGCTTCTTTGAAGCACGCATGACCAAGGAGGCCAAAGAGCAGGTCATCCTGTGGGAGGGGTGTTACACCATCTTCCCCACCAGGCTGGGTCTCTTGAGAAGCGAGGCTCTCACCCTAGGTGGTAAGAACAGTCTCAGGTGGCAGGCTGGCAAAAACCAGCCAGCAACCACACCAGAGGCTGGTAGGTTTTCAAAAGGTACCTCTAAGGTGCCCTCCGAGTGCATGTATTGGCAAATTTGACAACAGCATCAATGTCGGTTCATCAAAATAGGGATGTTTAATGCAAACATCCCTATTTTTAGTGAAGCCATCATGCAGCCGGGGAACTAGTTTTCACCAGTGTCGAGCACATGTTTCAAATCGGATTCCCTGGTCACTCGTACTGGCAGTAATAAGACTGACCAGTACAAGGTCATATCTGCTCATGCAGGTATGCCCTTACATGTAATATTCGGTACCCTGCCTTAGCGCTGTTAGGCCTGCTGTAGGGTGACTTAAAAATAGATGCAGTGGTAGGGGACATGGCACACACAGTGTGATATGCGTTTCTACTTTGGTCTGCATCAAGACATGCAGTATGCAATGCCAGTCATGCATGTGCTTGGTGAGGGGTCCCTTAGAGCGGCAGAATATTCGTGCTGCAGCTATAGGGGCCCTCTTTAGTACCTCAGGCTATAGGTATCAGTGGTACCATTTACGAATAACTTAGAGGGTGCTCGAGGATTTGCCAATTGGGAGAACAGTTGTACAGTTTTTAGGAAATGAAAACTGGTACTGGGGCCCTGGTTAGCAGGAACCTGGTGCACTTCAATCAAAGTTGCATTAAATACTAGGCAAAAAGTGTGTGTGTGGGGGGGGGGGGGGGGGGTTACTGGAACAAAAACCCAGTTTCCAACACAAACCCCTTAACAAGAACGTAAAAAACATTCCTGCCATGAAGAAGACTTCGGTACAAAAGGGGGTGGTGATGGACGGAGCATCTGAATCAATCAAACACTCACACCCAGTCAAAAGATCTGGGTTTAATCCATCACCGTTCTTTAGCCCACTCTGCCACCCCAGTTCAGACATGGCTATATGCAAATCAGTCTGACCCTGTGCCTCATGGGAACAGTCCAGCCCGAACTGCCAAGCCATGTCTCCGTCCATCACCACCCCCTTTTGTACTGCTTTTGGCCGCCATAAGTGTGGCAGGGTATGCTCAGACGTGAGTCCCTTGCTCACTTTGCCACTGGATTCAAGCAAGCTGGGCTGAAGATGGCTGGAATGCCAGAAACCGGTCCTCGGAAGCTTGTTTCCGGTCCAGGGAAGGCATGGCTTGGCAGTTGGGCTGGACTGCTCCCATGAGGCACAGGGTCAGACTGATTTGCATATAGCCATGTCTGAACTGGGGTGGCAGAGTGGGCTAAAGAACAGTGATGGTTTAAACCCAGATCTTTTGACTGGGTGTGAGTGTTTGATTGGTTCAGATGCTCCCTCCATCACCACCCCCTTTTGTACCCCATGAAGAAGGCTTCAGCAATTTGATCAAGTGTTCACTGGTGCCTAAGGAATATTTCAAGACTGGTTTCACCATTCGCTATTTCGGAAATGTATTCCCCACTTGTGTGTAAGGCAGTCTAGATACAAGATTCAAATATATTAACAATGGTGGACAACACTGGTGCACGAGCCTGTATAACACATGCCCTCTGGTGGCATGGAGGGCAGTCATTCTACTGCTATTACACTCACTCACAAAACTAGCAAGTGGCAGACCCATATGCAGAAGTCTTTAGATTGTACGTTTCATGTATATTGTGATACCAGTCATCCTACTTTATTTCCTCTTCAGACGCAGTAGGCCCTCTATTAAATATTCAGAGATTTGGTATTTCCTTTGGATTGTGATGGTTGAGGAGTTCTTTAGACGTAGAGCAGCCTGTAATCAGGCGAATAGACAACCCCCTCTCCCATCAGCTGACACATAACGTGCATTCTACAGAGATAATCTGGTCACAAACCCATGGCCCCCAAAAAATACCTACTCATATTTTGGTGGTATTTCTGCCCGAAGGTCTCTTTAAAGTCACCACACAAAGGGGCAAGGTGAAGGAATGCCCATGATTCTGCTTGGAGAGAACGCGTCAACATTACTCTTCGAAAAGGTCAGGTGCTTTTTTGTTTATTTCTTTAAGGTTGTGTACAGTATCTTACGAGAACTCCTGAAGCGTAGACAAAACTCCACGTCAATTGTATTGCATGCACAGGGGTGTGGAATTCGTATAGCCCAACACCCACAACATTGTTTGGGGAGGAGAACAAGTTTTTATGTTTATCTTTTCCTTGGATAAGTAATGCCAACCCCCTTTGGTTGCCAGTCTGCAGTACCACTTTACGGATCTGGGAGGGCATTATCTGCGTTAGGGTTATGTGTGTCCAAATGTTAATGCGCTTTTAACTTACAATATAAAAATGTGTACACGTTTGCAAAGTTTAACAATGAGGCTGCGTATGATTTTCCAAAACGCTCTCAGATTCGATGCAAATATTTGCAGAAGCTTGAAAGCAAGATTGATTATTGCTTTCTGAATAAAACGTGAAAAAAAGTGTCACTAGGAAATAAAAACGTTTCCCTAAACTGTTAAAATGTAGGTACCATTTCTTTAAAACATTGCTTATTAAAAGGTTCTTATGCATGTTAGTATTTCCAAAAATACTCATTTTGGAAAATCAGTCTAACCAATTTAAACAAGGTAACAAGCATTGGTAGAGCCAATAGATCTGGCATAGATGGTCAGCCTTGTTGCATCAATGCGGGTCTTGTTTTGGCATGGTTTTTGTAAAACATTGTTGTGGGACCTGCCAGGCTCCCACCTTTATTACAAACATTGGCAAAAAGCAAAAATGTGTTTGGGTTCAAAACACGCATTACCACGGCAGTGCCTGGCACTGAACAAAACTACTTTACATGCAGATATACCCCTTGTGAAAGAGCAGAATGCGGTCACACACAGTGAAGCCAGCCGACAGATAGAAATATTTAAAAGACAAAAAGGTCTTGGTTAATGCCATACCGAATTTGGGGCCAATTCTTAAAGTGTGTCACAAAGACGCACCCATGGTATATGTCCTTGCATTAGTGCACATTTACAGCTTCCATGAATTTTTCATAGGTAGGCCAGGAAATGGTCTTTGAAAATATTTGTGAACTGCATTTTAACATGAGAAAATATGCATGTGTAGATTTGCTCATGCAACAATCTGCTGAGCGTTTACAAGATACATTTTATTCCGATCCATATTTTTCCCCAACCCTGGAAGAAACCTTACTTCTGCCCTTGTCAGAAGTAAATGTGCAACCTCTCTCAGCTGGTTGAAGCCCCTAAAACATGCAAGTTAGTAGGTTTCCAGACTCAAAAGGGCATTGCAAAGCTGGAACTACTGCCGACTTCTACTGCCAGCCACAGGATGTAGATGTTCGGAGAGGGGGAAAAATCAGTAAATTGCTAATATTTGAACCCTCTTACATAGTATGTGCCCTGGCATAAGCAGAGAGGTTATACTCGAGCTCTCATGTAATGAGACTGCCGCAATGTGTTGACGCACGACGTGGCACCAAAGGGACAAGTGGGTTTTTTCACAGGAAAAGTAAATTAACGAAGCAACCTGTCCCTTGGACAAGTAGATATTTTATTAAATTCCACACCCCGGCCTAGGATTCCAGATGCTGAATACTGCTGCCTTAACTTTTTTTATTAGAGTGGCATTTACACCACACAGACGCGCCTGAATACTTAACATGGCCACAAATCAAAGTATTAAAGCAGGTGCCATAACAAGTAAATGTCAAGCTGTAGAAATAGAACGTCTAGAGGGAAGGAAAGGAAAGGTGAGAGCACCTAGGGTCAGGTAGGAGTAGATGCTATACTTAAGCTATGTACAAGACTCAAGGCAATATATCCAGCCTCACAACCGTGCATGATGCATGAATGTAAATAAAAGACCTCTGGTGCACAATTAGTTTGTACACGTGAGCTCAACGTTTCTCAAGCACAAAAAAATGCAGGAAGAGTAAATACACAATCAATATCTTTGTGTCCAGTTTTTCTAAAGCTATATTAGCATTGCAAGCACATACACAATCCAGTACCAACAAGGCCCATGCACTTCCAGAAGTTAGAGAAGGTTATTTAAGCAGCAAACATTTCCATCCACATGCACACAGACCTGCAAGTCAAAGGATTAGAAGGTGAGTTAGCGACTGAAGTGAAGACGCATCTGGAACTGGATATCTGACCAGTCATACTCAAGAGGCACTGTTACTGTAACTAGTGTCCTGCAAATAGCAGGTCCATGGTGGTGCGGCTGTAAACACGTGGTCTGAATGAATAGAGGCTTGGGAGTAGGGCTTGACTATCCTGCTCTTTCTACACATCAGCAAAGAGTTGGTTGCGGGTAGGGTTAAAGGCCCACTGTGTTCAAGCAACTTGAAAAAGGGTCAGGGAAGGCTACAGAAAGTCTATGTCCTCCTATACATCTGTGTTGGAATAGGAAGGGGCAGAGTTTGTATTTCCCAGTCCAGTATTGGCCATAGAATTAAACAGAGCCAAGGGCTTCTGTAAACCACACACCCTGGTCCCGATGGCGGGTTAGGGTTCTACCCATGGATGGAAGGGTCCTAGCGTTCGTCTCAGTGCATGGCTTGGAATACAGGATTACCTACAGATTTATCCAGTGCTCTAATGGAAACTCCTGGACTGTATTTCTACAGATGAACCCCCTGGGGCATTTCTCTCTTATATGAGCAGCAGCTCTCCTGGTTATTTCCTGTCCTGAGGTGGGCGGTTGCTTTTGGCAGACTACTGGGTCCTTCAGTAGGGGAGCAGCAGTTGAAGTCTTGCTTTAACAGCTCTCCCCAAGGAACACAGACTAGGACAATCTAGTTAGGCCAAACTTTGCAAGTCCTCCAATGTAACATTGATCAGCGTTTCCTCATGCAGACAACGATGTATCAAACACATGCAGGGTAACCTGGCACAGGCGAGCGTAGCTACTAACCTCTTTCTTCTAAAAGGACAGAAACAAAATGGAAGAATGAGATGATCAATGGCCCAATGGAAGGAAAGTAAGCAGAATAATGGAATGCAAGAGGAGTGGGAGAGAAAACCTACAGGTTATGAATTGGGAAATAATAAATGCAAATGTCTAGTGGACAGCGATGCAGCATGAATAATGAAGAACAAAGACTAAATATGTCCAACACCCGCGCCCTCCATCAAGACCCGCACCCCTGTGCTCTACACTAGGTACCTCTTTCAGTCCTCGGTTCTTGATATTCAGTTTCTTCGCATTCACGAAGTCAAAGAGCTTGCCGTACTCCTCCCTAAAAGGAAAGAATGGATGAAACCAGGAGACAGCAGTGAGAGCCAAACTGAGGGAGCATAGTAAGGGGTGAGCAGAACAGAAAGGTGGGATGGATGAGTGGGGGAAGGGCCTGAAGCTAGTGGAAGCCGTAAGTAGAGGCGAATACAGAGGATGAAGGTGTGAGGGATCCTAGTACTGACAGAAAGCACAATACGGAGGGAAAGGGGTAAAGGAACAGACAACCAAAGACTAATCCATGAGTAAGGAAGCAGAGCAGAGAGACCAGTAATGCGGGAAAGGGAACCGGAAGACAAAGGTAAATACTGAAGGAACAGGAGCAGAGAAAAGCAGAGTTATATCGATAGAAAGGGAGGGGAAGGAGCAGAGACCAGGAGAGCAGCACTGTGGTAAAGGGGAGGTGTGAGAAAAAGCTGCAGGACGGCAAGGGTGAGAAGGTATTCAACAGGAGACATTTACTTGGAGAAATGGCAAAGGAAGAGCAGTAAGGGATATGGTCAGAGGAGCCCAGTACAGACTAAACGATCCTGAAAAACAATACATTCTGCGTCCCTCTGGTTTGTTTGGTGTACGGTATGTTGAGGGTGGGCAACACTTGATGCTGCTAAAGGGATTCTGTACCTCAGTATGGCTTGCGTGAAGCAGAATCTGGATGCCAGGTGCAGCCTAAAACGCTCTTTCTTTCATTACAAAAAGGTGCTGTGCCAACACTGCTTCACTCCCATAGCACTGCTAAAAGCTGTGTTATGCTAAGGGAGTGAAAGAGGGGTTCTCTGTTCAATGCTACTGCAGGAAAGTGGCACCCCTGCTTAGCTTGAATGAGGAAAACAATGTGCCATGGGATTCTCATCTTTAAAGTTTCATCTTCATTGGGTTGTAGAATTCTGCTGTTTACCGAGTGCTCACCTCCTGATGCTGCTAAAGGTTCAATAAGGACTTTGGGAATGTCCTATGGAGCTCACCTCCTGATGCTGCTAATGGTTCACTGAGGACTTTGGGAAGGACATGGGTAGCGCACCTCCTGATGCTGCTAAAGGTTCACTGAGAACTTTGGGACTGACCTGGGGAGCTCACCTCCTGATGCTGCTAAAGGTTCACTGAGGACTTTGGGAATGACCTGGGGAGCTCACCTCCTGATGCTGCTAAAGGTTCACTGAGGACTTTGGGAATGTCCTGTGGAGCTCACCTCCTGATGCTGCTAAAGGTTCACTGAGGACTTTGGGAATGACCTGGGGAGCTCACCTCCTGATGCTGCTAAAGGTTCACTGAGGACTTTGGGAATGTCCTATGGAGCTCACCTCCTGATGCTGCTAAAGGTTCACTGAGGACTTTGGGAATGTCCTATGGAGCTCACCTCCTGATGCTGCTAAAGGTTCACTAAGGACCCTGGAATGTCCAATGGAGCTCACCTCCTGATGCTGCTAAAGGTTCACTGAGGACTTTAGGAATGACCTGGGGAGCTCACCTCCTGATGCTGCTAAAGGTTCACTGAGGACTTTGGGAAGGACCTGGGGAGCTCACCTACCGATGCTGCTAAAGGTTCACTGAGGACTTTGGGACTGACCTGGGGAGCTCACCTCCTGATGCTGCTAAAGGTTCACTGAGGACTTTGGGAATGTCCTATGGAGCTCACCTCCTGATGCTGCTAAAGGTTCACTGAGGACTTTGGGAATGACCTGGGGAGCTCACCTCCTGATGCTGCTAAAGGTTCACTGAGGACTTTGGGAATGTCCTATGGAGCTCACCTCCTGATGCTGCTAAAGGTTCACTGAGGACTTTGGGAATGTCCTATGGAGCTCACCTCCTGATGCTGCTAAAGGTTCACTAAGGACCCTGGAATGTCCAATGGAGCTCACCTCCTGATGCTGCTAAAGGTTCACTGAGGACTTTGGGAATGACATGGGGAGCTCACCTCCTGATGCTGCTAAAGGTTCACTGAGGACTTTGGGAATGACCTGGGGAGCTCACCTCCTGATGCTGCTAAAGGTTCACTGAGGACTTTGGGAATGACCTGGGGAGCTCACCTCCTGATGCTGCTAAAGGTTCACTGAGGACTTTGGGAATGACCTGGGGAGCTCACCTCCTGATGCTGCTAAAGGTTCCCTGAGTACTTTGGGAATGACATGGGGGAGCTCACCTCCTGATGAAGCTAAAGGTTCCCTGAGGACTTTGGGAATGACCTGGGGAGCTCACCTCCTGATGCAGCTAAAGGTTCACTGAGGACTTTGGGAATGACCTGGGGAGCTCACCTCCTGATGCTGCTGAAGGTTCACTGAGGACTTTGGGAAGGACATGGGGAGCTCACCTCCTGATGCTGCTAAAGGTTCACGGAGGACTTTGGGAATGACCTGGGGAGCTCACCTCCTGATGCTGCTAAAGGTTCACGGAGGACTTTGGGAATGACCTGGGGAGCTCACCTCCTGATGCTGCTCAAGGTTCACTGAGGGCTTTGGGAATGACCTGGGGAGCTCACCTCCTGATGCAGCTAAAGGGTCACTGAGGACTTTGGGAATGACATGGGGAGCTCATATGATGCTGCTAAAGGTTCACTGAGGACTTTGGGAATGACCTATGGAGCTCACATCCTGATGCTGCTAAAGGTTCACTGAGGACTTTGGGAAGGACCTGGGGAGCTCACCTCCTGATGCTGCTAAAGGTTCACTGAGGACTTTGGGAAGGACATGGGGAGCTCACCTCCTGATGCTGCTAAAGGTTCACTGAGGACTTTGGGAATGACCTGGGGAGCTCACCTCCTGATGCTGCTAAAGGTTCACTGAGGACTTTGGGAATGACCTGGGGAGCTCACCTCCTGATTTTTTTTATTTTTAAATATATTTTATTGTTTTCATAAAAACATGAACCGTGCATCATTCATTAACTTATGCTATAACAGTGTGTGGTATCTCCACGAGTCAATTCATAAAATACATTGTTACATCATATTTGGGACATCAACAGGGTCGTGCCTCATGCAGTCTAGGTGTAATGGCACATGGGTAGTCACAATAGTCTTGCAGCGTGTGAAGTACTGTGGTCCCGGCCCCCATTGGCTGCCACCAGGCCGCATTTACTGGGGGGACCCAACCTGTATCGTGTGACAACCCTGGTGTCGCGGCTTTGAGTGTCAGTGCAGCGGTAGCTGCGGGGCCAGGAGATGGGACAGATGTGCCACCCCCACACCTCGGGGCGAGTAGGGAGGCCTGCCGCCGCGTCTCGGCACCAAACCCGGTTGCCCATTGCGACCAATGTCATGTCAGATGTGTTAGTGTTTATCTCCCCCACTCAGGTAATCCAATGTATATACATCACTGTGTGGTCGCGGTCGAGTGAGACGGCCGTATCGTAGACACGTGTGTCGAAGCTTGAGTATCAGACCAGCGTGGCTGCTGGCGTGTTAGTGGAACCGCCTCAACTCTCAGGACCTAAAGTAGACCATCAGTGTGGTAAAGAAGTCGGCTGGGAAATAAGAGGGAACTTCGTGACCGTAGTAGGAGAAAAGGAGGAGGTGGGAGAATCGAAAAAGAGAAATTAGGGATGCAATTAAAGAAAAGAAAAATGAGATGGGGGGGGGGGGGAGAATGGGGGGGGTCAACTTGGAGGTGTGTATCGTGTGATATGGCGAGAACTTATTAGTGTGATGGGAGCTAAGAGTGGTCATCACATGCTGCTCATGACAGCGTGTCCATCCAAGGGGAGCTCACCTCCCGATGCTAGTAAAGGTTCACTGAGGACTTTGGGAAGGACATGGGGCAGCTCACGTCCTGATGTCACTGAGGACTTTGGGAAGGACATGGGGGAACTCACCTCCTGATGCTGCTAAAGGTTTACTAAGGACTTTGGGAAGGACATGGGAAGCTCACCTTCTGATGCTGGTAAAGGTTCACTGGGGACGTTGGGAAGGACATGGGAGAGCTCACCTCCTGATGCTGCTAAAGGTTCTCCGAGGACTTTGGGAATGACATGGGGCAGCCAACGCCCTGATGCTCCTAAAGGTTCACTGAAGACTTTGGGAATGACCTGGGGAGCTCACCTGCTGATGCTGCTAAAGGTTCACCGAGGACTTTGGGAAGGTCATGGGGGAGCTCATATCCTGATGCTGCTGAAGGTTCACTGAGGACTTTGGGAAGGACATGGGGGAGCTCATATCCTGATGCTGCTGAAGGTTCACCGAGGACTTTGGGAATGACCTGGGGAGCTCACCTGCTGATGCTGCTAAAGGTTCACTGAGGACTTTGGGAAGGACATGGGGGAGCTCATATCCTGATGCTGCTGAAGGTTCACTGAGGACTTTGGGAAGGACATGGGGGAGCTCATATCCTGATGCTGCTGAAGGTTTACTGAAGACTTTGGGAATGACCTGGGGAGCTCACCTGCTGATGCTGCTAAAGGTTCACCGAGGACTTTGGGAAGGACATGGGGGAGCTCATATCCTGATGCTGCTAAAGGTTCACTGAGGACTTTGGGAAGGACATGGGGGAGCTCATATCCTGATGCTGCTGAAGGTTCACTGAGGACTTTGGGAAGGACATGGGGGAGCTCATATCCTGATGCTGCTGAAGGTTCACTGAGGACTTTGGGAAGGACATGGGGGAGCTCATATCCTGATGCTCCTAAAGGTTCACTGAAGACTTTGGGAATGACCTGGGGAGCTCACCTGCTGATGCTGCTAAAGGTTCACCGAGGACTTTGGGAAGGTCATGGGGGAGCTCATATCCTGATGCTGCTGAAGGTTTACTGAGGACTTAGAGAAGGACATGGGGGAGCTCACCTCCTGATGCTGCTAAAGATTCTCCGAGGACTTTGGGAAGGACATGGGGAGCTCACCTCCTGATGCTTCTAAAGGTTCACTAAGGACCCTGGAATGTCCTAGGGAGCTCACCTCCTGATGCTGCTAAAGATTCATTGAGGACTTTGTGAGGGACATGGGGAGCTCAACTCCTGATACTGCTAAAGGTTCACTGAGGACTTTGGGAGGGACATGGGGAGCTCAACTCCTGATACTGCTAAAGGTTCACTGAGGACTTTGGGAAGGACATGGGGGAGCTCACCTCCTGATGCTGCTAAAGGTTCACTGAGGACCCTGGAATGTCCTATGGAGCTCACCTCCTGATGCTGCTAAAGGTTCACTGAGGACTTTGGGAAGGACATGGGGAGCTCAACTCCTGATACTGCTAAAGGTTCACTGAGGACTTTGGGAGGGACATGGGGAGCTCAACTCCTGATACTGCTAAAGGTTCACTGAGGACTTTGGGAGGGACATGGGGAGCTCAACTCCTGATACTGCTAAAGGTTCACTGAGGACTTTGGGAGGGACATGGGGAGCTCAACTCCTGATACTGCTAAAGGTTCACTGAGGACTTTGGGAGGGACATGGGGAGCTCAACTCCTGATACTGCTAAAGGTTCACTGAGGACTTTGGGAGGGACATGGGGAGCTCAACTCCTGATACTGCTAAAGGTTCACTGAGGACTTTGGGAAGGACATGGGGGAGCTCACCTCCTGATGCTTCTAAAGGTTCACTGAGGACTTTGGGAAGGACATGGGGGAGCTCACCTCCTGATGCTTCTAAAGGTTCACTGAGGACTTTGGGAAGGACATGGGGAACTCACCTCCGGATGCTGCTAAAGGATCACTGAGGACTTTGGGAATGACATGGGGGAGCTCACCTCCTGATGCTGCTAAAGGTTCACTGAGGACTATTGAATGACATGGGGGAGATCACCTCCTGATGCTGCTAAAGGTTCACTGAGGACTATTGAATGACATGGGGGAGATCACCTCCTGATGCTGCTAAAGGTTCACTGAGGACTATTGAATGACATAGGGATCTCACCTGCTGATGCTGCTGAAGGTTCACTGAGAACTTTGGGAATGACCTGGGGAGCTCACCTACCGATGCTGCTAAAGGTTCACTAAGGACTTTGGGAATGACCTGGGGGAGCTCACCTACCGATGCTGCTAAAGGTTCACTGAGGACTTTGGTAATGACCTGGGGAGCTCACCTCCTGATGCTGCTGAAGGTTCACTGAGGACTTTGGGAAGGACATGGGGGAGCTCACCTCCTGATGCTGGTAAAGGTTCACTAGGGACTTTGGGAATGACCTGGGGAGTTCACCTCCTGATGCTGGTAAAGGTTCACTAGGGACTTTGGGAAGGACATGGGGAGCTCACCTCCTGAAGCTGCTAAAGGTTCACTGAGGACTATTGAATGTCCTATGGAGCTCACCTCCTGATGCTGCTAAAGGTTCACAGAGGACTTTGGGAAGGACATGGGGCAGCTCACGTCCTGATGCTCCTAAAGGTTCACTGAGGACCCTGGAATGTCCTATGGAGCTCACCTCCTGATGCTGCTAAAATTTCCCTGAGGACGTTGGGAAGGACATGGGGATCTCACTCCTGATGCTGCTGATGGTTCACTGAGAAGTTTGGGAATGACCTGGGGAGCTCACCTCCTGATGCTGCTAAAGGTTCACTAAGGACTTTGGGAAGGACATGGGGATCTCACTCCTGATGCTGCTGATGGTTCACTGAGGACTTTGGGAAGGACATGGAGAGCTCAGCTCCTGATAGTTCATGGAGGACTTTGGAAATGACAAGGGGGAGCTCACCTCTCAATGCTGCTGAAGGTATACGGTGATCCTTGCTTAGTCTCAATTTCAAAGTCAAAGGAGCGGGTGGTTGTCGTCCCACGGGCAAAGTTGACGTTGGAGATTTCATCAAAGCGGATGTGCACAGGTGGTTTGTGCACATAGATGAAGCCCCGCTCCAGTGGGTACAGGAGCCCGGAACTCGCCTTGTATGAACAGGTGATGCACTGGCCCCCTGAATGTCTGCAAAGGGAGAGAAGTAAGGGGTAAAGATGGAACATTAATGATCAAATGACAGCAGCAAACTCTAAAGACACGCACACGGATGCACACAGAGGAGCTAGTTCAAACCCCACGATAGAATGAATGCTACAAGGAGTGCCCGCTGCAATACAGCCATTGTTTTAGGACATTAGTCCTCTGCATAGTTTGGAGAAACTGTGCTGCCCCCAGCAGAGTCTGTTCAGAACTCACAGCCTGCAAAACGACAGAAGCGCTTTCACTTTTAAAAAGAAACTCCGGCACCCAAACCAGATCATACCTCAAGGACGCAGGGCCTTCTTAAGTGCATCCAGACTGAGGCGACTTCTTTCAGGCTCTCCTGAATAGGTCCAACCATTCTCCCATACCTGGGGTCTGCGTAAGTATGTGTTTTACTTTATCACTTGCACTCGAACTAGAAACATTAAGGCAGATAGTAAGTGCTCATTTGTGACCGTGTGTGCGAGGCCTCAAGCAATTACTAGTGGCTCAGATTAAGTTAAGCTTTCCACCAATCACCTTTTTGCATTTCTAAGTCAGACACCCTAAATGTGACCGCTATGATGTTGAGAAAGAATGTCCCCTGCATACTGCACAGATGTGTTCCCCTGTCCACAGTGCCAGACTGCATGCATTGTGGTTTTGATTTTGCCTGTATCCTCACACTATGCACAAAGAGACCTAGACCTGTATCTTGACAAGAGTGAGGTCCTGGACCTGCCACATGGAGAGGCACACCAAACATGCTCTTCATCATACGGACAATGTGTTTAACATAAGAAGTGGTGGTGGCCGTGTACCGAGTGTCATCTTTTATATGCATCACTAGAGTGGATATCTACTGGCAAACTCGTGTAAATTCCTGCTTCTAAGTGCGAACTAGGATCCTAACACCAACCAGTTTCTGTGTGTACCCTACGTGGCACGCGGATGATCCTAATAAGAAAACCAGAGCATTGGATCCATTTTTTATAACCCAAGCCTGGCAATCCTGAAGGTGTAGGGAGTAGACAGACTAGGGAGCGGGGCACAGGAGACCAAGGGAGCGGGGCACAGGAGACCATGGGAGCGGGGCACAGGAGACCATGGGAGCGGGGCACAGGAGACCATGGGAGCGGGGCACAGGAGACCATGGGAGCGGGGCACAGGAGACCATGGGAGCGGGGCACAGGAGACCATGGGAGCGGGGCACAGGAGACCATGGGAGCGGGGCACAGGAGACCATGGGAGCGGGGCACAGGAGACCATGGGAGCGGGGCACAGGAGACCATGGGAGCGGGGCACAGGAGACCATGGGAGCGGGGCACAGGAGACCAAGGGAGCGGGGCACAGGAGACCAAGGGAGCGGGGCACAGGAGACCAAGGGAGCGGGGCACAGGAGACCAAGGGAGCGGGGCACAGGAGACCAAGGGAGCGGGGCACAGGAGACCAAGGGAGCGGGGCACAGGAGACCAAGGGAGCGGGGCACAGGAGACCAAGGGAGCGGGGCACAGGAGACCAAGGGAGCGGGGCACAGGAGACCAAGGGAGCGGGGCACAGGAGACCAAGGGAGCGGGGCACAGGAGACCAAGGGAGCGGGGCACAGGAGACCAAGGGAGCGGGGCACAGGAGACCAAGGGAGCGGGGCACAGGAGACCAAGGGAGCGGGGCACAGGAGACCAAGGGAGCGGGGCACAGGAGACCAAGGGAGCGGGGCACAGGAGACCAAGGGAGCGGGGCACAGGAGACCATGGGAGCGGGGCACAGGAGACCATGGGAGCGGGGCACAGGAGACCATGGGAGCGGGGCACAGGAGACCATGGGAGCGCGGCACAGGAGACCATGGGAGCGCGGCACAGGAGACCATGGGAGCGGGGCACAGGAGACCATGGGAGCGGGGCACAGGAGACCATGGGAGCGGGGCACAGGAGACCATGGGAGCGGGGCACAGGAGACCATGGGAGCGGGGCACAGGAGACCATGGGAGCGGGGCACAGGAGACCATGGGAGCGGGGAACAGGAGACGAAGGAAGCATTGGATCCATTTTTTATAACCCAAGCCTGGCAATCCTGAAGGTGTAGGGAGTAGACCTAGACTAGGGAGCGGGGCACAGGAGACCAAGGGAGCGGGGCACAGGAGACCAAGGGAGCGGGGCACAGGAGACCAAGGGAGCGGGGCACAGGAGACCAAGGGAGCGGGGCACAGGAGACCAAGGGAGCGGGGCACAGGAGACCAAGGGAGCGGGGCACAGGAGACCATGGGAGCGGGGCACAGGAGACCATGGGAGCGGGGCACAGGAGACCATGGGAGCGGGGCACAGGAGACCATGGGAGCGGGGCACAGGAGACCATGGGAGCGGGGCACAGGAGACCATGGGAGCGGGGCACAGGAGACCAAGGAAGCGGGGAACAGGAGACCAAGGAAGCGGGGAACAGGAGACCAAGGAAGCGGGGAACAGGAGACCAAGGAAGCGGGGAACAGGAGACCAAGGAAGCGGGGAACAGGAGACCAAGGAAGCGGGGAACAGGAGACCAAGGAAGCGGGGAACAGGAGACCAAGGAAGCGTGGAACAGGAGACCAAGGAAGCGGGGAACAGGAGACAAGGCTCTTTAGGAAACTGGCTCTATATATACTACACCAATATAGTGTGTATAGAGTCCAGGGGTCAGATGTATCAAGATACACTTTTGCGATTCTCAAATAGCGATTTTTAAGGAATCGCTATTTGAGAATTGCAAAATGGTATGTATGTAGAAATTCGTTATTTTTTAGCGATTTCTAAAAATTCCTTAATTGAGATTAGCAAATTGCTAATCGCAATTAAGGAATAATTTCTCATTCATTCCTATGGGCCAGGAGGAAATTATTCTCAATTTGCGATTCGCAATTTGCTAATCGCAAAATGAGAATAATTTCAAGGGTGCAGGGTGTCTCAAGGACACCCAGCTGCACCCCTGAAAATTATGTGTGCGCATATGGCGCACATACATGCCCTAAGGGCAGGTATGAGCGTCACATGGCACCTTTACAAATTGCAAAAAGTGCATTTGTAAAAGAATTCGCAAATTACCACCAACTACAAGTTGGTGGTAATTTGCAATTTCTTAGCCAAAATTCACAAAAATGAAATGCTTCATACATAAATTTTAAGAAATCCTAACTTCTTAAATGCGTACGCAATTTTAAGGAATCGCAAAATTTGTTATTCCTTAATATTGCGAGGCTTTTTGCATGATACATACCATTTACCTATTTAGGCGCAAACACTGTTTTTTAGCGATTCGCAGCATTTGAGACTAAAAAATAGCTTGATACATCTGGCCCCACGTGACCCCAGAGGTAGGCAGAGGTTACAGTTAGACAGAACCTCACTCTCTATTTGTGGTAGCCTGGTCGAGCAGTAAGACAGTATCAGAGGACAGTGTTAAGCATTTGATGTACACACCATCGAGGACTGAACTCTAGACCAATTGTTTTTGTATAAAAAGTATACTGTTATTTTATTTTAGAACCAAGTAAGTAGGACACAGGTAAGCATAAAATACTTTACAGGAATAAGTTGCTGATTGTAGAACAGTTTGAAAATGCAATGGAAATTGTACTTTGATTTACAGGGAATGCAGTAGGTTGCAACACTTAGCAAATACTGTACATTGGAATGAATAGGCTTTTTCAGTGAATTGCAAGTAAGTTACTTTTTCCGTTACTTTTCTAACTCAGTGATGGATACCTAGATTCAGCACTGGGACATTTCCTGGAAACAGGTAAGTAAATACGTTTTGGCTATTCGCAGGACTTTTAAAGAAAAGCTTTAGATTTCTAAACTCCACACTCGGTCATTTTTGGGAAGAAAAACAGTGCGTAGAAATGAATAAGCTTTTCAGTAAATTTCAGGTAAGTTACTTTGTACATTACTATTCTTACTCAGTGCTGGATGCCTGGATTCAGCACTGGGACATTCCATGTAAATAGGTGAGTAAATACGTTTTGGTTACTTGTGAGATTAAAAAACAATATTTTTAGATTTCAAAAACTTCACTCTCAGAAACTTTTTGGAAGAAAATTGTCAATGTTATCCTATGGAGCAGTGGTTCCCAAACTTTTGACTCCTGAGGACCCCCATTAAGTCACCACTGGAAGCTGGGGACCCCCAAGCAATTTGTATGAGTTAAATTTCAAACATAAAAACAGTAATTCGAAAAAAATACACACATGTGCACACAAAACAAAAACTCAAAGTACTAAGGATTTTGGTGCCAGATGTACGTCCATTTTATTTAGCGCCTCGCAATTGGCGACACATTGCGAGTAGCAAATTGCGAGTCGCTAAATGAAATGTACAACAGTGTGTTTAACACTGTTTGGGATTCCCAATGGGGTCGCAAATTGCTAATGAGCCTCTCGCAATTTGCGAGCCCATTGGGAAAGCCAGCCCTCCCAGCGATGGTGACCTGCTGGGCTCTGCAGGCCACCATGTCTCGGACTGCTTTTAAATAAAGCAGTTTTAAAAAAAAATGCAGCCTGTTCACCATGCATTTAAAGAAAAAAGAAAATGAAACATTTTCGTTTCATTTTCTAAGGGCAGGCAGAGGTATCTTGGACGACTGCCTGACCTTAAAAAATAACTTTAGCATGCATTTGCAAAGGGGAAGGGACCCCTTCCCATTTGCGAATGCATTACCATCTACTTGAAGGAGGTGGTAATTGTGACTGTTTTGCGCCCGCAAAACATTTGTACATGGTTTTGAGACTCCCTATTTGGAAGGGAATGACCCTTTCAAATAGCAGGTTGCAAAACCTATTTAGAGAGTCGCAAACAAATTGCGACTCGCGAAATAGGCTATGTACATGGCCCAATAGGTTTTTGCAAGCGCAAACGGGTTCGTGAACCCTTTCGCGCATATAAAAACAGATCGTACATCTGGCCCTTAGTATTTTATATTGAAGTAATAGCCCCTCTGTCACATTTATTTCATTTGTTTTATAGCGTCTCTCATACCATTGTAGGATGTCAGAGCACTTTACATCACACACATATAGAGACATTGAATCATACATGTAAATCAGTGTGTATATAAAATGTTTAAAGAGTGCTTGGTCTGGAAAAGCACAAACTCAGGATTCAGAGCATAACCCAGAGGCTAGCATTGACTTTAACATTAAAAATGTATTTCCACCCATATATATCTTTTTAGCAGCATCAGGATAATGAATAACTGGGACAAAATATAAGTTACTAACTGGTACCATGCAGTTTGCAAGCAGCTCTTCGATGACAGTTTATAGGTCCCTCTGCTAGATTACGATTGTCACTTATGAAGTGCACAGTAATAAAGGAATCTCTGTGACAAAAGCAGTAACCACGAACCTAGGCGCATAAAATGTTGCTTTTTAAGATGCATGTTACACATTCTTTGCAGTAGGCACATTAACCCTCTGTGCTACATTAGTTAAATCAAAGCTGCCACTGAACAAAACTCCCCTCGCTCTCCAGCAGGTACATTAATCACTGGCATTCTCTTGACACTTTTATTGTTGCTGGAAAGCTGCTAATTATACAAGAAATGCTTCTGTGCTTTTAAAACTGTTGCCTACGGACCCACTGGGAATGTGTCACGGACCCCTGGGGGTCTGCGGACCACAGTTTGGGAAACATTGCTATGGAGGATCAACAGGTTATCGGTTCACATGTAAGTAATCGTCTGTGGGAGTTAAGGTTCTGGGGTTAGACTCAGGGGTCCCCCAGGGTCAGTGATGCACTTTTGTTTCACCCTCAGCTGCACTAGGGCGGACAAGTGCAGCGTTGAGGCCCTATGTTATCCTATGGAGGATAGGGGGCCTTCGGTTGGTGGCTGCTGGCAAACAGGCCACACGGCTGTGGGAGCAAAGATCCTAGGGTTCAGGTCATGGCAACCAAATTAGCACCAAAAGGTGCACCCTCAGCGGCACTAGGGCAGCCGGCTGCAGGGTGCTGTTTTGCGGTCGGGGTCCCCGTTTTCAATCAAGAACCTCCGGTCTGCAAAAGCACTGCAGGAAGGGAGACAAAGGACTTTGGAGTGCGACCACCACTTCGAGAGGTAAGTTGGGAAGGTAAGGGTTACTTAGGCACGGTTGGTTTATGCACACAAGGCCGTGGGGGCGTCTGGTGCAGGGGTGCCTTTTGGGGTCGGAGCTTAACAGCTCCGGGTCACGGTCAGGGGGCCTTCTTGATTTAGGCTGCAGGTGTCCGCTAGAGGATTGAGGCAGGTCAGGGGTCGCCGTATCTCGGGTCAGGATCGCCGGGGGGACCTCCTTGTTGGGTTTTTCCACTCGAGTTCGGGCCGGTTTTGGTGGGTGCAGAGTGGGCTGGATTTGTGGTATCCGGCCAGAGCCAGAAGCTGCAGTTTGAACAAATTCGGTGTTCACAGGAGAAGCAGTCTTGGAAGTGAAGGCAGGCAGGCAGGTCCTCCGTGGTTTTCGAGATTGTTGGCTGCAGGACACACCGGGATTTCGCAGGAGCAGGTTCGAGGGGAGACAGGCCGGTAGGGCTGCGGCCAAGTCAGTGGGCGTCATCTTGTTAGCTGGCTGCACGGCTGTTCAGTTCTTTTCTTGTTGTCAGGCTGGATCTGAGAAAGCAAGGTTCAGAGTTGCCCCTGAATACAAAATTTAGGGGAGTTACAGGTAGGTAAGGACAGGGACCAATGGGTCCCTTCCCTGGGTTGGGTACACCCGTATCGTGCCACCCTCCAGTCAGAGGGGGCAGGAGCCTGTCCCTGGTTGGCCAAGTCCCCCAATCCTCAAGATGGCGGGGACTTGAGCTTCACCTCACCTCCCCCACCTGAGGGGTGGGGTTGGCAGAGGTGTGCACACCTTTCCCTCACTTGTTTTTCCTGCCGGTTCTCCCGCCTTAAGTGGGGGGTAGAACCAGTGGGGAACAGTTGCTGAATGTTCTGGGGAAGCTCACAAAGGCGGGATGCTGCCTTTGAAGCACAAGCTACTTACCTTCGGTAACAATATATCTGTAAGAAACAGTTAGTATTAGATTCCTTACCTTACAATATACCCAGGCGTCAGACTGGATCCGGAAACTTTTGCGTGGCAGTACCCTTGCGCGTCGGTAGGCGTCGTTTGCGGCTCCGCTTCAGTCATTGGAATGACGTCGCCGGTGTACTTAGACGCCGCCCGTGCGCGCTGACGTCAGCTCTTATACACAGCTTTTCCGCGCCAGAAACGCAGAGCCATGATAAAAACCAACACTGGTGCCATGAAACTAGGGCCCTGAAAGGGGGTGCCCTTAACCCTAGATATCGGTTCGCAGAACGGGGAGGATGGGTGGGTCGGTAAGGAATATAATACTAACTACTGTTTCTTACAGATATATCGTTACCGAAGGTAAGTAACTTGTGCATTTGAAGGAAACAGGTTAGTATTAGATTCCTTACCTTAGAATAGATACCCCAGCAATAACAAACCTCGGTGGTGGGTCTGCGAACCAATAATCACACCAGAAAGTCCTGGAGGACGGAACGGCCAAAGAAGCCATCCCTCCGGACTTGGCTGTCCAGCCAGTAGTGCCTTGCGAACATGTGCCGCGAGGCCCACGTAGCTGCCTAACAGATGTCCTGCAAGGGGACTCCCGGCCCAGGGCAGTGGTAGCTGCCGTGGCCCGAGTGGAATGGGCCCGCAGCACAACAGGAGGCTCCTTCTTAGCCAAGGAGTAGCATACCTTGATGTACAAGACGACCCACCGAGAGATGGTCTGTTTGTGCAACGCCCAACCTTTCTTAGCGCCCACGTAACCAACAAAGAGTTGGTCATCCACCCGGAACTGGCGAGTGCGATCCAGATAGGAGAGCGCATGTTTTGGGTCCAGACGGTGGAGACTCTCTTCCTCTTTCGAGGGATGCGGAGGCGGAAAGAAGGTGGGCAAGGTGATGGACTGCCTGATGTGGAAGGCTGTGACTACCTTGGGCAGGAAAGAGGGTCTTGCCGCAACACAACTTTGTCCGGATGGACAGAAAGGAAAGGAGATTTATAGGAAAGAGCCTGGAGCTCACTCACTCTCCTGGCGGAGGTGATGGCAACCAGGAAAGCAGTCTTAAGTGCAAGAAGACGAAGAGGACAGTTATGAAGCGGCTCAAAAGGAGCACACATCAGAAAAGTCAGAACCAGGTTCAAGTCCCACTGGGGCATCACGAAAGGAACAGGGGGGAACATATGAGTGATGCCCTTCAAGAACCTAATTACAATCGGGGACTTGAATAAAGAAGGCTGATCAGGTAGCCTTAAGAAGGCTGAAAGTGCAGAAAGGTAACCCTTGATAGTGCCCAGAGCAGAGCCCTGCTGGGCAAGAGAGAGAAGGAAGAGGAGAACCTCAGAAAGGGGTGCAGAGAGAGGATCCACAGCCTTTGCTGTGCACCATGCCACAAAATTTGTTCCACCTGCAGGCATATACCGACTTGGTGGAGGGACGCCTGGCTGCCAGAATCACAGTACAAACTTAAGGAGGCAAGTCAAATGGCCTCAACTGTCGCCGCTCAATCTCCAAGCATGGAGGTGGAGACTGGACAGGTTTGGGTGGAGGACCGTCCCCTGCTGCTGCGACAGAAGGTCCTCCTGAAGAGGCAGACGAATTGGGGGATAGAGAGACATACTGAGTAGCTCAGGATGCCAGTATCTTCGTGCCCAGTCCGGAGCCACAAGGATGACTTGGGCCCAGTCGCGCCTGATCTTTAGCACTCTGGGCAGAAGTGGTATAGGCGGAAAGGCGTACAACAGACCGAATCTCCACTCACGACGAAAAGAGTCGCCAAGCGAGTGCGTCTTGGAAATTCCAACGCGCAGAACTGATTACATTGCGCGTTCTCTTCGGTGGAGAATAGATCTAACCAAGGCTCTCCCCACTGCCTTGCGCCACGTCCGAGTTCAGACGCCATTCGTGATCCATCATGCACAGACGGCGGAGTTCGTCCGCCCTGGCGTTCAGGGAACCTGCCAGTTGTTGAACCACCAGGGTCACGCCCTGATGTTGCAGCCACTGCCAGAGGCGCAGAGCCTCCTGACATAGGGTCCACGACCCCACCCCGCCCTGTTTGTTGCAGTACCACATGGCGGTGGTGTTGTCCGTGAACACCTGCACTACACTCCCCCGGACAGAGGGGAGGAATGTCCTCAGTGCAAGTCGGATCGCCCGCAGCTCCAGAAGGTTGATATGGAGCCGGGAGTCCGCCGGAGACCAGAGGCCTCTGATCTCAGCCTCTCCCATGTGGACCCCCCAGCCCTGGAGGGACGCGTCCGTCACAACAACGTGCTCCGGTTGGGGTAGGGAGAGGGATCTGCCGCAGACCCAATTGCGGTCCGTGAGCCACCACTGCAACGGTCTTTCAGTGCCCTCCTAGATCAAGACTTGGTCGGACAAGTTGCCCTGATGCTGGGCCCACTGAAACTTCAGGTCCCACTGCAGAGCCCGCATCCGCCACCTGGCAGAAGGATGCAGGAGGCCATCAGCCCCAGAAGCCGCAGCGTCAACCTGACCGAGTCTCAGGATAACGGCTGAAAGATCGGAGTCATAGCCTGAATATCCCGAACCCGCTGATCGGGAGGATAAACCCGAATCTGCGCTGAGTATAGAACCGCTCTGATGAAGAGGAACTTCTGAGAGGGACACAGGTGTGACTTCGGCACATTGATGGAGAATTAGAGAGAATGGGAGTTAGAGGCCTGGCTCTCGGGGGTGGGGTGGGTAGACAGGAAAGCAGGGTCGCCTGGAGCCGGGAAGTGGCGTCTGGCAACGTTCCTATCTACCTGTAGTGGGCCTGGACCAAGTGCCCAAAAGAACGTCAGACAAGGCCTCATTAAACAGCAGCAGAGGCTCGGTCGAACTTGCCTGCGGTTTAAGGACCTCAGTGAGGAGGTTAGTCCTCATGGCCGTGACGTGGAGCTTCAGGCCCAAGACCTTGGCAGCCCGCGTCAACACCACACTATAAGCAGCCCCTTCCTCCGTAGCCACGGTAGGAGGGGAGACAAAACCAGTGTCTGGCGAGGTGTCCAGACCACTGGCGTCCCCTAGCTCACCTGTCCAGTCCTGATGAGACTGGCACTCCCTTATGTCCCTCACCACCCATCTCCTTAGACTCAGGACCAAAGGATGGGGCCGGGTCATAGAAGTAGAAATCTCCTAGCGGCGTCTGATATAGCATCGAGCGGCGCCGGTCCGGCGCCGGACACCAATCGAGGGAGGGATCGGGGGCGGTGCCGCCCGAAGGCGGTGCCGGGGGCGACACCCTGGGGGCCGACGCCGGACAGGGTCGACCGGCAGCGACCCAGACCGAAGTCACCGGCGACGTCGGGCCAAAGCACCTGACCCACGGACTCCCAGTCGGGGCCGCAGACCCCAAAGGCGCCGCGGAGCCTGACGGAGGAGAGAGCAACCTCATGGCCGTGAGGAAGGCCTCGAGATCCTCGGGCGGCGCGTGCTGCCCAGGGACCGTCTGGTATGGAGCAGGCTGCAACGCACGCGGCTCTGCCGGAGCCTCGCGGGCGGTGTCGCCCGAACCCCCGGCCTCGTCGGGGGGAGTCGGAAGAGCGATGACATCTCTTCGACTTCTTGTGCTTACCCGAGGACCTCGAGCCTGAAGACCTTGGACGACTCCCGAAGTCATGATGGCTCCAACCCCGCGACCGGTCCCTCGACCTCCTCGCGGACCAAGACCTCGAGCGGAGCGGGACCGACTGCCGGAGCTCGAGCTCCCGCCTAGCCTTAGACGTCAGAGCTCGACAGTCGGAGCAGGCCTTGTAGTAGTGGTCGAGGCCTAGGCAATGAAGACACCGGCGATGGGGGTCGGTAACCGACATCAGTCAGTCGCAGTCGGCGCAGGGTTTGAACCCGGGCATCCCTACCGGCACCGTTTGAGTCGTACAGACTTCGAAATAGATCAAAAATTGACTAAGGGTACCACTTTTTCCGGATCGGCGCTTGCTGGCACGGAAAAAAGAAGAACTGACGTCAGCGCGCGAGGGCGACATCTAAGTACTCCGGCGACGTCATTGAAAGCGGATTTTATGGCCAAGTAGCCTCAGTCCTCACAGGCGACTCAATACGACCTGCTATTCGAGTGGACTGTTGTGCAATACACCTGTCTTGAAAAAGACCTGCCGCGACCTTAGACACGGGCGCAGAAGGGTCGAAACGTCGACACAACAACAACCCATTGACATCTAAGAATTCAAAAACTTAAAGAAACGTTGGAAATTCTTTAGACAATTGTCAAGAATGGCTTCGAAAAGAATAACTATATGTATATATTGATTGTACAGATTTGTATCTCTCACTGTACATATATAGGAAATCTCTCACCACTTGAGCACTATTCACTATTGCCACCTTTGTTGAACAAAAATTCACCTTGACAGTCTTTTTGTATTCATGAAATAACTGAATGACTTTAATTCATATAAATATGAAAATGCAATGAATAAGACCTCTGTTCTTGGCATATAGAGCTGTAGAATCATATGCTTTAGCATAGATCACCATCTAGTGTTGGGTCAGGATGTTTGCACTTTGTTTTTCTTCGAAGAAGTCTTCCAAGTCACAAGGTAGGTGACTCCTCTTTTCGGTGATAGTGCGCATGGGCATCGACTCCATGCTTAGATTGTTTTGCCGTAAAGGGTGAGGATGGAGTTAGTAAGAGTAATAAAGAGATGTCCATGAATGCATGTATCTAGGATGGTACTGCAAAAGGGGAAGGTACCCGGGGAGGCGGGTGGGAGCATATGATTCTACAGCTCTATAAGCCAAGAACAGATGCATACTGGGTAAATAGCATTTTCCGTTCAAGGCATAGGAGCTGTAGATCATATGCTTTAGCATAGACTACATAGCAGTTATCTCCCAAAGCGGTGGCTGACCTGTATCTGTTGCACTGGTTTGAAGGAAAATGCATCTGTACTTGGCATGTAGAGGTGCAGAGTTGAGCACTATGCATAGATGGCCATCTGGTGTTGGGCTCAGATGCTTGCACTTTGTTGTGATCTTGGAAGAGTCTTTTGTAGTCACGAGATAGGAGACTCCTCCTTTGGGCGGTAGTGCGCATGGACTCCATGGTTAGATTGTTTTTGCCATGATGGGAAATGATGGAGGCAGTAAGTAGTAAGAGATGTTCATGTAAATTTATCTAATTAAGATAATAATGGAAAAGATAGAGGGAGGCAGGTGGGTGTACAACTCTGCAGCTCTACATGCCAGGAACAGCTGCATACTGGTATGTAGCATTTTCGGTTCGAGGCATATGAGCTGCAGATTGTACATTATGCATAGACTGTACAGCAGTGTCTCCCCTAGAGGTGGTCACCGGTATCCGTTGCAGTGGTTTGAAACAGGGTTGTAAAAAAAACAGCTTGGCCTACAGAAGCTTGTTGTTTTGCCTGCACGTCAACACAATAGAGTTTGGTGAAGGTGTGTGGTGTAGACCATGTTCTTGCTTTACATATATCATCTAAGGGAATGTTCCCTAAGAATGCCCTGGAAGCCCCTAGCTTGCGTGTTGAATGCACTCTAGGGGAGCATATCTGAATGCATTTTACTATCCACCTGGCGATCGCCCAGCTTTTGAGATGGGGTTACCTTTATGAGGTGGGGAGAAGGCTACAAACAGTTTTGTTTTTCGAAAGGGTTTAGTCAAATCTTTTCCATTTTGCTGCATAGCAAGCTCTAGTAGTAGGGCGTCTGGCTTCTTTAATGATGTTCACACAGTCCGATGGAAGGTTAAGATATCCGAACTCTAGGACTTCAGGAGCCAGATCGCTAGATTCAGTTGACCTGGACGGGGTGCCTTATCTCTCCATGGTTCGGCGTTAGTAATGTTTGGGAGAGGCGTAGTTTTTGGTGTGGAACTACTGAGAGTTCCAGTAGTGTTGATAGTTGGCATGCCCATGTGGGAGCCACTAGGATCAGCTTGAGAGATGGTTGTCTGAGCTTGCTTACTACTAGAGGAATAAGTGGGAGTGGTGGAAAAGCGTACACAAATCTGCCTGACCAGTTCATCCATATCGCATTGCCTTTGGACAACTGGTGTGGAAACCTGGCGGCGAAGTTTTGGCATTTTGCATTTCCATGTGTGGCGAACAGATTTATGTCTGGATGACCCCACATTTGGAAAAATGGTTGAAGAACTGGAGGATGAAGTTCCCATTTGTGTATCTGCTGTGTCTGCCGACTTAGGAGATCAGCAATCTGTGAACTCCTGGAAGATGTTCTGCCATGAGGTATATGTTTTGTGGAATGGCCCATCTCCAAATGTTTTGTGCGAGGTGGGACAGCTGCAAAGAATGTGTGCCTCCCTGTTTCTGTATATAATACATGGCTGTCATGTTATCCGTCCGGACTAGTACAGTCTTGTATTGTAGATGTACTTGGAATCATTTAATGCTAGAAATATTGCTATTAATTCTAGGTGATTGATATGGAGATGTTTTTGTTGAGTGGTCCATTTGCCTTGAATTGTATGGTTTAGGAGATGAGCTCCCCAACCGGTGAGTGATGTGTCTGCTGTTAGCACTATCTGTGGAACTGGCTCGAGGAACGGCCACCCTTTGGACGGGTTTTGTGTGTTCCACCACTGGAGAGAGCGATGGGTGCGGCTGTCCACCAACACCAGACCTGTAAGTTCTCCTTGAGCCTGGTTCCACTGACGTGCTAGGCATTCCTGTAAGGGGCGCATCTGAAGTCTTGCATGAGGTACGATAAAGATGCAAGAGGCCATCATTCCTAGGAGTTGTATGAATACCCTTGCGGTGAGGGAATGCTGATGTTGAAATCTGCTGATTAGTGTTTGTATACTGGCTATCCTGGCTGGATTTGGATATGCCAAAGTTCTAGAGGTGTCTACGGTGGCCATTAGATACTGATGTATGTGGGAGGGTTGAAGTTTGACTTGGGGGGTAGTTTACTGTGAATCTGAAGTGGTGTAGCAGGTGGATAGTTTGAGGAGTGTGATGAACACACTGGTTGAATGACTTGGTTTTTATTAGCCAGTTGTCAAGATATGGTAAGACATGGATTTGTTGTCTTCTTAAATGTGCTGCTACCACCGCAAGTCACTTTAACACTTTGGGTGCGGTGGTCACCCCGAATAGAAGGACTTTGAACTGATGGTGTTGTCCGTCCACTATTTATTTATTCAGAGTTTTATATAGCGCGAACAAGATCTTTGCAGATATCAGAGCGCTTCACAGGAGCAGGGGGTGAGGGCAACAAGAGGGTGACTAAACATAATATTGGGTACAGTATAATATTCAATAGCAAGATCGGATAGTAGTCATATGCTGTTGGAATAACAAACAATCGAATAGACGATAAAATAAGAGCGGTGCAGAGCCTTTGGTCCAGCTACAATAGAGATCAGGAGAGCTAGGCTATAAGGTTGGCTTATACCACTTTCTAAGAGTTACAGGGAGAGAAGGGGTAGGGAACATCCAGTTTAGCAAACTAACATGAACATAAAAATAATAGGTAATGAGAGAGTAGTATGATAGGCTCGAAATCTAGCAAGGATATGATATCATTAGACATTAGGGTAGCTAGTGGTACCAAGTCAGTGCAAAGTCTCTGGTCCAGCAAACGATAAAGTTCAGGAGAACTTGGCCATAAGGAGGGCTTTCACCTCTTTCTTGAAGAAGGCAGTGGAGGTGATAAGCCTGGTTTCAGGAGGGAGTGCGTTCCAAATCCTGGGTGCCATTCCTGAGCAGGAGCGTTTGTAAGTTTTTTCCTTCCGGAATCTTCGAGGTTTCAGGAGTAGATTTTTTGTACTTCTATTGGATCTCGACCCTCCTGATATAGTCAACTTTTCAGTGAGGTAGTGGGGTGCCTTGTGGTGTACTGCCGAGTGTCATAACAGCAATTTTCAGCTGTATTCTGGCTTCAAAGGGCAGCCAATTCAGGGATATTAAATCGGGGGTTATATGAGAGTGCTTTCTTGAGCCAGTGATGAGTCTCGCGGCAGCGTTCAAGGAGGCTCTTTGGGGGGCAGTTGTTAGAGGGAGTCCGCTGAGGGCCACAATTCCATAGTCAATGCGTGGGATGACTAGGGCTTGTACAGCAGTTTGGAAGTCTGACAGGGAGGAAGGGTTTAAGTTTCCTTAATGTATTGATTTGGAAGTTAGCTCCTTTCGTTGCTTTGCTAATGTGGTGTTGCATGCTGAGCTTTGCGTCGAGTGTGATGCCTAAGGATTTCGCAGAATCCACGATGGTCGGTCGGACATGGAGTGCTGTTAGGTGATTGAGCCAGATTTGAGTGGTGGTAGATTTCGCAGGGGGAGATATCAGGGGGAACTCAGACTATGAACCTTAGATACTTCCTGTGAGCAGGGTGTAGGAGTATGTTGAAGGAGGCGTGCTTGGGATCTAGTGTGGCAAGGAAGTCGCTTTGTTGCAGGAGTGGGAGGATCTGTTTGAGAGTGATGTTATGTTAATCGAAATTTATAAACGCACGGGGACCCACGGGTTTCATGGCGCTGACAGTGAGGAAAATTGACGGAAGATAACCTATCCGGATGCTTGCTTAAAAAGCCAGGTCTTCAAAGCTCTCCGAAACTCCATGAGGTTTGCACAGCTCCTGATTGTCAAAGGGAGAGCATTCCAAGCCTTAGGGGCAAGATAAGCAAACAAACACCCTCCCTGGCGCTTCCGTTTGAAGGAAGGTAAGGTAAGCAAAGATGAGCTGAGCGAAGATTGCAAGTAGGCTCATGCTTCACGATCATGCTGTTGAAAATTATCTGACTGTATATAGAAATGGAGGGTCTGAGGTCGAGTATAGGCCTTTGGGTGCCATCCTTTTTGGGTAATAGGAAATACAGTGAATAAACCCCTGTTCCTTGATGGTGTAAGGGAACTGGTTCTATTGCATGCTTTTGAAGCAGTGAGAGAACCTCTTGTTTTAACAGCGTGAGGTGTTCTGTGGACATTGGTCACTGTTTGGGTAGTATGGTGGGAGGGGTTGCTGTAAGTTCCAGGCAGTAACCATACTGGATAATTTGTCTTACCCACTTGTCTGTGTCATGGAATCCCAGACAGGTAGGAACTGTGAGAGTCTTCCTCCAACCGGAGTGGAATGGCCTGGAGGGAGTGGGGGAAAGTAACGGTTTATTAGTGGGATAGGCGCAAGTGTTATTGTTGCCTCAGCCTCTCCCTTTGTTGTTATGGCCCCTATATCCGCCTCTAAAATATCCTCTGTTGGGGGAGGTTTGTGTGGTGTTTTGTAGGAAGAGGAGGCGGTGTCTGTTGCAATGTTTTTAGATGCTCCTCTATAGAAGGAGCGACGAAAGGAGCCACATGTGGATGGAGACTGGAATGCTCCTATGGATTTTGCAGTCTGTGTCCTTTTTCATCTTCTCCAGAGTGTGGTCTACAGCCAGTTCAGAGTTGATCCTGATTGAACAGCTGGTTGAGGATAGTTGTTTATACCTCCTGTTTAAAGCCTGAAATGCGTAACCAGGCATGTTGTCTGAGTAGCACACTAGTGTTAATGGACCAAGAGGTTGTGTATGCAGCTTCAACTTGATTGATGCATTCGTTATTAATTTGCCCTCTTGAATTAAATCATTTGCCTGGGTTTAGTATTGATCAGGTAAATGTTGTCATCAGGGTCAGTGAAAGGGTCATTGTTGCCTCCCCCATCCCCTAAATTATCATCATCCTGTGGTGGTGGTGAATGAGGTGGGAGATTTGGAGGCTGTGGAGGGAGACAGGCTTAGGAGGAGGAATAGGCTGAGGAGGAATAACAGGAGAAGAGGGTCTTGTAGGTGAAGGGGCACAGTCTTTCTTGACCGACACTGCAGGAGTGTCTGGTGTGTCCAACTGTAATAACCGACTTTTCCGACCCTTTTTAGAAGGAGGATGATGGAGGATGACTCCAGCCTATTACCCTTATAGTATAGGGATTAGGACTATAAGTAGGACCTATCCATAAGGCACAGTAGTGCATTTTCGTACCCTTTTCCTTAGATTAGGGCTTATAAACTAAAGCTAGGGGATAGATATATAAGTATTAGTGATGATCCGTCCTTTTGTAAGAGTATTAGTACATTTTCTATGGAGCCATGCATATTTTGGGCCTTGCAGGCCTTAAACGGGACAGACTCCATCTTGCCCTCTGCCTGGTAGCTGGAGAGGCTTTTCTAGGTTAAATGTAATGTTTTAGTTTCAAGGTGTTGTTCGCTTGGAGAGAACCGGTTCAGGCTGGCCCTTATCGAAAGACTGTATTTTTCTCCACTCCGAAGACACAACTTCAGGCCGGCCGGCTGGGAATGTGTCCTTGGTACAGGGAGGTACAAGAATCTGGTGGGCGGCAGGTTACTGGCCGTAACTTTCCATGAAGGGACAGCTTCCATATTAGTGAAAGTGTTAGGCACTGAGTCAGTCAGTCCGTAGGCGGCAGCTAGCCGTTAGCATCTATGCTCTTAATTATTTCTGCGGCAGACAATCGCCATTTTGAAGTCTGAGAAAAGATTCTAAACCGAGACTCTCTGAGAACGAGAGAGAGAGAGAGAGAGAGACGGTAGCTAATAACGAGCAAGGTTCCAGTGACTTGGAGGGAAGCAGAGGAGGTTGAGCCTAGTGGTGCAGACGTGTACTTGTGACGGCTGAGGTGGACCCCCGAGACAAGCCAAGACACAGAGAGAGACGAGACGAGAATCTAGATGACTGCCGAGTCCAAACTTCATATTAACCAGGTGATATCTGCCCCTTCCCTTGCGAAGCGCGCACCTTAACCTCTACTTTTTCTTTGCAGCATATATACGTATAGATATATATATATATCGTGTAGTATTGTGTTTATTTCTTTTACTGTAATAAATGCCCCCATTTTTGGTGAACCGACATGTGCCTTGTATTCTTGTTCGATCATAGTAATCTAGTTCTCCTAGTCAGACGTTGTTTGCATGAACGGATGTGAATCCCGGTCAGGTAAGGAGTGACTGAATAAGTAGGGAGGCAGGGAACAGTTGATGCCAAGAACAGAAGGCACATATTATGATTCGAACACTATACTAATTTCCATTGCCATAGTTTTACCCTGAATAGATAATTACAGATTTCATCCCTGAGGATTCATAGGAAAGTGATAGTCGTTGGTACACGGTGTTAATGAGAGCACCTAAGGATAGGTGTGTAGGTCTGCCGGATTGTAGACCGTGTGTAAATGAGAGCACCGGAGGGATACGGTGTGGAGGCCTGCCAGATTGTAGGCCGTGTGTAAGTGAGAGCACCCAAGATTGAGGGGTGTGTAGGTCTGCTGGATTGCCGACTGGGTATAAAGGAGAGCACTGGGACTGCAGGCCCACGTGTGTAGACGCGCCGGATCGCGTGTCAAGTGAATAAAGTGCGAAATGGTATATTATCAGATCTGCCCCAGGGTAGACTAGTCTGGGCTTATGTGGCCGCGAGACTAATAGGTGTGAATAGGATATTGTAGAACCAATGCTTGTTCATTGCTATTTTCCCCATCCTTAAGGACGAGATGTTATACATATGCCTATACCCATTGTAGATATGTTCTAAGGAGGGAGTTGTTTACGTTCCGGCTGGATTAGAGGGGCTCCTAGGAGCGGATTCCATCTGGTCCAAAAATCTGGTCGGTACACCAACGTACTTGTGTGGAATAGTAGCCACATTTCCTGTTTTGGGGTCTTTATGGAGTTTTTTCTGCTTGGGATTGACAGGATCCAATCGAAAAAGTTCTTCCTCTTCAGTGACCGCTTTCGGTACCGACTTTTTATGATCCGAGCTGGGTTTGGATTTCTGCTCCGAGGCCTTAAGAGGTGGTTTAGGGTCCTTTGGCTTGGCTATGGATACAGAAATCTTTTTCGGTTCTGAAGATTTTGGCTGCGTCAAGGTGGTCGGTGCATACTTCTTTTTGTGAGTAGGTTGCTCTCCCGTCTTCGGTGCCGAAGGCGCATGCGGGACAGATATGCGGTTTGCTCGATCCCGAGCTACCAGAAGGCTTGTCCTTTATCTTCGGAGCCGGTACTGAGGGCGGGGCTTCTGAAACTTGTTTTCGGTCGCGACTGGGGCCAGCAGGAGAAGTCTTGACCAGGGCCTTCTTTTTTTTCGGGTGGAGATGGGGTAGGAGCAGTTGTACTCACTCATTGACCAGGAGTGATGTGGTCGTCTGAGTCGTCTGCTTCGGACAAGATTTCCAGGTCCTCAAAATCCTTCTCCGGGACATCGGGGCCTTCGTCAAAGGTGTCCACTGGTGCCGGAGCTGCTCGCTGTGCCATGATGTGTCGTCGGGCACGACGATCACGGATTGTTTTCTTGGATTGAAAAAGGTTCTCATTGTGATCGGATGAGACACTGGTTACAGACTGTAAATGTAAATGTAAATGTAGGTATACTTATATAGCGCAACCTGTCACCACAAGGGTATCCTGGCGCTTGCCTAGGGAACCCGTCCTGATATTCCCCTGTGAGAAGCCCCGACAGGGTGTCCACAGGGTGAAAGTCAGGCATCCCGCCGCGAGGGGCCGTTGTGGAGATTAAGCAAGCTATTGCCCAGAGTCGCAGAGTGTGAACCCGAGAGTTGAGGAGGCACCGGGACGAGAATTATCGAGTCCGTGGAATTTTTAGCCCAAGACCCGCCGGGGCGGGGAATTGAACCCTGGTCCAGGACCGATCTCAGATTCCGGGTCTGCCGCCTCTAACCCCTGAGCCACACTTCTCCGTTGTCTGTAACCACTGTGTGGGAAATTGCGCTCCACACTGGGGCATTTTGTGAATGGAGTCCTTTCCATGAGCTGTAGGCCCGAACAGCGTCGATAAGCCCAGCGGCCTGCGTCGACGACCGGAATAGAGTAGTTGAGATGCACGTCGAAGATCGTGCGATCGAAAAAAATACAGTTGAGTTGTAGATAGTTTGGGCTTCTAAAAGGTGTGGAAATATGGCACCGAACTGGAACGCAAAAGTTACATCCGCACCCAATGGTGGAAAAAACAATCAAACCATGGAGTCGATGACCATGCGCACTATCGTCCAAAGGAGGAGTCACCTATCTCATGACTACAAAAGACTCTTCCAAGACAACAAAGTGCAAGCATCCGAGCCTAACACCAGATGGCGATTTACACATAGTGTACAATCTGCAGCTCATATGCCTCGAATAGTGTTCGTAAAACTGCCTGGCCCACACTAGCTTGTTGTTTTCCCAACACATCTACACAATAGTAGTTTATGAATGTTTGTGGTGCAGACCATCTTGCAGCTTTGAAGATGTCATCTAAGTGTATATTCCCTAAGAATGCCATAGAAGCCCCTAGTTTGCGTGGAGCGTGCTCTAGGGGGAATTGTTATTGAGCGCTTAGCTTTAATGTAAAAATATTTGAACACACTTCACTATCCACCTAGCAATACCCGCTTTTGATATGGGATTGCCTTTATGTGGTGCCGCAAAAGCAACAAAAAGTTGTTTAGTTTTTCTTAAGGGTTTTGTCCTTTCTATGTAGTATAGTAATGCTCTTTTGACATCTAATTTGTGAAGAGCACGCTGTGCCACTGATTCTGGTTGAGGGAAGAATGCAGGCAACTCAAACTGGTTGATGTGAAAGGCAGAGACAACTTTGGGTAAAGATTTGGGTTTAGTCCTACGAACAACTTTGTTTTGGTGTATTTGCAAAAATGGTTCTTGTATAGTTGGTGCCTGAAGCTCACACATTCGTCTTAGAGATGTGATGGTGATAAGGAAGGCTACCTTCCTAGTGAGAAATTGTAGTTCACATTTGTGCAATGGCTCAAAGGGTGGACCCCTGAGTCTTGTAAGAACTATGTTAAGGTTTCACACTGGAGAAGGTGGAAGTCTAGGAGGAATGATTCTTTTAAGTCCTTCCATAAAAGCTTTAATAGCGGGCACTCTAAACAGAGACAAGTATCTGTTTTGCAGGTATACAGCTATTGCAACAAGATCTAAGCGTATAGATGTATATGCTGAATTAGAACGCTGCAGGTGTAACAGATAACAAAAGATGTTACAGATATATGCATCTAGTGGATTGATTTGATTGTTGTTACAATAAACTATAAAAACGCTTCCACTTAATTACATAGCATGCTCTTGTGGTAGGGCGTCTAGCTTCTTTGATGACATTCAAGCAGTCTGGCGGAAGATTAAGGTAAAAGACCTGGAGCGGATTCTCGCCCCAAACGAGAATCCGCTCCAGGTCTTTTGGATTATTTACTAGGTGGCTCGGGCTAACCACTTGTCCGGGTTGCATGCCTTGGATGAAAGGAAACAAAGCAAGCTGAAAGATGAAAAGATTTCGGAAACTCAGGTGTGCATTCTGTCGTCTTTCATGAATTGGGAAGATTAAGGTAGCCACACTCTAATACTTCAGGTGCCAGATCACAAGGTTGAGATGACTGGGATCTGGATGTCTTATCTTTCCATGGTTCTGAGTGGGAAACCAGGCGGAAAGGTATCGTTTTTGGTGAGGAATTACTGATAGTTCCAACATGGTTGTGAACTAGTGCTGGTAAGCTCCAGGCAGTAACCATACTGGATAATTTGTAGTACCAACTTGTCTGAGGTGATTGAGTTCCAGACAGGTAGGAATTGACCAAGACATCCCCAGGCAGGAGTGGAATGATCAGGGGTAGTGGAAGGATGTCACGGTTTGTTAGCAGAGGAAGTGCGAGTGGCGTTACCTCTGCTTCTTCCCTAATTGTTTACTCTAGAACCTCCTCGAAAATAACCTCTGGAAGAGGGGGATTGGTTGTTACCCTTGTAAAAGAAGGAGGGATTTTTGGTGGACAGTCTTTGAACCATCCCTGTAAAAGGAGCAGCGAAAGGAACCCATATTAGTAGGTAATTGTAAAGCCACCATAGACTTTGCAACCTCATTGTCCCTCATTTTCTCCACGGAGGTATCCACAGCTAGCCCGTAAAGATGTTCCTTATTAAAGGGCTGGTTAAGTATGGAGGATTGTACCTCCTGTTTAAATCCAGAAATCCTAATCCATGCGGGTCTGCGTCTAGTGCACATTTATGGAAGTGTTAGTGATTAGTTTGCCTTCCTGGATAAGGTCATTAGCTTTTGCTTTGTACTGATCCGTAAGTGTTGCATGAGTTATTATAACTCATCGTAACGAGCCCTATCTTAGCGTGCTAGCAGAGCCTGAGTGTTTGCAATACGCAAATAATTTGCAGCTTGTGTAGCCACTCTCTTACCCGCGGCATCAATGAGCTTGGACTCCTTGTCAGGAGGGGGGCCTCACCTTTGGTTTGAGCGGTAGCTCTCTTGTGAGCGTTAGAGACTACTAGAGAGTCCAAAGGCAATTGACCTTGGATGTAAGCAGCACCTGTAGGAGCAGATTTAAATTTCTGGTCTACTCTGGGTGCGATTATTCTTGCCCTAACCGGGTCTCTAAATACCTCATCCATGTGCTTTAACATGCCCTTTAGCATTGGTAAAGTGCGAGTAGATCTTTGGGAAGTGAGTGTCTCAAAGAGGAAATCCTCTTCCAAAGGCTCTTTATGGAGCTCCACCCCGTGATATTGAGCAGCTCTGTTAATGAGCTGAGCGTATCCAGTGTCATCAGGTGGGGAGGGTCTAGAAGGATACATGTCAAGGTCGTTGTCTGTATCCGGTTCCTTATCACAATTTTCCCAAGGGTCAGTGTCTTGTGGTATATCCTGATCTTATGCCATGTCCTGCTCTTCATCTGTATCCCCATTCCCATCCCCGTAATAGTCATCCTGTGTGGTAGGTGGAGGTGGTGGTGAATTTGCTGGTGACAACCAGATTAGGATTAGGAGGAGGAGAGGGAGGAGGAATGTAAGGAGGAGAAGGGTTAGTACTCATGCCCTTTTTCTTAAGAGGTATAGTAGAGTCCTCAGAGACCAATCTTCAGTTTTTTGGGGAAGAGTGGCATGAATGTGAAATGTTTGAGGGTTAATGACAAGTCTTTTCTGCTTTGGATCCAAAGGTTGTTCTTCAGACTGAAGCTCTTTGGATGGAGTGTCCTTTTCTTTGTGTGTTGATTTCGGCTCCGGCGCTTTTGGTGTTGGAAGTTTTAGGCTGCGAGTGCTTGTAGGTTTCAGTTCTGATCCTTTCGGTGTGGGAGATTACAGCTCCGAGCCTTTCAGAGGGGAGGATTTTGGCACCGAGCCTGTAGGAGGATTTCGGATCCGAGCCTGTAGGTGTCGAGGATATCAGGTCTGGAACCGGTAGATGTGGAGGACTTCAGCTCCGAACATTTAGGTGTGGAGGTTTTCGGCTCCAAAGCCTTTGGTGTCAAACATGTAGTCTTTGGTGCTGGTGGTGTGGTGACCGGTACATGCTTTGACGTATGTTTCGGTGCCGAAGGTGTTGGTTCGGCCCCAGAATGGGGCTGGCTCGAGCCTGAAGGCTTATCTTTATGTTTCTTAGCCGGGCTGGAGGGCGGGGCATCGGAAACTTGGTCTGTGCCGACCTGAGCCTGAAGGCAAAGGAGGTACTGGAGCCTTTGTTTTATGTTGACTGGGAACAAGGGAATCTGTACTCACAGTACGCTGACCCGGAGTGATGTGCTGTTCCTCCATGTATGAGTCTGCTTCGGACAAGGAGACCTGTTCTTCTTCCTTGGCTCCTTCAACTGGATGTTGGAAATCAGGATCTTCATTAAAGATATCCGGTACGGAGCCGATGTGATGTTGCCTCCCGTGGCGTCGAGCCAGACGACCACGAATTGACTTACGATCGGAACGATCGACACGTCCCACAGTGCTTTTAGTTGTGTTCGGGGGATAAGCAGAGGTTGCAGACCTCCTGCAAATCGGTGCATGGAAACTTAGCACGACACCCGGGACATAGTTTAAATGGAGTCAGCTCCATATACTGCTGGCACGGGTAGGCCCAATGGCCCACCTCTAGTTTCTCGATCGAAGGGTTTCTCAGTTGAAAGGATGCGCGTCTGATGGGGAACCGCGATCGATGACCATACCATCGAGGGTAGAGGTTTACGCGTCGAGGCAGTAAGAAAACGACACAAAACCGGAGCGCAGCAATACACATCCAAACCTGATGGCAGAAAAAAACAATCTAAAGATGGAGTCTATGCCCATGCGCACTATCATCGAAAGGAGGAGTCACCTACCTCGTGACTGGAAAGACTTCTTCGAAGAAAAAGAAAGTGCAAACATCCGGACCCAACACTAGATGGCGATGTATGCTAAAGAATATGGTCTACAGCTCGTATGCATCGAGCAGTGGGTTTCTTTTGCAGTAACCCCCACACCTTTTTCCAGATTTCTGATGCACTTTGAGTGTGCACGGAGTCCCGGACAATCAGGTTCCAAGTGCTTGTGTGCTTTCCTTAAGCTGTATCATTGTTTCCTCAATTGGCACACCTCTGGCCCACATACAAGTCCCTTGTAAAAGGTACCAAGGGACTTGTGCACAGAAAGGGTCCCTTAGGGCTACAGCATGGATTGTACCACCCTAAAGGACCCCACACCAAACACATGTACACTACCATTGCAGGCTATGTTTTGAGGTGTAGCTAAACTAAAAGTCAACACGGCATACATTCCTGGGTGCCATGCATACACACCAATGCCTGTGGCATAGGTAAGCGCCCTTCTGGCAGGCCTTACAGCCCTAAAGCAGGGTGGCCTATACCACAAGCGAGAGGAAAAACTGCATGAGCAGTATGTCTTTACAGTGTCAGTCCTTTCTTGGACACCAAGTGCAGTGAAGCCATTTTAAGTGCAGGGGCTGGGAGTTTGTCAACACGAACTACATAGCTCCAAGATGGCTTTACTGAAGACTGAGAAGTTTGGTGTCAAACGCCTCGGCATAATAAACCCACACTGACACCAGTGGTGGATTTATTATAAAATGCACTCGGAGGACATCTTAGAGATGCCCCCTAACAACCCACCAACCTCTAGTGTAGTTTGCCCCCCCAACCATATAGGGGGCTGCACTGCGGAGAGATGTTACCTCCTTTTCGCAGGAAACCACACCGCTTTGACCCCCTGATCAGGAACACATTGCAAAGAGGATAAACTGCCTGGAATTGCTTGGAGACTGCTTTGTCTGTGGAGGTAATGTTTTCTGAGGACCTTGTTGGTACCCCTGACTGGCACTTTACTGTAGTTGGTCACCTTAAGGGACCAGGTGACCATATTACAACTAGCCCAACTTTTAAGTAAAAAAAGATTCTACGTGTCAAATCCTTTGAATCTGCCAATGCTTATTCGAGGTTGAGTGAAATTCTATATCTGAAGAACCCTCCGGGGGATCTTTTTCATTGAGGAGTCTAAAAATAGACTATTTTTATGAATTGGTGTCGGATCTCGAGTGCCTTGTCAATTCCTTCTTCAGTCGTTTTGGTGCGGTTTAAATGCTTGACACTAGTTTCTTTGTGTAAGCATTTCTGCGCAGTGCCACAGCCACCCAGAGTGGAGCTGAAGGTTTGACAGACAAAATCTACTGGCCCTAAAGGGGTTGGTAAATGTATTACACAGTGAGGTCGCAATTCCACACCATATCATACACCCCATTTCCTCACAGAAAACATCAACGGTATGAGTTTACAGTGGACAAGGGAAGGATGACAGGTGACCACCACCAGAACCTGTCACTAAGGTCCCCAACCTGGGAGTCATGTTTGATGACAGACTGCTTTTTCATCACCACGTCAACTCGGTAGTCTCCACCTCCTTCACTCTGAAGAAGATAAAGAAGCTTCTTCCCTACCTCCCCTCTTCAGCTGGTAAAACTCTGATCAGCACCCTCGTTTTTGCCAGAACGGACTACTGCAATGCCCTTCTTCTCTATGCACAGGAAAAAGTTCTTAAAAGGCTTCAATTAGTGCAAAACGCCTCAGCCAGAATTTTACTGGGAATTCCCAAGTTCACCTCCATCACCCCTTACATCCGACAGCTCCATTGGCTTCCTGTCAAGAGCCGTACAAAATTTAAGGCACTGTGCATTGCATACAAAGCCATCAACTCAGGCCCACAGTTTCTCAAAGATGGCCTCCGTCCTCACGAAAACCCCAGAACTCTTCGCTCATCATCGGCGAAGCTGCTCACTGTCCAACGCACAAGGAAAGCAAACTGGGGTGACAGATGCTTTGTGATCTCCACAGCCAGAGTATGGAATTCACTCCCTCTTACCATCAAAACTGCCCCAACTCTCCTTAGCTTTAGGAAGAGATTAAAAACCTGGCTGTTCCGACATTAATATCTGCTATAGCCATCATCTGATCAGTTAAGCGCTGAGACACCCCTGGGTATTTGCGCGCTATAAAAATTGCCAAAACATAAACATAAACAAGTATTGGTAATACTAGTAAAGGTGATCTAGGCCAGACCTTTGCAGAAATAAAAAAAATGACAATCTCCACTCACTTACCCAACAAAATTGCCAGGAACTGTGATCTTCCGATTCACCAAAGCCTTCATGACACGACTGACCACTTCATAGAGCGACCCAGACATGTTTTTCGTCAGTTTGCCCTCAAAACGTTTTTCAACCTCATCCCTAGAGGGCAAAATTCAATCATCAGATATGTTAGATGGTAGCATAAGGTGGGAGAATTGATGAGAGAAACATACGTATACAGTGTGTTTAAGACTGAGTGTTCATGAGGAGAAGCAGTGAACCTTCAAGTATAGACAACTAAAAGGCTGGCAAGTAGAGGATGCTGGGAACAAAGCAGTAATGTGCCCCTTATGGATAAAGGAATGAAAAGGAAAATAGAAGTAAAACAAATTATTTAATTCAAGGGGAAGACAAACACGGTAATGGTGAGGGACGTACAGTGGCAAGAAGAGGAGAGAGATGGAGCAGAATGCTAAAAACACAAACCAGGGTAGGCCATTACAGAGAAGCATTTTACCAACTCCCAACAAGAGGTAGAATGGCTTCTCCCTCAAACAGGGAAGGGCACAACAAATGAAAAAAGCCACACTCAAAACAAAATTCAGGACTGGCCTTACTCGTTCATGTTGAGCGTTAGGGAGATGTCTTCCTCTTTGGAGAAGAGCAGGATCAGAAAGTGGTATCTGGTTTGTCCCTGTTTAATAGGAGGGTCCAAGCTGATCTAGAAGGAAGCAAAGACATTTGCAAACGTCAAAGACCAACAGAAAAAGACAGGATTCTTCTCAAATTAAAGCAAAAACCTCCACCTGTGACACTAGCCTGTAGAAACTCAATGCCCTGTCAATCTAACGTTATCAAGCTTACTCTGGTGTAATGGCTGGTGTGCTGTCGCATTACCACTCTGCCATCCACAAACTGGAGCCAGAATGGGATGAAATCTGCAAGGTTGGTCTCTTGCAACATCTAGACAGCAGCACCCAGCAATTTATTTTGAAACTTCTCTCAGTGATGTATTGGAGAAGACGAGACAAAGCTGCCCACATAAATCTTGAAGCATCCCTCTTCTGCTGCTGTGACTCATGCCAAAGGGATGTGCAAGTGTACTCATTCCCAGCTCGCATTCGATAGCGTTTTATTGGTTAACATCCAATTTCTGGGTGACGTTTTAAGATTTTTGGACAAAAGGTTAGCCATCAGTACTGGGTGTTTTTACGCTGACAAGTATAATCTACTCAAAGTGCCTAGTGGACATTCACGGGTAGCCGAAATCAAGCATACGTGCATTAAATAAAGCTAACACTGGTCATGAAGATCAATTTAAAGATTACCCCCACCTTCTCGGTGAAGAATTATAAATGCATAAAATGCATGGAATGACAATGACCGAACAAGGATCAAAGAGGTCACGTATTCCAATACTCCACAGTAGGTGGACAGAAATCTCAGGCGGTTCCTTCGGTACCCCAAGCATGCTAGTGAGGAAGAAGGATTAAAAATTGTAGCTCGCAGCACATTATTTGTTTGAATATGCCACAGCATGTTTGCAAAGTGTGAAAGTGGGGGCTGTTTGGGTAGAGTCTTTACATTACCCTTGACCAGCCCATAACCAGGCCTGATGGCTTTGGCTGCCTCTTGCAGAAAGGATCAGGTGAAATACCCCAATAACAGCCTACATGCAGGTTCATCAAGTGGGCTTGTGTTCCCTTCAAATTCATTTGGCTGTGCATAGTTTCAGACCAAGCTACTTCAGCTGCCCAGCCCTTCCACACTCCCAGCTTTCACAATGTTCGGAATAGCACACTCTACATTATGGCCTGTGGGATAAGAGTGATGAATGTTCTGCACCAGAATCTTCCCAATATCAAACAACCTTTAAAATTCAGATATTCTCTCAACTCATTTCAGATTGCATTTCCAGTTGGCAATGTAAGATCCAGGGGATCCCACCGTCCATGATTCAATGTAAGATCCAGGGGAATCCCTTCAGTCCAGAATTCAATGTAAGTTCCAGGGGATCCCATTAGTCCAGAATTCAATGTAAGATCCAGGGGATCCCATCAGTTTATGATTCAATGTAAGATCCAGAGGATCCCATCAGTCCATGATTCAATGTAAGATCCAGGGGATCCCATCAGTCCAGGATTCAATGTAAGATCCAGAGGATCCATCAGTCCAGGATTCAATGTAAGATCTAGGGGATCCCATCAGTCCAGGATTCAATGTAAGATCCAGGGGATCCCATCAGTCCAGGACTCAATGTAACATCCAGTGTTAGGCATCAGGATTCATGCATTGTGTCTAAACTACAGATCCCAGAATGATCCAAGGGAGAGAGTGATTGTGTGCTGTCCCATACTGCTTCAGGAGTGGTCAGGTGATTGTGAGGTACTTAAGCCTTCTGCAGCTGTGACTCAATTCTTGGCTTTCCTCTGTTTTGACCTTTGCCCGGCTCCCCGTTGAAGCGTTCCCGTTTGATTTCATCTTGCCGAGGATATTTCTGGTTTCCTGGTGGAGATTCTCTCAGAAGCTTATTCCTTACTAGCGCAAGGACGCGCATCTATTATTTTTTTATTTGCTGCCTCTTTTTCTGCTGCAAGTTGACAAACACCTTTCTCCCTACTGGAAAGCAGCGCAAGTTCGCGCAGCAAATCATTATTGGTATCGTTTTGTTTATGCGTGATTGAAAGCGCATCCAGTTTCCTTTGTTTCACCGCTCTGCTGTCTACAGTAAAGACGCATTATTTTCTCCGCACCCGTTTGCCTATCATGCAGCACATTTGGTGTTGACTCAGTTTCTTTTTGTTCCTTTCCTGTTGCCATTAAAGTTTTATTTTGAAACTTTGAACTAAGTTTTAAGCATAATAAGGCTCATCGTTTCTCTGTTGTCCCTGGAATAGCTGTTATAACTTAAACTGCATTTTGGAAGATTGGGAAGATGTATGCTCTAGAAATTGCCTTCCTGGAATGAGTGAAAAACGACATCGCCAGTATTTTCAATTTTAATACTGCACAAGAGACCTTCTGCTGGAACATTTATATTTTTGTCTCCGGAGCCTACTATCGGTCTTAAACCAAGTAAGTGTGGGATAGTACACAACCTCAGTCATAAGTTTAAATCATGATTGTGCTGTATAATTCATAGATGTTTAGTTTTATAGGTTATTGGGTCGCTCTCTCTCTTTTGCTGTAAAGTTCATAGATGTTTAGTTGTATAGGTTATCGTGTCTCTCTCTCTCGTCATTGTTTATAGGACTCCCAGAGGTAGTTGGACTGGACCTTCTCCTCACTGGTGGCGATTGGCTCTTTTCTGTTGGTCCTTAGGTCTCTTCCTTTTCTAGAGATATTTTGCGTTCCTCTAGTGTGTTTTACTCAACACTGGGGCGGCTTTGTCTCTGGGGAAGGGTGGGGCTCCCTCTTCGCTCCTGGGGAACGGTTACTTCTGTTTGGGAAATCAGTCTACGCCCGACATCCAGGGGGATTCCATCAGTCCAGGATTGAATAATCAGGCCACACACCCAGAAAGAACACAGGATGCTAGCGTGAAGCCCTGCAAAAGACTTTCGGACTCAAACTGCTGCTGTTAAATGCACAATAACATGTGCCCAAGATGTTTGCAATCCCCTGCACTTGGACCGGTTTCTGCAGAGCTCATTACAAGAAGATACTACATTGGATAATTACTGGGTGCGATAAAATACACCCTCTAAATTGTTTCAAAGACCAGTCAAACCTAATGAAAAATGAACAGAGCAAAAAGCCCCAGTGAACACACTAAGTGGATTTTGTTGCAGAAAGCACCATTATGGACATGTTATCCTCCATTTCAACTGCCAAACATGCATTAAGAAAGGATTATTGTACCCGAATAATTCAAAATCTGGGAGTGCCGGACTTTTTGTTGTGGGATAATTAACATACAACTCTCCAGGGTTGGTGAAGCAGTTATAAACTGGATTATTAAATGCAAACTACGAAATTGTTAAAATGAACCAATCGTCTACAGCGTAAAATACAACCAATAAATCGCAACAGATAAACATATGGAGGTCATCAACACTCCCATTTCCCCTTTAACACTCATCCCATGCTGTGGGGAGGTCAAGCAACCATTCCCAAAGTTGCCAATGTTTTGTCGTTCCTTGCCCGGTGTACGTACCACAAAGAACATCTGCCTCTGGTCCTTGTGTGGCAGAAGGAAGAGCCTCAGCACAGTGGTGTAGGGAATCTTGTAGTCAAAGGTCTTGCCGTGAAGGTGTAGGAAAGAAGGATAGATTCGGATATCATATCTGCCTCGAGGAGTGAGACACTGCAACTCCCGGAAGATGCAAACAGCATCCCCGGTGGCCTGAATGACATCTGCTTTGGAGAGGACGTTCTGCGAGAAGGCCTAAAGAGATAAGAGAAAGTATCAGCACAGGCAAGAAATAATAAATACCACACAAATGGAGACCCTCAAAAAAGCCGCAACCCACAGCATTAAAGAAAAAACACCCCATACACTCTGGAGGACACCACACCTGAAGAAGTAACTTTACACATCACTCTTTGACGGACATAAAAACATCTCCCAACAAAAGCCAGAAAGAACAATGAGAAACCCAAAAAGTAGGACAGAGCCACAATAAATGTGCACAGAAGGGACCCATTTTCAATGCATGCAAATGAACAAATACAGAACAGAGCACAGATGAACACCAGCAGACTACAAGGAGCAGATGAACCTTAAATTGATACACACTGGAACAACGTTTAACAAAGGAACAGGCACAAGCATAAACACGGAGCATCCGAGGGTCAGAGGTTAAAAAAAAAAAAGAGCACTTTCATCAGATATCCTTCAATGTACGCCTTTTCTCTCTGCAGTACTTTAGCTACCCCATCAGAGGTACAACTCCACAACACATCAAGAAGTGAGATCTTTAATTTATCCCAAAATTATCTGAGCTGGTCTTCACAGGAGCAGAGAGTGAAGGTCCTGAGTAAGGCTTACTGAACCCAACATACAGAACATCGCCCTCTAGGCGAGTGCTTTCTCAACAGGATGAATCATTGCCAGACAGATGTACGCGCCCTTAATATTTGGCATTTCTGCTGTTTGGTCTTTAACTTTACACCCAGTGTAACATGCGAGGCAAGTCAGATGCATGCAACTGGTCTGGGACATCAGGTGGCCTGGGACATCAGGTGGCCTACTGGAAAAGTCGCAGAAACGTGCACGAGATCTCAGCTGGGCTAAGTGTGCAGCAACTCGCCTGCGTGTGAACAGCCTAGCGGCACAGTGCACACAGGCTACGAGTGGTCTCTGTAGGACAGTGCTGGCAGTCAGAAAGCAAACCAAGGGTCGCCTGCGCTGTACTATCAGTCGGCGGCAAACTGGGGCTGTGCAGTGCTTTCACAGCACATCGAATCCAGGCAGAGCTGCTTTACTCTCCCTTTCAATCCAAACGGAGTTGCCTCAACTGTGCTGCTGTACTTATCGCATCATACGACTGGGAAAGGTAGGACACGCTGTGGTCGGTCCTGAACAAACAGTGAGACAGCTTCCTACCAAGAGGTCTTGGAGCCAGAGTAACTGAGGGCTCCCCGTCTCCCCTACTTCTTCAGAGGGCCCTTCACCTGGACGGCTGGCGCAGGACACCTCACTTCAGGAAGAACGGTCCACCTACAGATCAATATCACGACTGGTTTCCATCCTGGTGCTACAGCAACACTGTGCAGCGACTAAGGTTCTGCTAGATGCAGAGAAAGCTTTTGACCTCATGAGCTGGATTTTTTTTGGGGGGGCGAGGGGGGGATCTTGGAGAAATGTAAGTTTCCACTAAAGCTCATGAGGTCAGTCTTTCGGCTCCATGAGACCACCTCGGCCTGTACTTATTATAAAAAACGCATGTGCAGGTACGGTATATCCAACCTGAGGTACTTGACAAGTTTGCCTCCTCTCCCGGATTTTGTTTGCTTTATTTATTGAACCATTAGCTCAATTTAGGTGGGCCTAAATTCAAACTACATGTTGAACGCACAGCTTTTGCGATTCCAGAAAGAATATGGAGACTGCATTGCGCGCTATTCAGACGTATACTCGGGAGTGTGGGGGGTATAAAATGAACAAATCTAAAACGGAGACTCTTGTTTAACACTACTTCAGGTGTTTTACCACGCAAGCTTAGGGCTAATTATGATCTGAATACAAAGAGGTATTTAGGCGTGCATTATAAGGATTATAAATGTTGGATCTTTACTACTTCTACCACACTCCTCTTTATAGCAAAATTCAGCTCTATTTGGAATTCTCTCCCCCTTTTATTTTTTTATTATAGGTCGCACATTCCTTATTTTAAAATGACAATTTTGCCGCTGGTGCCGTTTTTATTTTTAAATGTCCCTAGTAAAGTAGAGAAAGATTTTTTTTTACCAGGTTGGATAGTACGAGGACTTCATTTGTCCGAGGAACTAAGACCCCATGTGCTAATAATAACATTTTACAACTGCCCAAGACTGCAGGCAGCCTGGCTCTTTCTAACGTCAAGCAGCATTGTGGGGCATCCTTTGCATTACAGATTACAAGGTTCTCAGCGCAATCTTCTAGATTTGACCATTTGTTATGTTATAATTGCTGAAGAATTATGGGTTTAGCAATCTTCCAGAGGCCCTTAAATCACCCAAAGTGTTTCTAGGGTGAATAAATTAAGCACTTTAGGTGATATCTGCACTTTAGCCGAGTTGCCTAGGGATACTGCTGGCTGGACATCCACATGGTACAGAGGCCTGGCAGCATTTCAGTTTAAGCACTGGCAAGCACTATTGGCACTATCATACCAGCCTGCAGGTTTGTCAATTAGGCTGCTGGAGGTATGGAGTTGTTCAATTATTCACTTTAGGTGACATTTGCACTTTATTGAAGCCCTTTTTATGGGGTCATGGAAGATATACTGTTGAAGGGCGGCTTTTATTGATTCATATGACATTTTGATAGTTATGTGCATTACATTGCTATGTATAAAGCTGCTATAAAATAGAAACACAGTTTTAAAAACTGTGCAGTGACTCCAACCAGAGCAGATGCAGGTTTAGACTGGCATCCGCCTCTGTAGGAAATCTCTGACATGCAAAATTATACATGTTCAGATGTGAATTTAGACTGCTGCCCGCCCATCTAAGGCACAGAGGCCATGAAGTAATACCAATATTCAGCATGGGCATCAACACCAGCAGAAATACCTCCCCTCCAATCCAGGAGGAGCCTCCGCCTATGTAGGGCATTAATGAAAGGAGTGATAGCTCCCTTCAGCACACCAAGGTTTCAGTTGGCACTCACTCCTGAACAGAGGAGGGACCACCAGCAGATGCAGGTTTGGACTTGCACTCACCCCTGAAGGGAGGAGTGACCACCAGCAGATGCCGGTTTAGACCTGTCTCACCCCTGAACAGAGGAGTTAGCACCAGCAGATGCAGGTTTAGACCCGTCTCACCCCTGAACAGAGGGGTGAGCACCAGTAGATGCAGGTTTAGTCTTGCAACCACCCCTGAACAGAGGAGTGAGTACCGGCAGATGCAGGTTTAGACTTGCAACCACCCCTGAACAGAGGAGTGAGCACCCGCAGTAGCAGGTTTAGACTTGCAACCACCCCTGAACAGAGGAGTGAGCACTAGCAGATGCAGGTTTAGACTTGCCCCTCACCCTGAATAGAGGAGTGAGCACCAGCAGATGCAGGTTTAGACTTGCCCCTCACCCCTGAACAGAGGAGTGAGCACCAGACGATGCTGGTTTAGACTTGCCCCTCACCCCTGAACAGAGGAGTGAGCACTAGCAGATGCAGGTTTAGACTTGCAACCACCCCTGAACAGAGGAGTGACCATCAGCAGAAGCAGGTTTAGACTTGTCCCACACCTAAACAGAGGAGTGACCACCAGCAGATGCAGGTTTAGACTTGTCCCACCCCTGACAGAGGAGTGAGCACCAGCAGATGCAGGTTGAGACCTGTCTCACCCCTGAACAGAGGAGTGAGCACCAGCAGATGCAGATTTAGGCGTGAAACCACCCCTGAACAGAGGAGTGACCATCAGCAGATGCAGGTTTAGACTTGCAACCACCCCTGAACAGAGGAGTGAGCACCAGCAGATGCAGATTTAGGCGTGAAACCACCCCTGAACAGAGGAGTGACCATCAGCAGATGCAGGTTTAGACTTGCAACCACCCCTGAACAGAGGAGTGAGCACCAGCAGATGCAGGTTTTGACTTGCAACCACCTCTGAACAGAGGAGTGAGCACCAGCAGATGCAGGTTTGGACTGGCCCCTCACCCCTGAACAGAGGAGTGAGCACCAGAAGATGCAGGTTTAGACTTACCCCTCACCCCTGAACAGAGGAGTGAGCACCAGCAGATGCAGGTTAAGACTTGCAACCACCACTGAACAGAGGAGTGAGCACCAACAGATGCAGGTTTAGACTTGCAACCACCCCTGAACAGAGGAGTGAGCACCAGCAGATGCAGGTTTAGACTTGCAATCACCCCTGAACAGAGGAGTGAGCACCAGCAGATGCAGGTTTAGACTTGCCCCTCACCCCTGAACAGAGGAGTGAGCACCAGAAGATGCAGGTTTATAGTTGCCCCCTCACCCCTGAACAGAGGAGTGAGCACCAGCAGATGCAGGTTTAGACTTGCAACCATCCCTGAACAGAGGAGTGAGCACCTGCAGATGCAGGTTTAGACTTGCCCCTCACCCCTGAACAGAGGAGTGAGCACCAGCAGATGCAGGTTTAGACTTGCAACCACCCCTGAACAGAGGAGTGAGCACCCGCAGTAGCAGGTTTAGACTTGCCCCTCACCCCTGAACAGAGGAGTGAGCACCAGCAGATGCAAGTTTAGACCGGTCTCACCCCTGAACAGAGGAGTGAGCATCAGCAGATGCAGGTTTAGACTTGCCCCTCACTCCTGAACAGAGGAGTGAGCACCGGCAGATCCAGGTTTAGACTTGCCCCTCACTCCTGAACAGAGGAGTGAGCACCGGCAGATGCAGGTTTAGACTTGCCCCTCACTCCTGAACAGAGGAGTGAGCACCGGCAGATGCAGGTTTAGACTTGCCCCTCACCCCTGAACAGAGGAGTGAGCACCAGCAGATGCAGGTTTAGACTTGCCCCTCACCCCTGAACAGAGGAGTGAGCAGCAGCAGATGCAAGTTTAGACCTGTCTCACCCCTGAACAGAGGAGTGAGCACCAGCAGATGCAGGTTTAGACTTGCCCCTCACTCCTGAACAGAGGAGTGAGCACCGGCAGATGCAGGTTTAGACTTGCCCCTCACCCCTGAACAGAGGAGTGAGCACCAGCAGAAGCAGGATTAGACCTGTCTCACCCCTGAACAGAGGAGTGAGCACCAGCAGATGCAGGTTTAGACTTGCCTCCCACCCCTGAAAGACACTACAAGATGAAGCAATATCCACAGTCAGACCTATGCTTAGACTGATGCTCACCTACGTAGGGAATCGATGCCCAACTCCAGTATACCCTTTTCTCAGCAGTAATATATAAACAGATAGCTACACCCACCTTGAGCAGTTTAAATGCCAGCTACATCGGAAACAGTCACGTTTAGACTGCAACCCACCTGCGTGGCACTGTTGTGCAGAGACAGCCAACTCCAGAAAATGCAGGGTTAGACTTGCATTCACACCTGCAGCACATCTATGAAGTGAAGTGATAATACCCTTCGCAACCATGTTAGCCAACCATCCCAGAAGGACACTGATGCTTCTGTGAAGGGATAACCACCACCTAAAATGAGGTTTAAGGTGCTGCTCAGCTCTGTAGGGCCTGGATGCTGTACAGATATATCTAAAATCAAGTTGGCACAGAATTGACTGGCACCTTCATCAGACAGGTTTACATAGGCTTCCACCCGGCAAGGGATTAATATTGGGCAACATTCAACTTCATCGGAAACAGTTTTAAACTTTCACCCATGGAATCTACGCACTGCATGTCCCTACCTCCACAGGATCTGTGTTGTCCTCCTGGTTGGGAGGAACATAGAAGCGCACCTCCATCAAGGAGACTTCAGCATCGTCATTCTGGTGGAACTCGAGCGTCACCTCATTCTTACCCGTGGTGCACTGCGAGACATTACCAAGAGGCAGCTCAAAGGCTGGTTGGTCCCCGATGTCAAAGGTCAACAGCTGACCTGAAGCAAGAAAGGCAGGGAAAGAGGATAAATGACTAGATCCAAGACCTTGACGACAGACACCCGATCCATGAACACTGACAACACCCAAGGGCTTCACTGGGAAACCTCCCCGTTTAACTCACCTCCAAAGCGCACTGTTCCCCAGTTCCAGCCCTTGACACACATATCCTTCTCCACCAGATCTACCTTGAAGTTAGACTTGAAGAAATCCGATAGCTTGTCAAATTCCTGCAACAACAAAAAGTGTGCAATGATCTGATGTCAGTCAGTGTATGCTACAGAAGGGGGTTGTGGACACTGTTACGAGTACCCCACCCAGCTCCTGCAGGAACTGCAATAGGCCCATTAATGGTCTATCACAAGGCGCAATAGGTCACTGCATCTAACAGCAGGCCATTCTACCAATAGAACGATCTGAGGCACTAAACATACACCTATTACAAGGTCTGACACGTGGCTACAGAGCGAAGCAAATCTACAGGGTTAGGTCTGGGGCATCAGGCCACACAACATTCAGCTCTGACACGGCATAGCACAGTTTCTTTACGTGTCCTAATTTGCTGGAATGAGTGTGTGAGGAAAAATATATATCTAAATGTTTGCATCAGCCATTTAAGTGAATCAATCCCAAATTCTCCACCACACTATCTCTGACCCACTGAGCTAACTGTCTCTGACCAAACTGCTTGCTCTGTGCTCCTAAAATCACCTCCCCTTTACAAATCTATTTCAGCCTGACCCACGGACCTTTATTGCCCTCTGACACATTCTGGGTTAACAGCTGTCAAAAGCCTCTGATTCTTGCAGGTTTTGCTTAAACTTACTTTCTGTTCCTTTGTGTTCTTATTTTGCTCTATGTCTTGTGCTTGCATGACAAATATATATATATATATATATATATGTATATGTATATCTATCTATCTCCATATCTGGCCTTGTCCACATCTAAGGATTTTACTGATGACAGCCCTTTCTGCCCTATATATGCTCCCCTGAATATCTACGTGGGGCAGAAGAAGCTTGTTCCAAGACGGGACACTGGGATGTGTGTCTGTCTTGGCATGCCAATAAAAGAAGAAAAGTGCATATATATTTCCTGTGTTTTGTGGCTGCTGGTGTCTGTTTTGTGTAGCTTTGAGGAGGGTTTGAAGATTCATTACCCAACAGAGAGACTAACAACCCTTCAAGATTCACACATTAAGTTTTATGCTTGCAAGAATAGAGTAATCGATCTTACTGTACAGATCTTCAAACACAACAGTGAAAGCACACCGTAAATCTTACAGATTTAAATGTTTGGTATTGTCAGGAGAGATGTGTCACCGCTGCTACCCTTACTTCAGCCCGACAAGAGGTCACCATGGACCCAACCATCTGTCAAATAGGCAAACAGTAAATGAGGATCTTACCGAATCACGAAAGCCATCATATTTGTAGACATGGCCAGCTTTCGTGGTGAGCTTGATTCCATGGCCTAACGCCACCTTGCGCCACAGACCCTCAGAAAGGTCGGTGCCCTGGATGTTGTCCATTTTGCCAGTCTTGTTGTTTTTGAAGATGATGCCTTGTCGGTTCAGACGTAAACGCCCATCATTCTAAAGAGAACGTAAGAGAAATGTCAATATACAGGTAACTTTGCAAAGAGATCAGGCATTACAGGAACCTAGCACCCCCTATAACTACAGCTCGGACCTAGGCTAGGTCAGGCATTACAATCCACGTGCTGACCCAGCGCCAAAAACCCACAGAATCGGATTTTACAATACCCTCTCCCAAAATAGGCCAGGTGCAGTGCTGTTCACAGGGGCTACGCCGTTTTGTAGATGCGATGATCAGAGACTTGCCGTATTTGCCACTTAATTTGCTACTTATCACAATCTATTAGCAAATCAATAGTTTATACCTGAAGTTAACCCATTGTCAAAGTGTGCCTGGGAAAGGCCCGCTATTCAGAACAGTCAGCAACGTTTACCTGCCAACACACTGTGCGGATTGCTGCATTAGGACCTTAATGGCTGCCCTTCGGTCTCCTACCCTGCAAAGGGATCTCTTATGGACAATAGTGTATGGGGTTCTCCCCAGAGGAGTCCTGGCACACCAGGTTACAGGTCAAGAGGTGGTGGAGAAGAATAGAGAAAGGAAAACCGAGGTCAGTGGTGAGAGGCAGTCTGCTATTAAGAGATCCTCCCCAGGATTCGCTTACTCATTTTAGTAAAAAGAAACAAGCACTGGCAAAGGCAATAAGCTGTACCTCTACAAGAGCCATTAGTGTAGTTTACCTTTGCTGTGTTGTACAGCACAGTGGTTGTACAGTAGGTCTCACGTTTTATTTTATTCTAAATTGCTATGAAACAGCCATTATTCTCTTATTTATTGTGTGAGGGATGGTATGAGCTTTGAATCAAAATGTGAAATGAAAGGGAAGTAGGGACACTGACAAGGGTTGGCTAAAAAAGTATTATGATATAGTGAACAATGCACATTTTAACGGTGGGTTAGCGGTGCTTAATATAGAGAGGGGGCTGGGTAGTGGTGGGAAATAAGTAATGTGGATAATGGGTAGTGTGATATTTATTTATTTGAACAGTTTTTATATAGCGCTGGCTAGTCCCGGAGGTATCAGAGCGCTTTACATGAGGACAAGTGAGTTACAAATTACATTAGTTACAGGTTTACACAATACAAAGACATATAACATACAATAAGTTTGCATTGTGTTTAGTGGAAAGGGCGGTAATTTAGGAAATAATTTAAATTGATGGAAATGGTGCAAATTAACCAACATACACATATAGGTAAGATCAATGAAATGTCCACAGTAACGTTGCAAGTGAAGATGTGGGAGGCCCATTTTCTAATCTAAAAGGAAAAAGAATGCGACAGAGCGTGTGCATAACAGACACGCAGTTCCCCAAGTGTGATCATGTGTGCTTGAGCTAAGAATGACTGCTATATAGCACCAACTGTGGTATTACAATCGCACACCTGAGTATATGTGGGTATAATATAAAACTGAAAACTTGTAAATATTTTTGGTTGGTGTTCTAATGGTATCAAACCCCCTATTACCAGGGGTGCAAAAACCTCACTGCATCGAGAGGTCCACTATGTATAATGAGAAACCAAAGATTAAGTCCATGAAAGTGAGGATTTGTTTTGGAGACTCAATTAGATGGTTCATTGAAGAAAGAAGAGTTCTGCAATCTTCTGTACATTCATAATTGGAACAGCCAATCTTAAGTATATTCTAAAATGGATTACAGCCGACACGTACTTCGACACATAGGGACTTTTTCAAGGCTAACAGAGTAGATAAAGGTTGTGGTAAGGAAGGCTCCAATGACAGACCTGTGGTAAGGTGATGCAACCAAGAAGGATCAGGCAGGAGAGTGCTGCTGTTTTATATGATGTCCGTCTAGACTGATCAACGCAGATGTTAAAGTATACGTGGTCCTTACACAAGTGGGCCTATCAATTTTGAGAATCCACTGCTCAGGATGTACAGCTGCATCGATTTATGAGAAATCCTGAGAGGAGGTATCCTAAATTTTCAATAGTGAGCAAAATCTGTGTCATATGGATAGACTTTGTGTTTTATAGGTGCCGTATCTGTATCTTGATAGTAAATTGTGGCCCAGCCTGGCAATGTAGGTAGGACAGATAGTACAACACAGAATGACTAGCTCTATTCTCTGTGTTAAATAAAGCGTAGACGCAGCAGGTCTGGTATGGAGCTCTTGTTTTCACCAACAATGTATGTTGGCAGCTTAAGACCTTAAGAATGAATTGTTTTTAAAAGCGCAGCAAAAGTGTGTCCTCGAAGCTCGTTTTTTTGCCACAGTAAAGTTTATAATAAAATGTAGGTAGTGGGTGAGGTGCAGTCACAACTATTGTTTAAAGCGGTGTAACTTAACAAATGAAAGGCAGCACTGTCCGAGGCGGAATAAAGGTAAATAAACAAGCCCTCGCATGCAAAGCTCCATTTGTTTGAGATAAGAAAATATGCTGCCCATAGTCTTTTCTCTTGCAATGTTAGGGGGGGGGGGCATGATTATCTGTTTCTTTACATGTTCACATTAGCAAAATTTGCTCCACAATCTCAAAAAGTTACGGCGCTGTTGGACTTGAATGGGGTTGCGCAGGTTCAAAGGGCCACAGTTCTGCACAAACACATAGCAATGCGGGTTTCATTATCCGCAGATCAGTGGCCTTTGAAGCTGGGGAACCCGTAAAAGTCCTGAAAACAGATAAATGAGAAATTTGCCCGTAACATTGCAAGTGGAGAGAGCATTTGAAGTACATTTTCTTAGCTCAAAGGAAATGGAACGCAACAGAGTATGTGCAAGAAGTCCCCATAAAGCGATAACATGCGCTTGAGCTAAGTATAAACAATCTTGTGTAAGATACCCTCACAGTCACGCCTTGACCACAAACTCAGGCAAATTAAAAAGGTTTTAAAAAAACACAGTAAGACTATAGCCAAGATCCAGTTGCAAACAGGGGTGAAAGCTACATAAACAAGGAAGGGGGGACAAGCAAACAGACAGACAACAGCTAGGAAAGATGCACTCTGTACAGTGGCTCAGGAAAAAGTGTGACTAGTGTAAGGACACAAGTACTTGGTCCATGCTCTAGGGGAGGATCCCATGCAAGAAGAGCGATGTGCCGACTGCAGAACTGACCAGCAGGAAGCAAGCAATTGGGAGTGGCTTTGAAGCTCATCAATGGCAAGTAACAGGAGGGCTCCAAGCCTACTTATGGTAAACAAAATGTCTCAGAGATAACGCATGCACGGGAGACATAAAAAAGGATGGTTTCAGGCTTCGCAGGTTTTTATCCTGACAAGTCGACAGGATAGTTTCAAAACTACATGGCCAGCTGAAGGAGTGCGGGCCGGAGACATAAGTTTAGAGCTACAGTAGTGAGTAGCAATGCACATAGTTCTAAAGCCAACAAAAACGAACACAGCAACAGGAGGACCAAAAGGCAAAAAGTCTGGGGAGTGGCCATTCAAATGGTTTTGGATCCAACAAAAAGGAATATATGAAACCTGGTAATCAAATTACACACTTTTCTCAAGTGTGGTTCTCATTTGGAGCTTAAATTTACAATAATGGAGATATTTAGAAAATATTTTATTTGTAATAGTTTTTTATAATGTTTTATTAAAAATAATGTTTTATCTATGTTAATGTTTGGATGGCCTAAACTGGCATTCTAGCAAACAAATTAACTTAATTTGCGAAAAATGTAAACTTCTAATTTTAAGCACAAAGTTCCAAATCGTGATTAGGTTGTGAATGCCACTTTGGGGACCACCTCCAGGTTGTGCCCTGAACAAGATTATGCTTGGTACGCACGATTCAAGTGCTTGCATCCGCAAAGTACGCAAGACTTTCCCACCTACAAATCAAGGGAGCAAATACTACAAAAAAGTTATTTGCACATGCAGACATAGGGAATATTATGCAAAATGAGCTTCTAAATGCCACTGCTAATTTGTGAAGCCAGCCCTAGCGCATTGGTGTGTAAACACTAGTGACCGGCTGTCACATGCTCGAAGAGCAACAACTTTGACAAATAGTACAGCTGTTTCACATACACAATTAATACTGTATTAACCGGGTTAACCTGGGGAGAGAATGTGGCCTAACGGCTAGGGCGGTCGACCTCTGAGCTGGGAAACCGGTTGAAGCCTCAACAGGGATGCTCAACATTCTGTGATTCTGGGCAAATCACTTAATCTCTCTGTGCAGAACAAAACTTAATGTGTTAATCTGTAACCTAACTGTTGCTCATGTACAGCGCTCCGATACCTATGGGTCTAGTTTGCGCTGCATAAAAGCCCACACAAAAGACAAGGCCGCAAAGCTAGTGTTGAGTTAAGAAAAAGACACTTGTCTATATTTCAGGACATTTCAGCTGATTAACATAAATTTACATCTGGACATCAATTTGGTGCAAACAGCACCAGCATCCGTGCGCAAAGAGGAAGGTGGCAAATTTCAGTTACAATTTAAAAAGCTGAAAATAACACTATTATACACAGCTTTGCTCGATTTTCAAAGCTTAAAGTGTAATTTTTACAGGAATCAACCCTACAAACTGTGGAGGGCAAATAAAGTCGAAGTCTGAGGACTGGGGGAAGCCTGTCAGATTGATCCCGTAGCCCCTGTTGGGCTTGCCAACAGCCAAACGATCCGGTCTACATAGGAGAAAGCCGCCAGATCTAGCCGCCTGCCTCCCGCTGCCTCACTCACTTTCACCAGTGCGACCGCCGAGCGGAGTGCGGGCCAGGGGACTTCAACCCCCAGCAGCCCATGCGCAACGCGCACCAGGAGACCGCGCCAGGAAGCGCATAAGAACTGCGTCAGCCCCGCCTCGCGGGACGCCAGGCAAAGGGCGGGCCCTCTGTGGCCCTCAGTAGCCTGAGGAGTCTGGGCTGGGCCATACCCTCTCCATTACTAACTTTACTCCACCGCCCTATGAAAACTAAGGTACTCTAACACTTAATCCCAACATTTGGATACCTGTTCCTTTCACTCAGTGTATTGTCACTGCTGTTTTGATTGGGCAGACTCTGATCTCTGCCGGCCATTTCTTATTGCAGAAGTCATTGACTTAAAAACAGGGAGTAATTATGTCACCGAGGGCTCCGAAGGGAAGACAATCATTGGTGGGAGGGTCAATAAAGGGAACACTCGATCAGTTCATCATCAGAGCAGCCTCCAGGTTGGAGCACGAGAATGCCTTAACGGAGCGACGCATATCATCTGAACTCCAGAACAAACGCATATCTATAAGCCCTTCACTTACAGCGGCCTCACTGGTATCTTTATCAGACAAGGAGAGATCGCGTCTCAGTGATATTGGTATACCTCACCTGCTTAAAGACGTCACATCGCCTTCAGAGTCTAATAGGTCCCCAAGTAGTAGAGACTCTAGTGCTGACCGTGCTATAGACTTACTCTTAGGAGACCCCGCACCATTAAACCCCCCAAATCCTGGTGTTGCCAACATGGTACGGGCCCAAACTATATCCAAAGGACGCCCGTTAAAAAGGAAAAGGTGGGGAAGCAACCAAGTAGGGAGACAGGCCAAACAGACCAAGACACACTCCCGTACTCCAATTAAAGAAACAACTGGAGTAGGAAAAGTACCCACGAATACAAACTTAGAACATGGCCCACTGCCCCTGTCCTTAATTCAGGAGCTGTCAGAGAACATTGAAATTCTAATGAAATCTCTGTTCCTGCCAATTTTTGAAAGACTAAAGAGAGTGACCTCCCAACTAGGGTCCATAGAAAATGCTGTCATAGCCAATACAGCCCTACTGAAGGATGTAACACTTAACACTAGCATTAGACCTCCCGCCCCAGCCCCTGTGACACATACCATTAGTAAGACTACTACGCCGCTAGAACCCCCACACACAGCTCCAGCAAAGATACAGACCATCGCCAGGGTAACAGAACCACCAAGGACTGAGGGAATAGAGAGCAACGAAACTAGAGCAGGGACTACATCACACAATAATCGCAGGGGCGACTTATTCTACAGAAAGAACACTGGGCCCATTTTACAAATTGATCTCCCCCCAGAGGCAGCCCCGTATGTCGCTGTACTGACCAGGGTCCCAGAATTACCTCAAGAGAAACCAGAAAGCTACTGGGAACTTGTAAAACAAGGTTATGCACTGGTTGCGGAATAATAGATCGCTGACACCCAATATTAATGGGGAAATCCTGAATGTCCGAAGGCTTAAATGGGTAGGTCAAAGGCCAAAAGACTCCAAGGGAGACATAATAATAATTAATTTCAGAGACCACAGAGTTGTAAAACACCTTAATTAATGGTTCCAGGAAAGCGAGGGGGAGGGCATCCAGATTCACGACCTGAGCTACTTCTATCCAAGGTCTCTTCGGCCCTATCAACCCAAGAAAGCAAATTGCCTTATAACAACATGGGGGGCCTCAGTTCTCAATGTCCCCACTAGAAACAGTTATGAGGTATTGACAGGTCTAGATGGTGTTGACTGACTCACTTCAGAGAAACAAATGGCTCCATTTATATCTAATAATTTAGTTCAAACAACGGACCCTAATGGTCTCTTGTCTCTGCCTTTGCAAACAAACGTGGAGCTGGGCAACCACACTGCCATTAATAAGCCCTCTGTGAGGGAAGATATGAGGTTTGATCAAGAGGAAAGTGTAGCGGATAAAATACCCGCACCTAACATAGTTATGCCTACTTCCACGGCGCTCGTAACAGGCTGTAGCTCTGTTAATAGCATCACAAACCGTGACTCAAATAAATATGCTAATGTCTTAAGACATCTCGTCAAGCCAGCCTCTGAACTTTCTAATACCGCTGTGAGACCCATAATCCAACTAGCACAACCAATAAAAGCACCTGCTACCACAAATCTGGAATGCCTACAACTGCCAATCACACGTGCCAACTTTAGGGAAACAGTTGAAGCATCCCAGGTTGAACCTCCCGAGATTAGCCCATCATTGAAAAGTCCACCCTCTGACAGCATAATTAGCTGGGACGTTGCAGGCCTATCCGCCAAACTTAATGATCCTTTATGGCAACAAATGACATTAAATCATACCATCATTTGTGCCCAGGAAACCTGGTCAAGCAAAGAACTTCATATTGTGGGATATAAAACCTTCTTTACCCCAGCCATCCCGAGTCCCAGTGGTAGATTTAAGGGGGGCCTCTGCACTTACATATCAGTTAATACGGGACCCCTAGATGTTAAATTTATCACCAATGAATACTATCAAATCCTTATCACATCGTGGGGACCCTTACAAAACATGGTGTTGGTAAATTTGTATAAGAACATCCCCCTACCCAAATTGAGTGTACCCTTAATCTTTTGAAGGAACTTACCAAAATTGAGGACCAAATGACTAGCAACATGGCCTTGCTCTGGGTAGGGGATTTTAATTGTCCCCTCTGCCCCCATGGATCGAAGGGTATTTGTGGCTTGAGAGAGGACTCTGAAGGGCCTGTGAGCCACTTCTCCCACACTAGAGTAGGGGAGTTATATAATACTATATCAGCTCACTTCACGTTATCATTTATTAATGAATTGTGCGCCCTCAAACAACCCTTTAGGCCAACATTTAATGGGAGGGGGAAAAATTTGATCATTGATTTTACACTCCTTTCAACCAGTTACGCAGGTTTGGTATCAAACTGGGAGACTCTTGACACTGCACTTAGTGATCACTACCTGATAGTTGTAGAAATGAAGACGAGGGATGGTGGTCTAAGTTGTAAGAGTAACATTATATACAATTTAACCCCAATTCTTGCCTCGAAAAACAGGTTTCGTATAAAATGGGAAAGGGTTGAACCCACAAACTTTATACAAAAGCTTGTTAAGAACGCCCAGGAAGAGTTTAAAGCCTGTCTTTCAGTAGAAGCCGATGCTTACAGCATAGTCGGCTCATTTAAAAAAAATCTGTGCAGACATAAACTCCTCTGACTAAAGTTCCACGTGAACCACCTAAGGGACATCACGGATGGTTCAGTGGGACTTGTACCAAGACACTCGTCGCCCTGAAAAAGCCCTCCACTCCTGCCCAAAGTCTAAAGAAGAGATTCAGCTGGCTAGACGCGCCTATCAGAGAGCCCTAAAAAGTAGAAAAAGGGAGTTAAAAATTCAGGCGTGGTCTGATCTATGCGCAGCAGCAGACCGGAAAGATTGATGACTGATTCATTTCTAATTTGCCCTTTGACACAATCAGATATTTGAAATAAATGCAAATGTGCATAACACACGATCACTAACTTTGCATATATTTTGCAAACAACTGATCACGCGATACATCCAGCATGTGCATGATTTTTTTAAGCCAACACCACTTTGCATTGGAGGACTTGTAGTTCCCTACGTAGCAGAATTAGTATGGACTTAAAAATACCAGCATAAGCAATTCTGTTGGCTCAAAAAAAATCAAGAGGGTTTGCAGGTTCCATGGAAGACATGTAGTCACCTGACAACTGAAGAGTAAACTTAATTTATTGTTAAACCAAACAAGAGAGAAGATGTTATAAATCGCGCAATTATCCTACAGAACGTAAGCAGGTATGTCCTCTTCAGAATGAACACCGGACACGTTGGACTCCACTAAATGAGGAGGTGCCCAGGCTCATAGAGGACCAAACTGCACGCACTCAGCTCCTCGGAACATCAGTGGGAGGGGCCTTGAAGTAGGGAGCGCACAAATCATAAGTGGTCACATGAATATCTTCGAGAAAACAAACATTTTTTGTACACGTTAACTTATTACATATAGAGGGGAATAGTGTGTTTGTAAACTCAAAAGGCTGTTGACTGCGCGCATTTTGTTCCGAAAGCCCAAAAACACAACATTCCTAAAAAAACAAGCCAACCGAAAAAAATTGTGCGCCAAAACCAACATAAATGGGCAGAAAGGAAAGACTACATTTAATAGGGCCAGCCTCCATTGTAGAGACCAAAACACCAAAAGGAGGGACAAACATAACCGATTCACCACAGAAAAGCAAGGATTTTTAAAGGGCACACAAAGGAATGATTGAAAAGTGATGGGCATGCTATAAGCCCACAGAGTAGATACAGTATGTCTCGAAGCATGCATCGAAGAAACAGAGCATGCGCTGCCTAGAAGAGACCTAAAAAGACCATTTACTGCCCAGCCGTGATCTACTGGTATAGCCTTCGAATTCAAGCTGAAACCGATGTAGGACAGACACAGCCTATTTAGGTCTGTCCCCTTCCAAAGCTAGACTTGGATCTAGCTGTAAATTCAAACCTTGTCCCGCAGGCCTTGGCACAATACTTTGTGACTTTAGAACAGTCTTTCTAAAACTTAGAGTTACAAACAACAATCTGGATGATCAGAGGAAACTGAGCGTAGCTTATATTCTAGAATAACTGAACTACTTCCGTAAACATATGTAAATTTACTGCCAAAAACCTCAGCATGGCATATACGTTTAGCAAACAAAAATAAATTGTGTATTTCAGCATCGGAACTCCAATTAGATCAGACACTTTGCTTTAGGGAAAGTAAATTTTGGCACCAAATGTGGAACGTGCCTGTTCTGTGACAGCACATTTTGCATCATATATATTGGGGATAGAACTGGCAGTATATTTAAGATGTTATGATGTATCCCTTATGGCCTTCGGAGACAGATTATGTTGCTAATTAAATAAATAGTAGCAGAGAATGCCCCAAAGGGCACCAGAGCAGGTCAGACTAATATTACCAATACTACTTTACAAAGAATGAACTCAGCTACAACTGGGTAACCAGGTAGAAGGCTCCGATTAACAAATGGCTATTTTGCATTGGGGTAAATGGGATGTACCGCTTGATAAAGTGGGCAGACGTTTTCTTGTTTTACATAACAATGTGTTTTTTTTCACTTTAAAACAATTGTGCAGTGAGGTGACAAGGATGAGCAAAGTATCCTACCAGAACCTGAGATAGTCAGAAAATTCAAGGCCCTTCATCTATGACCCTGGGATCACTACACACACACCTGCACAGGGCACCCCAAAGCTTTCAAGGCTCTCAAAATCGTTCCCTAAAGCAATTAATCTAGATTGACCTAGATACTGAAGCCAAGTCTGAACGGGTGCAGGACGAACAAGTAACTGGGTTTAAAGAGCCAATAGGCTCAGGCAGAATCCGATCTCTAAACAAACAGTATCCCAAGCTGTGCAGAACCACTCAGGAGTACTGAGGAGGTTATAAACGTTCAGTCTAGCAAGATCTTCGGTTTTCCACTGAGGCACATTTGATGGGTGTGGCACTGACAAGGATGTAACCCTAAAACAAACAAACAACAACTCTCAATTGTATCTGGGGAATGAAGTCCAGTAGACATTGACTCATTGCAAACTGTAGAGGTTCTGCAAAAGGGAGAAGACGGAAACAGGAAGAAAGGAGGGTGAACAAAAAAAACTGGAAACATAAAGCAGCAAAACAAAGTACAAGATGTGAAAATAAAAACAAGACTTATCTGGGCAAGCTGTGGACCAAAATAAAACAGGTTAAAAAAATAAAAAAGGGAAAGGAAGAATGATTTCAACATGAAATAGGTCTCTCCTTTGGGACGTTTTAAGTGTTTAGTAATGCAGCACTTGATATTGTTGCACCAAGGATATTGTGCTGGATAACTAAACACTTATAAGGTCACAAAGTAGAGACCTATTGACTATGCCAATGCTTGTTTGCATTTCTGCTGGCAACCCTGCCTGATTCACTGAGGCGTCTGCTGCTTGTTTTCCTGCATAGGGGGGCACTAACATAATTCCGTCTAATGTCGTCACTACTATAACTCTAATAATATTAGTAGCTCGGGATGATTTATTTGAAGAGAAGTAGCTCTTATTACAGCCATGTGCCCGGACTCTCCATAAGAAGATCATTCCTTGAGCTGATGTTGAACCAAAGGCTGTTCCTCATGAACCTGAAGGAGATCAGCCACAGGTGAAGCTCCATGACTCTGTATGTGAAGGTGTATTCTCTGGAGACACAAGACTCGCTGACCAGAGCTTGAATACAACAAGCATTTACAATGCAATAGATTTAAAGTTTAAGCTATTGGCATTGTAAATGACAATGCCTTTCTATTCATTTGTTTTTAAAACCTGCAATCGGTGAATAAACACGCACTTTGAGCGTATAGTCCTTGCTACCGATGAGCAAGGCCGGCAGTAAAAGAGACTCCAGCCCTGCTTCTCATAACCATGGACTGTAAGTACAATCGGTGCATAAACACGCACTTTGAGCGTAGAGTCCTTGCTTACGATGAGCAAGGCTGGCAGTAAAAGAGACTCCAGCCCTGCTTCTCATAAGCATGGGCTATAAGTACAATCGGTGCATAAACACGCGCTTTGAGCGTATAGTCCTTGCTTACGATGAGCAAGGCTGGCAGTAAAAGAGACTCCAGCCCTGCTTCTCATAAGCATGGGCTATAAGTACAATCGGTGCATAAACACGCGCTTTGAACGTATAGTCCTTGCTTACGATGAGCAAGGCTGGCAGTAAAAGAGACTCCAGCCCTGCTTCTCATAAGCATGGGCTATAAGTACAATCGGTGCATAAACACGCGCTTTGAACGTATAGTCCTTGCTTACGATGAGCAAGGCTGGCAGTAAAAGAGACTGCCAGCCTTGCTTCTCATAACCATGGACTATATGTACGAAGCGCTTGTTTACGCACCGATGCAAATGAATGAAAGGCATTGTCATTTACAATGCCAACAGCTCAAACCTTTATAATGCGAGACCTACTGCATTGTAAATGCTGGTTATCTTAATGCCAATAATCCATCACATGTTCACCAAAGGTTTAATGCTAGCGGTGCCTGCTGTGGAAAATATTTTTTAAAGAAAGATAGGTTTTCTGAAGTCTCTTAACAATTATGGAGCAGATGATGAGGTTATTGGCAGTTAGCCCCAGAACTTGGGAGCTTAAACAGAGAAACTACAACTACTTGCTCTTTTTTTAGGTCGAGCTTGGGCAGCGCATGCGCTGCTCTGTGAGCCATGCTCTATTCAGGTGTGGAATACATCTGCCAATTTTCTCCCAATCTTTTCAATTGGCTCATGTTACTGTCCTTTTGAAACTGTTGCTTTTGATTAATAAATAGGCTTAGTAGTCCCTCCCTTGTACCGCCTTGTCTGTATTGGTAACCTTCCATGAGGACTGGACTCTTTACTTTTGTTGTTAAACACTCTGCTTTATCGAACCTATGAGCACTATTTTCTTTAATGATCTAACACTATTCGGCCCACAACGTGCTTTAGTACAAGGCAGCACGCCGCCTGCTTTTATATTGTTAATAGTAATGTGTTTATTTATTTTACAGCAAGGTCCGCATTAAATATAGCAGCCATGCTTATTTATTAATTTAATTTACAGTATAGTTTGCTTTCACTATAGCGACTACTCTTTATTTAATTTACAGCGCGGTCTGCTTTCAGTTTAGCATCTGCGCTACATAACTTCTTTATTTCTTCTTCTTTGGTTAAAGCGTCCCCTACTGCGCTTTCACTTTAATGTTGCCCGTGCCCCATTCTTTAGACGCTCACTGTAACCTGAATAAGTCGAGAAGCATCTAAAGAAAGGGGCACGGCCACCATTAAAGTGGTCTCACATTTGCGAGAGTTTGAGCTATTGGCATCATAAATAACAATGCCTTTTATATGTGTGTTTCTTTTAAAATCACATAAATAAAAGGCATTGTCATTTACAATGCCAATATCTTAAGCACTCGCAAATGTGAGACCTATTGCACTGAAAATGCTGATGCTCTGGCGATGCGATAGTGTGTGATTATGTGGCTTGTAATTATGTGGCACTGAGTGGTATTTGGAGTGTATGTTGCGTTGAGCGCAGTGTAAATATGTAGCATATACTTATGTGGCACTGAGTGGTATTTGGAGTGTATGTTGCGTTGAGCGCAGTGTAAATATGTAGCATATACTTATGTGGGACTGAGTGGTATTTGGAGTGTATGTTGCGTTGAGCGCAGTGTAAATATGTAGCATATACTTATGTGGCACTGAGTGGTATTTGGAGTGTATGTTGCATTGAGTGCAGTGTAATTATATGGGGTGTAATTATGAGGTGTGTAATTATGTGGCGTGTAATTATGTGGCGTGTAATTATGTGGCGTGTAATTATGTGGCGTGTAATTATGTGGCGTGTAATTATGTGGCACTGAGTGGTATTTGGAGTGTATGTTGCGTGGAGCGCAGTGTAATTATGTAGCATATAATTATGTGACACTGAGTGGTATTGTGTGGAGTGTATGTTGTATTCAGTAGAGTGTAATTGTGTGGACATAGTGCAGGTAGAAAATCCATGGCCAGGATGGAAGTTCCGGATGCCGTGTGAAACAGGTACATGGACAGTCTCCCGCTTGAGTGGCACCATGGTCTCCACTAAAAGAGAGCAAGGTTGTCACAGGGAATGTGTCGGGGTTCCGAAGGGGTGGATTGTCCAAGGCAAGAAGCCAGCCAGTCAGGAGATGAAGAAGCCACCTGGGATGACCCATGGCCACAGCTTGACCCAGGGGAAAGCTTCTCGACCCTCCCAACCACTGAGCCACTGAGTACCAAGGAAAGTGCAGAGAGAGACCCCTTGCAGGAGCCAAGGTCTGAAGATGGCAGCAGCCGCTCCCACCCTTGGTGTTACGACTTGAGGCCAAATCCACCACCAAGCCAAAGACTCAGAGACTTTGTTTGTTCAACTCCAGGACAAAGGCCAATTCCAAGTTGGGGAGGGATGTAATGATCCCAGCACCGCCCTCACAGTGCTGGTGTGACCCGAAGGTTGCACCCTGTAACAAGATATGGCCAAGCATGACCAGAGGCTATATAATAAAGGTGCAAAGACCGCACAGGGTAATTTGACCACACCCAAAGCAATTGTGTGTGTGTGTGTGTGCGTTCCTTGCATGCTACAGCGCTAACCTCTCCGAGACCACCTCACCCACGAGTCCCACCACACTAACCACAGAAACACACACAAAAGACCTCCATACAAAGATTGCCATGAGATCTCAGCACACAGCACCTCAACAAGACACTTTACTGAGACTTCGTCACACAGAGAAAGCTCTGAGAGACGCCACATGTATTCATCCCTGCCCGATTCAAAGCAACCAGTACTTCTGGGACCTTTTGTTCCGAGAGACCGCTCTTACAGACCCCGGCTCAAGGAAATGCCCAAGCAAGTCTCAACAGACCGCCGTGAGAATCTTGAGCACACAGGGACAGCCTCTGAAGACCTTACAACACAGCCAGAGCGGGCACGAGACCGCCTTGACAGACCCGGCGCATGCAGCCTGCACAGTCTAAGTGGGGCGCTGCGTGACCTCGGCAGAGAGGAGGGGGAGACGGGAAGGGAGAGTGGGTCTGGGAGAAGGGAAAGAAATGGAAGGAGGAGGCGAGGGAGGAGAACGACTGGTGCCAAACGTGTACATTTGTAGTCCTTGCCAATAAAGCATTATTGAAATCAGAGCCAGCATGAGGGAGGGCAGCGGTGTGGGAGTGAGTGAGGGAGCAGTGCTTTGGCAGCTGCTCTCTTGCAGTCCGTCGGAGCCTGAAGCTGCCAGTTCCGAAAGTCCCGGGGCAGTCTGCAGTCTCAAGTGTGAGGGCTCCGGTCTGCGGCACCAGTGTCCGGCCTGCAGAGCGGAGTCTCCAGCCCGCTGCGCGCAGTCTCATCTCCGGTGTGTTGGAAGTCTCCAGCAGTCCTCTTCGTCTGTAAGAAGTTGCAGCCTGTCCTTCAGAGGACTGCAGCCGTGTGTACACTGCCCCGTCTGCAGCGGCCGCTTTTGCAGGACTAATACTTCAGTTTCTTTCATGGAGTCTGCAGCCTGTGTGTGAAGTCTGCTGTCTCCCGCCTGCGGCCCCCCATGTAAATAAAGTCTGTCCAGTCAACAGTGGCGTGACACACCGCGGAGCCTGCAGTCTAAGCCCTGCAGCTGGCGGGCGGTCTCTCGTTTGCAATGCAAACTCTCCGGAGTGCTGTCTCCACCCCCCCGCACACAGTCTGCAGCCCCGGCTGCATGTTTATTTGCTGGATGAGGTGAAGGAATGGAAATGTTTAGTCTGTGTCCCTCTGTCTCTGTAAAGCTGTGTGAGTTAATGTCTGTCTGGTCTGGGGGGGGGGGGGGTCGGGGGAGGTGCTGCGGGTGATGACTGCACGGGTCGAGGACAGCTATATTGTTTTGTTACGAATCTAGGACACAGACACCAACTGAGAAACATAGCAATATGTCGGCGTCCAGCACCACCAGGGCGGGGAAAGCGCCCTCCAGGAGCCGGGATCGCGCCGCCTCCATCACCTCGAAGCGCACCAGCACCGCCCCCCACCTCCCCCGCGGGCAGTCAGGGAGCAGCGGCCGCCGGGGCCCGCGTGCAGCAGCTGCCGGAGACGGCGAGCGTCCACGGAAGTCACCCTCATCATGGGGCTGTGGCGCGCGGCGGAGATGCAGTCGCCGTGAGCGTGCACATCGGCTGCTACGAGTAGACTGACTCACGCGCGCGACCAAATCCCATGCGCGTGTGGCCAGCTCTGGTCTCTCCCTCTCTCATTGACAATGCTGCGTGCGTGGCCAGCTCTTGTCTCCCTTTGTCGGCTGAGCCGACGACTATAGTTCACGGCGAGAACGCGCTTCTAGCCGAGACCTAAAAACAGGGATTTACCACAAACATAGAAGTAGGACCAATGTTTTCATCCCCCCAAGAACACAAAATGACAATTGACGGCAGCAGCACAAAGAGAAGTTAAATTAAATTTTTAAACACAGCATTATCTGTTTTAACTAAATGGCTTTCTGATAAGGGGCAGCTAAATCTTGTCTTCCTCTGCGTTCAGTCACAGGAGCTAACTTTGCTGAAGGCAGGTTAGTGTAGAATCCGGTGCCAGTGGAGATTCCCTGTCCAGAATTGCCTGGCTGTTCTCCTTAACACAAAAAGATGTCAGGAGAAGGTCTACCTGAGCCTTCGTGGCCACCTCATGACACGAGAGACTGGATGGACAGTATTTCCAATCCTGGGCAAATGCACTCTGGGAGTTGTAGTCTAAAAAGAGAAAGTGGACAAGACTCAATCCACACAACAGCCTTCGGTGCAGGCTTGTCTCTGGCAACGGCTTCTTTAGGCGACTTTGCAAGGTGAGAATTTTGAGCCCATGTTAAAATTGAAACTGCAAGTACCAGAATGCAACAGTTGGTTGAGAAGCTTGGATTCTCTTAGGGTGTCAAGCATAGCCCTAGCCTGTTCCTGAGATCTATTTTCTACTTATCGGCGGTCTGCCAAGGCGGGTTTCTCCTTTCTCTTATAAGGTAAAGGGAAATGAGTTCAACAGAAGTCCATTTACAGAGTATTACGGACTGTTCCCAAAGAGTCTTCTCCCCACTGGGCCTCTAGTTCAGCAGTCGAGGCAGAATTTGTTTGTTTAGGTCTTTGATGTATTTTTCATCAGTGCACAAAGCTCTGCGTGCCGAAGGAAGCAAGACAGAAAACAAGCCAGATATTCAGAAAAGGCAGCTGCCGAAAGAAAATGATGGCTTTAGGATTAGCATTACAAGTAACAAGGGGGTTTGCCGAATCCTGTCAAGTGGCGTGATCCTGAACAAATGTCTCAAGATCATTCCTCATTTCTCGTGTCTTTCTAAAATTTAGAATGCTTAGAGTTCGAGATGAGGATGAGTTTAATAAAAAGCTGTGCATTTGATCAAAAACACTTTTTTCAAAGTTGCAAACAATGCAAAATTGATGGCTGTGTTTAAAGAGAACTCTTGGAGCGGTCACGTTTCCCATGTCAATGCGTGAGTACCCCACTTGTGTGTTACTTTGTATTCTGGGAGTTGTCCTGCTTTAACAATGGAATAACAGGACTATCCGCCCCAGAATGCAGATCTCTCAGGAGAGGATGTGGGGTTAGGACCTGAGCTGCCAACTTTTGATCTGTGGAACCATCTTCGAGGATTCTGGGCACATCATTTAATCTCCCAGTGCCTATAAAAAAAAATTGAATTTGTGTCATGCAAATGATGCTCGTGTAAAGCACTCCAATACCTCCGGGTTGTATTCGAGCTATATATTTTGTTAAAAATGCAAATCAAAAAACGGGCTTGCTGTGCTGCTCACACATGGGCCAGGGAAATTTGAGAGCTGCTTGTCAATTGAAGTAGTTGGGGTGGGGTTACCAAAGGGGTGGTGGAGGGAAAGGGGCAGAGAGAAAGGAAGAGTCAATTGACAAAATAAAGGAGAAGTGAGCCCGGGAGTGGTGCGTGCGCAGTCTGCTCTTTTTGGAAGCACTGCACTCGTGCTTGTGGCACACCCCTGCTCACTTCCACGAGGAGGATGCTGCCACAAGCACGAGTATGCTTCCAAAATCAGCAGAGCGACGGCTAAAGGTCCTCCTATGCAACGCATGCTCGCTGCATAGGCGAGACCCAACAATTAAAGGCAGACAGCAATGTAGGAAAAAGAAAAATTGTAAACTGCAAATGTTTAAGAGAAAATGAAAAACAACTCATTACAGGGAAAATAGAGAGGAGTAATGAAAAAAAAAAAAAAAAGGAAAGGAGAATGAAAGGAAAGGTGGTTAACAAAAAAGAAAAGGATTTGACCACTTAGTGGTATACCATATAACGAGCCAGCTCCCTACATGCAGGTTCTCCTGATGCTCTGAAGGAAAAGTTTTCCAAAGTTTCCAAACTTTCTTCTGGTGCCGAAACAATCATGTGAGTCCATATCTAAGGCTTCAGGACCTCTAGGGAGGGCACTTGGAGAATTCTAGTGGTGCTAGGTAGAGTACCACAGCAAAGTCAAGTTGCCACTATTAAGAGGAAAAGGTCTCCAGAAACTAACATCCCCATAGACCACAAAGGGGGTCAGCCACCTGACCCTTAAAGTCCACTTCTTTTGTCACAATTTGCTCCCTGTGCTCTCATACCCACCACCAGGGGGCCGCATAGTGGGACTTTCCAGTCTTCTAATAAGCTTCCAGACCTTCCCCTGCATGCACTTCCTGCCTTCCAGCCATTTGGACACTTATTGGGAATTGACATCCATTCCCAATCTATGCCGGGTTTTGTGAAAGCCAGCCTGCTCATGTTTGGAACTCCATTACCCAGAATTCCCTGCTCATTGCTTTGTCTCCACCACTGCAGGCCAAGGACGGGTGGAGGAATTCAGCTCAACTGTGGCTGGCTGCTGCTAGCCTGCTCACACCTGCTGTATGCGATTACTGTGAGCTCTTATAAGCCCCAGCTCCCTTCAAGCCAAGGTTGGTCATTGTAGCTGTTTACCGGTGAGACCGATCCTGGTTTCCAGTGCTCCCTGAGCTTTTGCTATCCCCGTTTCCTGAGCTTTAGTTATGCCTGGTTCCTGACCTTGTGCTGTTTTCCTTGTTCCTGAATTAGCACTGCCTGCCATGCTACCTTGACCCCTGAGCCTTAGTATTCCTTGTTCCTGAACTGCAGCAGTTTCCCTTCTCCTGAATTAGCACTGCCTGCAGTGCTCTTGTTCCTAAGTTCCTGAGCTATAGTTATTCTTTGTTCCTGTTCTGGGCTTCAGCTATTTTCTAGTTCCCGATTTGCACTGCTTGCAGGGCTCTCTTGACTTGTCTCCTGAGCTGTAGCTATATCCTGTTTCCTGGAACCAGTACTGCCTGCAGTACTACATTGACTCCTGAACCTTACCTCAATTCTTGTTCCTAATTGAACTCTGCCTTCTATGCTACTTTGTTTTCTTGATTCCTTAACCTGCACTATTCTAGTATACCCTTGCAGTCTCCCCTTCTGTAGATCCCTTTCCAATCCCTGACTTTCTTCCCAATTCCTTGGTTCCAGTTCCTAGTTTGCGGTCTTTCTATTCTGCTGTCTGGCTTCTGTTGCCTTGTATGTGTGTTTCCTGCTTTCTGCCAAGTGTGCCCTGTGATTTCCTTCCTTTCCTGTTAAGCACTCCTCCTTGCTAGTTCCTGGTCTATTGTGCTTGTGTTTAATTTTACCCCCTTGCTGTTACTGCCTTGCATGTTCCTGTTTGATCACCAGGATCAGTGGGCACAGCCGACTACCTGGTGTTTCTTGTTCACTGTTAGTATTGTGGGTGAGATGCTTACTGAGCTTCAGTCTTACCATGTGGAGCTCCTGAATGCTTTACCCCACACTCCCCTTTATTGTTAATGTTGTATTGTATATATGTCTTGCACGTCCGCCCTGGGTGTAGTTAGTCTGAATGCTAAATTGCCTTGTGAGAGCCCTTCCTTTCGGAGTCTTAGCTATCTTGATCACTTGTACAGGCTTCCCCTTTGGATCCATTTTCCTCTTCTGACTTCCTGTGCGATCTGGGGCAACGCTGTACTCCTCTCTGTACGTTTTTGACCCCATTCCCAGTCCTTGCCCAAGTCCCTGACTGTTTTCCTGAGATAGTCCCGGACATCTTTGTACCAGGTACAAGAGTGAGGAGGTCCAATTTTTCAGGACTTCTATCAGGTCAGACAGCAGGTCCAATCCTCTTCTGATCTTCGGAAGGGTAAGAAAGTGTTCTGAGGACATGCATAGTGGAGACACATGTATGCCTAGTAGGTGGGGTTGACCGCTGGGCACTCTCTAACCAATGGGTTAAATATTTCGTTGTGTAACCCTACCCACTTTCTCAGCGGTTCGCTCCACTGCAAACAATCCCGGTGAGTGTGCGAGTGTGCGAGTGTGAGAGAAGAAAAACATTCAATGCAATCCCTTGGAGAAAAATGAGGTTGTCGGTTTGCAGATAATTAAACTGTCTTGGGGTTGAGTTTCTGGGGTTAGAACAAGGGGGGGTATGGTGCAGAGTGATGTGGACACACTGATTTGGCCAAAGCTAGAGTATGGTTTCTTGCACAAGTCCGGAGCTCAAGGGAGACAAAGTCTTTGTAGGGATGGCAAGGCATGTCCTCTGGGTTCTGGGGGGCTGCAGGTCGAGGTCCAGACTGGCCAGCAGGGCTGGGGCAAAGGCAGTGGTGGTCCTCTTCCTTCAGCACAGCTCTTCGGTCCTTCTACTTCTTGCTTGTCTGATGAGGCAAGGTTCGGGGTTGCCCCTAAATACTAAATTAAGGGGTGTTTCAGGTAGGTACAGGTGGGGATCAATGTGTTCCTTCGGGTGGGTACACCCCCTATTATGCCAGCCTCCAGTGGGAGAGGGGCATAAGTCTCACTCTGGTTGCCCCGCCCCCACCCCCCTCCCCATTTTCAAGATGGTGGGGACAGAGTTGTGCTTCGCTTTGCCTCCCCCACCTGAGGGGTGGGGTTGGAAAAAGTGGGCCTGCCACTCCTCCTAGCTTTGTTTTCCCACCAATACTCTTTCCAAAATGGGGGTCAGAACCGGTAACGGACAGGTTGCAGGGAGCAGCAAATGGATGGGTCAGCTCACAAAAGCTGCAAGCCTTTGAAGCTTCCCCTTAGTGAACACTGCCCATCAGGGGGAGGAGGCTTTGCACCTTGACCCAGGAGTACCATGGTGGTAACTTACATTACAGTACAGCAGCAGCAATCATGTAAGCGTTTTATAGCTGAATGGTCGACATGCAGATGCCAATAATCCCTCATGAGAAAGAGTAAGGGAGGGATTACAAATGTAGTGTGGACACGTATAGTCATACGCCTATGAGATCTATGCATACAGTGCTTGCGGATGGAGGGGCCCCCAATTAGTATACTTTTAAGTTCCTTTTCAATTAAAAGGGTCTGAGACTTCCAAAGTCCCTCCAAGTTAAAAGCAAAATCAACAGTCAGGTCAGCAGAACATTACAGGCTCAGACACAAAGGAAAACAGCAACTACACGTTTCAGGAGGCAGCATTTTGCTGGCTATAAAAACCCAAACTGACTGAAGCAGTCACAATTCACATGGGGCAACTTGTCCACATTGCAGTCACCTGTCAGGATCATTCCTAAACCCGAGCAGAGTTGGATGCGAGTTTATCCAATGTCAGCATTACAATTAGTAGGCTAGCACGACTTGGGAAGAGTCGCTTGTCAGGATCATTTGATCAAACTGATTAGGTGTGGGTAAGTGTCAGTGATATACCAGATCTGCTACTAAAAGACTGGTAGGACTAGTTCAGATTCAGTCATGTCACTGACAGATTAGTAGAGCTGGGCAGTGATGTGTCAGCATTACACCTGAAAGGTCAGCAATGCTGGGGCAGAATCAGTTCTACATGAGTTTGTATTTGAAAAGCACCCTCGTCTCAGATTGGCTCAGCAGTACTGCATCACATGATAAGATGCAAGTTAAAGAAATAACCAGCATATTTATAGAGCACACTATTGACAACAAAAAATACGTTTTACCCACATAATGGTACTGAATTTAAAAGAGCAGACGAGTGGTAGGATTGGTCGAAAAGGTGCACAAAGGGCTGTGAATAACATACCAGGTCAAAGTGGACAGGGGTTTTCGTAACATGGGGTGTAACAATCCGCTCCTTTTTCTCCAGTCATGAAGGGATGTCTAGAAGGAGCCAGGTCTTTGTCAAATAGGATAATATTAAACAATTTGATTTAAAAAATATTGTTTTCTGTGGTCCCTCAAACTTCTTTTTATGACTGGAGGAGAGTATAGGTGATAAACCGCATAACAAATAAGTTAAACCACAACCCGCAGTATTCACACCACTGTATTCCACCTTCTTGATATAAACTATTTCCTTACCATGGAACCTTTGACTTCCTGATAGACTTCGTTGAATTCCAGTGTGTCCGCCATGGTTTCAGTAGATTGTTCTGTGAAGCCACACCCCGGTTAAAATGCAGCCGAATGCGTTTAACACTCAAAGGTGGGCGGCCACAAGCGCCACCCTGGGAAGAGCTGGAGGGTTTTCGGCTCTGCAAATACAAAGAAATTGTTGAGTGGGACAATGCTCATCCTACTCAAGTAATACTTTTAACCCATCTTACCTGGAGACACCCCCAACATCGATCCTCCCTCACTCAACACTCCCCCGCTGCGTGCACCTACAATGGGTGGAAAATACTTTGATGGGCCCATACAGTTTTACTGAACAGTAGTTGTTCTTCAGCTAGGGTATAATGCCCAAGTGAACAGGAATATTTCACAAGTTAAATTTCAGAACTAAAAGTTGTACTATTAAATGTAGGATTCACAACCATTTTGAGGAAAACAATTTGTGAGGAATGTGAGAAGTTGGCCTGATATATGATGCTCACTAGTTCTAGTGATCACCTTGTATCAGTCCAAACAACCCTTATGGTGATTGGTTGTAAGTCAACCTTATAGACCAGCTATCCTAATGGTAGCATGGACAAAGCAGTCTTAGGCTAAACTCTTGGCATGTGAAGCCAACTGTTTTACCACATATAACCCCTTAAATACCAAATGAAAGGGCACCACACAGGTAGTTATGAAAATAAACAAGATATTTATTAACTAACAAACACCTCTGAACTCTTTATGAGATCAGAGGTCTAAGCACATGACAAGACTCTTAAGAAAAATACAGTAAGTCGCACAAATTACAATGATGCCCTAGGGGCACGACAAACCATATACTAAGTAAATGGTATAAGAAAATCGATAGGGGAAATGAAGATGTCCAGAGGCTGTAGGATCGCTGGGACTACACTACCCTAACTTTAAGTAAGGAGCAGGAGGCCCACGGGACGCGTGTGCAGAGTGTGAACTCACACGCGAGACAAAGTCAATGGACACTACAAATTACGAAAGGGTAAGTAAAAGACAGTTCCGACTAGTTAGGACTAAAACGACTGGATACCTGGACACTAGGAGAGTCAATCTACCCTTGAGCACCGAAATGCTCCTGTTACCTCACCCACGGGCTGCGGGTTCATAGGTGTGAAAGTGTGTCGGGTTTCCGCATCGAAGTCTATAATGCCTTGAAGAAAGATGCTGCAGGCGACCAGGAGGAAAATGTCCGGAGCGATCCAAGGGTGGATCGAGGAAGATGAAGACCTGAAGCAGAGGGGACAATGTTCAAAGTCACTAGCCAGTGACTGGAGTGGAAACAGGAAAGAACCAGGTGCTGTCGTCGCGATCAGGTGAAGAGTGGACGCTTGACTCTGCAGCCACGTGGACCAGGAGGTGTCTTCGACGACCAGGATGGAGGCACGAGCTGTCCCACGCAGGCTCTCGCCGTCGGCGGTGTTGGTTCCGGATTCGGCGTTAACAGGCCTTGGCAAAGGCAACCCACGCAGTGAGTGGAAAAGGCGTCTGGTGCGGACCAGGAGGGTCTGGGGTGCTTCTCCTTTGCAGGGAAGCAAGGGCCAGTCTGGAGCAACCAGACCAGCGATGTAGATTTCGTGGATCGTCGTCTAGGAGGTCACTTGCCAGCCGGCAAGTGACCAGACAACGCGTCGAGCAACAATCAAGCAAAAGGGTGCCACGCAGATCTCGTGGATGCTGGAGGGCTGATCTTCTGTGCAGGTGCTGCTCGGGGCTGGGGCTTCTCAATCCCCAAAGCACTTTCTTGAGGATGCCTCTGAAGTCGTGCTGAAAGCGAAGTGCAGTTTCTTCAAGATGACCGGTCCCACGTGTCTCGTCGCTCCCACGTGTCTCGTCGCACCCACGGATCTCAGCTGTGCTGCAGATGTATGTAGAGGTCTGGAAGTCCGGATCTCGTTGGCTCTGAAGTCTGGTTCCAGGCAGGAAGGACGACAAAGTGAACCGCTAAGGCGCTTGATGGTGCCTGCTTGTGCAGGCTGGTCACTCATTGGCCACAAGGGAGATTTTCTTCAGTCTTCTGTGGAGCAGAACATCGAAGTCCAGAGTTTCTTCTTTGTAGTTTCAATTCAGGATAATCTAATTTGGAATGGGACCAGCTCCTACCTTTATTCTGCTGAAGGGGGCTGTACTGTGACTAGGTCCCTCCTATGGGTGGGACCAGGAAGAAGGGTGGTTACACCCCCTATCCTTTGTCCGGTTTCGCGATAGAGCTGGAGTGCCTCAGCAACTGGTTTGAACCGGGGTATGCACAGGGACACCTTGTGTGCCCCAGGCATGTCTCATTCCTTTCAGCCTGTCCTACCTCAATACACAAAATCCTATCTGGGATGGTGCTAGCAACTCCCAAGGTAGGAAACCCTTTGTCCAGGCCTCCCTCGCTGGAAGGACTCCCAGCTGCAGGAGGTCAGACTCGTGTCTGTGGTACCAGCATCCATGGGGGCATGGCTTGGGCGCTGAAGGGAATGGCGGCGTGAGCTCGGAGCTCCGCGCCCGATCCCCACAGAAATCCTGAAAATCGGAGCGGCAAAACCCACGATGGCCCCGGAAAAACGGGTCGCCGACGGGCGAATAGAACAGGCACACGGGGAACCGCCAACGGAGCCGATTAACAGAGGTTTGGCGCCGGAGGGACACTAAAAGCTCGCCACGAAGAGGCTCCCAAGATGGAGGCCGAGGTGTGATAAGAGCCGATCAGCCGCGAGCGAAGTTCTCCCCCCATGAGGGAGCCAAAGACCCGACTCCGGATCTCACCGCCAAACATGGCCAAGTGACCCAGCGGTGGACCTAGATGGCCTATGACTAGAAGATTACTGCCCGCAGAGCCGACTAGCCTGAGAGCAGGGACTTGAAAAGATGGCGGAGTGGCCCGGGCTGGTGAGTCATGCAGGGGAGCGGAGCCCGGAGAAGTAAAGGCCTGCAGCCTGTGGAGAACTAAGGAGTGGTGCAGACCAGCAAGGCCGACACGCCCTCGCCGACAGACCGGACGGTGGCCGGCTCACGACCCCCCCTGAAAGAGACGGAGGGGTGGGGCACTGAACCCTGAGCCATCGGTGGCGGACGAGACGATAGTAGGCATTCCTAGAGAAGTGCCCCAGCCGCCCTTAAGACAGTGGAGCTGAATGGGAGACCATACGGTCGGCCCAGCAGTAACCGGAGAGGCCCGGTCTTTACATTGCACCAAGCGGGGATCGAGGCAGCAGAGGCGCGAAGTCGCAGATCGCGGGCCCGCCCTGCGGTAGGCTGCATGAAAGTGCTGAGCGGAGAGCAACTCCAGAACAATACCAGGCCCTAGGTCGGTCTTGACCCGAGTGAACCGTGGTGGTTTGCAGAAGGACGCAAATACGAGGCGGATCGACGGGTTGAGCTGAGATCCAGCGGTGGCCCAGTGGCGGGAGGGCTTGAAGCTGGAGCCCCCGGGGCCCCAACAGGCGGGTAACTGGGAACGAGACGCTCCCTGCAGTTGTGATCCAGCGCCCGAGAGGAGAACCGGGGGATAGCGAGGGGCCCGACTGGCGACTGAGGGCACTGAGCACTTCGACGGAGTAGGCGGCTTGGCAATATGGTGAAAACGAAAGGAAAGACTGAGGGCGCCACGGCCTCCGACGAGGTGGAAGGGGATCCTGCAGGACCACCGGAGCTGCAGCAGTTGCAGGACCGCATCTTGGAGGCTATAGCGGCAACAAGAGACACTTTGCAGTAAGATATAGCGCAGGTGGTATCAGGACTGGGCCTCCTACGAGCGGACCATGACAAACTTAAAGATAGGGTCAAGGTTGTCGAAGATACCCTACAGGAACTGGCTCCTGCTCATAAAACTATGGGGGGTAGACTAACAGATGCCCTAGACCGGATGCAGGTCTTAAAAAGACGGGCTGAGGATGCCGAAAATAGGAGTCGACGCAGTAATGTTCGCATAGTAGGAGTGCCTGAAAGGGCAGAAGGGGACAACATGGTTGAGTTCCTCAACAACTGGCTCAGGGCTACGGTGGCGCCAGAGGGCCTCTCGCCCTTCTTCACCCTGGAACACGCACACCGTGTCCCGTCCGGGCCGTCCAAACCGGGCCTGCCCCCGAGACCGATCATAGCCAAATTGTTGCATTACAAGGACAGGGACCTGCTGCTTCAAAGGGCTCGGGACACTGGTCCGTTTCAACTGGAGAACAGCAGAGTGACATTGTACCCTGATTTCACCTTTGAGACGCAGCGACTTCGTGCCTCCTTTCTGTCGATTAAAAGGGAACTCCGGACTGAAGGCATCCCATACTCCTTGCTTTTCCCAGCTAAGCTCAGGGTGGTGGTCGATGATAAAAACACACTTCTTCAGCACGTCGGCAGATGCATGGGTGTGGTGGGAAACATATAAGGCGGGCACTGATGGAGCCAAGTTCCGAGAAGAAAGCGAGCGGGCTCCATCGCGCCTACGGAAATCGCAGAGATTGCGCAAGAGACGACAAGGCACACGGTCGGCATCACAAACTGAAGCGGAGCGGAAGGCCGCGCTTCAAGCTGTAGAAACGCTGGCGAGATCCGGCGATTCCCAGTCCAAGCAGGGCACGGACAGAGACACACCTCAGCCTCGGAATCGGACCATTCGGGAATACACAGAACCAAGGGCCCGTTGGTAACACCGCAGACGTCGGAGGAGATCCTGAATATTTGACTCTGAGCTGACAGGTAGTGGGCAGAATTGCCAACGAGAACCTCCCGAACTGAAGAGTACTATAACCGGGGATTACGAACTGGTTCATAAGCCTGCTGCTAATCATGGGGGGTCCACGGGAGGGTGCGGGGGAAGAGCCTGCGTAGCTACCTTCCGATCTACGCCACGCTCCACTCACCCTTAAGGCACTTGCGGTTACGACCGTGGAATAGCAACACAGTTCGAAAGGTTGCATAAGTTTGGATGGGAACTGATGGGGCCTGTACTGGGGGGGAGGGGGGAAGAGGGGTCATACTGTTGGGGACTTTTTCCACAATTGGCAACTGTTGATCCCGGGACACCTGGGAGTTGAAAAGTTTGAAAAGTCAAGAGGAAATTGGGGGGGGGGGCGGGGGGTGGGGGGAGGTCCACCATCCGCGAGGGAATGGAATTCTATGTGAGGAAGCGACTTGAACTATGGGACAATGGCTAATGCAAATGTATTGAAGTGTATAACCTGGAACTTGCGGGAGCTTCATACGATGGTAAGGAGACATAAGTTGCATGCCCACTTCAGGGCTCGAAAAATCTTAAAAATATTACTAGACCTGCAGGTCTTGTGAGTAGAATTATCTACTCGACCTACCAGCAATACACTCGACCCACAAACTGGTTTTATCTATACATATTATAGCATTACTAAGAAAACATAGTAAACAAAAGAGCAGGAGTTAGCATATACTTTGACCAATCAAGTAGCCAATTAATAATACGAGTAGAGATGCTGCAGCATTGTCAATGAAGTAGCATCATCTGTGGCTATTGAAGTCCATATGAGACTAGTGTGTCAACACCATGGGTGACGAAAACCCTGTTGCGTAGTCAAAGAACTAAGACCAATGCCCTAGGCATGCCATGCCAAGGAGTCTGTAGGATAATATGTTCCTGGACATGGTGGACTTGTTAGTCTATTATTTGACTTGAGAAGGATAGTAGCATACTACTAGCAGCAGCAACCCTGAAGGCCTGAACACCACCCTCACGCCACTTTCTTCACATTAGAAATTATGAACATTATTCAGCTATAGAAGCTATCCTGGCATATGATTCATCACCCTAACATATAATAATGCCAGTTCTGTGGGTCTTGCATTTGCTAGCTAATAGTTGTGTTTTTATCCGACACAGGAACAGTGATTGGCAGTATGTTGCAGCACAGTATCTCAAGTGTTTATTCTCCTAAAATAGGAATTTTAATGGCTACTTTTAAAATGGAGTTTACTGTAAAAGAATGGTGTAGTGTTTCTTGCTGCAAAGATATTTGCCCACTGTGCCTGGAGTATATTATATTGCGCATAATCATTTCATATAAACACATGTAAAAATTAATGCTGTGAAAAAATGTAGCTCGTAGTTAGTGGGCCCAGACGTTAAATTATTGAATTAACTCCCCTTCAGAACTGTTTGTAAAAGCTATGTTTCTCAGCCAGAATATTTAGGAAAATCCTGTAAAATGCAATTTTCAGTCTCAATTTGTTTTCAGAAATGTTCTTGGAGGTCATCTCCTACTCCCACAACAACTTAGTGTGGGTCCGGTTGCCAATGGCTCTGTGAAGATGGAGCTGAAATGAACACATCTCCAGGCCTGGTTATAGTATGTTATGTACACATGTATAGCAGACGACACACCCGGTACGGTATCCTCGGTATTTTGATCAACAGTCTAGAGCTAGTCTGATGGAACTAGCGAGAATTATAAAAAATAATGTAAAATAAACAGACGAGTGCAGCATGCTGATGCAAAGCAGGGAAAGGAGCGCCAATGATGACATTGTGATTACAGAAATGTTCATAAGAAAGCCCAGTGTTTCTTCATCAGCATATGCCCTATATACCCTTTAAAATTTATCGTCAAATCCAACTTGCATCTTCAAACAAATAAATTAAAAAGAAACAAACTGCGGGTCCACGCCTCACAAAATGAACTAGACATCAAAATGAGTGTAATAAATTACATTACACAGGCAGTGTTACTTGGTCAAAGCTAATGTATGTATATGCCATATGTAAGTAAGGTTTTTTTTTAAAACAATAGCGATTTCCGGAATGTATTTCATGGCATTACATCATTAAAAAATGGATGCAAGCAGTACCTAGCAAGTATGCCGTGACTCTGGTTCTAGCAAGGAAAAAGGTGTTAAAGGTGGCATAAAACACAGCATTGGGAGGTTCAACCGACCCCTCAGAGTTCTGGGTCCCCACCTGCTGCTCCAGTAGTAGCTACGCCCCACTGCAGACAAATTGTGCATGCACTACGGTGAAAATACCCATGACATGTCCTAGGAGATTTGCTGAAGTAAACGGAGGCGACGCTGAAAACTGCCTCTTGCAAGTTAGTGGGTAAAATGTATACATACTCATCGGCAGTCCTGTCTACTTGTCTCTGGACACCCCCCCTCTCTGGCGGCACACCTCAAACCCCCAACAGACGCAGTCCAGGTACAAGGGTGACGGGAGCACATTTTTGTTCCTTAATAGTATGTAAAACAGTTGGCACGTAACTGCAGCTGAACAGCGTCCTAGAGGCCTACAGTAGCCGCGCAAGTTATTTTGGTGATGTGAGCCAGGAAATCTTTCGGCGTGGGCTAGAAGTCAAGCAATAGAAGGAGGTGCTAGACCAAGAATGCCACCAGCTTCCCTGAGATTTCAGATGTTACTTACCAGGCTGATGTACACCACGCTAGTATTTTCATTTCTACTGTGCCCAGCCAGTTCGCTGCCAACATAAATATTTTGCTGTGATAGAAAACACCAGATAGGGGCTGGCAAATGCAGTTTACGTGCTTCTCAAGCTGTATATCCCGCCGTGGCTTGTCAATCAGCCAATGAGAAGCCTGTAAACATGCCTATACTTTTATATCCATGAAGGAGAGCACAACTTAGCCGCCATCTGATTGGTTGATTGCAACTTAGCTTCAGTATTCCGAGCCGCATTGCAATCAGCCAACGAACACCTTTGCTTTTGCACATTTTCAGTCACATTCTCAAATATTTCTCCCTGCTGCCCCCTAGAGCCTCGTACTGGCACTGCACTAAACTCTGATTAGCACAGCAGCAGAGCTCACTCGCCAGGCCGGTCAAGTAGGCCTGAAAACTGGCTTGCCCTGAAGGAAATCAACTCGAAAATGCGAGTGGGCGAGTACATTTTTCGAGCCCTGCACTTGATTCGAAGGGGGTCCATATTGCGCTGCTGCGAGAAACCTCACTAAGCAGGAAGGGGCGGCACTGCAGAGGAGATGGAGGGGTCAGGTCTTTCACACCACTTATTCAGCGCATGCTAGGGGCGCTTTGATATGGGTAAGGGAGGGCACTCCCTTTCAGGCGACACGACATCTAATAGACCCAGAGGGGAGATACGTAGTGGTAGAAGGCAGGTTGAGAGGTAGGGACATAGTACTGTGCAGCATATACGCCCCGAACACGGAGCAGCTGACCTTAACAGGTTTGTCGGGGACACTAGAACACTTCCTGGCGGGCCAGATTCTGATGGGAGAGGACTTTAACTCAGTAGCGGACACAACACTGGATAGGTCCCACCCACCATTGAGGGACTACCCTGTTCACCGACTCAACTCACAAATGGTAGATTGGAATGGCAGGAGGGGTGGGGCTTGACTGATGTCTGGCGCGCACAACACCCAACTGAACGCGATTACTCGCACTTCTCCAGCCTGCATGACCTCCACGTCCGAATTGATGCGATACTATGCTCACAGGTCGTGTTGCCGGCCATAACTTGGTCTGAGTACCTGACAAGGACAATCTCGGACCACAACCCGTTAATAGTCAACTTGGCCTGGACGGTCGAGGTACCTCGAGTGCCGACCTGGAAGCTGAGACCAGAGACCCTGGAAGACCCATTGTTCCATGCGGCAGTGGAGGAAGGGATAACCCAATACTTCACCGACAACGAGAGGACGGCAGCCACTAGAGCGGTGGAATGGGATGCTTTTAAAGTGGTGATGAGGGGCCAGTGCATAACGAAATACGTGGGCACGCGGAGGGTGCTGCTGGAGGACCTCAATAAGGCAGATTCCAAGCTGCGGGATGCAGAGAGGGTGCGGCCTGGCCATCCCGAACTCCAAGAGGAGGTCAACTTAGCTAGGAAAGCTGTGGAAGTGGAACAACTTTGTGGCTTTGATCACCGGGCATATATGCTTAGGGCCCACGTACAGGGGGACAAAGCCGGAACATTACTAGCATGGCTGGCAAACCCCACAAAGCGATGCTCCCCAAAACTAGCCATAGAGGATGAGGTGGGTCGCATCCACTACTCCCAAACGGAGATCTTGGACGGCTTTCAGAAGTACTATGAGGGCCTCTACAAGAGCGAACCGGGGGATCGGGAGAGTGAAACAGAGATTTTTAGATGGCCTCCAATTGCCCCAGTTAGACGAGGAACAGGCGAAGGCTCTGGGGAGAGACATTGACCTAGGAGAGATCAGGGGAGGGGTGAAAAGGATGGCCTGCAACAAGACACCGGGATTAGATGGGTTGCCCATAGAATTTTATAGTAAGTACCTAGACGTCTTGGCGCCAAAACTCCAAACGATATACAAAGAAGCCAGAGTAACAGGTCGCCTACCCCAATCAATGCGGGAAGCGCTAGTAATACCACTCCTGAAACCGGGAAGGGAGAGCTGTAGCCATGCATCTTATAGGCCACTCTCTATGCTGACCACTGACTACCAAATATTGAGTTCTATTTTAGCAGCTAGACTCCTACAGCATATGCCCGACTTAGTACACAAAGACCAAAATGGATTCATTCCCACACGGAACACGACGATTAACATCAGGAGACTCACGCGCTTGTTGGAGGGCCCGTACGCTGAGGACCGAGCGCCTCTAGTCCTATCAGCAGACATCGAAAAGGCTTTCGATAGTCTAGAATGGGACTACTTATACAAGGTCATGGAACGCTTCGGATTGGGGGAAGGGTATATTAATTGGACGCGAGTCCTGTATACGGCGGCAGTGGCAAGAGTGAGGATAGGACCCCTAGTCTCGCACCAATACCCGGTGGAAAGGGGCACCCGACAGGGATGCTCCTTGTCCCCCTACTATTTGCACTAGCGATTGAGCCACTTGCGGCCGAGGCCCGGACTGGAAAACACTTCGAGGGAGTAGGCAGCAGAGACGGTCAGCAATTTATTTCACTGTATGCCGAAGACCTGCTGTTATTCCTAGAAAACGATACGACAGCGCTGGAGGGTGCAGAGAGACTGCTGGGGCGATTCGGCGAAATATCGGGCCTAAAGGTCGACTGGGCGAAGACGTGCTTGTCCCCATTACGGCGGGACGCGGATCGCCCTGACCACCGGCCTATGCTTAACTGGGAGCCGAATTGTCTTAAGTACTTAGAGGTATATATATACCACACGGCTGCGGATATGTTAGAGGGAAACGTGGGCCGCTGTGTGCGAGCGCTGAAAGGCAGCATGGCCTTTTGGGCCACGCTCCCGCTATCCGTCACTGGCCGTATATCCTTGCTGAAAATGGTTGCCCTGCCGCGATTACTATACTACTTTCGCACACTCCCAATGTGGATTCCTAGTTCCTTCTTCCGCCAACTCAAGTCTCAGCTGACTACGTTCCTGTGGGGGGTAGGTAGATGCAGAGTGGCGTTGGCGACGCTCACCCGCCCGAAGGACGAGGGGGGGGGGGCTCGCGGTACCGGACTTCGAACGTTATTATCTTGCCGCTCAACTGCAGATATACACGCAGGAGGTGGCGCTGGTGTACCGGGGCCCTGAGAGCTCCAGGGTGAGAGGCACGGCACGTCATGGCCTATATAGCCCTACAGCAGTGGATCGCCATTCAAGACCTGACACTTGAGCAACAAACGTTCCGGCTTTGCTGGAACCGGTCTCAGCGGCGTGCGGGGATATGACACCCATATGCCCCGGAAATACCCCTTACGTGCTGCACAGGGCTTACATGACCCCTTGCAGAATCAAGAAGTACTTTTGGGTAGTTGAGTCGGCGTGCCCCCGGTGTGCATTGAAGTGAGCGGAGCTGGAACACATGCTGTGGTCCTGCCCTGCCCTCCGGGAGTACTGGCAGGCAATAGGGGAAACCTTGAACGAAGTAACGGAAAGAACCATTGAGTTTGATTCAGGTGTGCATTCTGCACTGGTTCCCACACGCCCAAAAATAAAAAAAATCAAGTAAATTCATTGATATGGGGTTGATAATAGCCAAAAGGGAAATAACAAGACAGTGGAAGGCGAGGACGAGCCCTACTCATAGGAGATGGTATAACGAATTCCTCAAGTGGGCAACTTGTGACAGCACACACAGATATAAATTAGCACGTCGGAATCCAGACCTTAGAGCATTGGATATGGCGGCAGCCTGGGAGGCGCTAGTACAAGCCCTTAGGGATAGCATGCTAACTGAGGACGAGGAAACCCTCAGCACGGACAGGAATTGCACCTCGGAAACACCGAGCACATCACACACCTAGACAATATATGGCCCAAGATTGTACCCTAGATTAGACACAGCAAGAGACCCTGCGAGCGGATGGTGAGGGGGGAGGGGAGGGTGGGCAAGTAGCAATGTTGAGGGATAGTTTAAGGGGGAGTTCATAAAGTTTATTTCGGTTAGGAAGGAAAAGTAGACATACACTCTTTAATGCGATGAGGATGATCCTAACAGCAGCAACCAGACTAAGGAGGGTTGTTTAATTGCCGCCGCCCGACCTCCGGGTTGAGGGCATGCAGGCTGTGTACAACAAGAAATTAAAGTATGTTGTTAAATGGCCCGAACAGAACTGTAAATGTGTGTATACTGGTATGTGAACTGTAGGTCTACAATAAAAATTACTTTAAAAAAAAAAAAGTGGTGGCAGCATCCATTTTGTGATGCTGAGGCTCCGGTTAACTTTAACCGGGGTTCTTAGTTACATACATGTTGTGCCCCTCTAAAAGGGTGGAATGCTACCACCGTCGCCAGAACTGGCGAGGGGGTAGTATTCCAATTCGTATGACACCTTACTCGACATGTTTTGATAATGCTATGCCAAAGTTAGCAATAACCGCGAGGATTATAATGCACTTAAGAGTATATAGTATAGCGTTATCATGGAAACAGCTAAAGGACATGGTTCCGAAAGCTGCAGACAGGCTCAGCTTATGCTAGAGCACCATCTCACATAATTCCAAGCACTCTGCCTTCAGGATTGATAAGGCCTGCCATAGGAGTGACTTATAGGAGTATATGTGTCCATTTTAGGGTTAGATATAGGTATACTATATCTAAAGCAAAGGGTGTTTACACCACCTTGCCCCAGCTGTATTACCAGCCAGTTGTGTCAGTTTGGGATGGCCAGCCAGGGGTGGCATAATACATGCTTCAGCCCCAGGTAGGCCTTGGGTGCACTTATGCCCTGGGTACCTATGGTACACTGTACAAGGACTTACAAGAGTGACCCAATACAGGGATGTGGAATTCCTATAGCCGACGCCCAGAACATATTGTTTGGGGTCAAGGGCAACAAGTTTTAATGTGTATTTTGTCCTTTGGACAAGTAGGCTCAACCCCCTGCAGCACAAACCCTTTGGATGCCAGTTTGCAGTACCACATTAAAGGTAGGGGAAGGGCACCGCCTGCAGTTAAGTTAATATGTGTGTGCATGCTGTTCAAATTTGTATTTATGGTTTATTAATTTAAAGCCTTTATTAGTAGGGTGAACGCTCTAAATAAATGTTAATTCTGACTACACTAATGACAGTGGTTCCAGTATAAAAGTGTATACACACAGTTTCGAAGTTTAGCAATATAAGAGGCTATGCATAATGCTCCCAAAATGCTCTATGATTGGATGCAAATATTTGCAGAAGCTTGAAAGCAAGATTCATGATTCTTAGCTTTCAATATAAAATGTTCCTAAATGAAAGTAGGGAAAAAAAACATTTTGCTAAACTACTGTAAAATTGCAGGTACCATTTCTTGGCAGCATTATTTAGTAAAATGTGTTGATTAATGCTAGTATATCCCAAAGATATTCATATTGGAAAATCAGAGTAACCAGTATCAATAAGATTATGGAAAATAAAAATAAACAAGCATTGGCAAAGCTAGTAGGTCTGAAATTGCTGGTCAGTGTTTTAGTTTTAGAAATATGTGACTTGTTTTGCCATTGTTTTTGTAAAACCTTATTGATGTGAGAGCTGCCGGGCCCTCACCATTACAACAAATATTGCCAAAAGCAAAAATTGTTTTTGGTCTTAAAAAGCACACACTGCCAAATTAGTTATTGGCACTGAACAAAACTATGTTGTGTGCCGATATGCTCCTTGTGAAAGTGCTGAATGCTGTCACTCACAGTGAAGCCAGCCAGTACAGAGAGAGAATTTCAGTAAATCCAAAAGGTCACGGTTAAGGCAAGACAAAATTAGGGGCCCAATTATTAAAGAAAGTCTCAAAAGTGCACCCTTGGTATATGTACTTGCATTAGGTTTAGCTATATGGTTTTCGTGAATTTACAGAAGTAGGACAAGAAATTGTAGTCCTAGAAAATATTTGTGAACTGCATTCTAGCACGAGCAATATGTGCATGTGTAGATTTGCTCATGCGAAAACCTGAGTGTTTGCAAGTTCATTTTCCCTCCAACCACTTTTTTCCTAACTCTGGAAGAAGGTTTGTGTCTGCCATTATCGGAGTACATTTCCAACATTTCTCAGTACGGGACAAGATTAGAGAAGAGTTGTTGAAACCCCTTAAACATGCAGGTTAGTAGGTTTGCACAGACTCAAAAGGGCATTCCAACGCTGAAACTATTGCTTACCACTACCTTCAGTCCCAGTATGTAGATTTGCCGAAACATGGCAACATAAAGGAATTGCTAGTATTCAAACACTATCATGGTATGAGCCCTGGCATAATCAGAGAGGCTATATAAGAGCTCTTATATAATGAGATTGCTGCCATAAATTGTCGCCGCAATACATGGCACCAAAGGGACGAGTGGATTTTGTTACAAGACAAGTCGATTTTTGAAGCAACCTGCCCCGTGGACAAATAGATATTTTAATAAATTCCACACCCTGCAATACCAATTAGATATGTACCTAAGGTACATGGAGTCCATTTTAAGAGAGAGAGCAGGAAGCCTGGGGTCCTGGATAGCAGGATCCCAGGCCAACTATGTCAAAAACCAGCAAAACATAAGCAAAAAGTTGGGGGCAACCATAGTCCGATATCCACCTTCCTACAAGGAACAAGCACTGGCGTTGCCAATAGGTCTCACAGTAGGAAAGTTGGAGCTATTGGTTTTGTAAATGACAAAGCCCTTTATGTTTTTAAAATGAAAACAAAAATAAAAGGCATTGTTATTTGCAATTGTAATAGCTCCAACTTTCCTGCTGCGAGACCTATTGGCAACGCCAGTGCTTGTTTGCATATTTAAGGATTTGCAACATATGCCACATGAGGTATGGGGAAGTGATGATGGTGACTGATGGGATGAATTGTTAGGATTGGGGTGGTTATGGTGGTTGGGTTGATGGTGGCTGGGCTGGGTTGATGATGGTGACGGTTGGTGGATTTGCAGGAGAATTATGGCTGTTGTGGTATGTGGAAGTGATTATGGTGACTGATGGGATGAATTGTTAGGATTGGGGTGGTTGGGTTGATGGTGGCTGGGCTGGGTTGATGATGGTGACGGTTGGTGGATTTGCAGGAGAACGATGGCTGTTGTGGTATGGGGAAGTGATGATGGTGACTGATGGGATGAATTGTTAGGATTGGGGTGGTTATGGTGGTTGGGTTGGGTTGATGGTGGCTGGGCTGGGTTGATGATGGTGACGGTTGGTGGATTTGCAGGAGAACTATGGCTGTTGTGGTATGTGGACGTGATTATGGTGACTGATGGGATGAATTGTTAGGATTTGGGTGGTTATGGTGGTTGGGTTGATGGTGGCTGGGCTAGGTTGATGATGGTGACGGTTGGTGGATTAGCTGGAGAACGGTGGCTGTGGTGGTATGGGGAAGTGATGATGGTGACTGATGGGATGAATTGCTGGGATTTGGGTGGTTATGGTGGCTGGGTTGGGCTGCTGGTGACTGGGTTGGCGGTTTGTGTTGTGATGGTGCCTGTGATCGCGAGGTGGAGGTGATGATGGTGATTGATGTGGGCGTTAGTGGCTGAGATGGGCTGGTTCTGATGGCTGGGTTCAGGTGGTGATGGTGGAGTGCGGGTACTGTGGGTGTGGCAATGGTGGCTGGGTTCGTATGGTGATGGTGGAGTGGTTGGTAGCACCATGGGTGTGGTAGCAGGGGTGGGCTGGTGGAGTGGGTCGGCAGCCCTATGGGTGTAGTAGCAGGGGTCTTGATGGAGTGTGTTGGTAGTACTGAGAGTGTGGTAATGGTGACTGGGGTAGGGTGTTGATGGAGTGGGTTGGTGGTAGTTTGGGGGTGGTGATGGTGTCTGGGATGGTGGGTCGGGTGTTTATCGGACAGTTTATTTTAGCTTCCTCTGTAGCCCTTCTCACCCACCCCTCCCAGTCCTCCACCCTCGCACCCTCGAGATCCCCCGCTGAGGTTTCCCGCCCGGAAGCTGTGGCGCCGCCCAGCCTCTTGCAGTCGCTGGGAGGGAAGGAGACGGCGATGCCCGGGTTAGGTATGTGGGAAGAGGTGTGAGGCTGTGGGGAAAAAGCCATAATTGAATGTTCTGTGAACGTGCATGGGTGAGAAAGTGAGGTCTGCCCTCTGTGACTGAAGCCTGCTGTTCGGAGGTAGGGAGGGAGGGCGCGCGGGGAGGCTGAGAGATACCGGAAGAACAAATACATGATTGGAGAAAAGGAGGGAGGAGAGCACGACGAAGAAAACAACAGACATCACGAGAGAAGAAAAAGTGGGGAAGACTGAGGAAAAATTGAACCAGGGAGAGAAATATGGAGGGGAAAAGAGAAAGGAAGATATTTTGATAGGGAAGGAAATAAAATGAGCGCAGCGGCAAGGCTAAGATGATTCAAATAAAGTACATAGACCATCTGTTGATGCCTATATATTGACGATGGGAAAGGAAAGGAAAGCACATAGATGTTTTAGCCCTGAACTATAAATATGGACATCCGGTCCGATGTTTCCTGTCTATCTCCTACCCGCTGGACCCCGGACCGCCCCAAGCTGCGAGGTCTCCGGCTCTGTCACTGCCCTTCTGCTACGACGAATGTTGCCATACCATGCTCTCAGGGCGGAACTGAAGTGCATGGCTGTGATTGCGTGGAGAGAGAGGGGAGGTGCTGGTGTGGGAGGGGGAGGCTGTGATTGCGTGGAGAGAGAGGGGAGGTGCTGGTGTGGGAGGGGGAGGCTGTGATTGCGTGGAGAGAGAGGGGAGGTGCTGGTGTGGGAGGGGGGAGGTGCTGGTGTGGGAGGGGGAGGCTGTGATTGCGTGGAAAGAGAGGGGAGGTGCTGGTGTGGGAGGGGGAGGCTGTGATTGCGTGGAAAGAGAGGGGAGGTGCTGGTGTGGGAGGGGGGAGTTGCTGGTGTGGGAGGAGTGCGCGTGCATGTACACGGGCACTGCATGAAAACCGCGGGGCTGAAAGCCCTTTGGTTTGAAGATGTTTTCGCCGACATGAATTCTCGCTACGCTCGATGCGCTTGCGCGCATCGATAGGTCGCGAGACCTAAAAACCACACTATTCACCCACGGGAAGGGTGAAACACTAAATAACCCACTGAACAGAGTTGTTTAGTGTCAAGTGAAGAGCACCAATGAAGAAGTGAAAATGAAAGACATGATCACATTTCTCTGCTCCAACCCTTGACTTCGCAGCACATTTTACCACAAGGCAAAAGGAAACATGGAAACAGGTCTCTGAGGAATCCTCAGGAAGTGCTGTTCATCAGACACTATAAATTGATCTCTTAGGCCTATCTAATGGTTCTATCCTCTCAGCAATTATCTTCAAACAATAGAAAGATCTACTGGTTCTCAAAGCTACTGACTGTCACACATCAATGAAACACCGGCACATCAAGGTGAGGAGTCACCAGTCAACGGTGTACAACTGATCAAAACAAATTTTTGGCTGGTTTTAAAAGGCTGTCCTCAGCACAACAGCAGCTAGCAAACTTTCTGGTGCTGAATGAAGTCTAGACTAAAATTAAACCCGATCTTTTCAGCAACCACCTTCCAAATGACTGACAAGGCCAACGTACTTTACAACAAAGTGACTGTACTGGACTAAGTTCTCTGAAGGGTCACCACAGATTTTTGCCTTCCTTTGCTGAACACGTTTTTGTTGGCTTTTATGACTGTGCACCGTTTACTCCTGCTGACCACCGGTAATGTTTTTCTGCTCTCACTTTTAAACATGGAAAAAATTGTATACATTTGTTTGGTACGTTTAATTTACTTAGAATTCCCTTTTATGTGGTACTACATGTCCCCAGGGACTGTAAACTAAATGTTTCCAGCGAGCTGCAGCACTCCTTGTGCCACCTCCTGAAAATAAAAGCAAAACATGCCTCGGGCCTGCCACGGAAGGAAGCCTAACATGCAGTTTTAAACTGCCATTTCGACCTGGCCCAATAAACTAACGGACAGGCCTAAGCCTTCCTCTTTAATACTTATAAGTCACCACTAAGGTTGACCCTAACAGCTCATAGGGCAGGGTGCATAGTTTTAAAAAAGTAGGATATGTGTGTTTAAATTTACCACAAACTGACAGCAAAAAACTAAAAGTCGTTTTGTCACTGTAGCATGGCTATCTCGCATATAGACTAACACTTGGTCAGTAACCGTTCAAATCTGTTTGCAAACAGATTAGGGGCCAGGCTTTCGAGGTAGTGGGTCTTTCTGACGAGATGGCTTGAGAGTTGTGCCTTGTCCTTATTACACCACATGCAACATACACAAAGAAAGCTGACACCAGGCATGCCCTAGTATTTGCCACCAAACCCTGGGAAAGAAATGACCAGAACCAGTTTGGGAGTAGAGCAGGGATTTCCCCCCACACTAAGTTGGCACTAGGTATAAATGAGGAAGCTTCACAGCTTCTTATCAGGACGCCCCTGGACCTGTGGAAGACTCAGAAGCAGGACTGCCCTGATGTCTGAAGAAGGAAGACTGGACCTACTTGATTGAACTCAGGATCCCCAGAAGTGATTAAGGATCTCATCCTGTTTCAGCTACAGGGACACAACAAGCTTCCAGGTGTCTTCCCTGCAACTGCTCAGTACCAACTGGACCTGCTTAAGCCAAGCTGCTAGCCCCTGTAGGAGTGAGTCTTGATCCCCAAGAGGGGCCCCAGGACTTTCATTGGAGTATACTCCTCTGCCCCCCAACCAAGCTGAAGATGATCCAGAAGTTTGGGCCTTCTTGGTGCTATTTTTACCAGAAACATTTATTTTGAGACATTTGTGGTTCAACCTGTAAAGGACTATGTTTATAACTTAAGACGAGCTTTCATCCTCAACTAATAACCCAATGTTTTACAGGCTGTAAGGACTAAGCTCTCCAGACTCCATTATGCCAATCTTACAGGTAGTCTTACACATTGCAACACACCATAAGAAATGACATAACCCAACCACATCACTCAGCTCTTGGAACTATATTACCTCAGCCTGCACACCCTATAACACGCTTCCATTTCAGCACTCACTATCACATCAAGTATCTAAAACAGGTCTTAATGGCTTGAGTTTGTATACAGCCCCATGTCAACAAGTCAGGAAGGAAACCAAACACATTCACTCAACTTCTGGGTTAAACAAACTAAAATAATCTGAAGCCCGGTAGCCATCATTTTATTACCCTGCTGCATTCACAGTACCTCCTCTGTAACCACTGACTCCCCAGTTCTTTCATTAGTAATACACATTGCTGCTCTCCCGCTCTGGGGGGGGGGGGGGGGGGGGGGAAAGAGTCATCTCACTACATGCAGTGACTTTTCAAGCTATATACAGGACTAGGTTACTACCTTGGGGTGGGTCTGTACCATAAAAACAGCTTAAATTACTTGTGTAAGTGTGACAAAAAGTAAAAGAAAAAATAACTTTAGTTTCGAAATGAGCAGTAGTTTGCTGGGTCCACTTAGTGATGCCCAACGTTGATCTAGGAGGGAACCTTATCCACGCAACACTTTCAGGACAACCAACCACTGTGCAAACGATTGCCAATTATATTCACTACAATTCAATGTGTTTTATGTGGATACCCTGAAATCTGCCCTGGATCCGGCACTCTTGGAGCTGCTGTGGACTTGTCAGATCCATTTTCAACCACTGCTGTTGGCAGTAAGTAGCTTTTGCTGCAAAAGTTCTAGATTGTTAAATCCTGCTGATTAGCAAACTCTTAAGTGGGAATCTAAATCTTCTGCTGCCAGCGAAGTGATGCAAGACTGAACAGGCTGTTAGACAAAAATTTCAGTTTTTGGATTCAGTGCCAACCCCACTGTAGACAGCAGTTCCGCAAGGGATGATGTCCTGCGATGTTCCATATAAAGATCGTACACTACAGCTATGCTCTGCTACTTGAACTGCCCAATGCACATCCGCCAACACTTTTGGAGAAGGAGAGGACACAGACGACAATCTCAGTGAACTGGCTATGCAGAACTGGTAGAGAATGCAGCCTTTAGTAGCTTGGGGGGGGAAGCTACCAGAGGCAAGAGGGAGCTCCTGCAACCTGGACACAAGGGGCTTACCCATGTGAAGTCTGCTGTATCCCACTCCCATGCGATCTTACCCCTCCATCAACTCTAACCTGCACCAAGATGTCATATACAAGACAGACTCAGTCATCACACTGTAACAATGCATTACAATGTATCTACGGTCCAGGTCTTTATTTAAAAAAATGAAATTGGCCCACCTCTCAATTAAGCGCACCACTAAGACGGTTATATTTTATATATATATATATATATATATATATATATATATATATATATATATATAAATAAAATAAACAGTGGCAGACTAACCCAATTTTCTTTCTTTTGTGACAGCAGTTTGCTGCCTCAGGGTAACCTTTAGAGATGGAACTTACTACTAGATGAGAAAGGAAAAGTGGAAAGCCGCAGCAGGACGGCCAAACCTGCACAGACCTGCCACCCCCTCCAACTCACAGCTGCACCAGATTTGAAGGTGTAGCCCATATGTGGTGTGTTATGGAACTTGGATGCACATATGACCCACGCAGTAGGGGTCGGTTGGATGACATAGGAACATGTCACAGGTGTATGCGCTGCGAGGGTCCCTGTCCAAGATCTGGATAAAATATAACAAGGGGCTGTGAAATCTTTTTCAACCGATGCAAAAAAAAAAAAAGTCTTTGGTAATAAAAATAATAGTTTAAAGACCTCCCCAGCCTCCTTGGACCTCCCCGGGCTCCATGGGCCTCTTCCCTCCTCCATGGCCTTCTCCCCGCTGCCGCCCGCCCCATCCGCGGGCCCACTCACCGGTCCACACGGCTCCCGCGCCGCTCCCGGTCCCCCAAGCCTGTCCCGGAAACCGGTCTCTTTCCCGCGCACCCTCCACGCACAGACAAGCGTGACGCAAGACGCGCGCGGACGCCGTGCGGTGAAGTCACAGACCGCGCAGGCGTCGGTCTGCGCATGTGTATAACTATCTTAGGCGGCCATATCTAAATCAGGCACAACAGAGCGTACCGCTACATGGGAATACATCTGAAACCCCGTGCCTGACAACGTCAGGAGGGTCGCGACAGGCCAAGGCCTTCAGATGTCTCACCGTCCCATCATGGCCACCAGGTACGGAGCAGCGACGACTCTATGGTAAAGAGGAAAGCTCTATGGTTAACAATAACACAGGCTGTAGGAGGACAGATCTTCACGGCCAAAGCCAATAGGTCTGGCTTCGTTGTGATGCTGCGTGCACCGGGAGAGGGCAGGGATTTAAATCTGCGATTTCCCTGCGACATGGGTGCCCACATAAAACAGACTTATCGGCCTCGACAGCGCTCTATAATAAAATATTTCCACCTTTTGCTTTTCTGTAATGATTTACTATTTTGTAATTATCAACCTCCTTTACCTATTTTTTGGTAACATTAGTCCTTCAGAAACCTCTTTAATTTCTATTGAATGAGTGTACTGTAAAGCGCTGTGGAACCTCTGAGTAATGTCGGCGCTATGTAAACATGCATAAATACATAAGTAAAAGGAAGCTAAGGGGATTAGGCTTCTTCCTTTAGTGTAAGAAACAGCAGCCAATCAAAACCTTCCTGGTACAAACTACTTTTCCCATCTAAACATTAGCTGGTCATAATGTAATCCTCCAAATACTATAACCTGCATCTTGCTTCCTCTTTATTTTCAAATTTGTCTTCTAGTTTTAGGATAAAGTTTCAAATTCTATGTAACAAAAGTCAGTTCCATGTTGAATTTCTGTTGACATCTGCTGGTGTCTGATGGAACAACGGTTCACCCTCGCCAGCGACTGACAGACAGACTGACAGCCACTGAGCTCACTCTGAATCTTGAGGATTTTCATCTGCCATGGGTCCTCATCGTGTCACCGCCATCATTACTCCTGCTTCTGTTTGTTCCCTGAGAAAGAAACTTAAATGTAACTGCTGCCTCCAAGCAATTGTATCAATTACCAATACTCATATGAATAACAAGCATTGGCAAAGCCAATGTACTTGGCACTGGTCTCCAGCCTTTCAGCAATTTTTGTTTTGTCATGGTTTTTACAAACTTTATTGCTCGAGAGGATGCTGGGACCTCTTCATTGTAACATAAAACATATACTGAAAGGCAAAAATGTTTTAGTCTCAAAAAGTACATTACCAAAGTGCTCCCGTAGGAAAGGGCCTCTTTTTCCATGGTTAACCTCCATGTTCTACCTGATGTGATTTCGAACTGTAAGTGCACTGGATCCCTGCTAACCAGGTTCCCAGTGCCAGATCTCTTTCCCAAGCATTGTACCATGATTGGCTCCCCTCCAGCTACCCATGTAAGTCCCTAATAAATGGCACCCCTGGTACCTAGGGCATGGGTACTGAACAGGGTCCTACGGGGCTGCAGCGCTGGTAGTGCCACCCCAGGTACCCCTCACCAAGGCTATGCACTCTGCCATTGCATGCTTCATATCTTGGTGCAGAGAAATATGAAGAGTCGTACATGGCACATAGCCATGTGTGCTATGCCACCCATGCACTGCATATGATATAGGTAAGTTACCACTACTGCAGGCCTTCATATAGGATATAGTGCACCCTGCCTTAGGCTAGGCAGGGTGCACTTGTTATGACCGACTTTTTCGACCCTCTTTAGAGGGAGGATGATGGAAGATGACTCCAGCCTATTACCCTTACAGTATAGGGATTAGGACTATAAGTAGGACCTATCCATGAGACACAGTAGTGCATTTTCGTACCCTTTTCTTTAGATCAGGGCTTATAAACTTAAGCTAGGGGATAGATATATAAGTATTAGTGATGATCTGTCCTTTTGCAAGAGTGTTAGTATATCTTCTATGGAGTTATGCGTATTTTGGGCCTTGTAGGCCTTAAACGGGACAGACTCCATCTTGCCTTCTGCCTGGTAGCTTGAGAGGCTTTCTAGGTCAAGTGTAATGTTTTAGTTTCGAGGTGTTGTTCGCTTGGAGAGAACCGGTTCAGGCTGGCCCTTATCGAAAGACTGTATTTTTCTCCACTCCGAAGACACAACTTCAGGCCGGCCGGCTGGGAACGTGTCCTTGGTACGGGGAGGTACAAGAATTTGGTGGGCGGCAGGTTACTGGCCGTAACTTTCCATGAAGGGACAGCTTCCATATTAGCGAAAGTGTTAGGCAGTGAGTCAGTCAGTCTGTAGGCGGCAGCTAGCCGTTAGCATCTATGCCATTAATTATTTCCGAGGCGGACAGTCGCCATTTTGAAGTTCGAGTAAGATTTTGAAACCGAGACTCTTTCTGAGGAAGACTGAAGGAGAAGTAGCGCGGAGCGCACAGAGACAGAGAGAGAGAGAGAAAGAGACGGTAGTCAAGAGCAAGCAAGGATCCAGTGACTTGGAGGGAAGCAGAGGAGATTGAGCATAGCGGTGCAGACGTGTACCCGTGACTGCTGAGGTGTGATTCCGAGACGAGCCAAGACACAGAGATGAGAAGGGAACCTAGATGACTGCCGAACCCCAACTTCATATTAACCAGGTGACCTCCGCCCTTTCCCATATTAAGCGCGCATTCTAACCTTTACTTTTCTTTGCAGAATATACATTGTGTAGTATTGTGTTTATTTTTATTGTAATAAAACACCCCAGTTCTTAGTGAACCGACATGTGCCTTGTATTCTTGTTCAATCGGGGTAACCTTGCCTTCTAGTCAAACATTGTTTGCATGAGCGGATGCGAATCCCGATCAGGTAAGAGATGATTGACTAATGAGGGAGGAGGGGGACATTTGATGTCAGGAGCAGAAGGTACATATTGCAATTTGGAAAGCCATACAAATCTCTATTATTGTAGTTTTATCCTGAGTAAATAATGAGAGACTTCTTCCATACGTGTTCATAGGAAAGTGATCGTCGTTGGTACACGGCGTTAATGAGAGCACCTGAGACAGAAGGTGTGTAGGTCTGCCGGATTGCAGATCGTGTGTGAATGAGAACACCGGAGGGACACGGTGTGGAGGTCTACCGGATTGCGGACCGTGTGTGAATGAGAGCACCTAAGATAGAGGGTGTGTAGGTCTGCCAGATTGCAGACCGTGAGTGGATGAGAGCACTGGGACTGCAGGCCCATGTGTGTAGGCGCGCTGGATTGTGCGCAGAGTGAGCACTGAGGGAGATCAGTGTGTGAGAGTATATAATCAGACCTGCCCCGGGGTAGATTAGTCTGGGCCTAAGTGGCCGCGAGACTAGTTGGTGTGAATAGGATATTGTAGAAAACCTATGCATGTTTATTGCAATTTTCCCCATCCTTAGGTACGAAATGTACATACATATATCCATACCCATTTTAAATACGTTCTAAGGAGGGAGGTGATTACGTTCCGGCTGGGTTAGAGGGGCTCTCAGGAGCTGATTCCATCTGGTCCAAAAATCTGGTCGGTACATCTGGCGTCACGAACTGTTTACGAAGCCTGTGTGCGCTGTATTGTTTTCATCTTGTCGGTTTGCGCTCGGCTCGTACGTATTTTCTTTGTTTATAATTGTGTATATATTTTTTGTGTGTAAAAATGTTTTCGAGAAAATCGAAGTCTACTTTCAAATTGCCTGTTGATATTCCCGGCTGGGAATCAACGCCTTACAAGGCCTCGGCCCGTGAGTGGGGCGATTCTACTGGTTTGAGTGAGAATTGGACTTCTTGTTTGGAGCAGGCGTAGCCCGCTGATTTGGTTTCTTGCTTGCAAAAAGCACCAGTAGTGAAGGGTGATGAGCTTCCTATTTTAGGACGCAGAGGTTGGATTGTGCTGACTGCATACAGAATTCTTCATGAAAAGTTTGTTAAGTTGCAGAAGCGATTTGTGGATATGGAGGAAAAGTTTGTTGAAGTGCAGAATGCGCATACTCTTTTGCGGTGTCAAAATAAATTGCTTGCTGACAAACTTGAAGCTTATCAGACTATAGCCGAAAGGGCTGCAGTTCGCATTGCAAAATATAAATACAGACACCGTCGTGGTCGTGTATCTACACGGAAAGTACGTCTGGTCATGGCGAAAGCCGGACTGGATTGGAACCCCGTTGAGTGGGATGGTAATATCTGGGAATCGAATGATTCTGGCTCCTCGGCTGAGGAGGGTGACAAGCGCGAGTCTTCTCGCTCCGGACGTGATTGCAAATCGGCTTCTTGTAATAAAGATGACATTTCTGGCGACCGTGGTCGCTCTACCCATTCTGATGACGTATTACGACCTGATTGTTCTTCTAAATCTAAGGATCGGGCTTACTCGGAGGCTCTTCCGGAGGTTTCTGCTCACCCTGTGTTTCGACGTAAATTACAACAGGCTCCTGGTATGCCGAATGGTATTCAATTGGATAGTATTGAAGATTTTACTCAACAGGAGGTTAGTGACATTTTACAAAGATTTCGGCAAAGGCCCGGTGAAACTCTGCTTACTTGGATGGTGCGCCTTTATGAACTGGGTGCTGCTGGTATTATGCTTGATGCTGGTGATTGTTTACGTTTTTGCTCTTTGAGTTCCGATTCTACTGTACAAGATCATTTTCGGAATTATAATGGTGCTGGCCAAATTAGTTTGCTCCAGCTTGCGAATGATGGCTGTAACCATAAATACCCTACTGAATCTGATTGGCCTGTCAATGACAAACCATGGTACACTTTGCGCGATGCGTCACAACGTTTGAAAGAGGAAGTGATGAAAACTGCCATTTTTCTCAGTACTTCTGACAGACTGTTGGATGGTCTTTTAACATCTTCTGTGCGTAATCGCATTATCCGTTCTTCGCCTGTTGCTTATAAGCAGGTTATGATGACTTTGTTGATTAATCAAACTGGCAATCCTTTGTCTATGGTGCTTGAATCTGTTCGTCAGCTTGGTGAGTTGGGTGAATGGTTTAAACCTGAGAGGCAATCTCGTCCTGAAGGTCGTACCGCTGGGGATTATAAATTGTCTAGACGTGATATGTTTCTTGCACTTTTGGCTGATGGTGTGAAAAGGGAGGACATTGACGGTGAACCTAACAATCGCCTGTGGGACATGTTTCGTAAGCGTGGTTTGGATCGGAAGGAGGGTGCCCGTCGTGTGCGTAAGAATGATTGTGATCGTGGTTCTGATGGCAGTGGTGATGAGAGGCGTCATGTGGATGCTGATCGCCATGATGACCGGCGCTATGAACGTGATGTTTCTCCCCGCCGTGAGAGCATAAGGGTGAGAGAGGGAGAGAGAGACAGGGGGAGAGATGATCGTGTCTCTAACAGACACAGAGATGAGAGGGGTTATTCCCCTGACTTCAGGAGAAGGGAGGATCGTCACAAGCTTTCTGATCGCAATTCTCAATTTTTTGAACATGACAATAATCCATTTCGTAACAGGGATGGATATGAGCAAGACATTCTGATTCCAAAGAAAGTTGAGAACATTTATCCTGATTTGTCTTGGTTGACGGACCACAGTAAAAATGACTAGGAAATAGGTCAAGCTCCGGTACGCAGGTGGGCTCACAAAGACAATAGACTCTATGTAGATATTGACATTTTTTGGAAACATCGTAATATCCAAAGGGCCCGAGCATTGGTAGATACTGGAGCGGAGGCCACTTTAATTCATGGTAATTCGAAGAAATTTAAAGGACAGTTTTTTACAATTACTGGTTTAGGTGGTAAAGAAACCCCCGCAGTGCAAACAGCACTTGAGATGAAAATTGGCAGAATTCCCCGTAAAGAATATTCTGTGTTGGTTGTACCGCTTTTGGAATATATCATTGGAATTGATATTTTGAAAGGAATGACTTTGCATTTGAATGATGGTTGCTATCAATTTGGAACAAAGCATTACATTTCGTCCAGACCCGTTCGGGTTGGTCATTTGCGTATGCCCCCCATTAAAATTCCCCAAGCTACGAAGGTGGTTTCTCAGAAACAATACCGTATTCCAGGTGGTCATGAAGAAATTAGTGCCACAATTCAGGATTTGGTTGATGCAGGAGTTATAACTCCGGTCACTTCTGCTTGGAATAATCCCGTTTGGCCTGTGCGCAAGAGTGATAATTCTTGGCGCATGACTGTTGATTATCGAGAATAGAACAAACACACACCCCGTTTAGCTGTTGCTGTGCCAGACATGGTTACTTTGATTCAGAGAATTCAGAAGCATCCAGGTACATGGTATGCGTCCATTGACATTGCTAATGCTTTCTTTTCGATTCCAATTGCCCCCGAATGTCAGGAACAATTCAGTTTTACCTGGAATGGGCGTCAAATGACGTTTAGGAGTCTTCCTCAAGGTTATGTGCATAGTCCTACGATCTGTCACCGGCTGGTGGCGGAACATTTGTCTGAGGTACCTGTACATCCACAAATTCAGGTGTGTCATTACATTGATGACATTTTGATTCAAGGTGAAACGCTAGATCAGGTCCAGTCCCATTTAGATCAGATCATTGACTGTTTACGTGCTAAAGGTTGGGAAATTAATCCTGATAAATTACAGGGCCCTTCCCAGAATGTTAAATTTTTAGGAATTAATTGGCATGAAGGTCACAGAGAGGTGATCCCGCAGGTGAAACGGACGATTTTGGATTTTGCAGTTCCGAGAAATAGAAAAGAGGCTCAGAGTTTCATTGGTTTGTTTGGTTTTTGGCGTCAGCATATTCCCCATTTGAGTCAGATTTTGGCTCCCTTATATCGAGTCACTCGTAAAAAGAATGCGTTTGAATGGGGTGAACCACAACAGAATGCTTTTAATTTGGCGAAAGAAGCGATTCAGTATGCCTTGGACTTGTGGCCTGTGAGCGAGGGTGATGTCGATTTGAATGTTTCTGTGGAAGGTCTGTATGCCAATTGGAGTTTGTGGCAAAAACAGGGCAGACAAAAAGTGCCCTTAGGTTTTTGGACTAAAAAGTTACCTGAGGCTGGTGAGCGTTATACACCATTTGAGAAACAATTGCTTGCATGTTATTGGGCTCTGGTGGATACCGAGCAATTGACTCTGGGTCATACTGTGATTCTGAGACCTGAAATTCCTATCATGCAGTGGGTTTTGAGTTCACCGAAATCCCATCGAATTGGACATGCTCAAGAGGCGAGTGTGATTAAATGGAAATGGTACATTCAGGACAGAGCGCGTGTGGGTCCGAAAGGTGTGGCTGTGTTGCATGAACGAGTGGCGCAGGCGCCCTTGAATGAGACTGGAAATGATTGTTCTGTGCCTGTAGTCCAGGAATCTCCTGTCAGGTGGGGTAAGCCATTTGATGATTTGTCCGCGGAGGACAGAAAACATGTGTGGTTTACAGATGGTTCAGCGAAATTCATTGGTGAAAAACGGCATTGAAAAGCAGTATCATATAACCCGATCACGCAAAAATTATTGAGTACAACTGGTGATGGCAAGAGTAGTCAATATGCAGAGTTATATGCAGTTTACCAAGTTTTGAAACAGGAATTACCTGGCACATGTCACATTTTCACTGATTCCTGGTCCACTGCTAATGGACTGGCGGTATGGTTACCAACTTGGCATTCTCATAATTGGGAATTGCATTCAAAAGAACTGTGGGGAAAAGAACTATGGCAAGAAATTTGGGAATTACTCCCACAGAGTACTGTGACAATCTTTCATGTGGATGCTCATACCCCGATTGACTCCCTTGATAAATTCTTTCATAAAATTGCAGATGAAAAGTCTAAAATTTCTGAGGCATTGGTGGACATGCAGGATTCTGATTTGGCGGGATTGGCGAAATGGGCCCACCAGAAAGTGGGACATTTTGGAGAAAGAGCCACTAGCAGGTGGGCTGCCGATCGAGGAATTCATATTCCTTTAAATTTGATTAAAGATGCCATTCTGCATTGTCCTATCTGTCAGCATGCTCGAAAGAGAACAGTGCCTCATATTGTTAAAGGCAATTTACATCGAGGTAAAATGCCTGCTCAAATTTGGCAAATTGATTATATTGGCCCGCTCCCTATGAGCAAAAATTGTCAGTATGTTTGCACAGCTGTTGATACCTATAGTGGCCTATTGGTTGCTTTCCCTTGCAAACAAGCTACCCAAGTCAATACCATTAAGACTCTGGAATTGCTTACATTATATTATGGTGTTCCATTCCAAATTCAATCTGATAATGCATCCCATTTCCGTGGAAGATTGGTGCAGGAATTCTGTGTGGCAAATAACATTGAATGGATATTTCACATTCCATATTATCCACAGGCCTCGGGCCTCATAGAACGCATGAATGGTTTGTTAAAGGAACAATTATGTAAGTTAACCGATGAACATTACAAAAACTGGAGAGATGTTTTACTTCAGGCATTATTGATTTTGAATAATCGTCCTTTGTTGCATGCTGAATCTCCTTTGATGCGTTTGTTTCCTCCAACTGTTGATGCTAAGCCCAATACCATGTCGAATACTGTTATGTACTGGGAAATTACCCCCGGAGCTTTGGCTCCATGCAGAGCAACCCCAGGTTCCGCAGGTTTGGACCTGCATGCTATGAATGATGCAGTCCTGAAAAGTAGAGATCGAATAATTGTTGAAACTGGCATTGGTGTCTGTATACCTGCCGGTAGTTTTGGACTGATTGCCCCTAGATCGGGCCTTGCCTTAAAAGGTATTCAAGTTCTCGGAGGAGTGATTGACAGCGATTATCAGGGAGAGATTAAGGTTCTCCTGCTTAATAGCAGTGAGATTGATTTGTCAATTCAAAAATCTGACCGTGTTGCTCAGTTGCTAATTATGCCTGTTTTCAGTGGTGAGATTAAGAAAGGCACTGCCCCGACTTTGCTAATAATACGAGGCCAAAGAGGCTTCGGATCCACAGACAACCCTGGTGCGAAAATATGGCTGCAATCGCCTAAACATCCCCCTGAACAGGCTGAAGTCATTGCGACCGGTCATGATAATACCATTTTGGTGATGAAACCAGGGAAAGATAGCTGGGAAGCTGTCCCAGCTGACAAATGTTATTTACGAGAATGATTAAGGCCTGTGTTTGTATTCTTTCAGATCATTCTCTGGACTGCTGCTGCAGGATGTGCCGGCGTTGGACTCCTTTTGGTCTGCTACGCCAGGAGAGGAGAGGACCCGCCGACTTCGGTTGATTGGACATCCCGAGTTCCGCGTTCCTTCGCTGCGTGGGATTCCTCATCGAACTTTTGGATCACCCTTGCTAAACGGGTTACTAACTCTCCGCATTTCTGCCTCACTCCCATGAGGTCTGTGACTGATATCCTAGCGACCTGCTTGGTTGCTGTCCCTGCCTCCACTGAAACGTTGCGGCACATTTTCAATATTTCGAGTGCCCGACCCAATATTATTCTGGGCGATTTTGCGGCCCATGAATTTTGCCCTTTGTGTACTGTCCTTTCTGACTCCATTCCCCCGATTCATTCCCAAATTACTACTTACAATATCACGCAGGGTGATTTATGCTTCATTTTGACATGTGATCCCAAGGCCATTTCAGAATGTATAAAATTGAAGTTGCAGGCTGCCACTTCTTTTTCAGCTCATCGACGATTGTTGTGTTTACAAAGACTTCCAAGTTCATGTATTTCCGTTAAGAACAATATGACATGTAAACGTGTATTGGTTGCTCCTAGTTATTACCGTGCAATGTTGCTGCCGTCTGGATGGCTGTTCTCCTGTGGGAATTCCTCCTGGCCCTATATTCCCGCAAATATTTCTGGAGGTCCATGCGCTATCACTAGATTAAGCTTGTTAATGTTTTCCTCGCACCCTGGTTCCCATTCCCGTGTAGTACGCGACTCTATGACATTACATGAGGACTGTGACTCTTCCATTCATCTTTATTCCAAATCTGAATATCTCAGTTTAGCTATTTCCATTATTGGTGTCCCGGCGTTAGCCGTTTACAATGCTAAAACAATTGGCAAAATGGCTTGCTGGATGGTTAAATCCATCAATCAGACTTCTACCGTGTTATCTGACCTGTTATTAGATGCCCAGGGTGAACGCAGGGCAATTTTGCAAAACCGTGCAGCCATTGACTATCTCCTGTTAAAACATGGACATGACTGTTCTGACTTTGAAGGTCTTTGTTGTTTTAACCTCTCCGACCATTCTAAATCGATTCAGGCCCATATTGACAAACTTCATGACTTGACTGCAGAAGTTAGAAAGCATATTGATCAGGGCTGGTTTGACTGGCTCTTTCATTGGTTGCCTGACTTACATTCTTTACGACAGATTCTAGGGGGTGTTATTATTTCTATTTGTATTTTAGTTGCCATTTGCTGCTTTATTCAGTGCATTCCTTCACTATTCCAATTTTGTAGATTTGGTAAGAAAATTAGATCAGTTAATTTTGTTTCTTATTATTCTTCCACTGATGTTAGTTCCATATAGAACATGGCTAATAGACTGGAGTCAAGGGTGAAGTGTTATGACCGACTTTTTCGACCCTCTTTAGAGGGAGGATGATGGAAGATGACTCCAGCCTATTACCCTTACAGTATAGGGATTAGGACTATAAGTAGGACCTATCCATGAGACACAGTAGTGCATTTTCGTACCCTTTTCTTTAGATCAGGGCTTATAAACTTAAGCTAGGGGATAGATATATAAGTATTAGTGATGATCCGTCCTTTTGCAAGAGTGTTAGTATATCTTCTATGGAGTTATGCGTATTTTGGGCCTTGTAGGCCTTAAACGGGACAGACTCCATCTTGCCTTCTGCCCAGTAGCTTGAGAGGCTTTCTAGGTCAAGTGTAATGTTTTAGTTTCGAGGTGTTGTTCGCTTGGAGAGAACCGGTTCAGGCTGGCCCTTATCGAAAGACTGTATTTTTCTCCACTCCGAAGACACAACTTCAGGCCGGCCGGCTGGGAACGTGTCCTTGGTACGGGGAGGTACAAGAATTTGGTGGGCGGCAGGTTACTGGCCGTAACTTTCCATGAAGGGACAGCTTCCATATTAGCGAAAGTGTTAGGCAGTGAGTCAGTCAGTCTGTAGGCGGCAGCTAGCCGTTAGCATCTATGCCATTAATTATTTCCGAGGCGGACAGTCGCCATTTTGAAGTTCGAGTAAGATTTTGAAACCGAGACTCTTTCTGAGGAAGACTGAAGGAGAAGTAGCGCGGAGCGCACAGAGACAGAGAGAGAGAGAGAAAGAGACGGTAGTCAAGAGCAAGCAAGGTTCCAGTGACTTGGAGGGAAGCAGAGGAGATTGAGCATAGCGGTGCAGACGTGTACCCGTGACTGCTGAGGTGTGATTCCGAGACGAGCCAAGCCACAGAGACGAGAAGGGAACCTAGATGACTGCCGAACCCCAACTTCATATTAACCAGGTGACCTCCGCCCTTTCCCATATTAAGCGCGCATTCTAACCTTTACTTTTCTTTGCAGAATATACATTGTGTAGTATTGTGTTTATTTTTATTGTAATAAAACACCCCAGTTCTTAGTGAACCGACATGTGCCTTGTATTCTTGTTCAATCGGGGTAACCTTGCCTTCTAGTCAAACATTGTTTGCATGAGCGGATGTGAATCCCGATCAGGTAATAGATGATTGAGTAATGAGGGAGGAGGGGGACATTTGATGTCAGGAGCAGAAGGTACATATTGCAATTTGGAAAGCCATACAAATCTCTATTATTGTAGTTTTATCCTGAGTAAATAATGCGAGACTTCTTCCCTACGTGTTCATAGGAAAGTGATTGTCGTTGGTACACGGCGTTAATGAGAGCACCTGAGACAGAAGGTGTGTAGGTCTGCCGGATTGCAGATCGTGTGTGAATGAGAACACCGGAAGGACACGGTGTGGAGGTCTGCCGGATTGGGGACCGTGTGTGAATGAGAGCACCTAAGATAGAGGGCGTGTGGGTCTGCCGGATTGCAGACCGTGAGTGGATGAGAGCACTGGGACTGCAGGCCCATGTGTGTAGGCGCGCTGGATTGCGCGCCGAGTGAGCACTGAGGGAGATCAGTGTGTGAGAGTATATAATCAGACCTGCCCGGGGTAGATTAGTCTGGGCCTAAGTGGCCGTGAGACTAGGTGGTGTGAATAGGATATTGTAGAAAACCTATGCATGTTTATTGCAATTTTCCCCATCCTTAGGTACGAAATGTACATACATATATCCATACCCATTGTAAATACGTTCTAAGGAGGGAGGTGATTACGTTCCGGCTGGGTTAGAGGGGCTCTCAGGAGCTGATTCCATCTGGTCCAAAAATCTGGTCGGTACAGCACTATATCCTGTGTGAGGGCCTGTCACCAAAGGCAGAAATGCCCCTGCAATGTCCAGTCTATTTTGAGATGTTTTAAGTGAACAGGGAAGCCATAGAGAGTACATGGTCTGGATACTTGTCAACACAGGTTTCTTAGCTCCATGATGGCTTCACTGATTTCTAAGATGTTTGATACCAAGCATCTTATCTTAATAAACTCTCACTGATGCCAGTGTTGAATTTATTAATAAATTCACACAGGAGACCGTTTTAGAGGGTCTCCTGAAACCTTTCAAGCACTGGTGTGGCCCCTGACTTGTTTTCGGCAGTCTGCTACCACCAGACTTGTTTCTGACCTCATGGGGTGAGAGACAGCGCTCTCAGAGGACAGAGACAATGCCTACTCTGGGTGGAGGTGCTTCACACTTCCTCCTGGACAGGTTGGCCTTCCTGGGCGGGAAGCTGCAATGCCTTTGAAATCCAACCCAGGAACCTCCAGATAGTGAGGGAAGCCAAGCTTCCTTTCCTGCTCCACATTTGGTAGCAGGAAAGGCAGAAAAATTCATTAGATTAGGAAGACAGTTTCCTAGGGCAGGCGATGTGAACCCCTCTCCTGAAATTCCACCATCTTGGAATGGTGGAAACTAACCTATCAGGGCTAGGGTAGTGCCCCTTCCCACAGGAAGGGGTCACTAGTGGGTGTAGGCGCCCTAAAGGTAAGTAGCCCATTGGCTAACACCTATCTCCCTTTGTAATACCCCTACATTCAGTATTTAGGTGGCACCCTGAGACCGGAACATCAGATTTTATGGACAAGAGAAGACCAAGACAAAGAAGACCTGCCTCATGAGAACTGAAGCTCTGCTGCAGAAGAAAAAGTTGCCAGACCCTGCCTGATGCCTTCAGGACTCGACAATCATTGCCTGCTGTGTCATCCTGAGCCTGAAAGGACTCCAAGAACCATGGAGCAACTCCAGCGTTCAAAAAATCGCTAAGAATCTCCTTCGTAGTGAAGGTATCACCCACCTGCACCCCATAGGCACCTGTCCCATGTAGTTCGGTTTGTCGACTTGCTGCTCCCTGACAACCTTGACACAGACCTTAAGGAAGAAAAGGTATAGCAGCTCCGGAGGGTCAGATCTGACTCCACACCAAGTTTGGAGTCACCAGGACCTCCCTGATACGCAGCTCACCAAAACCTGGGGTACCGGACCCCCAACGGCAGACACCAAGAAAAAGAGTCCACACAAGACTCCCAAAGCACTAGAAGCAAGCACCCATTGAGGGATGTCGAGACACCGGAGATCCACTTCCTGAGTGACCCAGGTGTCCACAGATCGCCTCTCAAAGTTGCCTGCTCCTGACCGCGAGGACCTCAAGATGCGCAACGCCCGGCTGACCTGTTCGCCCTGCACCCGGTCCTGGCACCGACTAACCAGCTGTGCTCCTGTGGTTCACAAGCCCTTGCAACCTCCTCTCTCCAAAGAGACCCACCAGACTTACCCTTAAGTCCTCCTGTGCAGTGTGTTTTCAAGTGGCCCCCTTCGTCTTTGCGCACCAGCTTTGGCCAGCATTTTACGAGTCTGGCTAGTATTATCATGCCCCAGCAAGTAAGAAAGTCAACAATATCATTCAAATCCTGTGTTTTTGCAGTTTGGAGTATAAACTGAAAGCCACAAATGCAAGGCTAAAACACATGAACAGAATTATCATGCTGCCTAGACTGTTCCTAGAGGCGTTAAAAAAAACAGAGGCAAAATTGTTATGATGAAAAGTAATGCAGAGGCTATCACTCACTGTCATTCGAGTTTCATCCTATGGCCCTTCCGAACCCAAAACAGGCAGAAATAGGTAGTATTTTTCTCCAAAAAGGTGGCAACTCTTCAGGAAATTAATTGGATAAAAATCATAGCTTTGACAGAAGAGATGAAATAACTCTTTCAGATATACAGAAGGGGTATGGAAGGGGATAAGAGGTAGAAGGCCAACCAATTTAAGAAGGTAAAGGGGGCTAAGTTGAGGGGTCAGTGGGTCTATTTTTTTGACTATGTCATTGGGATGTTCATCAATCATTTTCTCCACTCAATAGGATCAACATAAGTTGGAGGTTTCCCATTTTTCCAGCTTGAAAATGGTAATCTAAAAAAAAATATTCTATATAGGGAAATACAAGACCAAGGATCCATCAGTTGTAAAACGGGATAAAGAGAGTGTTCCTTGGAAAAAGACAAGGTGCTATAATGCCCTGATATTGTAGTTGATTTAGTATTGCCTTTATACTACGCTTTGCTTCTGACCTCATGGGATATTGAGCCTGTACTTGAGGCTCACAACATAGAGGAATTCTGTGGAGTAGAGAGTTTGTCCCACCCGCTTAGTTTCTGTATAAAGATGAAGCTTGTTTGACAGCCCACTCTCTTGAGTAGAATTCCCGATATCCTCAGGTACTATGAAGGAAATGGCCACTTCTATTTCCTCCTCCTCTCTGGGTGGTATCCTAATAAACACCATGGGCTAGTCATGTTCTGCTAAAATTATGTCATTATTTTCAGATAAATAGGGCTGGAAGACTGCTTTAATTGTGTGCAGGTATCCCCCTCTATTTGTATATCTGAAGTATAAACCCTAACAGGAGGATTTACATGTTTATCTGGAGTTTCAATCTGTATGAACTCATCAGTTGGACTCACCGCCAGAAACCTCTAGGGAGTCTGATGCACCTTTGTTTCTTCTGCTGCTCTGTCTAGAAGCCCAAGTCCCATTTCACAGAAGTATCTGTAGCTACTATTAGAAAGTCCTTCCACTTTCTCCTTTTTAAATTGAGTTTTAGGGTCCAAATCTTTCTGTTCCCTCTTTACAGTGACTTCAGCCTGTTGCAACTTTCTGCTTGCTGTAGTCTTCTTTTCTTCACTGCTCTGTCCGACCTCCTCTTTGTTTGTTTACTTTGTGAGTCCTGAAAAGAACAGGAAGAGAGCTATCAGAATACTGATACAGTTCTGGGTTTTTTAATTTTATTGCGGTCCCCCAAGTTATAATTATTCTGACTGGGCTCCCGAGTTACAGGAGATCCATACTGTCTTTTCTCTCTCCCCCTCTGTTTCTTTTTGCCTTCAGCTACAGGTTTATCCTGCTGGAACTCTCAACATCACTTTTAGGTTTTAAATGTGTGTGGGAGGGCAGGTTTGATAAACAGGCGTGGAGGCTGCAGTAGAGGTTTAGAAAGAGGTTTATTATTAATAGAAGAAGTTGTGATAGGGCGTGAGGAATGTCCTTGTGGTCCTTCGTCTTCGTCAGAGGTTTCTGGTGAACTGGAAGGGTCGGAAAAAGGTGTTGTCTTCTTTCCTGGTTCCTCTGGACCGGGGTGATTACCCCGGAGGCGCATAGGAGTGAAAAGAACAAAAGGGAACCGTAAGAATGAAGTCTTATACTAATGCGGTTGTGTTTTCCCTTCACCACACCTTGGTGCTCTATGATTTTCTGGTGCCCACCAAATAAGAGGAAATCCTGTTCCAGTGGATGACAGCCAAGGATATTGCCCAGCACAGATTCGAATTTAGGAAATAAGATGGAGGAAAAGAATATGGTGTGGCTAAGGATAGGTTCAACAATGTGCACGAATTATGGTGTTTTTCAGGCTATGGCCAAGGATAGGTTCAACAATGTGCATAAGAAACGACAGGAAACATGTTTTAATGTCCCGTGCCTAGTCCACCCTCCTCCCCGTTTCTTAAGTAAAAAACGTCCCTCCCTCCCTTTACTTTGTACCCTCGAGCCGTTTGTACTCACCGGTTCCCGCCGTAACTCTCCTGAGTCACGGCCGCTCCCCAGCCACCTCCGGACACCACCAGTCCTCGAACCAGCTCTCCTCTTTGTCTGACAAGGGTTCACTGCTGCACTCGGGTCCCGCGTCTTCTCCTCTCTGCTCGGGTCCTGCGTCTTCTCCACTCGGCTCGGGTCCCGCGTCTTCTCCTCTTGACTCGGGTCCCGCGTCTTCTCCACTCGGCTCGGGTCCCGCGTCTTCTCCTCTCACCCCGCAACCTTCAACTGACGCCCTTCTCATTGGCTCTGGAGTTCCCCTTCCTGGGTGTAGAGGCGGTACTTCCGGGTCATGGCTATCTGCGTGATCCTGTAGGAAAACAGCAGAGGGACATGGACGTCGTAGTCCGTGAATACGGCGCTGTGCTGACATCCGCAACGGGAAACTCTTCTTTGGGGTATGTCCCTGTACCTCCTCACAATGTGCTTTATTTGTCTGCGTACCTATAGTATCACAGTCCACAGAGGCATAAACGTCAGATATTATTCTCAATATTTCCCGTTCACGCTCCTGAACTGGAACTGCTGCAGGCCTCTGACACTTCTCCCTTAATGTAGCTTAGGATGATTGAGGGAAGTGTACAAATATTTCCCTTCCATTTCCACCTACGTCCTGAGCCGGTGCAGCCCAGTGCTCATATTGTACTTGTTTTAATGCTTTGGAGAGAAGGCTAGTGACGGTGTGCAATGCGTGTTGTGTAAATACATGCAAATATACTTCCCCAGGTGTCACGCTCTTCTTCAGGTGGCACAATTCCAAAGGGGAAGACTCAGAGTCCGTATTCACTGCTTGCCTTGGGGTGTTGTGTGAGGGTAAATGCTTTCAACTGGTGGGTCTTGCGAGCAACTCAGAAGGCAATTTCATCCTGCTTCGTGACAGTGTGATGTGTTCCTTATGGAGCTCGTTGTCATATTCCCTATGGTAGTCTAGCTTTGGACACTTTAAGCCGCTTTTGCTTTGCTCACGTTACAAAATATCACGCTTGTGTTTGCGCCACATTGTAATTTTACAAATATACTGCACGTTTTCAGATTTTGTTCTTCTTCTGGGATTTAGTGGGAACATCTCAAGCGAGGTCAAACAACACTGCTCTTTATTATTCCCTGTGGTCTGACACTAGCATCCAGACATAACAGAGGAATCCAGCTTCTGCTTTTAACCAGTAAGTTTTATCTTATAACCTGGGGCCTGTCGTTTTGAAAACACACCGAGCGAAGACATTCTCATAGAGCAAATGTCCCGAGAGGAGAGAGCTGAGACAGCTGAGATGTAAAACAGCTATCTGTGTATGGCAGGATGGGGGTTGCCACTAATCCTATAGATCTATTATATAACCGTTTTCCATAGTGAGGGAAGTCTTAGGCAAGTCTGCCAGCTAATACGACAGGGCTTGTTATTGTGTATGGTCTCCTAATTATGCTCATCACTTTGTTGACCTGCATATTCTTTCTGATAGCAGCACAATTGCTTCATAAAAGACCACAATAGTTTTGATAAATAATGTAAGCTTCCTTCATGTCTCTTTTTCATTTAGTGTGGACATGCGTGAGCGAGAGATCGAAAGGTGATGGCCTGCTACCACGATCCCTGAGAGGATCAAGAGTGTTGTGTACTGGGATGCCAGATCTCGTGTCTCTCTAGAAAGGTTAGGAGAGAGAGTGAGGCACTATAAGCTAGTCAAATTTGGGCCCACAGGTACTGATGTGGTATGGTGACTCAGTCCCTGCATACTGATATTCTGTGGTCCCAGACAGTTCTGTTTGTGAGCAGAATCCCTGCGACAATAGTGCTTATCGTCTGTGGACTGATTGCTTGTACAGCAGTCTGCTCCTGCACGACTGGTCCTGTAAGAGCTGGTATAGCGTTCATGGTTCATACCATACATTGTGTGAGTGTCCTGTACAATGAAAGTGTTTAATTTAAGATTCCCACAATGTCAGCAAGTGGTAGGATCTCAGTGGAAAGATTTTATACCTAGCTAATATTGGCCATGTAGCCCCTTTGTTACTCAGAAGACCCAATCTATCATTCCTGCATGTGTTTGGTAACTCATCAGCAAACTAATTCTGGTGTTCATGATAAATTAAAGAGATTTACAGTTTGTGGTTTGCTCTATAATGTGCAGGCAGTGCTGCTGGCTTATAAACCTGAAACTTCCCTGAGGCAGGGTCCACAGCCTCAAACTCCACCCATGAGTAACATGTTTGAAAGGCTTACACTGCATGTGCAGCTATTACAAAGATGACTCCCCCCTAGCATTGACACGGTATATGACTGCCTCTCCGTAATTTACTCCTATCACAATTGGAAGAGCCGCCATTTTAATCAAATGGATTCAGCAAAACAAGAGAGTCAAAAACATAGAAAATCACAGCTGTGGAATAACTTTTAAGAGTCAAGCTTGACTAACCGACAGTAAATGGTTACCTTGTTTACTACAGACATCTCTGTATACTTGTAATGATGATTCTCTTGTGTGGGCAAACTCAAAGCAAACTCAAAGGTCCAAACAATCTGAATGGCCGACGTTGGGCACTATATTGCATAAATTAGGACTCTGGCCTAGGTCTACAAGACTTGTCTTTGGGTGCCTGGACTGAGGTCAGTGCACTAGCGCTTGAGCGGGGAAGTCCAGGTTATTGTAGCCCCACAGAACTCCTACTGGTGTGATGTCTGTGCTTTCTGGTGACAAACAGTCCTGTAAAGGTTTCAGGAATTCAGTGGCAATTCAAACCCACTTTCATTCTTTAGAATAGCACGCACATGTATTGTACTTCGAAAAGAGACTAAATATGTTTAAAAGTGTTTATTTCAACAGTCTCATCCTGTTGGTTAGTACATGAGTAATAAACACACAGAATATAATCAAAACAGCACTCATGCATTTTACAAGTAATCAAAATAATATGAACAGTTCTAACATAATTACAATATTCCTAGCAGCCTTACACCCTAATGCTACTTCTGTGTGCTACACTATGACAGCATGGACTAGTTAATTTGCCTCTAGAGTTTCTTGGATGTCAGAGCGCTGCACACCTGTTCACAACAGATCTGCTATGGTTATCAGACATCCGTCAGGCAGAGTGTTTTCTCAGAGGGAAAACACATCAGCTGGGCTCAGCTTCTCTCTACTCTCTAAATCGTGTCTCAGCATAAGAATGGATGCTGTGAAAATCTAGTAGGACCACTTGTGGAAACTAGCTGCAATGGCGGTTAGCATTAGCTGAAGCCATTTTGTTTTTGGCAGCCATTTTAGTTACAATGTAAGTGGCCTAACACCAAGAAATGGCGGTTAGGGCTACAGCACGCAACAACAGTAATATTTTATATCATTCAGTAATATTTAATTCATATTCAACATGACATTTTCAAATTTTTTACAAAATACATGAACAATTTTTGCGAATACATCAATATGTACAAATTACATTTCAAGAACTTTTTATGTAACTGTTTCAAAAGCAACCACAGATTATGAGTACCCAATGCATTTCGGGACACGAGGTTCCTTCATCAGGGGTTCCTGTAAGAGAAAGGAAACTATTTATCCGATGCCTGTGCAGGTTCATTCAACAGAACAAACTGAGAAAATTTACAAAATTACTTAACAGATTCAACTATTCTAAAAACTTCCCTATTCAATGAACTATCCAATTCAGTGACCACTAATACTAACACAACTCCGGCTTACGTATTCAACAGCGAGATTCAAAGACCAACATCACATCTATCATGGACAAAAACTAGATTCGCTCATCTTAAAATGCAACAAAACGGATACTAAATTTGTAGTGACTCTATCCTTTGTGAAATGTGTCTTGTGATCTAAATGTCAACGGAAACATAGTCAAAATGTGCTGTTCAGAAATCACCAGAAGACATTCTGAGAACTTTTCACAGTCAAGTAAGGAGCTTACCGATTTGAGAAATACACGATTTACAGGTACACAACCTGTCGAAAAATACAAAGGAGTATTCAAAACATTGTGAGATTGGAGGGAATCAAATAGATTCAGACAAACTCGCGATTAATTAGAGCCATTTGTTTGTCACGCACGAAGTGCTCACCTCTTTTAAAGAGTCGCGTTTCAGCACTGCTACAACGAAGTTCACCGGGCGCCCTCTGTAAAATACGAACGAAATTGAAATCAAGAATGTCCTTTTTGACAATTCTCAGCAATAAGCTGCCACACCGCTTACCAAGAACGCCGTCGGTTACTCGTCGTAAGTTAAACCATTCCGTGTCGGGAGGTGGATACACTTCCGTGTCCGCCTCCTTTCAAATAAATGCTAACGTCATCAGTGGTAAACACAAAAAGCGGACCAACCGCTTATTGCGTTTTTTCATAGTAGGAACGTAAACTTTACTCGAAGAGCCGCGGACACTCTTTAGGTTTTCAAATGCCTATAAAACCATTTACAACGTCTATTGAAACCCTTCACTCATGTATCCTCTACCAGCAAAAAAACTTAAAATGGAAACCGAATACGCATACCTATCAAACCTAACAGCAAGTCTAATTGTGAAATGTAACGACCATGTAAAACGCTACTTTGTTTATTACAGTGATAATACAGGTTGCTTATTTATCAAACACATACACATTGTAACAACAGAAAAAATAGAAAAAAATACATTCCTGGAAATACACAGTAAAATATTCAAAACATTAAAAACATTGTATATGTTGAACTTTTACCTATGTTGGCCATTCGTAAACGTATAAGATGTGTGGCGTGTATGTCAATTGAACCTACTGTGTGTTAAGGACCAAAGGTGGGGAACCGACCAGCCAATTAGTAGAAAAACTGTATGAATGCGATGCATATTATAAAAAGCAGCGCATGGGGGGCGTGGCTAAGCACGCAATGGCGGAGGACGCGTTAGGGTAGAGCTCCGTGCCAAGCTCCCCTTCCCTGAGCCGTTTCTCCGCCGAAATTAATCCTAGCCGCCCGAAACTGCTGGCGGACCCTCCCGGAGCTCTCCTCGGCAAACTGGCCGACTTTTGTCTCGGGGCTCCGACGAGGCTGACCCCGACCTATCCTGCGGACCTCCTGCGGGATCCGCTGACACCTGGCCGGCGGGGCGGCTGCGGGAGTCCGAGGCTTGGGCCCAGCTCACAGGCCCTAACTGGTAGGCCACGCCACACTGTCCGTGGCCCCCTGGCCGGCTGCTGCCGCGCTGTGAGCAACCTCCGGTGGCCCGGCGATCGCCTTGAACCGCAGCGGGACTACAGCGGAGGGCCCGGACCAAGCGGGTAGTGGGCCCCCGGCCCCCACATCGCGGCCGTCGCGCGACTGCTGCCCTGCGAGCTGGCCGGCTCCTTGGACCTCCGGAGGGCACACCTAGGGCACATCTAGGGCAGGCGAGACGTGGAGGTCGACCCCGGAGAGGCGCCGGTGACGTGGCGGCCCGACCAGCGGGGGCCCCTCTCCGAGACACAGCACAGCCATCGGAGCCACCCGGTGAGTCCCTCCTGCGCCCGCCAGCATAGAGGAGCCCACGCGGAGCGACAGCCCGGGCACTGCGGCCCCAAGACCTGCAGCACAGCAGACCGACCCTCCCCTCGCCTGGACGCCACACCACTGCCGGAGACAGGCTGACCGCCCTCCCCTGGGACGGAGACACACGACGGTGTGCCCCACGCCGGGCCCGCCTGCGGGGCCCCCCCACGGGGACAATCACTGCCTGAAGGTCGGCGAGGCACACGAGAGGCTGTGACCCGGGCCGGAACCGGTGGTCAGACCCGTTCACGACGCTTGGACCCCTCGGACTCACGCACAGTGCCGGTCCCCCCGGCCCCCACTACAACTGAGGCGGAGTGACCGGGCCGCGACCCGCTAGCGCCCCGGGGGGCAATCGGCGCGGCCGCGGACCGCCAGGGACGAGCACGGGCAAAGGAGGGGACGGGACCCACCCGCCTGCGCCGAGGCCCCCGCGCAGGGCCGCCCGCTGGAGGACCCCCCCCCTTAGGGGACAACACTGACGGCCTAACCAAAGGGACTAGCCAGCATTCGCGGGGCCCCAACCCAGGCACGCAGCGCTTCGGGGGACGCCGTCACTGGAGCAACGCCAGGGGCCGACCCTGCAGGACAGGCGCCACCAGCACATGTCCGGGGGAGTGCGGACCCGCACCGGGACCGGAGGGGCCCCGCCGAGGGGGAAGACGGACAAGCGGATACACAAAATGGCCGCCGAGCAACTGGCTGCGAGGCTTGACAGCGTGCTGGCAGCGGTGGAACGGATGGAGCAGTCCCTCCAGCAAACCAGAACCTCCCTGGAGTCCAAAATTGACGGGGTCGCAGTGGACCTGACCCTCCTGCGTGATGACCATAGGAAATTGTCCGACCGCACCAAGACCCTGGAAGGCGTAGTGAAGGAGATCGAGCCCAAAGTCACCCAGACCGATAGACACGTACAGGACCTCCTGAACAGAGTGGAGTTCCTGGAGGACAGGGCTGAGGACGCGGAAGGGAGGGCGAGACGCAACAACATTAGACTTGTGGGGGTCCCGGAGAAATGGGAAGGGAACCGCCCGGCCGAACATGTGGAAGAATGGCTACGGACACTTCTGCCCGAAGGCTCGCTGTCACCGCACTTCGTCGTGGAGCGCGCACATCGGGTGCCAACGAGACCCTATACCACCGGCGCCAACCCGAGGCCGCTGCTCTTCAGGATACTGAACTACAGGGACAGAGACACGGTGCTGCGTGAGGCACGGCGATTGGGCGAGGTGCGCATAGACAACGCGTCGATCATGTTCTTCCCCGACTACACCATCCAGGTGCAGCGCCAGAGGCACGACTTCATGGCAGTGAAGAGGAGACTGCGCACCGCGGGCCTCAAGTACTCCCTGCTATTCCCTGCCAAGCTGAGAGTGGTGGCGGGGGACAGCACTTACTTCTTCAACACACCCGAGGAGGCCGACGAGTGGCTGGACGGAGGCACGGACACGGCACCGAAACACTCTCGCGGAGGCGAGACGAGGACCAGGCCACGAGCACCGCGACGACGCCGCAGGCACAGGACCCAACAATCCCAACACGCGGAGGAGGGGGCGGGACTCTCCCCCACACAGGACCAGATGCTCCGAGAACAACGCGATGCACTGCAGAAGGTCTCCCAAATAAGCAACTCATCCTCCCACGAGACGGCCCAGGAGGACGGCCAACAGCCGGTACCCAGCGACGACGACGAGGCCATATACGGGATCCCGAACTCACAGATCTCGGTGGAACTGCCCATCGTCACGCCGCAAACATCAGACCTGATCCACTGACCCTACGGGGGATGTCTGCGTTGGCCTTGCCATGACGAGGGAGGGGTTGGCAGTGGTTGCCTGGACGATGGTGCGCAATCGGCGCACGCCACTGCTGGGGTCACCCCCCACAGCCCCCCCCCCCTGCCAGCTGATCGAACTGTGGACACCTGGAACAGTGAGTAAAGCCCTTATGGCACAAGTGGTAGGCTGGGAGGGCGTTGTAGGGGTGGTCTTTTAGCGCGCATCTGCGCCTGGTCGCACACAAGATGGGCGATTTGGAGCATTGGACCGAAGTGGGCGGCCACTCTTGTCCTGTATTGTAAGGCTCAGGGAAGCGGCCTGCTTCCCCTAAAACTGACTATACATACATCCTGCCGAACTTGTGCTTAGCACACACTACCCCTTGAACAAAGCAAGAATGTTCCTCTCTCTTGAGAGTATGGACGGTGGCCCGTTCCGCCACTGCCCTTTTGGTATTTTAGTGGGGTTAGCCCGCTGTTGGTTGTTGTTCTTTACTGTTTTTTTTCCCTGTCCTTATGTTTTCCCAAACTTTGCTGAGTGTAATGTGGGGGGTGGGAACGGAAGAGCTGGGGGAGCCACTGCTGGGGCCTTTGGTGATACCGCTGCTATTGGAAGGGTCAGGGGGGAATGTATATTGCTGCAATGTCTGCCATAAAAATATGCACGTGGAACATTAGAGGTATGCACACACCCGCGCGCAGGTACCAAATCTACTCCTACTTGAAGAGGCAGAACGTGCAGGTCGCGCTATTGCAGGAAACACACCTGAGTGGGGTGGAGGTGACAGCGCTGAGGCGGAGATGGAGGGGACAACTGTATGCCACTGAATACTCCTCGTACGCCCGCGGGGCGCTGCTGTGGGTAAAGCCGGGAACTCCCTTCGTAATGTCGGACGTACACATAGATGCGGAGGGGAGGTATGTCTTGGTGAAGGGCCGCATAGACGGGCAACCAGTGGTCCTGGCGTCCATTTACGCTCCAAACACGGATCAGGGCGCCTTCCTAGCGCGTATCTCAGGGAAATTAGCGCCCTGGCACGGCGTCCCATGGATCCTGGGGGGCGACTATAACGCGGTACTAGACCCAGTGCTGGACCGTTCGGTCCCGCCGAGGCCAGAGGCGACACCCCAGGGGGCCACGAGGGCACTCACACAGTGGGCAACGCAGTGGGGTCTGAAAGATGCATGGCGTGCGCACAATCCGAACACTAGGGTGTACTCGTACTTCTCGGGAGCACATGCATTACATGTTCGCCTCGACAGATACATGGTGTCAGCGGACATGTTGCCCCATATCACTGACTCACAATACCTGGGTAGGACACACTCCGACCATAACCCCCATACACTGCACATGGCCTGGGAACGCCCGCGCCCGCCAATCCCCACGTGGCGACTGCAACCTGCATTACTGCTAGATGCCCCCTTTAGAGATTCCCTGCAGGCCAGCGTAGCGCAATACTTCGAAGACAACTCAGATACAGCATCCTCCCCGAGAGTAGAGTGGGACGCATTCAAGGTGGTGGTACGGGGACATTGCTTGAGCACCCAGGGGAGCATACGGTGGAAGTTGGAGGAGGACTTGCGCAGGGTGGAGGCGGACCTACTCGGCGGGGAGCAGGAGGCGGTGGAGGGTGCAGGTGACCGGCTGCAGGCGGCCCGGGCGGAACACGAAACGCTACTGGAACGGCTGAGGCACGTCAACTTTGCGGCCCATTCGGCGCGAGTGCACCAGCACGGTGACAAGCCCGGCAGGCTATTGGCCTGGTTAGTCAGGCAGGAGGAACGCACGGAGCCGGTCTCCGTCATCCGCACGGCTGAGGGAGACCTAGTGTACACCCAAAATAGGATACACCAAGCGTTTGTGGGACACTACCGGGCCCTATACAAGTCGCAACTGAGAGTAACTGCGGCCTACATAGCAGAATACCTGTCAGACATCCCGCTGCCCTCCCTTATGGGTCCACAACAGGACGCCCTGGGGGCGCCATTCTCCGCGGACGAAATACGCGAGGCCATCTTCGCACTGTCCAACGGCAAATCACCTGGCCCGGATGGACTGCCCGCCGAATTTTTTAAGGCGTGCTCAGACACGCTGGTTCCGGAGTTGCTCAAGTTGTACAATACAGCAATGGAAGAGTCAGCACTCCCAGACTCGCTTAACGAGGCGAACTTGGTCTCGCTGCTGAAGCCGGGCAGAGATGGCGCACTTATGGGGTCCTATAGACCGTTGGCCATGCTAAACACTGATTATAAAATTTTCACCTCACTCCTGGCCCGCCGCCTGGCCCTGGAGGCACCTACTCTGATACACGCCGATCAAAATGGCTTCATGCCGGCGCGGAGCACGTCTCGTAATTTACGCCGCCTCTTCCGGATTCAGGAAGCGGCTCTGACGCATTGGCCTAGATCGGGGTGCCTGGTCCTGGACCTGGAGAAGGCCTTCGATTCGGTAGAATGGCCATACCTGGGAGCCGTGCTGGACAGATTTGAGGTGGGAGATGCATTTGCCGACATGGTCGGTCTACTCTACCAGGGACCCAGTGTCCGAGTGAGGACGGGAAGGCTGCTGTCGGAGAAGATTGGGGTGCGCAGAGGCACCAGGCAAGGCTGCCCCCTGTCCCCCCTCCTCTTCTCCTTAGCCATCGAACCACTAGCAGCTCTGCTACGGGACAGGGGAGCGGAATGGGGGATCCCATTGGCTGACGGAACGCACATAGTCTCACTCTACGCAGACGACCTGCTGCTTTATGTGCGGGACCTCACTGCGGTGCCAGCCGAGCTATCGGACGTCTTCCAGAACTTCGCAGAGGTCTCGGGCCTCAGGGTTAACTGGGCCAAGTCCGGGGCATACTCGTTTAGCCGTGATCAGGAGGAATGCGATGTGCATCTTGGAGGGGCCAGGCTCGCTTGGTACCCGACCACGTTTAAATACCTAGGACTGCACATCTATAGAGACCCACAGGACTTACTAGAGGGCAACCTGGTGCGCGCCATTTCTTCTCTGCGAGCCCAGATGTCCTTCTGGAAAACCCTTCCGCTGAACGTGCCCAGCCGCATCGCCCTTACTAAAATGATTGCGCTCCCTAGGCTGCTATACTACTTCGCGAATATCCCCACGTATGTCCCCACGCGGATATTCCGCGATCTGGAATCAATGCTCCGTGGCTTGATCTGGAACACGGGGCGACCTCGAGTGGCACTGGCTAAACTGTACTCTCCGACCGCGGAGGGAGGATTGGCTGTCCCCAACATGGAGCTGTATTACCTGGCCGCGCAGCTCCAGTGGGTGACGTACTGGCTCAGCGATGCACATCTGGACGATACGGCCACTGCGGACTACCAGTGGACACATCCCCAGACCTGCGCCCTGTTTCACCCTTTGACCAAGGGACCCCGTCCCCTGCCTATGCATGTGGCTGTGGCCCGCAAATGTTTTCTCCGCAGCCTGAAGCTGACGCACAACACCAGGCCATATGCTCCTGCCCTCCCCCTGCTGGGCACCCCCAGGAGGAGCGGGATGGTTACGCAGCGCACTCTGGACCACTGGGTCGCGGCTGGAGTAGAGACCATGGGTGACCTGTATTCTGACGGAGCCCTGCTCTCATTTGCGGAGTTATCTGACACCACGGGACTCCCGGCCGGGCAGTTCCTACTCCATGCATCGGTGCTGCGGGCATACACTGACTCCTGGGGTGACATCCAGGATGAACCACCGATGCACCACCTGGTCCAATATCTACATGTAATGGGCAGAGGCTCGCACATCACGCATTGGTTGGCGCAGGCGCTTCTCATCCACACGCAAAAACCCACGCAACAGATTAGGGCAAAATGGGCGGCGCACCGTGGGAGGGATTGGACGGACAAGGAGTGGAACCTAGTACTGGCTAGCCCCGTGAACATCCCCCGCAATTCCCGCTTCCGTGTCATCCAACTATACATCTTGCACCAGGCATACCTAACGCCAGATAGAATAAACAGATACTTTGCAGTCGACACAGCTGTTTGTCCCAGATGTGACCTGTTAGGCGCAGACATCCTGCACATGCTTTGGCACTGCCCAACCCTGACCACGTACTGGGGGGAGGTGACCTCACTCCTGAACCACAGCACGGGCCCGGGCCTGCCGGACACGTGGGAGGCGTGCATCCTCGGCCTCTATAAAAGAACCAAGCTAAACAAAACGCAGGCACGGTTCTGGGATCTGGGCCTCGTTACGGCCAAACGGCTGATTACGCGACACTGGAAGCGGCGGGAACCGCCCACCCCAAAACACTGGTTCGCATCCTTTACCAACTGGGCCGGGGCGGAAGGCACGGCGCTCCGCCGGGAAGAAATAGCGGGCCTGCGGCAGTTCCCGATAGCTCAGCTCTGGGATGGCATCCTGGGGTCCCTGAAGGGGGAGGGCACTGTCAGAGGGCTCACGTAGACTGGGTGAGGTGAGGCCGGAGGTGGGTCACAGGGGCTAATGCTGTATCGCAGGAATCATCGCAAGCGGCGCCACCCCCCCCCCCCCCCCCACCCCCCCCCCCCGACGCAGACAAGAAACAGCCAGCGCGTGAACCTCGGACACGACCCAACACCCACGCAGGCGCCCATCAGCGGCCATTGCCCAGCAGCGCGCCCCGAGCATAAAGCCGCTGACATCGCCCCCGCAAGCACACTCCACCCCCCCCCCCCCACCCACTATCACATATATGTTTACATGTTTGTAGTATCGGACCCCTGCTCACGGACGGTGGCCTCTCTGCCCCCTCATGTTGGAGAGGGCAGAAGCCGCTGACGGCGCTACGGATGGCGACTGCAGGCGTGGACGCAGATAGCCACACCGGCAGCGAGGCTCCTCCACCTGAATGCCACATGCTCCACTAACAAGGCCGGCGACCGATGGCACACCATGGCCCGCAGGGGCCATCCCACTCCAAGTTCAGGCACACTTGCGCACGCACACCTCTGACCTCCAGTCGCGCTGTGACAGCATCGGCAAACAACACACCGCACAGAGGTGGCACCTGCTAACACCGTGCCTGTGGGACAGACTTCGAGTGGGGAAGCCGCGATAGGAACATTGGGACGCACCGATACGAACTGTTTTGTTTAGTTTGCCGATTTCATGGCTCAGTTCTAGAAAAAAAATGAAAAATAAGGCGTCATTTATGGACTTTTCCTTCTTGACTTAAGAAAATGTGATTATCTTCTCCAAGTCCTAGCACACCGGGGACACAAGGGACGCAATGACATGCCCTTTTTATGATGGCCCACACCCCCGCGATTTACCGTTCATTTGCAGCCGGCCCGCAGGGTTGTAGGCTTTGCTATGTGTACTGTACCTTTGAACATTAATAAACGTCTTAAAAAAAAAAAAAAAAAAAAAAAATTAATGAAAGCTTCCCCCGTCCATGCTGGTAAACTGTTAAAGCAAACCAGCACACTAATTTGATTAATTGAATCTCCACTAACCATAAGGTAAATGTTCTCAGATTAATAAGTGCAAAATCCAATGCACTGGGACTGCCTTGTAGCCGCTGCTGCCTCTCGGGGCTGGATTTGAATCAGTTTCAGATGCTTAAATGCATCCATATGCCTGTTACATATGATTCCAAAAGTGCAATGTATGTTACATGCACCTAATGCATTCTAAATGTCCAACCGAAATTCAAAGGCTGGCCCTTTCAGGTTGTATTCATACACCACTCCTCTGAGCAAAAGGGGTCGTGCACCAAGTCCGCTTTCTTCACTATCTTTATAGTATGGGCATTATAGTTACATTTAGAGCATCAACATAAAAAATAAAAACAAGTGATTGAAGGAAGGCGTGAGTTAAATGCCAGCCACTGGTGGTTACTCAGGTCCGCATCCCAGACAATTGTTTTTTTGCCCACTATGCCACCTCATTTTAGATTGGCACTGTGGACATAGAGTGATGGGCTGGTATGCGGGGCTGGGAGATTGCCAGTGGCTGATAATAATTCAATCATTCCTTCCATTACCTTATTGTTTTAATAGTAGACATCTTAAGTGCGACATTCATGCCCACGCATAGGTCCCATGCTCATTGTGCCGTAAGACTCAAACTAAACCTCCCTGACAAGATCTAAATTAGTCAAAACCATCCTGGGGTTGCTTGTGTTCCTACCTGGAGGGGGCCTGGCCTGGAAGTGTAGGCTGGATTGTTCCTATTGGAGCAGGAATAAGACTGATTTGCATAAGGTGCGTTTCATTCTAGAATGGCAGAGTGGGTGGAAAGCAATCTGGAATGCGACCCTGAGCAATTACCAGTGGCTGTGCTTAATTCAAACTTCCCTTCTATCCCCTTGTCATTTTGCAGAAGATGCCTTAATTGATGTGGCTTTGCCCAGACGCTCTCTTTGCCATAGGATTCAAGATATATCTCACTGATGTGACTTACATATATCGATAAGCTGTCTGGGATTGCTTGCGTTCTCATCAGGAGAGTGCTTAGTCTGGCAGTCTGGCTGGACTGTTTCTACTGGAGCAGGACCAATACTGATTTGCATAAGGCGGGCCTCTGTATAGAATGGTACAGTGGGTGAAAAACAATTGTCTGGAATGCGGCGCGAGTGGTCACCAGCGGTTGAGATTAATTCAAGCATTACCTTGTTGTTTTTGTAGTAAATGCTGTAAGTGCAACAGGCATGACCAGATGTGGGTTCCGTGCTCACTGTGCCCTAGGAATGAAGCTACACATCATTACTGAGACCTAAGTAGGTTGAAACTGATGTGTGAATGCTTGTGTTCCTGTTTAGAGGAGACCAGGCCTGGAAGTTCAGGTTGGACTGGTCCTATTGGAGCAGGATCAAGACTGGTTTGTACAAGGTGGGTCCCTGTTTAGAGAGGCACAATGGGTAAAAAATGATAGTAAGAAACAAAGCCTGAGTGATCACCATGCCTGAGATTAACTACTTCCCTGTTAATGCTTCATCCCTGCCCCCTGGTTCTAATCATTTTTTGGATGTTTAGGTACCTTGCGCATAAAACTTCATACATTTTTTCCCACAAAAATTACCCAATCCAAATGTGCATTCTTTTTCAACATTCTGAGGATTCTAAAGGTATACAGGGTTTATAGATTTCCCTGTAGGAAACTGAGAAAATGGCCAAAATATAGCTAATTGTGGGGAGTTTTTTTTTTAAACATGGGAAACAAAGATTATTTATTTCGAATGGCACCAACGAAAGGTTTGGTGTGCTAGGATCCCCATCTCTCTAGCGTTCAAGAACAAGCTGATTATATCAAAAACAATTATTTACCATATTTTTTGTATTTTGTCTAAGAGGAATTCAACTTTTTCTTTTATTTTTGGTGGTTTTAACCTACCTGCAGTGTGTGCTGGAAACAGGTGTGAAATCAATGAGTCATCCCAGAAACTTTACATTTTTGAAATGTAGACACAATTATACATTTAGTAGGAGGCCATTTGTGTAGACCCCTCAAGGTTTTCAAACAGTGGCCAATTAACAAAAACACTATACTATTATATCTATTATGCTTGTAATTTCAAGGATATATAGGGGTTGTAGGTTTTTCAAAAACATGCAAAACCCAAGGCAAACAACTGAGCTGCACCTTATAATGATTTTGTATTATGTAATGACCATACAGCAATTTATGTGGTAAACTATAATGGATGTAAAATGAGCATGAAGGAATCCTATATATTCTGAAATGTGCAGAAGATATTACATTTAAGAACAGTGGTTATTTGTACACCAACGAATTTGGGGTTATCCATATTGTCATATGATTGAGAAGGCAATTTGCAAGTTGTGTTCTTTCTTACACACTGGCTAGCAATTGGAAGCAAAAATGCAGTGAAATCAAAATTGTAATTAAAAAAATTCTCCTAAAAAAAAAAAAAAAAAAAAAAAAAAAAAAAAAAAAAGCAGCGCATTTCAATTTTATCATTGAGCCCAAATGGCATCAGGGTTCTGAGTTTTTTGATCCAGAAGACTTCTCTCTGGAGGAGGATTTTGGAATTGTCAATACCTAATTTTTTTGGTACTTTTTCAATAATTTGAAATTTTAGTTGAGCTATCGAGTGACGTTGTTCTGTCCAGTGTAGTGCCAATGGTGATGTAGTGTTTTTGTTTCGGATTCGACTTTTATGTTCTGAAAGGCGCGTTTTAATTTTGCGCGCTGTCTTCCCCACATACAACAATCCGCATGGACATTTGATCATGTACACCAAATGTTCTGAATCACAGTTGCTTGTATGGTGTAGTTTTATGCTCTCGCCAGTTCGTGGGTGTGATAAAGTATTTCCTGGAATTACATTATTGCAATTTTTGCAATTCCAACACTTTAATGTGCCACGTGGTTGCTCATCTTCATTAGATTTATTAGATTTGCGCCTAGTCAACAATTCTTTCAAGTTTTGCGCCCTTTTGTAGGCGAACAGGGGTTTTTCACGAAACAAATCACCAAACTCGCTTTCAGCTTCTAGTAAATCCCACCTTTTAATGATTATGTTTTTGATGTCTCTAGATGCTGACGAAAATTTAGAAACGAACACCATTCTTTGTGTACTCCTTTTTTTGTTTCTTTTCAAGTAGTGTCGTTCGAGATAAAACCTTGACTTCTGAGATTTGATTATCCAAATTCTTCACTGTATATCCTCGTTCAATATACCGCAATTTTTGTTCTTCCAGAGTGATGTTACAAATCTCCTCATCTGACGAAATTCTTTTAATGCGCATAAATTGAGACACAGGTAAATTCTAAATCAGGTTTTTTGGGTGAAAACTCTGAAATTGTAGTGCATTATTCTTGTCTGTTGGTTTTTTAAACAGCCTCGTCTGGATTTGATTATCATTAAGCTCCACTAGTACGTCCAAGAAGGATATAACTTTATCATTGATGGTCTGAGTAAATTGAATTCATGGGTCCACAAGATTTAGACTTTTGATGTTATTGATTAGTGCTGTTTCTGATTTATTCCAAATTAGGAAGATGTCATCAATGTACCTTCTGAAGAACACCAAACCAGCTCTCCAAGTCTGATCTGTCAGGATTTAGTCCTGTTCAAATTTCGCCATGAACTTATTTGCGTACATGGGTGCTCCTGGGAAACCCATGGAAGTACCATTGAGTTGACAAAAGAATTTCCCTTGCCATTCAAAAGAACTATTTGTCAAACAGAATTCAAGTATCTGAAGAATGAAAACTTTCAGGGTTTCTGGTAGATTTTCTTGTAAGAGAGCCCATTCTACTGCTTCCAACCCTGCAGCATGTGGAATTGAAGTATACAACGCGATTACATCTATTGTACACAAAATCAGAGTATCTGTTCCTTCAATGGATATTTCCGCTAAGGATCTTAAAAAGTCTGAGGTATCTTCAATATAAGTAGACCAACTTTGGATGAAAGATTGTAATTAGTGATCAATGAATACACCTGGGTGTTCAAAAATTGATTGACAACCTGAGACTATTGGTCTGAATATTGGTTCGTCAAATTGTTGTGAATTTTGGGTAAGAAATAAATCCTGGGTCTCCTAGGAAATGTTTCTAGTAGATAGCCTTTAGTTTTTATGTCTATCCAACCCATTTTCTCAGCCTGATCCAATATTTTACTGAGTGTATCTGAAATTTCCATGGTAGGGTCATGTTCAGTAATCCATATGTAGTTTCATCCAACACATGTTCTGTTCCTTTTTGTAAGTAAAAGTAAGCATCCATAATCACGAGTCCTCCTCCTTTGTCTGCCTTCTGGAAAATTATAGTATCATCTTGAGCCATTTGTTGCAATGCACTGTACTCAGCACGTGTCAGATTCTGAGTTTACGTTTAAAATGTATCTTTCACAAATCTGTTTTGACCAGGATTTCAACTGTGTCAAGACACTGGAGCCTGGAAGGTGCTTTTAGGTTTGAATTTTGATTGCAATTCTTCTCCCACTAGTGGTGGGCAAATGTTGGTGAAAAAATGCCTTAAACGTAGTAATCTCATGAATGTAAAGAAAGATATTTCAGTTTCTAGTTCCGTAGTGTGGTATGTACTGACAAATTACGTGCCTTTGTTGAGAAGTGCTTCTTCAAATTTACTGAGTTTTTTATGTGAGATGTTGACTATAAGACTTTCCCTTGGCTCCTCAGCCCTTTCTTTTTCTCTTTGTCTTTGTCCTTTTCCTCTTCTTGTCTTCTTCCGGTTTGCTTTGATGTAGTTGCATCCGGGGGTCTGGTTTGTTCTGCTCCTTTCTCTAAAAAATGAGAAGAAGAAGAATTTCCATTTGCACCTGTTCAAGTGGCTTCTTTAGCCTGTCCCGTTGTCTTGCTTTTCAATAGCTGGCTGGCTGGTGGTCTGGAAGTATTCCTATCCCTATCTAAAATAACTCTCTCTTCTGAAGAGGCAGGCTGAGTTTTCTTTTGTGTGTAACGTCTCTGAGCATAAACTTCAGCCCACGTATATGCTTCATTTAATTTGTAATCAATAGTATCTCTTTTGAACTTCCGCAGTTTTGTTTCCTGAAGTTCTTTGCCATACTTATCGAGACACTCATCAAGTTCTTGTAGAAATTTTGTCCAAGGTTCCTCATCCATACGTTTGGATAGCTCAGTTATAATGTGATAGATTTCTTCTTCCAATTCTGTGATTGTTTTTGACAATTCTTCAATAAGAAGTAGAATAAGATCTAAGGAACACTTATTTAGTATACAGTACCACTTCTCTATGAAGCCATTTTAGTTAGCCATGTGCTCGCCATGTGCTTTCTCCCTCTTCACTATTGCCTGCCCTTGTAATCTGCTTGTGTCATCTGTTACAGTTAACTCCTTCAGCACTGAGCCAGAGCCTTGCACATGCTCAGAAAGACCTGTAGCTGCCAGAATGCACCTGCTCTTAGTGTATAACTGGCAGGCTGTTTTTACTGATGTAAGGAGAAATGTCTCCCCTCCCACTTTGTTGATCAAGCAATTTTTGTGTACCCATATTTGTCAGCGTCAAGGCCACTCCTCCGAATTCGTATGATGCAAAAAGGGTCCACCTCCAAACTTCCCCAACTCTGGACAATAACAACTCAGAGTAGTAAGGTAGTTAGGCGAGGGAAAAAAGGGATTAGGGAAGGAACTGCGGGGAGCGGGAGACCTGTAACAAAAGAATACAAAATTAATACAGATCCTGTCAATGTAACTACTCTCATATGTTCTCACTAGGGCTAACTAGTACCTTTAACTGGCCAAGGAAATCCGCACAACTGTACATCCAATGATTCTGAGATGATTCTGAGACGTCAACCTCTAACCTCGAGACCAAACCTACAATAATAAGCATAACAGTTGTTATTCCTTTCTCACTGCATACTCCTTGTCAATATGGAAGGAACTTCAACACACATACCCCTCAATCATTCATGATGGCCAGAACTGAAGACAGACTCATAATAGTGCTTCCTTCCTTTCCAAAGCTGAGATTCGAAAGTATGTAAATGAAAAAGGAGATTGTTTCTCTTGCTCCAGAGAACACCAGAAATAGAGCAACAAAATAATAAACTCAAGGTCCTTTCAAAGTCGGTTTCTTCCCTCCATGAGAAGATAGAACCAAAATAACAAAAGCGCTTCCCTATCGCGATTAAATGTTCTTCTCCCCTTTTTCAAGTTTCCTTCATTAAGTCTTTTTTCCCCGATTGAAAACAGAAACAGCTTACATTGAAAGCAGTTCTCCAGAAGCCAAGCGCTTACATCAGCGCGAAATCCTCCAGAGCAGCTTCCACACTTCATAGAAGAAACAGCGCTTCCTTCAACGCTGAACTCGAACTCGAAATACACATGAAATGCAACAAGCGCTTCCTTCAGCGCTAAATCTATATCAGCAGTTCATTCCATTCTTCCGACTGGGGCACAACACCGCTCACTTCATACAACGACAGACCAACACAGACAGCAGGAGAACCGCGCTTCCTTAGCGCGATGAAATCCGACGTGAAAGGGTCTCCACGCAACTCGCGTGAGACTCGAAACGGGAAGGAAAATCAGGCACAAACGGCAGATTACACGCACCTTCCTCCACGCATGGCTGAGTAATATAGATGAGACTCCTCCCATTCACTAGCCTTCTGGGAGATGTAGTTCCTTCCTGTTAGACGGACCGGGAGGGTCGGCCGAGGACAAGGGGAGAGGTCTCCGGGGAGAGCCGTCTCCAGCGATCGTACAGACGAGTAACTTCCCCCCCACAGAGGTACACCACACAGAAATAAGGTTTATCGTTCTTTATAAGCAATTCGTTAAGTACGGTGGAATGGTACAAGGAGGTCTGGACTCAGGGGTCCCCTCGATTCTAGTCTCTTGGTTTGGGGAGAGGGGGTAGCGGGACAGTCTCGTTACCAATCTGGTAGATGCGATGATAAGATAGATAGCTCACAATCCTCGAGCTCGGCGTTCTAGATGATCGGGCCGCGGCGGAGCCAGCAGGTCCCGAGAAGGTGGTAGTTACAAACGGTCCGCGGCCACGCCAGCAGGTCCCGACGAGGATGAAGGCTTCAGAAGGTTGCGGCAGCGCCAGCAGGCAAGACGGTAGTTCCGACGAGGATGAAGGCTTCAGAAGGTTGCGGCAGCGCCAGCAGGCAAGACGGTAGTTCGCAAGGCAGGGCTACGGCAGCGCCAGTAGTCCGTCAAGGATGAGTTCTTCACTGCGTCTCTCGACTCCAGGATACAACTGTCTTCCTGCTCTGGAGCTGCCCCAGTTATAGGTCTGGCGCCCTTTGATGTCCGGACCCTCGCACTTGGAGATCGGGAGGTCCGGGATGAGGGAGTCCAGACACCCAGCAGGGGGGTGGAGCCAGCGCCTGGGGGAGCTGGGGCGATCGGCACCTGGCGGGGGAGAGCCATCGACACTTCTTCCTCCCATTGACCTGCCAAGTGGTCCGTTCACCTCCTGGGTGGATGGTGGTGCCGGGATGTCGGGGCCTGGCCAGGCCCAGGGTTAGGGTCGATCGGAGGCCTTGCGGCCTTGTGGTGCAATGTCCAAGATGGCGCCCAGGCCGGGCGAGGGGGCCGGTAGTGATTTGGGCCCATGATGCAGGGATGTCCGGGGGCAGGGGTCCCGTATGAGACGGGGAGCGGGTGGTTACTGCGGGTTACACTTGGAGGGCCGGGCTCGGGCCTTGTCATGCGGGGAGGGAGCAAGCCCTTCACGTGGCCTGTCCATCATGCGTCCCCCCCAGCTGAAGGCGGGGAGAGTCACCCATCCTCTTGGGGACTCTCCTCGTCGAGGCGGAAAAAAGCGTGACAGGCCATCTGCGTTGGCATGGTCTTGCCCAGGTCGATGCTCCACAGTGAAGTCCATCCCCTGCAGGGAGATGGACCAACGCAATATTTTTGGGTTTTCCCCCCACATCTGCATCAGCCACTGCAGGGGCCGATGATCTGTCTGCACCCGGAAGTGGGTACCAAAGAGATAAGGCCGGAGCTTTTTGAGGGCCCACACCACTGCGAAGGCCTCCCTCTCGATGGTGCTCCAGCGCTGTTCTCGGGCCCGGAGACGTCTGCTGATGAAGGCCACTGGTTGGTCAAGTCCTTCGGGGTTTAGCTGGGAAAGGACTGCCCCAATGCCATGGTCGGAGGCATCCGTTTGGACGATGAATTCCCGACTGTAGTCGGGGGCCTGGAGCACAGGGGCGGAGCACATGGCGGCCTTCAGTTTCTCGAAGGCCGCTTGACAGTCTGGGGTCCAGTTGACCTTCTTTGGGTGGTTTTTGGATGTGAGTTCCGTGAGGGGCCCCACAATGCTGCCATAGTCCCTCACGAACCGCCGGTAGTAGCCTGTGAGTCCCAAGAAGGCGCGGACCTCGGTCTGGGTGATGGGGGGCTGCCAGGACTGGATGGCAGCGATCTTGAGTTGCAGAGGGGCCAACAGACCGCTTCCCACCTGGTGTCCGAGATAGGTCACGGACCCCTGGCCAATTTGGCATTTGCTGGCCTTGATCGTGAGGCCGGCTCGTTGGAGGGCCTGCAGAACCTCTCGGAGGTGGTCGAGGTGGTCGGACCAGAGGCGGCTGTACACAGCGATATCGTCCAGGTAGGCGGCGCTGAACTCCTCAAGTCCCGCCAGGACCTGGTTCACTAGCCGCTGAAAAGTTGCTGGGGCATTCTTCATGCCGAATGGCATGACCTTGAAGTGGTAGTGGCCATCAGGAGTGGAGAAGGCAGATCGTTCTTGGGCCCGGGGTGTGAGACCGATCTGCCAGTAGCCCGCTGTCAGGTCGAAGATGCTGAGGTAGCGGGCAGCTCCCATGCGGTCGATCAGTTCATCTGTTCGGGGGATGGAATGTGCGTCGGTTCTGGTAACGGCGTTCAAGCCCCGGTAGTCGACGCAGAACCGGAGCTCAGGAGTGGTGCCGGGGGCGGCCGCTTTGGGGACCAGTACCACTGGGCTGGCCCAGGGGCTGTCTGGGGGCTCGATGACCCCGAGCGTGAGCATTTTTGACACCTCCTCCTGGATGCAGGCCTGTACCCGATCTGGTACGCGGTAGGCCCGATGTCGGATAGGGGGGCTGTCTCCAGTGTCCACGTCGTGCAAGCACCAGGGGGTGACCCCTGGGGTGAGGGAGAACAGGGATGCGAACTGCAGTAGGAGGTCTCGGCAGCCTTGGCGCTGTTCCGGGGTGAGGGCCTCTGAGAGTCGGACCCCGTCCACGGACCCGTCCTTCTCCCGAGTCCGTAGGAGGTCAGGGAGGGGTTCGGAATCCTCTTCGACTCCGCTGTCAGTCGCCATCAGGAGGCTGAGCTCCGAACGCACAAAGTGGGGTTTTAATCTATTGGCGTGGAGGACCCGGAGGGGGTTCCGGGCAGATTCCATATCGATGAGGTAGGTGACAGGGCTCTTGCGCTCGACCACTTTGAAGGGTCCGGTCCACTTGTCCTGCAAGGCGCATGGTTCGGTGGGGGACATCACCCACACTTGTTGGCCGGGTTCGAATTCGATGGAGGTGGCATTTTGATCGTACCACCTTTTCATGTCTTCCTGACTGGCCTCCAGGTTCGCTTTTGCCATTTCTCTGAATCGCCTGGTCTGATTGCGTAGGGTCAGGAGGTACTTGAAAACATCTGGAGGGTTCTTCAGGGGGGGCATCTCCCAACCTTCTTTGACTAGGCTGAGCGGCCCTCGCACAGGGTGTCCGTATAAGAGTTCGAACGGGCTGAAACCCAGGGACTTCTGGGGGACTTCTCGATAGGCAAAGAGGAGGCACGGCAGTAGCACATCCCACTGGCGACGGAGGGGCTCTTCCAACCCCCCAATCATCCCTTTGAGCGTGTGGTTGAACCGCTCGACTAGTCCGTTTCCTTGAGGGTGATAGGGGGTCGTGAAACGGTAGGTGACCCCGCACTGTTGCCAGAGGGACTTCATGTATTTGGAAATAAAGTTCGTGCCTCTGTCGCTGACGACTTCTCGGGGGAAGCCCACCCGGGAGAAGATCCCCCATCAAGGCCCGGCCGACCACCGGGGCTGTCACAGTTCGCAGGGGAACAGCCTTGGGGTAGCGGGTGGCGTGGTCCACCAGGACCAGGATGAACCGATGTCCTTGTGCTGTACGGGGGTCCAGGGGCCCCACAATGTCTATCCCCACCCTCTCGAACGGGGTGGTGACAACTGGGAACGGTTGCAGGGGTGCTTTGAGTTTGCGGCCGCTCTTCCCGCTGGCCTGGCACGTGGGGCAGGACCGGCAGTGGTTGAGGACGTCGTTTCTCATCTTGGGCCAGAAGAAGTGGGTCACCAGGCGACTGTAGGTTTTGTCCTGACCCAGGTGACCAGCCAGGGGGACATCGTGGGCCAGGTTCAGTAAGAAGTCTCTAAAGCGGAGGGGCACCACTAGCACTCGACTGGCCCCTAACTCCGCGATTCTCTGTTCGCTGTACAACAGGTCGTTGTCCCAATAGACCCAATGGGCCCCGGAGGTATCCCCTGCGCTCTGGGCGAGGGCTTGTTGGCGGAGTCCCTCGAGGGAGGGACAGGTTTTCTGCTCTTGACGAAACTGTTCCTGGGTGGGCCCACCTTCTTGACGCCACTGAGCCAGGTCGGGAAGGTCTTGGGTCTGAGTGAGCTCTTCGGGGGTTTGCTCTTGAGGGTCGGTCCGGTCGGCATCTTCTGCTGGAGCGACCGGGGGAGGAGGTGCTGGCCATTCTGGTTCTTCAGGTCGGGGGATGGCACGGGCGGCCATGGACCGGGTGGTTACGCACGCCCAGTCCGGGAGGCCCAACATCCCCAGGTGTTCTCTTCTCTCTACGGCGGCCCACGGGGAACTCTCCAGATCATTCCCCAGGAGACAGTCCACGGGGGCATCATCTCGGACCGTTACCTTTAACATGCCGGAGACTCCTCCCCACTCGAAGGGGATGAAGACTCTCCGAATTGTCGGCTGAACGGACAGGGCAGAGAATGTTCGGCAGGATTTGTTCTGGGGTCACCAGGTGACAGCGGACGGCTGTCACACTGGCCCCTGTGTCACGTAGGGCTTCGGCCCGGCGTCCATTAATGTTCACCCACTGACTGTACTTCCTGGTGTTGGCGGGTAGGGGGGCCCGCGGGACCATGTCTCTTCCCCCTAGGCATGCGAGAACCATGGCGGCTGGTTCCCACTCTTGGTGTTCTTGCTCGCACCCCTCTTGTTCTTCGGAGATTTGTTCTTCCCCCAGGGTGGCGGCAGCCATCTGGCGGGGTCTCGGAGTCTGGTTCTGTGGACAGCTCGGGTCATTTGCGTAGTGGCCGACTCGCTGGCATCGGTGACACGTGACATTGGCTCTGTACCCCGGGCGGAAAGGGGGGTTGCCCCGGTTGGCCGGGGGTGGGGTGCTGGCAGCGGGAGCGGTCGGGGCGTTGTCTCTTCCTCGTCCCTGGCCCCCTCCTCCTCCTCGGGGACGGTGCTGGCCGTGGTTGTTCCGGTTCTGTTCGTGTGGCCCATTCCGGCCCACTCGGGTGATTTCCCACCAGTCAGCCTCGGCTGCGAGCTGCCGTGGATCAGTCAATTTACTGTCGAGGAGGTGCTGCCTGAGCTCGACGAAGCAGTTGTTAGATAGGTGTTCCCACACTATGAGATTGAAGAGCTGCTCATATGTCGTTACATTGCTTCCCTTGATCCAACCCTCGAAGGCTCGACTGAAATAGTTCACATATTCCACCCAAGTTGTACCCGGGATCCGGGTGCAGTCTCGGAACCTCTGGCGGTACATTTCTGGTGTGAGTCCATAGCGGGTGAGGAGGGTAGCCTTCATGTGGTCATAGGAGGTCATCAGGTGGTCGGGGAGCTGTAACAGGGCGTCGCGGCCCTCATTGACGAACCTCCCCCATAGCCCGGCTCCCCAGTCACTTCGATCGATCCGGTGGGAGGTCATAGCGATCTCGTAGGCCTTGAACCATTGTTGTATGTCGTCATCTCGGAAATATTCTCGAACGACATCCTTGGGGATGTGTACTTTCTTTTCTGTTGCTCCTGGGGTGCACGGTTGCTCGGGCACCCCTAATTCTTTGTTCTGCTTACGTAGGTCTATTTCTGCTAGCTTGCGCTCGTGTTCATACGCTAGTCTCTTTTCTTCGAGTTCTCTTTGTCTCTGTTTTTCTTCCCGTTCTTCTCGGAGCCGCAGATGTTCTAGGTTCAGTTTTTGTTCGGCTAATTTGAGTTCGCCATCCATTTTGAGCCGGGCCATTTCTAACTCATGTAGTCTGTTTTTTTCTCTCTCTTGGACCTCTTCCTGCGAGAGACCCGTTCTTTGCTCCTCGGGAGCCGTGGTGTTCCTTTCTGAGGCTGCAACATTTTGGTCCGGGGGTCTGACGGCCCCGGTTTCTGCCCATGACTCAATGGCGTGCTTGAAATCGTCTTTAGTACTCAGACCGGTGGTAGCGATACCTAGTTCAATGCAGAATTGTTTCAACTCACGATGGCTGTACTCTTCCAATTTCTCCATCTGGAATTTCTCGGTGGATCCGCTCTCTTTGGTTGTCATTGTGGTTTCGTCGTGGGGTGAGCTACTCTCTGTACGATTACGCGTCGATTCGGATCGCGCCGCTGGCCACCAATGTTAGACGGACCGGGAGGGTCGGCCGAGGACAAGGGGAGAGGTCTCCGGGGAGAGCCGTCTCCAGCGATCGTACAGACGAGTAACTTCCCCCCCACAGAGGTACACCACACAGAAATAAGGTTTATCGTTCTTTATAAGCAATTCGTTAAGTACGGTGGAATGGTACAAGGAGGTCTGGACTCAGGGGTCCCCTCGATTCTAGTCTCTTGGTTTGGGGAGAGGGGGTAGCGGGACAGTCTCGTTACCAATCTGGTAGATGCGATGATAAGATAGATAGCTCACAATCCTCGAGCTCGGCGTTCTAGATGATCGGTGTGAGAAGGTGGCCTGATATGCAGTGCTCACTATTCTAGTGAACACTATGTATCAGTCCAGCAACCCTTATTGATGATTGGTTGTAAGTCAACCTTATAGACCAGCTATCCTAGTAGCGTGGATACGAGCAGTCTAAGGCTAAAGACTCGAGAGGGCGCGTTAAGCCAGCTGTTTACCACACATATACCCCTTGAATACCAAGTGAAAGGACACCACACAAGTGTTATGAAAATAAACAGTTATTTATTTAAAGATCACAACAGCCCTGTACTCTTTATGAGGACAGGGTACTAAGCACAAACCAAAACTCTTACAAAAATACTTAAGTTAGCACAGTATATACAAATGCCCGAGGGGCACGGAAAACCATATACTCTGAAAGTGGAATGCGAAATTCCTAGCAGGTAAGTACAGTACTAATAGCTTTTGGAATCGCTAGGACTTGACTAGGGAATCGTTAGATTATGTCTAGGAGGCCTAGGGGACTCGGGTGCAGTGTGTGCACTCTCACGCGAGATGCGGGACAAAAGTCTATGGTAGCTAGGAATTAGAAAGTTAGTGTTCTCGGGCGAACCCGACCTGGTAGGGAGAAAACGAAAGTAGATTCTGACCCTTGGATAGTGAGGCTATGCTGGGGCACCGAAATGCCGAAGTTACCTAGCCCAGGGGCTGCAGCTGCATAGGTCTGAAAAGACGTCGGGAATCCTCGTAGACGGACCAGGAGCCGGAAGAAAAGATGCTGGCCGGTGACCAGTGAAGAAAGTTCAGTCGGATCCAAGCCTGGATCTTGAAGATAGATGACACCTGAAAGCAGAGGGGACCAAGTTCGAGACTACTAGCCAGTAGTCAGTGGGCACCAGGAGGGCACCGGATGGTAGCCACCTCGACTAGGTGAGTGGGTGACGCTTGACTCGAAGATCTCACGGACCAGGAGGCGTTGTCGGCGACCAGGATGGAGGATCGAGCTGTCCCACGAAGATAGAAGCTGTCGGCGTCGCTGGACCCAGGATTGGGCAACAAAGCCTTGGCAAATTCAAGCCCACGCGGTGGACCTAAAATGGCGTCTGGAGTGGACCAGGAGGGTCCGGGGTGCCTCTCTTGAAGAAGGAAGCAAAGGCCAGCCTGGAGCAACCAGACCAGCAGTCGTGAAGTCGTTGGGCGTCGTTCAGAGGGCCACAAGCCAGCCGGCTAGTAGCCAAACAACGCGGTGCACAGCAAACAGCAGAAGGGCCCCACGCAGATCGTGGAGATGCAGGGGGGCTGATCTTGGGTGCTGGAGCTGCGCAGGGTCGGGGCTTCTCGGACCCCAAAGCACTCACCAGTGGAGGACACGGTGGGCTTGCAGTAAAGATGTCGTGCAGTCTTGGCGATCGTCGGTCCCTTGAGGTCTCGTCGCACTCACGGTTCTCAGCTGGGCTGTAGAGGTGAGTAGAGGTCAGAGGGGCCAGGGAAGCCGGGTCTCGTCGAGCTGGGTCGTCGGATTCGTGATGAAGGACTTGCAGCAGACCGCAGTGTTCTTTAGGATGGTGCCTGCGGATGCAGGGTGACTACTCCTTAGCCACAAGGGAGAATCTTGAAGAAGAAATCGTGAAGTCCTTTCGAAGAAAGTGGTATCTTGATTCCAAAGATGATCTAATTTTAACAGGGGGCCCGCTCCCATCTTTATACTAAAAAAGGGGGCTGACCCGGTGACTAGGTCCTGCCTATGGGTGGGACTAGGTGGGGGGTGGTTACACCCCTCAGCCATGCCGGACTTCCCCAGGCCAGGGGCTGGTGTGCCCCTGGAACTGGTTCAGACCGGCCTATGCGTAGTGAGCACCGGGGTGCCACTCAGCAGTCACCTTCCTGTAAAGCCCTGCCTACCCAGGATACACAAAACCATGTCTGGGACGGTGCTAGCACCGCCCCTGACAGGAAACCCTTTGTCCAGGCTCCCCTCGCTGGAAGGACTCCCAGCTGCAGGGGGTCAGACTCGTGTCTGTGGTGGCAGCATCCATTTTGTGGAGCTGAGGCTTCAGTTAACTTTAACCGGGGTTCACAGTTACATACATGTCGTGTCCCTCTAGAAGGGTGGAATGCTAACCCCGTCGCCAGAATTGGCGAGGGGTTAGTATTCCAATTCGTATGACACCTTACTCGACATGTTTTGATAAAGCAATACCAAAGATAGCATTTAACCGCGAGGATTATAATGCACTTAAGAGTATATGGTATGCGATATCATGGAACAGCTATTAGGACTTGATTCCGCAAGCTGCAGACAGGCTCAGCTCATGCCAGAGCACCATCTCACACGATTCCAAGCACTCTGCCTTCAGGATTGTCAAGGCCTGCCATAGGAGTGACTGATAGGAATCTGTGTGTCCATTTTAGGGTTAGGTATAGGTATACTACACCTACAGCAAAGGGTGATTACACGACTTTGCCCCAGCTGTCATGCAGCCAGTTGTGTCAAATTTAGGAGGCCAGCCAGGGGTGGCACAATACGTGCTGCAGCCCCTGGCAGCCCTGGGTACACCTATGCCCTGAGTTACAGGGTCTGATAAGGTGGCCCAGTACCAATTGGTAGATGCACCTAGGGTACATGAGGTAATTTAGAAAGAGAACAGCCAGGCTGTGGGTCTGATTGGCAGGCCCACAGCCAGAGAAAGTCGTAAACCAGTGAAACAAAAGCAAAAAAATCTGGGTGATCATAGGATTGCAGACCCTACTCTCCTACATGACCCCCCCCCAAACTTTGGGACAATAAGCTAACCTTGACCAGGTGAGTCTTCTTGTTCTAAGTGGAAATATCTGGAGAGCCCATCGGCATTGCCATGATCAGTACCAGGTCTATGTTCCACTGTAAAGTCCATCCCCTGTAGGGAAATGGACCACCTAAGCAGTTTGGGGTTTTCACCCTTCATCTGATTTAGCCACAAGAGGGGCTTATGGTCGGTCTGAATCTTGAAGTGAGTGCCAAACAAGTATGGCCTCAGCTTCTTCAGGGCCCAAACCACAGCAAAGGCCTCCCTCTCAATAGCTGACCAATTCTTCTCTCTGGGGGTCAGCCTTCTGCTTATAAAAGCAATGGGCTGATCCTGACCATCAAAATTCAGTTGAGAAAGAACAGCTCCCACACCCAACTCAGAAGCATCTGTTTGGACAATGAATGGTTTGGAGTAGTCTGGACTCTTAAGGATAGGTGCTGTGCACATGGCCTGCTTTAGGTCATCGAATGCTTTTTGACAGCCTGCTGTCCACTGAACCTTTTTTGGCATTTTTTTACTTGTCAGTTCATTTAATGGTGTCACAATGGAACCATAGTTCCTGACAAATTTTCTGTAGTATCCAGTCAGGCCCAAGAAAGCTCGAACCTGAGTCTGGGTGGTTGGAGGAGCCCAGTCCCTGATTGACTGTATTTTGCTCTCCAGTGGCTGAACCTGGCCTCCACCTACAAGGTGGCCCAGGTATACAACCTGTGTCTGCCCTATCTGGCACTTGGTGGCCTTGATAGTGAGGCCTGCTGCTTGCAGAGCCTCTAACACTTTCCTCAGGTGGACCAGGTGATCCTCCCAGGTGGAGCTAAAGACAGCAATATCATCTAGATATGCTGCACAGAAGTCATCCAGCCCAGTAAGGACTTGATTCACCAACCTTTGGAAGGTGGCAGGTGCATTTTTCAGACCAAAGGGCATTACCACAAATTGATAATGCCCACCAGGGGTTGAAAATGCTGTTTTGGGCTTGGCATCCTCAGCTAACCTGATTTGCCAATACCCAGCTGTTAAGTCAAATGTACTTAAGTAGTTGGCAGAAGCCAATCTATCTATAAGTTCATCTGCCCTTGGTATTGGATGGGCATCAGTCTTAGTGACTGCATTGAGACCCCTGTAGTCTACGCAAAACCTCATCTCTCTCTTACCATCTTGGGTGTGAGGCTTTGGCACTAGAACTACTGGACTAGCCCAAGGGCTATCTGAGGGTTCAATGACTCCCAATTCCAACATTTTCTGCACTTCAGTTTTTATGCAGTCTCTAACATGATCAGGCTGCCTGTAGATTTTACTCTTGACTGGCAGGCTGTCACCAGTGTCAACCTCATGGGTGCACCAATTGGTCTGACTGGGTGTCAGAGAGAACATACGTCTGAAAGACTGAAGAACCTGTTTACAGTCTTTCTGCTGATGTTCAGAGAGGCTGCCACAAAAGACAACACCATCTACTGACCCATCATCAGGATTCTGAGTGAGCAGGTCTGGGAGAGGGTCACTCTCTTCCTCCTGTCCCTCATCTATGGCCATGAGCAAGCTCATGTCCTTCCTGTCGACATATGCTTTGAGCCTGTTGACATGGAGTACCCTATGGGGACTCCTGGGAGTTCCAAGGTCCACCAGGTAGGTGACCTCTCCCTTTTGCTCAAGGATTGTGTGGGGCCCAGACCATTTGTCTTTGAGTGCTGCTGGGGCCACTGGCTCCAGCACCCACACCTTCTGTCCAGGCTGATAAACAGTCAGGACAGCCTTTTGGTCATGCCAAGCTTTTTGAAGTTCTTGACTGGCCTTAAGGTTTTCTGATGCCTTCTCCATATACTCAGCCATCCTGGAGCGGAGACCAAGTACATAGTCCATTATGTTGGTTGCAGGCTTTTTGAGAGGTCTCTCCCATCCTTCCTTCACCAAACACAAGGGGCCTCTCACAGGATGCCCATACAAAAGTTCAAAAGGGCTGTAGCCAACCCCCTTTTGTGGGACCTCTCTGTAAGCAAACAGAAGGCAGGGCATCAGGACATCCCATCTACGCCTGAGTGTTTCAGGTAGTCCATGAATCATCCCTTTTAGGGTCCTGTTGAACCTTTCAACAAGCCCATTGCATTGTGGGTGATAGGGTGTAGTGAATTTGTAATTGACACCACACTCCTTCCACATAGCAGTTAAATAGCTTGACATGAAGTTTGCACCTCTGTCAGAGACAACCTCCTTAGGGAAGCCCACTCTGGAGAACACTCCAACTAGGGCCCTTGCCACCACAGGGGCTGTGGTGGTCCTAAGTGGAATAGCTTCAGGATACCTGGTGGCATGATCCACTACCACCAGTATAAACTTGTGCCCTGATGCTGTCTGGGGTTCCATTGGACCAACAATGTCAATCCCCACTCTTTCAAAGGGCACCCCCACCACAGGCATTGGTATAAGGGGGGCCTTTGTTGTGCCACCTGACTTACCACTGGCTTGGCAAGTGACACAGGAGCGACAAAACTCCTTGGTATCCTCATTCATGTGAGGCCAGTGAAAGTGTGAGACAAGCCTGTCCCAAGTCTTTGTCTGGCCTAAGTGTCCTGCTAAGGGAATCTCATGGGCCAAGGTAAGTAGGAAACCTCTCTGAGACAAGGGTACAACCAGCCTCCTGGTCATGCCAGGCTTGGGGTCTCTTGACTCAGTGTACAGGAGTCCATCTTCCCAGTATACCTTGTGGGTACCTGTGGCGTTCCCAGCAGCCTCAGCAGCAGCCTGCTGTCTGAGGGGTTCAAGAGAAGGGCAGCCTAACTGGTCCTTCCCCAGGTCTTCCCTTGAGGGTCCCCCTGAACCCAAGAATTCAACTTGATCAAGTTCAAACTCTCTAGGCTCAGTTTCCCTCAATTCCTGCAGGTCAGCCTCCTCTGAGACTTGATCCACAACCTGGGGCAAGGGGGAAGGCACAGCCTTAACCCTACTGCTCTTTTTCTTGGAAGGTGTCTGGTCCATTGTTCCAGGATCCAGCACCTGTTCAGTGGGGCATCTTCTGGCCTGTGACCTAGTCACAGCAAACACATGTGCTGGCAAACCTAACATTTCCAGATGAGTCCTCTGCTCCACTTCTGACCATTGTGATGACTCCAAATCATTGCCCAACAAACAATCCACTGGGAGGTCTGAACTAACTACAACCTTCTTTTGGCCAGTTACCCCTCCCCAGGAGAAAGCTACAATTGCCATACTATGATTGGTAGTGACATTGCTTGCATTGGTCACCAGGAATTCTGTACCTGGCATGATCTGTCCAGGGTCCACAAAGCTAGGTGTCACCATTGTGACACTGGCACAAGTGTCCCTATAGGCCTGAGCCATTTTTCCATTAATAAAAGGTGTCTGTCTGTATTTGCCCAAAGTATTGGGACTTATGTCAGGGGACATATCCATATCCCCTGTACTGACAAGGACAGCCTGAGTGAGGGTGCCAACTAAGTTGTCACTCCCCTCAGAACCCAGGGTTAACCCTACTAAACCCTTGGGAGGTGCACTACCACTGCTGGCTGTACTAGGGGGCACAGGTGCCTTAGGGGCTGCAGTGGCAGGAGTCTGCCCTCCTCCTTTCTTGGTGCACTCACTAAACCAGTGAGTTTTACTTTTGCAGTATTGGCACCACCTTTTAGATTGGCCTTCTTTCTTCTTTTGGGGAGCCTGACCCCCACCCTCTTTGGGTTGTTGGGGACCTGTCGAAGACTTCTGGTCATTTTGTTCCCCTTTCGAATCCTTACCCTTCTGGTCTGCTTTCTTCTGACCACCTTGATTCTGGCCCTGGTTCTGTTTAACTCTTGTTCTAACCCATCTGTCTGCCTTCTTTCCCAATTCTTGGGGAGAGGTCAGATCTGAGTCAACAAGATGCTGATGCAACAACTGGTTCTGACAATTGTTTAAAATTTGCTCTCTCATCATCAAATTGTACAATCCTTTATAATCAGTAACCTTACTGCCCAGCAACCAGCCCTCAAAAGCCTTAGTGGCACAATCTACAAAGTCAGCCCAATCTTGAGACTGAGTTTTCTGGGTATCCCTGAACAGCACCCTGTACTGCTCAGTGGTTAGGCCAAACCCATCAACCAGTGCATTTTTCAAGACTTGGTAATCATTAGCATCCTCCACCCTTGTGGTGAGGAGCTTGTCTCTTCCTTTACCCTCAAAGGAGAGCCACAAGATAGCTGCCCACTGACTTGGGGGAACACCTTGCACAGTGCAGGCCCTCTCCAAAGCAGTAATCCATTTGTGGATGTCATCCCCTTGTTTAAAGGGGGGCACTATCTTACCAAGGTGTTTTGTATCAAAACTCCTTTCCCTATTGCTAGGTACAATGCTGCCACCAGTGGGGACTGTCCCACTCAATTGTTGCTCTCTAGCAAAGGCAAGCCTCTCTTTGGCCAGGGCAAGTTCTTCCCTTTCAATCCTCAGATTGGCTGCCTTTTCCTTAGCTTCATACATTCTCCTCTGGGGAGATGTCATTCCCCTTTGAGAGGAACGTTGAGAGCCATTGGTATGAAGGGATCTGATAGAGCCTCTTGATAGAGATCTATCTCGTCCATTCCCAATGTTAAGCTGACCTGAGAGTGGCCCCAAGGGTCCCCTAGTGCCCATCTCATGTCTGCTTAAGTTGGACCTGGTTAGTCTGCTGACTTCTACCTGTTCCTTTTCTGCCTCATCCCCTGATACCAAATCATCATCCTCATCATCAGCATCATCTGCTTCCTGAAGAGGATGGTCCTGGGCATCAAAGGGACCCTGTAAGGAGGGCATGTTGCCATCTGAATTAGAAGGGTCTGGGTTACCAGCCCTCCTTGCATCATGAGTCTCTAAGAGACCAATCAGAAAGGCAGTTGTGGGGTTAGACCCCTGCTTAATCTTCCTAGAGGTACACACTTGTCGTAACTCATGGAAGCTAAGCGCAGTATATCTTGAAGGGATGACCTGTGGAGGGTCAACTGACACAAGGGGAACCTCAGTGTTTCCTCCTTTGTCCGACATACTGTTTCTAGTGTGGTGTAAGTGATGCACCTACCTACACTATGTGTTTACCTACTGATCCCTTGCTAAGAGTTGCAGCCAAGGTGTGCTAAGCCTTGAGGAGCTACAACAGCTGGTTCAGTAGAACTCAGAGTATTCTAAGCTTTAGTTATGTGTACCTAACAGTACTTATGTGATCTTTCAACAAGATATTCTTAGGATACGTGTGGTAAAACAACAGCAAGCTCAAATCCCAACCGCTGCTCACCAATGTGAGAAGGTGGCCTGATATGCAGTGCTCACTATTCTAGTGAACACTATGTATCAGTCCAGCAACCCTTATTGATGATTGGTTGTAAGTCAACCTTATAGACCAGCTATCCTAGTAGCGTGGATACGAGCAGTCTAAGGCTAAAGACTCGAGAGGGCGCGTTAAGCCAGCTGTTTACCACACATATACCCCTTGAATACCAAGTGAAAGGACACCACACAAGTGTTATGAAAATAAACAGTTATTTATTTAAAGATCACAACAGCCCTGTACTCTTTATGAGGACAGGGTACTAAGCACAAACCAAAACTCTTACAAAAATACTTAAGTTAGCACAGTATATACAAATGCCCGAGGGGCACGGAAAACCATATACTCTGAAAGTGGAATGCGAAATTCCTAGCAGGTAAGTACAGTACTAATAGCTTTTGGAATCGCTAGGACTTGACTAGGGAATCGTTAGATTATGTCTAGGAGGCCTAGGGGACTCGGGTGCAGTGTGTGCACTCTCACGCGAGATGCGGGACAAAAGTCTATGGTAGCTAGGAATTAGAAAGTTAGTGTTCTCGGGCGAACCCGACCTGGTAGGGAGAAAACGAAAGTAGATTCTGACCCTTGGATAGTGAGGCTATGCTGGGGCACCGAAATGCCGAAGTTACCTAGCCCAGGGGCTGCAGCTGCATAGGTCTGAAAAGACGTCGGGAATCCTCGTAGACGGACCAGGAGCCGGAAGAAAAGATGCTGGCCGGTGACCAGTGAAGAAAGTTCAGTCGGATCCAAGCCTGGATCTTGAAGATAGATGACACCTGAAAGCAGAGGGGACCAAGTTCGAGACTACTAGCCAGTAGTCAGTGGGCACCAGGAGGGCACCGGATGGTAGCCACCTCGACTAGGTGAGTGGGTGACGCTTGACTCGAAGATCTCACGGACCAGGAGGCGTTGTCGGCGACCAGGATGGAGGATCGAGCTGTCCCACGAAGATAGAAGCTGTCGGCGTCGCTGGACCCAGGATTGGGCAACAAAGCCTTGGCAAATTCAAGCCCACGCGGTGGACCTAAAATGGCGTCTGGAGTGGACCAGGAGGGTCCGGGGTGCCTCTCTTGAAGAAGGAAGCAAAGGCCAGCCTGGAGCAACCAGACCAGCAGTCGTGAAGTCGTTGGGCGTCGTTCAGAGGGCCACAAGCCAGCCGGCTAGTAGCCAAACAACGCGGTGCACAGCAAACAGCAGAAGGGCCCCACGCAGATCGTGGAGATGCAGGGGGGCTGATCTTGGGTGCTGGAGCTGCGCAGGGTCGGGGCTTCTCGGACCCCAAAGCACTCACCAGTGGAGGACACGGTGGGCTTGCAGTAAAGATGTCGTGCAGTCTTGGCGATCGTCGGTCCCTTGAGGTCTCGTCGCACTCACGGTTCTCAGCTGGGCTGTAGAGGTGAGTAGAGGTCAGAGGGGCCAGGGAAGCCGGGTCTCGTCGAGCTGGGTCGTCGGATTCGTGATGAAGGACTTGCAGCAGACCGCAGTGTTCTTTAGGATGGTGCCTGCGGATGCAGGGTGACTACTCCTTAGCCACAAGGGAGAATCTTGAAGAAGAAATCGTGAAGTCCTTTCGAAGAAAGTGGTATCTTGATTCCAAAGATGATCTAATTTTAACAGGGGGCCCGCTCCCATCTTTATACTAAAAAAGGGGGCTGACCCGGTGACTAGGTCCTGCCTATGGGTGGGACTAGGTGGGGGGTGGTTACACCCCTCAGCCATGCCGGACTTCCCCAGGCCAGGGGCTGGTGTGCCCCTGGAACTGGTTCAGACCGGCCTATGCGTAGTGAGCACCGGGGTGCCACTCAGCAGTCACCTTCCTGTAAAGCCCTGCCTACCCAGGATACACAAAACCATGTCTGGGACGGTGCTAGCACCGCCCCTGACAGGAAACCCTTTGTCCAGGCTCCCCTCGCTGGAAGGACTCCCAGCTGCAGGGGGTCAGACTCGTGTCTGTGGTGGCAGCATCCATTTTGTGGAGCTGAGGCTTCAGTTAACTTTAACCGGGGTTCACAGTTACATACATGTCGTGTCCCTCTAGAAGGGTGGAATGCTAACCCCGTCGCCAGAATTGGCGAGGGGTTAGTATTCCAATTCGTATGACACCTTACTCGACATGTTTTGATAAAGCAATACCAAAGATAGCATTTAACCGCGAGGATTATAATGCACTTAAGAGTATATGGTATGCGATATCATGGAACAGCTATTAGGACTTGATTCCGCAAGCTGCAGACAGGCTCAGCTCATGCCAGAGCACCATCTCACACGATTCCAAGCACTCTGCCTTCAGGATTGTCAAGGCCTGCCATAGGAGTGACTGATAGGAATCTGTGTGTCCATTTTAGGGTTAGGTATAGGTATACTACACCTACAGCAAAGGGTGATTACACGACTTTGCCCCAGCTGTCATGCAGCCAGTTGTGTCAAATTTAGGAGGCCAGCCAGGGGTGGCACAATACGTGCTGCAGCCCCTGGCAGCCCTGGGTACACCTATGCCCTGAGTTACAGGGTCTGATAAGGTGGCCCAGTACCAATTGGTAGATGCACCTAGGGTACATGAGGTAATTTAGAAAGAGAACAGCCAGGCTGTGGGTCTGATTGGCAGGCCCACAGCCAGAGAAAGTCGTAAACCAGTGAAACAAAAGCAAAAAAATCTGGGTGATCATAGGATTGCAGACCCTACTCTCCTACAATCGGGCCGCGGCGGAGCCAGCAGGTCCCGAGAAGGTGGTAGTTACAAACGGTCTGCGGCCACGCCAGCAGGTCCCGACGAGGATGAAGGCTTCAGAAGGTTGCGGCAGCGCCAGCAGGCAAGACGGTAGTTCGCAAGGCAGGGCTACGGCAGCGCCAGTAGTCCGTCAAGGATGAGTTCTTCACTGCGTCTCTCGACTCCAGGATACAACTGTCTTCCTGCTCTGGAGCTGCCCCAGTTATAGGTCTGGCGCCCTTTGATGTCCGGACCCTCGCACTTGGAGGTCGGGAGGTCCGGGATGAGGGAGTCCAGACACCCAGCAGGGGGGTGGAGCCAGCGCCTGGGGGAGCTGGGGGCGATCGGCACCTGGCGGGGGAGAGCCATCGACACTTCTTCCTCCCATTGACCTGCCAAGTGGTCCGTTCACCTCCTGGGTGGATGGTGGTGCCGGGATGTCGGGGCCTGGCCAGGCCCAGGGTTAGGGTCGATCGGAGGCCATGCGGCCTTGTGGTGCAATGTCAAAGATGGCGCCCAGGCCGGGCGAGGGGGCCGGTAGTGATTTGGGCCCATGATGCAGGGATGTCCGGGGGCAGGGGTCCCGTATGAGACGGGGAGCGGGTGGTTACTGCGGGTTACACTTGGAGGGCCGGGCTCGGGCCTTGTCATGCGGGGAGGGAGCAAGCCCTTCACGTGGCCTGTCTAACACTTCCGTTGGAAATGTCTCATTGTAGGCGCTCTGCTACTGATAGCATCGGGTCAGCGCCTGACAATATTAGTCAATAATTATTCTTGTGTGTGCCAGTACCTCTGCTTAGTGTCATGCTGACTATGCAACAAATGTATATATAAGGCCCATGATCTCTGTACTCCTTGAACTGCCTCCTACAGTGGCCTGAGGGTACCGTATTGACGCAGTCTCCCTCATGTGAGGTTAATAAACTTGTTATTTTGATATTCCAGCTTTCGTGCCAATCTCTTCTTTGTTGGTTTAAGGACCAGGTGCACCAGTAAACCCCTAAAAAGTTTTTTTATTCTGTAAATTGGCGCCCGACCGTGGACCTTATCGGAGACGCGGCCATCCAAGAGTGTGGTCATGACGGAAGGCAGAAATCCACTGAGGAAGGTATCCCTGCATGAGGAGGCCCTTTGTCTTTGCAGACCTACGTGTTCTCCGGTTTTCCTGATCTGACCCTCTAGATGATGGCCGCTCCCGACTGAGATCGTCTTTGGCGTGAGTATTTTAAAACGACCGTTAGGTCCCTCAGAACTTGGCAGTTGGAAGCTAGAGACTTTGGTTTCGTAAGGTTGCTGTAGCAAAACCTTTGTCTGGATTAGCTTGGCCAAGATTCTGGTTTGTTTTTTGCTGCAGCAAATGAAGGCAGGTAATGAGGAGATTTTTCTCTAATTTTTGAATTCTTGAACGATACAGTTTAAGTTAAGTACCACTTTGTTATAATATTATATATGCTATAATATTTTTGGCATTCCTGCTCTTAGCACACTTCATAGAAAGTGTTGCTGTCCTGGAGGTATGGATTTAGAGGGGATACCTAAATAGGTTTAGGTATATTAAAAATAGTATTTCTTCCATGACAAGTACACTCTGGAACAAATATATATATAAAAAGGATCCTGATCTGCGCACTTAGTAAAATTCATAAGTGGTGATACAGAGCGCTTTTGAGTGTTCTGCCAGCCCAACTGGTAATTTGGTGTACTTTTGAAAAAGATCTGAAGCTTGAGTCTGTTTTTTTTTTAACATGGCATTCTTTTGGCTGTCTATTTGTCTTGGTGTAATCTCGGCACCTTTTTTGAGAGTCCTTTCAGTTGTAAATATGACTTACAATTGGAATTTACAAATGGTTTGATTTGAGTACAGTCTGTGGGCTGTCTCTTGCTCTGTCCTAAGTGCCGATTTGTGGGTTAATTGTTTTTTTTTAAGTGTCTATGTGGTTGTGGACTGACACCGGTGGTGATGCTTTGGAAGTACATGTTTCAGTAGTGTCTATGTTTTTTTTGTGTGAGAATGGTTTGCTTTAACAAGCAGTGTTGTGTGTTCTGAGTGTTTGACCCCCTTCTTGAAAACATCTGGAATGAGCTCAATTTGGTTTGTTGTCGTCATTCTGTTATACAAATGTCATTGAAAGAACTACATTTTAAAATTCAAGGAATGAATTATACAACATATGCTAAATAGCTGCACGCTACCATTAAAAGTGAAACAGTTACAAAGTATAGATGTGTAAATATTGCTACAATGGTAAAGAAAGATTAGAATTAACACATAATAGGAAAACAAATAGGTCTCATAGCAAGGGTGTGCTTTACACACCTAGGACTCAATATAAAATGTTACAGCAGTATCCTTAGATATTAATATTAAATGGCATTCACCTCATCTGAGTAAATTTTTTGCTGCTGAAATAAAGGGCGCCTCTTTTTTACATTACAACACAATAGATTTGTACTGGCTTGGAATGCCTGGTTTTTAAATAGACTGCACTGTGCTCATTCCCTGTGCTAAAAAAAAGAGCTTTTAACCTCATCCATGCTGCCACGATTTACCGCCAGTGCTGGGGCCCAATGTTAATGGGTGTGGTCATGACGGAACGGTTCCGTCATGAGCACAGCCCAACCGATGCTCATGACGGAACCGTTCCGTCATGAGCATCGAAAGGGTTAAACTGCTGTTCAAAGCTGTCTGTACCGAAGGAAGCTGTCTGAACAGCAGAGGTTAGAAGTGGTATGCAAACTTTTTCAGGACATTACAATACAGCAAAGGGTTTTTCTTCTGAAGAAGGCATAGAAATTGAGGCCTGCTGGTCTTAAAACACAGCTGAGTTAACAACACATGGCTATGCCTGGCCACAAGCTACAGACCAAACTGTGGGAACTAGGTTTAAAATTAGTCCAGCATGATATGAAATCGTCCGTTAAAAGACTACTGATTTTGAAAAGATAGAAATACAGTTTCATTATTTTGGATAAAAGAGAAAGGATTAAAAGTAAGGACTTTCTTTCTTGCTGCTTTTTTACATAAGCACATCTCTGGTTCTGATGATAAATAATTACTGCTCTTTCAAAAGAGACACAAACTATTTTTTGTTTCAGTAAAGCTTCTGTGCTTAGTGTTATAAATACATGCATTTAAAGGCAAAAGGAAAGGAATGAGGCTTGCTTTTCATATGTGGAAACATCAAAAGGGTTAGTGATCATTATTAAAAAAAAATGCTACATGCATTTTTTTTGTTAAGTCATTATATTAAAAACGTTTTTACACTATTAGAATTTTCATAATGTCTAATACCACTATTGTGAAAATTCAGTAATAATTACCTTGTGCAAAATGTGTGTAAAAATGTCAATGTCTAAATGGTTAAAATATACTGTGCATCAAAATTAAAAAGGTGAATATTAGTTTCTCTAGCAATAACAATATTACTGAATCTTAGGGCACTTACAAAGTTGAGCAAGCCTTTATGCAATATTTTACTTTTATGCACAAGAATTCTTGGTCTCATGCTGACTATGCAACAAATGTATATATAAGGCCCATGATCTCTGTACTCCTTGACCTGCCTCGTACAGTGGCCTGAGGGTACCATATTGACACATTCTCCCTCAGGTGAGGTTAATAAACTTGTTTATTTATTTATTTATTTATTTATTCAAAGTTTTATATAGCGCGAACAAGATCCTTACAGATATCAGAGCGCTTCACAATGACAGGGTAGGGGCAGTAGGAATGAACAGAGGTAATGGGAGCAATGTAGTAGTCACTAACATGAAAGGATAATAATAAAATACATAAAACATATCAATATACAGTCAGGTGAACAGGTAATAAAACGGCACAAGTCATTGATCCCAATTACAGAGGTGTTCCGGTACACCTTGGGTGTGTGGCAGGCTTATACCAGTGTTTTAGTATAGAGAGCGCACTGAGTGAGGGCATCGGGAGGGTGAATCAGTGACCCAATGTGTCTCATATATTGGTCGGTAGGAAGAAAGTAGCGTAGTAGTGTCACCGTCAAGTAGAGGTATAGTGCCAAAGGCCAAGGTGAGCATTGATACAAGGCAATGTAGAGTCTCTGATCCACCACCTATAAGGTTCAGGAGATCTTGGCCAGAAGGATGGTTTTCACCTCTTTCTTGAAGAGTGCAGCGGAGGCGATACGCCTAGTTTCAGGCGGGAGCGCATTCCAGATCCTGGGTGCCATTCCTGAGAAGGAGCGCTTGTAGGTTTTCTCTTTCTATTGGACCTCGAACCTCCTGATATGGACAATTTTTGAGCGAGGTAGTTGGGTGCATTGTGGTGCACGGCCGCGTGTGTCATAACTGCAATTTTTAGTTGTATTCTGGCTTCAAAAGGCAGCCATTTTAGGGACTTTAAATCTGGGGAAATATGCGAATGTTTTCTTGAGCCAGTAATGAGTCTTGCGGCAGCGTTCAGGGAGGCTCTTAAGGGTGCTGTTGTGGATAGCGGGAGTCCGCTGAGGGTCACAATTCCGTAGTCGATTCGAGGGATGACTAACGCTTGTACAGCAGTTTGGAAGTCTTCAGTCGGGAGGAAGGGTTTGATTTTCCTCAGTGTGTTGATTTGGAAATTAGCTGCTTTTGTGGCTTTGCTGATGTGTTGCTGCATGTTGAGCTTGGCGTCCAGTGTGATGCCTAGGGATTTCGCTGAGTCCACGATGGGGGGTTGGACATTGAGTGCTGTTAGGTTGTTGAGCCATGTTTGGGTGGTGGAAATTTTCGCCGGGGGTGAGATGAGAAGGAACTCAGTTTTCAGAGCATTTAGTTTGAGGTGATTATCGGCTAGCCAAGATTGAGTGTTAATAAGCGTGGAATTCAGATGTTTGATATCTTCCGGAGATTGAAGCTTTAGGTACAGTTGTGTGTCGTCGGCGTACATATGGAATTGGACATTAGAAGCTTGGAGCAAGGTGGCGAGCGGTTTCATGACGAGGTTGAACAAAGTGGGGGAGAGGGAGGATCCTTGTGGAACACCTAGATCTGCAGGCACAGGTGAAGATAGCACATTATCGATCTTGAACTTCTGAGACCGGTTGTGTAGGAAGGACGAAAACCATTTGAGAACCGTTCCCGATAGACCCATTCTAGTGCTTAGCAGCTCCAGCAGGTTCTCATGTTTGACCGTGTCAAATGCTGACGAGAGGTCAAGAAGGATGAGGAGACAGGACTCATTGCGATCAAGAATTTGGAGGGCGTCATCAATTATGTGTGTCATAGCTGTTTCCGTGCTATGTTTCGCTCGGAATCCTGATTGATGAGAATTGAGGAGGTCAAATTGGTCAATGTGTCTTGTTAGTTGGAGTTGGACACATTTCTCCAGCAGTTTGGCCAGGGTGGGGATATTGGTGATGGGTCGGTAATTGTTTAGGTCAGTCGGATCAGCTGTAGGTTTCTTGAGTATAGGTGTGACTTGCCCCACCTTGAGGGAGTCCGGAATGAGGCCTTGTTGCAGGGAGCAGTTGATGATTTTGGTCCAGAGAGGGAGGAGCAAGGGGATGAAGTCTTTTACAGCATTAGCAGGTAGAGGGTCTGTGTGGTGGTTAGAGGGCTTCAAGGTGCAGAGCAGTTTGTGTATTGTTTCTTCCGAGTAGGTATCGAAGTACTGCCAGGAAGCCATGTTTTTAGGTTGAGTGTTAGCCATTCTTGTGTGGTTGGGGAATCGGCTTACATCCATGATGAGGTCATTTCTTATGTTGTCAGTCTTTAGCTTAAAGAAAGCAGAGAAGTCTTCACAGTGTGGGGTGTCGCTTGTTGTGCTACTTGATTGTAGGGGTTGTGCCTTTGTTTGGGTTTTGATTAGTTCGAAGAGTTTTCTTGGCCTGTTTTTTGCTTGGTCCAATTGGCGGCTGAAGAAGTCCAATTTTGTTCGCTTTATTTTCCTGAAGTAGGCATTTCTCTTGTTTTTGAGCCTTTTGAGGTGCAGTGCTGAGGGGTCCGCTCTCCAGGTGCGCTCTGCCATTCGCATCGAACGCCTGTCGTCATTGAGTCTGTCGTCATACCAGGGGTTAGAAGTTTTGGTGGAGACTCTCTTCAGTTGCAGTGGGGCGACTTCATAGATTCAAGGTAGTGGTCAGTCAGTGATTGAACATCCGAGGCACCTGAAGGGGGAAGGAGGAGATTGCCGATGTGGGGAGGCAGAGTAGAGGCGTTGAGATTCTTCATGTCCCTTTTCCATGTTTTGGATTTGATTGGTTGAGTCGGGTTAGGTTTAACTTTTTCATTGATAAAGAATGTGATAATGTGGTGATCTGACCAGTCGCAGGGTAGAATCGTCTCCAGTTGTGTAGAATTCTCTTTGGCAATGATGAGATCAAGTATCGCGCCTTTGTCGTGTGTTGGTCTATCACATATTTGGGTGAGGTCAAGTGCATTAAGGAAAGTTTTGAGACTATTTACCACTGTGTCATTCTGGTCGTTCCAGTGGAGATTGAAGTCACCCAGGTAGACTTGGGTGGTCTGCCGACCGGCATTGGAAGTGATCATGTCCATGAGTTGTTGGGTGAATATGAGATTGTCACCAGGCGGGTGATAGATGAGATGTAGAGCACAAACTTGTTTGCCCTCGCTGGTAATGTCGAGGCAGAGGAGTTCACAGGAGGAGAGGGAGGGGGAGGTGACTTTAGTAACGGAGAGGTTGCTTTTAAAAATGCATGCAATTTCCCCGCCCGTCTTGTCTGAAGACCTGTCTAACCTAATGATGTGATAGTTGGGGGGGACTAGTATGTCCATAATCGGGGTAGAGGCTTCAGTGAGCCAAGTTTCTGTTAGAAAGGCTAGGTCCAGATCCCTAGCTGAGACGAGTTCTGCGATGTCGGAGGAGTGTCTCTGGGCCGATCTGCAATTGAGTAGGATGCATTTGAGTTTGGGAGAGAGAGGGGTGGTCGAGCTTTCTAGAGTGAGGGGAACTTTTCTGAGGTTGTTAGGGACGGAACCTCTGTTGTTGAGTGTTGGGAGCCTCAGAGGGTTTGTAAGAATTGTGGGTATGGGGATGTGTGTGCTGGGTATGTGTTTTACCGGACCCGAGCCATAAGAGCGTAGTAGTGAGCATAGGTCGCGGTCCGACAGTGGGTTGAGGACACGGCGGGGCGGTGGGAGTTGTTGCGAACGGGGATAGTCGGCCAGCGCGGATGTCGTTGGAGGCGAGGGTATGTAGGGCGGGTGCGTCCTTTGTAGGGTAGAGGGATGATGGGAGGAGGGCTGGGCTGTGATGAGAGCAGGTCTTTGATTGCGCGGACATCTTTTTTGATTTGTAGAATATCCTCTTTGACTTGTTGGAGGGTGGGTAAAGTCTGGTCAGGGGGAGCATTGGGGATGGCGAAGGTGGTGGGAGCCATTGGTGAGAGGTTGTGTAGTGAACTGGAAGGCGGGCAGGGAATCGAAGGGGGGGGATATATTGGCGTTGTTGGCGGGGGGTGTGAGTGAAGCAGGCGGTGATGGCGGTGGGTGGGAGGCATAGGTAGTGCCGCCAGTGGGAGAGGGAGCCGGTGAGTGGAAGAGTGAGTGAAGGCCGAGGACAGTGGGGGAGACCGGATGGTAGTGAGGGCTGAGAGTAGGAGGTGGGAGAGAGGGGGATGCTAAGGTAGGAGAGGTGGTATGTTCTGTGTGTGTTGTTGGGAGGGTGTGAGTGTCGTGGGTGGGAGTGGGGAGGGGGCTGGGGAGCGAAAGGTGTCCGCCGTAGGGAGTATGGGAGGGGGGGGTGGATAGGCTTCGAGTGGTGATGTTATCAGATGGTGGCGTGTTGTGGGTGAGAGTTGTTTTGTCAGGTGTGAGAGTGTCGCAGGTGAGAGTGGGGAGGGAGCTGGGGAGGGGGGGGCGTCTGTCGTGGGGGGGATCGGAGGGGGGGGTGGATAAACTCCGAGCGGTGGTGTGTACAGGTGGCGTGTTGCGGGTGTGGGTTGTTATGTCAGGGAGGAGAGGGATAGGGGGGATGTGAGTGGGGGTAAAAGGGATCACGTTAGAGGGGCGGTTAGTATAAGAGTATAAGAGGTGGCGGCGTTTGTGTTAGTCACAGCAAGTGGGCCATTTACTGGGGTGCTGGGGGAGTCTGTCCTTGGGGAATGTGGGGTGTTAACAACGGTTGGGCTGTTTACTGGGGTGCTGGGGGTAGAGGTGTTGTAGGTGGGGGCTGCGACGTCAGGGGTGATGGGGATGTATGTCGTTACAACGCATACTTTTACTCCGCGTACCATTACAACGCGGTATTTACAACGCATACCGCTACAACGCATAGCGCTTTGGGGTGCTGGATTGTGGTAAGTATAATTTACTATTCTAACTCCAGTCCCCGTGGAACCTAGGGAAGGTGTTGGATAGTAAATTAAACTTACCTCTTATCCTAGAGCGCCCCCCAGCGCAATGCGTTGTAACGGTATGCGTTGTAATGCCTGCGTTGTAGTGGTAGTGCGGAGTAAAAAATGCGTTGTAACAGGTGAATACCGGGTGATGGTGCTGGTGAAGATCAGGGTGGGGGTCCGCGGATTGGAGAGGTGCTCTTTGAACTTAGGGAACAGGTTGTCTAGTAGTTCCAGGTTCTTGTCCGTGGATTAAATAAGGACAATCCCGTTGTTATAGATAGTAATGGTAGTCCTGCCAGGGAAGAGGTGGGAAGGTGTGATAGAGAGAGTTAGGCCATGAGTTGTTTTCCTGGTGGAGGAGACGGTAAGTAGGGTTAGGAATGCTTTTCTCCATTGGGCTCTGCGTGAGGTGTGGAAGATGATATCGGTATTCAGGGCTCCATTGCCCGGTGAAAAGTAGGTGTCGGCAAAGGGTGTTTCAGGGTGCGACCTCATGAAGTTATGTTTAAAACGTCAGATTCTAGACTCTGTTTGAGCCAGACCAGATCCTCTCTTGCTGGGAGGGAGTCTTATCTGTAGTATGGTATGTGTGGGGGAGTCAGAGTCAGACCTGGGAGCCTCGTGGGCCTCTTCGCTGCATGAGTCGATTTATTGCTGCCCTTTTATGGCCACAGCCATTTTGAAAAAGGCACAAAGGAAAGAGGGGAAATGTGTGCAGGGTCAATAAATACCTTCTTAAAGTTCTGTTATTTTGATATTCCAGCTTCCGTGCCAATCTCTTCTTTGTTGGTTTAAAGACCAGGTGCATCAGTAAACCCCTAAAAAGGTTTTTTATTCTACACACTTGTGATAACCTGGGGTGAAGACCTCTCTAATTCAGTGGTCAATTCATATGGTTTATATAGCGTTGACCACTGAATTTTACCCTACATTGGGGGACTATCCATTAATCCAAGTTATAACTGGTATGAATCAGCATGATGGAAACAAGTCAATTCAGACTATATGTTAATTTTACACATCCACTTGAATGGCAGATCTCATGAAGCTTGTAGTAGACTTGTGTCACCTTATGTGTTAGCAAAGCCATAGTTTAGATCATTTGACACTCTCACGAATTAGGCTAAAGATAATGACATGTGAATGCGGGTGAAGGCAGACAGGCGAACCTAACACGCTCAAAATGGAGTCTGGCTTTGGGAGTTTATGACACCAGGACGAGTACAACAACATCCTCCTCCTGTCTGGGGGGCCACATACACTGCCCCCACAAGTGTCTTCAGGCTCCGCCCGGAGTCACTTGGATGCAGATCGACTACATCTCTGGGTGTGCACACTACCCCTGCTGATGGTGGCTTTCGTCGCCTCGTTGGCTGTATGTAGAGGTCATGCCCACTCTTGAGCTGAGGATGTCTCTTCATGCCCCTGGTCCTGCTCTGACCTTGGTTGGCCAGCCCAGTCTTCTGAAAAAGAATGTAACAAACCACTTTGTTAAATCAAATGATCAATATTGCATATCTACAATTTGCAGCTTACAATGTGGAGGCTTTACCAAACTCCTCTCTGAACTGTGCTATGCTACTAAAATGTTGTGGATCTTCAGACTTTAAAATTGCTGTGGTTCCAGCCATAGTAAGAGAAAGAATAGGTCGTAGTTGGGTTATGTGATATCTCTTTTTTCATCTATCAAATGTAAGTTCACAACAGGTTCCACACATTGGTTAGCTTTGAGGAGACGTGTTTCCCATCAGTTTACAAAGCATTTTAAAAGAGGACGGACTTGTCTAGGTTTTTGGATGTCAAAGGTTCCACATATCAGTCCATAATTGGGTGAACTTAGAAAAATAAAACATTGCAAACGTATAGTGGTCAAAGAGTAAGGTAGAGGCAAACAACGTCAGCATTAACATAATGTCTTAAACAGATTAGCCTTCAAGCCAAAGAAAAAGAATACTCATACTTGATTAAATTTGAGCTTTGAAAACTTTCATACAATAACAAAACATGTTAAAGAGAATTAGGAAGGTTATGACGAAGCTCACAGTGAACAAATGACAGGACTTCACTCTAAAAAAATTAGATATACCTATGTGCCAAAGACTAATATACATGTATTTACCAACTCTTTGCTGCTCAAACTCTTCCAGCGGAGAGTCCGCTAGGCAGCTTCCGGGACCCTCCAATACAACGGTGCCACGCGGGTGTGCAGTCTGTGTGGCTGTGGAGGCCAGATGCATCGTGTCCCGCGCCTTTCTACGGGCCCAGTAACATATGTTCTCCCATCGCTTACGTCATATCTTCAACCGCCATTTGTGAACACTTCACTGCTGCATGTGGGAATGTCCCACCAGATATGGCCCCATTCTGTATTACTTAGATGGGGTTCTGGTGCCCCATAAAGCTGAGGGTATTTGTCTCCAAGCTGCTCCGTTTTGATGTTCAATTCGGATTTGGAAAATGGAGGGGGCCTTCTCCTCAAGTCCCTCAGCCATGTTGAGGGCAAGAGTGTGGCAAGGAGCAGCAGGATGGAGGAGGATTCTTCTTGCAGCAGAGAGTGATGCAGAATGAAAATAAAATGGTGACATCCTGGCCCTGACTTCCTGTTGCTGTATGTCATTTCCTGTTTATTTGAAGTATGCGGAGAGCTCCGCCCTGAGTGCAGAGAGTCCCCAGTACGTACGAAGGAGAAACTCTGCACATGGGTGAAGACAGGGGGAGACTCAGTGCATGGAGTCCAAAACACAAAAAAGTTAAAGACTGATGAGATCTAATCTGGGATGTTTTTAAATCTAATACATGTTTGTGTGATTATGTTTTAATAATGCTTACCCTAGCCCTGAGTGCCATACATGAGATTGTGTGTGAATGTTGGTCTGGATAAGTGATGAAATGAAATGAAAAAAATATTTGGTAAAGCGCACTGCGGCCAAGCGGCTTCCTGGCGCTGGGGACCTGATCAAAGCTCACAGAGGGAACCCAGGGAGACTAAGAGGGAAATGCCTGAGAGAAAAGAAAGGTTTTAAGGGCTTTGCGGAAGTGAGTGTAGATGGGGATAGAGCGAATGGAGAGTGGAAGACTATTCCAGAACTGGGGGGCCAGGACTGAGAACCGGGTACCCCCCGTTCTGGATTTACAGAAACGGGTAATATGCAGAAGAGAGAGGGAAGAGGAACGAAGAGTGCGGCTGGGGGCATGAGAAGAGATGAGAGAGGTGATGAACAGGGGAGCAGAGCGGGAATGAGCCAGAAAGGCTAAACAGGCCAGTTTAAAGAAAGATCTGAAACGAACAGGGAGCCAATCAAGGTACTTAAGAACAGGGGTGATATGAGAGGATTTAGGGAGGTAGAGGATGAGGCGGGCAGCTTGGTTTTGAATGGCCTGGAGACGGCGGGATTCGTAGGCGGGTATTCCCACGTACAGGCCATTCCCATAGTCGAGGCGGGAGGTGACAAGGGCCATGACTATGGTTTTGAGTGCGAAGATGTAGAAAAACCGCGAAATTTTCCAGATAAGACGGAGGGAGAGAAAACAAGAAGACACGACGGAGCTGATCTGACTATGCATGGATAAGTCATGGCTGACTTTGATGCCAAGGGTACGGACAGAGGAAGCGGGCAAAGGGGGGAGACCAAAAGAGAGGGGCCAATGTGCAGGAGACCAAGGGTTCGAGGGACCACCAGTGAGGACAAGTTCCGTCTTGTCAGGATTGAGCTTCAGGTGGTTAGCACTCATCCACTCAGAAATAAAAACTAAGGTGGAAGAAAACTTAGGGAGAGAATCAGGGGTAGAAGAAAGGTCAAAAACGAGCTGGAGATCATCTGCGTAATTGTACACAGAGACCCCCAGCGCAAGAAGGGAAGTGATGAGGGGATGGATATATAAAGATTGAAAAGAAGGGGGGAAAGAGAGGAACCTTGGGGAACACCACAAGTGACCGGGCGGGGAGGGGCAGAAAAGCCGGAGAGGTGAACCGCCTGGGACCTGTCCCGAAGGAATGACACGAGCCAAGAAAAGGCCGCGCCCCGAATGCCTGCTGCGCTGACACGGTCGAGAAGGATGGAGTGGTCAACCGTGTCAAACGCAGCGGACAGATCGAGAAGGACCAGGGCTTGAGGGAGGTTAGAGTCGGCCTTCCCCTTGAGTTCGTCCAAGACTGCAAGGACCACCGCCTCCGTGGAGTGGCCCGGGCGGAAACCCGCCTGATGGGATGCCAGGAGGCCGTTCTCCTCGATGTAAGTAGAGAGGCAGGAGGTAACATGGGCTTCAAGGATCTTGCCAAGATAGGGAAGAAGGGAAATGGGTCGAAAATTTGAAGGGAGAGAAGGATCCAAACCGTTTTTTTTTAGAATAGGGAGGACTATGGCGGATTTAAAAGAAGAGGGGACGGAACCAAGAGCCAGAGAGGAATTAAGAAGAGCAAGAGGGGGGGCGGGACAGTTGGTGAAGAGAGTTTTAAGGATGCGTGCCGGTGCGCAGTCCACGGGGGAGCCAGATTTAACTGATCAGAAGTTTTAGGAATAAATCAGGGGAGATAGGGGGGAAGAGAGCGAAAGAGGAAGGGGAGGAGAAAGAAGACAGGTGAGACGGGGTTGAGGCACAGTGGGGATGTTGGCTTTGATCTTCACAATCTTGTCATTGAAGAAATCATTAAGTGAGTAACAGAGGGACTGTGAAGGGACCAGACTAGGGGTAGAGCAATCAGAGGTAGCAAGATTGTGGACCAGGGAGAAGATTTCACGAGATTTATTAGCAGAAAGAGCTACTCTCTCAGTGAAGTATGCGGTTTTGGCCACTAGGATCGCTTTTTTGTATTCGGTGAGAAGTAGTTTATATTTGGCGCGCAAAGAGGGACAGTAATTCCGTCTCCAGTGGCGTTCCGACTGCCTGAGGTCGAGTTTAAGCTTTTTAAGCTCTGGAGAAAACCATTTGTGCGCATCGTAGGGGCGGACCGCCTTGATCTTTCTAAGCGGGGCAGCTAGATCACACGAAGAAGATAGCCATGTGCCAATGGCGTTGACCTGGGATTCGAGAGGAAGATCAGTAAGGTCTGGGGCAGAGGAAGCCAAGGAGAGCGAAAGGGAATCAAGGTCGGTCTGATTCCAATTACGAGCTAGAATGTTTTTCGGAAGAGGGGGCTTTTCAACCACGCCCAAATGAATGGAGAAAGAAATAATAAAATGATCAGACCAGACACAAGGGGATATGGAGGGCGGTGAAACAACAGGACGTGAGGACCAGATTTGATCCAGGATGTGACCCTGGGCGTGGGTAGGGACAGTAACATGAGATGTAAGGTGATACAATGTTTGGGAACATATAAAGACAGTTTATTTTCATTTGAGCACATCATGTTAGTTAGAAGCATTATGCAAATTCAGCAGAATTGTGTCAGGATGGTATGTATGCATAGTGTGTTAGATGGAGCGTGTTTGTCATTGCATCAATAACAAGGTGACGGGTGGAATGCTTCAATTAATGTCAGCCTCTAGCAGTCGCCTAGGGCTGCATTCCAGTCCATCTTTGTTCACCCACAGTAGCACTGTAGACCAAGACCCGCCTTATGCAAATCAGCTCCGACCCCACTGCTCATCCGAACAGTCCGTCATAATCTGCCGGGCGAGGCCTGTTCCAGATGGGACCACAAACAGCCCCACACTGGTTTCACCCCACCTGGGGCCATCATTAGGCTGGCCTGTTCCTGTTGGAGCTGGATGAAGACTTATTTGCACAAATCTGGGTCTAATCTCACGTGGAATTGTGGACTAAAAAACAATGGACTGAGATGCGGCCGGAGTAATTACCAGTAATTACCAGTGGCTGAGATTAATTCAAGCATACCACTTTTTGTATACTTCAGTGCAACTCCATAAGTGCGACAGGTGTGCCCAGATGTGGGTTCTTGCTCATTTTACCACTGGAACCAGGTATCATGAACATATTTATTTTTCACTATACTCAAATGTGGAGTCTCCCATTTGGTAAAGTGCAGGTAAAAGTTTGTAAAAATATGTTTTGTGTAGATATCAATAAAAGTAATTTGTGTGTAATTATTTAAAAAGTACAATGATTAAAACATACAATATTGAATGCATGTGTAGATAAAAATAATTGATTATAAAATAAAATTGCTCAAGTTTTAATTAAAAAATGTAACCTAAAGATTTTTTTAAATAATTCTTTACACATTAATAAGTACACATTAATAAGTATTAAAAGTGATATATACAATCTTTTACAAGTTAATTAGGTAAATGTAAAAACATTTTGTTTTCAGTAAATATAAAAAGACGAAATATGTACCATTTTAATGTTTTACCAATTATATTTATGTTTTGAATAATATAATTATATTTCCTATGGGATTTTAGTTTAAGTCCCTAACTCTATTATTTTCTATAGGAGGGGTCTGCAATACCAGTAGTTGGCCTTGTGTGGTGCTAGATTTACCCCAGTTTTCAGCTGAACTACTTTGTTACAGTTTTATGTCTATTTTTGGCTGTAGTAACTATAGAGGTGCAGATTGTGAACAGCTATAGACTTAGGACCATATTACGATCTTGGCGGACAGGATTACTCTGTTACAAATGTGATGGATATCCCGTCCGCCGTATTATAATTCCATAATAGCCTATGGAACTGTAATCCCTGGATAACCTCGGGATTCAGTACTGTACGTAGAACTAGGACCAAAGACCTACAAGACCTTAATGAGGCACCAACAGACCAGAAGTATAGTTAAAGGCTTTATTGGAATAACAATAATGCTCCAGATAAAGCTCTCCGAAGTCAGGAACCAAGAAGAAAATCGGGTTCTAGTCACCCAACGTAAACCTAGGGACTCACACCGTCCTCCACATGAATGCCGTTCCTGGCACTCCCCAACGGAGGGCACCGTGCTAAGAAATGGCCGACAATGCCACTCGAGCTTGTCTGTCCATTAATACCATTGACCAGTAAGCAACTGGTCTTACCGTCCCCCGCAAGAATGCCGGTCCTGGCATTCGCCAATGAGGGGTACAGTGAAAATGCTGTGGTCAGAAACGCCACTTTGTTCAAGCTTTTAACTCCTGGGGTGGAGTGCGGGACCTCGGCTCCCCCAGCTATGACAGTCGTTTTAGCCAGTGATTCTTCTGTGAGCCTGGGCTGAGAGGGACGCTGTATGAAGCATCCTCATATTTAGACCCTCATAACAGGCTTAGTAACATGCCCTCGAGTGTTTAAGTACAGATGATGGAATGCGCAGGAGCAGCCGCTCGACTTACGCTATATTCCCGTGCAGTTCGGCAAGGTAAACAATGGCCCCAGCTAGACCCACGACAAGGCTCCCAAAGTACCCACGCTCCGGTCAGGTCCCGTAGGAGCAGCCGCTTGACTCGCGTGTTCCCCGCACCTCGGTACACTGGGCAGGTTGTTGTCAACGGAAGGCTTGCCTCTCAGCGATTCCCCGTGCATCAGCTCCGGCTCTTCAATATCCGATGCCGTTCTCGGCATCCGCCATCATTTTATGCGCTTCCTGGCGTGCGCATGCTCCGTGCACTGCATGTCGGGATTCGTAGTTCGTTCGTGGTCGCTGCTGGGGATCGTAGTCCCGTTAATGCCCGCATCGCGGTACAGGTTGCGATGTTCCCGCTTGTTGCTCTGTATCCTCCCCACGAACCATGACAGTACATCCCTCCTCACACAGGGGCCCCACAAAGGCCGGGCTTCGCAGGATACTTCCTGTGGAAATCCGCAACCAGAGGCGGTGCCAACACACCAGAGACCGGTTCCCACGACTGCTCCTCGGGACCAAACCCCTTCCACGCAACAAGGTACCACAGCTTGCCCCTCCTCCACCTGGAATCACAAATGCCCTCAATCTCGTATTCGCGATCAGCATCCCCCTGAACGTCCACTGTCGATGGGGGCCTCTTGGAAACCGAAGGTTTCAGTAACGATATGTGGCACACAGAATGGATCCTCATGGAAGAGGGCAATGACAGCTTCATGTTCACCGGGCTGATGCATTTTTCGATACGAAAGGGGCCTACAAACCTTGGATGGAATATGCTGTATTTCAGGAAGTGCATATTGCGGGATGAAACCCACACGTAGTCCCCCTCTGTGTACAACGGACCAGGTCTCCGATGTCGATCCGCCTGAGCATTGTACCTCACCTTGGACTCCTACAGACACCTTTGGGTGAGCAGCACCGTTTCCTTGATGTGAGCTGTTCTCCTGGTCGTCTCGGGTAGGCCTGTGTTCCCTACCGTATGCACCAACGGGAGAAAGCGTGGATGTTGTCCATAATTGCAGTAAAACAGTGACACCTTGGTAGAACTGTGCGTGGCGTTGTTGTAGGCTATTTCAGCCAGCCATAGCTGATCAACCCATTCCTCCATGCCCTAATCAATGAAACAGCGCAAGTACTGTTTGAGGATCTGGTTGAGTCTCTCTGTTTGGCCGTCCGTTTGGGGGTGATAACTCGTAGACAAAGCAGATGTAACGTGTAACGAGGAGCACCAGGTTTTCCAGAACCTTGCTGTGAACTGAGATCCCCTGTCCAACACAATCACGCTGGGCAGACCGTGTAGCCTTACCACTTCCTTCAACAACACAGAGGCCAGCTGTCCGGCCGATGGAACCCCCTTACAGGCTATGAATTGCCCCATCTTGGTGAGGTAGTCGACCACCACTAGAACGGCGGTATACCCTTGGTCCACAGGTAGCCCCACTATGAAATCAAGGGAAATGTTCTCCCATGGCCGCGTGGGTGTTGGAAGGGGTTGCAGCAAGCCTTGTGGTCTGCTATGATCGGTTTTCATAGCTGCACAGACGTCGCAGGAAGTGACCCACTCCTTCACGTCTTTCCGTAGACTTGGCCACCAAAACTGTCGCAAGAGGTAATCCGCTGTTTTCTCTGGCCCCAGATGGCCCGCACTAGGCGACTCATTACACCACCCGAACGCTTGTTTTCGAAGTCTTGGAGTGGGTACCAGGATGCAACACCCCTTCATAGAGATCCCATCCTTCACCTGCCACTCCGCGTGGTCAGGAAGCCATTTCTTCCACTCGAACGAGAGCACGCCCTTCTGTACCCCCTTTAGGAAGTTGCCAGGCTGGATCGCCCCAATCACGTTCTCGGGGTGGTTATCGAATTCACCGGTGCTGGGTGTGGTGTCGGGATCGCGGATTGGCGGGAAAGTGTGTCTGCTTTCCTGTTATCTACCCCAGGCCTATACGTGATAACAAAGTTGAATCCAGAGAAGAAAAGCATCCACCGCATCTGCCGTGGTGAGAGATGTCTGGCCTCTGTCATGAATTGGAGGTTTCTGTGGTCCGTGAAGACCGTAACCACATGTCTAGCTCCCATCAGGAGATGTTTCCACTCTGAGAATGTGTCCTTGATGGCCAACAGCTCTTTCTCTGCTATATGGTAATTCCTCTCGGCCTCATTCAGCTTCCTAAACATGAAGGCCACCAGATGGAGCACACCAGATCCAGAATGTCTTTGCGACAGGATGGCCCCCAGAGCCACGTCCGAGGTGTCCACCTACACAATGTACGGAATGTAACTGTTCGGATGAGCCAACACAGGCGCGGTCCCAAAGGTGTTTTTCAGTGCAGAAAAGGCTTTCCCCGTCTCCGGTGTCCACAAAAACGCCTGCGATTTTCTCAGGAGTTGCATGATAGGGGCTACCAAACTCGAAAACCCATCAATGAACCTCCTGTAAAAATTGGCAAAGCCTAATGAAGCTTTGCATCTCCTTGACGTTCCTAGGGGGTGGCCACTCCTTTACTGCCTTGACCTTTCTTTCCGCCATCGTCTGACCATCTGGGCTCAACATGACTCCCAGGAATTCCACACATGTGACATGGAAGTCGCACTTGCTGAGCTTACAGAATAACTGGTTCTCCCGCAAGATCTGCAGCACGGTAGAAACATGACGTATGTGTTCTTTCTCGTCATTGGAATACACCGGGATATCGTCAATGTAAACCACGACGTAGACATCCAGGATTTCGTGTAGGACGTCGTTCAGAAAAAACTGAAATGCTGCAGGGGCGTTGCAGAGCCCAAACGGCATCACTATGTTATCATAGAGCCCGAACCGGGTCTTGAACGCCGTTTCCCATTCGTCCCCTGTTCTCATGCACACTAGGTAGTATGCTCCGTTCAGGTCTAGCTTGGTATAGATCCTGGCCGTCTTTACTTGCTCTAACAACACGTTGATGAGGGGCAAGGGATACCGTTTTTTTACGGTAATGGCGTTGAGGGCCCTGAAATCCACACAGGCGCGGAGTTCCCCATTGGCTTTCGGGATGAAGAACAGGGGAGAGGCCGCCGGGGATTTCGAGGGGCGTATGAATCCAAGACTTAACATCTTGTCCAGGTATGAGCGTAAATGTACATTCTCGGGTTCGGACAATGCATACAGTCGTCCACTGGGTACACTCGCCCCCGGAACCAAGTCGATCTGGCAGTCATAGATCCGGTGTGGGGGTAGCACCTTGGCTTAGGTATCATCAAACACATCATTGAAGGCCTGGTATGCGTCGGTAAGGCTGACAGATTTCTCTGCAGCAGTGGCGATGGTTAGAGACGTGTTGCACGCCGACACCGTCTGTTCTGAGGACATACCGCAACGCTGCACGCAATAAGCGGAGTCCATGCGTATCTTCTGCGGTACCCAGTTAATAGTGGGGTTATGTTTCTAGAGCCAGGGTAACCCCAGGATGACTCCATACAGTGGAGCTTGGATGATGCTGAAGTCGATGACTTCCATGTGCTCCTTTCCATACCTCACTCGAACATCACCGGTGTGTTGCTTGATGGGCCCTGATGCCAATCTTTGCCTGTCTACAGCAAAGACATCCTCCGCTGTTTCCTTGTTTTGCAGATCCATGTGTATGCGATGAGCTTCCTCTGCATCCATAAAGATACCCTTAGCTCCAGAGTCCACCATGGCTTCCACCGAAACCCACTCCGCCCCTACCAGAAGGCGAAGGGATATGCACAGATGTCTCTGGCATGGAGGCTTTGATAGCTTCAAGGAAGGGATAAAACAACAACTCCCAGAAACCCCCTCTCTATTTCTGGAGTCCTTCAGTTTTCCGCCAGGCTATCAACTGTTGCTGTTGTCGTTCTTGGGTTCCTGAATCGACCCGTCTTCGGTTTGGCCGGACACTCCCTTACGAAGTGACCTTTCTTGCCACAGTAAAGGCATAGTCCTTGTTTGCGACGTGACTCTTTTTCAGTGTTCCTTTAGGCTGGTTCTTATCGCCCCGATATCCATGGGTTCTGTGCGAGTGGAAGGAGGTAGATCCATGGAACCCGGATGCCCATGTGAGGGCAGTTCTTTGTCTTTTTTCTTGTGATCGCCCTGGCGTTCTCCCAGCCTGTGATCCAGACGAAGGACCAAGCTGATGAGATCCTCACACGTCGCAGGTTGTGGGTCGATTTGGGCTATTACGTCCTTCAATTCCTCACTCAGACCTTGATGAAAGAGCGCCGCTTGTTTTGCTGTAGGCCACTTGGTTTCTGACACCAAACGTCGGAATGAATTCATATAGCGTACCAGCCCAGTACTGCCCTGACGTAACTTTAGCAGCTCCCTGTCCGCCGTGTACGAATCCGCTCTCCTGTCAAACACCTTCACAAACTTCTCTTCGAATGATTCCCAGTCATGCAGTAGGAGGTCGTCTCGGCTCACCAATGGCACAGCCCATTGGGCGGCGTTCCCTGCCAGATAAGAAATCAGAAAAGCGACTCTCGCCTGATTAGTGGGAAACGATTTCGGTTTACACGAAAAGTGCAGGGCTACTTTGTTAGACGGGGACCTGGAGGGTCGGACGAGGACAAGAGGAGAGGCCTCCGGGAGGGCCGTCTCCAGCGATCGTACAGACAAGTAACTTCCCCCCCACAGATGGACACCACACAAGGATAAGGTCAACATTCTTTATATATGGTTCTTGCAGCAAGGATATCAATGATACAGTGAGATCGGGACACGAGGGTCCTCTCAATTCTAGTCTCTGGAAGGGAAAGGGGGTAGCGGGACAGTCTTGGTACCGGTCTGGTACTGAGGTGGTACGATGAATAGCTCACAATCCTCGAGCTCAGTGTTCTGGAAGGTCGGGCCGTGGCAGCGCCAGCAGGCTCGGATGATAAGTCTCACTTGAGAAGGGCTGCGGCAGCGCCAGCCGGCAAGGGCGATGGTTCACACAAGGATGGGCCGCGGCAGCGCCAGCAGGTCCCGACGAGGACGTAGGTTGCAGAGGGCCGCGGCAGCGCCAGCAGGTCCCAACGGATATGTAGGTTGCAGAGGGCCGCGGCAGCGCCAGCAGGTCCCAACGGAGATGTAGGTTTCAGAGGGCCGCGGCAGCGCCAGCAGGTCCCGACGAGGATGTAGGTTGCAGAAAGCCACGGCAGCGCCAGCAGGCAGGACGATGATTCACAAGGCAGGGCTGCGGCAGCGCCAGCAGTCCGTCAAGGATGAGTTCTTCTAGGTGTCTCTCGACTCCAGGATACAACTGCCTTCCTGCTCTGGAGCTGCCCCAGTTATAGGTCTGGCCTCCTTTGATGTCCGGACCCTCGCTCTTGGAGGTCGGGAGGTCCGGGATGAGGGAGTCCAGACACCCAGCAGGGGGGTGGAGCCAGCGCCCGGGGAGGTTGAGGGCGATCGGCACCTGGCGGGGGAGAGCCATCGACACTCCTCTCTCCCATTGACCTGCCAAGTGGTCCGCTCACCTCCTGGGTGGATGGTGGTGCCTCGATGTCGGGGCCTGGCCAGGCCCAGGGTTGGGGTTGAGCTGAGGCCACGCGGCCTCGTGGTGCAGTGTCCAAGATGGCGGCTGGGCCGGGGCAAGGCTGCCGGTGGTGGCCCGGGCCGGCCGATGTCGGGGTGTTCAGGAGCGGGCGTCCCGTTGGGGACGGGTTGCGGGTTGCTTCTGTGGGTTGCCGGGGTGGTTCTTCTGGGGACACCGGGAGAGTCGGCGTCCGAGTCTTGTGATGCGGGGAGGCCGCGGCCCCTTCACGAGGCCTGTCCAACATGCGTCCCCCCCAGTTGAAGGCAGGGAGAGTCAGCCATCTTCTTGGGTACTCTCCTCGCCGAGGTGGAAAAAGCGTGACAGGCCGTCCGCGTTGGCGTGGTCTTGGCCAGGGCGATGTTCCACAGTGAAGTCCATCCCCTGCAGGGAGATGGACCAACGCAACAGTTTTGGATTCTCCCCCCGCATCTGCATCAGCCACTGCAGGGGTCGATGATCTGTTTGTACCCTCAAATGGGTACCGAAGAGGTAGGGCCGGAGTTTCTTGAGGGCCCATACCACGGCGAAGGCCTCCCTCTCGATGGTGCTCCAGCGCTGCTCTCGGGCTAGTAGGCGTTGGCTGATGAAGGCCACTGGTTGATCGACTCCCTCGGGGTTGAGCTGAGAGAGTACTGCCCCAATGCCATGATCTGAGGCGTCCGTCTGGACGATGAATTCTCGGCTGTAGTCGGGGGCCTGGAGCACAGGGGCGGTGCACATGGCGGCTTTCAACTTCTCGAAGGCCGCTTGACAGTCCGGAGTCCAGTTGACGGTATTGGGGTTTTTCTTGGAGGTGAGTTCCGTGAGGGGCCCCACAATGCTGCCATAGTCCTTCACAAACCATCGGTAGTATCCGGTGGGCCCCAGGAAGGCTCGGACCTCGGTTTGGGTGACCGGTGGTTGCCAGGACTGGATGGCAGCGATCTTGAGCTGACGGGGGGCCACCAGACCGCTCCCCACTTGGTGTCCGAGGTAGGTCACGGACCCCTGGCCAATCTGGCATTTGCTGGCCTTGATGGTGAGGCCCGCCTGCTGGAGGGCGTGCAGGACCTCTCGGAGGTGGCGAAGGTGGTCGGCCCAGTGATGACTGTACACAGCAATATCGTCCAGGTACGCAGCACTGAATTCTTCAAGGCCCGCCAATACCTGGTTCGCAAGTCGTTGGAAAGTAGCTGGAGCGTTTTTCATGCCGAATGGCATCACTTTGAAATGGTAGTGGCCATCCGGGGTGGAGAAGGCGGACCGTTCTTGGGCTCTGGGGGTGAGGCCGATCTGCCAGTAGCCTGCTGTCAGATCGAAGATGCTCAGGTAGCGGGCAGCCCCCATACGGTCAACCAGTTCATCTGCCCAGGGGATGGGGTGAGCGTCGGTTCGGGTGACAGCGTTCAGACCCCGATAGTCTACACAGAATCAGAGCTAGGGGGTGGCGCCCGGGGCGGCAGCTTTGGGGACCAGGACGACTGGGCTGGCCCAGGGGCTGTCGGATGGCTCGATCACTCCTAGGGCGAGCATTTTAGAGACTTCTTCCTGGATGCAGGTGCGCACCCGATCCGGTACTCGGTAGGCCCTGTGTCGAATAGGTGGACTATCCCCAGTGTCCACGTCGTGAAGGCACCAGGGGGTGACCCCGGGGGTGAGGGAGAACAGGTTCGCAAATTGCAGCAGGAGAGCCCGACAGTCGTGGCGTTGTTCCGGGGACAAGGCACCGGAGAGTCGGACCCCATCCACTGAGCCATCTTTTTCACGGGTCCTCAGTAGGTCAGGGAGGGGCTCGGAGTCTTCTTCCGTCCCACTGTCCGTTGCCATCAGTAGGCTGAGTTCTGAGCGTACGAAGTGGGGTTTGAGTCTGTTGGCGTGGAGGACCCGGAGGGGGTTCCGGGGGACTCCATGTCTATCAGGGAGGTGACAGGGCCCTTGCGCTCAATCACCTTGAAGGGTCCTGTCCTTTTGTCCTGCAAGGCGCAAGGTTCAACTGGAGACATCACCCATACTTGTTGACCGGGCTCGAACTCAATGGAGGAGGCATGTTGATCGTACCATTTCGTCATGTCCTCCTGACTGGCCTCAAGGTTGGCTTTGGCGAGTTCCCTGAAACGCCGAGTCTGGTTGCGGAGGGTCAGGAGGTACTTGTACACGTCTGGAGGGGTCTTCTGGGGGGCCATCTCCCATTCTTCCTTGACCAGGCTGAGGGGCTCCCGGACAGGGTGTCCATACAGGAGTTCGAAGGGGCTAAAACCGAGGGACTTCTGGGAGACCTCTCGGTAGGCAAAGAGGAGACACGGGAGCAGCACGTCCCATTGGCGCCGTAGGGGCTCCTCCAGGCCCATGATCGTCCCCTTGAGAGTGCGGTTAAATCGCTCGACCAGTCCGTTTCCTTGCGGGTGATATGGGGTCGTGAACTGGTAGGTAACCCCGCACTGCTGCCAAAGAGATTTCATATACTTTGAGATAAAGTTTGTGCCCCTGTCGCTGACGACTTCCCGGGGGAAGCCCACTCGAGAGAAGATCCCCATTAAGGCTCGGCCTACCACTGGTGCTGTTACGGTCCGAAGAGGAATGGCCTCGGGATAGCGGGTGGTGTGGTCCACCAGGACTAGGATGAACTAGTGCCCCTGTGCTGTTCGGGGGTCCAGGGGCCCACAATGTCTATTCCCACCCGTTCGAACGGGGTGGTGACGACGGGGAATGGTTGCAAGGGTGCTTTGATCTTTCGGCCGCTCTTCCCGCTGGCCTGGCAGGTGGGGCAGGCCCGGCAGTGGCTGGAGACATCATTTCGCATTTTGGGCCAGTAAAAGTGTGTTACCAGGCGGTTGTAAGTTTTGTCTTGTCCCAAGTGCCCAGCAAGGGGGACATTGTGCGCTAAGTTCAAAAGGTAGTCTCTGAAGCGGAGGGGCACCACCAGCACCCGGCTGGCCCCCAACTCGGCAATTCTTTGCTCGCTGTACAGTAGGTCATTGTCCCAATAGATCCAGTGTGCCCCTGCGGTGTCTCCCGTGCTCTGGGCGAGTGCTTGCTGTCGGAGTCCCTCGAGGGAGGGACAGGTCTTCTGTTCTTGCCGGAATTGTTCCTGGGTGGGTCCACCCTCTTGACGCCACTGGGCCAGTTCTGGAAGATCCTGGAGCTGAGCGGGCCCTTCTTGGTTTTGCTCTGGGGGATCAGCACTGAGGGCGTCTCCCTCTGGGACGATCGGAGGAGGAGGTGCTGGCCATTCGGGTTCTTCGGGGCTGGGGATGGTAAGGGCGGCCATGGACCGGGTTGTTACGCAGGCCAGTCCGGGAGGCCCAGCATCCCCAGGTGCTCTCTTCTCTCAACGGCTGCCCAGGGGGAACTTTCGAGGTCGTTTCCCAGGAGGCAGTCCACCGGGGCATCATCGCGGACCGTCACCTTCAGCATACCGGACACTCCTCCCCATTCAAAGGGGACGCGGGCCATCCGACACAGGCTCTCCGAATTGTCAGCTGATCGGACTGGGCAAAGAACGTTTGGCAAGATTTGTTCCGGGGTCACCAGATGACAGCGGACTGCCGTCACACTGGCCCCGGTGTCGCGCAGGGCTTCGGCCTTGCGCCCATTGATGTTTACCCACTGGCTGTATTTTCTCATGTTGGCGGGTAGGGGAGCCCGCGGAATCATGTCTCTTTCCCCTAGGCAAGCCAGGATCATTGCAGCGGGCTCCCATTCGGGCTGTTCTTGTTCGTACTCTTCGTAATCTTCGGGAGCTTGCTCTTCTCCCAGGGCGGCGGCAGCGACCTGGCGGGGGATGGGACTCTGGTTCTTCGGGCAGTTAGGGTCGTTGGCATAGTGGCCGGTCCGCTGGCACCGGTGGCAAGTAACGTTGGCTCGGAACCCCGGACGCATCGGGGGGTTTCCCCTACCGGCCGGGGGCGGGGTGTTGCTGGCAGGAGCTGCCGGGACGGCGTCTCTGCCCCGGCCCTGGCCTCCTCCTCCTCGAGGGCGATGGGGACCTTGGTTGGTTCTGTTTGTTTCACTTGGCCCACTTCGGGCAACTCGGGTGCTCTCCCAACGGTCAGCTTCGGCGGCGAGCTGCCGAGGTTCAGTCAGTTTACTGTCGAGGAGGTGCTGCCTGAGCTCGACGAAGCAATTGTTGGAGAGGTGCTCCCACACAATGAGGTTAAAGAGTTGCTCGTAGGTGGTTATGTGGCTGCCCTTGATCCACCCCTCGAAGGCTCGACTGAAATAATTCACATACTCCACCCAAGTTGTACCCGGGATCCGCTTGCAGTCGCGGAACCTCTGGCGGTACATCTCGGGCGTGAGTCCGTATCGAGTGAGGAGGGCGGCCTTCATGTGGTCATAGGATGTCATCTGATATTGATATTGATATTGATATTGAAATGTATTTATAGAGCGCTCGTTCGCCCGGGGGCTTCATGGCGCTATAGACAGGAACACAACGCATCAATCAGAGGAAGCATAGAAGAGCTCATCAGAACGCTTGGGAAAAGAGCCATGTTTTGAGGGAGTGTCTGAAGCTAAGAAGGTTGTCACACATTTTAAGGTGAAGAGGAAGGGAGTTCCAGAAGGTGGCCGCAAGGTGGTCAAAACAGCAACCTCCAAGACGCTTCCTTTTGTAAAGAGGGACAGTCAGAAGATGTTTGTGCATAGAGCGAAGATTGCGGGGGGGGTCATATTTTTTGAACAGGTCTCTGATGAATAGGGGGCCAGATTGGTGTAAGGACTTAAATAGAATACACCCGGTCTTAAAAGCCACCCGTTGCTCAACAGGCAGCCAGTGTAGCTGTTTTAGGCCCGGTCTGACGGACTGCCTCTTAGGTAGATTGAGAATTAGTCTGGCTGCCTGATTCTGAATCAGCTGGAGGCGTTTTAACTCACCAGCCTGGAGCCCAAGATAAAGCCTATTGGAGAAATCCAGTCTGGACAAAACCAGGGAGATGACAATCTGTGTGAGCGCCTCCAGAGAGAAGAACCAAGCGATTTTCTTAATTTTCTTCAGCTGAAACAGGCTGGAGGACACCACTGCGCCGACCTGCCTTTTCAGAGAAAGATCTTCGCTAAGAAAAATTCCTAGGCTCTTGACTGAGAGCGATTTAGATGGAGGGGCTCCCATGCTGGCTGGCCAGAACCCAGGGTTCCAGCTAAGTACACTCTGCCCAGGCAGGACCAACTCAGTCTTGCCTGGGTTGAGCTTCAGGTGACTGCAGCTCATCCAACTCAGGATGTGAGACATGGTGTTTTGAAACACTACCACTCAGTCCTCGGTGTTTAGAGGAAAGATGAGCTGCAAGTCATCTGCGTAGTTGAAGATGGTTACTCTGGTGTTCCTGAGGGAGTACAGCAGGGGGCGTAGGTATAAATTAAAAAGCAGCGGTGTCAAGGAGGAGCCCTGAGGGACTCCGCAGGTGGTAGGAATGGTGGGGGCAGTAAAGGAGACAATCTCACAGATTGGGTGCGACCAGTAATAAATGAGCGAATCCAGCTCAGCGCAGGACTCCTAAGACCAGCCTGTTCGACACGGTTGACCAAGATGGTATAGTCAACCGTGTCGAAAGCCGCTGATAGATCTAATAGTACCAGGGCCTGATGGATCCCCTCGTCGGCATTCCGCCTCAGAGTGTTCTGAACTGAGACGATGACTGCTTCAGTAGAATGAAGAGGGCGGAAGCCAGCCTGGTTAGGCGCAAGATACTGTGATTCTTCCAGAAATTGGGACATGCTGTCACAGACATGGGCCTCCAGTAGCTTGGCACAGTACGGCAGCAGAGAAATGGGCCTGTAATTAAGGGGGTCCGATGGATTAGCCCCAGCTTTTTTCAGCAAAGGGATTAAAAGAGCTTTTTTAAAACTGGCAGGGACCAAACCCTGTGAGAGGGATCCATTCATCATGGAGAGCATGCTCACAGGGATGGCGGCTCCCACTTCACGCAGGATGAATGGAGCTGATGGTCCGGGAGCTGCAGCAGGGCGTCGCGCCCTTCATTGACGAACCTCCCCATAGTCCAGCTCCCCAGTCACTTCGATCAATCCGGTGGGAGGTCATGGCTATCTCGTAGGCCTTGAACCACTGCTGGATATTGTCGTTCCGATAATATTCTCTGACGACATCCTTGGGGATGTGGACTTTCGGTCCGGCACTGCCCGGGTTGTGCGGGTGCTCGGGCACCCCGAGGTCTTTATTCTGTTTCCGCATCTCTATCTCTGCTAGCTTGCGCTCATGTTCGTATGGCAGTTTTTTCTCTTCGAGTTCTATCTGCCTTTGTTTCTCTTCCCGCTCTTCTCGGAGCCGCAAGTGTTCTAATGTTATCTTTTGTTCCGCCAATTTCAGCTCTCCGTCCAACCGGAGCCGCGCCAACTCTAATTCATGGAGTCTGCTTTTTTCTCATTCTTGGATCTCTTCCAGGGAGAGACCCGTTCTCCTTCCTTCCGTCGTAGTGGTGTTTGTTTCTGGTGCCTCGAGGTTCTGGTTCTGGGGTACGGCCGTACCTGTTTCTGCCCAAGATTCTAGGGCGTGTTTGAAGTCGTCTTTCGGGCTCAGCCCGGTGGTAGCAATGCCTAGTTCCATGCAAAATTGTTTTAGCTCTCGATGGTTGTACTCTTCTAGTTTATCCATCTGGAATTTCTCTGTGGATCCGCTCTCTTTTGTGGTCATTGTGGTTGAGTTGTGGGGTGAGTTACTCTCTGTACGATTACGCGTTGGTTCGGATCGCGCCGCTGGCCACCAATGTTAGACGGGGACCTGGAGGGTCGGCCGAGGACAAGAGGAGAGGCCTCCGGGAGGGCCGTCTCCAGCGATCGTACAGACAAGTAACTCCCCCCCCACAGATGGACACCACACAAGGATAAGGTCAACACTCTTTATATATGGTTCTTGCAGCAAGGATATCAATGATACAGTGAGATCGGGACACGAGGGTCCTCTCAATTCTAGTCTCTGGAAGGGAAAGGGGGTAGCGGGACAGTCTTGGTACCGGTCTGGTACTGAGGTGGTACGATGAATAGCTCACAATCCTCGAGCTTGGTGTTCTGGAAGGTCGGGCCGTGGCAGCGCCAGCAGGCTCGGATGATAAGTCTCACTTGAGAAGGGCTGCGGCAGCGCCAGCCGGCAAGGGCGATGGTTCACACAAGGATGGGCCGCGGCAGCGCCAGCAGGTCCCGACGAGGATGTAGGTTGCAGAGGGCCGCGGCAGCGCCAGCAGGTCCCAACGGAGATGTAAGTTGCAGAGGGCCGCGGCAGCGCCAGCAGGTCCCAACGGAGATGTAGGTTGCAAAGGGCCGCGGCAGCGCCAGCAGGTCCCGACGAGGATGTAGGTTGCAGAGGGCCGCGGCAGCGCCAGCAGGTCCCGACGAGGATGTAGCTTGCAGAAAGCCGCGGCAGCGCCAGCAGGCAGGACGATGATTCACAAGGCAGGGCTGCGGCAGCGCCAGCAGTCCGTCAAGGATGAGTTCTTCTAGGTGTCTCTCGACTCCAGGATACAACTGCCTTCCTGCTCTGGAGCTGCCCCAGTTATAGGTCTGGCCTCCTTTGATGTCCGGACCCTCGCTCTTGGAGGTCGGGAGGTCCGGGATGAGGGAGTCCAGACACCCAGCAGGGGGGTGGAGCCAGCGCCCGGGGAGGTTGAGGGCGATCGGCACCTGGCGGGGGAGAGCCATCGACACTCCTCTCTCCCATTGACCTGCCAAGTGGTCCGCTCACCTCCTGGGTGGATGGTGGTGCCTCGATGTCGGGGCCTGGCCAGGCCCAGGGTTGGGGTCGAGCTGAGGCCACGCGGCCTCGTGGTGCAGTGTCCAAGATGGCGGCTGGGCCGGGGCAAGGCTGCCGGTGGTGGCCCGGGCCGGCCGATGTCGGGGTGTTCGGGAGCGGGCGTCCCGTTGGGGACGGGTTGCGGGTTGCTTCTGTGGGTTGCTGGGGTGGTTCTTCTGGGGACACCGGGAGAGTCGGCGTCCGAGTCTTGTGATGCGCGGAGGCAGCGGCCCCTTCACGAGGCCTGTCCAACATACTTGAATCAGGAAGACCTGTACTGTGCTCGGATCTCCGCTGTATCTCTCAGGTGTGGCAAGCGGTATAGACACTGGCATCTCCACCGTTACAGCAGCAGGTGGTACCACCGCGGGCGTCCCGGCATCAAATGGGTTTCTCTGCAGGTTGTCCATCCTAGCCCTTATATCCGCGGTCTCTAGCTTAGATGCGGCTAGTTCGGTCTGGATGGCAAGAAGAGCTCCTAACACATCGTCCATTGAGGCCATGGTTCTTAACCCAACCGGGAGGCTGATTATGGATAGATAGGTCGGATATTTTGTAATCCCTGGATAACCTCGGGATTGAGTACTGTACGTAGAACCAGGACCAAAGACCTACAAGACCTTAATGAGGCACCAACAGACCAGAAGTATAGTTAAAGGCTTTATTGGAATAACAATAATGCTCCAGATAAGGCTCTCCGAAGTCAGGAACCAAGAAGAAAATCGGGTTCTAGTCACCCAATGTAAACCTAGGGACTCACACCGTCCTCCGCATGAATGCCGTTTCTGGCACTCCCCAACGGAGGGTACCGTGCTAAGAAATGGCCGACAATGCCACTCGAGCTTGTCTGTCCATTAATACCATTGACCAGTAAGCAACTGGTCTTACCGTCCCCCGCAAGAATGCCGGTCCCGGCACTCGCCAACCAGGGGTACAGTGAAAATGCTGTGGTCAGAAACGCCACTTTGTTCAGGGTTTTAACTCCTGGGGTGGAGTCTGGGAACTCGGCTCCCCCAGCTATGACAGTCATTTTAGCCAGTGATTCTTCCGTGAGCCTGGGCTGAGAGGGACACTGTATGAAGCCTCCTTGTATTTAGACCCTCATAACAGGCTTAGTAACATGCCCTCGAGTGTTTAAGTACAGATGATGGAACGCGCAGGAGCAGCCGCTCGACTTACGCTATATTCCTGTGGAGTTCGGCAAGGTAAACAATGGCCCCAGCTAGACCCAGGACAAGGTTCCCAAAGTACTCACGCTCCGGTCAGGTCCCGTAGGAGCAGCCGCTCGACTCGCGTGTTCCCCGCACCTCGGCACACTGGGGCAGGTTGTTGTCAACGGAAGGCTGTTCCTTGCCTCTCAGCGATTCAGTGAGTGCACCCATGCTCTGAGAAGTGAAACTCACACTTAGTGAGTGTACCCATGCTCTGAGGAATGAGATGATGGAATCAGTGAGCGCACCTATGCTCTGAGGAGGAAGACTCACACTCATTGAGTACACCCGTGCTGCTAGGAGTGAGATACCGCACTCAGTGAGTGCACCCTTGCTATGTGAAGTGGGATGACGCATTCAGGAATGAGACTCACACTCAGTGAGTGCACTTGTGCTCAGAGGAGTCAGACTCACACTCAGCGAGTGCACCCGTGCTCTGAGGAGTGGGACTCACACTCAGTGAGTACACCCGTGCTCTGAGGAGTGGGACTCACACTCAGTGAGTGCACCCGTGCTCTGAGGAGTGGGACTCACACTCAGTGAGTGCACTGTGCTCTGAGGAGTGAGACTCACACTTAGTGAGTGCACCCATGCTCTGATGAGTGAGATGACGGAATCAGTGAGCATACCTATGCTCTGAGGAGTAAGACTCACACTCATTGAGTGCACCTGTGCTCTGAGGAGTGAGATGACGCATTCAGTGAGTGCACCTGTGTTCTTAGGAATTAAACTCCCACTCAGTGAGTGCACTCGTTGTGAGAAGTTGGCCTGGTATATGATGTTCACTATTCTAGTGAGCACCTTGCACCAGTCCAAACAACCCTTATGGTGATGGTTGTAAAGTCAACCTTATAGACCAGCTATCCGAGTGGTAGCATGGACAAAGCAGTCTTAGGCTAAACTGAAGAGGGCATGTGAAGCCAGCTGTTTTACTGTTAGACGGACCGGGAGGGTCGGCCGAGGACAATGGGAGAGGTCTCCAGGGAGAACCCCTCCAGCGATCGTACAGACAAGTAACTTCCCCCCCACAGACGTACACCACACAGAGATAAGGTTTAACGTTCTTTATAAGTGATCTTTAAGTACGGTAGAATGGTACAAGGAGGTCTGGACTCAGGGGTCCCATCGATTCTAGTCTCTTGGTTGGGAAGGGGGTAGCGGGACAGTCTTATTACCAATCTGGTAGATGCGATGATACGATGGATAGCTCACAATCCTCGAGCTCGGCGTTCTAGATGGACGGGCCGCGGCAGCGCCGGTGGGTCCCGAGATGATCGTAGGTAGCGACGGTCCGCGGCGGCGCCAGCAGGTCCCGATGAAGGTGGTAGTTACAACGGTCCGCGGCCGTGCCAGCAGGTCCCGACGAAGATGAAGGATGCAGAGGGTTGCGGCAGTGCCAGCAGGTAGGACGATAGTTCGCAAGGCAGGACTACGGCAGCGCCAGTAGTCCGTCAAGGATGAGTTCTTCACGGTGTCTCTTGACTCCAGGATACAACTGCCTTCCTGCTCTGGGGCTGCCCCAGTTATAGGTCTGGCGCCCTTTGATGTCCGGACCCTCGCACTTGGAGGTCGGGAGGTCCGGGATGAGGGAGTCCAGACACCCAGCAGGGGGGTGGAGCCAGCGCCCGGGGGAGCTGGGGGGGCGATCGGCACCTGGCGGGGGAGAGCCATCGACACTTCTTTCTCCCATTGACCTGCCAAGTGGTCCGTTCACCTCCTGGGTGGATGGTGGTGCCGGGATGTCGGGGCCTGGCCAGGCCCAGGGTTAGGGTCGACCTGAGGCCACGCGGCCTCGTGGTGCAGTGTCCAAGATGGCGGCCGGGCCGGGCGAGGGCCGGTAGTGGTTCGGCCCCATGATACAGAGATGTCCGGGGGCCGAGTCCCGTGTGAGACGGGGTGCGGGGTACTTCTGTGGGTAACACCTGGAGGGCCGGGGCTCGGGCCCTGTCATGCGGGGAGGGAGCAAGCCCTTCCTGTGGCCTGTCCAACATGCGTCCCCCCCAGCTGAAGGCGGGGAGAGTCACCCATCCTTTTGGGGACTCTCCTCGTCGAGGCGGAAAAAGCGTGACAGGCCATCTGCGTTGGCGTGGTCTTGGCCAGGTCGATGTTCCACAGTGAAGTCCATCCCCTGCAGGGAGATGGACCAACGCAATAGTTTGGGGTTTTCCCCCCGCATCTGCATTAGCCACTGCAGGGGCCGATGATCTGTCTGCACCCGGAAGTGGGTACCGAAGAGATAGGGCCGGAGCTTTTTGAGGGCCCACACCACTGCGAAGGCCTCCCTCTCGATGGTGCTCCAGCGCTGTTCTCGGGCCAGGAGACGTCTGCTGATGAAGGCCACTGGTTGGTCAAGTCCTTCGGCGTTCAACTGGGAGAGGACCGCCCCAATGCCATGGTCGGAGGCATCCGTTTGTACGATGAATTTCCGACTGTAGTCGGGGGCCTGGAGCACAGGGGCAGTGCACATGGCGGCCTTCAGCTTCTCGAAGGCCGCTTGACAGTCTGGGGTCCAGTTGACCTTCTTCGGGTGGTTCTTGGTTGTGAGTTCCGTGAGGGGCCCCACAATACTGCCATAATCCTTCACGAACCGCCGGTAGTAGCCGGTGAGCCCCAAGAAGGCTCGGACCTCGGTCTGTGTGACGGGAGGCTGCCAGGACTGGATGGCAGCGATCTTTAGTTGAAGAGGGGCCACCAGACCGCTTCCCACCTGGTGTCCGAGATAGGTTATGGATCCCTGACCAATTTGGCACTTGCTGGCCTTGATTGTGAGGCCGGCCCGTTGGAGGGCCTGCAGGACCTCTCGGAGGTGGTGGAGGTGGTCGGACCAGTGGCGGCTGTACACAGCGATATCGTCCAGGTAGGCGGCGCTGAACTCCTCGAGCCCCGCCAAGACCTGGTTCACCAGTCGCTGAAAAGTAGCTGGAGCATTCTTCTGAAACGGCATGACCTTGAAGTGGTAGTGGCCATCGGGAGTGGAAAAGGCGGATCCTTCTTGAGCCCGGGGTGTGAGACCGATCTGCCAGTAGCCCGCCGTCAGGTCGAAGATGCTGAGGTAGCGGGCAGCCCCCATGCGGTCGATCAGTTCATCTGCTCGGGGGATGGGATGAGCGTCGGTTCTGGTGACAGCGTTCAAGCCCCGGTAGTCAACGCAGAACCGAAGCTCAGGGGTGGTGCCGGGGGCAGCAGCTTTGGGGACCAGCACGACCGGGCTGGCCCAGGGGCTGTCCGAAGGCTCGATGACCCCGATCGTGAGCATCTTTGACACCTCCTCTTGGATGCAGGCCCGTACCCGATCTGGTACGCGGTACGCCCGATGTCTGACAGGGGGACTGTCCCCAGTGTTCACGTCATGCAAGCACCAGGGAGTGACCCCTGGGGTGAGGGAAAACAGGGTCGCGAATTGCAGCAGGAGGTCTCGGCAGCCTTGGCGCTGTTCCGGGGTAAGGGCATCTGAGAGTCGGACCCCGTCCACGGAACCATCTTTTTCCCCGGTCCTTAGGAGGTCAGGGAGCGGCTCGGAGTCTTCTTCCGCTCCGCTGTCTGTAGCCATCAGGAGACTGAGCTCCGAGCGCACAAAGTGGGGTTTGAGTCTATTGGCGTGGAGGACCCGGAGGGGGTTCCGTTGAGATTCCATATCGATGAGATAGTTGACGGGGCTCTTGCGCTCGACCACTTTGAAGGGCCCCGTCCACTTGTCCTGCAAGGCACATGGTTCGGTGGGGGACATCACCCACACTTGTTGGCCAGGTTCGAATTCGATGGAGGAGGCATTTTGATCGTACCATTTTTTCATGTCCTCCTGACTGGCCTCCAGGTTTGCTTTCGCCATTTCTCTGAATTGCCTGGTTTGATTGCGTAGGGTCAGGAGGTACTTGAAGACATCTGGGGGGGTCTTTAGGGGGGCCATCTCCCAACCTTCTTTGACTAGGCTGAGGGGCCCTCGCACCGGGTGTCCATACAAGAGTTCGAACAGGCTGAAGCCGAGGGACTTCTGGGGAACTTCTCGATATGCGAAGAGGAGGCACGGCAGTAGCACATCCCACTGGCGACGGAGGGGCTCTTCCAACCCCCCAATCATTCCTTTGAGTGTGCGGTTGAACCGCTCGACGAGTCCGTTTCCTTGAGGGTGATAGGGGGTCGTGAATCGGTAGGTGACCCCGCACTGTTGCCAGAGGGACTTCATATATTTTGAAATAAAGTTTGTGCCTCTGTCGCTGACGACTTCTCGGGGAAAGCCCACCCGGGAGAAGATCCCCATTAAGGCCCGGCCGACCACCGGGGCTGTTACAGTTCGCAGGGGAACAGCCTCGGGGTAGCGGGTGGCGTGGTCCACCAGTACCAGGATGAACCGATGTCCTTGTGCTGTACGGGGGTCCAGGGGCCCCACAATGTCTATGCCCACCCTCTCGAACGGGGTGGTGACAACTGGGAAGGGTTGCAGAGGTGCTTTAAGTTTGCGGCCGCTTTTCCCGCTGGCCTGGCACGTGGGGCAGGACCGGCAGTGGTTGAGGACGTCGTTTCTCATCTTGGGCCCGAAGAAGTGGGTCACCAGGCGACTGTAGGTTTTGTCTTGACCCAGGTGTCCAGCCAGGGGGACATCGTGGGCCAAATTTAACAAGAAGTCTCTAAAACGGAGGGGCACCACCAGCACTCGACTGGCCCCTAACTCCGCAATTCTCTGTTCACTGTATAACAAGTCGTTGTCCCAATAGATCCAATGGGCTCCGGTGGTGTCCCCTGCGCTCTGGGCGAGGGCTTGCTGGCGGAGTCCCTCTAGGGAGGGACAGGTCTTCTGTTCTTGACGGAACTGTTCTTGGGTGGGCCCCCCCTCTTGACACCACTGAGCCAGGCTAGGAAGGTCCTGGGGTTGAGCGAGCCCTTCGGGAGTTTGTTCCGGGGGGTCGGTGTCCTCTACTGGAGCGATCGGGGGAGGGGGTGCTGGCCATTCGGGTTCTTCTGGTCGGGGGATGGTACGGGCGGCCATGGACCGGGTGGTTACACACGCCCAGTCCGGGAGGCCCAACATCCCCAGGTGTTCTCTCCTTTCTACGGCGGCCCACGGGGAACTCTCAAGATCATTTCCCAGGAGACAGTCCACGGGGGCGTCATCTCGGACCGTCACCTTCAACATGCCGGATACTCCTCCCCATTCGAAGGGGACGCAGGCCATCCGACATAGACTCTCCGAATTGTCGGCTGAACGGACGGGGCAGAGAATGTTCGGCAGGATCTGCTCTGGGGTCACCAGGTGACAGCGGACGGCCGTCACACTGGCCCCTGTGTCACGTAGGGCTTCGGCCCTGCGCCCATTAATGTTCACCCACTGACCATATTTTCTGGTGTTGGCGGGTAGGGGAGCCCGCGGGACCATGTCTCTTCCCCCTAGGCACGCTAGAACCATGGCGGCCGGTTCCCACTCTTGTTGTTCTTGTTCGCACTCCTCCTGTTCCTCGGAGATTTGTTCTCCCCCCAGGGCAGCGGCAGCTACCTGGCGGGGTCTCGGAGTCTGGTTCTGTGGACAGTTCGGGTCATTGGCGTAGTGGCCGACTCGCTGGCATCGGTGACATGTGACATTGGCTCGGAACCCCGGGCGCACCGGGGGGTTGCCCCGGTTGGCCGGGGGTGGGGTGCTTGCAGCGGGAGCGGCCGGGACGGTGTCTCTTCCTCGTCCCTGGCCTCCTCCTCCTCGGGGACGGTGCTGACCTTGGTTGTTCCGGTTCTGTTCGTGTGGCCCACTCCGGCCTACTGTCATATGGATACTTCATTACATATATTGCGTTAAGTTAGCATGAGTGTATTACATGTTTAAACAGCCGGTTTGCCTTCGGCTTCAGTTTTGCACACGACACATACTTGTTGTTGTAGCTTTCACCCTAGAAGCGGTGAGGTGGTTTATTTGAGAATAATATGTTATTTCTATGCTATCAGCTTTGCCTGGTACACTTGGTACAACTGTCTGCACACTGAGAGCTGCACACTCTAAGATTAACCTAACACAAGGTTGCTGAGAGGCCTGATCCTCGCACCACATTAGACATAACACAAATAATGTTGATGCCAACATTTTGGGCTCTACGCGGGTTTAAGATAGAGTTACACGGAATGAACGTAGACACTTGGTGCTGCGCATGGAGAGAGCTGGTAGCTGTTGATGTGAACTGCTCCTACTGACATTGAGAGGTATGGGGCCGCCCTGCTAAAGCCCGAATGAGACCTTCTTAGATATAAAATAATATACTAGATAGGGTGCGCGAAATATAGGTGATATCGATTACTATAGGTTTTGCATTATAACATGCTAGCACCTTTTGCTTACTATGGATTAGTGACTATGCTGCTGACTCTGATTTTTATAATCTGCATTTTGGTATTATACAAGATACTGCGTTTGAGAACTTTGCATTGAATAATAAATATTTCAAACTTGCACTTGTGTTCTTTGACTCCCAGTTTTGGTTTGAAATGATTATATAATGAAAGAGTGTTCATGTGTTCCACGATTCCTGAGGTATTCTAAAGATCATGTTCTGGTTTGTCTAAGACATGGTTCATTCCATAATGATCCATGAGACACTGTAGCTAGCTAGGTAAGGAGATTTCTGACACTGAGATGAGTTTTGGATCATCCTAACTCACTGAGGTTCTAGATCTCTATGCACAGTTCTGTGGGAGAACGGAAACCCTGCTACATGGCGCCCAACGGATTGGTTGGCCGTATTTCATGACACTCGAGTAGTATATCATTCGAACCTTAACACCTTCATTCCCGTTTCCGGTAAACGGTGGTGTCGGAAAAACCTACCTATTTTTGAAATAGGTCTTTTCAAGCTTGAATTCTACTTTAAACGGTTTCTTTGAATTACTACCCAGTTGTGCTACAAAGTGTTCTTTGTCTTTTTTTTCACTTCCGGTGCTACCATGGCCGTGGACATAGCGCAGCATAGCCGCGTCGCGGTTCGCGACCACTTGCGGGCATATAATGTCCCGGCGGAAGGTTTGGCTGTGGTTCTAGTGGTGAGTGCGGAACACGCGTACCCGTACGAATTGTTTTATTCCTGGGTGACGTTTCCGGAAGTAAACGCTAATTCGGGTGTCTATCATTCATACACTGCCTCGGCTGTACCGGCGGCTTATGCTCCGTACAGGGCACTGGAAGTACCTATCGATGCTTGGCAGCACGGAGTTTGGTTTGGTGGCGTCCTACCCCACTCTTTAACGGCTCCGAGGTTAGGTCCGTTGTCCATTCCGGGCACAGCCTGGCCCGCCTTGGGCGGATTTACTCCTCATCCTAATCGCGCCACTTGTAATGTGGGTGATCTGCGGCGTCTGCATGATGTCGCGGTTGACGTGATTAGAGCGCTTGTTCATTACATTGGTCGTAATATACATGGCGCAACCCCCGCAGATGCGCAGCTTCGAGCGGAACAGGCTGGTTTGAAAATCAGTCCTGTCTTGGTGAATTCCGTAATGGGCAGAAAGCCAGATAATAAGGATGATTTTCCTTACTGGCTTGCCGAGAAATTCGACCAGCTGGAGGCTGTGTTTCCTAATACGACTCCGGGTGAAAAACACCGGATTCTTACGCTTAGTTTACCGAAGGATTTAGCCCCTGAACTTGCTGACTGTGAAACATGGGGTAAGACTTTTGCAGCGGTTTACTCGAGGTGCTTTGGCACACCGACAGTGTCGAACCTGTCTGCGATCCTCAAGCGTGTTCAAGATGATCACGGACCTGAGTCGGCGGTTGAGTTGGGTATGCGCCTGAACGGTTCATTTGAGACAGTTTGCGGTATTATCCTTGCCAATGTAAAAGGGGATGCTGTGAACTTTCAGGTGGCCAATGGTCTGGCGTTAATTCCCGATGCCGAGAAACCCCGTCAGCTGGCAAAAATTATTGTGGCGGCTTATAAAACGGTTGGCCGCAATTCTAAGGGTGCAAAGGTTTTTCTTGAAAAAGAGAAGAAGCAGCCCCAGGGACAGTCTTCGGAAACAGGTGGACAGCCCAGGTCCAAAAAACAAAATTGGCCTAAAAAGCAGAATCAGGGTAAGCAACAACAACAACAGACACAGGTTTCGAGTCCGGCGCCTTCACAACCTGCGCAGTCAGAGCGAGTTTATGAATTGCGCGATCGCGCTACGATTAAATCGCCTGAGAGATATCAGGCATCTGACCAACGCTCTCCTCGTTCCTTTCAGGACTCATCGGCTCCGTCAACCGGTGGTGGAGGGGGCGGCAGGGGCAGGGGTGGCCAGCAAGGACGTGGCCAGCCCCGCACACGAAGTGAAGGGGATCAGCGGGACGACTCTACGCCAAAGAGACCGCAGTTTGCCAAGAAGAAAGTCGCTGCCTTAACGGCGCATCGATATGCCCCAGATAGTGAGAACGCGGCTTCGGAATCTGACGTGGGCTCTGACCTTGCTGGACAGCGCGGCGGAGATTACCATAGTGAGAGAGGCCCTCCGTCCACTGTTGAAGGTGACAGCGACTGAGACTTTTATTGTGATTGAAACAGCTGATACACATGTTGCTCCCCCTGAAAGACTTTTTGAAATTGTCCTGTTAATTGAAGGTGACATGCAGCGAACTGTAAAAGGGGTATTTTGGGAGAATCTTTCGGATACGTATGACATTTTGCTTTCGGAGGCTGACTGGCCCCCACCTTTTATTCTCGCAGCTCCGCGAGGGGAGGAGGTAATCCTCCCCAGTTTCGCGCACACTGTGCCGAGAGTGGAAGCGCTGCATTTTGCAGAAGAGTGGGCTCTGGCGCTTGCGCCGGCTGTGTACCGGAATCAGTGTGGCTGGGATAAATTGTCCCCTAGCCATGAGATTCCGTTACGGTCACAGCCGCAGCCACAACCCCAGTATCCCATACGGCGTGAAGCTAAAGCTTCGGTCGCGGCTATCCTTGAACAATTGGAATATCAAGGTGTAATTGAAACGTGTGTGTCACCGATGAATAATCCCCTTTTTACTGTTAACAAGCCGGACGGATCATATCGTCTGGTTTTGGATTACCGGCATTTGAACTCGCATTGCCGTAACTGTGCAGTACAGAATACTCACGGCTCTGCCCTAGTGAATAGTCTTGAGCGTAAACGGTTCAAAACCACGCTTGACATTTCCAATGGTTTTTATGCACATAGATTAGATGGTCTAAGTTCCCAATGGACCAGTTTTACGTGCGGCGGCGTACAAAAAAAGTTTAATCGACTCCCAATGGGATATAAAAATAGTCCTGGAGTGTTTTCCGCCCGCATAGTCTCTCTTTTAGAGAGTTTCGATCCAGTTGCATGTTCATATGTGGATGATATTTATCTCACAGACGACGAGCTTTGGGTGCATCTGTGTCGAGTAAACAGCATAATTTGTAACTTTGCAGACATGGGTTACAAGTTTAACTTTGCAAAATCGCACATTGCGGAGTACACAGTGTTGTTTCTAGGTTATGAACTTAACCATGAAGGAAAGGGATTGGCTCCTCAGTTCCTGGAGAAGTGCGCGCAGTTGCGCTCTCCGACAACGCTGAAAAAATTACAGTCTTTGCTGGGTTTTTTAAATTTCGGGAGGACATACATTCCGGAATATGCCCAGCGTATCAGGCCTTTATATGCCTTGGTACAACCATCTTTTTCCAAATCATGCTGGCTGCCTGAGCATTCAGCCATTCTGCAGTCCTTGCAGGCTGATATGCTAGCTTCTGACTACTTACAGACTCGTGATAACCAGACCAACCTGGTGATAAGAATTATCCCTGGGACGGTGGGTTTCACGTACCTGACTTTTAATGAAGGGGATGCTGTACCTATTGCTTACAAGTCACACTTGTACACTTCGGCTGAACTGCGTTTTTCCACTGTGGAGAAAGTTTTAACGGCTGTGCAGATGGCAATTCTTAAGGAACGTGCCCTGTCGCAGGGAAAGCGCATGTTGGTTGTCACCCCGTGTCCAGCCTTGGAGGCGGTCACGAAAGCCAGTGTGCCTAATTCTAAAGCTTTGCACCCTCGGTGGATTCAGTGGGCTACATCCTTGACATCTCAGGATGTCACGTTTATTTTTGACGCCGCTTTACGGTCGCAGGAGTATTTACAGTATGAATTTGTTCATCCTGCTCCTTTAGCAATGCGGCCGTTGGAGGATTTCCATTGTATCATTTACACGGATGGTTCGGCGCAGGTTGCGCATGGCTCTAAACACGCCTACGTTTCCGCTTGCGCCATTGTGGTCGGTGCCATGGTGAACGATGAGTTCAAGTCCAGTGTTGTGCACACGCAAACGCTAGGGGACTGCACCGCACAGTTGGCAGAGCTTCGTGCTCTTATGCTTGCATTGGAGTACGCTGATCCTTGTGTGACGACTTTAATCGTAAGTGATTCTTACTACTGTGTCCAGTCTTACAATGAGAACTTGTTCTTTTGGATTCAGAATGATTTTCGTGATTCCAAGGGTAGCACAATAAAACATAAAATGATCTGGGTCCGAGTGGCGGAACTTAAAGAGAAACTGCCGCTCGTGTTTGTGATTCATACTCTCGGTCACCAGCGCGTGGGGGTCCACGCTGTTGGCAACTCGCTTGCTGATGAAGCAGCGAAGTCAGCGGTATCAAAATACTTAGTTGCAGCAGTCACGAGGTCCAAAAGCAAAATAGATGATGACATCTTGGCGGCTGTTGCTGCCACGGCGAAGGGAGGTAAATATCCTGCGGGGTTCCCTTCGAAGTACACATACCACTTAAGTCCCGATAAGGTTCCTTATGTGAAAATTCCTGAAGTTGGAGAGCGTTTAGTTCCCAACTCGGATCGCAGAGCTTCTCTGATTACAGCGGCTCATGAAGGTGTGGCGTCTGCGCATGCGGGCGTCTCAGCCACTGTATCTCAGCTACAACAGAGGTTCTGGTGGCGGGGACTGTACAAACAGACGCGCGATTATGTCCTTATGTGTGACATTTGTCAGCAGATCAAGCCTTCTACTGCTGCGCGTCCGCCTCAGACACAGTTGTACATCTCTAATAAACCACTTGGATGTGTTTATTTGGATCACTGCGGTCCTTTTTCTTCTGATACTGCGTATAAATACATCTTAGTAGCAGTTGACTCATGCACACGCTTTGTATGGGTATGGCCGCATCGAAGCGCTGATTCGCGAACTGTCATTAAGGATTTGCGTGTCTTTGTGGGAATCTTTGCTTGTGGTACTTTCCATTCGGACCAGGGTCCGGCTTTCGCCTCTAAGGCGTATAAGGATGCTATGGTTTCGTTGGGAGTACAGGTGAAGTTTTCAAGCCCCTACAGGCCTGAGGGCAATTCTGTAGTAGAAAGAATGAACCGCGACTTAAAGCAATCTTTGACAGCCCGTGTTATAGGCACTGGTAGAAACTGGCTGACCCACCTCTATGGCGTGCAGCGTGCGCTTAATAATCTCCCTAGAAGGTCTCTGGGTGGGCGGACCCCATACGAAATGCTCTTTGGTATCAAGATGTACGTCCCTGACCTTGATGGTGCAGACTGCCAGGCCCAGGCCGCGGCCTTTGACGTAGATGAACATTGCAATGTTTTACAGGATCTACAAAAGACCAGAGACAGTCTTGCAAAGGAACACTTGCCCTCCACATCGGATGATGCGTTGCAGATCCCGGTAGTTGGCTGGCTACCCCAAGTTGGAGAACTGGTTCGAGAGAAGATCGATAACAAGAAAGAGTTTGGTCCCTCATATCGACCGCCGGTTCGAGTCCTTGGAGTGAAGGGCACAAGAACAGTCATTTTACCACCACTTCCAGGTCGTAAAGAAAACAGATTTATTTCTATTGACAATGTCAAGACACACAGGGTGGCCGATTCTTCATAGCATGACACCGGCTGCATCCTGTCCTTCCATGGTGAGGAACTCTGTGCTGGCTATTACATCTGGTACAGATCAGGAGGTGTCCCTCGAGATGCCTGCTTTATCCAGTCCTTTATTAAATACTATTCCTCTTGCTAACATTGATGAGCTGACCTATGCAGATCCTGCTGATTTATCTATGTCCGACCTACATGCCCGTTTGGCTAACCAGTCCAGATTCTCTTTTGACTCTGATTCGGAACTTTCAAAGAAACCATCGACTATTGCAAAATATGCCACGTTGTTTAAAAAACATTTTCTAATTCCACCTTGGACATACGTTTGGCTGATACTATTTTCATTTTATCTTTTTATGTCAATTGGTTTTGTGTTTTATTTTTTCCGCTTGATCGATGGCCATTATGTGATAGAAAGAACAGGAATTCGGTACCTTAATGGAACATTGGCCCCTCTGTCCTCCTCACATTCAGTACACAGACTAAAGAGAGACTTACATTCAGTACAGATTACTGCTTGGCCAGTCCTTGATGGGATTGTGTGGGATGCGGTTAGGTTTCAGATACATGGCCCCACAGAAGTTATTAATGTTCCTAATGTGCTTAGAGTAAACATGGGAGATGTGATTAAGCAAAATGTTCGTTCTGATGACTGGGATCTTCAGGCTGTAGAAGCATTGTTCTCTGATTTGAAATATTATGCGGCCTTTGATGCTGAGGATTTGTACTTAGATTCTGTCAATTATGGTGATTTGTTTTGTTATCAACATTATGGGAATCATTTCTTACACAAGACAAGTTCCAGGAGGGTTCCTGTGAATTACACTCAGTGGGAACATTGCCCTACTCCCTTACAGGGGAGCTCAAGTACATTTCTGGGAAAATACTCTTATTTTACAGATTTTAATCAATCAAATCCTGAATCGTTTTATTTTAAAGTGAACCAGAAATTCATACCCAAAGTTAGACTTACAGATACAAAATTGCTGTATTCAAAGTCCTTTTTAGATAGGTTATCTGTGGATGGCTATGAGTTATGGAAGGATGCTATTGACCTTAAATCGGTTTGGGGTACCAAAGATTGGCAGGTACAAGGCACTGAGGCTTTGCATCGTGCATGTCTCATCCCGAATCACATGTTGTTTTTAAATTCTACTGTTTCTCAAACAACGTGTTTTGGATTGGCTACATCTAAAAAATTAAATACCCCTACTATCCCTGACTTAGAAGAATATTCAGGTTGGAGTAATTTCACTACAATATCCATCAATGGGATACAAGCACTTTTGCAGAATTCCTCCTTTAATATTTCCCATTTTGATCCGGAGGGGTGGCTTTTGTGGCAAAGAAGCACTGATGCTTGCCAACGTAGGTTTTTGGGTTTGTCTGAAGGTTTTACACACATCAGGCCGGATCCCAGGTTTGAAGCGGATCACACTGTTACTACTTATTCAGTAGGCAAATTGTGTCAGAACTGGTTACAACATTCCACTTTGGCTGCAGTTAAGCTGCATCTGTCCCAGTTGAATGAAAATATTGACCTAAATGATTTTATAAAAGGCCCAGCTAGGGGTAGATCTAAACGCTTTCTTTATGCTATATACAATGAGATTTGGAAATTTTCACAAGTTGAGGCAGCTAAACGCCTGAGAGCTATTGATCAAGCAAATTTGGAAAAGGTGCTTGCAGTGGTCGATAACAGTATTAACATGCTTTCTTCCAGAATTTACACATTGGATAATATTGTTTCTTCTGTTGTTGATATTGTACATGATGAAGTGTCCACGTTATACCATGGTCAAAATCAATTGCGTTCTGTAATGCAGTTTGCCTGGACTCTACAGACGATTAAGGCTGGTCGAGTTCCCTGGACCTCATTGAACGTTTCATCCCTTTTCGCCCCTTTTAATCTTACTGAAAAACAGCGCTTGCTTTCAATGCGTGATGCATCATTTTCTATGTTACATATTGAGAAGCTAGAATCCTTGCCTTTTTCTGTTGCTGAAACCACTACTGCCACGTGGCTTATTCATGGTTTAATTACATTACCATTTCCTTTATATAAATTTACTAACTGTATGCGGTATATTGCTATAGGACGATATGAACCACTAGGCAATGCATTCCTACATGAGGCATGGTCATTACCATACACATACAGATGTCTGAAGGATGGGAAAGAAGTGAATCTTAATGGTGAGGAATGCACACAGTCACCTGACCATTCATTAATATGCAGACACATTCAGTTACACGGTTCTTGTAATCAGGACCGTCCAAATTTAGCATGTGTTTTAAAAGGCACGCCAGTTCCAGCAGTGGTTCCCACATTTACATTATTAGCTAATGGTAGTTATTTGCTTTTAAACAACGAATTATGTTGTGGTTTATTAATTGGTGTGGCATATGTGGTAACTGTATCAGAGCGTGTAGTGTGCTGCAAGAATGTTCTATACCCACCCACGCATGGTTCTTCAGATGTCTCCATCTGGCCACGGATTCCAACCTTGGAAGCAAAATTCAATGGTTTAAGCAGAATAAGGGCCCTTTGTCTCAAAAACAAGTGACCCTGAGTTCGGCCCGGGAAACTTATGTCCTTCACATAGCCAACACCCGCACAGAGGTGCAGGCGCTTTTAAATACTGATTTGCCGTTTCATTTCTGCGAGCTGGTACACCAGATATTTAATGCTTCTTCAACGACTGGGCTGGCACATTTTTTCAAGTTAGTCAGCAGTGGCCTCGTGACTACGTTTGAAAAGGTTTTTGGTATCATTCCCACGTTTTTCCACACTATTTTTTCGAGTTTGTTTGGTGGACTACCTGTGTTACTGGCTGTAGCCGCAGGCATTCTGTTGGTGTTTTTCTTCATAAAACATGGATGCCCATCCTGCGCAAGACGCCGTTCAACGCCTCCTGACACTGTGCCGTAATCGGATGCTCAATTACTATGGAACATTGCCGCTTGCAGCATTAAGCACGGCCTATAGATTGTCATTTCGGTTCACCGACTTCACGTGTGTCCAACCTGTGTTTCACTGCCTGAGCTGCGAGTTCGATTGGGCCATTGATTTGTGCCTATGCTTGAGAACTGCTCCTGACGTCGATTTTGATCAGCTAATGCGTCCCGTGGTGGCTCACGAGCTGATCTGTTCTGGCGAGAGAGTTATGGCCTTGGCAGCGATAAATGGAGTTCTGGGCCAATGGGAGATTTCTGCAGCGGCGGATGCCTTTCTGACACACAGCGATCTGGTGAACCCACCGAGTTGTCCTCTGACGTTACAGGAGGATCCGATGCTGGAGGAGCACGTATATTCTTTCCCATTGCTAAATTGGATTGCTGAACTATTTTCGGATGATGGCAGTGATTTCATGCTGGAGGCTGTGGCAACTTTCTTTGCATATACTTTCCAATCGTGAGATGCCTGGGAGGAATGCTTTGTTGTGAAATATGAGTTTCCCCTCGCTGGATTGGAGGGATGGACTATGTTCAGCTGATGGAGAGTACAATCATGTGATGTCGCTGGGGATAACGTCAATGTGGCACATGACTTTGGAAATCGGATACGTGCCTTGTTTTTTCTCTTCCAAACATTTGAATTGATGAAACCTGGTCCTACGTTTCATATTTTTGAGACCTGGTGGATGACTTTTGGTTCAAAAGTTTTGTTTTTATTTTTAGATTTGAGGCCACTGTAGGCATTCATACATATTCATTCATACATATTTTTAGCTTATTTTAGCTCAAGATTATTGAATTTTGCTTTCAATTGTTGTGTCTGATTTAGTATTGCCTTTTCCCTTATGTTTGACGGTGCTCGGACCAATGGGGGGGTGTCATATGGATACTTCATTACATATATTGCGTTAAGTTAGCATGAGTGTATTACATGTTTAAACAGCCGGTTTGCCTTCGGCTTCAGTTTTGCACACGACACATACTTGTTGTAGCTTTCACCCTAGAAGCGGTGAGGTGGTTTATTTGAGAATAATATGTTATTTCTATGCTATCAGCTTTGCCTGGTACACTTGGTACAACTGTCTGCACACTGAGAGCTGCACACTCTAAGATTAACCTAACACAAGGTTGCTGAGAGGCCTGATCCTCGCACCACATTAGACATAACACAAATAATGTTGATGCCAACATTTTGGGCTCTACGCGGGTTTAAGATAGAGTTACACGGAATGAACGTAGACACTTGGTGCTGCGCATGGAGAGAGCTGGTAGCTGTTGATGTGAACTGCTCCTACTGACATTGAGAGGTATGGGGCCGCCCTGCTAAAGCCCGAATGAGACCTTCTTAGATATAAAATAATATACTAGATAGGGTGCGCGAAATATAGGTGATATCGATTACTATAGGTTTTGCATTATAACATGCTAGCACCTTTTGCTTACTATGGATTAGTGACTATGCTGCTGACTCTGATTTTTATAATCTGCATTTTGGTATTATACAAGATACTGCGTTTGAGAACTTTGCATTGAATAATAAATATTTCAAACTTGCACTTGTGTTCTTTGACTCCCAGTTTTGGTTTGAAATGATTATATAATGAAAGAGTGTTCATGTGTTCCACGATTCCTGAGGTATTCTAAAGATCATGTTCTGGTTTGTCTAAGACATGGTTCATTCCATAATGATCCATGAGACACTGTAGCTAGCTAGGTAAGGAGATTTCTGACACTGAGATGAGTTTTGGATCATCCTAACTCACTGAGGTTCTAGATCTCTATGCACAGTTCTGTGGGAGAACGGAAACCCTGCTACACTACTAGAGTGCTCTCCCACCGGTCAGCCTCGGCGGCGAGCTGCCGTGGGTCAGTCAATTTACTGTCGAGGAGGTGCTGCCTGAGCTCGACGAAGCAGTTGTTAGAGAGGTGCTCCCACACCATGAGATTAAAAAGTTGCTCGTAGGTTGTTACATGGCTTCCCTTGATCCAACCCTCGAAGGCTCGGCTGAAATAGTTTACATATTCCACCCAAGTTGTACCCGGGATCCGGGTGCAGTCTCGGAACCTCTGGCGGTACATTTCGGGTGTGAGCCCATATCGGGTGAGGAGGGCCGCCTTCATGTAGTCATAGGAGGTCATCAGATGGTCTGGGAGCTGTAACAGGGCATCGCGGCCTTCATTGACGAACCTCCCCCATAGACCGGCTCCCCAGTCACTTCGATCAATCCGGTGGGAGGTCATGGCGATCTCGTAGGCCTTGAACCACTGTTGTATGTCGTCATCTCGGAAATATTCTCGAACGACATCCTTGGGAATGTGTACTTTCTTTTCTGTCGTTCCTGGGGTGCGCGGTTGCTCGGGCACCCCCAGTTCTTTGTTCTGTTTCCGTAGGTTTATTTCTGCTAGATTGCGCTCGTGTTCGTACGCTAATCTTTTTTCTTCAAGCTCTCTCTGCCTCTGTTTTTCTTCCCGTTCTTCTCGGAGCCGCAAATGTTCTAGGTTCAGTTTCTGTTCGGCTAATTTGAGCTCACTGTCCATTTTGAGTCGGGCCATTTCTAACTCATGCAGTCTGCTTTTTTCTCTCTCTTGGATCTCTTCCTGCCAGAGACCCGTTCTTCGCTCCTCGGGAGCCGTGGTGTTCCTCTCTGATGCTGCAACGTTTTGGTCCGGGGGTCTGACGGCCCCGGTTTCTGCCCATGACTCAATGGCGTGCTTGAAATCGTCTTTAGTACTCAGACCGGTGGTAGCAATGCCTAGTTCCATGCAGAATTGTTTCAATTCACGATGGCTGTATTCTTCCAATTTCTCCATCTGGAATTTCTCGGTGGATCCGCTCTCTTTGGTTGTCATTGTGTTTTCGTCGTGGGGTGAGCTACTCTCTGTACGATTATGCGTTGATTCGGATCGCGCCGCTGGCCACCAATGTTAGACGGACCGGGAGGGTCGGCCGAGGACAATGGGAGAGGTCTCCAGGGAGAACCCCTCCAGCGATCGTACAGACAAGTAACTTCCCCCCCCACAGACGTACACCACACAGAGATAAGGTTTAACGTTCTTTATAAGTGATCTTTAAGTACGGTAGAATGGTACAAGGAGGTCTGGACTCAGGGGTCCCCTCGATTCTAGTCTCTTGGTTGGGAAGGGGGTAGCGGGACAGTCTTATTACTAATCTGGTAGATGCGATGATACGATGGATAGCTCACAATCCTTGAGCTCGGCGTTCTAGATGGACGGGCCGCGGCAGCGCCGGTGGGTCCCGAGATGATCGTAGGTAGCGACGGTCCGCGGCGGCGCCAGCAGGTCCCGATGAAGGTGGTAGTTACAACGGTCCGCGGCCGTGCCAGCAGGTCCCGACGAAGATGAAGGATGCAGAGGGTTGCGGCAGCGCCAGCAGGTAGGACGATAGTTCGCAAGGCAGGACTACGGCAGCGCCAGTAGTCCGTCAAGGATGAGTTCTTCACGGTGTCTCTTGACTCCAGGATACAACTGCCTTCCTGCTCTGGGGCTGCCCCAGTTATAGGTCTGGCGCCCTTTGATGTCCGGACCCTCGCACTTGGAGGTCGGGAGGTCCGGGATGAGGGAGTCCAGACACCCAGCAGGGGGGTGGAGCCAGCGCCCGGGGGAGCTGGGGGGCGATCGGCACCTGGCGGGGGAGAGCCATCGACACTTCTTTCTCCCATTGACCTGCCATGTGGTCCGTTCACCTCCTGGGTGGATGGTGGTGCCGGGATGTCGGGGCCTGGCCAGGCCCAGGGTTAGGGTCGACCTGAGGCCACGCGGCCTCGTGGTGCAGTGTCCAAGATGGCGGCCGGGCCGGGCGAGGGCCGGTAGTAGTTCGGCCCCATGATACCGAGATGTCCGGGGGCCGGAGTCCCGTATGAGACGGGGTGCGGGGTACTTCTGTGGGTAACACCTGGAGGGCCGGGGCTCGGGCCCTGTCATGCGGGGAGGGAGCAAGCCCTTCCTGTGGCCTGTCCAACATTTACCATATGCAATCCCTTTAATACCAAATGAAAGGACACCACACAGGATATATATAAAATATAAATGTTATTTATTACTAAACTAACCCTCTGGACTCTTTATGAGGTCAGAGGTCTAAGCACAATACAAGATATTCAATTAAAATACAATAAATTGCACAAAATACAGTAGGGCCCTAGGGGCATGCTAAACCATATCTAAAATAGTGGTATAAGAACCACCACTCAGAAAGTGAATAGGCCTAGGGCCTAGGGAATCACTGGGGCTACGCTGAGTTACCAAGAGTTAGGAAGCAGGAGGCCCACAGGATGCGTGTGCAGTGTCTAAACACACACGCAGGTTACCATAGAGAATGAATGGGAATGTAGAAGTTACAAACTAGTTCTTTTAGGGTACTTCTGACTGGACTCGGTGAAAGTTACTTGAAACCTAGACAGTTGGATAGTTAATACCCACAGGAGCACCGGAGTACTCGCGTTACCTCACCCACAGGAAGCGGGTGCATAGGTGTCAAAGTATGTCGGGTTTCGTCGTCGAATCCTATGGAGCCTAGAGATGCGGCAGGCGACCAGGAGAGAAGTGTCCGAGTGGATCCAAGGGTGGATCGAAGATCAAGAGGACCTGAAAGCAGAGGGGACAGAGTCTGGGTCACTAGCCAGTGACCAGGAAGGAACCAGGAAGAAACCAGGCGATGTCGCGAAGCAATCAGGTGCTGACGGGAAGCTTGTCTCTGCAGCCACATGGACCAGGAGGCGTCGACGATGACCAGGAGTCGGGCACAGACTGTCCCACGAAGGCTCTCGCTGTCGGCGGTGTCGGCTTCAGGATTGGAGTCAACAAGCCTTGGCAAAGGCAACCCACACAGGAAACAAAGTTGGCTTCTTACTCAGACCAGCAAGGTCTGAGGGGCTGCTTCTTTTGAGGGAAGCAAGGGCCAGTCTGGAGCAACCAGACCAGTGGTGGAAATTCAAAGGATCGTCGCCAAGATGGCCACGAGCCAGCGGGCAAGTGACCGGGCAGACGCGTCGAGCAGGAAAATGCAGAAGGGCCCCACGAAGAACTCGTGGAGTGTGCAGGCCTGATCTTCGGTGCAGATGATGCTTGGGCTGGGGCTTTTCAAACCCAAATGCACAGCCTCGAGGGGGCCTCGGTGCTGCACAATCAGCAAGTCGCAGACTTTTCAAGGTGGCCGGTCCCACGTCTCTCGTCGCCTTCACGGGTCTCAGCTCTGCAGGGACTGTGGATCGGGCTGTTGGATGTCTGGGAATCCGGTTCTTGTCAGGCTCTGTGCTCGCGCTCTGGCGGGAGCGTCGACAAAGCAAGTCATTGATCTCTGGGTTGGTGCCTGCTTGTGCAGGGTGTCCACTCCTTGACCACAAGGGAGATTCTTCAGTCATCTTCTTGCAAAGTAGATCGTTAAAGGTCCAGAGTTTCGTGTCAGAGTTTCAGTCAGGATAATCTAAAGTCTTGGGACTCAGCTCCTACCTATATACAAAATCTAGGGGCTGGATTACCTACTAGGTCCCTCCTATGGGTGGGATCAGGGAAGGGGGTGGTTACACCCCTTTCCCTTTGTCCAGTTTCGTGCCAGAGCTGGGGCTGGAGAGCCCCAGCAACCGGTTTGAACTGGACTATGCATGGGACACCTTGTGTGCCACAGGCATTGTCTCCTTTCTTTCAGCCCTCCATGCCCTAATACACAAAAGCCTGTCTGGGGTGGTGCTAGCACCTCCAAAGACAGGAAACCTATTGTCCAAGCCGGGGAACATCCTTTACGACGCGGATTTTACTCCGCAGTACCCTTACAACGCGTCTTTTACAACGCAAGTTGTAACCACGACTTGCGCTGGAGGGCGCTACAGGACAAGGAATAATTTAATTTACTATCCAACACCTTCCCTACGTTATGTAGGCTGGTGTTGGAATAGTAAATTAAAAAATTCCTAAGTCCGCACCCCTCCAACGAAAGTCGTGGTAACGACTTGCGTTGTAAAAAACGCGTTGTAAACGTACGCATGGTAAAACCATGCGTCGTAATGTCGTACATCCGTCCAAGCCTCCCTCGCTGGAAGGACTCCCAGCAGCAGGAGGTCAGACTTGTGTCTGTGGGAGCAGCATCCATTTAGTGATGCTGAGGCGCTGGTTAACTTTAACCGGGAATAGTAGGAACAACATGTCTTCTCCCTCTAGAAGGGTGGAATGCTACCTCCGTCACCAGAACTGGTGAGGGGGTAGTATTCCAAATCGTATGACACCTTACTCGACATGTTTTGATAAAGCCAAACCATAGTTAGCATCTGACTGCGAGGTTCATAATGCACTTAAGAGTATATGGTATGGCAATATCCTAGAACAGCTATAAGGACATGGTTCCGAAAGCTGCAGACAGGCTCAGCTCATGCTAAAACACCATCTCACATAAAACCAAGCACTCTGCCTCCAGGATTGTTACGGCCTGCCATAGGAGTGACTTATAGGTGTATATGTGTCTAGATATAGGTATATATATATATATATATATATATATGTATATATATATATATCTAAGCAAGGGGTGATTACACCACCTTGCCCCAGCTGAGTGATCAGCCAGTTCTGTCAATTTGGATGGCCAGCCAGGGGTGGCAAAAGATATGCTGCAGCCACTGGTAGGCCTTGGATGCACCTATGCCCTGGGTACCTGGAGTACACTGTTACAGGGGCTTATAAGGTGATCCAGTATCCAATTGGTAATGCACCTAAAGTGCATTGTAGTGAATTGAGAGAGATAGCATCTGGGCTGTGGGTCTGATTAGCAGGCCCACAGCCACATTAAGTCGAAAACCAGTGAAGCAAAAAGCCATAGGAAAGCAGACCCTACTCTCCTACACTAGTGCTCTGAGGAGTCAGACTCCCACTCAGCGAGCGCACCCGTGCTCTGGGGAGTGGGACTCACACTCAGCGAGTGCACCCGTGCTCCGAGGAGTGATTCTCACACTTAGCGAGTGCACCCGTGCTCTGGAGGGTGGAATGACGCACTCATAAATTGCACCCATGCTCTGGGGAGTCAGACTCACACTCAGTGAGTGCACCCGTGTTCCGAGGAATGATTCTCACTCTCAGCGAGTGCACCTGTGCTCTGAGGAGTGATTCTCACACTCAGCAAGTGCACCGTGCTCTGAGGAGTGGGACTCACACTCAGTGAGTACACCCATGCTCTGAGGAGTGAGACTCACACTTAGTGAGTGCACTGTGCTCAGAGGAATGGGACTCACACTGAGTGCACTGCACCTGTACACTGACGAGTGAGACTCACACTAAGTGAGTGCACCCTGCTCTGAGGAGTGGGAATCACACTCAAAGAGTAGCACCATGGTCTAAGGAGTGGGATGAGGCAGTCAGTGAGTGAACTCATGCTCTGAGGAGTAGGGCCCACACTCAGTGAGTGCACCCGTGCCCTGAGGAGTGGGACTCACACTCAGCAAGTGCATCGTGCTCTGAGGAGTGGGACTCACACTCAGTGAGTACACCCGTGCTCTGAGGAGTGAGACTCACACTTAGCAAGTGCACCGTGCTCTGAGGAGTGGGACTCGCACTCAGTGAGTACACCCGTGCTCTGAGGAGTGAGACTCACACTTAGTGAGTGCACCGTGCTCAGAGGAATGGGACTCACACTCACTGAGTGCACCTGCGCACTGACGAGTGAGACTCACACTCAGTGAGTGCACCCTGCTCTGAGGAGTGGGAATCATACTCAAAGAGTAGCCCCATGGTCTAAGGAGTGGGATGAGGCAGTCAGTGAGTGAACTCATATTCTGAGGAGTAGGACCCACACCCGTGCTCAGAAGATTGGGACTCACACTTAGTGAGTGCACCCATGCTCTGAGGAGTGAGAAGACGGAATCAGTGAGCGCACCTATGCTCAGAGGAGTAAGACTCACACTCATTGAGTGCACCCGTGCTCTGAGGAGTGAGATGACGCACTCAGTGAGTGCACCTGTGCTCTGAAGAGTGGGATGACACATTCAGTGAGTGCACCCGTGGTTTTAGGAATGGGACTCACACTCAGTGAGTGCACCTGTGCTCTGGAGAGTGGAATGACGCACTCAGTGAGTGCACCGTGCTCTGAGGAGTGAGACTGTTGGACAGGCCACGTGAGGGGCTTGCCTCCTCCCCGCATGACAGGGCCCAAGCCCCGGTCCTCCCGATGTTACCCACAGAAGCAACCCGCAACCCGTCCCAGGCGGGACTCCTGCCCCCGGACATCTCTGTGTCATGTGGTCGAATCCCTTCCAGCTCCCTCGGCCGGCCCGGCCGCCATCTTGGACACTGCACCACGAGGCCGCGTGGCCTCGGATCGACCCTAACCCTGGGCCTGGCCAGGCCCCGACATCCCGGCACCACCATCCACCCAGGAGATGAACGGCCCACTTGGCAGGTCAATGGGAGAAAGAAGTGTCGATGGCTCTCCCCCGCCAGGTGCCGATCGCACCAAGCTCCCCCGGGCGCTGGCTCCACCCCCCTGCTGGGTGTCTGGACTCCCTCATCCCGGACCTCCCGACCTCCAAGTGCGAGGGTCCGGACATCAAAGGGCGCCAGACCTATAACTGGGGCAGCTCCAGAGCAGGAGGGCAGTTGTATCCTGGAGTCAAGAGACACCGCGACAAACTCATCCCTGACGGACTACTGGCGCTGCCGTAGTCCTGCCTTGCGAACGATTGTCCTGCCTGCTGGCGCTGCCGCAACCTTCTCAATCCTTCAACCTCGTCGGGACCTGCTGGCACTGCCGCGGACCGCTGTAACGACCATCTTCACCGGGACCTGCTGGCACCGCCGTGGACCGTCGTCACCTTCGATCATCTCGGGACCTGCTGGCTCCGCCGCGGCCTGACCATCTAGAACGCCAAGCTCGAGGATTGTGAGCTATCTATCATATCATCGCATCTACCAGATTGGTAACAAGACTGTCCCGCTACCCCCTTCCCATCCAAGACACTAAGATTCGAGGGGACCCCTGAGTCCAGACCTCCTTGTACCATTCTACCGTACTTAAAGATTGCTTATAAAGAACGTTAAACCTTATCATTGTGTGGTGTACGTCTGTGGGGGGGAAGTTACTTGTCTGTACGATCGCTGGAGACGGCTCTCCCCGGAGACCTCTCCCCTTGTCCTCGGCCGACCCTCCCGGTCCGTCTAACATTGGTGGCCAGCGGCGCGATCCGAATCAACGCATAATCGTACAGAGAGTAGCTCACCCCACGACAAAACCACAATGACAACCAAAGAAAGCGGATCCACCGAGAAATTCCAGATGGAGAAATTGGAAGAATACAGCCATCGTGAGCTGAAACAATTCTGCATTGAATAGGCATTGCTACCACCGGTCTGAGTACTAAAGACGATTTCAAACACGCCATTGAGTCATGGGCAGAAACCGGGGCCGTCAGACCCCCGGACCAAGATGTTGCAGCATCAGAGAGGAACACCACGGCTCCCGAGGAGCGAAGAACGGGTCTCTCGCGGGAAGAGATCCAAGAGAGAGAAAAAAACAGACTTCATGAGTTAGAAATGACCCGGCTCAAAATGGAAGGTGAACTCAAATTAGCCAAACAAAAACTGAACCTAGAACATCTGCGGCTCCGAGAAGAACGGGAAGAAAAACAGAGACAGCGAGAACTCGAAGAAAAGAGACTAGCGTATGACCACGAGCGCAAACTAGCAGAAATAGATTTACGAAAGCAGAACAAAGAACTGGGGGTGCCCGAGCAACCGCGCACCCCAGGAGCGACAGAAAAGAAAGTACACATCCCCAAGGATGTCGTTCGAGAGTATTTCCGAGATGACGACATACAACAATGGTTCAAGGCCTACAAGATCGCCATGACCTCCCACCGGATCGATCGAAGTGACTGGGGAGCCGGTCTATGGGGGAGGTTCGTCAATGAAGGCCGCGATGCCCTGTTACAGCTTCCAGACCATCTGATGACCTATGACCACATGAAGGCTGCCCTCCTCACCCGATATGGCCTCACACCCAAAATGTACCGCCAGCGGTTCCGAGACTGCACCCGGATCCCGGGTACAACTTGGGTGGAATATGTAAACTATTTCAGCCGAGCCTTCGAGGGGTGGATCAAGGGAAGCCATGTAACGACATACGAGCAACTTTTTAATCTCATGGTGTGGGAACACCTCTCTAACAACTGCTTCGTCGAGCTCAGGCAGCACCTCCTCGACAGTAAATTGACGGACCCATGGCAGCTCGCCGCAGAGGCTGACCGGTGGGAGATCACCCGAGTAGGCCGGAGCGGGCCGCACGAACAGCACCGGAACAACCAAGGTCAGCACCGTCCCCGAGGAGGAGGAGGCGGCCAGGGACGGGGAAGAGACACCGCCCCGGCCGCCCCCGCTGCCAACACACCGCCCCCGGCCAACCGGGGCAACCCCCCAGTGCGCCCGGGGTACCGAGCCAATGTCACGTGTCACCGATGCCAGCGAGTCGGCCACTACGCAAGTGACTCCGAGACCCCGCCAGGTAGCTGCCGCCGCCCTGGGGGGAGAACAGATCTCCGAAGAACAAGAGGAATGCGAGCAAGAACAACAAGAATGGGAACCGGCCGCCATGGTGCTAGCGTGCCTAGGGGGAAGAGACATGGTCCCGCGGGTTCCCCTACCCGCCAACACCAGAAAATATAGTCAGTGGGTGAACATTAATGGGCGCAGGGCCGAAGCCCTACGTGACACAGGAGCCAGTGTGACGGCCGTCCGCTGTCACCTGGTGACACCAGAACAGATCCTGCCGAACATTCTCTGCCCCGTCCGTTCAGCCGACAATTCGGAGAGTCTATGTCGGATGGCCTGCGTCCCCTTCGAATGGGGAGGAGTATCCGGCATGTTGAAGGTGACGGTCCGAGATGACGCCCCCGTGGACTGTCTCCTGGGAAATGATCTTGAGAGTTCCCCGTGGGCCGCCGTAGAAAGGAGAGAACACCTGGGGATGTTGGGCCTCCCGGACTGGGCGTGTGTAACCACCCGGTCCATGGCCGCCCGTACCATCCCCCGACCAGAAGAACCCGAATGGCCAGCACCCCCTCCCCCGATCGCTCCAGTAGAGGACACCGACCCCCCGGAACAAACTCCCGAAGGGCTCGCTCAACCCCAGGACCTTCCTAGCCTGGCTCAGTGGTGTCAAGAGGGGGGGCCCACCCAGGAACAGTTCCGTCAAGAGCAGAAGACCTGTCCCTCCCTCGAGGGACTCCGCCAGCAAGCCCTCGCCCAGAGCGCAGGGGACACCTCCGGGGCCCATTGGATCTATTGGGACAACGACCTGTTGTACAGCGAACAGAGAATCGCGGAGTTAGGGGCCAGTCGAGTACTAGTGGTGCCCCTCCGCTTTAGAGACTTCTTGCTAAACCTGGCCCACGATGTCCCCCTGGCTGGACACCTGGGTCAAGACAAAACCTACAGTCGCCTGGTGACCCACTTTTTCTGGCCCAAGATGAGAAACGACGTCCTTAACCACTGCCGTTCCTGCCCCACGTGCCAGGCCAGCGGGAAGAGCGGCCGCAAACTCAAAGCACCTCTGCAACCCTTCCCAGTTGTCACCACCCCGTTCGAGATTGTGGGAATAGACATTGTGGGGCCCCTGGACCCCCGTACAGCACAAGGACATCGGTTCATCCTGGTACTGGTGGACCACGCCACCCGCTACCCCGAGGCTGTTCCCCTGCGAACTGTGACAGCCCCGGTGGTCGGCCGGGCCTTGATGGGGATCTTCTCCCGGGTGGGCTTCCCCCGAGAAGTCGTCAGCGACCGAGGCACAAACTTTATTTCAAAATATATGAAATCCCTCTGGCAACAGTGCGGGGTCACCTACCGATTCACGACCCCCTATCACCCTCAAGGAAACGGACTAGTTGAGCGGTTCAACCGCACGCTCAAAGGGATGATCGGGGGGTTGGAAGAGCCCCTCCGTCGCCAGTGGGACGTGCTACTACCGTGCCTCCTCTTCGCGTATCGAGAAGTCCCCCAGAAGTCCCTCGGCTTCAGCCCGTTCGAGCTCTTATATGGACACCCTGTGCGAGGGCTCCTCAGCCTAGTCCAAGAAGGTTGGGAGATGCCCCCACTAAAAACCCCTCCAGATGTCTTCAAGTACCTCCTGACCCTACGCAATCAGACCAGGCGATTCAGAGAGATGGCGAAAGCGAACCTTGAGGCCAGTCAGGAGGACATGAAGAAGTGGTACGATCAAAATGCCTCCTCCATCGAATTCGAACCTGGCCAACAAGTGTGGGTGATGTCCCCCACTGAACCCTGTGCCTTACAGGACAAGTGGACGGGGCCCTTCAAAGTGGTCGAGTGCAAGAGCCCCGTCACCTATCTCATCGATATGGAATCTCCCCGGAACCCCCTCCGGGTCCTCCACGCCAACAGACTCAAACCCCACTTTGTGCGCTCGGAGCTCAGCCTCCTGATGGCTACAGACAGCGGAGCAGAAGAAGACTCTGAGCCCCTCCCTGATCTCCTAAAGACCCGGGAGAAAGATGGTTCCGTGGACGGGGTCCGACTCTCAGAAGCCCTAACCCCGGAACAGCGCCAAGGCTGCCGGGACCTCCAGCGGCAGTTTGCGGCCCTGCTTTCCCTCACCCCAGGGGTCACCTCCTGGTGCCTGCACGACGTGGACACTGGGGACAGTCCCCCTATCCGACATCGGGCATACCGCGTACCAGATCGGGTACGGGCCTGCATCCAAGAGGAGGTGTCCAAGATGCTCACGCTTGGAGTCATCGAGCCCTCAGACAGCCCCTGGGCCAGCCCAGTGGTACTGGCCCCTAAAGCTGCCGCCCCCGGCACCACGCCTGAGCTCCGATTCTGCATCGACTACCGGGGCTTGAACGCTGTCACCAGAACCGACGCACATCCCATCCCCCGAGCAGATGAACTAATCGACCGCATAGGGGCTGCCCGCTACCTCAGCATCTTCGACCTGACAGTGGGCTACTGGCAGATCGGCCTCACACCCCGGGCTCAAGAACGATCCGCCTTTTCCACCCCTGATGGCCACTACCACTTCAAGGTCATGCCATTCGGCATGAAGAATGCCCCAGCTACTTTTCAGCGTCTGGTGAACCAGGTCTTGGCGGGACTCGAGGAATTCAGCGCCGCCTACCTGGACGATATCGCTGTGTACAGCCGCCACTGGCCCGACCACCTCCACCACCTCCGAGAGGTCCTGCAGGCCCTCCAACGGGCTGGCCTCACGATCAAGGCCAGCAAATGCCAAATTGGTCAGGGGTCCGTGACCTATCTCGGGCACCAGGTGGGAATCGGTCTGGTAGCCCCTCTTCAGCTCAAGATCGCTGCCATCCAGTCCTGGCAGCCCCCCATCACCCAGACCGAGGTCCGCGCCTTCTTGGGGCTCACAGGCTACTACCGGCGGTTCGTGAGGGACTATGGCAGCATTGTGGGGCCCCTCACGGAACTCACATCCAAAAGCCACCCAAAGAAGGTCAACTGGACCCCAGACTGTCAAGCGGCCTTCGAGAAGCTGAAGGCCGCCATGTGCACTGCCCCTGTGCTCCAGGCCCCCGACTACAGTCGTGAATTCATCGTCCAAACGGATGCCTCCGACCATGGCATTGGGGCAGTCCTCTCCCAGTTGAACCCCGAAGGACTTGACCAACCAGTGGCCTTCATCAGCAGACGTCTCCTGGCCCGCGAACAACGCTGGAGCACCATCGAAAGGGAGGCCTTCGCAGTGGTGTGGGCCCTCAAAAAGCTCCGGCCTTACCTCTTCGGTACCCACTTCCGGGTGCAGACAGATCATCGGCCCCTGCAGTGGCTAATGCAGATGCGGGGGGAAAATCCAAAACTACTACGTTGGGCCATCTCCCTGCAGGGGATGGACTTCACTGTGGAACATCGACCTGGCCAAGACCACGCCAACGCAGATGGCCTGTCACGCTTTTTCCGCCTCGACGAGGAGAGTCCCCAAGAGGATGGGTGACTCTCCCCGCCTTCAGCTGGGGGGGACGCATGTTGGACAGGCCACGTGAGGGGCTTGCCTCCTCCCCGCATGACAGGGCCCAAGCCCCGGTCCTCCCGATGTTACCCACAGAAGCAACCCGCAACCCGTCCCAGGCGGGACTCCTGCCCCCGGACATCTCTGTGTCATGTGGTCGAATCCCTTCCAGCTCCCTCGGCCAGCCCGGCCGCCATCTTGGACACTGCACCACGAGGCCGCGTGGCCTCGGATCGACCCTAACCCTGGGCCTGGCCAGGCCCCGACATCCCGGCACCACCATCCACCCAGGAGATGAACGGCCCACTTGGCAGGTCAATGGGAGAAAGAAGTGTCGATGGCTCTCCCCCGCCAGGTGCCGATCGCACCCAGCTCCCCCGGGCGCTGGCTCCACCCCCCTGCTGGGTGTCTGGACTCCCTCATCCCGGACCTCCCGACCTCCAAGTGCGAGGGTCCGGACATCAAAGGGCGCCAGACCTATAACTGGGGCAGCTCCAGAGCAGGAGGGCAGTTGTATCCTGGAGTCGAGAGACACCGCGACGAACTCATCCCTGACGGACTACTGGCGCTGCTGTAGTCCTGCCTTGCGAACGATTGTCCTGCCTGCTGGCGCTGCCGCAACCTTCTGAATCCTTCAACCTCGTCGGGACCTGCTGGCACTGCCACGGACCGCTGTAACGACCATCTTCACCGGGACCTGCTGGCACCGCCGCGGACCGTCGTCACCTTCGATCATCTCGGGACCTGCTGGCTCCGCCGCGGCCCGACCATCTAGAACGCCAAGCTCGAGGATTGTGAGCTATCTATCATATCATCGCATCTACCAGATTGGTAACAAGACTGTCCCGCTACCCCCTTCCCATCCAAGAGACTAAGATTCGAGGGGACCCCTGAGTCCAGACCTCCTTGTACCATTCTACCGTACTTAAAGATTGCTTATAAAGAACGTTAAACCTTATCATTGTGTGGTGTACGTCTGTGGGGGGGAAGTTACTTGTCTGTACGATCGCTGGAGACGGCTCTCCCCGGAGACCTCTCCCCTTGTCCTCGGCCGACCCTCCCGGTCCGTCTAACAGAGACCCACACTCAGTGAGTGCACCTGTGCTCTGAGGAGTGAGACTCACACTTAGTGAGTGCACCCGTGCTCTAAGGACTGAGACTCACACTTCGTGAGTGCACCTGTGCTCTCAGGAGTGAGACTCACACTCAGTGAGTGCACCTGTGCTCTGAGGAGTGAGACTCACACTTAGTGGTTGCACCCGTGCTCTGAGGAGTGAGACTCACACTCAGTGAATACACCGTGCTCTGAGGAGTGGGACTCACATTCAGTGAGTAGCCCCATGGTCTAATGAGTGGGATGAGGCAGTCATTGAGTGAACTCATGCTCTGAGGAGTAGGACCCACACTCAGTGAGTGCACCCATGGTCTGAGGAGTGAGACTCACACTTAGTGAGTGCACCTTTGCTCTGAGGAGTGAGATGACGGAATCAGTGAGCACACCTATGCTCTGAGAAATAAGACTCACACTCATTGAGTGCACCCGTGCTCTGAGGAGTGAGATGATGCACTCAGTGAGTGCACCTGTGCTCTGAGCAGTGGAATCATATTGTGAATGAACCCATGCTCTGAGGGGTGAGACTCACACTTAGTGAGTGCACCAGTGCTCTGAGGACTGAGACTCACACTTAGTGAGTGCCCCCATGCTCTGAGGAGTGAGACTCACACTTAGTGACTGCACCTGTGCTCTGAGGAGTGAGACTCACACTCAGTGAGTGCACCAGTACTCTGAGGAGTGAGACTCACACTCAGTGAGTGCACCAGTACTCTGAGGAGTGAGACTCACACTCAGTGAGTGCACCAGTGCTCTGAGGAGTGAGACTCACCCTTAGTGAGTGCACCTGTGCTCTGAGGAGTGAGACTCACACTCAGTGAGTGCACCAGTGCTCTGAGGAGTGAGACTCACGCTCAGCGAGTGCACCTGTGCTCTAGGGAGTGGGATGATATAGTGAGTGTACCGTGCCCTGAGGAGTGAGACTCACACTCAGCAAGGGCACCCGTGCTCTGAGGAGTGAGACTCACACTCAGTGAGTGCAGACGTGCTCTGAGGAGTGAGACTCACCCTTAGTGAGTGCACCCATGCTCCGAGGAGTGATTCTCACACTCAGTGAGTGCACCCATGCTCTGAGGAGTGAGGCTCACACTTAGCGAGTGCACCGTGCTCTGAGGAGTGGGACTCACACTCAGTGAGTAGCCCCATGGTCTAAGGAGTGTGATGAGGCAGTCAGTGAGTGAACTCATGCTCTGAGGAAACAGACCCACACTCAGTGAGTGCATCGTGCCCTGAGGAGTGAGACTAACGCTCAGTGAGTGCACCAGTCCTCTGAGAGTAGTGGGATGACAAAGTGAGAGCACCCATACTCTAAGTAGTGAGATTCACACTCAGGGAGTCCACCTGTGATGTGAGGAGTGAGACTAACGTTCAGCAAGTGCACCCGTGCTCTGAGGAGTGGGATTCACACTTAGCGAGTGAACCCGTGGTCTGAAGAGTGGGATGGCACAGTGAGTGTACTTGTGCAATCAGGAGTGGGACTCCCACTCAGCGAGTGAACCGGTGCTCTGAGGAGTGGGACTCATACTCAGCGAGTGCACCCGTGCTCCGAGGAGTGATTCTCAAAGTCAGCGAGATCACCCATGCTCTGAGGAGTGAGACTCACACTTAGAGAGTGCACCGTGCCCTGAGGAGTGAGACTCACACTAAGTGAGTGCACCCATGCTCTGAGGAGTGATTCTCACACTCAGTGAGTGCACCGTGCTCTGTGAAAACAGACCCACATTCAGTGAGTGCACCCATGCTCTGAGAAGTGAGACTCGCACTTAGTGAGTGCACCGTGCCCTGAGGAGTGAGACTCACACTAAGCGAGTGCACCCATGCACTGAGGAGTGATTCTCACACTCAGTGAGTGCACCGTGCTCTGAGGAGTGGGACTCACACTCAGTGAGTGCAATCATGGTCTGAGGAGTGAGACTCACACTTAGTGAGTGCACCTTTGCTCTGAGGAGTGAGATGACGGAATCAGTGAGCACACCTATGCTCTGAGAAATAAGACTCACACTCAGTGAGTGCACCTGTGCTCTGAGCAGTGGAATCATATTGTGAATGAACCCATGCTCTGAGGGGTGAGACTCACACTTAGTGAGTGCACCAGTGCTCTGAGGACTGAGACTCACACTTAGTGAGTGCCCCCATGCTCTGAGGAGTGAGACTCACACTTAGTGACTGCACCTGTGCTCTGAGGAGTGAGACTCACACTCAGTGAGTGCACCAGTGCTCTGAGGAGTGAGACTCACCCTTAGTGAGTGCATCCATGCTCTGAGGAGTGAGACTCACGCTCAGCGAGTGCACCTGTGCTCTAGGGAGTGGGATGATACAGTGAGTGTACCGTGCCCTGAGGAGTGAGACTCACACTCAGCAAGTGCACCTGTGCTCTGAGGAGTGAGACTCACACTCAGTGAGTGCAGACTTGCTCTGAGGAGTGAGACTCACCCTTAGTGAGTGCACCCATGCTCCGAGGAGTGATTCTCACACTCAGTGAGTGCACCGTGCTCTGAGGAGTGGGACTCACACTCAGTGAGTAGCCCCATGGTCTAAGGAGTGGGATGAGGCAGTCAGTGAGTGAACTCATGCTCTGAGGAAACAGACCCACACTCAGTGAGTGCATCGTGCCCTGAGGAGTGAGACTAACGCTCAGTGAGTGCACCAGTCCTCTGAGAGTAGTGGGATGACAAAGTGAGAGCACCCATACTCTAAGTAGTGAGATTCACACTCAGGGAGTCCACCTGTGATGTGAGGAGTGAGACTAACGTTCAGCAAGTGCACCCGTGCTCTGAGGAGTGGGATTCACACTTAGCGAGTGAACCCGTGGTCTGAAGAGTGGGATGGCACAGTGAGTATACTTGTGCAATCAGGAGTGGGACTCCCACTCAGCGAGTGAACCGGTGCTCTGAGGAGTGGGACTCATACTCAGCGAGTGCACCCGTGCTCCGAGGAGTGATTCTCAAAGTCAGCAAGATCACCCATGCTCTGAGGAGTGAGACTCACACTTAGTGAGTGCACCGTGCCCTGAGGAGTGAGACTCACACTAAGTGAGTGCACCCATGATCTGAGGAGTGATTCTCACACTCAGTGAGTGCACCGTGCTCAGTGAAAACAGACCCACATTCAGTGAGTGCACCCAAGCTCTGAGGAGTGAGACTCACACTTAGTGAGTGCACCTGTGCTCTGAGGAGTGAGACTCGCACTCAGTGAGTGCACCAGTGCTCTGAAGAGTGAGACTCACCCTTAGTGAGTGCATCCATGCTCTGAGGAGTGAGACTCACCCTTAGTGAGTGCATCCATGCTCTGAGGAGTGAGACTCACACTCAGTGAGTGCACCCATGCTCTGAGGAGTGAGACTCACATTCAGTGAGTGCACCCGTGCTCTGAGAAGTGAGACTCACACTTAGTGAGTGCACCCGTGCTCTGAGGAGTGAGACTCACACTCAGTGAGTGCACCCGTGCTCTGGGCAGTCAGACTCACACTCAGTGAGTGCACCTGTGCTCTCAGGAGTGAGACTCACACTCAGTGAGTGCACCTGTGCTCTGAGGAGTGAGACTCACACTTAGTGGTTGCACCCGTGCTCTGAGGAGTGAGACCCATACTCAGTGAGTGCACCGTGCTCTGAGGAGTGAGACTCACACTTAGTGAGTGCACCGTGCCCGGAGGAGTGAGACTCACACTAAGCGAGTGCACCCATGCTCTGAGGAGTGATTCTCACACTCAGTGAGTGCACCATGCTCTGAGGAGTGGGACTCACACTCAGTGAGTAGCCCCATGGTCTAAGGTATGGGAAAAGCCAGTTAGTGAGTAAACTCATGCTCTGTGGAAACAGACTCCCACTCAGCGAGCGCACCCGTGCTCTAGGGAGTGGGACTCACACTCAGTGAATGCACCCATGCCCTGAGGAGTGAGACTCACACTTAGTGAGTGCACCTGTGCTCTGAGGAGTGAGACTCACACTCAGTGAGTTCACCAGTGCTCTGAAGAGTGAGACTCACCCTTAGTGAGTGCATCCATGCTCTGAGGAGTGAGACTCACCCTTAGTGAGTGCATCCATGCTCTGAGGAGTGAGACTCACACTTAGTGAGTGCACTCGTGCTCTGAGGAGTGAGACTCACACTCAGCAAGTGCACCTGTACTCTAGGGAGTTGGATAATACAGTGAGTGCACCTGTGCTCTGAGGAGTGAGACACACATTCAGTGAGTGCACCCATGCTCTGAGGAGGGAGATTCACACTCAGCGAGTGCACTCGTGCTCCGAGGAGTGATTCTCAGACTTAGTGACTGCACCCGTGCTGTGGAGAGTGGAATGACACACTCAGCGAGTGCACCCGTGCTTTGAGAAGTCAGACTCACAGTCAGTGAGTGCACCCGTGCTCTGAGGAGTGAGACTCACACTAAGTGAGTGCACCCGTGCTCTGAGGAGTGAGACTCACACTTAGTGAGTGCACCGTGGCCTGAGGAGTGAGACTCACACTCAGTGAGTGCACTGTGCTCTGAGGAGTGAGACTCACACTTAGTGAGTGCACCCGTGCTCCGAGGAGTGATTCTCACACTCAGCGAGTGCACCCGTGCTCTGGGCAGTCAGACCCACAGTCAGTGAGTGCACTCATGCTCCGAGGAGTGGGATGATACAGTGAGTGCACCCGTGCTCTGAGAAGTGAGACTCACATTCAGTGAGTGCACCCATGCTCTGAGGAGTGAGACTCACATTCAGTGAGTGCACCCGTGCTCTGAGAAGTGAGACTCACATTCAATGAGTGCACCCATGCTCTGAGGAGTGAGGCTCACATTCAGTGAGTGCACCCATGCTCTGAGGAGTGAGACTCACATTCGCTGAGTGCACCCGTGCTCTGGGGAGTGAGACTCAGATTCAGTGAGTGCACCCGTGCTCTGAGGAGTGAGACTCACATTCAGTGAGTGCACCCATGCTCTGAGGAGTGAGACTCACATTCAGTGAGTGCACCCGTGCTCTGAGGAGTGAGACTCACATTCAGTGAGTGCACCCGTGCTCTGAGAAGTGAGACTCACCCTTAGTGAGTGCATCCATGCTCTGAGGAGTGAGACTCACATTCAGTGAGTGCACCCATGCTCTGAGGAGTGAGACTCACATTTAGTGAGTGCACCCATACTCTGAGGAGTGAGACTCACATTCAGTGAGTGCACCCATGCTCTGAGAAGTGAGACTCACATCCAGTGAGTGCACCCGTGCTCTGAGAAGTGAGACTCACATTCAGTGAGTGCCCCCATACTCTGAGGAGTGAGACACACATTCAGTGAGTGCACCCGTGCTCTGAGAAGTGAGACTCACATTCAGTGAGTGCACCCGTGCTCCGAGGAGTGAGACTCACATTCAGTGAGTGCACCCGTGCTCTGAGAAGTGAGACTCACACTTAGTGAGTGCACCCGTGCTCTGAGGAGTGAGACTCACACTCAGTGAGTGCACCTGTGCTCTGGGCAGTCAGACTCACACTCAGTGAGTGCACCTGTGCTCTGAGGAGTGAGACTCACACTTAGTGGTTGCACCCGTGCTCTGAGGAGTGAGACCCATACTCAGTGAGTGCACCGTGCTCTGAGGAGTGAGACTCACATTCAGTGAGTGCACCCGTGCTCTGAGAAGTGAGACTCACATTCAGTGAGTGCACCCGTGCTTTGAGAAGTGAGACTCACATTCAGTGAGTGCACCCATGCTCTGAGGAGTGAGACTCACACTTAGTGGTTGCACCCGTGCTCTGAGGAGTGAGACTCACACTTAGTGGTTGCACCCGTGCTCTGAGGAGTGAGACCCATACTCAGTGAGTGCACTGTGCTCTGAGGAGTGAGACTCTAAGTAGTGAGATTCACACTCAGGGAGTCCACCTGTGATGTGAGGAGTGAGACTAACATTCAGCAAGTGCACCCGTGCTCTGAGGAGTGGGATTCACACTTAGCGAGTGAACCCGTGGTCTGAAGAGTGGGATGGCACAGTGAGTATACTTGTGCAATCAGGAGTGGGACTCCCACTCAGCGAGTGAACCGGTGCTCTGAGGAGTGGGACTCATACTCAGCGAGAGGAGTGATTCTCAAAGTCAGCAAGATCACCCATGCTCTGAGGAGTGAGACTCACACTTAGTGAGTGCACCGTGCCCTGAGGAGTGAGACTCACACTAAGTGAGTGCACCCATGATCTGAGGAGTGATTCTCACACTCAGTGAGTGCACCGTGCTCAGTGAAAACAGACCCACATTCAGTGAGTGCACCCAAGCTCTGAGGAGTGAGACTCACACTTAGTGAGTGCACCTGTGCTCTGAGGAGTGAGACTCACACTCAGTGAGTGCACCAGTGCTCTGAAGAGTGAGACTCACCCTTAGTGAGTGCATCCATGCTCTGAGGAGTGAGTCTCACACTTAGTGAGTGCACCCCTGCTCCGAGGAGCGATTCTCACACTCAGCGAGTGCACCCGTGCTCTGAGCAATCAGACCCACAGTCAGTGAGTGCCCTCATGCTCCGAGGAGTGGGATGATACAGTGAGTGCACCCGTGCTCTGAGAAGTGAGACTCACACTAAGTGAGTGCACCCGTGCTCTGAGGAGTGAGACTCACACTTAGTGAGTGCACCGTGGCCTGAGGAGTGAGACTCACACTCAGTGAGTGCACTGTGCTCTGAGGAGTGAGACTCACACTTAGTGGTTGCACCCGTGCTCTGAGGAGTGAGACCCATACTCAGTGAGTGCACCGTGCTCTGAGGAGTGAGACTCACACTCAGTGAGTGCACCCATGCTCTGAAGAGTGAGACTTACATTCAGTGAGTGCACCCATGCTCTGAGGAGTGAGACTCACATTCAGTGAGTGCACCCGTGCTCTGAGAAGTGAGACTCACATTCAGTGAGTGCACCCATGCTCTGAGGAGTGAGACTCACATTCAGTGAGTGCACCCGTGCTCAGAGAAGAGAGACTCACATTCAGTGAGTGCACCCGTGCTCTGAGGAGTGAGACTCACATTCAGTGAGTGCACCCGTGCTCTGAGAAGTGAGACTCACACTTAGTGAGTGCACCCGTGCTCTGAGGAGTGAGACTCACACTCAGTGAGTGCACCCGTGCTCTGGGCAGTCAGACTCACACTCAGTGAGTGCACCTGTGCTCTCAGGAGTGAGACTCACACTCAGTGAGTGCACCTGTGCTCTGAGGAGTGAGACTCACACTTAGTGGTTGCACCCGTGCTCTGAGGAGTGAGACCCATACTCAGTGAGTGCACCGTGCTCTGAGGAGTGAGACTCACACTTAGTGAGTGCACCGTGCCCGGAGGAGTGAGACTCACACTAAGCGAGTGCACCCATGCTCTGAGGAGTGATTCTCACACTCAGTGAGTGCACCATGTTCTGAGGAGTGGGACTGACACTCAGTGAGTAGCCCCATGGTCTAAGGTATGGGAAAAGCCAGTTAGTGAGTAAACTCATGCTCTGTGGAAACAGACTCCCACTCAGCGAGCGCACCCGTGCTCTAGGGAGTGGGACTCACACTCAGTGAATGCACCCATGCCCTGAGGAGTGAGACTCACACTTAGTGAGTGCACCTGTGCTCTGAGGAGTGAGACTCACACTCAGTGAGTTCACCAGTGCTCTGAAGAGTGAGACTCACCCTTAGTGAGTGCATCCATGCTCTGAGGAGTGAGACTCACCCTTAGTGAGTGCATCCATGCTCTGAGGAGTGAGACTCACACTTAGTGAGTGCACTCGTGCTCTGAGGAGTGAGACTCACACTCAGCAAGTGCACCTGTACTCTAGGGAGTGGGATAATACAGTGAGTGCACCTGTGCTCTGAGGAGTGAGACACACATTCAGTGAGTGCACCCATGCTCTGAGGAGGGAGATTCACACTCAGCGAGTGCACTCGTGCTCCGAGGAGTGATTCTCAGACTTAGTGACTGCACCCGTGCTGTGGAGAGTGGAATGACACACTCAGCGAGTGTACCCGTGCTTTGAGAAGTCAGACTCACAGTCAGTGAGTGCACCCGTGCTCTGAGGAGTGAGACTCACACTAAGTGAGTGCACCCGTGCTCTGAGAAGTGAGACTCACATTCAGTGAGTGCACCGTGGCCTGAGCAGTGAGACTCACACTCAGTGAGTGCACCATGCTCTGAGTGGTGGGAAGACGTGCCTGCGCTCATTGAGACGTGAGATTTCTGAGGAACCCGCCGAATGTACACAACGGAGCAGACACGCTGCACCCTGTGCATTCCCAGGTGTGTGTTTGCAGGTGTGTGACCTCCTCAGCGTTCTATGTGTTGTAATCCTGGAGGTTGCCAGACCGGCTCCTCCGCCCACCCGAGCCTGGCTCTGGGCCACTCTCTGCCGCTGCCTGTGGGATCCGAGTCCTTGTGGCTCTGCGGAGGCGGCGCGGGCGACCACACCGCAGACTCGTCTCCCTGGAGATACCTGCACCAGGCCGCAGGATGCTCACCTGCAGGGGGCGGGGCATTGGCACCATCGTTCCCATGGTGAAGCCACGGCAGGCTGGCTCCGGTCCGGGCCTCGTGTCCAGGCCCGGACTGGCAATGCCGGGCACCGGGCAATCCCCCGGTAGGCTGCCAGGGGTGGGGGCCGGTTTTTGGCCGGGGGGCCGGTTTTGTTGCAAAAGGCCGATTTTTTGTACGCTCAGTACAGTAGTAGTCACTTACCTACTACTGTACTTTGCTGCGTGCCTGCATTTCACTCTCTCCTACCTCCAAGTCCGTGTGGAAAAAAAAGCAATTTAATTAATCTCTGCGGGATAAATCATGCATTGCAAGCAACAGTGCCATTTTAGGGGGCGGGTGGGTTGCGTGCGCACGCAGCGCGCAGATGTCTCCACCTCCACCTCCGCGTCTGCGCGGCCTGCTTTTAATCTTTATCTTCAATTCACCCACTTTAGGGGGTGGGGTTGGCCGGGCGCGGCCGCTGGAGGTGACACATGCGCATTGGGGCTCGCGCAGGACCGTGACGACAAGAGGCCCTCTCTTTTGCCACCGATAATTTAATTATTTCCAGACCCCCTGCCCTCCCCTGTCCCAGTGTCCCTGCTGCCGAATGTGTGCTAGTGCTGGCCGCCAGGTGAGTGTTGTTTCCATTATTGCAATCTCCCATACCCTGGCCTGGACTTGTACTAGACTGTGAAGGAGGCAGTGGGGCCTCATTACCGTGCGAGTCGAGTCCCGGACCACACACATCTAGTAGTTAAGTTTCTCCTGAGCTGGGCGGGGCCGCGGTGGAGTTACACGTTTATTTAGTTTTATTTCGTTTTAGTGGCAGCCACTACTCTCACCGCACTGCCTGTGCCCACTTGGTCAGTGTGCCTCATCATGCTGCTGTCCTGCGACCGGACTTAGTCGGAAACGAAAGGTCGCATTTACCATGATCTGACTGACAGTGTTATCACGGAGTGGCTGCTGAGTGGGTCACTGATGTATTAATCGTTTTCTAACTTTACAGCCTGATAGACACTGAGCCTGTAGCTCTGCTCACTGCTCTCCCAGGCTCAGGGTGGTACCATGGCGTGTTAGGCTCCATTCAGCTCTTTATTCATTTATTTAATTAAAACACTAACTACAATTTAAATATAATTTCGGGCCCTGACTGAGGGCCTCCAGTCCATGGGCGACCTCTCAGTGCTACTCTGCTGTGGGGGACATCGCGCGCACTGACACCAGGCAGGAATGTTTTTAAGTCCTGCTGTGCCACTGCTGCCTTCCCAGTCCCTGGTCCCCAAGCAGAGATTCCCGTGGTCTGGGCAGGCCTGTCATACAAAGCATTCTTAACCTGCCCTGGCTCCACGTGTGTTCCGGAAATGGTCTGGGCACTTGTGTCCGTCCAGGCGAGTGATGTGTTGTATTATTTGAAGAGGCACAGCAGACCACAGCCTGTGACTTCTTGATGACCTGAACTAGCAGCTGGGAAGGTGGATTCTGCAGCCTGTCAACTCTTTAATGCAGCACTGAGCCCCCATAGCCAAGAGAGGCCCAGCGTCTGCTGCTATTAGAGCAATGCCAGCACCAATTCAGGCGATTGGCAATTTAGCAGAACATATTAATCCCAATAGTTGGCTAGTGTCCTGTGCAGAAGGGGCTCTCAATCCGTGCCCACAGAGTGACGTCTGCAGTTGGGAGAGTGATGTATAGTTGTGAAATGGTGCACGCAGTACTCTAAATGAAAACATACAAAAAGTGCTGTTGTTACTTATCCACAGTACATATTTCCTCCTCTGGAGTGGTTCTCCCATTAAATCTTACAGCATTGATGAGAATTACAGATGCTCTCCCATTTAAATGAAAGTAGTGCAGGTACTCAGTGCCACTTACCATCTGCCCAGTTACAGCAGCAATAGATTACAGAAGGACGTCTGGATTTAATGACCACTCTGGTAAGGTTGTGTAGCATGGAATGGCAATTTTACACTGGGTGGAGACATGTCCATGATCTGCTTTACTGTAGTGCTAGCAAGTATAAAGTGTAGGATTAGAGGAAATTATGCTAGTGAATGAGAGCGCTTTAAAGAGTAGAGTTGGTGTTTTGAAGGAGTATGTGCGTGGGAGAAAGCTGAAGGATGTGGTATTGTTTTTGGCACATGTCAAGGAGGACTGACCCTCCATTGCCGATGCTTTGCAGCAGTTTAAAGATAATCTTAGAGGTTCTCGTTGCTCAAATGGGTGTAATTTCTGAAATGTATATGTTTCCCTCATCACCGTTGCTTGATTTATGTTCGCGAGAAAATGTCACTCATAATTACAGTGAAATTCTGAAAATGTCACACATATGTAATCTGAAACCTTGGTAGCTATGCAACAATGGTACTGAGTGCGAATGTATGTGTAAAAATATGTTTGTGACTTCTACAGCCTGTGAGTGGAAGTGTGAGCAAACAGGAGTGTGTGGGTCAGTGTGAATGAGGGTGTAGGTCGCGCCCCCAACTGCGTCCAAGCCGCTCCTGGACACACCCATGGACCTTTCTCCTGCTACTCCTGCAAATTCGGCGGCACCGACAACATCTCCGCTACAACCACTCCACAGATTCCCGACCCCAACCACCTACAATGCATCCTTTGACCTATGGAACCTACTAGACACCTTCTCTCCAGACGTCGCCTTCCTTACGGAAACATGGATGAATGCTTCCTCCGCACCAGACATCACCATCGCCATCCCTGAAGACTATAAGATCACCCGCAAAGACCGTACCAGCCACACAGGAGGAGGAATCGCTATCGTCCATAAGAAATCTATCCGCATCTCAACCAGCTCTGACGCCAACCTCGCCAACTCTGAACACCTTCACTTCCAGATCCACACCGACCCCAAAACCACACTCAGAGGCACCCTCCTCTACAGACCACCAGGACCCCGCGCAAAATTCAGTGAAGACATCACGGACTTCATCTCTCCACACGCGCTCCCCTCCAAAGACTATATTCTTCTGGGAGACCTCAACTTTCACCTCGAAAAGATAAACGACCACAACACCGCCACCCTCGTGGACAACCTCACCAACCTCGGACTTAAACAACTAGTCACTTCCCCCACCCACATCGCAGGTCACACACTCGACCCTATCTTCACCTCCAGCAAACATGTCTCCTTCAGCCACACTACGGATCTCCTATGGACCGACCACAGCTGCGTTCACTTCACCTACAACAAGCCGAAACCCATCAACCACTCCCAACCTACGCTGCAAAGAAACTGGAACAAAATCACCAAAGACCAAATCTCCGCATCGCTCCTTCGAAACTCCCCAGCCCTCTCTTCTAACGCCAACGAAGCCGCCGCCAACCTCACTCTATGGTTATCCAACACCGCCGACACCTTAGCACCACTGAAAAAACGACAAAGCAAACCTGGCAGCAAGAAAGCCTCATGGTTCAACGATGATCTCAAGAAGTCCAAGAAACTCTGCCACTCCCTTGAAAAGGCCTGGAAAAAAGACCCAACCACCAGCACCAAGGACGCCTTCAAAAGCGCCACCCGCACTCACCACCAACTGATCCGAAAAGCCAAGAAAACAGCATTCAAGGATCGACTTGACAACAACGCCCACAACAGCAAGGAACTTTTCAACATCGTCAAGGAATTTTCCAATCCCTCAGCCAACTCCAACGACATCACCCCCTCTCAAACCCTCTGCGACTCCCTAGCCTCTTTTTTCCACAACAAGATCGCAGACATCCACAACAGCTTTGACAACCAACCCGGAAACCAACCCACCCTACCATCTGCTGACCATCCTCCCCCCGTGAACACCCTTAACGCCTGGAACCCAATCTCCACTGAGGACACCATCCGCCTGATGAATTCCATCCACTCAGGATCCCCCACAGACCCATGCCCTCACCACATCTTCAACAAAGCAGACTCCGTCATAGCACCGCACCTCCGAGACGTCATCAACTGCTCCTTCAACTCCGCCACCTTCCCAGAAGACTGGAAACACGCTGAACTCACCGCCCTTCTGAAAAAACCAACAGCGGACCCCACCGAACTCAAAAATTACCGCCCCATCTCGCTTCTTCCATTCCCGGCCAAAGTCATCGAGAAAGCCGTCAACAACCAGCTCGCCGCCTTCCTCGAAGCCAACAAATCCCTCGACCCCTCACAATCTGGCTTCCGAGCAAAACACAGCACTGAGACCGCCCTCATCGCAGCAACAGACGACATTCGAACTCTACTGGACAATGGAGACACAGTCGCCCTCATCCTCCTCGACCTCTCTGCAGCATTCGATACAGTCTGCCACAGCACCCTTCTACAGCGCCTCAGAAACATCGGAATACAAGGAAAAGCACTTGAATGGATCACCTCCTTCCTCTCCGGAAGAACACAGAGAGTCCGCCTCCCACCATTCAAGTCCGAGGCCACTGAAGTCATCTGTGGCGTACCACAAGGATCCTCACTCAGTCCCACCCTCTTCAATGTATACATGAGCCCCCTCGCGGCCATCGCACGCCAACACAACCTCAACATCATCTCCTACGCGGATGACACCCAACTGATCCTATCACTCACCAAAGACCCCAACACCGCCAAAACTAACCTACACGAAGGAATGAAAGAAGTTGCAGAATGGATGAAACAAAGCCGTCTGAAACTGAACTCAGACAAAACAGAAGTCCTCATCTTAGGTACATCCCCCTCTGCTTGGGACGACTCCTGGTGGCCGGAAGCCCTCGGAAAAGCACCCATCCCGACAGACCACGCACGGAACCTTGGCGTCATCCTGGATTCCTCACTCTCAATGAACAGACAAGTCAACGCCGTATCCTCTTCCTGCTTCAACATTCTTCGCATGCTCAGAAAAACATTTCGCTGGATCCCCTCCGAAACAAGGAAAACAGTCACCCACGCTCTGGTCACGAGCCGACTGGACTACGGAAACACCCTCTACGCAGGTACCACCGCTAAACTCCAGAAGAAACTTCAACGAATCCAAAACGCATCAGCCAGGCTCATACTAGACATCCCACGCAACGAACACATCTCTGGTCACCTTAAAGACCTCCATTGGCTACCCGTCAATAAGAGGATCACTTTCCGACTGCTTACCCACGCACACAAATCACTCTACGACATCGGCCCAGATTGCCTCAACTCTCGACTGTCCTTCTACACCCCCTCCCGCCAACTACGTTCTTCCAGCCAAGCCCTCGCCACTGTACCTCGCATCAACAAGACCACCATGGGAGGCAGATCCTTTTCATACCTGGCTGCTAAAACATGGAACTCACTCCCCGCTTACCTTCGCCTCACCCAGAACCACCTAGCGTTCAGAAAGCAGCTTAAAACGTGGATATTTGACAAATAATCCTCCTCCCCTTCCTAAGCGCCTTGAAACCCTCTGGGTATGTAGTGCGCTATACAAATTTTATGACTTGACTTGACTTGACTAGGGCAATGTAGGAAAATGCCAGCATGCCGAAAGCCTCCATGTTTGTACGTTGTATGAGAGAGGGATTGTCTGCACGGGCGCAAATGTGTTAACATTGGTATTCATGAATGATACTGAGTGCGAATGTATGTGTAAAATTATGTTTGTGACTGCTACAGCCTGCTGTGAGTGGAAGTGTGAGCATATGGGAGTGTGTTGGTGAATGGAAGTGCGATTGAAGTGAAGTGTGCTCACACTGAAGGGTAGTCGTGTGTAAGACAGCTATTGAGTGGGAATGTGAGTGAGTCGTGTGAACAAATGCAGGTGTGAGGAAGTGATCTGTAATAACGCAGGTATCAGGCCTGCGCTTAGGCATCAGGGAAGCAGTAGGAAGCAGGGGAAGGGAGAAGGGGTCCTTGCACAGGAACAGACATAAGGGGGCTCATGCTGCGGTACCATCTATCATTAATTGACATACTTGCTACCATCATCAGGCTTTATGAGATGACCATGATGAAAGCAGAAAGTTTTCTCCTCTCCTAAATGGTCACACCACTACAGCGAATGCTGGTTCACACAATAATTATTTATCAGTTCACTAAGAAAATAATACCCTTGAAACCTTGTGAACGCCCTGCTTGCCCAGGTGTATACCCCAGGAAGGCAGAAGCAAGTGTAGCTGAAAGGGGCCCCATGTCAAGGCATGGGCGTATGAAGGGCTGCAAGTTTCAAAGGGTCCCCTATACTCAGGTAAGAGCAGCAGAAGTCATGGGTGGGAGTGGTTAATGTATGGATTAGACTCCTGCCCTTCTGCAGCAGCAGAAGGCTTTTCTTGCCTAGGCTGGTGTCCCTTTGTGGTGCGTGTTTTCCGGTGCTCAGCACGTGCCCCTTTCGGTGCAGTCTCTCAGCACATATTCCTGAGGGTGCTGCAGGCAGAGGGTCATTGCCCAGGTACACTCAGGTATGGACACCATCAATAGCTAAAGCAAATAAAGGGAATGGAGAGTTCTTCTGGCACAGGTATGGACAGCAGCAGCACTGCAGCAGAATGGGAGACACAACCATATACTGGCCGTCTATGACATACCGTGTTGTCCCCCATGCTCACATACACCACCAGGTTGGTGCTTTCTCTGACTGCCCTCAAAATAGACCTCCCGAGTAGATGTACTACCCTCAGTGTACGCTTGCCCTGCCAAGGCTGCAGCTGACCCTGCACGGGCGGATATGCACTCACGGCGCCTGCCTCCTTTGGCTGCCTAGCCAGTCTGAGGTACACTTGGCATGCACAGCGCGGACGCTCGAAGTGTGAGGGGGCTGTGAGAATGAGTCCTGCGGGTGGTGCCACACGCTTCGAGGAGGGTTATGTGGTTGTACATGCTGAAGCAGTTCATTGATTGATTCAACAAGATAATCTATGATCTACCCCGAAACAGTGGCTTCTATTTCCGCACTGTTGTTTATCTCATGGGTACTGCTATCTCGCTCAGGCCGGCAAATATGTAATCAAACAAATACGCGAACTCTATAGCAATTTTACACTGACTCACTCTATTTTGCCTTCCACTACAAAATGATATAAAGAGACCATCATGCTGCAGTAAGGAGAGCCTGAAGTCAGAGCACATTCATCACTTAAGAGGCATTGATTGGTACAGGTACTGTACAGAAGCAGAAAACACGCAGCCTCGTAGAAATAACACCGGCCTTCCGCGTTGTAGTTTCTTCCTAACTTTTCAAAACGTTCCCATTATAGTTTGCATTGCATTGCATGCTCAGCCACCTCGTTGCTATCTCTGAATAATTGTAAAACTGATCTATTTAGAATGGGACCAGATTTACCGTATCACACTAACTGCCAACCACTGCGACCCCCCCCAACACACGAGATCACTGAATTGTACTGATAAAGCAGAAAATAATTGTATGTTATGGTTACAAGGCCTGTGTCATGTGTCTAAAACCCAGTGACGCCATTAAAGCCAGGAAATGCTGGGGAGGAGGCAAAGGAAAGGGGGGGAATAATGGAAATTTGGGGGGGAGGAATTAGGGGGAGATAACAAGAAAGACATTGTGTTCACTCATAAGCTTGATAAAGGATCCATTTTGCCCTTTATGAGAAGGTCCATGTACACCATTGTACAGTAACCAAGGTCTGTGATGTGCAGCACTCATAGATATTTCGTGCAAGAGAGTTCTCAAAATGCATTTGTGAGAAAATTCATGCAGGGGCCCCACTGCTTCTCAAACTGTTGCGGCTAATGTAGCTAAAATCTTCTCCATGATCAGGGTGTGGGACAGCTTGTGACGCCAGTCAATATCTTCCGGCATGTCGCCCATACCCCAATGACAGTTCACTGTTTGCATGTGCATTACAGATGCCCAAGTTGTAGGCGTGGAAACAGCTGGGCAGAAAAGGAGAAGCTCCAGAAAAAGTCCCAGCGCCATTAGCACATGTAAAATGTTTTTTAGCTACATATTGTTCATACTAACTGCTGAGACATGGTTAGATAAGTCCCTGTCGTCCTCAGATTCCTCCAAATTAAAATCCAGTTACATCAAAACAGGTGATTTTTGTTGGCTCTTAGGGCTCAGTGCACTTTACCACCACTAACCAGTGCTAAAGTGCTTGCACTTTTTCCTTTCAAACATGGTAAAATTGGCTTACACCAAATTGCAATTTTAATTTACTTGTTAGTCCCCAGAATGTGGTTCTACATGTACCCAGGGACTGTACAATAAATGCTGCTAGTGGACCTGCAACACTTATTGTGCCACCCACTTAAGTAGGCTGTTTAAAGATGTGTCATGTCAAGGCCAGGGCCTTTGTGTTAATTTTTCCTGTTTTCTGGCCAGGGTGCCATTTGAGACATTTCCATGCCTTGTGACAGCCAGGGTGCTTATGTGTGACGTTTCCATGCTTTCTGACCTGGGTGCTTAATTATGTGTGCTATTTCCATAGTTTCTCGCCTCAGTGACCTGGAGCTAGAGGCTCATGTGTGACATTTCCATGCTTACGGCCTGGGTGCTTATGTGTGACCTTTGCATGCTTACGGGCCTGGTGGTGTGACCTGGCCTGGGTCAGTGCCTAGGTGCTTATGTGTGACATTTCCACAGTTTCTGGCCTCAGTCAGTGGCCTGTGTGCTCATGTGTGACATCACATCAGTGCCTAATGTGTGACAACATGAGTAACAATTTACTATGCTTCAAAAGTTAATACAATCTAATATGTAATGAAAAATGTGTTGAAAAATGTTTTGTTTTGGCTTTTTTATCGCTCAAATTTTTTTAGGGGGGAAAAGTTCAACCCTCCAAACTAACCCCTAGTAGTGGTTGCTCACTGCGCTTGCTCGCTACACACCATATGGGGGGCTGGTCTCAGTTTTACTTTGTTCTCTCTGATTCACTACTTGTGTCTATTTTTGGTGCTCTCTGAAAGAATGTCTATGGGTACATATGACTGGGTGGGTAACCTGGTGCTCTTTAAGGTCATCACCCACTATTTACTGTGCTTTGAAAGTGGATAAAATTGAATATGTAATGAAAAATATGCTGTAAATTTCACCATTTTGGTCTGTCGTTTTCCAAAATTTTCTTGGGGGGAGAACCCCCCCAAACCCTCCTAGTAGCGGTCGAGCTCGCTCGCTGCGCTCGCTCGCTACGTGCTGGACGGGGGCTGGTCTGCTGAAATTTGCCAGGGCTGCTTTCAGTTCCCAGTCCGGCCCTGCTCGTGTCATACAGGAGGCTATGGCCAGGCTGAGCTTGCGGCTTCATGGCTGGAAGGGCCGGGGCGGCGTCAGTCACATAACACGCTGATGGATGCTCACCTGTGTGGGTCGGGGCGGGGCGATGGCGCCCCCGTCCACATGGTACAGTCACAGCAGGCTGGCTCCGCTCCTGGGCCTCGTGTCTACAGGAGCATGGCCAGGCTGAGCTTGCGGCTTCGCGGCTGGAAGGGCTGGGGTGGCGTCAGTCACATGACACGCTGATGGATGCTCACCTGCATGGGGCGGGGCCTCGCGATGGGGCCCCCTCCCCATGGTACAGCCACAGCAGGCTGGCTCCGGTCCGGGCCTCCCCATGGTGAAGCCACGGCAGGCTGGCTCCGCTCCGGGGCCTCGTGTCACACAGGAGGCCAGGCTGAGCTCGCGGCTTCATGGCTGGAAGGGCTGGGGTGGAGTCAGTCACATAACACGCTGATGCACAGGGAGGCAGTCACATCTCCATTAATGCATAAGAGACGAGACTGTCTCTGCGCAGGCTTATATGCTAGAGGCTGTTTTATAAGGCAGGCCATTATTTCAGAGACAGTGAGGAGCAAAGCCGAGCTCCTCAGAGGGGGCTCCCTAATCCCTCACTCAGACCTCGATCATCTGGAGGGGTCCCAGATTATTCAGACTTGCACCCCCCTCCACATGAGAGGCCTGAAATGTGAGCCAGAGACCTAATGGGGGCTCTGGGAACAGAGGTGCCAGAGGCGCTACTTTGCTGCAGACTGCGTGGTTTTGCCCCCACCCCACCTATGCCATGTGCTGGACATCGCCCTCTGGAGGAAATGCCAGGAAGACACTGAGCCTCTGTAGGGGGCACTTACTTCCACCCCTAAACTCCACATTTCCTTGAGCAGCGGGTGCCAGCTCTTCTGACCCTCACCGACTCTAGTAGTGGCAGCTTCACCCTCCGGTCGCATCCTGGTCCCTAAAAACCAGGATGACTCAACCATATTTCAGGGAGCACTCTGCGATAGTTGCCTGCTGGGGTCGTTTAAAGTATAACAATCCCTCAGGGCACCCAGGTATACCTTTTTTATAATGGGTGTTTGTAATTTATGGACCCCAGGAAAGTTCAACCTAAATTAAGTTGGCCCATTCCTTCTTCTATAAAGAGAGCACAAGGTTTCCTTGGTTTAGCAAATTATTATCGGATGTTCATCAGGAACTTTTCTAAACTAGTTTCTGCTTTCACTGATCTTCAGTGGAATCATAGTGCCTCCGCTGCTTGCAAAAGGCTTAACCGCTTGGGTGCGGCCGTGATTCTGCACCTGTGCGGCACTTCTAAAGAGTGGGCGGGTTCACGACAGCCCCCAGCCGTCATCAGCACATGAGCACCGTGATGCATGACGGCTGGGGGCCGTCATCAGCATGGAAGGGGTTAAAGAAGCGTTCATTTGAGCTTCTGTATTACCATGACCTTATGCAGTCAAGTTCAAGTTCAAGTTCAGGAATTTGTATAGCGCACTACAGAGGGTCTCAAGGCGCTTGAGGGAGGATCAGTACATTACTTATCGAAGAGCCAGGTTTTTAGCTGCTTTCTGAAGGAGAGGTGGTTCTGTGTAAGACGGAGGTGAGTGGGGAGAGAATTCCAAGTCTTGGCCGCTAAGTAGGAGAAGGATCTTCCCCCCATGGTGGATCTATGGATGCGCTGAATTGCGGCGAGGGCTTGATTGAATGATCGTAGTTGGCGGGTGGGTGTGTAGAAGGATAGTCGTGTGTTGAGGCATTCGGGTCCTAGGTCGTTGAGGGCTTTGTGTGCGTGGGTGAGGAGACGGAATGTGATTCTCTTGTTTACGGGAAGCCAGTGGAGGTCTTTCAGGTGACCGGAAATGTGAGCATGATGGGGAATGCCCAGTATGAGTCTGGCTGAGGCGTTTTGGATGCGTTGGAGTTTTTTCTGTAGTTTGGCTGTGGTTCCGGCATAAAGGGTATTTCCATAATCCAGTCGACTAGTGACCAGTGCGTGGGTGACTGTCTTTCTTGTTTCGGTGGGGATCCAGTGGAATATTTTTTTGAGCATGCGTAGGATGTTGAAGCATGAGGATGCGACGGCGTTGACTTGTCTGGTCATCGAGAGGGAGGAGTCTAGGATGAAGCCCAGGTTACGTGCGTGATCTGTAGGTATGGGTGCTGTACCCAGGGCCGGTGGCCAACATGAGTCGTCCCAGGCAGAGGGGGATGATCCTAAGATGAGGACTTCCATTTTGTCCGAGTTTAGTTTTAAACGGCTGTTCTTCATTGGCTACTTCTTTCATTCCTTCGTGTAGATTGGTTTTGGCGGTATTTGGGTCTTTGGTGAGGGAGAGGATCAGCTGGGTGTCGTCTGCGTAGGAGATGATGTTGAGGTTGTGTTGTCGCGCGATGGATGCGAGGGGACTCATGTAAACGTTGAAGAGGGTGGGACTGAGTGATGATCCTTGTGGTACGCCGCAGATGACTTCAGTGGCCTCTGATTTGAATGGGGGGAGGCGGACTTTCTGGGTTCTTCCGCTGAGGAACGAGATGATCCAGTCCAGAGCTTTTCCTTGTATTCCGACGTTGCTGAGGCGTTGTATGAGGGTGCTATGACAGACTGTGTCGAAGGCTGCGGAGAGGTCAAGTAAGATGAGGGCAACTGTTTCTCCGTTGTCCAGTAGTGTTCGGATGTCGTCTGTAGCTGCGATGAGGGGGTTTCGGTGCTGTGTTTGGCTCGGAAGCCGGATTGAGAGAGGTCGAGGGATTTGTTGGATTCGAGGAAGGCGGCGAGCTGACTATTGACGGCTTTCTCAATGCTTTGGCCGGGAAAGGGAGGAGTGAGATGGGTCGGTAGTTCTTAAGTTCAGAGGGGTCTGCTGTGGGTTTCTTCAGGAGGGCGCTGAGTTCGGCTTGTTTCCAACTTTCCGGGAAGGTAGCGGAGTTGAAGGAGCAGTTGATGACATCGTGGAGATGGGGTGCGATGATGGAGTCTGCTTTGTTGAAAATGTGGTGGGGACATGGGTCGGTTGGGGAACCTGAGTGGATGGAGTTCATCAGGCGGATGGTGTCTTCAGTAGTGATTGGGTTCCAGGCGTAAAGGTTGTGAGAGTGCTGTTTTGGTTCAGAGGTGGGAGGAGTGGTCTGTTCTTTGGTCTGGTTTTCAAAGCTGTTATGTATGTCGGCGATTTTGTTGTGGAAGAAAGAGGATAAAGAGTCGCAGAGGTCTTGGGAGGGGGTGATGTCGTTGGTGCCGGCGATGGGCTTGGTGAATTCTTTGACGATGTTGAATAGTTCCTTGCTGTTGTAGGCGTTGTTGTCTAGTCGATCCTTGAATGCTGATTTCTTGGAGGATCGGATCAATTGGTGGTGTTTGCGGGTGGCGTCCTTGAAGGTGGTCAAGTTGTCAGTGGTTGGGTTTTTTCTCCAAGTTTTCTCGAGGGTACGACATAACTTCTTGGATTTCTTAAGGTCATCGTTGAACCAGGGGGCCTTTTTGCTACCTTGTTTGATCTGGTGGTTTTTCAAGGGTGCTAATTCGTCAGCGCTGTGGGTGATCCATTGTGTGAGTTTGGTGGCAGCTTGGTTTGGGTCCGATGATATGGCAGGAGGGTTTTGGTTAAGCGATATGATGAGTTGGTCGGTGGTGAGTTTGTTCCATTTTCTCAGAGGAATAGTTTGTGGGGGGTTGTGAGTCGTGGTCTTTTTGTAGCTGAAGTGGACGCAGCTGTGGTCCGTCCAATGGAGAGCTGTGGTGTGATCGAAGGAGATGTGTTTGCTGGAGGTGAAGATAGGGTCGAGCGTGTGTCCGGCTAGGTGGGTGGGGGTGTCAACAAGTTGTTTGAGTCCAAGATTGGCCAGGTTGTCCAGAAGGGTGGTGGTTTTGCTGTTGTTTTTCTTTTCCAGGTGGAAGTTGAGGTCTCCCAGTAGGATGTAGTTCTCGGATGTGAGGGCATGTGGGCTGATGAAGTCAGTGATGTCTTCGATGAATTGTGTGCGGGTTCCTGGTGGTCTGTGGATGAGGGTGCCTCTAAGTGTGGTCCTGGGGTTGGTGTGGATCTGGAAGTGAAGCTGTTCGGCGGCCGCAAGGTTGTCGTCGGAGCTGGTCGTGGTGTGGCAGGCGAATGGTCCATGGGTGTGTCCTGGGGTAGCTTCACAGCATTGTGGTGTGCATCCGGGGTTGAGGGTAAAGAGGGTATCGGCGTCGTACGTTATGCGAGCAAGAGGATTTTGGGGGGCCAGGGGGTCTGGCGCCTGGCGCGGTCCAGGCGCGGACGGGCGTAGACGGGCTTACCTTTGGCGCACCTTCGGCGCGCATGGGGCGCGACCGCTGCGCGTGAACGCTACACGCTGAGGCATCTGTATTATGTGGATAGTGGAGGGGGAGGGGCGAGGGAGGAGCAGCTGGGAGGCGGGAGCGTGGTGGAGGGGACGGGCTCCGATGCACAACAACAACAAAATGGCTGCAAAAACGAAACCGGAACAGGTTGGGGCACAGACAGGCTTACGCTGTGGGCAGGGGCACAGGCACAATCAGGCTACACACTCTGAAGGCAAAGCGGGCAATTACCACAATGATAAAAATAATTACAAAGGCAATGCGATTTAAATGAGTCACAACAAAGCGAGCAGCACACGATTTGAATTAAGCTGATTAAAGCGAGTACTACAATGGCAGATGCAGCTAGAGAGGCAATGCGAGCAGCGCAGGCACCAGATCGAATTCTATGTAGCAGAGCAAGGCAGCAGTACAAAGCAGCAGTACAACGATACCCAGGAGAGACCAGGGGTCGTGGGGAGCGTCCGCTTCCGATGGAATAATCTGCGAGACTAATGCCTCGTACCAAGCTATCTGAGCTCTCATAATTCAGCTCAGTTAAGATGATTAAGAGCACCCCCTCACCTTTTTCTCTCAAAAATTCTCTCCAGCAGAAAAAAATGATTCTGTTTTATTGCAGGCACTATTTTTTATTAAGGTAGCCTTCATTGAGGAGAAATATTGAACCAGTGGAGCCCAGTTTAGAGATACTGTCTATAATGACCTAAGAAAACTTCACGTCTTCCAACCGGCTGAATAGGGGAATAATCGACAAGCCTGCTCAGCATTTTTTTTGAAATGTTTTGGGCTTTTTGCCTAACATTTTTGGCCACCGGAAATATTGTCACTGAATCTCTGTTAAGACGGTAACCTGAATCAGAGAATTCCGGGACTGTTGAGAAGATCATTGCTCCACAGACCCATATCTCCTTGATTGCTTCTTCCTTTCTCAAAATGATATGTCGAGACACTAAAGGTGCTTATTTCTAAGATTTAGAACGAGATTTTCCTGGATTTCAAATCAAGAACACAAATGGTCTGATTTTTGGTAATAATTAAATCTTTATTTCTACCAAACAATCTGAAAAAACAATCTTCAGCTTTGTCATGAGTCTTGATTTCTGGACAAAGAAGAAAGAAAGTCACTGAAGACATAATCAGAAAAAGATTGCTGTGGCAAACTTTTTTTCATTATATCTTCACAAGTTTTGTCATCTGAAACACAAAGAAAAGTAGGATTGTTATTTATACCTGAAATTCCCTCCAACCCTTTGGAAATCATTTCTAAAGACTTTATTGTAGATTTACAGCACCTGGGAATCACACCACGATAATGGTAACTGTAGAGTCGTACACTAAGATGGCTCACTTCTCAGCTCTTCTCAAATTACCCACAGCATCAGAAATGGCTTAGATCTTCTATTCAGACATGTACAGACTTTATGGACTACCCTTGAAAATTACCTCTAACCGCTGTCCTCAGTATGAGTTTTGGAAATCCCTGTATAACAAACGGTGTACAGACAAAATATCGACTCCAAAATATCGACTGGACATAATATCGAGTTTTAAATATAGACTGGACAAAATATCGACTGGACATAATATCGACTACAAAAATATCATTTTTCAGGTAAGTGAAGTAATATCGACTGTATAAAATATAGATAGCAAAAATATCGAATTTTTAATAATATATAATATTTTTTAGTGTATTTTTATGTAATAATATGTGTGAATAGTGTGTATTAATGTTATAAAATATTTTATTAAATGAATTTTGTTTTTATAATAATTGCGTAATGTAATTCTGTAGCGGGTTGTGGGTTTATAGGGGAATAGGGTGGGAAGTAATTTAATAATAATTAATTAATTAATATATGTTTGTTAATATTTTTAATTAATAATTAATTGATAATTAATTAATATTAATTAGTTAATTAATTAATATAATTTTGAACATATTTTGTATTAGTAATTAATTGTTAATTAATTATTTGTAATTAGTTAATTACATTAATTAGAGTAAATTTTTAATATATTTAATTTTGTGTTATTTTTAAGTAATTAATTTGGAAAAAATAATATTATTTCTAATATATTTTTCTTTATTGTTATTGTTAATTAATAATTAATTGGTAATTAAATAATATTGATACATTTTGGGTAAAGGAGCATTTTTAGGGTTCAGGGTCAGTTTTCAGTTTTAGGGTAAAGGGGTATTTTTGGGGTTCAGGGTCAGTTTTCAGTTTTTGGGTAAAAGGGCATTTTTAGGGTTCAGGGTCAGTTTTCAGTTCATGGGTAAAGGGGTATTTTTAGGGTTCAGGGTCAGTTTTCAGTTCATGGGTAAAGGGGTATTTTTAGGGTTCAGGGTCAGTTTTCAGTTCATGGGTAAAGGGGTATTTTTAGGGTTCAGGGTCAGTTTTCAGTTCATGGGTAAAGGGGTATTTTTAGGGTTCAGGGTCAGTTTTCAGTTCTTGGGTAAAGGGGTATTTTTAGGGTTCAGGGTCAGTTTTCAGTTTTTGGGTAAAGGGGCATTTTTAGGGTTCAGGGCCAGTTTTGGGTTTTTGGGTAAAGGGGTATTTTTAGGGTTCAGGGTCAGTTTGGGGTTTTTGGGTAAAGGGGCATTTTTAGGGTTCAGGGTCAGTTTTGGGTTTTTGGGTAAAGGGGTATTTTTAGGGTTCAGGGTCAGTTTTCAGTTTTTGGGTAAAGGGGCATTTTTAGGGTTCAGGGTCAGTTTTGGGTTTTTGGGTAAAGGGGTATTTTTAGGGTTCAGGGTCAACTAATAAGATTGTAAAAAATTATTTTTATTATTTTCATTTATTATTTAATTATTATAATTTAATTTAAGTAGTTTTAAGTATATTTTAGTAATTTAAATTTAATATTAATTTAATTTAACACTGTTTTTAATAAAGTCGATATTTTTTACATCTATATTATTGTTAACGATATTTTGTACTCGATATTTTTGTACTTACCTGTTTGTAGATACAAACTCGATATTTTGACTGTCGATATTTTGTCCACGATATTCTGGCAAGTCGATATTGTGTCCGTCGATATTATTTCAGTGATCCATAACAAACTTGTCATTTAAAGAGCATTGACTTCTGGCTTTCATCCTCAAGTTAATGGCCAAACTGAAAGCCCAAATCTTACTCTTGAAGATTTCATAAGATATTACATTTCTGCTGCCTGAGATAACTGGAAATCTCTCATACCTGCAGTAGATTTTCTTACAATAACACGATTCACACTTCTACCAGCTTTTCTGCCTTCTTCACTTTAGCAGGATTCATGTTCAACCCTTTCCAGATTCCATGCAAAGTGATGATCCTCTACCTGAAGAGCAAGTTTCTTTGGAGAAGTTGAAGTAGTTCCAGGAAAAATTAATGTAAAATGTACAGTTCGCTAAATCGAAACAAACATTACAGGCAATCGGCAGGGCGACCAGCTTCTAATGACAAAATTAGAGAATAAAAAGTTTGGTTGTCCTCTATCAATTTATCTTGCTTAGTTAGTAGATCTAAGTTTTTTTGCTAGATTTTATTACCCTTTTTAAACTTTCCAAAATCCTTAACCCTGTCTCTGTAAGACTCAAACTTCTTTCCACTTGTTTAACGTCTAAAACTTTATCTCTGACGTAAAGGTTTTTAGGTTGGAAATAGACCAGCTCCCATATTAATTGATAGGCAACTTGAGTATGAGCTTTAGTATTCACAGCATTGTAAATGCGCATTAACGTGTGCGCTTGTCTGCCTAGCATCGTACATTATTGAGCACCTTTTGTCCAATTAATCTGAAACAGAAATATTAATTAAACAATGTTTTGATATCTAAATTTTTATATTCTGGTTCCCATTCCAAGGTGACTGAAACAATTCTGAGCATTTAATTTTCCGTTTGGGACTATATAAGGAGGCACCATTTTGATTTTAGCCGTGTCAAAATTGTTTCTGCTAGATTGCTCGCTCACTGGACTCTTTTGAATTTCTGCCTTCCAAAATTACGGCTTGTTTTTTCACGGCTCTTCGCCTTGCTGCATTGCCTGGACAGATGCAAGGGCTTTTTGGTCTCCAATATTTTCCTTCTTATGGGATATTATTTTTTGGAGCATTATTATTCTTCCAATTGCAATCTGGTGTCTGACACTGCATATGGAGATAGTAGGCTGTTGCTAAGAATGCAAAAAGAACAATTGAGGGACAGAATGCAGAACAATGTCATACATTCACCCCGGTACAGAGATCTGGACCTAAATCCATCGTTTTTTTGCTCACCATGCCATTCCAGTTTGGACCCAGCCATATGCAAATCAGGCAATAGGTCTCGCATTTGTCAAAGTTAGAGCTGTTGGTGTTGAAAATAACAATGTGTTTTACTTTTGTTTTTTATTGCAGTGAAGTTATTATATTTGCATAGCACTACTGCCAATTGTATAAAACAGCAAAAGTAAAAAACATTGTCAATTTCAATGCCAACAGCTCCAACTTTAAAAAAATGCAAGACCTATTGCATTGGAAATGCCTCTAGGTGCTTCTCTTATGCTATTTGTTGATCCTTGATAGCACGTGAACCCCACAGCTGCCAGCTGTGGTATCTGACTGACTTCATAGTGAATAAGGGCACATGTGGATTGCTTTGTCTGCTTCTCAGATGCCAGGACGGGCAGGTTAGATGTGTCATAACACAGAAGCAGCAGGTCAAGCTTCATAACTGAGGCACAAGAACCTCAGATCTGTCAGGGTGGCAGAGTGAGTGAATTTTGAGAAAGAGGGACTAGCTTGAGAGAAGAAGAGAAGCAGAGAGTAAAAAAAGCATACACTAAGAAAGAGATAACTAGAGAGGGAGAGAACAACAGCATGAAAGAAAGAGAACGTCATAGTCCCTAAGTCCTCGAGACAGTCCGGTTTAAAAGCCTCGGGCTTGGGGTTCTAAGTAGGCCTAGGCGGCAAATACCGTTCCTCTTGCGGAATTTGGTTAATTTTGCATTCCGCGGAGAACGCAAAATTGCCCAAAATTCTGCGTTCTGCGGCTTTGCAACATTTTTTGTTTGTTTGCGTTCTCAAAATGCATGTTTGCGAGATATTTCCCCCCCAAGCATGCAAACAGCAATTGCGAACAGTAAAAAAGCATCGCAAACAAGCAATTCCGCGTGTTCGCAGAATTGCTGCGTTTTCAAGATTTTTTTACCGTTTCGCGGAGATTTGCGTAATGCGATTACGCAAATTCCACCCACCCCTAGTTCTAACCAGAGCCCTCCCTAGATCTCTCAGACACCCCTGCCATGCCCTGGCACCTGTCACTGCTCCGACGCACGTCTCAAGCCCCGCTGACGGTAGCGGGGCACACTCCATGCTACTCCGCCCTTCATGGGTGATCACACCGGGACTCTTGGCACACATCACAAGACCTGCGTGGCCTGATACAACAGTGCGCTGCAAGGGCTGGCACACGTGCAGGTAAAACTAGGCTAAGGGTGGGTGTAACTTGTGTAATGCTGTGTAGCGTAATCACTTGGAATCATCTAAGAATTCTGCAAGATTAAGTTTGAATTACGCAAGAAGCATATTTCTGCAACAGAACATGATGAATAGACGGTGCAAGCAGCTGCTCACGCTCGCTCAATGTGTGCTTGGAGTAGAATTTTCCCCCAATTTACTACCCGAAATTAAAACTATCATCTAATCACAAAATGCATCTTTATTTCCAGCCGCGAGGGTGCATTTTGTGCTAAGAAACAGTGCTAAATGCAGTAGAACATGAATAGCATGTGGCTCGCTAAATGTGCTCGTGCACTACATTTTTGCCCACAATTACTCTTTACTATGCAAGCCAGAAGTTATTGCATAGTTATTAGTAAATCCACATAGAACAGTAAAGCAGACTTATGGAAATTACTCTGATCACTCCGGCTTAATTTAAATTCTGCCCAGGACTAGATAAGACCCAACAATCATAGTGCACAGAGGCAGAAGCCAATCGAATATCAGCCCCGCGCAGGGGCTGGGCCACCATTAGCATCATCACTGGCCAGCCTACCTCCTGATTGGCTGTACATGCTACGACGGTGCTGCAACAAATCAATAAACGGATGTATGACGTTACTCCGCATACTTTTACTCCGCATACCGTTACAACGCGACTTTTACAACGCATACCATTACAACGCATAGCGCTCTGAGGTGCTGGATAGTGGTAAGTATAATTTACTATTCTAACTCCAGTCCCCGTGGACCCTAGGGAAGGTGTTGGATAGTAAATTATACTTATTCCCTATCCTAGAGCGCCCCCCAGCGCAATGCGTTGTAATGGTATGCGGAGTAAAAGTCGCGTTGTAATGGTAGTGCGGAGTAAAAGATGCGTTGTAACGGGTGTATACCTCAATAAACACCAACAGGAGGGGTTTTAAAGATCGCTGCTGTCAGCAATTGGCTCAGATGATTTGCGTGACCATTTTGGGACCTTGGGGAAATGCAATAGTTTAACCCCTGATGTGTGACACTTGGCAGAGCTGCAAATTCCTGCCGTCACATAATATTGAAAGAGACAGACCCCTGTTCATTAGCCTAAGGTGTGACTCCTCCCCAACGCATCAGCGTACTATGTGCATGACTCCACCTCAGCCCTTCCAACCTTCAAGCGGCAAGTCTAATCCGCTGCCTTTTCTGCCCTTGAGACATTGAAGACCGCGCCAATGTCAGAGTTGACTGGGTGGTGTATGACGATGGTGTGGGTGATGGTGAACACATGAGTGACCGCAGTGAAGCGATGGGGTTTCAAGGGCAAGGGGCTTTGGATTATGACGATGAAGAGGAGATATTGAGCTGGTGAAGTATGACGTCTCAAGACGACGTAGAAGGGGGACGGGTGGGAAGGCAAATAGAGGGTTGGCTAACGAGAAGAAGCCTTGTGTTTTATAGGACACCACCCAGGTTGCAGAGACATGGTGGAGCAAGGGAAAGGAAGTTGAGACACACTTGGAAGGAGGTCGAGGAATAATGCACAGGAAGAAAGACTGCATCCAAGTGGGTCAAAGTAGTGGAAGTGTTGGGGTCAAGCGGACTGGGCAAAGGACAGGGAAAGTGTGTTGAAAGGTTCCATTGGGGTGGGAAGCAACTGTGATTTCAAGGCAGCTAAACAGGTACAAGAATCCAAGTTGTGTAGTGTGGATACGGCTCTGGGCATAGGGTGCGGGGCGGACAGTTCACAACAAAGGGGATAAGAAATCTGCAGAAATAGTGGGTGTCGAGAATTGAAAACAACATGTCATAAAGGAGGGGATCCTTAATTTGGAGATCGATAAAGGCAAAAGGTCTGATACAGTCTCGGCAGACTAGTTACTCTGTCATAAAGGTGACGGATGTTCCATCCTCCGAAATATAAATTCCATTATATCCTATTGTATGCATATTTCGGCGGACGGGATGCCCGTCACCGTCACCGCGGAGACAGAATAACCTGTCCGCCGAGATCTAAACCAGGCCCAAAAAGAATTTTGAAAAAGATGAAAAAGAAGGGCAGGATGAAGGCAGTGAAAATATAATCCATGGGGCTATCTATGCCACTAGGGGCACATCCATTTTATGCGGCCAAAGAGAAGAGAAGGAAGGGGGAATCCCTGGATGTTTTCAGGCTACTCAATAAGGAAATGGTGGCAAAAGAGGGATTCAAGATAGAGGCCTGGGGGCTAACAAGGAGGCTAGAGTGCAGGTTAACCTAGACTCATGAACTGCTGCATTTCTAATTTATTATAGTGGGCATTTGTGAAAAATACCCGGAAAGATCAATTGCTATCTTTAAATATATTGATATTATTAGAAAGGCGCAAATGGATTTTGATGTTTCAGCTGCATTATGATCAGTTTCAGACCAGGTTGAGCAGTGCGACATAGAAACTACGTAATGAAGCTGGGACGCCAATTGATGACCCACACGAGACCAGCCTTGGCGTTACATATATACAGAGGCCTGTCAGTGCCTAAAAGCCCTTTTTTGGGCATCTCAACCTCGGAGTGGGGCCTCGGTGCAAAGGATAGATTGTCAATGCAGGGGTTTTAACAGAAGCATCTATACCAAAACCCCATGAAGATACAAACGCGAATGTTCAAAGTGAGGGTGCAAACATGCTATCAAACAATCTTTGGGTGATTCACCATTGCCTGAACAAATTCAGAAAGGGAGAGAATAGGGCTTACAATCTGAGTTTGGCAACAAGAACTGTCTAGAAGTTGGAACAATGGTTGGTGTTTTATCTAAATAGAGAGGCTGCGGTGAGGTTGGAATAGGGTTTCGAAGAAGGTTTCCAGCTGGAATATCAAGGATGTAGGTTTAAGAGATTTGCTGACAAACTGAAGTCTGCTAGAGAAGCGCCACTCATTCTCAGGCAGAAACTGCAGAGGGGGATAGAAGAAGGCAGACTGGCTGGCCCTGTTCCAATCTGGCCACCAGAGAATTTAATGGTTTCCCCGTTGGGCGTGGTGCCTAAGAAAACCGCAAGTGAGTTTAGAATGATCCACAGCTTGTCATGGTCAGAGAATCAATCCGTTAATCATTTCTTCTCCAAGGGTGATATAGTGCCATATGTATGAAGGCAATTTTGCGATCGCAAACGCGGTAATTCGCAGAATTTCAGCATTTGGGATCGCAAAATAGGAGAGAGGTATGTATGAAATCAAAACAGCCTCGCAAAATAAGGAATTACAAATTTGCGATTCTCTATTTTGCAATTGCATTTAAGGAATCGCAAATTGCGATTCCTTAAATGCAATGTATGAGACCCAGAAAAGGTGCAATTTGGCCATAAGGAATCGCAAATTATCACCAACTTCAAGTTGGTGGTAATTTGCGATTCCTTTGAAAAATGCACTTTTTTGCATTTTTCAAACTGCCATGTGGTGCACATACATGCCCTTAGGGCATGTATGTGTGCCACATGGGCACACATGCACATTTCAGGGGTGCAACAGGGTGTCCTTTTGACACCCTGTCACCCTTGAAATTGCATTCTCAATTTACGATTCTCTAATTGAGAATCGCAAATTGAGAATGTCTTCCCATTCATTCCTATGGGCCTCTAGGCCCATTGGAATGAATAGGGAAGTATTCCTTAATTGCGAATTGCAATAAGTAATATGTAGGATTTGTAAAATTATTTGCACTTCCTGCATACATAGCATTTTGCCATTCTCAAATAGCGATTCTCTAAAAATTGCTATTTGAGAATCGCAAAACGTAAATTTCATACATATGGCCCATGATGGTGCAGTTTGCCTCTGTGGTTGTGGCTTTGATGTAATTAGAAATGTGAAACCGGTAGATGCAGAACTGCCAAAATGTGTCGTTAAGTCGACCTTCCGTTTGTTACTGGTTCATCCGACTGATTTTCCGTTGCTGGGCATTCACTTTGTGGAAGAGATTTTTGTGGAGAATGCGTTGCCAATGGGCGGCATGATATTGTGAAAATTGTTTGAAACCTTTGGCTCTTTTTTGCAGGGGAGTTTTGTCTCTGGTTCAGGCCATGAGATGGTCACGCACGATCTACATGATTTTCTAGTTGAGGGAGAGAAACAGGCTGGGCATGCGGTAAGATGTGACAACGTTTCAATGTATGGCATTGATCCCCAAAAAGACAGAAGGACCAAACACAACCTTAGTTTTTGGGGGATTGAATTGGAGATGATGGCCATGGAAGCCAGGATGCTGGACAAAAAAGTAGCAGAGTCGGTTTCTTTGCTAGAAGAAGCCGTGGTTTCCAGAAAGTTGGAATTGAGGAAGGTGCAAACCCATGTGAGAATCCTAATTTTGCTTTTCCTTCTATGTGACTCTTAGATATGAATGTTTCTGCATCATTTATGTCAATATCTCTCACCTTCTTCCTAGATTGGGATTTCCCAGTATTATAGGTGTACTTTGGTATACTATTTTGCACCTTAACTAAGGTTATCTGGCTCTTATCCTACAGCACCTTCTGGTCTTTGCTTTGGAGCATCTGGACGTCTGGACTGCCCATTCCTCATGATTTATCTAATACATTCTTGTAACGTCTCTTATTTCTTATGCCATGAGTCACATAGCCTTGAAATAGTTCTATGTGATGAAACACGTGTCGGCTGTTGTAGCTGTCGCCTGTTGGGCTTGGTTGATTGTCAGAACAAGCCTGCGTTACATCATTGTCTGCCATGTGACTCAATAACAAGTGTTTCTGTGTTTTTAGTTGGGCTTCACCATTATACCAAGATTACCGTTCTGCTTATACCAGCTTTGATTGTTTAACTTCTGTTTGGATCAATAAATATACTCAATTATATAACCATTTCAAATCTTTTGATTAAGCATCAACGCTGTACTTGTACTCCCTGTTTGCTTTGCTCCGAATAAACCTTGGCCTTACTGCAGCCTTCCAAATGTATGTCTTTTGGGGCTTCAAACCCTGTCCCCCTTTGCTGACAGCAGGCTTCTTGAGAGAGAGACCTGGCAATACGTTGCAGGAGAAATGTGAGATTTTGCAAGATCTCGCCGCCATCTTGGGTGAGGCCCACGCATGTAATGAGGCCCCGCCCGGTTCTAATTGCCAGTTATTGAGCAACTTGCCCAGAGGAGAGATCGCGGAGAAGAGATACTGCATCCTTAATACCTCTGCCCAGAGGAATCAGAAAAGAACATTGCACAGACTCACTCACTCGGTCTCAAGTGCAGAAAAGGCGGGGCTGGTTTTCATGTTGATGAACCCATCATATCGTTTAAGGAAAGACGGGCTTGGGGCCTGATTCAGATCTGGACGGACGGGTTACTCCATCATAACGCTGACAAAATCCTTTCCACAGAAATAAAATCCCATTATATCCTATGGGATTTAAATTTCGTTGGACGGGATATCTATCACCATCGTGACGAAGAAGCCCGTCTGCCGAGATCTAAATCCGTCCTTAGTTTGATCACGCCAATTCAAGCCCGGACACTTGGAGCGTGTAGACTAAACACAGGCATCCTCAAGCACTGCTGTTCCACTTTGAATTTGGATAAACTTCAGCATCAGGTGGAAGAAAAAGAACACAATCTTGTCAAGTTAAGCTCCCCCATTAGTAAACATTATTCTTTAATAGAATATGATGAGTCAGGACTTCTGGACCTCTCAGAGTTCTATAGCACTGTGAGTGCCGGGGAGTGTCTATGAGAACTTGGACCATGGAGGAACCTACTTTGGAAGCAGAGCATAGAGTCTGGATTTATAAAGATGTGTAAGACTCCGAATGAAAATTGGGTGTTTGTGTAAATCTAACTTGGGGAGCAAAGTTTCTAGTAGAACGGATCCGAGACTGAATGTGTTGGTTGATGGAGCTGTGAAATAGCAATTGTTTGATTTCCAGATGACAAGCTAACCATATGCAACACATCAGCTAGCATCACCCTCTCTTCCTTTTGGGAGTAGAGAGAGGATTATCATAAATCTTGAAAAGAAGAGATTATCTCTGTCCTCTGATCAAGGGTGAGAATCCATCTCAAAGGTGGGAAAGTTTTTGCATTCTCTGTAAGCTCTAATTATCCAAAGACGATCCATATATTAGAAGCCAACGCGCTCTCGTCAACCGGATCTACTCCTGTCTGTCCCCTTCCTAAACTCCTCCACACATTTACACCAGTCTGTTGCCATAGTTTTACGTACAAAGGTTTTATTGAGGTGAAGGCAGCGAGTGGTTGCATTTTGCTCCTGTGTAAGTATACGTGTAAGAGCCATGTAGAGCTTTTGATGTTGTACATCTGGTTGATGTCTTTACAGGTCGAATACTGCAGCATTTCGGGCTTTTGCAGTATATTGATCTGATGCCGAAATATACTGCGTCGCTCTAAACTAGGGTGATGTGCTCATACCACATTATCTTAATAGACTTCTGTAAAGGGGTTGTCTCCCTAAAGACTTCATGCTGTTTGAAGCTAAACTCTCAGATAATCAGAGTTAGCAGTCCTTGAGAAAGCCAAGCTCTAATGCGTTCCAAAAAGCCATGATCGACGGGATGCCGAGAAGTTTAATAGGACAAGAGTTCCAGAGGGAAGGGGCTAGAATTGAAAGGCTGCGAACACCTGATCAAACCGAGTAGTATTGAGGAACTGAAAGTGAGTGAGCCAAAGGAGATCTGAGCTGTCTACCGGGCAAGTCGGGTGCGATGCATTTCTGTACGAATGAAGAAGTCATCAATTGACAAATAATATACAAGATCCTGAAGGTTACATAAACTTTTACAAGCAGCCAATGGAGGAAGAGATTATGCATGACGGAAGCAAGAGCATCTCATATCCAGTTGAGCATCTTGGTCTTGGAGCAGCCTGAGATGGCGAGTCAGGCACTTGGAAAGCCTAGACACAGAGATCTGTGTCCTCTGCTAGTCACATATTACTGGTAAAGGGATCATCATCAACTCTGCTGCTCAGCCCCTCCCCCCCTTTGGGTCCCTTTGTCCATTTCCAAGTGGACTTCAAGGAATGTCTGACATAATATCGACAGACAGAATATCGAAATACAAAAATATTGGCACAAAAATATCGACATCAAAAATATCGGAGTCATATCTTCATAAAGGTAAGTACAAAAATATCGAAAAAATAATATCGTAGTACAAAAATATCGAAATTAATAATATTGTTTTTTAAAATGTATTAATAATAATGTAAAAATAATTTTAAAATACATATAATTTTACAAATATTAAATAAAAATATTAAAACAAAATTAAAACTAATACATATACATTTAAAATAAATAAAACACTTAATAATTTAATGTAATTTTCTTTTTTTTAATTTCATTTAATTGATTTAATGTAAATTTATTTTATTTTTACCCTGTACGCCTGTACCCTAAAAACCCAAAACTGACCCTGAACCCTAAAAATATCCCTGTACCCCAAAAACCCAAAACTGACCCTGAACCCTAAAAATAGCCCTGTACCCCAAAAACCCAAAACTGACCCTGAACCCTAAAAATACCCCTTTACCCAAAAACTGAAAACTGACCCTGAACCCAAAAAAATACCCCTTTACCCAAGAACTGAAAACTGACCCTGAACCCAAAAAATACCCCTTTACCCAAGAACTGAAAACTGACCCTGAACCCTAAAAATACCCCTTTACCCAAAAACTGAAAACTGACCCTGAACCCTAAAAATACCCCTTTACCCAAAAACTGAAAACTGACCCTGAACCCTAAAAATACCCCTTTACCCAAGAACTGAAAACTGACCCTGAACCCTAAAAATACCCCTTTACCCAAAAACTGAAAACTGACCCTGAACCCTAAAAATACCCCTTTACCCAAAAACTGAAAACTGACCGTGAACCCTAAAAATACCCCTTTACCCAAGAACTGAAAACTGACCCTGAACCCTAAAAATACTCCTTTACCCAAAATTAATTAATATTATTTAATTACCAATTAATTATTAATTAACAATAACAATAAAGTAAATATATTAGCACATTAGCTGTAATTAATTTAATTTAATAATTAATATTATTTTTCCCAATTAATTAATTAAGAATAACAAAAAATTATATATAAAAAAATTACTCTAATTAATGTAATTAACTAATTATTATAAATTAATTACCAACTAATTAATAATTAAAAATATGTACAAAATTATTTTAATTAATTAACTAATTAATATAAATTAATTACCAATTAATTATTAATTAAAATATTTACAAACATATATTAATTAATTAATTATTATTAAATTACTTCCCACCCTATTCCCCTATAAACCCATAACCCGCTACAGAACATATTTATCAATTAATCAATTAATTAAAATTATTTAAAAATGTATTCTCAATTAATTAATTAATAATTCCTACTAATTAATAATTAATTTAACATAATTAAATTACTTCCCACCCTATTCCCCTATAAACCCACAACCCGCTACAGTACTAAAAGACAATATTTAATTAAATTACATTACAAATAAATAATAAAACATAATAAATACAATATAATATACACTAAATTTATTTAAAAATTGATATTAGTAACATCGAAATTATTTATTTCGATATTATTGACATCGATATTTAAAACTTCGATATTACTGATATCATACTAATATCGATATTAAGACTGTCGATATTACTTACCTTCTATATTTTGTCCCATCGATATTTAAACTTCGATAAAATTGTATCTCGAAATTTAAAACTCGATATTTTGTCTGTGTACCTTCTTGAAGATGTGAAAATGTGCCCCATATTCCTATGTTCTTGCTATTACTTATAATTGTTACTGTGGTTTGCAGTGTATCTATGTTCAAAAGTAGACGCCATCACTGTAGCTAAGCACTTAGGGCCTGATCACAATGGCGTGGAAAACCGCCATCGACAGCCTGTCGGTGGCAGTTTCACCACCATCGTACGAAGGTTTTAAGCCCACCACATTACAATGGCAGGCGTGTCTTTGGCGGTCGGAAAGAGACCTTCGGACTGTTGGAGGGGAACCATGTCAGGCACTGCTGTAGGGATTCTGATGTCCCTTTCCGCCTGCCTGCCTTTACCCACCATAAAAAGGCAGGCGGAAGGAGACTTTGGGGGCCTGTAGTGGGCCCCCCTTCCTCCCTGCATCCCAGAGATGGGCACTGAGGGGCACCCATGGTGCCCCCGTACATATCCCGGCACAATGTGGCAGGCATCATATGGTTCCTGTCATGTAGTGCAGGGATATGAGTGGGGTCTCTGTTCTGTATTGCGCTGGGTGCTACAGAACGCAGCACCCTCCATGGTCATTGCGATCGCCACGGTGGTAGCCACATTATAATTTGCCCCGTGGGGCCACCGCCTTGTAGGCGGGCGGTCCCAATCCCCGATACGATGGTGGTCCGTCCACCATCGTAATCAGCCCCTTGCTTAGCGACTTCATCCTACATTTTGGAATCCCGAGTCCCTCTTCGAGTGACTAAGGAACACACTTTCCTTCAGCAGTAGTTCAGGAGATTTGCAAAACTTTGGGGATCACAACACTTTCATTTTACTTATCACCCTGAGTCAGCAGAAAAGGTAGAACGAACAAAGGACGAGCTTAAGAACAAGAGAGCAAAGATATGTTCTGAGACACAGCTGAAGTGGCGAGAAGCCTAGCCTTTGGCACTATGGTCCTTCAGGGCCTTACAAACCCAAGGAACCAGGCTGACTCCTATAAATGATGGTGCCTTCAACCCCATCAGTCTCAGCAGCAAGACTCAGACTTGCAATTATGATGACGCAGTGCTCCAGTACTTTAGGAAACCCATTCACTGCTTCTACAGTTTCTGTTCTCAGTTCAAGCGTCCTCACCGGACTGTCCAGCCAAAGCTTGCTACACTCCAGTCCACAGCCAGGTGATTAGGGGTGCGTGAAGGTGCACCAGAGGACATCTTCACTGCAGCCCCCTGGAAGGGACCCTATCTTGTTCTGCTTATCACCAGCTCAGGCATGTGGCAGTCTGAAATGGTCCACTCTTCCCCGTGCAAGCATGTTCATCCCCGCAGAGCACCTGCCCACCTGTTGCCATCTCCAGACCTGCACCAAGCCCTAGGCCAGGGCCTTCTGCTGAAACAGCTCCTGCCTGCTCTCTTGCAGTTGGACCAGACACCTCAGGCCTGCCCGCCGTGCTTGCTCCTGGAAGGAGTCAGCCCTTCGCCTTGCTCCTCCAACGCCGCTCAATGATGCGTCCATCGCTTCTCTTCGTTGCCACCTGTATCCGAGATGAATGACCTTCTCCCGGATCCTTCATCCCTCCTTGAACCTGGTCCCTTCTCTTGCCCCTGCCTCAGTCCTGGCTCCCGGTGGGATATCTCATAGCTCTGGAATGGGGAGTTGGCAGGAAAGCAAGGTCTACTGCATCTGTCCGTGACCGAAGATGTCGCTCTGCGTATGAGAACAACTCCAACTTGATGTTTCTTGAGGAATATCCCAAAACAATCAATCTTTCTTCATGCTAGGTTTGTACTCACTTGATCGCGGATGGAGTTGGGTCACGCCTTTGGTTGGAGCACCCCTCAGCGAAAATGAAAATGCCTTGATCTGGTCCACCATGGGTGGGCACCTGCTCCCTGAATGTGCAGACGCCCCTCCAGAAACTTGGCTCGGCCTGAAGGATCTTCACAATCCCAGCATTACGATTTGTCCTACATTACACATCCTACTTACTCTGAGCGGGAGCAGGTTTGTCAACACTGGGACTGCTAACTGGAGCATGCTTGTGGGCCAAAGCGATTGTGAAGCCTATCACCAAACTGAACTTGGCAGTACATTTAATAATACTACGGAGACAGGGGAAGCAACTGGAAAAAGGTGCAAACTTACTACTACTAATGGGAGCAGTTTGGGGAGAATTAAGGAGTGATTTATAGAGGGTTAGGAATGGGTTTAAGAAAGGACAAGCAGCCACCCACAAAAGAGTAAACCCATTGCTATTCCCAAACAGCAGTTTAAAAAACGCTAAAGCTAAAAAGGGACCCAAAACAGTAGTAAATTATTCCAGCTTAGATTAAGTCCAGCACCGCACATGGCCACCCTGCAACACCATCCCGTAGTAAATAGTGGAGGTAGGTACTTGAAAATTAAGCCTCATAGGAAAAAGTGTTACATTAAATTATTTAAAATAGTTATAAATATAAACAAATTAAATTTAATGTTAAAAAAAATCGAAAAATGAAATATTTATTTTTAAATATTTTAGCAACCTTTTTTGAATTTATAAATAAATGTAACAATACCTTTTAATAAAATATTATTAAATTACTTAAAATTTATTTTGTACATTACTTTTAATGCTTATTAATGCATTGCATAATAAAAAGATTTTTTTACTTTACGTGGAGATTTATTTTTTAATGTAAACTTCTGAAAAATAATTTTCATGTAATTTAATATATTTATATTATTCAAAACTGTATTTCAGAATTAAGTTAATCATGATGTAGCATTTCCTAAAATTTGTTCTACATTTAAAATAAATATTTAAAATTATTTTAAATTATCATTTAACATAAACATATTTCTCGTATTTTTCTTCAATTAAATAAACTTTACTTTTTCGTATACTTTAACTGAGGAAGACTCCACAGTCGGGGTCCCTAGAATAAAGTATTATGAATAGAGAAAACATTTATGAAACATTATACTCATCAGTCCATGCTGACAGTATTATACCTTTACGATGCATACAGTTCTACGAAGCAACACTACAATGAAGCACTACAATGCATTTACCTCAACAGTGCCGTATATTGCACCAAGGTAAGTTACAAAGCCTTACATTTATAACGCAAAAGTTTGAAGGTGACTGGGTGGTGGTTGGTGGTCTTTATTTGCAGTGGCGGCTCCTCCTCTAAGGCGGAGGAGCGCCGCCCCACCACTTGCAGTAGTGGAAACAAAGGAAAAATGAAGTGATAATAACTCGTTGGTATTATCATTTTAATGTTCCTGCTGCGGCGTCTTCATGGAAATGGGCTGCTCTGCTGTCAGAGCAGGGGGGGAGTGGCGAGCACACTGTAAGTGCACAAATACCTGATCGTCCGGCTCTCTCGGGCCGGCCAACCTGTCATGCGTACTTTGCATGTTCTCCACCGAGGCTGCACTACAGCCTGGGTGAAGAACATGCCTAGGCTTCCCACTCCATCTCTGAGCGCAGAGCCACGTCACTCAGACCAATCACAATGCTGCATTGCAGCGATGTGATTGGTCAGGGGAGCCTTAATGTGCTTCCTGTTCCTGTCTGGGAGAGACACGGCAAGAAGACAGAGGAGCGACTTGGCAATGATGGATGAGAGACGTGGCAAGGATATAAGGTTTTTTTTCATCTTTTTTTAAACATGCAGGTCCTGGGGTCAAATTTATGAAGGCCTTGCGTCACGCTTGCACCAAGCACAGTGGTACATGCACGACGCAAAGCTCCATGTTATATCTATGAAGCCACGCAAAGCAACCTTGCGTGTCTTTGAATTTCTTCACAAATAATGAGTAATTTGTTGCATTACTCTGAGCAAGTAAGGCAGGTGCCAGGGGCGTTGTGGTGGGTGTTCTCACGCAAATCCCGTGGTTTTTGACGTATTTCCAGATTTACAAGGACTTATAAACCTGGGAATGCATCAAAACTTCATGCCTCCTAGGTTGAGACATTACGGGGAGAAATATCTTTGTTTCTCCTTGTTTTTCCTCTTTCTACGAGTACTGCATTCTGCAGCATAAATAGAAAGAGGAAACGCCTCTATGGATTGTTTTTGTGCAAGAAGGTGCCCCTTCCTGCACAAAACAAATCTTGCCAAAAGCACAGGCACCCTTTCATCATGGTGCCAGGGTGCCTGTGTTGGCACTAGGCTACCAAAACAACACCAGCACAAGGGAAAAGAACAGGCATGCATTCCAGCCCCTTCCCAGTGGCGCAGGGCAGCACAGCAAGGTAACTGCACCGCTCTGTGCCACACATACCATAAATATGACTCCTGGTCTCCACAAAACCTGGGGCTAGATGTAGGTAAAAAGGTTTTACCGATTCTAAAATACCGAATTTTACTGATTCGGTATTTTAGAATCAGTAAATCCTATGTAGGTAATTCATCGGTAAAAAATACAGAATCTTTAAATTTCGGTATTTACCGAATCGGTAATTACGATTCGGTATTTGCCATTCATTTCTATGGGCCTGAAGACCCATAGGAATGAATGTCAATTACCGAATCGGTAATTACCGATTCTGTAAAATAGGGCAAGAGTCAAGGGTGGCAGGGTGGCAGGGTGTCACTTTGACACCCTGTTACACCCCTGATTAGTGCTGCTGTGCAAGTCTGTCACATGGCACAGGTGTAAATGGACATTTATGCATTTAAATAGGAATTCCTTATTTACCACCAACTAATAGTTGGTGGTGAAAAACGAATTCTTAAAGCCCAGAAGCACTGTTAACAGTGCTCCCTACATATCATTTACCGATTCGGTAAATACCGAATCGGTGAATGATGATTCGGTAAATACTGAATCTGTAAATACCGATTCGTTATTTACCGAATGGATAAAATAGCCTCCTACATAGGAAAAGGCTTTTACCGGTCGGTAATGGCCGATTTCGGCCATTACCGACCGGTAAAAGCCTACCTACATCTGGCCCCTGGTTCTTACTGACAGGGTTTTTGAGGTTGCTAACCCTCCTATTAGCTTAAAAATAGGCTTTGTAACCGCAAAACGCTCTTTTAAGTATGCACTAACTAGGTCTGGATAAAATGTTATTAAGGCAGACATAATTCAAGTAACTTGGGGAGATTTCGGTCACACATGTTACCTGCAATTCTCAAATTTACTGCACGTTGCGTAATTACGCGCCATTCCCAGTAAGTATTTACAGCTAACGTGCCATTCATGGTAATAATTTACCATGAACGCACATGAACAACAGACTGTGACACATTGCTTTTCATGTTTTTTTAGCGTGAAATGACGGATTGTGAGTTCACATAGTTTTGTGCAATTATATCGAAATTTCACATAATTACACGCAAGAAGCTGTGCAAATTCTGAACACCCACGGAACTAACCTCATTTTACAATGCATTTACAGAATCACTACTTGCCCGGTTTTTCAAATGTTTACTCCCAAGAGTGTGACTGCGGCCGTACCTAGGAGGATGTCCCAGCCAAAGCAAATCACCAGAGGGAAAGGGGAATGGATTGAGAGAGGAAGGCCCAGTACGCTAAGAGAACTACCCACTAATCAGAGAAACTAGGTGCAGTGTTTTAGTACTAACCAGAGACACATAAGATCCACAATAGGCACAAAGTAGGCACGTATACTGGTTATTTATGTAGGTTGCTGTGTGAGAACAGGTGAATGTTGCCGATATTGGCACTATAACCAGAGACACATACGATCCACAATAAGCACAAAGCAGGCACGTATACTGGTTATTTATGTAGGTTGCTGTGTGAGAACAGGTGAATGTTGCCGATATTGGCACTATAACCAGAGACACATACGATCCACAATAAGCACAAAGCAGGCACGTATACTGGTTATTTATGTAGGTTGCTGTATGAGAACGGGTGAATGTTGCCGATATTGGCCCTATAACCAGAGACGCATAAGATCCACAATAAGCACAAAGTAGGCACGTATACTGGTTATTTATGTATGTTGCTGTGTGAGAACGGGTGAATGTTGCCGATATTGGCACTATAACCAGAGACGCATAAGATCCACAATAAGCACAAAGTAGGCACGTATACTGGTTATTTATGTATGTTGCTGTGTGAGAACGGGTGAATGTTGCAGATATTGCACTATAACCAGAGACACATACGATCCACAATAAGCACAAAGTAGGCATGTATACTGGTTATTTATGTATGTTGCTGTATGAGAACGGGTGAATGTTGCCGATATTGGCACTATAACCAGAGACGCATAAGATCCACAATAAGCACAAAGTAGGCACGTATACTGGTTATTTATGTATGTTGCTGTGTGAGAACGGGTGAATGTTGCCGATATTGGCACTATAACCAGAGACACATACGATCCACAATAAGCACAAAGTAGGCACGTATACTGGTTATTTATGTATGTTGCTGTGTGAGAACGGGTGAATGTTGCAGATGTTGCACTATAACCAGAGACACATACGATCCACAATAAGCACAAAGTAGGCAAGTATACTGGTTATTTATGTATGTTGCTGTATGAGAACGGGTGAATGTTGCAGATATTGCACTATAACCAGAGACGCATAAGATCCACAATAAGCACAAAGTAGGCACGTATACTGGTTATTTATGTATGTTGCTGTGTGAGAACGGGTGAATGTTGCAGATATTGCACTATAACCAGAGACACATACGATCCACAATAAGCACAAAGTAGGCATGTATACTGGTTATTTATGTATGTTGCTGTATGAGAACGGGTGAATGTTGCCGATATTGGCACTATAACCAGAGACGCATAAGATCCACAATAAGCACAAAGTAGGCACGTATACTGGTTATTTTGTATGTTGCTGTATGAGAACGGGTGAATGTTGCCGATATTGGCACTATAACCAGAGACGCATAAGATCCACAATAAGCACAAAGTAGGCACGTATACTGGTTATTTTGTATGTTGCTGTATGAGAACGGGTGAATGTTGCCGATATTGGCACTATAACCAGAGACACATACGATCCACAATAAGCACAAAGTAGGCAAGTATACTGGGTACTTATGTATGTTGCTGTGTGAGAACGGATGAATGTTGCCGATATTGGCACTATAACCAGAGATGCATAAGATCCACAATAAGCACAAAGTAGGCACGTATACTGGTTATTTATGTATGTTGCTGTATGAGAACGGGTGAATGTTGCAGATATTGCACTATAACCAGAGACGCATACGATCCACAATAAGCACAAATTAGGCAAGTATACTGGTTATTTATGTATGTTGCTGTATGAGAACGGGTGAATGTTGCAGATATTGGCACTATAACAGAGACGCATAAGATCCACAATAAGCACAAAGTAGGCACGTATACTGGTTATTTATGTATGTTGCTGTATGAGAACGGGTGAATGTTGCCGATATTGGCTCTATAACCAGAGAAACATAAGATCCACAATAAGCACAAAGTAGGCATGTATACTGGGTATTTATGTATGTTGCTGTATGAGAACGGGTGAATGTTGCAGATATTGCACTATAACCAGAGACACATACGAGCCACAATAAGCACAAAGTAGGCAAGTATACTGGTTATTTATGTATGTTGCTGTATGAGAACGGGTGAATGTTGCCGATATTGGCACTATAACCAGAGACGCATAAGATCCACAATAAGCACAAAGTAGGCACGTATACTGGTTATTTATGTATGTTGCTGTATGAGAACGGGTGAATGTTGCCGATATTGGCTCTATAACCAGAGACGCATAAGATCCACAATAAGCACAAAGTAGGCAAGTATACTGGTTATTTATGTATGTTGCTGTATGAGAACGGGTGAATGTTGCAGATATTGCACTATAACCAGAGACACATACGAGCCACAATAAGCACAAAGTAGGCAAGTATACTGGTTATTTATGTATGTTGCTGTATGAGAACGAGTGAATGTTGCCGATATTGGCACTATAACCAGAGACGCATAAGATCCACAATAAGCACAAAGTAGGCATGTATACTGGGTATTTATGTATGTTGCTGTATGAGAACGGGGGAATGTTGCCGATATTGGCACTATAACCAGAGACACATACGATCCACAATAAGCACAAAGTAGGCACGTATACTGGTTATTTATGTATGTTGCTGTATGAGAACAGGTGAATGTTGCCGATATTGGCACTATAACCAGAGAAACATAAGATCCACAATAAGCACAAAGTAGGCACGTATACTGGTTATTTATGTATGTTGCTGTATGAGAACGGGTGAATGTTGCCGATATTGGCACTATAACCAGAGACACATACGATCCACAATAAGCACAAAGTAGGCACGTATACTGGTTATTTATGTTGTTGCTGTGTGAGAACGGGTGAATGTTGCAGATATTGCACTATAACCAGAGACACATGCGAGCCACAATAAGCACAAAGTAGGCACGTATACTGGTTATTTATGTATGTTGCTGTATGAGAACGGGTGAATGTTGCCGATATTGGCACTATAACCAGAGACGCATACGAGCCACAATAAGCACAAAGTAGGCAAGTATACTGGTTATTTATGTATGTTGCTGTATGAGAACGGGTGAATGTTGCAGATATTGCACTATAACCAGAGACGCATACGAGCCACAATAAGCACAAAGTAGGCATGTATACTGGTTATTTATGTATGTTGCTGTGTGAGAACGGGTGAATGTTGCAGATATTGCACTATAACCAGAGACACTTACGAGCCACAATAAGCACAAAGTAGGCATGTGTACTGGTTATTTATGTATGTTGCTGTATGAGAACGGGTGAATGTTGCAGATATTGCACTATAACCAGAGACGCATACGAGCCACAATAAGCACAAAGTAGGCAAGTATACTGGTTATTTATGTATGTTGCTGTATGAGAACGGGTGAATGTTGCCGATATTGGCACTATAACCAGAGACGCATAAGATCCACAATAAGCACAAAGTAGGCACGTATACTGGTTATTTATGTATGTTGCTGTGTGAGAACGGGTGAATGTTGCAGATATTGCACTATAACCAGAGACACATACGATCCACAATAAGCACAAAGTAGGCAAGTATACTGGTTATTTATGTATGTTGCTGTATGAGAACGGGTGAATGTTGCCGATATTGGCACTATAACCAGAGACGCATAACATCCACAATAAGCACAAAGTAGGCATGTATACTGGTTATTTATGTATGTTGCTGTATGAGAACGGGTGAATGTTGCAGATATTGCACTATAACCAGAGACACATACGATCCACAATAAGCACAAAGTAGGCAAGTATACTGGTTATTTATGTATGTTGCTGTATGAGAACGGGTGAATGTTGCCGATATTGGCACTATAACCAGAGACACATACGATCCACAATAAGCACAAAGTAGGCACGTATACTGGTTATTTATGTATGTTGCTGTGTGAGAACGGGTGAATGTTGCCGATATTGGCTCTATAACCAGAGAAACATAAGATCCACAATAAGCACAAAGTAGGCATGTATACTGGGTATTTATGTATGTTGCTGTATGAGAACGGGTGAATGTTGCAGATATTGCACTATAACCAGAGACACATACGAGCCACAATAAGCACAAAGTAGGCATGTATACTGGTTATTTATGTATGTTGCTGTATGAGAACGGGTGAATGTTGCCGATATTGGCACTATAACCAGAGACACATACGAGCCACAATAAGCACAAAGTAGGCATGTATACTGGTTATTTATGTATGTTGCTGTATGAGAACGGGTGAATGTTGCCGATATTGGCACTATAACCAGAGACACATACGAGCCACAATAAGCACAAAGTAGGCATGTATACTGGTTATTTATGTATGTTGCTGTATGAGAACGGGTGAATGTTGCCGATATTGGCACTATAACCAGAGACACATACGATCCACAATAAGCACAAAGTAGGCAAGTATACTGGTTATTTATGTATGTTGCTGTATGAGAACGGGTGAATGTTGCAGATATTGCACTATAACCAGAGACGCATACGAGCCACAATAAGCACAAAGTAGGCAAGTATACTGGTTATTTATGTATGTTGCTGTATGAGAACGGGTGAATGTTGCAGATATTGCACTATAACCAGAGACGCATACGATCCACAATAAGCACAAAGTAGGCACGTATACTGGTTATTTATGTATGTTGCTGTATGAGAACGGGTGAATGTTGCAGATATTGCACTATAACCAGAGACGCATACGAGCCACAATAAGCACAAAGTAGGCATGTATACTGGTTATTTATGTATGTTGCTGTATGAGAACGGGTGAATGTTGCCGATATTGGCACTATAACCAGAGACGCATAAGATCCACAATAAGCACAAAGTAGGCAAGTATACTGGGTATTTATGTATGATGCTGTATGAGAACGGGTGAATGTTGCCGATATTGGCACTATAACCAGAGACGCATAAGATCCACAATAAGCACAAAGTAGGCATGTATACTGGGTATTTATGTATGTTGCTGTATGAGAACGGATGAATGTTGCCGATATTGGCACTATAACCAGAGACGCATAAGATCCACAATAAGCACAAAGTAGGCATGTATACTGGGTATTTATGTATGTTGCTGTATGAGAACGGGTGAATGTTGCCGATATTGGCACTATAACCAGAGACGCATAAGATCCACAATAAGCACAAAGTAGGCATGTATACTGGGTATTTATGTATGTTGCTGTATGAGAACGGGTGAATGTTGCCGATATTGGCACTATAACCAGAGACACATACGAGCCACAAGAAGCACAAAGCAGGCACGTATACTGGGTATTTATGTATGTTGCTGTGTGAGAACGGGTGAATGTTGCAGATATTGCACTATAACCAGAGACGCATACGAGCCACAATAAGCACAAAGCAGGCATGTATACTGGTTATTTATGTATGTTGCTGTATGAGAACGGGTGAATGTTGCCGATATTGGCACTATAACCAGAGACGCATAAGATCCACAATAAGCACAAAGTAGGCAAGTATACTGGGTATTTATGTATGTTGCTGTATGAGAACGGGTGAGAGCCACAATAAGCACAAAGTAGGCACGTATACTGGTTATTTATGTATGTTGCTGTATGAGAACGGGTGAATGTTGCCGATATTGACACTATAACCAGAGACACATACGATCCACAATAAGCACAAAGTAGGCAAGTATACTGGGTACTTATGTATGTTGCTGTGTGAGAACGGGTGAATGTTGCAGATATTGCACTATAACCAGAGACACATACGAGCCACAATAAGCACAAAGTAGGCAAGTATACTGGTTATTTATGTATGTTGCTGTATGAGAACGGGTGAATGTTGCAGATATTGCACTATAACCAGAGACGCATACGAGCCACAATAAGCACAAAGTAGGCACGTATACTGGTTATTTATGTATGTTGCTGTATGAGAACGGGTGAATGTTGCCGATATTGGCCCTATAACCAGAGACACATAAGATCCACAATAAGCACAAAGTAGGCACGTATACTGGTTATTTATGTATGTTGCTGTATGAGAACGGGTGAATGTTGCCGATATTGGCACTATAACCAGAGACGCATAAGATCCACAATAAGCACAAAGTAGGCATGTATACAGGTTATTTATGTATGTTGCTGTATGAGAACGGGTGAATGTTGCAGATATTGGCACTATAACCAGAGACACATAAGATCCACAATAAGCACAAAGTAGGCACGTATACTGGTTATTTATGTATGTTGCTGTATGAGAACGGGTGAATGTTGCCGATATTGGCCCTATAACCAGAGACACATAAGATCCACAATAAGCACAAAGTAGGCATGTATACTGGTTATTTATGTATGTTGCTGTATGAGAACGGGTGAATGTTGCCGATATTGGCCCTATAACCAGAGACACATAAGATCCACAATAAGCACAAAGTAGGCACGTATACTGGTTATTTATGTATGTTGCTGTATGAGAACGGGTGAATGTTGCCGATATTGGCACTATAACCAGAGACACTTAAGATCCACAATAAGCACAAAGTAGGCATGTATACTGGTTATTTATGTATGTTGCTGTATGAGAACGGGTGAATGTTGCCGATATTGGCCCTATAACCAGAGACACATAAGATCCACAATAAGCACAAAGTAGGCACGTATACTGGTTATTTATGTATGTTGCTGTATGAGAACGGGTGAATGTTGCCGATATTGGCACTATAACCAGAGACGCATACGAGCCACAATAAGCACAAAGTAGGCAAGTATACTGGTTATTTATGTATGTTGCTGTGTGAGAACGGGTGAATGTTGCAGATATTGCACTATAACCAGAGACACATACGATCCACAATAAGCACAAAGTAGGCAAGTATACTGGTTATTTATGTATGTTGCTGTATGAGAACGGGTGAATGTTGCAGATATTGCACTAAAACCAGAGACGCATACGAGCCACAATAAGCACAAAGAAGGCAAGTATACTGGTTATTTATGTATGTTGCTGTATGAGAACGGGTGAATGTTGCCGATATTGGCACTATAACCAGAGACGCATAAGATCCACAATAAGCACAAAGTAGGCACGTATACTGGGTATTTATGTATGTTGCTGTATGAGAACGAGTGAATGTTGCCGATATTGGCACTATAACCAGAGACACATACGATCCACAATAAGCACAAAGTAGGCATGTATACTGGTTATTTATGTATGTTGCTGTGTGAGAACGGGTGAATGTTGCAGATATTGCCTTATAACCAGAGACACATACGATCCACAATAAGCACAAAGTAGGCAAGTATACTGGTTATTTATGTATGTTGCTGTATGAGAACGGGTGAATGTTGCAGATATCGCACTATAACCAGAGACGCATACGAGCCACAATAAGCACAAAGTAGGCACGTATACTGGTTATTTATGTATGTTGCTGTATGAGAACGGGTGAATGTTGCCGAAATTGGCACTATAACCAGAGACGCATAAGATCCACAATAAGCACAAAGTAGGCACGTATACTGGTTATTTATGTATGTTGCTGTGTGAGAACGGGTGAATGTTGCAGATATTGCACTATAACCAGAGACACATACGATCCACAATAAGCACAAAGTAGGCAAGTATACTGGTTATTTATGTATGTTGCTGTATGAGAACGGGTGAATGTTGCAGATATTGCACTATAACCAGAGACGCATACGAGCCACAATAAGCACAAAGTAGGCAAGTATACTGGTTATTTATGTATGTTGCTGTATGAGAACAGGTGAATGTTGCCGATATTGGCACTATAACCAGAGACGCATAAGATCCACAATAAGCACAAAGTAAGCACGTATACTGGTTATTTATGTATGTTGCTGTGTGAGAACGGGTGAATGTTGCAGATATTGCACTATAACCAGAGACACATACGATCCACAATAAGCACAAAGTAGGCAAGTATACTGGTTATTTATGTATGTTGCTGTATGAGAACGGGTGAATGTTGCAGATATTGCACTATAACCAGAGACGCATACGAGCCACAATAAGCACAAAGTAGGCACGTATACTGGTTATTTATGTATGTTGCTGTATGAGAACGGGTGAATGTTGCCGATATTGGCACTATAACCAGAGACGCATAAGATCCACAATAAGCACAAAGTAGGCACGTATACTGGGTATTTATGTATGTTGCTGTATGAGAACGGGTGAATGTTGCCGATATTGGCACTATAACCAGAGACACATACGATCCACAATAAGCACAAAGTAGGCATGTATACTGGTTATTTATGTATGTTGCTGTGTGAGAACGGGTGAATGTTGCAGATGTTGCACTATAACCAGAGACACATACGATCCACAATAAGCACAAAGTAGGCAAGTATACTGGTTATTTATGTATGTTGCTGTATGAGAACGGGTGAATGTTGCAGATATTGCACTATAACCAGAGACGCATACGAGCCACAATAAGCACAAAGTAGGCACGTATACTGGTTATTTATGTATGTTGCTGTATGAGAACGGGTGAATGTTGCCGATACTGGCACTATAACCAGAGACGCATAAGATCCACAATAAGCACAAAGTAGGCACGTATACTGGTTATTTATGTATGTTGCTGTGTGAGAACGGGTGAATGTTGCAGATATTGCACTATAACCAGAGACACATACGATCCACAATAAGCACAAAGTAGGCAAGTATACTGGTTATTTATGTATGTTGCTGTATGAGAACGGGTGAATGTTGCAGATATTGCACTATAACCAGAGACGCATACGATCCACAATAAGCACAAAGTAGGCAAGTATACTGGTTATTTATGTATGTTGCTGTATGAGAACGGGTGAATGTTGCCGATATTGGCACTATAACCAGAGACTCATAAGATCCACAATAAGCACAAAGTAGGCACGTATACTGGTTATTTATGTATGTTGCTGTGTGAGAACGGGTGAATGTTGCAGATATTGCACTATAACCAGAGACACATACGATCCACAATAAGCACAAAGTAGGCAAGTATACTGGTTATTTATGTATGTTGCTGTATGAGAACGGGTGAATGTTGCCGATATTGGCACTATAACCAGAGACGCATAACATCCACAATAAGCACAAAGTAGGCATGTATACTGGTTATTTATGTATGTTGCTGTATGAGAACGGGTGAATGTTGCAGATATTGCACTATAACCAGAGACACATACGATCCACAATAAGCACAAAGTAGGCAAGTATACTGGTTATTTATGTATGTTGCTGTATGAGAACGGGTGAATGTTGCCGATATTGGCACTATAACCAGAGACACATACGATCCACAATAAGCACAAAGTAGGCACGTATACTGGTTATTTATGTATGTTGCTGTGTGAGAACGGGTGAATGTTGCCGATATTGGCTCTATAACCAGAGAAACATAAGATCCACAATAAGCACAAAGTAGGCATGTATACTGGGTATTTATGTATGTTGCTGTATGAGAACGGGTGAATGTTGCAGATATTGCACTATAACCAGAGACACATACGAGCCACAATAAGCACAAAGTAGGCATGTATACTGGTTATTTATGTATGTTGCTGTATGAGAACGGGTGAATGTTGCCGATATTGGCACTATAACCAGAGACACATACGAGCCACAATAAGCACAAAGTAGGCATGTATACTGGTTATTTATGTATGTTGCTGTATGAGAACGGGTGAATGTTGCCGATATTGGCACTATAACCAGAGACACATACGAGCCACAATAAGCACAAAGTAGGCATGTATACTGGTTATTTATGTATGTTGCTGTATGAGAACGGGTGAATGTTGCCGATATTGGCACTATAACCAGAGACACATACGATCCACAATAAGCACAAAGTAGGCAAGTATACTGGTTATTTATGTATGTTGCTGTATGAGAACGGGTGAATGTTGCAGATATTGCACTATAACCAGAGACGCATACGAGCCACAATAAGCACAAAGTAGGCAAGTATACTGGTTATTTATGTATGTTGCTGTATGAGAACGGGTGAATGTTGCAGATATTGCACTATAACCAGAGACGCATACGATCCACAATAAGCACAAAGTAGGCACGTATACTGGTTATTTATGTATGTTGCTGTATGAGAACGGGTGAATGTTGGAGATATTGCACTATAACCAGAGACGCATACGAGCCACAATAAGCACAAAGTAGGCATGTATACTGGTTATTTATGTATGTTGCTGTATGAGAACGGGTGAATGTTGCCGATATTGGCACTATAACCAGAGACGCATAAGATCCACAATAAGCACAAAGTAGGCAAGTATACTGGGTATTTATGTATGATGCTGTATGAGAACGGGTGAATGTTGCCGATATTGGCACTATAACCAGAGACGCATAAGATCCACAATAAGCACAAAGTAGGCATGTATACTGGGTATTTATGTATGTTGCTGTATGAGAACGGATGAATGTTGCCGATATTGGCACTATAACCAGAGACGCATAAGATCCACAATAAGCACAAAGTAGGCATGTATACTGGGTATTTATGTATGTTGCTGTATGAGAACGGGTGAATGTTGCCGATATTGGCACTATAACCAGAGACGCATAAGATCCACAATAAGCACAAAGTAGGCATGTATACTGGGTATTTATGTATGTTGCTGTATGAGAACGGGTGAATGTTGCCGATATTGGCACTATAACCAGAGACACATACGAGCCACAAGAAGCACAAAGCAGGCACGTATACTGGGTATTTATGTATGTTGCTGTGTGAGAACGGGTGAATGTTGCAGATATTGCACTATAACCAGAGACGCATACGAGCCACAATAAGCACAAAGCAGGCATGTATACTGGTTATTTATGTATGTTGCTGTATGAGAACGGGTGAATGTTGCCGATATTGGCACTATAACCAGAGACGCATAAGATCCACAATAAGCACAAAGTAGGCAAGTATACTGGGTATTTATGTATGTTGCTGTATGAGAACGGGTGAGAGCCACAATAAGCACAAAGTAGGCACGTATACTGGTTATTTATGTATGTTGCTGTATGAGAACGGGTGAATGTTGCCGATATTGACACTATAACCAGAGACACATACGATCCACAATAAGCACAAAGTAGGCAAGTATACTGGGTACTTATGTATGTTGCTGTGTGAGAACGGGTGAATGTTGCAGATATTGCACTATAACCAGAGACACATACGAGCCACAATAAGCACAAAGTAGGCAAGTATACTGGTTATTTATGTATGTTGCTGTATGAGAACGGGTGAATGTTGCAGATATTGCACTATAACCAGAGACGCATACGAGCCACAATAAGCACAAAGTAGGCACGTATACTGGTTATTTATGTATGTTGCTGTATGAGAACGGGTGAATGTTGCCGATACTGGCCCTATAACCAGAGACACATAAGATCCACAATAAGCACAAAGTAGGCACGTATACTGGTTATTTATGTATGTTGCTGTATGAGAACGGGTGAATGTTGCCGATATTGGCACTATAACCAGAGACGCATAAGATCCACAATAAGCACAAAGTAGGCATGTATACTGGTTATTTATGTATGTTGCTGTATGAGAACGGGTGAATGTTGCAGATATTGGCACTATAACCAGAGACACATAAGATCCACAATAAGCACAAAGTAGGCACGTATACTGGTTATTTATGTATGTTGCTGTATGAGAACGGGTGAATGTTGCCGATATTGGCCCTATAACCAGAGACACATAAGATCCACAATAAGCACAAAGTAGGCATGTATACTGGTTATTTATGTATGTTGCTGTATGAGAACGGGTGAATGTTGCCGATATTGGCCCTATAACCAGAGACACATAAGATCCACAATAAGCACAAAGTAGGCACGTATACTGGTTATTTATGTATGTTGCTGTATGAGAACGGGTGAATGTTGCCGATATTGGCACTATAACCAGAGACACATAAGATCCACAATAAGCACAAAGTAGGCATGTATACTGGTTATTTATGTATGTTGCTGTATGAGAACGGGTGAATGTTGCCGATATTGGCCCTATAACCAGAGACACATAAGATCCACAATAAGCACAAAATAGGCACGTATACTGGTTATTTATGTATGTTGCTGTATGAGAACGGGTGAATGTTGCCGATATTGGCACTATAACCAGAGACGCATACGAGCCACAATAAGCACAAAGTAGGCAAGTATACTGGTTATTTATGTATGTTGCTGTGTGAGAACGGGTGAATGTTGCAGATATTGCACTATAACCAGAGACACATACGATCCACAATAAGCACAAAGTAGGCAAGTATACTGGTTATTTATGTATGTTGCTGTATGAGAACGGGTGAATGTTGCAGATATTGCACTAAAACCAGAGACGCATACGAGCCACAATAAGCACAAAGAAGGCAAGTATACTGGTTATTTATGTATGTTGCTGTATGAGAACGGGTGAATGTTGCCGATATTGGCACTATAACCAGAGACGCATAAGATCCACAATAAGCACAAAGTAGGCACGTATACTGGGTATTTATGTATGTTGCTGTATGAGAACGAGTGAATGTTGCCGATATTGGCACTATAACCAGAGACACATACGATCCACAATAAGCACAAAGTAGGCATGTATACTGGTTATTTATGTATGTTGCTGTGTGAGAACGGGTGAATGTTGCAGATATTGCCTTATAACCAGAGACACATACGATCCACAATAAGCACAAAGTAGGCAAGTATACTGGTTATTTATGTATGTTGCTGTATGAGAACGGGTGAATGTTGCAGATATCGCACTATAACCAGAGACGCATACGAGCCACAATAAGCACAAAGTAGGCACGTATACTGGTTATTTATGTATGTTGCTGTATGAGAACGGGTGAATGTTGCCGAAATTGGCACTATAACCAGAGACGCATAAGATCCACAATAAGCACAAAGTAGGCACGTATACTGGTTATTTATGTATGTTGCTGTGTGAGAACGGGTGAATGTTGCAGATATTGCACTATAACCAGATACACATACGATCCACAATAAGCACAAAGTAGGCAAGTATACTGGTTATTTATGTATGTTGCTGTATGAGAACGGGTGAATGTTGCAGATATTGCACTATAACCAGAGACGCATACGAGCCACAATAAGCACAAAGTAGGCAAGTATACTGGTTATTTATGTATGTTGCTGTATGAGAACAGGTGAATGTTGCCGATATTGGCACTATAACCAGAGACGCATAAGATCCACAATAAGCACAAAGTAAGCACGTATACTGGTTATTTATGTATGTTGCTGTGTGAGAACGGGTGAATGTTGCAGATATTGCACTATAACCAGAGACACATACGATCCACAATAAGCACAAAGTAGGCAAGTATACTGGTTATTTATGTATGTTGCTGTATGAGAACGGGTGAATGTTGCAGATATTGCACTATAACCAGAGACGCATACGAGCCACAATAAGCACAAAGTAGGCACGTATACTGGTTATTTATGTATGTTGCTGTATGAGAACGGGTGAATGTTGCCGATATTGGCACTATAACCAGAGACGCATAAGATCCACAATAAGCACAAAGTAGGCACGTATACTGGGTATTTATGTATGTTGCTGTATGAGAACGGGTGAATGTTGCCGATATTGGCACTATAACCAGAGACACATACGATCCACAATAAGCACAAAGTAGGCATGTATACTGGTTATTTATGTATGTTGCTGTGTGAGAACGGGTGAATGTTGCAGATGTTGCACTATAACCAGAGACACATACGATCCACAATAAGCACAAAGTAGGCAAGTATACTGGTTATTTATGTATGTTGCTGTATGAGAACGGGTGAATGTTGCAGATATTGCACTATAACCAGAGACGCATACGAGCCACAATAAGCACAAAGTAGGCACGTATACTGGTTATTTATGTATGTTGCTGTATGAGAACGGGTGAATGTTGCCGATACTGGCACTATAACCAGAGACGCATAAGATCCACAATAAGCACAAAGTAGGCACGTATACTGGTTATTTATGTATGTTGCTGTGTGAGAACGGGTGAATGTTGCAGATATTGCACTATAACCAGAGACACATACGATCCACAATAAGCACAAAGTAGGCAAGTATACTGGTTATTTATGTATGTTGCTGTATGAGAACGGGTGAATGTTGCAGATATTGCACTATAACCAGAGACGCATACGATCCACAATAAGCACAAAGTAGGCAAGTATACTGGTTATTTATGTATGTTGCTGTATGAGAACGGGTGAATGTTGCCGATATTGGCACTATAACCAGAGACTCATAAGATCCACAATAAGCACAAAGTAGGCACGTATACTGGTTATTTATGTATGTTGCTGTGTGAGAACGGGTGAATGTTGCAGATATTGCACTATAACCAGAGACACATACGATCCACAATAAGCACAAAGTAGGCAAGTATACTGGTTATTTATGTATGTTGCTGTATGAGAACGGGTGAATGTTGCAGATATTGCACTATAACCAGAGACGCATACGAGCCACAATAAGCACAAAGTAGGCACGTATACTGGTTATTTATGTATGTTGCTGTATGAGAACGGGTGAATGTTGCCGATATTGGCACTATAACCAGAGACGCATAAGATCCACAATAAGCACAAAGTAGGCACGTATACTGGTTATTTATGTATGTTGCTGTATGAGAACGGGTGAATGTTGCCGATATTGGCACTATAACCAGAGACACATACGATCCACAATAAGCACAAAGTAGGCATGTATACTGGTTATTTATGTATGTTGCTGTGTGAGAACGGGTGAATGTTGCAGATATTGCACTATAACCAGAGACACATACGATCCACAATAAGCACAAAGTAGGCAAGTATACTGGTTATTTATGTATGTTGCTGTATGAGAACGGGTGAATGTTGCAGATATTGCACTATAACCAGAGACGCATACGAGCCACAATAAGCACAAAGTAGGCACGTATACTGGTTATTTATGTATGTTGCTGTATGAGAACGGGTGAATGTTGCCGATATTGGCACTATAACCAGAGACGCATAAGATCCACAATAAGCACAAAGTAGGCACGTATACTGGTTATTTATGTATGTTGCTGTGTGAGAACGGGTGAATGTTGCAGATATTGCACTATAACCAGAGACACATACGATCCACAATAAGCACAAAGTAGGCAAGTATATTGGTTATTTATGTATGTTGCTGTATGAGAACGGGTGAATGTTGCAGATATTGCACTATAACCAGAGACGCATACGATCCACAATAAGCACAAAGTAGGCATGTATACTGGTTATTTATGTATGTTGCTGTTTGAGAACGGGTGAATGTTGCAGATATTGCACTATAACCAGAGACACATACGATCCACAATAAGCACAAAGTAGGCACGTATACTGGTTATTTTGTATGTTGCTGTATGAGAACGGGTGAATGTTGCCGATATTGACACTATAACCAGAGACACATACGATCCACAATAAGCACAAAGTAGGCAAGTATACTGGGTATTTATGTATGTTGCTGTGTGAGAACGGGTGAATGTTGCAGATATTGACACTATAACCAGAGACACATATGATCCACAATAAGCACAAAGTAGGCAAGTATACTGGTTATTTATGTATGTTGCTGTATGAGAACGGGTGAATGTTGCTGATATTGACACTATAACCAGAGACACATACGATCCACAATAAGCACAAAGTAGGCATGTATACTGGGTATTTATGTATGTTGCTGTATGAGAACGGGTGAATGTTGCCGATATTGACACTATAACCAGAGACACATACGATCCACAATAAGCACAAATTAGGCACGTATACTGGTTATTTATGTATGTTGCTGTATGAGAACGGGTGAATGTTGCCGATATTGACACTATAACCAGAGACACATACGATCCACAATAAGCACAAAGTAGGCACGTATACTGGGTATTTATGTAGGTTGCTGTATGAGAACGGGTGAATGTTGCCGATATTGACACTATAACCAGAGACACATACGATCCACAATAAGCACAAAGTAGGCAAGTATACTGGTTATTTATGTATGTTGCTGTATGAGAACGGATGAATGTTGCCGATATTGGCACTATAACCAGAGACGCATAAGATCCACAAGAAGCACAAAGCAGGCACGTATACTCAACAGCTTCGGAAAGGCGGGCCACAGTGATCTTAAGGGAAGCGGGAGAGGAGTCGGTAAGTCCAAAACCCAGGAAATAAATTAGGGTCATCTGATCAGAAAAAGAAAAGATGGAAATACAGTAATGCTACAAAGCCAAAACAGAATCCAAAGAGCAAGGTCAGCCGAACAGGCAAACGAGTCCGAATACCGAGGAACCGTAAAGGGGAAAAAATAGCAAACGTGGGGGTACGGGCAGCGATGAATGCAGTAGTGACAAGCGGAGAGCTAACACAGGATGAAAAGTTGCCAGGCAGCGTCCTTAACCCTTCACGTTACTTAAAAACTGCCCCTGGCTGTCGTGAGCCAGAAGTTCTGCAGTTGAACCGGATACCTTTCTGAATTCAGACATTACCAAATCACAAGTTGGAAGGGAGATATTAGAAGTGCATAGTAATCAATCAATCAAGGATTCATAAAGCGCAGCAAATCACCCATGACGGTCTCAAGGCGCTGGAGTTGCTAATGGCTTTGTGGTGATCTGTTCATTCAAACAGCCAGGTCTTAAGTCCTTTCCTGAATTGCCAGCACGATGGGGCGCTCCTGAGGTGCAGGGAAAGGTCGTTCCAAGCTTTGGCCACCATTTGTGAGAAGGAGCGCCCTCCGCTGTTGCCTCGGTGTATCTAGGGGGTGTCTGCAAGGAAGAGAAAGGCAGATTGTATGTATCGTATGGTGGAAAGTCATGCGTTTGTTGATGTATGCTGGTCCTCCATTGTGCAGGGCTTTGTATGTGTGGTTCAATATCTTGAGCTGGCATCTCTTCTGGATCGGGAGCCAGTGGAGCTTCTTGAGGTGGGGTATGATGTGGGTTCGTCTGGGGAGGTCGAGGATGAGTTTCGCAGCTGAGTTTTGTATTGTCTGCAGTCTCTTCAGGAGGTGTGCAGTGATTCACCTGCTGGTGACGAGGGCCTGCGTGACGGTCCTTCTGGTGTGCACTGGGAGCATCTGAAGATCTTGCAGAGCATGCGTAGGGTGTGGAAGCAGGCGGATATAGTATGGAGCACCTTCCTGGCTGAGCTGACTCCCTGAAGACCTGGTCAGAATTGGAGCCAACCCAGACTTGGGTGTGGCCTGTAGGAAGAAAAACTGATAGGGTCGGAGGAGTGGGGAAACACAGGAAGGATAACAAGATAAAATAGAAAGAGAGGGAAGACAGACTAAGGGACAGAGGCAATGCAATAGATTTAAACAGAAAAAGTGGACCAATGAGCGGTGAACAGTAGGAAGAGGTGGATCCAACCAGGAATGCCGAACAAAGGCCACAGATAATGCCAAACAGAAGGCTTTGCTGACCCCATCCGTGATGTGGACACTGATGCTGGCACCCAGGGAAGCCACACGCACAACCGATGGGCTGTCCATGAACTCCAAGGACAAATTAGAAGATGCTGAAGATAACTGAGATGAAGGGTGGTGCCCCTGCCATTCCACCGGTGGAGCCATCTTCCCTGCCACAGTCCTGGCCGTGCCATTCTTTCAGGGTCTTTCTTTGTGAGGGAGTCAAAGCAGATACTGCGAAGGATTGCTCATTATTTTCCTGGGTTTTGTTGTACTTGAAGTTGCATGTGGGATCAGCCCACACTCAGAGCCCATGGTATTAGGAGGTGTCAGGAAAAGCTCTCCACCAGTGATAGGAGGGAGCGGCGTGGGTGTCTGTAAAACAGAGACAAGTTCACGTTTTATGACAGATGTAGATCTTACAATCAGACCTACAGTATGGAGAATTACATTCATTAATACAATTTAAAAAGGAGCTAAAGAAAATCGAAATTTACAGCAATTTATCATCTCTATTGCAGCACTTATAAAAAAAAAGGTGGTTTTAGAAATCTCTGTTGACACATTTTCCAGCAGGAGGGGGAAATACGACTCGTTCAATAGTCTGTACATGTAGAACAGAGGCGAGGTGTGGGACACAGCACTCTGACCAGAGCCCAAAGACAACCCGAGCAAGGGATGCTCAGAACGGGCTTGATTCTCAGACCTAACTTAAGACAAAATCCTAAACTTACTACTTTTAGTATTCACAGAAGTTAGGATTGTGTCTTAAGACAGACTTAAGACAGACTTAAGTTAGGATTCTGTCTTAAGTCTATCTTAAGACAAACTTAAGACAAACTTAAGACAAAATCCTAACTTCTGTGAATACCAAAAGTAGTAAGGGCCTTCTGTGAATACCAAAATAGTAGTAAGTTTAGGATTTTGTCTTAAGTTAGTTCTGTGAATCGGGCCCATACATACAAATAAAGATTCTGGTTGTCTGGTTGTCTACCTTATAAGAAGGGGTATGGAATACCCTGGCAGGGATTCACAGAGGGGAAAGGAAAATAAAACACTCTCCGTGAAGAGAAGCGAGTATGAAGAAGAAGAAAAATGACAAAGGAAGCAAGAGGGGACAAGAAGTAATGTTTTATTTGTATTTTTTTCCTAAGTTATACTAAATAAATGTACCCGGAAAATTTGGGACACACTGAAACTACCATTCATTTTTATTCTGTTTACTGTTGCATTTGTCCCCACGATGACAGGGTGTTCCTTTGGTGACCTAAGTGTGAATGGTTTGTGACTAATTTTGGTCTCATCCAATGATCAGTTACCGACTCCTAATTTTGGGTGGTAATTGATTAAAAAAGGGGAGTGGATTCCCTTTTCCTTTGGACCAGTTTCCCATTGGTAATCAGGTTGGCAGCTACAGAGGGAATAGGCAGTGTTCCAGGCAACACTGCTTTGCGGTCACCCCAGTTTTCCAAATCATAAAACTGTTTTTGTTAAAGTAGCCCAGACTCCTTTAAGGGCTCGGCTGCTTTTTAAAAAAGATATTTCGTGTTTTGGAATGCCATTACAGGACTGGTGGTATGCTGTCCCTTGCAGGCCACCATCCCAGTGATTGCAGCCAATCGAAGGGGACCACCAATTGCCACCTGGCCAATGAATATTAATTCGGCAACTCACTGCGATTCCTTATTTTGTGAAAAGGCCTGTGAATGTTCCTTCCTCAGTCTCCATACATCAAAAGCTCGGTTTGAGACTTCTGAAGACTCTGGGAGGGGGGATGAGGGTAGATGGAGGAGGGGGGGGCATGAGCTAATGTGCACTTCACAGTTACTGACTGGTTGGTCTGGTCCCCAAGCTCTGATGGTCAGTAACTTTGCACCCCGAGATAGGACCCTACATCTACCCCTACCACCCCAGCAGTGTCGGAGTTAGGGTCGAGTCCCTGGAGTGGCGGCCCCTCTCTCCCCAGTTGGTTGGCCTGGGACTCATTACGTTTAGATTCCTGACCGCGGAGGATCACAAGAGTGGGGAGCACAGTGTGTTTGAGGAGGCAGAGTGGGTCATATTTAATAGCTACCATTTTTACCACATTGGGGCCCAGATGCATCAAGGTAAAATCCACTCGCAAAGGGGCATACTTCTCAGAATCTGCCCCTCTGCAACCGGTATTTATGCATTTGGGATGCATCATCCCAAATGCAAAAATCGCTATTTGCGATTGCATTTAAGGAATCTCAAATTGAGATTCCTTAAATGCAATGCATGAAAATAAAAAAGGTAGCGATTTCGCTGATAGGGGTCGCTATTTACAGTGAAATCAAACTTCATGGTAAATAGCGAAAACTGTGAAAAATGTACTAAAGTGCATCTTTCAAAGTTGTATGTTACACACACACATGTCCTTGGGACATGTGTGTGCGCAATACCAGTGTCCAGGTCAATTTAAGGGGTGCAACAGGGTATCCTTTGGACACCCGTCACCCCTGAGATTGCGGCCCACATGCATCAATATCGGCTTTTGCGATTTCTAAATTGCGATAAATAGCGATTCACAATTTAGAAATCGCAAAAGCCTATGCATGATTATTTTTTTCATTTTTTATGCAATTTGGTAGAAATCGCTATTTTTACCGAATCGCATAAAAAATGTGCTTTTCAAATTGCGAATTCGCAATTCCCATTCATTCCTATGGGCCAAAAGGCCCATAGGAATGAATGGGAATTGCGAATTCGCTATTTGAAAATCGCAATTCCTCAATCCATTTCAAGGGTGGAGAGGGGGGTCTAAATGACTCCCCCATGCACCCCTGAAATGTATTTTTCGCATCATGTTGCACACACACATGTCCTAAGGACATGTGTGTCCGTAACATGAATGTTTTAAAAATGCATTTTCTGCGTTATTTACACTATTTGCAAATTTACCAAGTAGTTCAACTACTCAGTAAATTTCTCCCTCTAATTGTGAATTCGCAATTTAAAAAGTAATCATGCATTGCTTTTAAGAAATCGCTAATTTGCGATTTCTTAAAAGCAATCGCAATTTTAGAAATCGCAAAAATGTTGCGATTTCTAAAATTGCTTGATGCATCCAAAAAAGCATTTTTGGAATCGCAAACGGACGATTTTAAGGAATCGCACTGTTTGCGACTCCAAAAATGCTTGATGCATGTGGGCCTGCATTCTCAAATTGCGACTCGCAAATTGCGTGTAGCAATTAAGGAATACCTCCCCATTCAGTCCTATGGGCCTCTAGGCCCATAGGACTGAATGGGGAGGTATTCCTTAATTGCTACACGCAATTTGCGAGTCGCAATTAAGGAATTTTAAGAAATCGCTATTATTGTAGTGATTTCTTCATGCATAGCATTTTGCGATTCCTTATTTGCGAATCGTTATTTTTCGCTAATAAGGAATCGCAGAATGGGTTCCTGATGCATCTGGGGGTTCGTTTTATGCTAACATGTCCCTTCCTCCTCTCCATGGATCTGTGACTTTGTCGAATCCGCCTTGATCTTTATTTTGACAGTTTTATACGGCGCAAACTCAGCCCGAAGGCTGCAGCTCTCTACACGAGCACGCGCTACATGACACAAGGCCAGATTCATTTTATTTTAGGCTCAGGGAAATTAAGCGATTTGCTCAGAATCACAGGTTGTTGAGCTGGACTGGAAGAATGAATCTGGTTTATCAGTTCCAAAGTGGGCAGCTCTGGCCACTGCAGATGTGGCTGAAGTCAGTGAGGCTAGTAGCAGCACGGAGGCGAAGATGACATTGAACTGTTCTACATTTTTAACAAGGTTGTTTTCAAAATTCCTGAGGCTGTTGTCTGTGGGGTGGCTCATGGTTTTGGAGTTCCGTATGTTCTTTGTGTGTTTAGTGGTGGGGAAATCAAGGTGGCGTCTAAGACCTTTGTGTCTAAAGCAGTTTCTTTAATTTCAAATGCAGCCTGTATTCCTAAAAAGGAAAACCGGATGCATTTTAAAAATACAAATTAAACTTTTCCGTTTGATTTTTTAAAGGCAGGCAGTGGTCCCTTCCCGTTTGCGAGTGCCTTACCACCCTTCTGAGAAGGGGGTTGAACTGCGAGTGTTCTTACATAGAGTTCAGGTTCGCGATTAGGAAGGGGCGCCCTTGGAACGCCCCTTCCTAATAGCGAGTCGCTAATCGTATTTTGTGCGTCACTATTTAATTAGCAACTTGCAAAATAGGGTAAGTACATGGCCCACAGGTTTTTTGCAAACGGATCTAAGACCCATTTGCGCATGCAGATATCCGTCGTACATCAGGCCCTTGGTCCCTTGATCCTTTCCTTAGTACTATTGAAGTGTTTTGACTTTTAAAGATGTGTCTTTTAAAATAAACAAGGCTTTACCACCTCATGCATTTCTCAGGATATTGCCGCCCTTGCCTGCCTTCCAAAGATTAACGAAGGAGCCCTGTGGGAAACCTGTGGGCTCCTTGAGTTGGATTGTGGGACACAGACAACCAGACCAGTCTCTCAAGATGCATTTCATCCTAACGCATAAAGGGTTTAAAGACATTATCAATATGAGGGGGTGACTAGCAACACTGACAAAACATAAGTGATGATTTTTGCAAACAAGACCTCCCTGTAGAACATTACCTGGTCGCCCTCCAAACTCGGACCCGCACCGACAGGCCACGCCCACAACCTTGGCATCACCGTGGACAGCAAACCCACCATGAGTCACCAGATCACTCCAGAGTCCTCTGCCTGCTTCCATACCCTCTGCACATTCCAAAATATCTTCAGATGGCTCCCCGTCAACACTAGGAAAATCAGCACTATTCACCAGTCGGCTGGACTATGGCAATGCGCTCTAAGCAGAAACCACCATCCAACTCCTGAACAGACTCCTGGCGATACAGGAACTCACCTGCCAGACTCAACCTTGACCTCCCCAAACGGACCCACATCACCCCCACCTCAGGAACCTTCACTGGCTCTCCATTCAGAAAAAATACCAGTTTAAGATGGCCCTGTGCTTTGCATCCCTCGCCCTCACTCACATTCACCCATCTACCGAAGCAACAGCGGAGAAAGCCACCACTCCTACCTTGTCGCCAAGTCCTGCAACGACCTTCCGCTGCACCTCTGAAGCAGCATCCTCCCTCCTGGAATTCAGACAGGGACTCACGGCCCGGCTCTTTGACTGATTCCAGCAAGACCCTAGCGCCTGGAGACACTCTTGAGTGATTAGCCATGCTCTACAAATCCCAGTTGATTCATTGATCAAGTCAAGGTGGGGGGGCACAAGCGTGTCTTAGGCTTGGACTCTGAGGCGAAAGCTTATGCAGGAGAAAACCAGTCTGAGGGTCTGAGTGGGGTTGTTGAGGATTTCACTGCAGCGTCTGTCTGCACATCCAGATTAAGGTCCACGTATAGGATGAATCCTAGAGTTTTATTGAAAGTTTGTGGTGGCGCTTCCTCTGGGTCTCTTGACCAAACCAGAATTGCCTGATCCTATGGCCAGTTTCCACATCTAAGGGTTTCTTTTGTCTGCATGGACCTTGAGGTGATCCAGAGTGATCCACCACCATCGGGCAGGTGATCTAGAGTGATCCACCACCATCGGGCACGGTGCCGGGGTGAATGTTGTGGTGTGCTTGTGGTTCTGATATTTGAGGATATTCTGTGGATCATCGCGAAGATGTAACTTGACAGAATGCTGGATTGGATCATTCCTTGCAAAGGGCCCAGGTATCTGTCGAAACGAAGAGAAGAGGAGAGATGGATGACCCCTGGGAGGCACTGGCATCCAGGTGGCAGGGTCTGGAGGTGAAAGGAGGTAGTGAGATGATGTGGCTACAGTTGGCTATGAAGGAGCTGGTTCAATCCAGGGCTTTACGGTGGATGCCGTCATCCTCCACCCTCATATTGAGTGGTGGACTCTGTAGAAAGAGGCCGCGACGTTTAGTAGGATCAAAGTGGACACCTTTTTAGCATCCACAAGTGTTCTCAGTCTGTTCCCTGTCGAGCCTCGGATAGAATCTGTTCTCCTGGAGGGACGGAAGTTGACCCCAGCATCTGAAAAGTTGTGTTTTCCAGTGAAGTCCTGCATTTGTATGTAGGCTGCCTTTTAAATGAGTTTCGCCAAGTAGCATTTTGTGCTATCGGTCTGTGTTTCGTGACACTATTTCTATCCAGACCAGATGTGTTTGCAAGCAGTTTGATAGATGAGCATGTTATCTACTTTTGCACAATACCTCTACTAAGTGAGGTGCTGTTAATCATTTAGGCAGGTTCTGCAGTAGGTTTGATAGCTAGGACCTCCCTGAAGAATGCTGGGAGGCAGGGGTCATCTGTGGACCCAGATTGTTACTAGTTCTTTAAATGACTGGTCCAATAATGGGGTAAAAGCACTAAAGACTGTTTCTACCTATTGCTTTAATATGGGCTACTGGTTTGTGGCTGTTGTTGTTTCCTGGTACCTTTGAGTTGAGATCTGTCTGCAGCTCTTCGCCTTTTTGTCTTTTTCCACAAAATGAGTGGCCAAAGCGTGTGGGAAGGAACCGATTCATAGGAGCAGGATTAGATTTTTGTTTTTAAATTCAGAGATAATGATCTACCCTCTATTGTGGAGCATGGAGAAAAGGCAAGGTGGGAGGAGTCATATTTATTTTTTGTCCTCACTGATGGTTGCTCTGTATATGTGGAGTTGACGAGTGTTAAACACACGTAAGGTAATGGGAGGATATCTACAATAAGTCTAACCGCTGTCAATCGTTCGGGGTAGATTTCCAACCCATCGTTCTTTAGCCCCCGCGCCACATCGTATTAAACCCAGTTGTAACAGTGGCGGCTCCTCAGTGAGGCAGAGGAGCGTCGCCCCACTGCTCTTGTTGCAGTGTGAAAGTAAAAATAAAATGATAATAACGCAAGTTATTAGCACTTTATTTATAGTATCAGCCAGTTTAGGGTTGGGCTCCCGTGACGTAGAGGAGGAGGAGTCGTTGCTGCACTCGAAAGTGCGCATGACCGGTTGGCCGGCCGACTTGACTGACCAAACCATCATGCACACTTTGCATGTTCCCCACCAGGCTGCAATGCACAGCCTGGTGGGGACCATGCATAGGCTCCCTGTGCCCGTCTGAGCGTGGAATCACGGTGCTCAGACCAATCACAAAGCTGCATTGCAGCATTTTGATTGGCTTAGGGGAGCCTGGGTACTTCCTGCTTCCTGTTCGCACAAAAGTAAGGAAGCAGGACGGAGGAAAGTTGACGTGGAAGAGACATGCTGCTGAGGTAAGTGAATTTAAATTTTTCTTTATTTCTTTTTCCCCACCCTGCCTCCCACGTTCTGTACCGGACACCTCTGAGTCATATGCAAATCAGCCTTGAACCTTCTTCAAAAGAAACGGTCCAGCCAAAATGCCAGGCCGTCCCTGAACCAGAATCTCCCGAACATGCCTGTCTACATTTTTTTCCTCTGACTCTCCCCTTCCACCTCTCCTTTACTCATCCCAAACCCTCTCCTACTGCCTACTGCTATGAACTCCAAAAAGAACAAGAAAAAAACACTACACCCTTCCCTCTTCTATCCCTCCACTATTTCTTTTCAATCCAAATAACAGACTAACATGTCCACCAATCAAATTAATTGCCTATTTCCCTATACTAATTCCCACTAATCCTGTTTGGGTTCTGGAGTAGCGTGCTGCTCACTAAAAGGCGCTTCAACACCTCATCAGGGGTAGCGAGAGCTATATAAATGCAAACCTTTTTCCCTCTTCTATCCCTCCACTATCCTTCTCAATCCAAATAACAGACTAACATATCCACTGTTCAAATTATTTCATATTGCACTATAGTAATTCACCATTAATCCTTTATGGGTTACGGAGTAGCGTGCTACTTGCCGAAAATACTCTCCAACACCTCATTAGGGGTAGCAAGCACCATATAAATGCAAACCTTTTCCTTCCACTATCCTTCTCAATCCAAATAACAGACTGACATATCCACCAGTGCCACTCAAATTACTTTCATATTTCCCTATACTAATTCACCACTAATCCTTTATGGGTTCTGGAGTAGCGTGCTACTCACCAAAAAGCACTTTGATGACTCGTCAGGGGTAGTAAGCGCTATATAATTACAATTACTATTTAATAAAAGCAACCAATGACCAGTTTTGCTCTGTTTGGGGCTCTTCAGTCGGGTGTAGCTTGGTTCCAGTGGCACAGTGAGCAAGTGACCCACATCTGGGCATACCCATGCCCTTAGGGCTGTACATCAAACACACATTAGGTGATTGGAGTATGCTTGCTATAAGTCTAACCACTGGCAATCACTCTGGGTACCATTCCAACCCATCATTCCTATGCCCACCATGCCACCTCTGGTCAGATCCAGCCATATGCAAATCAGTCATGGTCCTGCTCCAATGGGAACAGTCCAGCCTGGAATGATGGGCCAGGTCCTCTCTAAACCAGAACACAAACAACCAAAGATCGGTTTCGCCCTGATTGGGGCTTTTCAGTCTTATCAGGCCAAAACCAGTCTTAGGTTGCTTGTGTTCCGTTTCGGTGAAGGCCTGGGCATTGCCTTTTTTTCAAGCTGTATAGCACTGGCATTGCCGACTTTGTGAACTATTTGTAGCCATGCTGCATTGCAGCACGGCTACATATATTAATAATAACAAGCGCTGGCAAAGCCTTTAGGTCTTGTCTATGCAAGAGCTATTGAATTTGCCAATGTGTTTTAGCCATGTTGTACACCATGTTGTTCAGCATGGCTAAGAGTTCTTTATTTATTTATTTTATTTTTGGGTTTTATATAGCGCTGTCTAGACTCAAGGACTTTACAGGATATGTAATAAACTTTACAACAATGTATATAATATATATGATTCTAAATTAAAGAACAGTACAACATTAAGTGGTTACAAAGTCACAAAAAGTATATCACAAGGGGGCATTATGGAAAGGAATTTGATACTGGAGACTGAAGGAGTCATGTGACCATCTTGAAGGAACCAGTCAAGGAGAGAAACGTGGAACAGCTTGTGTGCGTGTGTTGAGCAGTAGATATTTAAGGTTCCATTTGAAGGAGTGAAAAGAGGGGCTGCAGCCTGGGATGATTGTTTCTTTAGATTGGGAGGAATGAGAAGAAAAGAGTTGTAGAGGCTCAGTGCCTGGATTCTTCCTGCTCTTGATAGTTTGGTTTCTAGGTATTTGAGTTTTTTGGTTTGATGGGCTTTGTGGATGATACAGGCTGTCTTGACGATGCATCTTCCTTAGATGAGAAGCTAATGAAGCCTCTTGAGGGCAGGAGAGATGTGACCAAATCTTTTAATTCCTGTGAGGAGGCTGGCAGCCGCGTTCAGAGCTGCCTTAAGTTCCTGTGAGGAGGGCAATGCCGTAGTCAAGAGATTGCACTACCGTCTTAAGATCGTCTGGGGAATAAACTGTTTTATTTTCTTGAGATGTTTAAGTGTGTAGAGTGCCCCTTTGGCCGAGTTGTTGATGTGCTCCTTCATTGACATGTTTTTGTCAAGGCCGATGCCCAAGGACTTAACGGAGTTGGACAGTGACAGAGAGCAGAAAGGCACATACAGATTCTTGATCCATTCTTCAATGGGTAAAGGATTGTTTTTGGGGTAGAAGAGTAGTAGTTCTGTCTTTTTGGGGTTCAGTTTAAGGTGGTTGGTTTTTAGCCATGCCTGTATCTTACTTAGCGTAGTGTTCAGATGTCGGAGGTCACTGGGCGATTTTCTTTTGTAGTAGAGTTGTATGTCATCGGCATATAGATGTTATTTGACCTGTTTGGTTAAAAATGGCAGTGAGGAGATCAATGAAGAGATTGGAAAGGTTGGGGAGAAGTTGCGCCTTGAGGTACACCTTGTATAACTGGAGTGGGTTTGGAGAGACAGCTGTTGGTTTTTATTTGTTGTCAGGGATGTTACAGATAGGCTGTGAACCGTCTGAGAACTGTGCAATTTATACCAGTAAGGTTTTTGAGAGTCTCAAGTAAAGCTGGATGATTTAATGTATCGAATGCCACAGATAGGTCAAGCAGGAAGATCTTGGAATGTCATCGGAAATATTGAGCATGGCAGCATCGGTGCTGCAGCCCTCCCTTCCTGAATCCTGATTGGAAAGTGTCTTGGGGGTTGGATCCCTTTACATGTCGGTTGAGTTGAAGCAGGACACACTTCTTCAGCATTTTGGCTGTGAAGGAAAAGTTGGTGATAGGTCTGAGGTTGTTGAAGTCGGTGGGGTCCGCTCCTGGTTTTTCGAGACTGGTTGTGACTCTGCCTATTTGGAGGGACTCAGGAACACAGCCTGATGAAAGAGAGGCGTGATCATTTTGGTCCAAAATGGGGACATGATATGGTTGATATTCTACACCGGGGGGTGAGGGGCAGGGGAATGGAAGTGTGGGATGTAGGCTTTAAGTTCGCGATTATTTTGAAGACAACTCTTTCAGTCATGGGTTTAAAGTCTGTCCACTTAGCCCTGTTTTTAAGTTGTGGTCGATCATGATTGTTTTCAGTTTTTTTTGGTCATTCTGGTCTGCAGTTAGACCTCGGGAGGGGGTTTCATTGGTGGCCAAAGGGTCAAAGACTCAGGTGGGCAGGGATGTTAGACCGGTATCATGGCTAAATGATTGTTCAATATTTGCAACTTTGTCAGTGAGATAGTTAGCTATTTCTTCACAGCGTTCAATGCTGACTGGTATGTAAGGTTGAGAGGTTGTGGTAGTTTGATGTTTAGTTATGTTAAAGAGCTCCCTAGGTCGGTTCTTCGCACAATCCAGTTGATTGTGAAAGAAGGTGGCTTTTTCTCTAAAGATGTGTTTCTTGTAGGAGAGCCATTCGGATCTTAGAGGTGTGAGTTGAGCCAGTGAGGGGTTTTGCCTCCAAAGCAATAGAGGGCGATAAGGTCATTGATGGTGTGAAGGAGAGTTTGGAAGTGTCGTTTGGTGCTAATCCTTGATATCAGTTCCGTTTAGGCTGAGATATTTTGTTCAAAATATGTATAACTGAAAACTTATATTTGTATATCCCCCTTTTTTATATTACTTATACACGTATTACTTCGATATGAGAGTGAAAAAAAAACCTTATCTAGTTGTCCTGAAGAAGGTAGGATTAATTTAATAACATCCACCGAAACGCGTCAACACTAAGTTATACTGGATCCGATTACGAGGAATCACTGGGATGAATGAAGTTTTGTATTCACCAGGAATTTGTTTTATTTTCATGTGTTTTGTTTTTAAACAATGTTTATAAATTAAATGTGTATGATATTATAGGAAAATTCTTTTTTATTAAAATTGGTGATGTCATATCGCTAATTTGGTGGTATAAATATTGGCTTTTAGTTGGGGGCTTGAATAAGTATATCTATCCTGGTGTAGTGGAATGCAATCCTGTGGTGAATGGTGAATGATTGTGTATAAAAAAATTCAGTCCTCAAAAGGAAAATATGTTTCCTCTACCGGCTAGTTCCTACAGCCACTACTTGGACTCCAAATTCTATCATACAAATGAGAAATAAATTGCTTGTGAAGTCACAGCAATAGAACTTTTAAAAGAAGGCCTTATACGCAATCTGGAAAACTATGTGCTTTCTGGCCATGAAGAGCCCAAATGATAAAGAATTCTGAAGCTCATCGCAGCACTTTCACCTGCTTGTAAACTACTAGCGTCCATGATACATGGCAGGATTGCTTAGGGAGTTAACTGCTCACCTCTGGAAACAGTGTTATTGGCTTATCACCAGTTTGGCTCCTAGCAAAGCCTCACTGTGAAGCGAGTGCCTTAGAACCCGCCGCAGTGCGCTATATAAAAACAAGCCATTACTACGGTTCGAACGTCAGGGATCCACCAGGTTTATTTTGCTAAAAATAGGTTACCTTTGCTACTATACAATTCACTGGTGATATGACAGCACACCAGTGCTACAACCAGGTTAATATCCCAGATTTTGTATATGGACATTGCATGTATATATAGATATATATGTACCGGTCTAGCCTACCGGATAGCACAAGCAGTCTGGTGGAAAAGGACCCCATCTCATTGCTTCCCATGGGTTGGCTGTATTGTCACTCTCAGCTTGCTTTTTACTCATGCCTTGTGTCGGCCTTACTTCCTCTTCTTTGTTTGTCCCTCCCCTGGAGCATTGCCTCTTAACCTGTATCCTTTTAATGATTACTTTTGTGGGACTACAGTTTTATTTTTTGATCAAGCTTTCCATGAGTGTGCATGTGTTTTCCAGCTGTCTCCCTAGTGTACTTCTCTTCTCCCCTCTCTGCCACGCTCAGTACTGCGCTCTCTCGTCTGTGTGCTTCTCCCTCGCCCCTCCATATTGTTTTCTCACCCGGGCGCTTCTCCATAAAATGCAGTCCCCCCCCCCCCCCAATCCCCCCTCACCCCCCTGCTCCTGGTTGTTGCCTCCACAAACTCTCCGTTCCTGCCACTCACACAGACGGTTCTTTTTATTTACTACGTTTCTTTGTGGTAGACTAGGCAGCACATTTTCCTTAAAAGTGCTTTTGCCCTACTTCTAATTCTTATTTTTCATTTACCGATCCATGTCGACCTAGTAAATAAAACAAATATGGTGCCAGCATCATTTTGTCAGCATTCGTTCATAATAAAGAATGTGCAGCCCTATAAAATAATGTGGCTGCATCATCATGCTGTACAGCATGACAAACAGGCATTGGCAATGCCAATAGGTCCCATTGGCGAGACCTACTGGATTTCACAAATCTTGTTATTCAATTTATCTGTTACTCGGCTTTGAGTGTTGCAAGCTCCTTTCTGAATTAGTTAGCCAATCTGATAAAATACAATACAATAGAATTTATAAAGTGCACAGCTGCTTCTGAGGAGGCGTCCAGGCACTTGCAGAATGGACCGCAGACATAGCAAGCATCCAATCCCATGGGCAGCAGGTCTAGGCATTAAGGCGGGTGGAAGTGAGTTCCAAAGCACACAAAGGGTCTTCTATCTCTTCTAGCCGAGCGAACCCTCGGGCAGACAGGAGTCTGAAGGATCTTCCCTGGCAGTAGGCCTTAAGCCTCCTTCTTAAGTACAGAGGGCCTTTCTGCTCCTGGGCTCTGTAAGCGATAATGAGGGTCTTGAACCTGTTGAGGCTCGAAATGAGCAGCCAGAGCAACTGAAGCAAATAAGCAGACCCTGGCAGGCGAGCTAGAACTGTAAGGATAAGACGCACAGCCGCATTTTGAATCATCTACAGGCGGTGCAGTCGGTAGGCCGGCAGACTCTTCGCATAGTCCAACTTTGAGGTGACCAAAGAATGGACCATGGGCCATATGTATCAATCCAAATTGCGATTGTAAATGCCAAAATTCGCAGAATTTCGGCGTTTGCAATCGCAATTTGGCTCAGTGGTATGTATGAAAGCAAAACTGCCTCGCAAAATAGGGAATCGCAAAATTTGCGATTCCTTATTTTGCGATTGCATTTAAGGAATCGCAAATTACGATTCCTTAAATGCAATGTGGAATGCACAGAAAAAGTGTTATTTGGCCATAAGGAATCGCAAATTACCACCAACTTCAAGTTGATGGTAATTCGCGATTTCTTTGAAAAATACACTTTTTTGCATTTTTCAAAGTGCCATGTGATGCACATACATGCCCTTAGGGAATGTATGTGTGCCACATGTGCACACATGTACATTTCAGGGGTGCAACAGGGTGTCCTTTTGACACCCTGGCACCCTTGAAATGGCATTCTCAATTTGCGATTCTCTAATTGAGAATCGCAAGTTGAGAATGTCTTCCCATTCATTCCTATGGTGTCGGGCGTGGAAGTATATCCAGGCAGAAATCCAATCTCCTCGGAAGCAACGATAGTATCACTCTCTTCCAAAAGATATCAGCCTCACAGCGTCTCAAAGAACACCAAGGAGAAGGTAAACATCTATCAAAAAGGGAGAGACCGAAATCCACAGGTCCGCCAAAGGAAGAGGGAAGAAATTCAGGGAGGGCTTCAATTCAGCGCCTCTCACTGCAGTAGGGAGAAAGACAAACACAATGTAGCAATGATAAGCGTGTGTACAATAGACAACAGAGTGATTTGACAAATATCCCCTGATTGTGTGCTATCCCACCCTCACCTGACCTGAGGATCCCAGATGCATAGGAGATATCCAATGGTCTTGAAATAACTGAAGCAAAAAGGAAGGCGCTTTAATTTGGTCTCTCCTTGAAAGAAAAGCAGAGTTGCCACTATACACTGTAATGGAGAAAGAAGGAGGAGGAAACGCTTCCTTGCGTTTTCCTGAGGTTTGGAGCAAAGGAACCACGCTATCTGGCGTTATCAATTCTTACTGGGGTGTCCAGAAAAAAAACGTGTCCTGCGTCTTGAACGGAAGAGGCACACTCGCCTCTTCTAAGAAACAACAAAAGAAACAACCATTGGAAATGCAATGGGTCTCGCATTAGGAAAGTTTGAGCAATTGGTATTGTAAAGGAGACTTTTTTTATTTATGTGTTGGTTTTGAAAATAGCAAAAGTAATAGCTTTGTCAGTTACAATGTCAATAGTTTTAACTTTCTCAGATGTGACACCTATAGCATTTGTAATGCAATGTGTGTTGTCTTTACGTGACTTAGATGTATTGATATTGCAAATAACAATGGCTTTTAATTTTGTAAATAATTAATACTTAAATAAAATTTATTGTAATTTATAATGGCAATAGCTTAAACGTTTGTAAATTAATTTTGTGAAGATTATGTTCAGTGTATTTTATTGTGACGAAAATCCAAGAACATTGCATTTGCACCTGGTGGTGGATGTGGTGGTGGATGTGGAGGTGATGGTGGATGTGGTGGATGTGGTGGTGGATGCGGTGGTGGTGGTGGATGCGGTGGATGTGGTGGTGGTGGATGCGGTGGAGCATGTGTTGGATGTGGTGGTGGATGTCATGGTGGATGTGGAGGTGATGGTGGATGTGGTGGTGGATGCGGTGGTGGATGTGGTGGTGGATGTGGTGGTGGTGGATGCGGTGGAGCATGTGGTGGATGTGGTGGTGGATGTCATGGTGGATGTGGAGGTGATGGTCGATGTGGTGGATGTGGTGGTGGATGCGGTGGTGGTGGTGGATGCGGTGGTGCATGTGGTGGATGTGGTGGTGGATGTCATGGTGGATGTGGAGGTGATGGTGGATGTGGTGGTGGATGCGGTGGTGGTGGTGGATGTGGTGGTGGATGTGGTGGTGGTGGATGCGGTGGAGCATGTGGTGGATGTGGTGGTGGATGTCATGGTGGATGTGGAGGTGATGGTCGATGTAGTGGATGTGGTGGTGGATGCGGTGGTGCATGTGGTGGATGTCAAGGTGGTTGTGGTGGTGGATGCGGTGGTGGTTGTGGTGGTGGATGTGGAGGTGGATGTCATGGTGGATGTGGTGGTGGTGGTGGATGTGGTGGTGGATGTGGTGGTGGATGTGGTGGTGGTGGATGCGGTGGAGCATGTGGTGGATGTGGTGGTGGATGTCATGGTGGATGTGGAGGTGATGGTCGATGTGGTGGATGTGGTGGTGATGGTGGATGTGGTGGTGGATGCGGTGGTGGTGGTGGATGTGGTGGTGGTGGTGGTGGATGCGGTGGAGCATGTGGTGGATGTGGTGGTGGATGTCATGGTGGATGTGGAGGTGATGGTCGATGTGGTGGATGTGGTGGTGGATGCGGTGGTGGTGGTGGATGCGGTGGTGCATGTGGTGGTGGATGTCACGGTGGTTGTGGTGCGGTGGTGGTTGTGGTGGTGGATGTGGATTTTGTCGATCATTTAAGTATAAGCACTGTATGTCAGTCAACTACATTGTACTGACTCTAATAGATGGAGATACATAGTTTTAAGCACAATCACTTTAACAATGGAGAATTGGCTTGCTCAACACAAGAACGTTAATATTTATCATAGGATACCCAACAAGGGACTTCAGTGAGACTAACATATGGGATGACCACACTCGTGAAGCAAATGGTCAAATAGTCCAATTCCTAAAAACATTTCTCTTTATACCAAAATAAATAAGGAATCACAAAATATAAGAAATTAGGGCGATCAAATTGGTGGTTCATTTGTAATTAGGATAGGACATACAGAGATAAGCATGAACGTACTAACTGTTCGGCTTTAGAAGATGGCTGCCGTACTTTCACATGTACTTGTAGTCTTGATATCTGCGATACTTAAACATATAGTATCATACAGTTGCACCAAGGGATTGAGCAATTATAGATATGAGTGTCAAATACAACCCAAAATAAATATAAAAATGACTTAGGCAAAGACGGCACAAATAGAGGTTATATAATATAGACAATTACCAAAAATAATGAACAGAGCGGACTTTTTAGTCCTTAAAGATGGCCGCAGTGTAAACGACAAACCAGAAGTCCTTCCTCGATCTTTACACTGGTAGACAAGGGAGGAAATCAACACACCATGAGATCACGCAGATCTCAGATAGTATTTCAACAGGAACGCGGGAGTCTCTCACTCGAGCGTACTCTGCCTCGAGGACCCCGGGAGGCGTCTCGATAACTTCATGAAATCCGAGAAGGTAAGAATTACTGACAGCAACCTTAGGGATATGCGAGCGAAAACGAGCTAATCTCACTTCTAAGAGCCGGCGAATAGCTATAAGAAAATAATTTATGGGACCTTTTTACTTTTTTCAAGAACACGAGGGGTATTAACATATGGCTGGGGAGTTGCAAAGACCGTAACACGGCGGGCAGGGGAGGGGGCGGAGCGGGGAGAGGTGCGACACGGCTGGCAGGGGAGGAGAGTAGGAGGAGGAGGGGGGAGGAGAGTAGGGGAGGCACGGCCTAGCGGCCGTGCAATCAAGAAGTGAGGGGGCGGAGCTGGGGGAGGCTGTGAGAGAGAGAGTAGGCAAGGCAGGCGGCTGGGGGCATGTGCACGCGCTTTTAAGCTCAATGCGCATGCGCATTGAGCTTAAAAGCGCGTGCACTGCAAGGAATCGCCACGATTCCTTGCAAGTTGGTTAAAGAGTGGATAAGCCCCCATAGTCTCGCAAGCTCGATGCGCATGCGCAACGACAGGCGAGACCTAAAAATGAACGCGACCTCGCGTTCAAGAAAAAAGTGGCTTGTCAGTTTGTAGTGTTCCCAAGGAGTAAACGCGTCCTAGCGTTTAAAGGATTTGGCACATGAGGGGGACAGACAACGGAGCTTCCCAAGGCAGCGGCAGGTACCGGAGCTTCCAAAGGCGACGGCAGGTAACAGAGCTTCCAAAGGCGGCGGCAATATCCAAGGAACCAGGCAGTCTCAAAGCAGCAGCGCAGCCGGGATCAATAAAGTTCAAACAAAAATAAAAAAAAGGAAAAAAAATGTCTCGAGTAATATGTTTGTTGGGAAGTAGGGGGAACCGCTTTCCGATGTTACAGGCAGAGCGATAACAAAGGGATTGGAGATCCCTGGGATGAAGGTATGATCAAGGTCATACACGAGTCTTCAGGAGTCGGATACTGGTAACGAGTATTCAAGACAACGAGCAAGGAGAGGAGGGTGATTAGATTATGGAGGGTTCAGCGAGGAAAACCAAGCACCGCCATCTTCGCAGGAGAGGCTTAAGAACCTCCTCTCGTATCACATGATTGGTCCCTAGGCATTATGGGACAGCCCACAATCCTTCTCTATGGTAAGGCATTCTGGGACTTGTAGTGCAGAGAGGGTTTACATGCTTCTAGTCCTAACATATGGGCCTGTAGGCCTATAGGAATGAATGGGGAGGTATTCCTTAATTGCGAATTGCAATTTACGATTCGCAATTAAGGAATATGTAGGATTCAGAAAATTATTTGCAAATCCTATATATATAGTATTTTGCGATTCTCAAATAGCGATTTTCTAAAAATCGCTATTTGAAAATCGCAAAGCCAAAGTTTCATACATATGGCCCAATGTTCCTCGGGGCAGCTAACAGACTGTTACGGGGTGCCTTGAAACCGTCAAAATGAAAAAAGACACAGACTTTTCTTGGCAATGCAAAGACTGCTCTTTACTGTTGCGAAAGGGAGGCAATCCCTCTATACACACAGGCAGGCTGCTAGTCTCTCTCCAATTGCTGCTTCACTGGCAGCTCTTTTTAAACACAACTTACACAATACTTTATTACTAACCGTAAATGATAATTGACTTGCAGGTTACAGATTAAAGATGGAAAAACACTCCAAGACCTATGACATAACCCCTAACTCTGACCTAATCCTCTACACATTCTTTATTGCACTTTCAACAATGCTAGACAAACAAAGCATTCTCCTACTTGTGAATGTATGTGTTTTCGTGGTAAACATAAATTTAGTGGAGTTTGTACTTGCATTATTGTGCCCTTAAGACCTCAGTGGTCTAGACGAATTGGATTTCCTTCACCCATCGTCTAATCAGGTTACAATCTACTCGCAAGCACAAAGTACGTGCAGGTGATCCCTTGTGATAAAACCACCTTCCTTTCGATGTTCCACAGGGGTCTGCCCTCTCCCCGACTATGTTCAATCTTACATCACCCCTCTGGACAATCTCGTTAGGAGGTATGGCTTTGCTCTGGTCTCGTCCGCTGATGACACCCAAGTTGTCATCTCTGTCATCAACCAGCCAGAGACCACAGCAGCCAGGTTCCACACATATCTCATCGGGATTATGGCCTGGATGAGTCAGAACTATCTGAAAATAAATACAGAAAAGACAGAGGTAATGGAGTTTGGGTCAGGCCAGCCCAGTTGGAACCGGTCCTGGTGGCCAACCGAAGCCGGGGAGTGTCCCCACCCAGTAGCGAAGGTCAGGAACCTGGGGATCATCTTTGATGATAAATTGAATTTCAGTTCCCAGATAAATAGTCTTATCTCATCGTGTGTTTTTCTCTTAAAAATTTTGAGAAAGAGCTTCCGTTTTATCACCCATGAGCTCCAAAAGACAGTAGCTCTTTTTCTATCCAAACTGGATTACTGTAATGCTCTATTCATGGGAATCGATAAATTTCAACTGCAAAAATTACAATCCCTTCAAAACGAATTAAAATCTCTAAGTCTTGTGCATAAGGCAATCCATGGAGGCGGTGCTGAGGACCTTCAAAAACTATTTACACCATATGTACCCCCACGTACCCTCAGATCGGCCGGTCTAGGTCTTATTGAAACTACAAAGATTAGACGGGCAAGATGGGGGGGGCGTTCAATTTCACACTGCGCGGCCAAACTCTGGAACAAACTGCCACTTCCTATGAAGCTTCAATCCAACTATCAACCTTTTAGGAAGAGCTTGAAAACCTGGCTGTTCACAGCCGCATAGGCTTCTAACCACTATGTTCTTCTGCCTACTCCGCAGCGCCAAGACGCCTCGGCATTCGAGCGCTATACAAGCATAAAAACAAACATAAATGCTTGCTATACACGAGTGGGCTTTTAACTTAAACCCTTTCAAGTTACTTATTCCACTGTGTTCGTGAGTGGATTTTTCAACTTTCTCTTGTCAGAGCAAGATTTGGGCCTCAACTGTACCATTGTGACCACCTCTCCTTTAGAATTAGGTAGGGTGGGGGCTCTTCTGAGTCCCTCCGGACTGCATTGAAGGGCATATTTGGTGCCCTCCATTCATAAAACTGTTTTGCCCAGTCCAGGAGCCCTTGGCTCCCACTCTGACGCAAAACCGCACAAAGGACAATGGAGTGACCACTGTCCAGCTCCTTCCTAGGGAGGGGCCCAGAACTCCTCCAGGTGGCCGCTTGATTCTGCCATGTTGAATCTTGCCCTCCAGGGGGCATCTGACTGGCTAGGACAGCTGAGTAGAGACCCTGACACTCTCTGAAAGGGGGGTCACCAGAGAAGAGGTCCTTTCCCTTTTAGGCTTACTTAAGGGCTCCCCTGAGGCTGGGTCCTTACACTCGTCCCAACAACAACTTCTGGAACCGACTGCCTATTGCTGAAGCTCGTTCAAAGACTCTTAGGGTGGTGGGCACTGGAAGTCTGCTGTTCTTCAAGCCAGGACCTATGACAAGACTTCTCCCAGTAGGAAGAATCCTGCTGCATCTCCGTCCCTGTGCTTCTCCAAAGATCTACAACTCTGTGGCCGTGCATCCTATGAGTCACCAAGGACTCACAACCAAAAGTCATATCCTTCTCGCCAAAAGAGAAATTCTTTGGGTAACTGAACCTCCCTTCCCAATATCTCTGGTGCCTTTGCTAAAATGGTACACACTGCTGTAGTAAATGCTCCCATATCAGCAGATAGTGCTCTAATCTGAACTCCAGTACAGGAATCTATTGTTAATGCCATGATCCTGGAAGGTAAAACTCCAGGGGTAGAACAAATCATCGTACCATCAGATTCAACATGAATAGACATATTGAATGTGGCCATCAGATCTCTCCCTAATAGATTAGCTGGGCAGCTGGAGAAAACAGTAAACAGCCATCTACGTGCCTCCCTGCCACTTCCATCTCCACTGGTTTGGTAAAAGGAACCCTTATCACTTCCCCAGAGAATCCTTGTGTGTCCATTGAGCTGTTGGAAATCGGAAGGTTTCCCTCTTTAACCCCTTCGCTGCGGCGGCAATTCTGCCGCAGTGCTAGGGGGGAGGCGGGCCGCGCGGCGCTCCCTTGCTCGTTACGGAACCGCTCCGTCACAAGCCTCGGGCGCGCTGTGCTTGTGACGGAGCGGTTCCGTCTTGGCCCCGCCCGCTCAATAGAACGCCCAGCGCAGGCGCGTAATCCGTGCCGTGCAGGCGCGCCGAGCGGGCTGTGACGGAACGCTCCATCACCTGCACAGCGCGACCGAGGCTGGTGACGGAGCGGTTCCGTCACCAGCATGGGAGGGGTTGATACAGGACCTAGTTGCTTCAGTGTCTTTGAGGAATGCATACCATCTCTCATTGTTAGCTACCTTCACAGTGGGTTGCTCATCTGACCTGTGCGTCACTGACAACACTAGACACATAGAAATACTTTTCATGCTCCTTCATTGTATATATCGTCTCACAGAATTCATCTGGAAAGAATTTCCTCCCCTCACAACAACACCGCCTTGTCCACTTTCAGGAGGCGGGTCCACCATTGGGGGTGTTTGGTAGTTTTGCCAGGGTGGCACCTGGTTTGCTTGGGGCATTACTGCTGGCTGTGTATTCTCGGATGGTGTCTGAAGCACATATATTATTAGCGGATGCTGTTGTGGCTGTGCTGCTGCATTTCCTGACTGATTATAAACTCCTGCACTACCAGTTTGCTCTTCCATTCTTTTAGTTTTGCAGTCTCTGATAAAATGCCCAAGCCTCCGACAATAATGACATACCTGATCCTTCCTTTGAGCCCTCTTACTACCTCCTCGTCCTCCTTTACTACTTACATCCTCCTGCTGTTGTGAGTACAGGGACCCATCCCACAGACAATGCAGTCATCTGAGTGGTGGCTGCTAATACAGCTCCTTCCATTGCTCCTTTCTTTGCCAACTTCTGCTGCAATAACTTGGCTGCTGCTTTCTCGGTCACCTCCTGTTTGTTCCTTTCTTTCTCCTGCTTTTTCTTGCAGAAATGTATTATGTGCACTTGTATTTCTCTCCAGTGCTTGGCTTCTAGCGCAACTATGTTATCTAGGATGTCCTGCAAGCAGAGGGCAACCGTTTCTTAACTACATTGGAAAACAACCCAGCATTTCCACCTGTTGCATTCCAACGCTGCCTGGGTCCATTTCTCTTTCATCCTATTGCGGAACTGAGCGGGATCCTCATTGGCTGCATTGATTGGGCCATGAGAGATCCAACATCCGGCCAATCAGGATACATCTTCCACAGCTGATCTCAAACTACTGCTCCAACCAAATTAAATGGAGACCCATCACAACTAGTCTCAGTGAGGGTAACGTTTCTGTTGGACAGGCCCCAGAAAGGGCTCGCTCCCTCCTCGCATAACAGAACCCGGACACCGGCCCTCCAGGTGCTACCCGAAGGAAAACCCCAACAACCCACAAAAGCGACCCGTAACCCGTCCCCTACGGGACGCCTGCTCCCGGACATCTCTGTATCACTGGCCCGGGCCGTTGTCAGCACCATTGCCCGGGCCCAGCCGCCATCTTGGGCACTGCACCACGAGGCCGCGTGGCCTCAGCTCGACCCCAACCCTGGGCCTGGCCAGGCCCCGACAGCCCGGCACCACCATCCACCCAGGAGGTGAACGGACCACTTGGCAGGTCAATGGGAGAGAGGAGCGTTGATGGCTCTCCCCCGCCAGGTGCCGATCGCCCCAGCCTCCCCGGGCGCTGGCTCCACCCCCCTGCTGGGTGTCTGGACTCCCTCATCCCGGACCTCCCGACCTCCAAGTGCGAGGGTCCGGACATCAAAGGGCGCCAGACCTATAACTGGGGCAGCTCCAGAGCAGGAAGGCAGTTGTATCCTGGAGTCGAGAGACACCTTGAAGAACTCATCCTTGACGGACTGATGGCGCTGCCGCAGCCCTGCCTTGTGAACCATCGTCCTGCCTGCTGGCGCTGCCGCGGACTTCTGCAACCTTCCTCGTCGTCGGGACCTGCTGGCGCTGCCGCGGCCCCCTTCGCAACCTCCATCTTCGTCGGGACCTGCTGGCGCTGCCGCGGCCCGTTGCAACCTTCATCCTCGTCGGGACCTGCTGGCGCTGCCGCGGCCCGTTACCACCTACGACCTCCTCGGGACCTGCTGGCGCTGCCGCGGCCCGACCATCTAGAACGCCGAGCTCGAGGATTGTGAGCTACCCATCACTCCATCTCAATACCAGATTGGTAACAAGACTGTCCCGCTACCCCCTTTCCCTTACAGAGACTAGAATTGAGAGGATCCTCGTATCCTGATCTCGTTGTATCGTAATACCTTGCTTCAAGAACTATATATAAAGAACGTTAACTTCATCCTTGTGTGGTGTCCATCTGTGGGGGGGAAGTTACTCGTCTGTACGATCGCTAGGAGACGGCTCTCCCTGGAGACCTCTCCCCTTGTCCTCGGCCGACCCTCCAGGTCCCCGTCTAACATTGGTGGCCAGCGGCGCGATCCGAATCAAAGCGTAATCGTACAGAGAGTTACTCACCCCACGACTAAACCACGATGACAACCAAAGAGAGCGGATCCACAGAGAAATTCCAGATGGAGAAATTAGAAGAGTACAGCCATCGAGAGCTAAAACAATTTTGCATAGAACTAGGCATTGCTACCACCGGCCTGAGGACGAAAGAGGACTTCAAACACGCCCTAGAATCTTGGGCAGAAACAGGTGCAGCCGAACCCCGGAACCAAAACGTCGAAGCACCAGAGACAAACTCCACCCGACCGAAGAAAGGAGAACGGGTCTCTCCCGGGAAGAGATCCAAGAACGAGAAAAAAGCAGACTACACGAATTAGAGTTGGCACGGCTCCGGTTGGACGGAGAGCTGAAACTAGCGGAACAAAAGATAACCTTAGAACACTTACGGCTCCGGGAAGAGCGGGAGGAAAAGCAAAGACAGAGAGAACTCGAAGAAAAAAGACTGGCATACGAACACGAGCGCAAACTAGCAGAGATAGAAATGCGGAAACAGAACAAAGAACTGGGGGTGCCCGAGCAACCGCGCACCCCAGGCACTACAGAACAAAAGGTCCACATCCCCAAGGATGTCGTCCGAGAATATTTTCGGAACGACGACATACAACAGTGGTTCAAGGCCTACGAGATCGCCATGACCTCCCACCGGATCGATCGAAGTGACTGGGGAGCTGGTCTATGGGGGAGGTTCGTCAATGAAGGCCGCGATGCCCTGCTACAGCTCCCGGACCATCAGATGACGTCCTATGACCACATGAAGGCTGCCCTCCTCACTCGATATGGGCTCACGCCGAGATGTACCGCCAGAGGTTCCGCGACTGCACACGGATCCCGGGTACAACTTGGGTAGAGTATGTGAACTATTTCAGCCGAGCCTTCGAGGGATGGATCAAGGGTAGCCACGTAACCACCTACGAACAACTCTTTAACCTCATTGTGTGGGAGCACCTCTCCAACAACTGCTTCATCGAGCTCAGGCAGCACCTCCTCGACAGTAAATTGACTGAACCTCGGCAGCTCGCCGCTGAAGCTGACCGATAGGAAAGCACCCGAGTGGCCCGGAGTGGGCCAAACGAGCAGAACAGAACCAACCAAGGTCACCATCGTCCCCGAGGAGGAGGAGGCCAGGGCCGGGGCAGAGAGGCCGTCCCGGCAGCTCCCGCCAACAACACCCCGCCCCCGGCCGGTCGGGGAAACCCACCGATGCGCCCAGGTTTCCGGGCCAACGTTACTTGCCACCGGTGCCAGCGAGTCGGCCACTATGCCAGCGACCCGAACTGCCCCAAGAACCAGACTCCCGGGCTCCGCCAGGTCGCGGCCGCCGCCCTAGGGGAGGAGCAAATCTCCGAAGAGCATGAAGAGTACGAGCAGGAGCAGCCCGAGTGGGAACCCGCCGCCATGGTCTTGGCCTGCCTAGGGGGAAGAGACATGATTCCGCGGGCTTCCCTACCCGCCAACACCAGAAAGTACAGCCAGTGGGTGAACATAAATGGGCGCAAGGCCGAAGCCCTGCGTGACACTGGGGCCAGTGTGACGGCCGTCCGCTGTCACCTGGTGACCCCGGAACAAATCCTGCCAAACGTCCTTTGCCCCGTCCGATCGGCCGACAATTCCGAGAGCCTGTGTCGGATGGCCTGCGTCCCCTTCGAATGGGGAGGAGTGTCCGGCATGCTAAAAGTGACTGTCCGCGATGATACCCCCGTGGACTGCCTCCTGGGAAACGATCTCGAGAGTTCCCCGTGGGCGGCCGTTGAAAGAAGAGAGCACCTGGGGATGTTGGGCCTCCCGGACTGGGCGTGCGTAACAACCCGGTCCATGGCCGCCCGCGCCATCCCCAGACCCGAAGAACCCGAATGGCCAGCACCTCCTCCCCCGATCACTCCAGAGGAGGCCACCGTCCGTACTGATCCCCCAGAACAAACCCAAGAAGGGCCCGCTCAGCCCCAAGACCTTCCAGAACTGGCTCAGTGGCGTCAAGAGGGGGGACCCACCCAGGAACAATTCCGGCAGGAGCAAAAGACCTGTCCTTCCCTCGAGGGACTCCGACAGCAAGCACTCGCCCTGAGCGCGGGAGACACCGCAGGGGCCCACTGGATCTATTGGGACAATGACCTACTGTACAGCGAACAAAGAATCGCAGAATTGGGGGCCAGTCAGGTGCTGGTGGTGCCCCTCCGCTTCAGAGACTTCCTCTTGAACTTGGCACACGATGTCCCCCTGGCTGGGCACTTGGGGTAAGACAAAACGTACAACCGCCTGGTAACCCACTTTTACTGGCCCAAAATGCGAAATGATGTCTCCAACCACTGCCGGGCCTGCCCCACCTGCCAGGCCAGCGGGAAGAGCGCCGAAAAATCAAGGCACCCCTGCAACCCTTCCCCGTCGTCACCACCCCGTTCGAGAGGGTGGGAATAGACATTGTGGGGCCCCTGGACCCCCGAACAGCACAAGGGCATCGATTCATCCTGGTCCTGGTGGACCACGCCACCCGCTATCCCGAGGCCATCCCCCTTCGAACGGTGACAGCACCAGTGGTAGGCCGAGTCTTAATGGGGATCTTCTCTCGAGTGGGCTTCCCCCGGGAAGTCGTCAGCGACAGGGGCACGAACTTTATTTCCAAATATATGAAATCCCTCTGGCAGCAGTGCGGAGTCACGTACCGATTCACAACCCCCTATCACCCGCAAGGAAACGGACTGGTCGAGCGGTTTAACGGCACTCTCAAGGGGATGATCATGGGGCTGGAGGAACCCCTACGCCGCCAGTGGGACGTGCTACTCCCGTGCCTCCTCTTCGCCTACCGAGAAGTCCCCCAGAAGTCCCTCGGCTTCAGCCCCTTTGAGCTCCTGTATGGACACCCGGTCCGAGGGTCCCTCAGCCTAGTTAAAGAAGAATGGGAAATGGCCCCTCTGAAGACCCCGCCAGATGTCTATAAGTACCTCCTGACCCTCCGCAATCAGACCAGGCGATTCAGGGAGATCGCTAAAGCCAATCTTGAGGCCAGTCAGGAGGACATGAAGAAATGGTACGATCAACATGCCTCCTCCATCGAGTTCGAGCCTGGTCAGCAGGTATGGGTGATGTCCCCCATCGAGCCTTGTGCCTTGCAGGACAAATGGACAGGACCCTTCAAGGTGGTCGAGCGCAAGGGCCCCGTCACCTATCTCATCGACATGGAATCCCCCCGGAACCCCCTCCGGGTCCTCCACGCCAATAGACTCAAACCACACTTCGTGCGCTCGGAGCTCAGCCTCCTGATGGCTACAGACAGTGGGGCAGAAGAAGACTCCGAGCCCCTCCCTGACCTACTGAGGACCCGTGAGAAAGATGGTTCGGTGGACGGGGTCCGACTCTCCGATACCCTGACCCCGGAGCAGCGCCAAGACTGTCGGGCCCTCCTGCTACGCTTCGAAAATCTGTTCTCCCTCACCCCCGGGGTCACCCCCTGGTGCCTTCACGACGTGGACACCGGGGACAGTCCCCCTATCCGACACCGAGCCTACCGAGTGCCAGATTGGGTACGCACCTGCATCCAAGAGGAAGTCTCCAAAATGCTCACACTCGGAGTCATCGAGCCCTCAGACAGCCCCTGGGCCAGTCCAGTCGTACTGGTCCCCAAAGCTGCTGCCCCGGGCACCCACCCGAGCTCCGATTCTGCGTCGACTATCGGGGTCTGAACGCTGTCACCCGAACCGACGCTCATCCCATTCCACGGGCAGATGAACTGGTTGACCGCATGGGGGCTGCCCGCTACCTGAGCATCTTCGACCTGACAGCGGGCTACTGGCAGATCGGCCTCACCCCCAGGGCCCAAGAACGATCCGCTTTCTCCACCCCGGATGGACACTACCATTTCAAAGTGATGCCATTCGGCATGAAAAATGCTCCAGCCACTTTCCAACGACTTGTGAACCAGTGCAATGGTTGATGCAGATGCGGGGGGAGAATCCCAAACTGTTGCGATGGTCCATCTCCCTGCAGGGGATGGACTTCACTGTGGAGCATCGCCCTGGCCAGGACCACGCCAACGCAGATGGCCTGTCACGCTTCTTCCGCCTCGACGAGGAGAGTCCCCAAGAGGATGGGTGACTCTCCCCGCCTTCAGCTGGGGGGGACGCATGTTGGACAGGCCCCAGAAAGGGCTCGCTCCCTCCTCGCATAACAGAACCCGGACACCGGCCCTCCAGGTGCTACCCGGAGGAAAACCCCAACAACCCACAAAAGCGACCCGTAACCCATCCCCTACGGGACGCCTGCTCCCGGACATCTCTGTATCACTGGCCCGGGCCGTTGTCAGCACCATTGCCCGGGCCCAGCCGCCATCTTGGGCACTGCACCACGAGGCCGCGTGGCCTCAGCTCGACCCCAACCCTGGGCCTGGCCAGGCCCCGACAGCCCGGCACCACCATCCACCCAGGAGGTGAACGGACCACTTGGCAGGTCAATGGGAGAGAGGAGCGTTGATGGCTCTCCCCCGCCAGGTGCCGATCGCCCCAGCCTCCCCGGGCGCTGGCTCCACCCCCCTGCTGGGTGTCTGGACTCCCTCATCCCGGACCTCCCGACCTCCAAGTGCGAGGGTCCGGACATCAAAGGGCGCCAGACCTATAACTGGGGCAGCTCCAGAGCAGGAAGGCAGTTGTATCCTGGAGTCGAGAGACACCTTGAAGAACTCATCCTTGACGGACTGCTGGCGCTGCCGCAGCCCTGCCTTGTGAACCATCGTCCTGCCTGCTGGCGCTGCCGCGGACTTCTGCAACCTTCCTCGTCGTCGGGACCTGCTGGCGCTGCCGCGGCCCCCTTTGCAACCTCCATCTTCGTCTGGACCTGCTGGCGCTGCCGCGGCCCGTTACCACCTACGACCTCCTCGGGACCTGCTGGCGCTGCCGCGGAACGACCATCTAGAACGCCGAGCTCGAGGATTGTGAGCTACCCATCACTCCATCTCAATACCAGATTGGTAACAAGACTGTCCCGCTACCCCCTTTCCCTTACACAGACTAGAATTGAGAGGATCCTCGTATCCTGATCTCGTTGTATCGTAATACCTTGCTTCAAGAACTATATATAAAGAACGTTAACTTCATCCTTGTGTGGTGTCCATCTGTGGGGGGAAGTTACTCGTCTGTACGATCGCTAGGAGACGGCTCTCCCCGGAGACCTCTCCCCTTGTCCTCGGCCGACCCTCCAGGTCCCCGTCTAACAGTTTCTCACTCCAGCTTTTTGAAAAGCAGTGTCTGTTTCATCGCCTATGAGAGAACTAAGCAGGCTCTTTACGCCCCCCACTGCTAGGGTGATACCTGCGCTTTGTTTTTCAAACTCCCTAATCCACTTCCTGCTTCCTCTGTAAGCAGCAGCAACAATTTTTGGGGATTTTCCTTGTCCATCTGTGGCCAAGGAACATAATGTGGTGACAGCCATGGCTGTAAAGGTAAGATCGGTGGGGCAGGGTGGGGGTGAGGGATTTTCAACAGACAACCACGCCCCACAGCTCTTACTTGCACCAGTCACAGCTGTGTGGTGCCCCAGGTCCCCTGGGTATCAGAGACATTTGATGTAAGGGAGTGGTTGAATGCTGGGCATTGAGCTGTCTGGCGTATTTCTGCCACACACACAAACATTTCCACCTGTAAGGGGGATCCCAGTCTGGGTCTCCCTCACCCTATAGAATGCAATCTGCATTAATTGCCATATCGTGTGGGCCAAAGGTCCCTTCTTGTGGCCGCAGACTCATTTGTAGAACTAACCGCTCAGTCCAATCTATTAGATTATCTACATATGGGACAACATTGTCCCAGCTATTCTCACCTTCAGCGACTGTCTCACAAGGAGTGAGATATGCTTTGCACAAAATTGATTGAACACTCATTAGGTGTGCTATTCTGTAGTGTCAATCCTTGCATGGCCTCACAGGATCCCATTCTGGGGTCTGGCTGGCCATTCATCCCCTGAAACCTCAATTGCTCGAACCCTCTCGCTCAAGTTTTCCTACCTCTAGGAAGCCCATCCAGCTCTCTTCCTCTAGTATCAGCGGGTTTAGACAGTCTCCTTGCATTCCTTGTGTGGTCCAAATCAATAAGGGATATTTCTTGAATGTCAACATCAAAGGTAGGGTGTCTAGCTTTTAGCGTTACTAGCATTTCATCGTACTATCCACATGCTTATGCATAGATTCTATTATATCTGTTATTTTCCCAAAACCTCCCTGAATTCGTCCTGAACAACTCTCTCCTTATTTCACTTGTATCTCTCCTACTCTCACTTCGTGATATTCATTCTTGAACTCTTTCTGGTGAAACTATTACGTTCCCTTTCTCCGTCTGCCAAGGTGATGCACTATCTCCAGTCCATCTAAGAGCCTCATCTCTTCCTTGATATACTGGCCACTGTGCCATACCTCCAGCCCTATGCACATAGTCACTCCATCTATATCATCTGCATCAATCAATCAATCGTATCATTTGTAAAGCGCACTACTCACCCGTGAGGGTCTCAAGGCGCTGGGGTGGGAATGCTGCTACTGCTCGAAAAGCCAGGTCTTTCCCTTCGCTGCGGGTGGACACAGGCTCCCTCACTACCCTTCCTGTTGTGTTTCTTCTCTGCAATTACATGGGATGATACAAGTGACTGGTCATCAGTATCTTCTGAGCTTTGCTCTTCGCTGGTGTCCTTCTGGGGGAGATGCTGGGTCTAAATGGCGTGTAACCTGCACTTTTAGTTGTCTTGCAAACTGGGAGTCGCCTACCCTGGTTTGCTGTTAGGTGTATTCACATGTTTTGGCTTTGGCGTTTGTGGGGTGATATTAGGGGTGGCTCTTTAAGATTGTGGAGGGGTCTCAAATTCCGCATTCTCAAATCCTACAGCAGCTTCTTAAAGCTGCACCAGTGGATAGATACCAGGTACCTTGGTGGAGGTGCCCATGGTATTGTGTAGATTGGGGGAACAGACAGGTTACTAAAGGCACCATCGTTTGAGAAGTCTTTACATTTATCGCAACAACATTGCCATATCTCTCTTCTATAGTTGAGCCCCTGCATATTTACTTCTAAGATATTGAGTAATCTGTTTGATTATTGGGTAATTGAAAGTACCCTCCTTTGGCCTGGGATACTTATGTTTTTGGGTGGCTTTAAACCACTCTAAGTTATATCATTGTAATTTTCTCTGATCATGTGGAAAATTCTTTTGCATATGCGCTAAAGGAGTCTCCATTATCACTCGTGTTTCTAATGTTTTTTACAACTAAACTTTTTATTTATCTGGACAAATATTATTGCACTTTTTTAAATGACTTACACAAGTATTAAAAAGAAGAAAAAAACAGATAGGGAAATTCAAAATAATGCGATGCACATTAAAACATCAGGTTTTGTCTTACCGTTTACGTGATGCACATTAAAATGTCCACATTTTGCCATATCAATTATGCAATGCAAATTAAAATGTCAACCTTTGTCTTAACAATTTATGCAATGCACATTAAAATGATCTAATTTTGTCTTACCAATTTATGCAATGCACATGAAAATGTCAACCTATGTCTCCACCAATTAAGTGATGCACATTGAGATTATCCAATTTTGTCTTACCAATTCAAGTGATGCACATTAAAACGTTAACTTTTGTCTTTACCAATTATGTGATGCATATTAAAATTATCAAATATTGTCTGACCAATTTATGTGATGCACATTAAAACTTCAACATCTAGGGGCCGATTAAGATGGCGGATGGATCGCCACCGCCATGCAGGCGGTGGCTATCCGTCCGCCATCCTTGCCCGTCCGCCACCTATTTCCCCCCCCGCCACATTACAATGGCGGGGGGACCGTGGCGGACGGAAAGACTGTCCGCCGCTTTTCCGCTGCGGTCGCCTTGCGACTGCGGCGGAAAGAGTCTAATATGGTGTCGGTGTTTAATAGACACCGCCAGCCATATTAGGATGGGCTGAGGGGAATGCCTTCCACGAAAAGGCATACGGTTCTTGCTTTGGGGGCCCGTTGCGGGCCCCCAAGGTGAAGGGGCTGTTGGGGGATGCTCATGGGGGTACCTATGGTACCCCCCTGCATTTCACAGTACAACATGGCAGGCACCGCGCGGTACCTGTCATGTTGTGCTGTGAAACGCACAACATGCATTTTTGACATTGCAGCGGACGGTGATTTCAGACCGTCGGCCGCAATGTTATAAATGCGGGATGCACCCGCCACTGTGGCGGGTGCATCCTAATTGGGGGCACGGTACCTGCGCCCTTGTGGTGGACGGTCCCTGCCCCAGACAGGATGGCAGACGGACTTTGTCCGGCCGCCATCCTAATCGACCCCTTAGTCTTACCGTTTATTTGGAGCACAGCGCAATATCCAATTTTGTCTTACCAATTTATGTGATGCACAATAAAATGTCAACTTTTAGTCTTACTCCTTATGTGGTACACAGTGCAATATCCAATTTTGTCTTACCAATTAATGCGATACACTTTAAAATGTCAACATTTAATCTTTTATCACTTTTTTGCGGTGAACATCGTAATATACAATTTTGTCTTACCAATTAATGCGATACACATTAAAATGCCAACATTTAGTCTTACCACTTCTGCTATGGACATCGCAATATCAAATTTTGTCTTACCAATTTACGCGCTGCATATTAAAACGTCTACTTTTAGTCTTACCGGTCATGCGGTGCACATTAAAACATAAGCTGTTAGTCTCTTACCAATTATGTGGTGCACAGTAACATGTCAACCTTTGTCTTCACCAATTACGCAATGCACATTAAAATAATCCGCTTTTTTCTTACCAATTCATTTAATGCACATGAAACCATGAACTTTTAGTCTGACTGATTATGCAGTGCACATCACAATATCCAATTTTGTCTTATCAATTTATGCGATACACATTAAAACATCAACATTTAATCTTACCGCTTATACGGTGCACTTCATAATATCCAATTTTGTTTAGCAATTTATGCGATACACATTAAAATATCAACCTTCAGTCTTACCGCTTATGCAGTGCACATAGCAATATCCAATCTTGTTTTACCAATTTATAATTAGACTACCCAATCTGACCACTGCCAATGCTATATTGGGAATCTTGGGTTAACCAGTTATGTAGGAGCCTTCATTGTTGCGCAACACATGTACACAAAACACACTCTTGCATGCAGTACTCTCATGTTTCTTACAACCTTATATCTACATTATTGAGACATCTGTTTTTAGCATTGCCAAGAAAAAAACATCAATGTACAAACAAGATCATAATCCGCTCTGTCCGCACTTTTAAAAGACAGCAGTCCTTGGATCTTCCCCAACCCCGGTTCACAGGCAGAACTATAATGGAACGCGGTGTCTGCTTACCTCACCAAAACTGCGCAATGATCTATGCAGCGGGGGTAGGCAGTCCTCTGATGCAAGCAGTCAGGTGCTGCAAAAGGTGTAACTTAGTCTGGTTTGCCAGCTGTTATGGAGTGACTTGAAGCCGTCAAAATGAAGAAAGACACAGGCTCTTCTTGGCAATAACAAGACAGTTCATTACTTTCAAGACTAGGAGACAGACCCCCCTTACACACAAAGGCTGCTGGTCTCTCGAAAATTGCTGCTTTACGGGCAGCTCTTTTTATACACAACTTCCACAATACTTTATTACAAACAGTAAATGATAATGGATTTGCAGATTACAGATTAAGGCCGCAAAAAAACTCAAAGACCTATCAATCAATCAGCATTTGTAAAGCACAACTCTGTCACCCCTAGGGGTATCTGGGCGCTGTCTCTATGTCGAAAAGCCAGGTCTTCGGTCTCTACTTGAAGTCTGCCAGCAAGGGGGGCGTACAGAGCTGACTGGGGAGGTCTTTCTAGGTCGTGGCAGTGATGTAGGAGAAAGAGCGTCCACCTCAGTGGGTGCGGCGGATACAGGGTGGGTGTGTGTGTGAGGGCGAGTGAAGAGGAGCGTAGGTATCTAGCGGGTTGGTTTAAGTTCAGTTGATGGTTGTGGTAGGCAGGTCCCAGGTCGTGGAGGGCTTTGTAGGCGTGCATGAGGATCTTGAACTGGCATCTTTTCGAGATGGGGAGCCCGTGGAGATTGCTCAGGTGGGGAGAGATGTGGGTTCATTTGGGGAGGTCCAGGATGAGTCTGGCTTCAGCATTCTGTATGCGCTGAAGTCTTCAAAAAAGGTGGATGAAGATGCCGGCATAGAGGGCATTGCTGTAGTCAAGGCAGCTGGTGATGAGGGCCTGAGTTATGGTCTTTCTGATGTTGTTTGGGATCCATCTGAAGGTTCTGCAGAGCATGAGAAGAGTGTGGAAACAGGAGGAGGCGACTGTGTTAACTTGTCGTTTTATGGACAGTTGGCTGTCGAGGCTGATGCAGAGACTGCATGTGTGGCCGCTCGATGTTGTTCTGAGTTCTACAGGCCACCAGCTGTGGTCCCATGCAGAGGTCTTCTTCCCAAAGATCAGTAGTTCAGTTTTGTCAGAGTTGAGTTGGAGGTAGTTGTCTCTCATCGATTTGGATACGTTGGTTATGGTGTTGCAGCAGTTGGTTTTAGCGTTAGCGGGGCCCTCAGTGAGCGAGATCAGTTGAGTGTCATCTGCGAAGGAGATTATGTTGAGGCCGTGACATCTTATGACACCTGCGAGGGACGTTATAGTTAGGAAACAGGATTTTTAAAAGCATAGAAATTCACTGAAAAAACCAAAGGTCTCAGGGACGCCACAGCTAGGCCCACACTTCACTCACAAAAAAACACAGAGACTCAGCAGTTACACAATCCACTGTCCATAACCTCACACACTACATCACTCATGACACGGCCAGCGACATCACCGATGACATCACCAATGAATTCACCCACAGAACCACTCACACACCCACTCATACCCCTATTCAACCTCACATATACCCACAACCACTCACAAACCCATTCACAGACCCATACAAGTACTCACACACCCACTCACTGACTCATAGTCACTCACACATCTACGCACTCATACTGCTACTCACACACTCCCTAACTCACCCATACAGGCACTCATGCACCCACACACTCACCAATACAGCCACTCACACATCCAGTCATACAGACAGACCTACTCAATCACCCATAGAGTCACTCAGACAGCTACTCACCTACTCATACAGTTTCTCATACACCCGCTCGCTTACTCATTCTCAAAGACATGCATGCTAGTGGAATACAAACACCAACATATACACAGGCATGCCCCCTAACAGGATACACATACCAACATACTCACAGACATGCACTTTAGTAGGATTCACGCACAAACATAGTTACAGACATGCACTCTAGTAGGAAGCACACACCACCATACTCAGACATGCACTCTAGTGAGATACACTCACCAACATACTCACACACATGCACTCTAATAGGATACGCTCACCAACATACTAACACACATACACGTTAGTAGGCTACACTCACCAACATACACAAAGACATGCACTCTAGTAGAATACACATGCCAACATACTCACAGACATGCACTCTAGTAGGATACACATACCAACATACACAGAGACATGCACTCTAGTGAGATACACTCACCAACATACTCACACACATGTGCTCTAGTAGGATACACTCACCAACATACTAACACACATATATGTTAGTAGGCTACACTCACCAACGTACACAAGACATGCACTCTAGTAGAATACACTCACCAACATACTCACAGACTGGAACACTAGGTGGGCATACCCACCACTTACTCACAGATCTGCACACTAGTGAAAAACACTTACCAGCATACTGACACACATGCACTCTAGTAGAATACACTCACCAACATACTCACAGACTTGTACTGTGATGGTTACACACAACACCACACTGAGAGGAATGTACTCTAGTGAGCACACCCACCAACATACGCTTTGACTTGCACACTAGTGGTGCACACCCACCACATATTCACAGACATGCACTGTGATGGTCACACATAACGTCATACTGAGAGAAATGCACTCTAATGAGCACACCCACCACATACTCACGTTTTTGCACACTAATGGGACACGCTCCCCACCATACTTATAGATCTGCACTGTGATTGTCACACTCACCGATATACGGAGAGAAATGTTTTCTAGTAAGCAGACTTACCAACATAGTAACAGGCTTGCACACTAGTGGGGCACACCCACCACATACTCACAGATCTGCACACTAATAAAAAACACTTACCAGCACATTCACACACATGCACTCTAGTAGAATACACTCACCAGCATACTCACAGACGTGCACTGTGATGGTTACACATAACGTCATACTGAGAGAAATGCACTCTAATGAGCACACCCAACACATACTCACCAACTTGGACACTAATGGGGCACGCTCACCACCATACTCATAGATCTGCACTGTGATTGTCACACCCACCGTTATACTGAGAGTAATGTGCTCTAGTAAGCAGACCCACCAATATACTCACAGACATGCACACTAGGTGGGCATACCCACCACATACTCACAGATCTGCACACTAGTGAAAAACACTTACCAGCATACTGACACACATGCACTCTAGTAGAATACACTCACCAACATACTCACAGACTTGTACTGTGATGGTTACACACAACACAACACTGAGAGGAATGTACTCTAGTGAGCACACTCACCAACATACTCACAGGCTTTCACACTAGTGGATCACACCCACCAACATACGCTTTGACTTGCACACTAGTGGTGCACACCCACCACATACTCACAGACATGCACTGTGATGGTCACACATAACATCATACTGAGAGAAATGCACTCTAATGAGCACACCCACCACATACTCACGTTTTTGCACACTAATGGGGCACGCTCACCACCATAATCATAGATCTGCACTGTGATTGTCACACCCACCGATATACTGAGAGTAATGTGCTCTAGTAAGCAGACTTACCAACATAGTAACAGACTTGCACACTAGTGGGGCACACCCACCACATACTCACAGATCTGCACACTAGTAAAAAAAAACACTTACCAGCATACTCACAGACGTGCACTGTGATGGTGGTCACACATAACGTCATACTGAGAGAAATGCACTCTAATGAGCACACCCAACACATACTCACCAACTTGGACACTAATGGGGCACGCTCACCACCATACTCATAGATCTGCACTGTGATTGTCGCACCCACCGTTATACTGAGAGTAATGTGCTCTAGTAAGCAGACCCACCAATATACTCACAGACATGCACACTGGTGGGGCACACCCACCACATAGTCACAGACCTGCACACTAGTGAAAAACACTCACCAGCATACTCACACACATGCACTCTAGGGGAATGCACCCACCACATACTCACAGACTTGCACTCTAGTGAAAAACACTCATCCGCATACTCTCACGCATGCACTCTAGTAGAATACACTCACCAACATACTCACAGACTTGCACAGTATGGGGGCAGACCCACCACATACTCACATATCTGCACACTAGTGAAAATCACTTACCAGCATACTCACACACATGCACTCTGGTAGAATACACTCACCAACATACTTACAGACTTGCCACTAGGTGGGCACACCCACCAACATACTCTCAGCCACTACATACTCACAGATCTGCACACTAGTGAAAAACACTTACCGGCATACTCACACACATGCACTGTAGTAGAATACACTCACCAACATACTCACAGACTTGCACACTAAGTGGGCACACCCACCAACATACTCACAGCCACCACATACTCACAGATCTGCACACTAGTGAAAAACACTCACCAGCATAATCACACACATGCACTCTAGTAGAATACACTCACCAGCATACTCACAGACTTGTACTGTGATGGTTACACACAACACCATACTGAGAGGAATGTACTCTAGTGAGCACACTCACCAACATACTCACAGGCTTGCACACTAGTGGTGCACACCCACCACATACTCACAGACATGCACTGTGATGGTCACACATAACGTCATACTGAGAGAAATGCATTCTAATGAGCACACCCACCACATACTCACCAACTTGCACACTAAGGGGGCACGCTCACCACCATACTCATAGATCTGCACTGTGATTGTCACATCCACCGTTATACTGAGAGAAATGCACTCTAGTAAGCAGACTCACCAACATACTCACAGACTTGCACACTAAGTGGGCACACCCACCAACATACTCTCAGCCACTACATACTCACAGACCCGCACTCTAGTGAAAAACACTCACCAGCATACTCACACACATGCACTCTAGTAGAATACCCTCCCCAACATACTCACAGACTTGCCACTAGGTGGGCACACCCACCAACATACTCACAGACTTGCACACTAGTGGGGCACACCCACCACATACTCACAGACTTGCACACTAGGGGGGCACACCCACCAACATACCCCCAGTCTTGTACACTCGTGGGCGACACCCACCCACAATGTTGCTCAGGGCAGACCTGTTCTCTGATGCCACATGTCCTGCTCACAGGCTTGCACTCCGCGGTGGGCGCACCTCCCGCCCCTCCTTCCTCTGGCCTCCCAGGGGGTGTTACACACAACCCTTCCCTCTCCCCTCCACACAGGGTGGGGATTCCTTCGTGCCTGGGCTCCCTCCAGGCACACATTCCTCCATGCAGGTCTGGAGCTCAGGTTACCCCCTCCTCCACCTCGCACCTGAAGAGGCATTCACCCAGTGATGTCACAGTCGTACACGTACCTGGGCTGCACCTGCACTCCTTCCTTTCAGAGGTCTCCCTTGAGAATAGACCCCAGTAAGGGCCACCTCGAGGGGTGTAAATCTAGGAGTGAGGTGTGCTCAGGAACAGCTGTATCGTATGACCCCAGGTGAGTCAGACTCCCCCACCCCCTCCAGTCGACGCTTCGAATCTAGCAGAATGTTTCAAGTAAGGTGACCCAAAACTATAAATCCCAGAATGCCTTGTTGTGAAACCACGTCTTGGACGTGGAGACATCTGGTCACGTTACTCAGGCTTCAGCAATATGCATCCAGGCTGCTTCTATCGAATGCAAACCTGTTGCTAAAAGTTTCCATTGGAATTCAGCTGATACCGGTAAATAACTAAAAAAAACAAGCATTTACAATGCAATGGTCTCGGCATCATTAAAAGTAGAGCTATTGGCATTGCTCATGACATTTCTTTTTTTCCCTTAAATCATAAATAACACCACTCTGCACCTGCACTCACTGCTCTGCACACTCACTCTGCACTCACTACTCTGCATTCTGCACTCACTACTCTGGACTCACTACTCTGCATTCTGCACTCACTACTCTGCACTCTGCACTCACTACTCTGCACTCTGCACTCACTACTCTGCACTCACTACTCTGCACTCACTACTCTGCACTCACTACTCTGCACTCACTACTCTGCACTCTGCACTCAAACTCTGCACTCAATAGTCTGCACACTCTCTACTCTGCACACTCACTACTCTGCACACTCACTACTCTGCACACTCACTACTCTGCACACTCACTACTCTGCACTCACTACTCTGCACTCACTACTCTGCACTCACTACTCTGCACTCACTACTTTGCAGTCTGCACACTCACTACTCTGCACTCACTACTCTGCACTCACTACTCTGCACTCACTACTCTGCACTCACTACTTTGCAGTCTGCACACTCACTACTCTGCACTCACTACTCTGCACTCACTACTCTGCAGTCTGCACACTCACTACTCTGCACTCACTACTCTGCACTCACTACTCTGCACTCACTACTCTGCACTCACTACTCTGCACTGCAATGGTCTCGGCTTTTGTTAAGTTAGAGCTATTGGCATTGCAAATGGCATTTTTGTTTGTGTCCACATTTATTTAGCCAATAAATGTACCTTTATTTGTCAATGCCTAACAGTTTTTAGCACTATACCTGACAGGATAAATTTACAGGAGTGCTATGCAGGCTGGGAGGTTTACCCACTAAAGAAAATGCCCAATGCATATTGCCTTGGAGAGCACGGATCGTAGACTTAAATGCTGACTTATGGTCATAAGTGCACACTAATTCGAAATCTACGCCGCATTTCCCACAGATAACCACAAAACAAAATGCACGCATATTTGGCGGAAGTTTCCATTACGAAACAAATTATTTCTTCTCATTAGGACCTGATGTGCCTGACCCAAATACGCACACGTACACTGGGCTGGACATTATTCATTTAGAAAATCTTCGCCCAGCACAGTATATCACATCACACACCGAGGCATCTTTTGCGCATTTTTTTCATTTTTGAAATCCAGCCTCGTACATGCAACAAAGCATCTAATGGGGGACTGAGGCAGATCACTTTCTTACTAATGCCGCCCGCCCCCTATTCGGTTTTCTCCATGGCGGTGGGAGGAAGGTTCGGTTGCATAGTCTACAATGGTCTCGGCGTCCAAACAATGGAGATTGGATGTGTGCATGGCTGAAAAATGTACATGCAATTATGGTAATGTACGTGCACCCCAGGGAAACTGTGACCAGGGGGGTGGAATTCCTGGCTTGGGGTTTATGGACTCAGCAATGTCCACTCACAAAACAAATGAAGATGTCAGTGTGGGAATGAGAGAGGGCTGTCTGGATTATAAAAAGCCATGCATTTGAAGAACTAGGCCTACGTTTCTTCGCTAAAAAATAAGACTGCTGGAATCAAATCTGCTAGTCGGTCTCCAAATAATGAGTCACCTGGTCACAATGGGGGGCCCACACAGGGCAGTCAGACAGCGGGACACCTCCTTTTCTTGGAAGCTTCAAGAGGGGCTCCAGCACACCCTCAACTGAAGATTTTATGAGGGAAAGTCCTTGTAAAAATGTTATTCCTGGGCACGTGCTTTCCACCGGGCCCAATGGTGGCAGACAGTATTTAGGTAGGTAGCTGTGAAAGCTGGAATCCAGTCCCCCGGTGACCATAATATTGAGGAACTGCTACTGGTTGTTTAAAACCAACAACCTGAATTATGAAGGTCACCTGAGGGACGCGCATGCTAAATGCGATGCTGTTATTTTATTTGTCCTGGGATAAACAGCATGCATGTTTACAAGGATGTAATGCATCAACTAAACACTGCATTTATGTAAAGGAACACAACATCATTTCGTTGAAAGCGAGTTCCAAGACGCAGCTGCCATCCCCACAACAAAGTCCGAACAGTATCTTGCTATTAATTGGCACTCCAGACCTCCGTTTGGCTAAAGTACCCAAAAAAACACCCGCCAGCGAATATCGAAAGCCCCCCACACGGCGCACCCAACGGATCTTCCAAACAGGCATCACCACATTACTATCTTTTTTAAATACATAAAAATACAAACCGCAATATCTATTACACCTTCTTAAACATTCGTCAAATTGGGGAGGGGGGAGGGTGTTAAACAGCCCTCACCCAATGCGAAATACAAATAAATCTATTTACTGCTCTATTTCTTAGATCAACAAAATAAAATCGAAACAAAGTTCCAGGCACTACAGAATGTCTGAACCCCTCGCGGCTGTTAGTTATAAAGCAAACACTTACGATATTAAGAGGACGAGGGAACTGTAGTGGGCTGGGCAGGCAGCAGAAGGCAGGGCAAGGCTAGTCAGGCAGGGGCGAATAATACATTAATTAATTTAAATTATGGCCCGTGACGGATGTGGGACAGTCTCTGGCGTAGAAGCGTGGCTGGGTCCTGGAATGCCACACCTCAAACTCATGCCCACTTTTAATTGTGTGCGCTCAATGCGCATGACCAACAATTCAATCAGGGTATTAGTAACCAGCAGCGCCCCTCCCCCTCCTACCCCCCCGCCCCCCACCCGGCGCGGAGACAAATGTGCGCCGCGCGCACGCATCCTGACTCACTATTTAATATGAAGAGCCTCGAGGCCCGCCCAGGGCCCCGCGGGTGAGCAGCAGTTGCACCATTTAATAATAAAGAGGGAAGCGAGCCTCTGAGGCCCGGCCGGGGCCCAGGCGTGCGTCCCATTTATTTATTAAAGAGTCACTGGCTAGTTATTAATTCAAAGAAGCTGCGCACATGGGAAGTCAGGCAAAGTCGCCTGTGACGGGGGCGGGGCTGCGTACGTAACCGGAAGAGAAGGCGGAGTGAAAGCGTCTCGCGACGCCAGAAGGAGAGCGGAGTCCCTCAACATTGAGCTGGTAACTTACAAATGGCTGGGGGGGGGGCTCGGGGCTCGGTTCTCTCGTTGTGTGTGTATGCATGTGTGCGACGGTGGGGGAGAGGGGGGGTGCACTAGTGTGTGTGTGTGTGCGCGCGCGTGTGTGTATGTCTGCGGAGGGGGGGTGGGTGACTCTGTATGTATGTGCGTGGGCGCTTGTGTGTGTGTGTGTGTGTGTGTGTGTGTATGCGCATGCGTGTGTGCTTCCCAGGAGACAGCGCCTGGCCACAGCGCGCGTTCCAGTTACAAATCGACTCGAAGGATGCGCGTGGCCGAAACTGTCTCCTGGGAAGCATAGTCGCTAACAAAAGATCTCGGCGGAGACGCGCTTCCGCGCGTTTAGCCGAGACCTAAAAACCAGTGAATGGCTCCCAGGCACCAGCTGGGAGTAGGAGTGCTGGGGGGCGGCTGCACCCCCAAAACAAACATGCTGACTTTCAGAAGGTGAATGAGCAATAAAGAGACCTTTAAATCTTGTCACAGTTGCTATGCTTTAAAGACAGAGGTCAAATGTCAGGCTGTGTCAGAGGTCGGGCTGGGCGGGGCTCCAGGGCCAGCAGTGGGCTGCAGGGGACTCTCTCAGTCCAGGCTGGAGGTGTGAGCTGCCAGGCTAGGGTGACCAATTGGCATGGGTGCAAATTAAGGTGCCAAAATTCATGACAAAGGGTCAAAATGCAGTAGAAAAATTCAGGACTGAAGGTCAAAATTCAGAACAAAACTTCAGGACAAAAGGTAAGTTTTACAGACACATCAGAGGAAGTTGTGCGATAGTATAAAAGTAAGTAAATAGACAACGACTTAAGTACAAGTGAAAATACGTTGATATTAGGTTGAGACAATAGAGCACTTCACGGTTTTTCGGTATGTGTGTAGCTTTGAGCAACTATGCAGGTCTTTTTGTGGTATTTCATAAGATAATAATCTATTTATATGGTTAGTGCACTGGGTTGTCCAGTCTGAGATTTTGGTTACAACTCCAGGTCCTGAGCAGGCACCTTCGGTGAGCGAAGTGCTCAGGAAGGTCTGCTCGGATTGACTTTGTTAGTAGCATCTCATATCTGAGTGCCATTGAGAGATGTAAAGCGGCGTGCATAGGTGAACTAAAGGTAGGATTGCTGTGATGAACCCACTACAGGGAACACATTATGGGTGTTTCAGCAAGTGGAACTTTAAATATGGACTCTGACTTTGCTTATGGGGGCTTCGCAGAGAGTTGCACTAGCTGACTGAAGTCACAAAGGGGCTTTTCCCTGCAGCTTTCTTAAAGAAGGCATTGTCTATACTCTATTACATAGTTTATTTTTGACACCTTGCCTATTGCTACAAACACAATATACATCTCAAGCACATATCATGGCACTATGAGGCTCTCCCTAAAACCTTATACCGAAAACAAAACATGCAAACATTTACAATTACTAGTGTAGCATTCAAGTAGCAGTTGGGTGTCACCCAAAATGTCATATGCATGATGTATAAATCTCACACATAAGCATACAGCAAACACAGAATATTAACACCTAGGCAAGGGAGTAGCCAGAACCTTTAAATACCTCCCACTTTGAACCAAAGCTCTTGTGGTACCAAGACAGCAAAGTAAGCCATCACAACCCTCCCCAGAAGAGCTCTCTTGTCCAAGGATCTAGCCATTTATCCTTCCCTCTAACCCCTGATATCCACCATTTCAAATTCACATTCGGTCATCAATTAATTACTTCATCCATCATTCATTCTTTCACCATACATTCTGTTTTTCCATCTGTGTGCCCCTCCATATCCAAACATTTTCAACCATTTGCAAACCTATCCATCATCTATCCTTCCAGCCATCATTTCACTCATCCATCCCTCCATCCACCCTTTAACACATCCATCCATCATCCATTCACCCTTCCACCCAATCCATCCTTTCACTCATCCATCCACTCTTCCACCCATCCATCTATTCATTCTTTCATTCATCCATCCAACCATTTACCCTTTTACCCAAGCTGTCCTTTCACTCATCCATCCACTCTTCCACCCATCCATCCATTCACTCATCCATCCAACCATTTACCCTTTCACCCATCCAGCCATCTGTTAGACGGACCGGGAGGGTCGGCCGAGATTACGGGGAGAGGTCTCCAGGGAGAGCCGTCTCCAACGACTGTACAGACAAGTAACTTCCCCCCCACAGACGGACGCCACACAAGACTGAAGGTTAACGAGACTTTATATGCAATTCTTAGGTTACGTTGGTATGATACAAGGAGGTCTGGACTCAGGGGTCCCCTCGATTCTAGTCTTTGGTTGAGGAGAGGGGTAGCGGGACAGTCTTTAGTTACAAATGAGTACAAAATAGCTCTCAATCCTCGAGCTCGGCGTTCTAGATGATCGGGCCGTGGAGGAGCCAAGCAGGTCCCGAGATGGACGAAGGAAGGATGACGGTCCGCGGCGGAGCCTGCAGGTCCCGGTGAAAGATGACGGTTACAACGGTCCGCGGCCACGCCAGCAGATCCCGACGACGATGAAGGATGAAGGTTACGACGGCTGTGGCAGCGCCAACAGGCAGGACGATGGTGCACAGGACAGAGCTACGGCAGCGCCAGTAGTCCGTCCAGGATGAGTTCCTCTTTACGTCTCTCGACTCCAAGATACAACTGCCTTCCTGCTCTGGAGCTGCCCCAGTTATAGGGCTGGAGTGCTTTGATGTCCGGACCTTCGCACTTGGAGGTCGGGAGGTCCGGGATGAGGGGGCCCAGACACCCAGCAGGGGGGTGGAGCCAGTGCCCGGAGAGGCGATGGGCGAGCGGCACTTGGCGGGGGAGAGCCATTGACACCTCTTTCTCCTATTGACTTGCCAAGTAGCCCGCTCGCCTCCTGGGTGGATGGTGGTGCCGGGATGTCTGAGGCCTGGCCAGGCCCATGGTTGAGTTCGGCCGGGGGCCAGGTGGCCACGTGGTGGGGTGTCCAAGATGGCGCCCCAGGATGGGCGCGTAGGCTGGCAGTGGATCGGACCCACGAGGTTGACATGCTCGAGGGCAGGGGTCCCTGAGGGGACGGAGGACGTGTAATGGTGGTGTGTGGTACTAGCGTGACCGGGCTCGGGCCTGGTTGAGCCGGGAAGAGCGGCCCTTCATGTGGCCTGTCCAACATGCGTCCCCCCCAGCTGAAGGCGGGGAGAGTTACCCATCCTCTTGGGGACTCTCCTCGTCGAGGCGGAAAAACCGGGACAGGCCGTCCGCGTTGGCGTGATCTGGCCCAGGCCGGTGTTCGACTGTGAAGTCCATACCTTGCAAGGAGATGGACCAGCGTAGCAACTTTGGGTTTTCCCCCCGCATATGCATCAGCCACTGCAGGGGTCGGTGGTCGGTCTGCACCCGAAAGTGGGTGCCAAAAAGGTAGGGCCGGAGCTTCTTGAGGGCCCATACCACAGCGAAGGCTTCCCTCTCTATGGTGCTCCAGCGTTGCTCCCGTGGTAGGAGTCTCCGGCTGATGAAGGCCACCGGTTGATCAAGGCCTTCGGTGTTCACTTGTGACAGGACCGCCCCAATGCCCTGGTCGGAGGCGTCCGTCTGGACGACGAACTCCCGGCTGTAGTCTGGAGCCTGGAGCACAGGAGCGGAACACATGGCGGCCTTCAACTGTTCGAATGCCGTTTGACACTCTGGGGTCCAGTTCACTTTCTTGGGCTGATTCTTTGACGTGAGTTCTGTGAGAGGCCCCGCTATGGTACCATAGTCTTTCACGAACCTTCGGTAATAGCCCGTGAGGCCCAGGAAGGCTCGTACCTCGGTTTGGGTGATAGGGGGCTGCCAGTTCTGGATGGCGGCAATTTTCAACTGTAGAGGGGCCACTAGGCCGCTTCCCACCTGGTGTCCGAGGTAGGTCACAGATCCTTGTCCAATTTGACACTTGCTGGCCTTGATCGTGAGGCCAGCTCGCTGAAGGGCTTGCAGCACTGCTCGGAGGTGGTGGAGGTGCTCGGTCCAATGGTGACTGTACACAGCGATGTCGTCTAGGTAGGCGGCGCTGAACCCTTCGAGCCCTGCCAGGACCTGATTGACGAGCCGTTGGAAAGTCGCTGGGGCATTCTTCATGCCGAAGGGCATGACCGTAAAATGGTAGTGGCCATCGGGGGTGGAGAAGGCAGAACGTTCTTGTGCTCGGGGTGTGAGGCTGATCTGCCAATAACCTGCTGTCAGGTCGAAGATGCTGAGGTAGCGGGCAGCTCCCATTCGGTCGACCAGTTCATCCGCCCGGGGGATGGGATGTGCGTCTGTTCTGGTGACTTCATTCAGGCCCCGGTAGTCGACGCAGAACCGTAGTTCTGGTGTGGTTCCGGGGGCGGCTGCTTTGGGGACCAGTACGACCGGGCTGGCCCATGGACTGTCTGAGGGCTCGATGACCCCGAGCGTGAGCATCTTGGCCACCTCCGCCTGGATGCAGGCCCGTACCCGATCAGGTACGCGGTAGGCCCGGTGGCGGATGGGAGGGCTGTCTCCGGTGTCCACATCGTGCACACACCAGGAAGTGACACCTGGGGTGAGGGAGAACAGACTGGCGAACTGTGACAGGAGGGCTTGGCACTCTTGGCGTTGTTCTCTGGTGAGGGTCTCCGAGAGTCGGACCCCATCCACGGAGCCGTCTTGTTCCTGGGTCCGCAGGAGGTCGGGGAGAGGCTCGGAGTCGTCTTCAACCCCATTGTCTGTGGCCATCAGTAGGCTGAGCTCTGTTCGTGCAAAGTGGGGTTTCAGTCTGTTGGTGTGGAGGACTCGGAGTGGGTTCCGGGAGGACTCCATATCGATCAGATAGGTGGCAGGTCCCTTGCGCTCAATTACCTTGAAGGGCCCTGTCCATTTGTCTTGGAGAGCGCATGGCTCCGTGGGGGACATTACCCATACTTGTTGCCCTGGTTCGAATTCGATGGATGAGGCGTTCTGGTCATACCATTTTTTCATGTCCTCTTGACTGGCCTCTAGGTTGGCTTTTGCTAGGTCTCTGAACCGCCGGGACTGGTTTCGGAGGGTGAGGAGGTACCGGAAGACATCTGGAGGGTTCTTGGCCGGAGGCATCTCCCAGCCTTCTTTGATCAGGCTGAGCGGCCCCCGCACTGGGTGCCCGTATAGCAGTTCAAATGGGCTGAAGCCTAGGGATTTCTGTGGGACCTCTCGGTAAGCGAAGAGGAGGCACGGCAGCAGCACATCCCACTGGCGACGGAGGGGCTCTTCCAATCCCCCGATCATCCCTTTTAGCGTGCGGTTGAACCGCTCAACAAGTCCGTTCCCTTGGGGGTGATAGGGGGTCGTGAATCTGTAGGTGACCCCACACTGTTGCCAGAGGGATTTCATGTATTTAGAGATAAAGTTCGTGCCTCGGTCGCTGACGACCTCTCGGGGGAACCCCACACGGGAGAAGATCCCCATCAGGGCCCGGCCGACCACTGGGGCTGTCACGGTCCGGAGAGGAACAGCCTCAGGGTAGCGGGTGGCGTGGTCCACTAGCACCAGAATGAAGCGATGGCCTTGTTTTGTACGCGGGTCCAGGGGGCCCACAATGTCTATTCCGACCCTCTCAAATGGGGTCGTGACTACTGGAAAAGGTTGCAAGGGGGCCTTTAGTTTGCGGCCGCTCTTCCCACTGGCTTGGCACGTGGGGCAAGATCGGCAATGCTGGTGCACATCGTTTCTCATTTTGGGCCAGAAGAAGTGGGTCACTAGGCGACTGTAGGTTTTATCTTGTCCCAGGTGTCCTGCCAGGGGAACATCGTGGGCCAGGTTCAGCAGGAAGGCTCTAAAGCGGAGGGGCACTACTAGTACTCGGTTGGCCCCCAGCTCGGCGATTCTTTGCTCGCTGTACAACAGATCATTGTCCCAGTAGACCCAATGAGTTCCGGAGGTATCTCCTGCGCTTTGGGCGAGCGCTTGCTGGCGGAGTCCCTCGAGGGAGGGACAGGTCTTCTGTTCCTGGCGAAATTGTTCTTGTGTGGGCCCCCCCTCTTGGGCCCACTGGTCAAGGTTAGCGAGGTCGGAAGGTTGAGCAGGTTCGAGGGGGGTGTCATGGTCGGTGGTCTCGGCTGGGGCGACCGGAGGCGGTGGCGCCGGCCATTCTGGTTCTTCCGGGGGATGGTTGGCACGGGCGGCCATGGACCGGGTGGTGACGCACGCCCAGTCCGGGACGCCCAACATCCCCAAGTGTTCTTTGCGCTCCACGGCTGCCCACGGGGAGCTCTCCAGGTCATTTCCGAGGAGACAGTCCACGGGGGCGTCGTCTCGGACCGTCACCTTCAACATGCCGGAGACCCCTCCCCACTCAAAGGGGACGCAGGCCATCCGACACAGACTTTCCGAGTTGTCGGCTGATCGCACAGGGCAGAGAATGTTCGGTAGATATTGTTCTGGGGTCACTAGGTGACAGCGGACGGCTGTCACACTGGCCCCGGTGTCCCGAAGGGCTTCGGCCCGTTGTCCATTGATGCTCACCCATTGGCTGTACTTCTGGGTGTTAGCGGGTAGGGGGACCCGCGGGACCATGTCTCTTCCCCCTAAGCACGCGAGAGTCATGGCGGCTGGCTCCCACTCTTGATACTCTTGCTCGTCTGTTTCTTGTTCCTCGGAGATCTGTTCTTCCCCTAGGGCCACGGCGGCCACTTGGCGGGGTTTTGGGCTCTGATACTGCGGGCAGCTTGGGTCGTTGGCATAGTGGCCGACCCGTTGGCATCGGTGACACGTGACATTGGCTCTGTACCCTGGTCGCGCCGGGGTGCTGCCCCGGTTGGCCGGGGGGGTGGTGCTGGTAGCGGGGGCGGCCGGAGTGTTGTCTCTTCCTCGTCCTTGGCCCCCTCCTCCTCCTCTGGGTCGGTGGTGACCATGGTTGTTCCTGTTCTGCTCGTAGGACCCATTCCGGCCCACTCTGGTGATCTCCCACCGGTCAGCTTCGGCTGCGAGCTGCCGGGGATCGGTTAACTTGCTGTCGAGGAGGTGTTGGCGTAGTTCAATGAAGCAATTGTTGGACAGATGCTCCCACACCATCAGATTGAACAGCTGCTCGTAGGTCGTGACGTTGTTTCCTCTGATCCAGCCTTCGAAAGCTCGGCTAAAGTACGTTACATAGTCCACCCAAGTGGTACCCGGGATGCGTGTGCAGTCTCGGAACCTCTGACGGTACATCTCGGGCGTGAGGCCATAGCGGGTGAGGAGGGCCGCTTTCATATGGTCGTAGGAGGTCATCTGGTGGTCTGGGAGCTGTAACAGGGTATCGCGGCCCTCATTGAGGAATCTGCCCCATAGGCCGGCTCCCCAATCGTTCCTATCGATCCGGTGCGCAGTCATAGCGATTTCATAGGCCTTAAACCATTGCTGGATGTCGTCCTCTCGGAAATATTCTCGGACAACATCCTTGGGGATGTGTACTTTTTTCTCCGTGGTCCCTGGGGTGTGTGGTCTCTCGGGCACCCCTAACTCTTTATTTTGCTTGCGCAGGTTGATCTCGGCTAGGTTCCGTTCGTGCTCGTACGCCAGTTTCTTTTCCTCGAGCTCCCTTTGTCTCTGTTTCTCCTCTCTCTCTTCTCGGAGACGTAGGTGCTCTAAGTTGATTTTTTGTTCGGCTAACTTGAGTTCTATGTCCATTTTGAGTCGGGCCATTTCTAGTTCGTGTAGTCGGGTTTTTTCTCTTTCTTGGATCTCGTCTTGCGAGAGACCGGTTCTTTGCTCTTCAGGGGCCGTGTTGGTTTTTTTTGTGGTGCTTTGCTCAGGGGCTTCGGCATCCCCGGTCTCTGCCCAAGATTCTAGGGCATGCTTAAAATCGTCCTTGGTGCTTAGTCCGGTGGTAGCGATACCTAGTTCGATGCAGAACTGCTTTAGTTCACGATGGCTGTACTCCTCTAGTTTTTCCATTTGGAACTTCTCAGTTGATCCGCTTTCTTTAGTTGTCATTGTGGTTCGTTGTGGGGTGAGCTACTCTCTGTACGTTATGCGGTGATTCGGATCGCGCCGCTGGCCACCAATGTTAGACGGACCGGGAGGGTCGGCCGAGATTACGGGGAGAGGTCTCCAGGGAGAGCCGTCTCCAACGACTGTACAGACAAGTAACTTCCCCCCCACAGACGGACGCCACACAAGACTGAAGGTTAACGAGACTTTATATGCAATTCTTAGGTTACGTTGGTATGATACAAGGAGGTCTGGACTCAGGGGTCCCCTCGATTCTAGTCTTTGGTTGAGGAGAGGGGTAGCGGGACAGTCTTTAGTTACAAATGAGTACAAAATAGCTCTCAATCCTCGAGCTCGGCGTTCTAGATGATCGGGCCGTGGAGGAGCCAAGCAGGTCCCGAGATGGACGAAGGAAGGATGACGGTCCGCGGCGGAGCCTGCAGGTCCCGGTGAAAGATGACGGTTACAACGGTCCGCGGCCACGCCAGCAGATCCCGACGACGATGAAGGATGAAGGTTACGACGGCTGTGGCAGCGCCAACAGGCAGGACGATGGTGCACAGGACAGAGCTACGGCAGCGCCAGTAGTCCGTCCAGGATGAGTTCCTCTTTACGTCTCTCGACTCCAAGATACAACTGCCTTCCTGCTCTGGAGCTGCCCCAGTTATAGGGCTGGAGTGCTTTGATGTCCGGACCTTCGCACTTGGAGGTCGGGAGGTCCGGGATGAGGGGGCCCAGACACCCAGCAGGGGGGTGGAGCCAGTGCCCGGAGAGGCGATGGGCGAGCGGCACTTGGCGGGGGAGAGCCATTGACACCTCTTTCTCCTATTGACTTGCCAAGTAGCCCGCTCGCCTCCTGGGTGGATGGTGGTGCCGGGATGTCTGAGGCCTGGCCAGGCCCATGGTTGAGTTCGGCCGGGGGCCAGGTGGCCACGTGGTGGGGTGTCCAAGATGGCGCCCCAGGATGGGCGCGTAGGCTGGCAGTGGATCGGACCCACGAGGTTGACATGCTCGAGGGCAGGGGTCCCTGAGGGGACGGAGGACGTGTAATGGTGGTGTGTGGTACTAGCGTGACCGGGCTCGGGCCTGGTTGAGCCGGGAAGAGCGGCCCTTCATGTGGCCTGTCCAACACCATCCTTTCACTTACTCATCCAGCCACCCAGCCACTCATCCATCCACCAATTCAACTTTTCACTCATCCATCCTTGATTCTAGCTCTCCACCCTCTCTTTTACTGATGTATGCATTATTTCACTCATCCTTCTTTACAGTCTTCTTTTCACTCATCCATGCACCCATTCGCCCATCCATTCTGCCAATCATTCATCCATGTTTTCACTCATCCATCCATCCTCCCTTTCTCTCTCCATTCCCCCTTCACTTAGCCACCCATCCTTCTATCCATCCTTCACCCATCCACCCACTCATCCGTTTACTCATCCACTCATGAATCTATCCATTGGCCCTATCACTCATCCATCTTTTCACTCATCCATCCATCCTTTCTCTCATCCACCCACCCTTTCACTCATCTATCCATCCTTTTGTCCATCTACCCTCCCTTTCACTCACTCGCCCATCCTTACATCCACCCTTTCGCTCATGCATCCATTCATTCATTCACCCTCTCACTTATCAATTCATCAATCCATCCATCATTTCTCTCATCCATCCACCCATTCACTGGCCCACCATCCATCCTTTAACTCACTCATCCATCCGTCCTTTTACTGATCCATCCACCCTTTTACCCATCCATCTACCTTTCCACCCCTACATCCATCCATTTAACCTCATCCATCCTTCCACTCACATATTCATCCATCCTTTCTCTCATTATCCATCCATTCATTCACCCTTTCACTCATCCATCCAGCCATTTACCCATTCCTTCCCTCACCCACCTTTTCACAATAATTATGAGCTGACCCTTTGTCTACTGAGTTGCAGACAAAAGAAGCCCATAAATAACTCCAACCTCCCTGTAGTACCAAGCCATGTCCTAGACCGGAGTGGTGGTGTGGAGTGCAAAAAAACGATGGATTTAGGCCCAGATCCTTGTACTGGGGTGAATGTAAGACATTGTTCTGCATTCTGTCCATCAACTGTGTTTTTTGCAATTTTCATCCCGAGTGGGCTAAAGTATGCTCAGACCTGCGTCCCAGGCTCTCCACATCACTGGAATCAAGCTATCCAGGCTGAAGAAGGCTGATAGCCAGAAACCGGTCCTTGGATGCTTGATTCCGGTATAGGAAAGACATGGCTTGGTAGTTCGGGCTGGACTGTTCCCATGAGGCACAGGGTCAAGGCTGATTTGCATATAGCCATTGTCTGACCCAGGGTGGTGTGGAGTGCAAAAAAACGATGGATTTAGGCCCAGATCCTTGTACTGGGGTGAATATAAGACATTGTTCTGGATTCTGTCCATCAACTGTGTTTTTTGCAATTTTCACCCCGAGTGGGCTAAAGTATGCTCAGACCTGCGTCCCAGGCTCTCCACATCACTGGAGTCAAGCTATCCAGGCTGAAGAAGGCTGATAGCCAGAAACCGGTCCTTGGATGCTTGATTCCGGTATAGGAAAGACATGGCTTGGTAGTTCGGGCTGGACTGTTCCCATGAGGCACAGGGTCAAGGCTGATTTGCATATAGCCATTGTCTGACCCAGGGTGGTGTGGAGTGCAAAAAAACGATGGATTTAGGCCCAGATCCTTGTACTGGGGTGAATATAAGACATTGTTCTGCATTCTGTCCATCAACTGTGTTTTTTGCAATTTTCACCCCGAGTGGGCTAAAGTATGCTCAGACCTGCGTCCCAGGCTCTCCACATCACTGGAGTCAAGCTATCCAGGCTGAAGAAGGCTGATAGCCAGAAACCGGTCCTTGGATGCTTGATTCCGGTATAGGAAAGACATGGCTTGGTAGTTCGGACTGGACTGTTCCCATGAGGCACAGGGTCAAGGCTGATTTGCATATAGCCATTGTCTGACCCAGAACTACAAAGCCATGTGGTTTGAGCCAAGGCTGTATCCGGCATTGACCGAGCACCCCTGGGAGAGGCGGTTGTCTAACTATGACTAACGCCCGGTATCCACATTGCTGAAGCCCAGGGCGAGGCAAGCCACAAACTGTGTCTTCAACGAAAACGGAATACTGACGCAAAAGTATAGTACCACTGGTGCCTCTATACTGCAGATTCCGACGCCAGCACGCAATCTAAAAGTGTGGCCACCTACAGACGGACGTTGAAGCTTTTCAACATAATCATTGAACTCCACTGAATCTTACGTGGATGCTCAAACCACATGGCTTTGCTCATTCAGGCATGTTTTGCTACTTAGATAAGTCCTGATGATGATCCCATGCATCCAATAGAGCTTTTAGGGATCGAAACGTCGACACCCAAGAGTGGGTTGACACTCATAATATTTTCTAAAGAAATTTGTGTACATTCCACTCCAGGCGACACTGCCAGTAATCTTTGGATTTTTTGCAGTGCCCTGTCTTTGCTCTCTTTCCTTGCCTGATAATCACCCTCTTTCTCACCCTATATCTATTTCTCCCTTCTTTGTCAGTACGGCACAGGCTTGTGTCTTAAAAATTGTATTGTATATTTGACATTGTTTGTTGGTAATAAACTCCTGCCCCGGCTGGGTCAGGACAACCTGATTTGTATAGCTTCCATTGAGTTTCTATACTACATCTTGTATATGTTGAATAAGCTAGGTTCCATTGTTTTCCATAACAAAGTTATACCCATGGTTCTTAGCTATCCGTTGGGTTCCCCTTGTCTTTATAAAACGGACTGTTCCCATGAGGCACAGGGTCAAGGCTGATTTGCATATAGCCATTGTCTGACCCAGGGTGGTGTGGAGTGCAAAAAAACGATGGATTTAGGCCCAGATCCTTGTACTGGGGTGAATATAAGACATTGTTCTGCATTCTGTCCATCAACTGTGTTTTTTGCAACTGGGAACAGGCAGCCAGATACTACCAGGTGCTGCTTAGGGGCCATAGCTTCGGGGTGGGGGTGTTTGAGGTGTTGTACTAAGTAAACAGTTTTTCTTTAGTAAATAGTTGGGTACAGGTGCCTTCAATCAGGTATTGTGAGATGTCTGTCGGATTTCACCCAGGATTTTTTTTTTACACACACACATGTGCCCGTGGACACACACACACACTTTCTCTCTCTCTCTCTCTCTCTCTCTCTCTCTCTCTCTCTCTCTCTCCCTTAAAACTTGGTTAGTTTGCAAACTATTGTGTTTAAAGTACCCTCAACAATTCGCACTCCTCTTCCTTTCCACTGCCTCTTAGGCCCCCTTCATGTCCTGCTTCTCATAATATATTTTAACATTATTTCCCAGTGTGATTGTTGGGACATCTGAAGCTCACACTCTCCCAATCTTACTGACCAATCTACGCCCCTGGTTGCTGCTTGTTGAGTGCTCTGCTGAGGTCACTCTCTGCCTGTTACCGCCCACAGGCAGCCTGTCACTCCCAGGGGCTGGTTTGTGCCTTCCTGTGCGGCTCTGCTGAGGTCACTCTCTGCCTGTTACCGCCCACAGGCAGCCTGTCTCTCCCAGGGGCTGGTTTGTACCTCCCTGTGCGGCTCTGCTGAGGTCACTCTCTGCCTGTCACCGCCCCCCCACAGGCAGCCTGTCACTCCCAGGGGCTGGTTTGTGCCTTCCTGTGCGGCTCTGCTGAGGTCACTCTCTGCCTGTTACCGCCCACAGGCAGCCTGTCTCTCCCAGGGGCTGGTTTGTACCTCCCTGTGCGGCTCTGCTGAGGTCACTCTCTGCCTGTCACCGCCCACAGGCAGCCTGTCACTCCCAGGGGCTGGTTTGTACCTCCCTGTGCGGCTCTGCTGCCGAGGTCACTCAGTGCCTGTCACCGCCCACAGGCAGCCTGTCACTCCCAGGGGCTGGTTTGTGCCTCCCCGTGCAGCCTGTCACTCCCAGGGGCTGGTGTGTGCCTCCCTGTGATGCTCTGCTGAGGTCACTCTGTGCCTGTCACCGCCCACAGGCAGCCTGTCACTCCCAGGGGCTGGTTTGTGCCTTCCTGTGCGGCTCTGCTGAGGTCACTCTCTGCCTGTCACCGACCACAGGCAGCCTGTCTCTCCCAGGGGCTGGTTTGTACCTCCCTGTGCGGCTCTGCTGAGGTCACTCTCTGCCTGTCACCGCCCACAGGCAGCCTGTCACTCTCAGGGGCTGGTTTGTACCTCCCTGTGCGGCTCTGCTGCTGAGGTCACTCAGTGCCTGTCACCGCCCACAGGCAGCCTGTCACTCTCAGGGGCTGGTCTGTGCCTCCCTGTGCAGCTCTGCTGAGGTCACTCTCTGCCTGTCACTGCCCACAGGCAGCCTGTCACTCCCAGGGGCTGGTTTGTACCTTCCTGTGCGGCTCTGCTGAGGTCACTCTCTGCCTGTCACTGCCCACAGGCAGCCTGTCACTCCCAGGGGCTGGTTTGTACCTCCCTGTGCGGCTCTGCTAAGGTCACTCTCTGCCTGTCACCGCCCACAGGCAGCCTGTCACTCCCAGGGGCTGGTTTATACCTCCCTGTGCGGCTCTGCTGCTGAGGTCACTCTGTGCCTGTCACCGCCCACAGCCAGCCTGTCACTCTCAGGGGCTGGTCTGTGCCTCCCTGTGATGCTCTGCTGAGGTCACTCTGTGCCTGTAACCACCCACAGGCAGCCTGTCACTCCCAGGGGCTGGTTTCTACCTCCCTGTGATGCTCTGCTGAGTTCACTCTCTGCTTGTCACCGCCCACAGGCAGCCTGTCACTCCCAAGGGCTGGTTTGTACCTCCCTGTGATGCTCTGCTGTGGTCACTCTTTGCCTGTCACCGCCCACAGGCAGCCTGTCACTTCCAGGGGCTGGTTTGTACCTCCCTGTGATGCTCTGCAGCTGAGGTCACTCTGTGCCTGTCACCGCCCACAGGCAGCCTGTCACTTCCAGGGGCTGGTTTGTACCTCCCTGTGATGCTCTGCTGAGGTCACTCTCTGCCTGTCACCGCACACAGGCAGCCTGTCACTCCCAGGGGCTGGTTTATACCTCCCTGTGCGGCTCTGCTGAGGTCACTCTCTGCCTGTCACCGCCCACAGGCAGCCTATCACTCGATGGGGCTGGTTTGTACCTCCCTTTGCGGCTCTGCTGAGGTCACTCTCTGCCTGTCACTGCCCAGAGGCAGCCTGTCACTCCCAGGGGCTGGTTTGTACCTCCCTGTGATGCTCTGCAGCTGACGTCACTCTCTGCCTGTCACGGCCCACAGGCAGCGTGTCACTCCCAGGGGCTGGTTTGTACCTCCCTGTGATGCTCTGCTGAGGTCACTCTGTGCCTGTAACCACCCACAGGCAGCCTGTCACTCCCAGGGGCTGGTTTCTACTTCCCTGTGATGCTCTGCTGAGTTCACTCTCTGCCTGTCACCGCCCACAGGCAGCCTGTCACTCCCAAGGGCTGGTTTGTACCTCCCTGTGATGCTCTGCTGTGGTCACTCTTTGCCTGTCACCGCCCACAGGCAGCCTGTCACTCCCAGGGGCTGGTTTGTACCTCCCTGTGATGCTCTGCAGCTGAGGTCACTCTGTGCCTGTCACCGCCCACAGGCAGCCTGTCACTCTCAGGGGCTGGTTTGTACCTCCCTGTGATGCTCAGCTGAGGTCACTCTCTGCCTGTCACCGCCCACAGACAGCCTGTCACTCCCAGGGACTGGTTTATACCTCCCTGTGCGGCTCTGCTGAGGTCACTCTCTGCCTGTCACCGCCCACAGGCAGCCTATCACTCCCAGGGGCTGGTTTGTACCTCCCTGTGCGGCTCTGCTGAGGTCACTCTCTGCCTGTCACTGCCCATAGGCAGCCTGTCACTCCCAGGGGCTGGTTTGTACCTCCCTGTGATGCTCTGCAGCTGAGGTCACACCATGCCTGTCACGGCCCACAGGCAGCGTGTCACTCCCAGGGGCTGGTTTGTACCTCCCTGTGATGCTCTGCTGAGGTCACTCTGTGCCTGTAACCACCCACAGGCAGCCTGTCACTCACAGGGGCTGGTTTCTACCTCCCTGTGATGCTCTGCTGAGTTTACTCTCTGCCTGTCACCGCCCACAGGCAGCCTGTCACTCCCAAGGGCTGGTTTGTACCTCCCTGTGATGCTCTGCTGTGGTCACTCTTTGCATGTCACCGCCCACAGGCAGCCTGTCACTCCCAGGGGCTGGTTTGTACTCCCTGTGATGCTCTGCTGAGTTTACTCTCTGCCTGTCACCGCCCACAGGCAGCCTGTCACTCCCAAGGGCTGGTTTATACCTCCCTGTGCGGCTCTGCTGAGGTCACTCTCTGCCTGTCACCGCCCACAGGCAGCCTATCACTCGATGGGGCTGGTTTGTACCTCCCTTTGCGGCTCTGCTGAGGTCACTCTCTGCCTGTCACTGCCCAGAGGCAGCCTGTCACTCCCAGGGGCTGGTTTGTACCTCCCTGTGATGCTCTGCAGCTGACGTCACTCTCTGCCTGTCACGGCCCACAGGCAGCGTGTCACTCCCAGGGGCTGGTTTGTACCTCCCTGTGATGCTCTGCTGAGGTCACTCTGTGCCTGTAACCACCCACAGGCAGCCTGTCACTCCCAGGGGCTGGTTTCTACTTCCCTGTGATGCTCTGCTGAGTTCACTCTCTGCCTGTCACCGCCCACAGGCAGCCTGTCACTCCCAAGGGCTGGTTTGTACCTCCCTGTGATGCTCTGCTGTGGTCACTCTTTGCCTGTCACCGCCCACAGGCAGCCTGTCACTCCCAGGGGCTGGTTTGTACCTCCCTGTGATGCTCTGCAGCTGAGGTCACTCTGTGCCTGTCACCGCCCACAGGCAGCCTGTCACTCTCAGGGGCTGGTTTGTACCTCCCTGTGATGCTCAGCTGAGGTCACTCTCTGCCTGTCACCGCCCACAGACAGCCTGTCACTCCCAGGGACTGGTTTATACCTCCCTGTGCGGCTCTGCTGAGGTCACTCTCTGCCTGTCACCGCCCACAGGCAGCCTATCACTCCCAGGGGCTGGTTTGTACCTCCCTGTGCGGCTCTGCTGAGGTCACTCTCTGCCTGTCACTGCCCATAGGCAGCCTGTCACTCCCAGGGGCTGGTTTGTACCTCCCTGTGATGCTCTGCAGCTGAGGTCACACCATGCCTGTCACGGCCCACAGGCAGCGTGTCACTCCCAGGGGCTGGTTTGTACCTCCCTGTGATGCTCTGCTGAGGTCACTCTGTGCCTGTAACCACCCACAGGCAGCCTGTCACTCACAGGGGCTGGTTTCTACCTCCCTGTGATGCTCTGCTGAGTTTACTCTCTGCCTGTCACCGCCCACAGGCAGCCTGTCACTCCCAAGGGCTGGTTTGTACCTCCCTGTGATGCTCTGCTGTGGTCACTCTTTGCATGTCACCGCCCACAGGCAGCCTGTCACTCCCAGGGGCTGGTTTGTACTCCCTGTGATGCTCTGCAGCTGAGGTCACTCTGTGCCTGTCACCGCCCACAGGCAGCCTGTCACTCCCAGGGGCTGGTTTGTACCTCCCAGTGATGCTCTGCCGAGGTCACTCTCTGCCTGTCACCACCCACTGGCAGCCTGTCACTCCCAGGGGCTGGTTTGTACCTCCCTGTGATGCTCTGCCGAGGTCACTCTGTGCCTGTCACCGCCCACAGGCAGCCTGTCACTCCCAGGGGCTGGTCTGTGCCTCCCTGTGCGGCTCTGCTGAGGTCACTCTCTGCATGTCACCGCCCACAGGCAGCCTGTCTCTCCCAGGGGCTGGTTTGTACCTCCCTGTGCGGCTCTGCTGAGGTCACTCTCTGCCTGTCACCGCCCACAGGCAGCCTGTCACTCTCAGGGGCTGGTTTGTACCTCCCTGTGCGGCTCTGCTGCTGAGGTCACTCAGTGCCTGTCACCGCCCACAGGCAGCCTGTCACTCCCAGGGGCTGGTCTGTGCCTCCCTGTGCAGCTCTGCTGAGGTCACTCTCTGCCTGTCACTGCCCACAGGCAGCCTGTACCTCCCAGGGGCTGGTTTGTACCTCCCTGTGATGCTCTGCAGCTGAGGTCACTCTCTGCGTGTCACGGCCCACAGGCAGCGTGTCACTCCCATGGGCTGGTTTGTACCTCCCTGTGATGCTCTGCTGAGGTCACTCTGTGCCTGTAACCACCCACAGGCAGCCTGTCACTCCCAGGGGCTGGTTTCTACCTCCCTGTGATGCTCTGCTGAGTTCACTCTCTGCCTGTCACCGCCCACCGGCAGCCTGTCACTCCCAAGGGCTGGTTTGTACCTCCCTGTGATGCTCTGCTGTGGTCACTCTTTGCCTGTCACCGCCCACAGGCAGCCTGTCACTCTCAGGGGCTGGTCTGTGCCTCCCTGTGCGGCTCTGCTGTGGTCACACTTTGCCTGTCACCGCCCACAGGCAGCCTGTCACTCCCAGGGGCTGGTTTGTACCTCCCTGTGATGCTCTGCAGCTGAGGTCACTCTGTGCCTGTCACCGCCCACAGGCAGCCTGTCCCTCCAAGGGGCTGGTTAGTACCTCCCTGTGATGCTCTGCCGAGGTCACTCTCTGCCTGTCACCACCCACTGGCAGCCTATCACTCCCAGAGGCTGGTTTGTACCTCCCTGTGCGGCTCTGCTGCTGAGGTCACTCTGTGCCTGTCACCGCCCACAGGCAGCCTGTCACTCCCAGGGGCTGGTTTGTGCCTCCCTGTGCAGCCTGTCACTCTCAGGGGCTGGTTTGTGCCTCCCTGTGCGCCTCTGCTGAGGTCACTCTGTGCCTGTCACCGCCCACAGGCAGCCTGTCACTCCCAGGGGCTTGTTTGTACCTCCCTGTGATGCTCTGCTGAGGTCACTCTCTGCCTGTCACCGCCCACAGGCAGCCTGTCACTCTCAGGGGCTGGTCCGTGCCTCCCTGTGCGGCTCTGCTGAGGTCACTCGCTGCCTTTCACCGTCCACAGGCCGCCTGTCACTCCCAGGGGCTGGGTTGTACCTCCCTGTGAAGCTCTGCTGAGGTCACTCTCTGCTTGTCACTCCCAGGGGCTGGTTTGTACCTCCCTGTGCGGCTCTGCTGCTGAGGTCACTCTGTGCTTGTCACCGCCCACAGGCAGCCTGTCACTCCCAGGGGCTGGTTTGTGCCTCCCTTTGCAGCCTGTCACTCCCAGGGGCTAGTTTGTACCTCCCTGTGCGGCTCTGCTGCTGAGGTCACTCTGTGCCTGTCACCGCCCACAGGCAGCCTGTTACTCCCAGGGGCTGGTTTGTGCCTCCCTGTGCAGCCTGTCACTCCCAGGGGCTGGTTTGTGCCTCCCTGTGCGGCTCTGCTGAGGTCACTCTCTGCCTGTCACCGCCCACAGGCAGCCTGTCCCTCCCAGGGGCTGGTTAGTACCTCCCTGTGATGCTCTGCCGAGGTCACTCTCCGCCTGTCACCACCCACTGGCAGCCTGTCACTCCCAGGGGCTGGTTTGTACCTCCCTGTGATGCTCTGCTGAGGTCACTCTGTGCCTGTAACCACCCACAGGCAGCCTGTCACTCCCAGGAGCTGGTTTGTACCTCCCTGTGCGGCTCTGCTGAGGTCACTCTCTGCCTGTCACTACCCACAGGCAGCCTGTCACTCCCAGGGGCTGGTTTGTACCTCCGTGTGCGGCTCTGCTGCTGAGGTCACTCAGTGCCTGTCACTGCCCACAGGCAGCCTGTCACTCTCAGGGGCTGGTCTGTGCCTCCCTGTGCGGCTCTGCTGTGGTCACTCTGTAGCTGTCACCGCCCACAGGCAGCCTGTCACTCCCAGGGGCTGGTTTGTACCTCCCTGTGATGCTCTGCTGCTGAGGTCACTCTGTGCTTGTCACCGTCCACAGGCAGCCTGTCACTCCCAGGGGCTGGTTTGTACCTCCCTGTGATGCTCTGCTGAGGTCACTCTCTGCCTGTCACCGCCCACAGGCAGCCTGTCCCTCCCAGGTGCTGGTTAGTACCTCCCTGTGATGCTCTGCCGAGGTCACTCTCTGCCTGTCACCACCCACTGGCAGCCTGTCACTCCCAGTGGCTGGTTTGTACCTCCCTGTGATGCTCTGCTGAGGTCACTCTCTGCCTGTCACCGCCCATAGCCAGCCTGTCACTTCCAGGGGCTGGTTTGTACCTCCCTGTGCGGCTCTGCTGTGGTCACTCTCTGCCTGTCACTACCCACAGGCAGCCTGTCACTCCCAGGGGCTGGTTTGTACCTCCCTGTGCGGCTCTGCTGCTGAGGTCACTCAGTGCCTGTCACCGCCCACAGGCAGCCTGTCACTCTCAGGGGCTGGTCTGTGCCTCCCTGTGCGGCTCTGCTGAGGTCACTCTCTGCCTTTCACCGTCCACAGGCAGCCTGTCACTCCCAGGGGCTGGGTTGTACCTCCCTGTGAAGCTCTGCTGAGGTCACTCTGTGCCTGTCACGGCCCACAGGCAGCGTGTCACTCCCAGGGGCTGGTTTGTACCTCCCTGTGCGGCTCTGCTGAGGTCACTCTCTGCCTGTCACTACCCACAGGCAGCCTGTCACTCCCAGGGGCTGGTTTGTACCTCCCTGTGCGGCTCTGCTGCTGAGGTCACTCAGTGCCTGTCACCGACCACAGGCAGCCTGTCACTCTCAGGGGCTGGTCTGTGCCTCCCTGTGCGGCTCTGCTGTGGTCACTCTTTGCCTGTCACCGCCCACAGGCACCCTGTCACTCCCAGGGGCTGGTTTGTACCTCCCTGTGATGCTCTGCAGCTGAGGTCACTATGTGCCTGTCACCGCCCACAGGCAGCCTGTCTCTCCCACGGGCTGGTTTGTACCTCCCTGTGATGGTCTGCTGAGGTCACTCTCTGCCTGTCATGGCCCACAGGCAGCCTGTCCCTCCCAGGGGCTGGTTAGTACCTCCCTGTGATGCTCTGCCGAGGTCACTCTCTGCCTGTCACCACCAACTGGCAGCCTGTCACTCCCAGGGGCTGGTTTGTACCTCCCTGTGATGCTCTGCTGAGGTCACTCTCTGCCTATCACCGCCGACAGGCAGCCTGTCACACCCAGGGGCTGGTTTGTACCTCCCTGTGCGGCTCTGCTGAGGTCACTCTCTGCCTGTCACTACCCACAGGAAGCCTGTCACTCCCAGGGGCTAGTTTGTACCTCTCTGTGAGGCTCTGCTGCTGACGTCACTCTGTGCCTGTCACCGCCCACAGGCAGCCTGTCACTCTCAGGGGCTGGTCCGTGCCTCCCTGTGCGGCTCTGCTGAGGTCACTCTCTGCCTTTCACCATGCACAGGCAGCCTGTCACTCCCAGGGGCTGGGTTGTACCTCCCTGTGAAGCTCTGCTGAGGTCACTCTCTGCTTGTCACTCCCAGGGGCTGGTTTGTACCTCCCTATGATGCTCTGCTGAGGTCACTCTCTGCCTGTCACCGCCCACAGGCAGCCTGTCACTCCCAGGGGCTGGTTTGTGCCTCCCTGTGCGGCTCTGCTCAGGTCACTCTCTGCCTGTCACCGCCCACAGGCAGCCTGTCACTCCCAGGGGCTGGTTTGTGCCTCCCTGTGCGGCTCTGCTCAGGTCACTCTCTGCCTGTCACTGCCCACAGGCAGCCTGTCACTCCCAGGGGCTGGTTTGTGCCTCCCTGTGCGGCTCTGCTCAGGTCACTCTCTGCCTGTCACCGCCCACAGGTAGCCTGTCACTCCCAGGGGCTGGCTTGTACCTCCCTGTGCGGCTCTGCTGCTGAGGTCACTCTGTGCCTGTCGCCGCCCACAGGCAGCCTGTCACTCCCAGGGGCTGGTTTGTGCCTCCCTGTGCAGCCTGTCACTCCCAGGGGCTGGTGTGTGCCTCCCTGTGCGGCTCTGCTGAGGTCACTCTGTGCCTATCACCGCCCACAGGCAGCCTGTCACTCCCAGGGGCTTGTTTGTACCTCCCTGTGATGCTCTGCTGAGGTCACTCTCTGCCTGTCACCGCCCACAGGCAGCCTGTCCCTCCCAGGGGCTGGTTAGTACCTCCCTGTGATGCTCTGCCGAGGTCACTCTCTGCCTGTCACCACCCACTGGCAGCCTGTCACTCCCAGGGGCTGGTTTGTACCTCCCTGTGATGCTCTGCTGAGGTCACTCTGTGCCTGTAACCACCCACAGGCCTTTCACTCCCAGGGGCTGGTTTGTACCTCCCTGTGCGGCTCTGCTGAGGTCACTCTCTGCCTGTCACTACCCACAGGCAGCCTGTCACTCCCAGGGGCTGGTTTGTACCTCCCTGTGCGGCTCTGCTGCTGAGGTCACTCAGTGCCTGTCACCGCCCACAGGCAGCCTGTCACTCTCAGGGGCTGGTCTGTGCCTCCCTGTGCGGCTCTGCTGTGGTCACTCTGTGCCTGTCACCGCCCACAGGCAGCCTGTCACTCCCAGGGGCTGGTTTGTACCTCCCTGTGATGCTCTGCAGCTGAGGTCACTCTGTGCCTGTCACCGCCCACAGGCAGCCTGTCACTCCCCTGGGCTGGTTTGTACCTCCCTGTGATGCTCTGCTGAGGTCACTCTCTGCCTGTCACCGCCCACAGGCAGCCTGTCCCTCCCAGGTGCTGGTTAGTACCTCCCTGTGATGCTCTGCCGAGGTCACTCTCTGCCTGTCACCACCCACTGGCAGCCTGTCACTCCCAGGGGCTGGTTTGTACCTCCCTGTGCGGCTCTGCTGCTGAGGTCACTCTCTGCCTTTCACCGTCCACAGGCAGCCTGTCACTCCCAGGGGCTGGGTTGTACCTCCCTGTGAAGCTCTGCTGAGGTCACTCTGTGCCTGTCACGGCCCACAGGCACCCTGTCACTCCCAGGGGCTGGTTTGTACCTCCCTGTGATGCTCTGCAGCTGAGGTCACTCTGTGCCTGTCACCGCCCACAGGCAGCCTGTCTCTCCCACGGGCTGGTTTGTACCTCCCTGTGATGGTCTGCTGAGGTCACTCTCTGCCTGTCATGGCCCACAGGCAGCCTGTCCCTCCCAGGGGCTGGTTAGTACCTCCCTGTGATGCTCTGCCGAGGTCACTCTCTGCCTGTCACCACCAACTGGCAGCCTGTCACTCCCAGGGGCTGGTTTGTACCTCCCTGTGATGCTCTGCTGAGGTCACTCTCTGCCTATCACCGCCGACAGGCAGCCTGTCACACCCAGGGGCTGGTTTGTACCTCCCTGTGCGGCTCTGCTGAGGTCACTCTCTGCCTGTCACTACCCACAGGAAGCCTGTCACTCCCAGGGGCTAGTTTGTACCTCTATGTGCGGCTCTGCTGCTGACGTCACTCTGTGCCTGTCACCGCCCACAGGCAGCCTGTCACTCTCAGGGGCTGGTCCGTGCCTCCCTGTGCGGCTCTGCTGAGGTCACTCTCTGCCTTTCACCATGCACAGGCAGCCTGTCACTCCCAGGGGCTGGGTTGTACCTCCCTGTGAAGCTCTGCTGAGGTCACTCTCTGCTTGTCACTCCCAGGGGCTGGTTTGTACCTCCCTATGATGCTCTGCTGAGGTCACTCTCTGCCTGTCACCGCCCACAGGCAGCCTGTCACTCCCAGGGGCTGGTTTGTGCCTCCCTGTGCGGCTCTGCTCAGGTCACTCTCTGCCTGTCACCGCCCACAGGCAGCCTGTCACTCCCAGGGGCTGGTTTGTGCCTCCCTGTGCGGCTCTGCTCAGGTCACTCTCTGCCTGTCACTGCCCACAGGCAGCCTGTCACTCCCAGGGGCTGGTTTGTGCCTCCCTGTGCGGCTCTGCTCAGGTCACTCTCTGCCTGTCACCGCCCACAGGTAGCCTGTCACTCCCAGGGGCTGGCTTGTACCTCCCTGTGCGGCTCTGCTGCTGAGGTCACTCTGTGCCTGTCGCCGCCCACAGGCAGCCAGTCACTCCCAGGGGCTGGTTTGTGCCTCCCTGTGCAGCCTGTCACTCCCAGGGGCTGGTGTGTGCCTCCCTGTGCGGCTCTGCTGAGGTCACTCTGTGCCTATCACCGCCCACAGGCAGCCTGTCACTCCCAGGGGCTTGTTTGTACCTCCCTGTGATGCTCTGCTGAGGTCACTCTCTGCCTGTCACCGCCCACAGGCAGCCTGTCCCTCCCAGGGGCTGGTTAGTACCTCCCTGTGATGCTCTGCCAAGGTCACTCTCTGCCTGTCACCACCCACTGGCAGCCTGTCACTCCCAGGGGCTGGTTTGTACCTCCCTGTGATGCTCTGCTGAGGTCACTCTGTGCCTGTAACCACCCACAGGCCTTTCACTCCCAGGGGCTGGTTTGTACCTCCCTGTGCGGCTCTGCTGAGGTCACTCTCTGCCTGTCACTACCCACAGGCAGCCTGTCACTCCCAGGGGCTGGTTTGTACCTCCCTGTGCGGCTCTGCTGCTGAGGTCACTCAGTGCCTGTCACCGCCCACAGGCAGCCTGTCACTCTCAGGGGCTGGTCTGTGCCTCCCTGTGCGGCTCTGCTGTGGTCACTCTGTGCCTGTCACCGCCCACAGGCAGCCTGTCACTCCCAGGGGCTGGTTTGTACCTCCCTGTGATGCTCTGCAGCTGAGGTCACTCTGTGCCTGTCACCGCCCACAGGCAGCCTGTCACTCCCAGGGGCTGGTTTGTACCTCCCTGTGATGCTCTGCTGAGGTCACTCTCTGCCTGTCACCGCCCACAGGCAGCCTGTCCCTCCCAGGTGCTGGTTAGTACCTCCCTGTGATGCTCTGCCGAGGTCACTCTCTGCCTGTCACCACCCACTGGCAGCCTGTCACTCCCAGGGGCTGGTTTGTACCTCCCTGTTGAGGTCACTCTCTGCCTTTCACCGTCCACAGGCAGCCTGTCACTCCCAGGGGCTGGGTTGTACCTCCCTGTGAAGCTCTGCTGAGGTCACTCTGTGCCTGTCACGGCCCACAGGCAGCGTGTCACTCCCAGGGGCTGGTTTGTACCTCCCTGTGCGGCTCTGCTGAGGTCACTCTCTGCCTGTCACTATCCACAGGCAGCCTGTCACTCCCAGGGGCTGGTTTGTACCTCCCTGTGCGGCTCTGCTGCTGAGGTCACTCTCTGCCTTTCACCGTCCACAGGCAGCCTGTCACTCCCAGGGGCTGGGTTGTACCTCCCTGTGAAGCTCTGCTGAGGTCACTCTCTGCTTGTCACTCCCAGCGGCTGGTTTGTACCTCCCTGTGATGCTCTGCTGAGGTCACTCTCTGCTTGTCACTCCCAGGGGCTGGTTTGTACCTCCCTGTGATGCTCTGCTGAGGTCACTCTGCCTGTCACCGCCCAGAGGCAGCCTGTCACTCCCAGGGGCTGGTTTGTGCCTCCCTGTGCGGCTCTGCTCAGGTCACTCTCTGCCTGTCACCGCCCACAGGCAGCCTGTCACTCCCAGGGGCTGGTTTGTGCCTCCCTGTGCAGCCTGTCACTCCCAGGGGCTGGTTTCTAACTCCCTGTGATGCTCTGCAGCTGAGGTCACTCTGTGCCTGTCACCGCCCACAGGCAGCCTGTCACTCCCAGGGGCTGGTTTGTACCTCCCTGTGATTCTCTACTGAGGTCACTCTCTGCCTGTCACCGCCCACAGGCAGCCTGTCACTCCCAGGGGCTGGTTTTGTACCTCCCTGTGATGCTCTGCTGAGGTCACTCTCTGCCTGTCACCGCCCACAGGCAGCCTGTCACTCCCAGGGGCTGGTTTGTACCTCCCTATGATGCTCTGCAGCTGAGGTCACTCTGTGCCTGTCACCGCCCACAGGAAGCCTGTCACTCCCAGGGGCTGGTTTCTACCTCCCTGTGATGCTCTGCAGCTGAGGTCACTCTCTGCCTGTCACCACCCACAAGCACCCTGTCACTCCCAGGGGCTGGTTTGTACCTCCCTGTGCGGCTCTGCTGCTGAGGTCACTCAGTGCCTGTCACCGCCCACAGGCAGCCTGTCATTCTCAGGGGCTGGTTTGTACCTCCCTGTGCGGCTCTGCTGAGGTCACTCTCTGCCTGTCACTACCCACAGGCAGCCTGTCACTCCCAGGGGCTGGTTTGTACCTCCCTGTGCGGCTCTGATGCTGAGGTCACTCAGTGCCTGTCACCGCCCACAGGCAGCCTGTCACTCTCAGGGGCTGGTCTGTGCCTCCCTGTGCGGCTCTGCTGAGGTCACTCTCTGCCTTTCACCGTCCACAGGCAGCCTGTCACTCCCAGGGGCTGGGTTGTACCTCCCTGTGAAGCTCTGCTGAGGTCACTCTGTGCCTGTCACGGCCCACAGGCAGCGTGTCACTCCCAGGGGCTGGTTTGTACCTCCCTGTGCGGGTCTGCTGAGGTCACTCTCTGCCTGTCACTACCCACAGGCAGCCTGTCACTCCCAGGGGCTGGTTTGTACCTCCCTGTGCGGCTCTGCTGCTGAGGTCACTCAGTGCCTGTCACCGCCCACAGGCAGCCTGTCATCCTCAGGGGCTGGTCTGTGCCTCCCTGTGCGGCTCTGCTGAGGTCACTCTCTGCCTTTCACCGTCCACAGGCAGCCTGTCACTCCCAGGGGCTGGGTTGTACCTCCCTTTGAAGCTCTGCTGAGGTCACTCTCTGCCTGTCACCACCAACTGGCAGCCTGTCTCTCCCACGGGCTGGTTTGTACCTCCCTGTGATGCTCTGCTGAGGTCACTCTGTGCCTGTCACCGCCCACAGGCAGCCTGTCTCTCCCACGGGCTGGTTTGTACCTCCCTGTGATGCTCTGCTGAGGTCACTCTCTGCCTGTCACCGCCCACAGGCAGCCTGTCCCCCCAGGTGCTGGTTAGTACCTCCCTGTGATGCTCTGCCGAGGTCACTCTCTGCCTGTCACCACCCACTGGCAGCCTGTCACTCCCAGGGGCTGGTTTGTACCTCCCTGTGCGGCTCTGCTGCTGAGGTCACTCAGTGCCTGTCACCGCCCACAGGCAGCCTGTCACTCTCAGGGGCTGGTCTGTGCCTCCCTGTGCGGCTCTGCTGAGGTCACTCTGTGCCTGTCACGGCCCACAGGAAGCCTGTCACTCTCAGGGGCTGGTCTGTGCCTCCCTGTGCGGCTCTGCTGTGGTCACTCTGTGCCTGTCACCGCCCACAGGCAGCCTGTCACTCCCAGGGGCTGGTTTTTACCTCCCTGTGATGCTCTGCAGCTGAGGTCACTCTGTGCCTGTCACCGCCCACAGGAGGCCTGTCACTCCCAGGGGCTGGTTTGTACCTCCCTGTGATGCTCTGCTGAGGTCACTCTCTGCCTGTCACCGCCCACAGGCAGCCTGTCCCCCCCAGGTGCTGGTTAGTACCTCCCTGTGATGCTCTGCCGAGGTCACTCTCTGCCTGTCACCACCCACTGGCAGCCTGTCACTCCCAGGGGCTGGTTTGTACCTCCCTGTGCGGCTCTGCTGCTGAGGTCACTCAGTGCCTGTCACCGCCCACAGGCAGCCTGTCACTCTCAGGGGCTGGTCTGTGCCTCCCTGTGCGGCTCTGCTGAGGTCACTCTGTGCCTGTCACGGCCCACAGGCAGCGTGTCACTCCCAGGGGCTGGTTTGTACCTCCCTGTGCGGCTCTGCTGAGGTCACTCTCTGCCTTTCACCGTCCACAGGCAGCCTGTCACTCCCAGGGGCTGGGTTGTACCTCCCTGTGAAGCTCTGCTGAGGTCACTCTGTGCCTGTCACGGCCCACAGGCAGCGTGTCACTCCCAGGGGCTGGTTTGTACCTCCCTGTGCGGCTCTGCTGCTGAGGTCACTCAGTGCCTGTCACCGCCCACAGGCAGCCTGTCACACTCAGGGGCTGGTCTGTGCCTCCCTGTGCGGCTCTGCTGAGGTCACTCTCTGCCTTTCACCGTCCACAGGCAGCCTGTCACTCCCAGGGGCTGGGTTGTACCTCCCTGTGAAGCTCTGCTGAGGTCACTCTGTGCCTGTCACGGCCCACAGGCAGCGTGTCACTCCCAGGGGCTGGTTTGTACCTCCCTGTGCGGCTCTGCTGAGGTCACTCTCTGCCTGTCACTACCCACAGGCAGCCTGTCACTCCCAGGGGCTGGTTTGTACCTCCCTGTGCGGCTCTGCTGCTGAGGTCACTCAGTGCCTGTCACCGCCCACAGGCAGCCTGTCACTCTCAGGGGCTGGTCTGTGCCTCCCTGTGCGGCTCTGCTGTGGTCACTCTTTGCCTGTCACCGCCCACAGGCACCCTGTCACTCCCAGGGGCTGGTTTGTACCTCCCTGTGATGCTCTGCAGCTGAGGTCACTCTGTGCCTGTCACCGCCCACAGGCAGCCTGTCTCTCCCACGGGCTGGTTTGTACCTCCCTGTGATGGTCTGCTGAGGTCACTCTCTGCCTGTCATGGCCCACAGGCAGCCTGTCCCTCCCAGGGGCTGGTTAGTACCTCCCTGTGATGCTCTGCCGAGGTCACTCTCTGCCTGTCACCACCAACTGGCAGCCTGTCACTCCCAGGGGCTGGTTTGTACCTCCCTGTGATGCTCTGCTGAGGTCACTCTCTGCCTATCACCGCCGGCTGGCAGCCTGTCACACCCAGGGGCTGGTTTGTACCTCCCTGTGCGGCTCTGCTGAGGTCACTCTCTGCCTGTCACTACCCACAGGAAGCCTGTCACTCCCAGGGGCTAGTTTGTACCTCTCTGTGCGGCTCTGCTGCTGACGTCACTCTGTGCCTGTCACCGCTCACAGGCAGCCTGTCACTCTCAGGGGCTGGTCCGTGCCTCCCTGTGCGGCTCTGCTGAGGTCACTCTCTGCCTTTCACCATGCACAGGCAGCCTGTCACTCCCAGGGGCTGCTTTGTACCTCCCTGTGAAGCTCTGCTGAGGTCACTCTCTGCTTGTCACTCCCAGGGGCTGGTTTGTACCTCCCTATGATGCTCTGCTGAGGTCACTCTCTGCCTGTCACCGCCCACAGGCAGCCTGTCACTCCCAGGGGCTGGTTTGTGCCTCCCTGTGCGGCTCTGCTCAGGTCACTCTCTGCCTGTCACCGCCCACAGGCAGCCTGTCACTCCCAGGGGCTGGTTTGTGCCTCCCTGTGCGGCTCTGCTCAGGTCACTCTCTGCCTGTCACTGCCCACAGGCAGCCTGTCACTCCCAGGGGCTGGTTTGTGCCTCCCTGTGCGGCTCTGCTCAGGTCACTCTCTGCCTGTCACCGCCCACAGGCAGCCTGTCACTCCCAGGGGCTGGCTTGTACCTCCCTGTGCGGCTCTGCTGCTGAGGTCACTCTGTGCCTGTCGCCGCCCACAGGCAGCCTGTCACTCCCAGGGGCTGGTTTGTGCCTCCCTGTGCAGCCTGTCACTCCCAGGGGCTGGTGTGTGCCTCCCTGTGCGGCTCTGCTGAGGTCACTCTGTGCCTATCACCGCCCACAGGCAGCCTGTCACTCCAAGGGGCTTGTTTGTACCTCCCTGTGATGCTCTGCTGAGGTCACTCTCTGCCTGTCACCGCCCACAGGCAGCCTGTCCCTCCCAGGGGCTGGTTAGTACCTCCCTGTGATGCTCTGCCGAGGTCACTCTCTGCCTGTCACCACCCACTGGCAGCCTGTCACTCCCAGGGGCTGGTTTGTACCTCCCTGTGATGCTCTGCTGAGGTCACTCTGTGCCTGTAACCACCCACAGGCCTTTCACTCCCAGGGGCTGGTTTGTACCTCCCTGTGCGGCTCTGCTGAGGTCACTCTCTGCCTGTCACTACCCACAGGCAGCCTGTCACTCCCAGGGGCTGGTTTGTACCTCCCTGTGCGGCTCTGCTGCTGAGGTCACTCAGTGCCTGTCACCGCCCACAGGCAGCCTGTCACTCTCAGGGGCTGGTCTGTGCCTCCCTGTGCGGCTCTGCTGTGGTCACTCTGTGCCTGTCACCGCCCACAGGCAGCCTGTCACTCCCAGGGGCTGGTTTGTACCTCCCTGTGATGCTCTGCAGCTGAGGTCACTCTGTGCCTGTCACCGCCCACAGGCAGCCTGTCACTCCCAGGGGCTGGTTTGTACCTCCCTGTGATGCTCTGCTGAGGTCACTCTCTGCCTGTCACCGCCCACAGGCAGCCTGTCCCTCCCAGGTGCTGGTTAGTACCTCCCTGTGATGCTCTGCCGAGGTCACTCTCTGCCTGTCACCACCCACTGGCAGCCTGTCACTCCCAGGGGCTGGTTTGTACCTCCCTGTGCGGCTCTGCTGCTGAGGTCACTCTCTGCCTTTCACCGTCCACAGGCAGCCTGTCACTCCCAGGGGCTGGGTTGTACCTCCCTGTGAAGCTCTGCTGAGGTCACTCTGTGCCTGTCACGGCCCACAGGCAGCGTGTCACTCCCAGGGGCTGGTTTGTACCTCCCTGTGCGGCTCTGCTGAGGTCACTCTCTGCCTGTCACTATCCACAGGCAGCCTGTCACTCCCACGGGCTGGTTTGTACCTCCCTGTGCGGCTCTGCTGCTGAGGTCACTCTCTGCCTTTCACCGTCCACAGGCAGCCTGTCACTCCCAGGGGCTGGGTTGTACCTCCCTGTGAAGCTCTGCTGAGGTCACTCTCTGCTTGTCACTCCCAGCGGCGGGTTTGTACCTCCCTGTGATGCTCTGCTGAGGTCACTCTCTGCTTGTCACTCCCAGGGGCTGGTTTGTACCTCCCTGTGATGCTCTGCTGAGGTCACTCTGCCTGTCACCGCCCAGAGGCAGCCTGTCACTCCCAGGGGCTGGTTTGTGCCTCCCTGTGCGGCTCTGCTCAGGTCACTCTCTGCCTGTCACCGCCCACAGGCAGCCTGTCACTCCCAGGGGCTGGTTTGTGCCTCCCTGTGCAGCCTGTCACTCCCAGGGGCTGGTTTCTAACTCCCTGTGATGCTCTGCAGCTGAGGTCACTCTGTGCCTGTCACCGCCCACAGGCAGCCTGTCACTCCCAGGGGCTGGTTTGTACCTCCCTGTGATTCTCTGCTGAGGTCACTCTCTGCCTGTCACCGCCCACAGGCAGCCTGTCACTCCCAGGGGCTGGTTTTGTACCTCCCTGTGATGCTCTGCTGAGGTCACTCTCTGCCTGTCACCGCCCACAGGCAGCCTGTCACTCCCAGGGGCTGGTTTGTACCTCCCTATGATGCTCTGCAGCTGAGGTCACTCTGTGCCTGTCACCGCCCACAGGAAGCCTGTCACTCCCAGGGGCTGGTTTCTACCTCCCTGTGATGCTCTGCAGCTGAGGTCACTCTCTGCCTGTCACCACCCACAAGCACCCTGTCACTCCCAGGGGCTGGTTTGTACCTCCCTGTGCGGCTCTGCTGCTGAGGTCACTCAGTGCCTGTCACCGCCCACAGGCAGCCTGTCATTCTCAGGGGCTGGTCTGTGCCTCCCTGTGCGGCTCTGCTGTGGTCACTCTGTGCCTGTCACCGCCCACAGGCAGCCTGTCACTCCCAGGGGCTGGTTTGTACCTCCCTGTGATGCTCTGCTGAAATAACTCTCTGCCTGTCACCGCCCACAGGCAGCCTGTCCCTCCCAGGTGCTGGTTAGTACCTCCCTGTGATGCTCTGCCGAGGTCACTCTCTGCCTGTCACCACCCACTGGCAGCCTGTCACTCCCAGGGGCTGGTTTGTACCTCCCTGTGATGCTCTGCTGAGGTCACTCTCTGCCTGTCACTGCCCACAGGCAGCCTGTCACTCCCAGGGGCTAGTTTGTACCTCCCTGTGCGGCTCTGCTGAGGTCACTCTCTGCCTGTCACTACCCACAGGCAGCCTGTCACTCCCAGGGGCTGGTTTGTACCTCCCTGTGCGGCTCTGATGCTGAGGTCACTCAGTGCCTGTCACCGCCCACAGGCAGCCTGTCACTCTCAGGGGCTGGTCTGTGCCTCCCTGTGCGGCTCTGCTGAGGTCACTCTCTGCCTTTCACCGTCCACAGGCAGCCTGTCACTCCCAGGGGCTGGGTTGTACCTCCCTGTGAAGCTCTGCTGAGGTCACTCTGTGCCTGTCACGGCCCACAGGCAGCGTGTCACTCCCAGGGGCTGGTTTGTACCTCCCTGTGCGGGTCTGCTGAGGTCACTCTCTGCCTGTCACTACCCACAGGCAGCCTGTCACTCCCAGGGGCTGGTTTGTACCTCCCTGTGCGGCTCTGCTGCTGAGGTCACTCAGTGCCTGTCACCGCCCACAGGCAGCCTGTCATCCTCAGGGGCTGGTCTGTGCCTCCCTGTGCGGCTCTGCTGAGGTCACTCTCTGCCTTTCACCGTCCACAGGCAGCCTGTCACTCCCAGGGGCTGGGTTGTACCTCCCTTTGAAGCTTTGCTGAGGTCACTCTCTGCCTGTCACCACCAACTGGCAGCCTGTCACTCCCAGGGGCTGGTTTGTACCTTCCTGTGATGCTCTGCTGAGGTCACTCTCTGCCTATCACCGCCGACAGGCAGCCTGTCACTCCCAGGGGCTGGTTTGTACCTCCCTGTGCGTCTCTGCTGAGGTCACTCTCTGCCTGTCACTACCCACAGGAAGCCTGTCACTCCCAGGGGCTAGTTTGTACCTCTCTGTGCGGCTCTGCTGCTGACGTCACTCTGTGCCTGTCACCGCCCACAGGCAGCCTGTCACTCTCAGGGGCTGGTCCGTGCCTCCCTGTGCGGCTCTGCTGAGGTCACTCTCTGCCTTTCACCATGCACAGGCAGCCTGTCACTCCCAGGGGCTGGGTTGTACCTCCCTGTGAAGCTCTGCTGAGGTCACTCTCTGCTTGTCACTCCCAGGGGCTGGTTTGTACCTCCCTATGATGCTCTGCTGAGGTCACTCTCTGCCTGTCACCGCCCACAGGCAGCCTGTCACTCCCAGGGGCTGGTTTGTGCCTCCCTGTGTGGCTCTGCTCAGGTCACTCTCTGCCTGTCACCGCCCACAGGCAGCCTGTCACTCCCAGGGGCTGGTTTGTGCCTCCCTGTGCGGCTCTGCTCAGGTCACTCTCTGCCTGTCACTGCCCACAGGCAGCCTGTCACTCCCAGGGGCTGGTTTGTGCCTCCCTGTGCGGCTCTGCTCAGGTCACTCTCTGCCTGTCACCGCCCACAGGTAGCCTGTCACTCCCAGGGGCTGGCTTGTACCTCCCTGTGCGGCTCTGCTGCTAAGGTCACTCTGTGCCTGTCGCCGCCCACAGGCAGCCTGTCACTCCCAGGGGCTGGTTTGTGCCTCCCTGTGCAGCCTGTCACTCCCAGGGGCTGGTGTGTGCCTCCCTGTGCGGCTCTGCTCAGGTCACTCTGTGGCTATCACCGCCCACAGGCAGCCTGTCACTCCCAGGGGCTTGTTTGTACCTCCCTGTGATGCTCTGCTGAGGTCACTCTCTGCCTGTCACCGCCCACAGGCAGCCTGTCCCGCCCAGGGGCTGGTTAGTACCTCCCTGTGATGCTCTGCCGAGGTCACTCTCTGCCTGTCACCACCCACTGGCAGCCTGTCACTCCCAGGGGCTGGTTTGTACCTCCCTGTGATGCTCTGCTGAGGTCACTCTGTGCCTGTAACCACCCACAGGCAGCCTGTCACTCCCAGGGGCTGGTTTGTACCTCCCTGTGCGGCTCTGCTGAGGTCACTCTCTGCCTGTCACTACCCACAGGCAGCCTGTCACTCCCAGGGGCTGGTTTGTACCTCCCTGTGCGGCTCTGCTGCTGAGGTCAGTCAGTGCCTGTCACCGCCCACAGGAAGCCTGTCACTCTCAGGGGCTGGTCTGTGCCTCCCTGTGCGGCTCTGCTGTGGTCACTCTGTGCCTGTCACCGCCCACAGGCAGCCTGTCACTCCCAGGGGCTGGTTTTTACCTCCCTGTGATGCTCTGCAGCTGAGGTCACTCTGTGCCTGTCACCGCCCACAGGCAGCCTGTCACTCCCAGGGGCTGGTTTGTACCTCCCTGTGATGCTCTGCTGAGGTCACTCTCTGCCTGTCACCGCCCACAGGCAGCCTGTCCCCCCCAGGTGCTGGTTAGTACCTCCCTGTGATGCTCTGCCGAGGTCACTCTCTGCCTGTCACCACCCACTGGCAGCCTGTCACTCCCAGGGGCTGGTTTGTACCTCCCTGTGCGGCTCTGCTGCTGAGGTCACTCAGTGCCTGTCACCGCCCACAGGCAGCCTGTCACTCTCAGGGGCTGGTCTGTGCCTCCCTGTGCGGCTCTGCTGAGGTCACTCTCTGCCTTTCACCGTCCACAGGCAGCCTGTCACTCCCAGGGGCTGGGTTGTACCTCCCTGTGAAGCTCTGCTGAGGTCACTCTGTGCCTGTCACGGCCCACAGGCAGCGTGTCACTCCCAGGGGCTGGTTTGTACCTCCCTGTGCGGCTCTGCTGAGGTCACTCTCTGCCTGTCACTACCCACAGGCAGCCTGTCACTCCCAGGGGCTGGTTTGTACCTCCCTGTGCGGCTCTGCTGCTGAGGTCACTCTCTGCCTTTCACCGTCCACAGGCAGCCTGTCACTCCCAGGGGCTGGGTTGTACCTCCCTGTGAAGCTCTGCTGAGGTCACTCTCTGCTTGTCACTCCCAGCGGCTGGTTTGTACCTCCCTGTGATGCTCTGCTGAGGTCACTCTCTGCTTGTCACTCCCAGGGGCTGGTTTGTACCTCCCTGTGATGCTCTGCTGAGGTCACTCTGCCTGTCACCGCCCACAGGCAGCCTGTCACTCCCAGGGGCTGGTTTGTGCCTCCCTGTGCGGCTCTGCTCAGGTCACTCTCTGCCTGTCACCGCCCACAGGCAGCCTGTCACTCCCAGGGGCTGGTTTGTGCCTCCCTGTGCAGCCTGTCACTTTCAGGGGCTGGTTTCTAACTCCCTGTGATGCTCTGCAGCTGAGGTCACTCTGTGCCTGTCACCGCCCACAGGCAGCCTGTCACTCCCAGGGGCTGGTTTGTACCTCCCTGTGATTCTCTGCTGAGGTCACTCTCTGCCTGTCACCGCCCACAGGCAGCCTGTCACTCCCAGGGGCTGGTTTTGTACCTCCCTGTGATGCTCTGCTGAGGTCACTCTCTGCCTGTCACCGCCCACAGGCAGCCTGTCACTCCCACGGGCTGGTTTGTACCTCCCTATGATGCTCTGCAGCTGAGGTCACTCTGTGCCTGTCACCACCCACAGGAAGCCTGTCACTCCCAGGGGCTGGTTTCTACCTCCCTGTGATGCTCTGCAGCTGAGGTCACTCTCTGCCTGTCACCACCCACAAGCACCCTGTCACTCCCAGGGGCTGGTTTGTACCTCCCTGTGCGGCTCTGCTGCTGAGGTCACTCAGTGCCTGTCACCGCCCACAGGCAGCCTGTCACTCTCAGGGGCTGGTCTGTGCCTCCCTGTGCGGCTCTGCTGTGGTCACTCTGTGCCTGTCACCGCCCACAGGCAGCCTGTCACTCCCAGGGGCTGGTTTGTACCTCCCTGTGATGCTCTGCAGCTGAGGTCACTCTGTGCCTGTCACCGCCCACAGGCAGCCTGTCCCTCCCAGGGGCTGGTTAGTACCTCCCTGTGATTCTCTGCTGAGGTCACTCTCTGCCTGTCACCACCCACTGGCAGCCTGTCACTCCCAGGGGCTGGTTTGTACCTCCCTGTGATGCTCTGCTGAGGTCACTCTGTGCCTGTAACCACCCACAGGCAGCCTGTCACTCCCAGGGGCTGGTTTGTACCTCCCTGTGCGGCTCTGCTGAGGTCACTCTCTGCCTGTCACTACCCACAGGCAGCCTGTCACTCCCAGGGGCTGGTTTGTACCTCCCTGTGCGGCTCTGCTGCTGAGGTCAGTCAGTGCCTGTCACCGCCCACAGGAAGCCTGTCACTCTCAGGGGCTGGTCTGTGCCTCCCTGTGCGGCTCTGCTGTGGTCACTCTGTGCCTGTCACCGCCCACAGGCAGCCTGTCACTCTCAGGGGCTGGTCTGTGCCTCCCTGTGCGGCTCTGCTGTGGTCACTCTGTGCCTGTCACCGCCCACAGGCAGCCTGTCACTCCCAGGGGCTGGTTTGTACCTCCCTGTGATGCTCTGCAGCTGAGGTCACTCTGTGCCTGTCACCGCCCACAGGCAGCCTGTCACTCCCAGGGGCTGGTTTGTACCTCCCTGTGATGCTCTGCTGAGGTCACTCTCTGCCTGTCACCGCCCACAGGCAGCCTGTCCCTCCCAGTTGCTGGTTAGTACCTCCCTGTGATGCTCTGCCGAGGTCACTCTCTGCCTGTCACCACCCACTGGCAGCCTGTCACTCCCAGGGGCTGGTTTGTACCTCCCTGTGATGCTCTGCTGAGGTCACTCTCTGCCTGTCACTGCCCACAGGCAGCCTGTCACTCCCAGGGGCTGGTTTGTACCTCCCTGTGCGGCTCTGCTGAGGTCACTCTCTGCCTGTCACTACCCACAGGCAGCCTGTCACTCCCAGGGGCTGGTTTGTACCTCCCTGTGCGGCTCTGCTGCTGAGGTCACTCAGTGCCTGTCACCGCCCACAGGCAGCCTGTAACTCTCACGGGCTGGTCTGTGCCTCCCTGTGCGGCTCTGCTGAGGTCACTCTCTGCCTTTCACCGTCCACAGGCAGCCTGTCACTCCCAGGGGCTGGGTTGTACCTCCCTGTGAAGCTCTTCTGAGGTCACTCTGTGCCTGTCACGGCCCACAGGCAGCGTGTCACTCCCAGGGGCTGGTTTGTACCTCCCTGTGCGGGTCTGCTGAGGTCACTCTCTGCCTGTCACTACCCACAGGCAGCCTGTCACTCCCAGGGGCTGGTTTGTACCTCCCTGTGCGGCTCTGCTGCTGAGGTCACTCAGTGCCTGTCACCGCCCACAGGCAGCCTGTCATCCTCAGGGGCTGGTCTGTGCCTCCCTGTGCGGCTCTGCTGAGGTCACTCTCTGCCTTTCACCGTCCACAGGCAGCCTGTCACTCCCAGGGGCTGGGTTGTACCTCCCTGTGAAGCTCTGCTGAGGTCACTCTCTGCCTGTCACCACCAACTGGCAGCCTGTCACTCCCAGGGGCTGGGTTGTACCTCCCTGTGAAGCTCTGCTGAGGTCACTCTCTGCTTGTCACTCCCAGGGGCTGGTTTGTACCTCCCTATGATGCTCTGCTGAGGTCACTCTCTTCCTGTCACAGCCCACAGGCAGCCTGTCACTCCCAGGGGCTGGTTTGTGCCTCCCTGTGCGGCTCTGCTCAGGTCACTCTCTGCCTGTCACCGCGCACAGGCAGCCTGTCACTCCCAGGGGCTGGTTTGTGCCTCCCTGTGCGGCTCTGCTCAGGTCACTCTCTGCCTGTCACTGCCCACAGGCAGCCTGTCACTCCCAGGGGCTGGTTTGTGCCTCCCTGTGCGGCTCTGCTCAGGTCACTCTCTGCCTGTCACCGCCCACAGGTAGCCTGTCACTCCCAGGGGCTGGCTTGTACCTCCCTGTACGGCTATGCTGCTGAGGTCACTCTGTGCCTGTCGCCGCCCACAGGCAGCCTGTCACTCCCAGGGGCTGGTTTGTGCCTCCCTGTGCAGCCTGTCACTCCCAGGGGCTGGTGTGTGCCTCCCTGTGCGGCTCTGCTGAGGTCACTCTGTGCCTATCACCGCCCACAGGCAGCCTGTCACTCCCAGGGGCTTGTTTGTACCTCCCTGTGATGCTCTGCTGAGGTCACTCTCTGCCTGTCACCGCCCACAGGCAGCCTGTCCCTCCCAGGGGCTGGTTAGTACCTCCCTGTGATGCTCTGCCGAGGTCACTCTCTGCCTGTCACCACCCACTGGCAGCCTGTCACTCCCAGGGGCTGGTTTGTACCTCCCTGTGATGCTCTGCTGATGTCACTCTGTGCCTGTAAACACCCACAGGCAGCCTGTCACTCCCAGGGGCTGGTTTGTACCTCCCTGTGCGGCTCTGCTGAGGTCACTCTCTGCCTGTCACTACCCACAGGCAGCCTGTCACTCCCAGGGGCTGGTTTGTACCTCCCTGTGCGGCTCTGCTGCTAAGGTCACTCAGTGCCTGTCACCGCCCACAGGCAGCCTGTCACTCTCAGGGGCTGGTCTGTGCCTCCCTGTGCGGCTCTGCTGTGGTCACTCTGTGCCTGTCACCGCCCACAGGCAGCCTGTCACTCCCAGGGGCTGGTTTGTACCTCCCTGTGATGCTCTGCAGCTGAGGTCACTCTGTGCCTGTCACCGCCCACAGGCAGCCTGTCACTCCCAGGGGCTGGTTTGTACCTCCCTGTGATGCTCTGCTGAGGTCACTCTCTGCCTGTCAACGCCCACAGGCAGCCTGTCCCTCCCAGGTGCTGGTTAGTACCTCCCTGTGATGCTCTGCCGAGGTCACTCTCTGCCTGTCACCACCCACTGGCAGCCTGTCACTCCCAGGGGCTGGTTTGTACCTCCCTGTGCGGCTCTGCTGCTGAGATCACTCAGTGCCTGTCACCGCCCACAGGCAGCCTGTCACTCTCAGGGGCTGGTCTGTGCCTCCCTGTGCGGCTCTGCTGAGGTCACTCTCTGCCTTTCACCGTCCACAGGCAGCCTGTCACTCCCAGGGGCTGGGTTGTACCTCCCTGTGAAGCTCTGCTGAGGTCACTCTGTGCCTGTCATGGCCCACAGGCAGCGTGTCACTCCCAGGGGCTGGTTTGTACCTCCCTGTGCGGCTCTGCTGAGGTCACTCTCTGTCTGTCACTACCCACAGGCAGCCTGTCACTCCCAGGGGCTGGTTTGTACCTCCCTGTGCGGCTCTGCTGCTGAGGTCACTCTCTGCCTTTCACCGTCCACAGGCAGCCTGTCACTCCCAGGGGCTGGGTTGTACCTCCCTGTGAAGCTCTGCTGAGGTCACTCTCTGCTTGTCACTCCCAGCGGCTGGTTTGTACCTCCCTGTGATGCTCTGCTGAGGTCACTCTCTGCTTGTCACTCCCAGGGGCTGGTTTGTACCTCCCTGTGATGCTCTGCTGAGGTCACTCTGCCTGTCACCGCCCACAGGCAGCCTGTCACTCCCAGGGGCCGGTTTGTGCCTCCCTGTGCGGCTCTGCTCAGGTCACTCTCTGCCTGTCACCGCCCACAGGCAGCCTGTCACTCCCAGGGGCTGGTTTGTGCCTCCCTGTGCAGCCTGTCACTCCCAGGGGCTGGTTTCTAACTCCCTGTGATGCTCTGCAGCTGAGGTCACTCTGTGCCTGTCACCGCCCACAGGCAGCCTGTCACTCCCAGGGGCTGGTTTGTACCTCCCTGTGACTCTCTGCTGAGGTCACTCTCTGCCTGCCTGTCACCGCCCACAGGCAGCCTGTCACTCCCAGGGATTGGTTTTGTACCTCCCTGTGATGCTCTGCTGAGGTCACTCTCTGCCTGTCACCGCCCACAGGCAGCCTGTCACTCCCAGGGGCTGGTTTGTACCTCCCTATGATGCTCTGCAGCTGAGGTCACTCTGTGCCTGTCACCGCCCACAGGAAGCCTGTCACTCCCAGAGGCTGGTTTCTACCTCCCTGTGATGCTCTGCAGCTGAGGTCACTCTCTGCCTGTCACCACCCACAAGCACCCTGTCACTCCAAGGGGCTGGTTTGTACCTCCCTGTGCGGCTCTGCTGCTGAGGTCACTCAGTGCCTGTCACCGCCCACAGGCAGCCTGTCACTCCCAGGGGCTGGTTTGTACCTCCCTGTGATGCTCTGCAGCTGAGGTCACTCTCTGCCTGTCACCACCCACAGGCAGCCTGTCACTCTCAGGGGCTGGTCTGTGCCTCCCTGTGCGGCTCTGCTGTGGTCACTCTGTGCCTGTCACCGCCCACAGGCAGCCTGTCACTCCCAGGGGCTGGTTTGTACCTCCCTGTGATGCTCTGCAGCTGAGGTCACTCTGTGCCTGTCACCGCCCACAGGCAGCCTGTCACTCCCAGGGGCTGGTTTGTACCTCCCTGTGATGCTCTGCTGAGGTCACTATCTGCCTGTCACCGCCCACAGGCAGCCTGTCCCTCCCAGGTGCTGGTTAGTACCTCCCTGTGATGCTCTGCCGAGGTCACTCTCTGCCTGTCACCACCCACTGGCAGCCTGTCACTCCCAGGGGCTGGTTTGTACCTCCCTGTGATGCTCTGCTGAGGTCACTCTCTGCCTGTCACTGCCCACAGGCAGCCTGCCACTCCCAGGGGCTGGTTTGTACCTCCCTGTGCGGCTCTGCTGAGGTCACTCTCTGCCTGTCACTACCCACAGGCAGCCTGTCACTCCCAGAGGCTGGTTTGTACCTCCCTGTGCGGCTCTGCTGCTGAGGTCACTCAGTGCCTGTCACCGCCCACAGGCAGCCTGTCACTCTCAGGGGCTGGTCTGTGCCTCCCTGTGCGGCTCTGCTGAGGTCACTCTCTGCCTTTCACCGTCCACAGGCAGCCTGTCACTCCCAGGGGCTGGGTTGTACCTCCCTGTGAAGCTCTGCTGAGGTCACTCTGTGCCTGTCACGGCCCACAGGCAGCGTGTCACTCCCAGGGGCTGGTTTGTACCTCCCTGTGCGGGTCTGCTGAGGTCACTCTCTGCCGGTCACCGCCCACAGGCAGCCTGTCACTCCCATGGGCAGGTTTGTGCCTCCCTGTGCAGCCTGTCACTCCCAGGGGCTGGTTTCTAACTCCCTGTGATGCTCTGCAGCTGAGGTCACTCTGTGCCTGTCACCGCCCACAGGCAGCCTGTCACTCCCAGGGGCTGGTTTGTACCTCCCTGTGCGGCTCTGCTGAGGTCACTCTCTGCCTGTCACTACCCACAGGCAGCCTGTCACTCCCAGGGGCTGGTTTGTACCTCCCTGTGCGGCTCTGCTGCTGAGGTCACTCAGTGCCTGTCACCGCCCACAGGCAGCCTGTCACTCTCAGGGGCTGGTCTGTGCCTCCCTGTGCGGCTCTGCTGTGGTCACTCTGTGCCTGTCACCGCCCACAGGCAGCCTGTCACTCCCAGGGGCTGGTTTGTACCTCCCTGTGCGGCTCTGCTGAGGTCACTCTGTGCCTATCACCGCCCACAGGCAGCCTGTCACTCCCAGAGGCTTGTTTGTACCTCCCTGTGATGCTCTGCTGAGGTCACTCTCTGCCTGTCACCGCCCACAGTCAGCCTGTCCCTCCCAGGGGCTGGTTAGTACCTCCCTGTGATGCTCTGCCGAGGTCACTCTCTGCCTGTCACCACCCACTGGCAGCCTGTCACTCCCAGGGGCTGGTTTGTACCTCCCTGTGATGCTCTGCTGAGGTCACTCTGTGCCTGTAACCACCCACAGGCAGCCTGTCACTCCCAGGGGCTGGTTTGTACCTCCCTGTGCGGCTCTGCTGAGGTCACTCTCTGCCTGTCACTACCCACAGACAGCCTGTCACTCCCAGGGGCTGGTTTGTACCTCCCTGTGCGGCTCTGCTGCTGAGGTCACTCAGTGCCTGTCACCGCCCACAGGCAGCCTGTCACTCTCAGGGGCTGGTCTGTGCCTCCCTGTGCGGCTCTGCTGTGGTCACTCTGTGCCTGTCACCGCCCACAGGCAGCCTGTCACTCCCAGGGGCTGGTTTGTACCTCCCTGTGATGCTCTGCAGCTGAGGTCACTCTGTGCCTGTCACCGCCCACAGGCAGCCTGTCACTCCCAGGGGCTGGTTTGTACCTCCCTGTGATGCTCTGCTGAGGTCACTCTCTGCCTGTCACCGCCCACAGGCAGCCTGTCCCTCCCAGGTGCTGGTTAGTACCTCCCTGTGATGCTCTGCCGAGGTCACTCTCTGCCTGTCACCACCCACTGGCAGCCTGTCACTCCCAGGGGCTGGTTTGTACCTCCCTGTGCGGCTCTGCTGCTGAGATCACTCAGTGCCTGCCACCGCCCACAGGCAGCATGTCACTCTCAGGGGCTGGTCTGTGCCTCCCTGTGCGGCTCTGCTGAGGTCACTCTCTGCCTTTCACCGTCCACAGGCAGCCTGTCACTCCCAGGGGCTGGGTTGTACCTCCCTGTGAAGCTCTGCTGAGGTCACTCTGTGCCTGTCACGGCCCACAGGCAGCGTGTCACTCCCAGGGGCTGGTTTGTACCTCCCTGTGCGGCTCTGCTGAGGTCACTCTCTGCCTGTCACTACCCACAGGCAGCCTGTCACTCCCAGGGGCTGGTTTGTACCTCCCTGTGCGGCTCTGCTGCTGAGGTCACTCTCTGCCTTTCACCGTCCACAGGCAGCCTGTCACTCCCAGGGGCTGGGTTGTACCTCCCTGTGAAGCTCTGCTGAGGTCACTCTCTGCTTGTCACTCCCAGCGGCTGGTTTGTACCTCCCTGTGATGCTCTGCTGAGGTCACTCTCTGCTTGTCACTCCCAGGGGCTGGTTTGTACCTCCCTGTGATGCTCTGCTGAGGTCACTCTGCCTGTCACCGCCCACAGGCAGCCTGTCACTCCCAGGGGCTGGTTTGTGCCTCCCTGTGCGGCTCTGCTCAGGTCACTCTCTGCCTGTCACCGCCCACAGGCAGCCTGTCACTCCCAGGGGCTGGTTTGTGCCTCCCTGTGCAGCCTGTCACTCCCAGGGGCTGGTTTCTAACTCCCTGTGATGCTCTGCAGCTGAGGTCACTCTGTGCCTGTCACCGCCCACAGGCAGCCTGTCACTCCCAGGGGCTGGTTTGTACCTCCCTGTGATTCTCTGCTGAGGTCACTCTCTGCCTTCCTGTCACCGCCCACAGGCAGCCTGTCACTCCCAGGGGCTGGTTTTGTACCTCCCTGTGATGCTCTGCTGAGGTCACTCTCTGCCTGTCACCGCCCACAGGCAGCCTGTCACTCCCAGGGGCTGGTTTGTACCTCCCTATGATGCTCTGCAGCTGAGGTCACTCTGTGCCTGTCACCGCCCACAGGAAGCCTGTCACTCCCAGGGGCTGGTTTCTACCTCCCTGTGATGCTCTACAGCTGAGGTCACTCTCTGCCTGTCACCACCCACAAGCACCCTGTCACTCCCAGGGGCTGGTTTGTACCTCCCTGTGCGGCTCTGCTGCTGAGGTCACTCAGTGCCTGTCACCGCCCACAGGCAGCCTGTCACTCTCAGGGGCTGGTCTGTGCCTCCCTGTGCGGCTCTGCTGTGGTCACTCTGTGCCTGTCACCGCCCACAGGCAGCCTGTCACTCCCAGGGGCTGGTTTTTACCTCCCTGGGATGCTCTGCAGCTGAGGTCACTCTGTGCCTGTCACCGCCCACAGGCAGCCTGTCACTCCCAGGGGCTGGTTTGTACCTCCCTGTGATGCTCTGCTGAGGTCACTCTCTGCCTGTCACCGCCCACAGGCAGCCTGTCCCTCCCAGGTGCTGGTTAGTACCTCCCTGTGATGCTCTGCCGAGGTCACTCTCTGCCTGTCACCACCCACTGGCAGCCTGTCACTCCAGGGGCTGGTTTGTACCTCCCTGTGATGCTCTGCTGAGGTCACTCTCTGCCTGTCACTGCCCACAGGCAGCCTGCCACTCCCAGGGGCTGGTTTGTACCTCCCTGTGCGGCTCTGCTGAGGTCACTCTCTGCCTGTCACTACCCACAGGCAGCCTGTCACTCCCAGGGGCTGGTTTGTACCTCCCTGTGCGGCTCTGCTGCTGAGGTCACTCAGTGCCTGTCACCGCCCACAGGCAGCCTGTCACTCTCAGGGGCTGGTCTGTGCCTCCCTGTGCGGCTCTGCTGAGGTCACTCTCTGCCTTTCACCGTCCACAGGCAGCCTGTCACTCCCAGGGGCTGGGTTGTACCTCCCTGTGAAGCTCTGCTGAGGTCACTCTGTGCCTGTCACGGCCCACAGGCAGCGTGTCACTCCCAGGGGCTGGTTTGTACCTCCCTGTGCGGGTCTGCTGAGGTCACTCTCTGCCTGTCACTACCCACAGGCAGCCTGTCACTCCCAGGGGCTGGTTTGTACCTCCCTGTGCGGCTCTGCTGCTGAGGTCACTCAGGGCCTGTCACCGCCCACAGGCAGCCTGTCACTCCCAGGGGCTGGTTTGTGCCTCCCTGTGCAGCCTGTCACTCCCAGGGGCTGGTTTCTAACTCCCTGTGATGCTCTGCAGCTGAGGTCACTCTGTGCCTGTCACCGCCCACAGGCAGCCTGTCACTCCCAGGGGCTGGTTTGTACCTCCCTGTGATTCTCTGCTGAGGTCACTCTCTGCCTGTCACCGCCCACAGGCAGCCTGTCACTCCCAGGGGCTGGTTTTGTACCTCCCTGTGATGCTCTGCTGAGGTCACTCTCTGCCTGTCACCACCCACAGGCAGCCTGTCACTCCCAGGGGCTGGTTTGTACCTCCCTATGATGCTCTGCAGCTGAGGTCACTCTGTGCCTGTCACCGCCCACAGGAAGCCTGTCACTCCCAGGGGCTGGTTTCTACCTCCCTGTGATGCTCTGCAGCTGAGGTCACTCTCTGCCTGTCACCACCCACATGCACCCTGTCACTCCCAGGGGCTGGTTTGTACCTCCCTGTGATGCTCTGCTGAGGTCACTCGCTGCCTGTCACCGCCCACAGGCAGCCTGTCACTCCCAGGGGCTGGTTTGTACCTCCCTGTGATGCTCTGCAGCTGAGGTCACTATGTGCCTGTCACCGCCCACAGGCAGCCTGTCACTCCCAGGGGCTGGTTTGTACCTCCCTGTGACGCTCTGCAGCTGAGGTCACCCTGTGCCTGTCACCGCCCACAGGCAGCCTGTCACTCCCAGGGGCTGGTTTCTACCTCCCTCTGATGCTCTGCAGCTGAGGTCACTCTGTGCCTGTCACCGCCCACAGGCAGCCTGTCACTCCCAGGGGCTGGTTTCTACCTCCCTCTGATGCTCTGCAGCTGAGGTCACTCTGTGCCTGTCACCGCCCACAGGCAGCCTGTCACTCCCAGGGGCTGGTTTCTACCTCCCTCTGATGCTCTGCAGCTGAGGTCACTCTGTGCCTGTCACCGCCCACAGGCAGCCTGTCACTCCCAGGGGCTGGTTTGTACCTCCCCGTGTTGCTCTGCAGCTGAGGTCACTCTGTGCCTGTCACCGCCCACAGGCAGCCTGTCACTCCCAGGGGCTGGTTTGTACCTCCCTGTGATGCTCTGCAGCTGAGGTCACCCTGTGCCTGTCACCGCCCACAGGCAGCCTGTCACTCCCAGGGGCTGGTTTCTACCTCCCTCTGATGCTCTGCAGCTGAGGTCACTCTGTGCCTGTCACCGCCCACAGGCAGCCTGTCACTCCCAGGGGCTGGTTTCTACCTCCCTCTGATGCTCTGCAGCTGAGGTCACTCTGTGCCTGTCACCGCCCACAGGCAGCCTGTCACTCCCAGGGGCTGGTTTCTACCTCCCTCTGATGCTCTGCAGCTGAGGTCACTCTGTGCCTGTCACCGCCCACAGGCAGCCTGTCACTCCCAGGGGCTGGTTTGTACCTCCCCGTGTTGCTCTGCAGCTGAGGTCACTCTGTGCCTGTCACCGCCCACAGGCAGCCTGTCACTCCCAGGGGCTGGGTTGTGCCTCCCTGTGATGCTCTGCAGCTGAGGTCACTCTGTGCCTGTCACCGCACACAGGCAGCCTGTCACTCCCAAGGGCTGGTTTGTACCTCCCTGTGATGCTCTGCAGCTGAGGTCACTCTCTGCCTGTCACCACCCACAAGCACCCTGTCACTCCCAGGGGCTGGTTTGTACCTCCCCGTGTTGCTCTGCAGCTGAGGTCACTCTGTGCCTGTCACCGCCCACAGGCAGCCTGTCACTCCCAGGGGCTGGTTTCTACCTCCCTGTGATGCTCTGCAGCTGAGGTCACTCTCTGCCTGTCACCACCCACATGCACCCTGTCACTCCCAGGGGCTGGTTTGTACCTCCCTGTGATGCTCTGCTGAGGTCACTCGCTGCCTGTCACCGCCCACAGGCAGCCTGTCACTCCCAGGGGCTGGTTTGTACCTCCCTGTGATGCTCTGCAGCTGAGGTCACTATGTGCCTGTCACCGCCCACAGGCAGCCTGTCACTCCCAGGGGCTGGTTTGTACCTCCCTGTGATGCTCTGCAGCTGAGGTCACCCTGTGCCTGTCACCGCCCACAGGCAGCCTGTCACTCCCAGGGGCTGGTTTCTACCTCCCTCTGATGCTCTGCAGCTGAGGTCACTCTGTGCCTGTCACCGCCCACAGGCAGCCTGTCACTCCCAGGGGCTGGTTTCTACCTCCCTCTGATGCTCTGCAGCTGAGGTCACTCTGTGCCTGTCACCGCCCACAGGCAGCCTGTCACTCCCAGGGGCTGGTTTCTACCTCCCTCTGATGCTCTGCAGCTGAGGTCACTCTGTGCCTGTCACCGCCCACAGGCAGCCTGTCACTCCCAGGGGCTGGTTTGTACCTCCCCGTGTTGCTCTGCAGCTGAGGTCACTCTGTGCCTGTCACCGCCCACAGGCAGCCTGTCACTCCCAGGGGCTGGTTTGTACCTCCCTGTGATGCTCTGCAGCTGAGGTCACCCTGTGCCTGTCACCGCCCACAGGCAGCCTGTCACTCCCAGGGGCTGGTTTCTACCTCCCTCTGATGCTCTGCAGCTGAGGTCACTCTGTGCCTGTCACCGCCCACAGGCAGCCTGTCACTCCCAGGGGCTGGTTTCTACCTCCCTCTGATGCTCTGCAGCTGAGGTCACTCTGTGCCTGTCACCGCCCACAGGCAGCCTGTCACTCCCAGGGGCTGGTTTCTACCTCCCTCTGATGCTCTGCAGCTGAGGTCACTCTGTGCCTGTCACCGCCCACAGGCAGCCTGTCACTCCCAGGGGCTGGTTTGTACCTCCCCGTGTTGCTCTGCAGCTGAGGTCACTCTGTGCCTGTCACCGCCCACAGGCAGCCTGTCACTCCCAGGGGCTGGGTTGTGCCTCCCTGTGATGCTCTGCAGCTGAGGTCACTCTGTGCCTGTCACCGCACACAGGCAGCCTGTCACTCCCAAGGGCTGGTTTGTACCTCCCTGTGATGCTCTGCAGCTGAGGTCACTCTCTGCCTGTCACCACCCACAAGCACCCTGTCACTCCCAGGGGCTGGTTTGTACCTCCCCGTGTTGCTCTGCAGCTGAGGTCACTCTGTGCCTGTCACCGCCCACAGGCAGCCTGTCACTCCCAGGGGCTGGTTTCTGCCTCCCTCTGATGCTCTGCAGCTGAGGTCACTGGGCCAGATCCGTGGGTGTGGCTGTGCCTCGGCCTCTCTCCAGCCTTGTTATTTTATCCTCCTGCGCCTGTACAATATGTGCAAGAACACGGTGGAAGTGTTCCATGTTTTTCATTCCAGTGCATGAGTGTGCTTGGAAGCCTCTCACACTGTTTGTGTGTGTCTGTAGCGTTCCTGTGCGTTCCTGTGTAAGTGTGCACGCCTGGGTGTGCATCTTGGGTTCCAGAGTAGCGTGCTACTCACCCAAAAGCGCTTCAACAACTCATCAGGTGCAGCAAGCGCTATATAAATGCAAACCTTTTATCCCTCTTCTATCCCTCCAGCTGATTGATAGGGTGCTGGTTCCAAGGCCTTGGGAGTGGGATACATACTGGAGCACCCCCCCCCCCCCTATCCCCCCCCCCCCGTGACTCCAGGCCACAGCTGGCGCTCCACATTCATCGAAGAGTAAGGGCACCAAGAAGCTTGTGGGGGGTCCCCACTCTGCTGGAGGATGCGCGAGGGGGCCACGACCAATGCTAATGTTTCTAAAGGGATATGGACAGACTGACTGCCACGAGCCAGGAGTCACATGGAAGGAAAGGCTGCACGTGGCACAGTGCACTCCAGCACGTGACACTATCCTTTACACAAACATCTTTTGCAATAACCTTGCTTTTTCTCAACTTCTTAAGCCAAATTAAACATTGCAGTATGTGGCCCAAAAACTATATTTAGCCCAAATATATTTATCCGTAAAAACAACACGTCTAATGCAGCCTGTTTGTCTCCGTACTCTTTACCTTTCTCTCATATTTAGCCGCCGTTATGTAAATTTGCATATGGTCTGGTGGGCGGAGCAGGTACTCCATGGTTCAGCCTTAGCGGCGCATGCAGAAGAGATTGCGGCGCGGGTGAGACCTATTGATGATCGGGTTTTATCTGGACCCGTGAACAGGAATAAGCGGCAGCTACCGTGTTAAGGTGGTAGAACGTCGCCCCATTGCTCCCTCAGCAGTGCAAACATGAAAAATAAAATATTAATTAAACAATGTTTTTATCATTTTATTTATGTATCAATAAGCCAGTCTAGGGCGGGGCAGGACCACCCTCATGTTAGCATCATGGAGCAGGAATGGTGGGCACTGTAAGTGCGCATATCGGTTTGGCCGGCCGTCTTAGGATGGCCAAACTGACATGCGCACTGAGATTTCTCCAACCCAAGCTGAGTTGCACAGTCAAGTGGAGAACAAGCACAGGCTCTAAGGTCGTGACCGAGCACCAAACCAGCCCGCTCAGACCAATCCTGGCGCTTCTCTCATGCTTGGTAATAGTATTACCAGCATGAGATCAAAGTCTAGATTGGCCTAAGGGATTCTGGGAGCCTGAGCAGTGAACCCATTGATTGCCGGGAGTCGGAACAGGAGATGAGCACCGAGGCGGCAGCCAGCTGGTAAATAATCTTTATTTATTTTTTCTCGCCTGCGCTGCCCCATCACTTTTCTTCAGTCGTAGCTGCCACAGGAAGTGGAAAAATTTGCTGACATGTTAAATGATAACTAAATTTAGAGTTACATGCCATGTGAGTAGGGAGCGTGTGCTCTTTTTCAACAGCTGTGTGAAGCAGAAGATGATAAAATTCTCACCTCTATTTCTAGGAAACAAAAATCAGTACATAAAGTTTTACATGCCAGGAGTTTTCATCTCTATCCAAAAAAGTAGAATACACCACTTATCGAAATATTAAGAGCCTAAAGAATTTATAGGTGGAGAAGCGTGGCTCAGTGGTTAGAGGCGGCAGACCCGGAAGCTGAGATCGGCCCTGGACCAGGGTTCGATTCCCCGCCTCGGCGGGTCTCGGGCTCAAAATTCCACGGAGTCGACAATTCTCGCTCCGGTGCCTACTCGACTCACGGGTTCACACTCTGCGACTCTGGGCAATAGCTTGCTTAATCTCCACTACGGCCCCTCGCGGCGGGATGCCTGGCTTTCACCTTGTGGATACCCGGGCGGGGTATCTCACAGGGGAATACCAAGACGGGTTCCCTAAGCAAGCGCCTTGAGACCCCTGGGTTAAAGCGCTCTATATAAATCGAAGCACATTTACATTTACATAGAACCTGTTAGAATTTGGGTTCCTGGTTGACTGGGTTATGAGGCCTGGTCAAACATTAACCACAGTCCTGCTCAGGGGAAGGCGCAAGCAAACCCTAAATCAATCTGGGCTCACCTCCTGGTAGCTTAGCACAGAGCAGTCAGGCTTATGTTAGAGGCAATGTGTGAAGTATTTGTGCAACACTTCAAACAGTAAAACAGTGAAAACACCACACAAATAGATTCCTAACCAGGTTAGTAAAATAGACTTTGGTTTAATAAATAAAACAAGACCAAAATGACAAAAACCAATAAGTAGAACTTGAGTTATACATTTCTAACAAATAAACTGTAAAATAGCGACTAGAAACAATAGTGCGATATCTGGTCGTACCATAGGGACAAGGACAAAACATCAGGCGACTGCGATGGAGCGCAGACCGGCTACAGGGACCCAGGTAGGCCCACTGAAACAAAAGTACTTTAAATACTGGTTGCAAAATGTATGTGTGGATCCACGTCAAAGATGCGTCAAGCAGTAGAGGCAATGTGTGGCTTCCGAAATGTGATGAGGCTGCGATGCAAGGTTCTGATGCGTCAATGTTGAGGATCCTGTTGACGGAAGCAAAGGCTGGTGTCGATGGTACGAAGAGTAGCGGAGAAAATGCATTGGTTCCGATGAGCTGTGAAGCTGGGATGCAGAAGTTTGTCTTCGACAACGAGGTTGCGAGGAGTTTGTGCCAGGAAAAGTGTTGTACAGTGGTGGTCACAAAGGTGATGTGTTGGTCCCAATATGTTGGCTACAGCAGCTACGCGAGTCTTTTGCAACAGGTCCATACATGCAATAGCGGCAATGCATCGGTTCTGCTTAAAGATGCATTTCTCAGTCGAGGAGATGCATCGATTCTGCTTGGAGATGCATCACCCATCAGTGGATGCGTCGGTTCAACTGGAGAAACATTTTAGGTCCCCTTCCTAGGTTCCAGGTCTAGGGTGGCACCAACAGGCAGGGTAGACTCATAGATGGCAGAGTCTAGGTGCAGAAGCAGGTTGTTTGGAAGTCATTTATGTCCCTGATACTCCGGATCAGGAAGTCAGCCAGCAAACCCTCGGAGTCTCTCTGGGGGGGGGGGGGTTCAAATGCTGCAGGTCCAGTCCCACCATTCAAGCCAGAGGGCAGCAGGTATCAGGTCAGCACAGCAAGGCAGGAGTCCATCATAGCAGCAGTCCAGCAGCATGGTAGTCCTGCAGCAGCACAGCCAACCTTCTTCCTGGCAGAGTCTTTACAGGTCCAGATCTTATACCCTGCTGCGCCTTTGAAGTGGGGGAGACTTCAAAGACAGGTCTTTGAAGCGCACAGAGGTCCTCCCCTTGCTGCCCTGGCTCCAGACTCACTACAGGGGGTTAAGCAGCCTTTGCGTGGGGGCAGGACACAGCCTGTTCAGGTGTAAGTGAGGCTGGGTGCAGGTCGCCCTTCCCATCCTGCCAGGATGGTCCATCGCATCACACCTCAGCTCCCATTGTGTGTGGCTCTCTAGGGGGAATGCACCAAGCTCAGCTGTCATCACCCAAGACATGTGATCAGAGACAGACAGCAGGCATCAAATGGCATAATTATGAAAATGCTAACTTTCTAAAAGTAATATTTCCAATGGAATGGTGCACCATGAAAATATTTAGATTCAAATGATATTCCAGGCAATGTGTCTCAAAATGGCAAATGTTCTTCATATTTCATCTTATAAGATCGTAGTATAATTTCATTACATATAAACACAAGTCATTCAACCAAAGTGTTTCGTTTAAAAAATAAATTCTTGAACTTCCTAAGGGCTCTCTGTTATCGCTCGAAGTTGATAGTAAACTTTAGGCCCAATCAGCTTCCAAAATGTTTCAAAAAAGATCAAATCCTCATGTGCTCGTGAAATAGTTTTCCTTCCAGTGATCCATATTAGATTGGAGGAAAGTGTACCCAGTATTTTGGATGTACAGAAAAGGGGGAGGTACTCCCCTGCAATAAGCCTGCAATATTCACATCGCCCTCCACGATGCCTAAAAGTGGCATTTTCAGAATTGTAATTTAAAATCCAACTTAACCATAAGTTAGGATTTTAAATTAGGATTCCAGCGACACCAAACTTGGAAGAGTTATTTCTTTCCATTTGGAAATTACACTTATAAAAGGTAACAAGGCGATTCCAGTGTTATCTTAAGGGAGAGAGAAGCCTTGCAGTAGTGAAAAACGACTTTGGAAGGTTTTTCACCTCCAGGACATTTAAAGCATAAAAGTGCATTTCCTGCCTTTTAAACACATTTTAAACACATTGCACCCTGCCCTCTGGGCCTACCTTACGGTGACATTTTATCTATAACAAGCATTGGCATAGTCAATAGGTCTTGCCTTTGGGACCATATAAGTGTTTAGCCATGCAATGCTAAGTACTGGCTTACTCTTGAAATTCGGGAGTAAGTCTGGAATACTATAAGAGTAAGACACAGTGGCATCTTTATGAATTTTACGTGTTTGAATATATGACTGCATGCATGAGTGTGCACGTATGTTAACATACGATACATGGCAATTTAAATCACCTTAAAATGTATAGTCAACCAAAAGATTAATAGCATCACAACTGGGGGTAGCCTGAGAGTTTTCTGGAAGTGGTACTACGCCTACATCTGACTTGATCTCCGCCACTTCCTGAACACCCAGGGGAGCTGTACTGCATGTGAAAGCACCTAGGGCGAGGAGAGGTTGGGAGTGCCACATGTGCTGCACAGTGCAACAAATTAGAGCGGGGTGCCGTTACACAGCAATAATCAAAATATTTGTATTATTGTGCATTTTGCAAAAGTACAGGTGTAATGCAGGTGGTGACCATGTTGGTGTGTATTTAGGCAGTAGCTAGGGGATGCATGCATGATTGCTGCCTGTCATTTTATGTGTTGTTGGTCATGAATTGCGGAGGTGGGTGTATGTGACAGTTGTTGTGTGACAGTGTGGTAAATGTGTGTGCGCAATTGTGTCCATGATTATGCTAGATTGTTTATGAGCTTGTGTATGTTTGCTTGCAATAAGTACTATTTTGTAGATTTGTGCGACTGATATGTGTGGACAGAACTGTAAATAAATATGACAATGTATGTATACTCCTTTGAATGTAAACGTATTGTTGTACATCTCAATCTAGAGCAGGGTTCTTCAAACTGTGGGGCGCGCCCCCTTGGGGGGGCGCGGCACCATCCCAGGGGGGGCGCGCGCTCCACTCCGATCTTCCCTTTGTGCAGCGCGATGTAGAGACTCTCTGTGAGGGCGGGCGATTTCCGTCAGAGTGGGGCTGCAGGGGCCTAAGAGCTGAACAAAGCTCATTAGCATGCGAATGGTCTCTTAAAGAGATGTGAAGTGCTCGGGTGCGGCTGGCTGGCTGAGTGTGTGTGTGTGCCCAGAAGCAGTGTCAGCCCGGGCACACACAGGCATGGTAAGATGAAGAGGGAGAGGGAGGGAGGAAGGAGACAGAGACAGACAGACAGAGGGAGAGCGAGGGAGGGAGACAGGCAGACAGAGGGGGAGCGAGGGAGGGAGACAGAGGCTGACAGAGCGAGGGAGGCAGCGCGAGGGTTAGCGAGGGAGACTGAGGCAGACAGGGAGAGCGAGGGAGAGTGAGGGAGGGAGACATGCAGACAGAGGGAGAGCGAGGGAGGGAGACAGGCAGACAGAGGGAGAGCGAGGGAGGGAGACAGGCAGACAGAGGGAGAACGAGGGAGGCAGAGTGAGGGAGAGCGAGGGAGAGTGAGGGAGGGAGACATGCAGACAGAGGGAGAGCGAGGGAGGGAGACAGGCAGAGGGAGAGCGAGGGAGGGAGACAGGCAGACAGAGGGAGAGCGAGGGAGGCAGAGTGAGGGAGAGCGAGGGAGACAGAGTGAGAGAGAGAGAGGGAGACAGAGGGAGAGCGAGGGAGACAGAGGGAGAGCAAGGGAGACAGAGGGAGAGCGAGGGAGGGAGACAGGCAGATAGATGGAGAGCGAGGGAGGCAGAGTGAGGGAGCGCGAGGGAGAGCGAGGGAGACAGAGTGAGAGAGAGCGAGGGAGACAGAGGGAGAGTGAGGGAGACAGAGGGAGAGCGAGGGAGACAGAGGGAGAGCGAGGGAGACAGAGGGAGAGCGAGAGAGGCATAGCGAGGGAGACATAAGGAGAGCGAGGGAGACAGAGGCAGCTAGAGGGAGAGCGAGGGATGTCGGGTGGAGCCGGCCACCAGACGTCCGTTATGTTGCCAAGTGGGTGAATAGATGTATGGGTGGAGTGGTGGATGTATGGGTGGAGTGATGGGTGGAATGGTGGATGTGTGGGTGACATGGTGGATGTATGGTTGGGGGGTGGATGGATGAGTGAGGGGATGGATGGATAGGTGAAGGGGTGGATGGATGGTGGGAGAGAGGATGGATGCATGAGTGGAGGGATGGATGGGAGTGGATGGATGTGTGTATGGTTGGAAGGGTAGATGGATGGGTGGAGGAATGATGGATCAGTGAAATGGTGGATGGATCAGTGAAATGGTGGATGGATCGATGGGGGGGTGGATGGTGGACGAGTCGGTGGGTGGATGGATGAGAGAGGTGATGAATGGATGTATTGATGTATTGATGTATTGATGGGTGAAGGGGTGAATGGATGGATGGATGAGTGAAGGGGTGGATGTGGGGATGGATGGGTGATTGAGGAGGGTGGATGAACTGGGGGATGGATGGAGGAGTTAAGGGGTGGGTGAGAGGTCAATGGATGGATTCATGAGTGGATGAGTGGATGGATGAGTGGGTGGTTGGGTGAAGGGTGGATGGAGGGATGGGTGGGTGGGTGAGGGGGGAATGGAGAGAGAGGGGGAGGATGGATGGATGGATGAGTGAGGACATGGATGAATGATTGGCAGAGTGGATGGGCAGGTGTGTGCATAGATGGGTGAGGAGAGGAGCATGGAGATGGATGGGTCACAGAGTGCATGCATGAGTGGGGGGAGGGTGGAGAGCGGGAGGGATGGATGGGTGGGTGGATGGATGAGTGGGGGGTTGAGTGGGTGGACGGATGAGTGACTGGGTGGATGGATGAGTGGGTGGGGGGATGGCTGGATGGGTGAGAGGGTGGGTGGTTGGATGGATGAGTGAGTGAGTGGATGGGTGGAAGAGTGGATGGATGAATGGAGGAGTGGATGGATGGATGATTGGAGGAGTGGATGGATGAATGAATGAAGGAGTGGATGGATGAGTGGGAGGATAGCTTGGGTGAAGGGGTGAGTGGTTGGATGGATGGGTGTAAGAGTGGATGGATTGGTGAGGGGATGGATTGGGTGAAGGGATGGATGGATGATGGATGGATGGGTGAGGGGTGGATGGAGGGATGGATGGGTGAGATGATGGATGGAGGGATGGATGGTGGATGGGTTTGCAAGTGGTTAAAGGGGTTTGGATGTGGAGGGGAGTTGGTGGATGACAAGGTGTACATGATGGATGGGGAGGGTTGTGATGACTTCCTTTGCCTTGGAGGATTGTGTTTTGAGCTGTGTGGTATGCCTCTGTCGTTTCGCCACACCCACGCACAGGCCTGCAGTTTGCTAGGCACTCTTGTTGTGTTGAGCATTGTTTGCCGGATATGGCCCGTGGTGTGCGCGTTGCAGTCAATCATGTGGTGTGCCGGATTCCCGAGGTTTCGGTCGGGTGGTGGGGGGGCCCAACATCTGGGGGAATTCAGCTGGGGGGGCTCAACCTGGAAAAGTTTGAATACCTCTGATCTAGAGTATGCTGCATGACTCTTCAGTGAATGTGCTAAATAGTGCACACTCTAAACATGCAATACATCAAAGGAAGGTTAGACTGGTCCTCAGTCTAAGCAGGCACAGTGTGCTGAGAGAGCCCTGTCCCTCCACCCTCTGCTCTGGATCCACAACTCGGGCATTGTGATTTTCCTCTCTTACTTTGTGTTTGGTGTGTAAAGGGGATCATTTGTGCACATGGCGGGGGGTGCGTTGTTGCAGGCACAGCACAAGCTCATTCTGCGATGTAGGCTGATTCAAGCTGGGCCGATGACTGCCTGTACATAATCTCAGGCTGCATCAGCTTTAAACACCATTGAGAGTGGTTGGGCTGCATTCGTAGGAATGGCCATCCCCCCTCCACATCAAGAGGCCAAAAGCAGAGGCCTGGGAGCGGGCCTCTAGACCACAGATGCACTGTGAGAGATGGCATCCCCTCAAATCTCTCTGTGCTTCCCTGCTTCAAAGACTGTAGGCATTTAAAGAAAAGTGCTTCAGATGCCGCACAATTATGCTCAGATTGATGATGTCTTATTGTTTGAAAGAAAATATCTTTCTGTTGGACAAAATACAATATTGTGAAAAGTCTGGGACTGCCATGGGCACCTGCTTCACCCCCAGCCTCGCAAGTTTGTTTCTGGGCTGGTGGGAAGAGCAGGTGGTCTGGACGAATGTCAACGAAATGTTTACTAATCATGTACCGTTATGGCTGAGGTATATAGATGACCTCTTCATCATCTGGGATGGTGAGGAGGAATTAGGTTTGAGGTTTATTGAGTGTCACTCTTCCAACAACCTTAATCTCTGCTTTACCCATAAATTCACTCAAAAAGAGTGTGACTTCCTGGATATTCATGTCACAGTACAAGATAAAAAACTTGTGACCAATTTATTCAGGAAGGACACTGCAGGCAACAGTACATTAACAGTATTCCCTGAGGCAAGTTGCTGCGGGCTCGCATGAACTGCAGTACGGACAGTGGCTATTCTAAAGAGTGTGACATCATGTTAGAAAGGTTCAAGCAACGGTGATATTCTAACAAAAATCTGTCCCAAGCAAAAAAATAAGTTATTTAATATCAAACAGACTGATGTTCTGGTAAATAAAAACATAATAGTCCCAGATAAGAAAGCCACTACGATACCAAAAATGAAAAGCATGTATAATGATCGAACTGGTAGACTCAAATCGATCATGAAAAAACATTGGGGGCTCATCCAAGCGGTCCCTGTTTTTGGGAACGATATTGGCTGTTCACCATTACAAGAGACCAAGTTCGCTTCGGGACAAATTGGTCAACAGATATTTTCCAAACTGAACCCAACACTAATTAGCTACAACCTAACAAGGGATTGCACAAGTGCTTTTCTAGTAAAGCATGCAAAAACAGAGAAAATCGTAAAACCTACAAAACTGCCATTGATATGGAAAAATCATCTTCAAATTCATCACCTGTATCACCGACCACGTGGTTTATGCCCTAGAATGTCCCTGTGGTCTCTGCTACATAGGGAGTACCACATTGCCCGTAAAAAACAGATACTTGAACATCAGAGGGCCATAGCCAATTTAGATTTTAACTATCCTGGGGCCAGACATTTTTATAGTGTCCATGATGGCCAAAACAAACTGCTTAAATGTGTGAATAGACAGGGTATACAAACACATCAGGGGTGGTGACAGAGAAAAGTGGCTGCTGATTCTAGAATCCAGGTACATTATTGATCTAAATAGGAAATTGCCATTTGGGCTGAACAGAGAAGATGAATTGGCAACCCATATTGGGGTGTAATTACCCCCTGGATGCTTGGACAATTGTCCTTGATTCTTATTGTATACATTCTGATTCCTAGTTTCCTTAGTTAGATTATTTCTTGCTTCATCTCTTCTCCTATTTTCATATATTACTATATATTTCTTCACTTGCTCTCAGTTATTTGGGGCAGGACCTTGCTTGACTATTCTGGATGAAATTCTTTTTCAGTAGCATATATGGGCACCTGCCCGTATAACATATAGTGATACTATCTGCATTTTCCTTTTGATTTTTGTCAATAGGTATTGCGGTGAGATAAGATAGGATTTTCTCTAATGCAAGAGTAATCCATCATTCTCCAAGGCCACCTCGCTGAGAGGATTAATTTTAATTTTAATTTTAATCACTTTCTGTATTTGTTTTTTTTTATATTACAATCACCAATTTGCATGATACTAATACTACTGCTGTGTCCATGCCGTACCGATTTAATAACAGCTAATGAAACAGCTCCTATTACTGCAGAATTATGTGAATACACGATCTCCCATATTCCATTGTCCCATATGTAATTGCCGGATGGCCATTATATAGGGAAACATATATCTGTTCACTTTGGACTGTGTTAAACAATATGTTTGATGTCAATTAATTTGTTTATATGATTATTTCATCTGTTCACGCCACCCAGTGTATTGATATAATAGTTTATGACTTTAATCATTTAGCACATTAACATTATTGTAAATATTATAATGTTAATATCAATATCAGGAATTGCGATATGTATATTTTATATTACATTCTCCATGTTGGCTTATTACAGCATGCAATATGCGGCTGTCTTCCATGTCTACCACGAAGTTAGAGATAACTGGTACGGGAAGACCGCAGGACACAACACATTACGTGAATCGCTAATGAATCGCGATCACGGTAGATGCTAACCACCTTCTTCTTTGTGGTTCAAAATTATGCAAATTGTTTGTGACTCATTTTCAAATTGATGAATTGATTTCATGAAAATATTGTTTTAAATCATGTCACGCAGTATGTTTGCTATGTCTATGATGACGTATTTAATGGTACGGGGAATAGCGGAAGTTAAACTTGACAAAGGCCGTTTCGGCTGGAACGCGTTGTTCTTTGTGCTCCAAAAGAAACTAATTGTGGTGGATATTGGTGTGCTGCCTTCCTTTCCTATTGGATTGCGGACCCCTCTGAAGAAATGTATTGTGGATCCTGCCGCCACGGCTGGCACTGACAAACAATTAGCAGGCTACGGCATCATCAAGCAGGCAACAGGATTTATATAGATGAGTTGGTCTAACGGCTAGGGCGCTCTACTTCGGACCTGAGGATAGGGGTTCGAGTCTCGGTTACGATGCCAAACATCCTGTGATTCTGTGCAAATCACTTAATCTCCCCGTGCCTAAAATGAATGTGTGTCCTCATATAACGTACCTGGTGCTATGTAAAGCACTCTGATACCCGATTCGGTTTGGGTCAAGTTCACGCTATACAAAACTCTGCATGTTCATTCCCAGAGGTCCTTTAGATACGACAACAGCCCGAAACTGCTGGTCGGAATTACACCAAATTTGGAAAAAAGCTAGCTTTTGGTCCACAGATTGTGCTTTTTGTGATTTGGTGTAAAGCTGTTCAGTAGTTTTTGAAATATTAAGGGAAATCCAAATTTGTCTACATAGGGACGCGGATCCTCCGCGGATCCGGCAGTCCCTGTGTTGAAATCTGATTGGCTGCCAACACTTGAACCAGGAAGTTTTGACAACCATCTGAGTCCCACAAAAAATGTAAAAAATAATGAAAGGGGGCAGGGTAGGACTACCCTGACCCCCTAGACTGGTGGTGGGGTCCCACAGGGACTGCACCAATGAAAAATGTTTTAATCAATGTTGCCACAAAATTGCGAGATGAGCTGCAGATTCACTGATTTAAAAAAAAACTCTGTAAGGAAGTTCCCGGGTGGGCCAAATCCCCAGGGCATGTGAGCATTATAAACATAAAGGAGTGGGGGGCGCATGAGGCCCCCTCCAAGGCTTTATAAAAGCCCCTGGAACCACCACTTCCCTGGGCCAAATGTTTTCAATCAAATGTGGGGGGGCTTGCCCCCCCCCGCAACCCCGGGAACTGCCACCTCCCTGGGGCACTTTAAAAAAAATGGAAGCAGACAGGCCTGCTGGGCCTGCCCTCGCCCGCACCCCGGGGACGCCACCTCCCTGGGGCAAAACAAAGTAAATAAAGGCAGGTGCCAGAACGGCCTCCCATGCAGCCCCGCGGACAGCCACCTCCCGGGCAAAACAGCAAATTATTGTGGGGGACCTGACCAGCCCCTGTAGTCCCTGGGACCACCGCCTCCCTAGGGCTTTTTTAAATCAATATGCGGAGGGCAGCGCGGACCCCCCTGAGCCCCGGGAACCACCACCTCCATGGGCAAAATAGAAGAAAGGAGGAAAGCCACTGGGCGCTCCTCCTGGAGCCAATAATAGCTCGGGGGGACCACCACCCCCAGGGTATGTCCCTGGTAGCCCACATTTGGGACATAGCAGTTTGCTCTGACTTGGCAGGTGCTTTGACAGCTCACTCAGCTGTCAGCAAGCGGGAACTGTAAAACGTACATTTTAAATCCTGACTTTGTGTTTCTCCAGTACAAGCACTAGTAACATATGATGCTTGCCACTGTGGATGACATGGGACTCCTACACCTCTTGTCCATCATTGTCTTATGCACTGTTTCCTGTTCTTTGATATACACACTTGTATGGTGCATTGTTTCAGTATAATGTGCCTATGTTTTATATGAAGCACTGATACTACCACTCTACATTGGGCTGAGTAGCAGCATAAAATAAATTAAAAAAAACAATGACTTGGTAAGTGCCATTTAATTCATCCCTGTGTCAGTCCTTGTGCAGCCAGAGACATCTGATCTTCTCACAGTGCATGGGATCCTCTTACATACAGGGGTTGAACAAAGTCAAAAACCTGCTTCCAAATCATACTGTGTCTTGAGCGTTTGTGAAGGGGCAACAAGCCGAGCACCTTTGCTTCCCTCTCCGCGCTGTGTTTAGGTGTTTAGGTGTGAGGCTCCAGATAGCCCCCAGCCAGGATGAGACACTGCCCGAAGAAGGGCTGGGGGCCTATTAAGTGAAGCCTTTGTGTTGTGCCCAGCTGGAAATAAAAATAAGAAGCCCCCTTCACACACTGCAGGCCGGTGCTCTGAACGGAGAGTAGACAATGTGTGGGCACTGCTGGATGGATTCAGCATATTACACTGGGGCGGCGGCGCCCTGCACTGATCGGCTGTCAGCAGTGGCTCTCAGTTCAATTCAGCAGCTTTAAACTTATGGACAAACACCTTATCGACGAGAATTCCAGCCAACAGGCATTCATCCGAAATCACAGGCAGTCTGTGTAAACAATGGACAGGTCCCATCTCTGCTCCACACCCCAGGGGGACAGGAGAGTCCTCCTCAGTCATCAGCCACCCTGCCTGGCACACAAGTCCATCAGGGAAGGTGCCCAGTGTCGGTGCCTTCCCCCTTCCTGAAGTCCGGGCCAGGAAAGTTAAGGGGGGGGGGGGGTTGAGACCCTAACTAACCAGCCCCTCATCTTGGGCCTGCCTGGGAACTCAGTTCTGAATACCAACAAAATAGCCTGCTTTAAGCACTCTAATTGTTTAAGTAAACACTTTGGAACCCCGGGACACTAGTCAAGAGCATTAAGGGGTCTCCGTTAGGTAGGTGTTGGTACAGGTGGGCGCTTGCCTTTAGGTGAACTGCCAGCTCAATCCCAGGACCAAACTATGAACTTATTAACTGCAGCAACTATAATTTTATGCACCAGGCTTTCCCTCCAATAGATCCTTAATAAAGGATTTAAAATGTTCTCATTCCAGGGTGGGCGCTAGATAGCCTGATGCAAGATGGCCGCAGCCCAGAGCGGCTCTGCGGACCGAGGAGCTCCATCCGCACAGCATCCTTGGTAAACGAGCTCAGCGACCCCCCAAAAAAGTAGCACTCCTGACGTAACAACAGACCAGGATACGAAAGAGTAGGATAAAGTGGCTATCTCTCAGCACCCAAAGCGAGCCACTACCAAGCTCACCCATCAGGCCTTGCTGACAACATGGCGTCCGCCGTGGAACGAATACTACAGATCTGCGCTCCTCCGGGCAACGCCATCCAAAGCTGCCTGAGGATGGAGCCTGAACAGCTGCGACTGCTGAGCTGGGGACTGACGGATACCACCCAAAGGCAGCATAGGTGGACGGGAGGAAACAGAAACTGATGGGCAGCTGACGAGAGCCGCAGCACATGGCCCCTATGAGGTGAGGGGCGCAACGCGGTCAGAACAAGAGCCATGTGCAGTCTGCCTGCGAGTTGGAACTGCTCCCCCGCTGGCAGTGGCGTCAGATATCAAAATCCTGGTGAGGAACCGCAGGGCGTCCCGAGAGTTGATCAATCAATCAATCAGTGACACTTATAGAGCGCGCTACATACCCGTAGGGTCTCAAGGCGCTGGGGGGGGGGGTGCCGCTACTGCTCGAACAGCCAGGTCTTCAGCTTCTTCCTGAAGGAGAGGTGGTCTTGGGTCAGGCGCAGGTCGGTCGGGAGGGAGTTCCAGGTCTTGGCGGCCAGGTAGGAGAAGGACCTTCCTCCTGTAGTCGCTCTTCGGATGCGGGGGACGGCGGCGAGGGCGTGGTTGGCTGATCGGAGGTGGCGTTTGGGAGCGTAGAAGTTGATCCGGCTGTTGAGGTAGCTCGGGCCTTGGTCGTGTAGGGCTTTGTGTGCGTGGGTGAGGAGGCGGAAGGTGATTCTTTTGTTGACGGGGAGCCAGTGAAGGTCTCTCAGGTGTCCGGTGATGTGCCTGGTTCGTGGGATGTCGAGGATGAGTCTGGCTGAGGCGTTCTGGATCCGCTGGAGTCTCTTCTGGAGCTTGGCGGTGGTACCGGCGTAGAGGGCGTTGCCGTAGTCCAGTCGGCTGGTGACGAGGGCCTGGGTGACGGTCTTCCTGGTCTCGGTGGGGATCCACCGGAAGATCTTCCGTAGCATGCGTAGGATGTTGAAGCACGCCGAGGAGACGTTGTTGACTTGCCTGGTCATGGAGAGGGAGGAGTCCAGGATGAAGCCCAGGTTGCGTGCATGGTCTGTTGGTTTGGGTGCGGTGCCCAGGGCTGGAGGCCACCAGGAGTCGTCCCAGGCGGAGGGGGAAGAGCCCAGGATGAGGACCTCCGTCTTGTCAGAGTTCAGTTTCAGGCGGCTGGTCGTCATCCACTCGGCTACCTCTTTGATCCCTTCGTGCAGGTTGGCTCTGGCGGAGGCGGGGTCGTTGGTCAGGGAGAGGATCAGCTGGGTGTCGTCGGCGTAGGAGATAATGCTGAGGTTCTGTTTGCGTACGATGGCCGCGAGGGGGCTCATGTAGACGTTGAAGAGGGTGGGGCTCAGAGATGATCCTTGAGGGACGCCGCAGATGACTTCGGAGGCTTCTGATTTGTATGGTGGTAGGCGGACTCTCTGTGTCCTTCCGTCGAGGAAGGAGATGATCCATTCCAGCGCCTTGTCCTGGATTCCGATGTTACTGAGGCGCTGTACTAGGGTGCGGTGGCAGACCGTGTCGAATGCCGCGGAGAGGTCTAGGAGGATGAGGGCCGCTGTTTCTCCATTGTCCATCAGGGCTCGGATGTCATCGGTGGCGGCGATGAGGGCGGTCTCGGTGCTGTGATTGGCTCGGAAGCCGGACTGTGAGGGGTCGAGGGATCCGTTCGTCTCGAGGAAGGCGGCCATCTGCTTGTTGACGGTCTTCTCGATGACTTTGGCTGGAAACGGGAGGAGCGAGATGGGGCGGTAGTTCTTGAGTTCGGTGGGGTCCGCTGTTGGTTTCTTGAGTAAGGCGCTGAGTTCGGCGTGTTTCCAGCTCTCAGGGAAGGTGGCGGTGTCGAATGATGTGTTGATGATGTCTCGCAGGTGGGGTGCGATGACAGCGTCGGCCTTGTTGAAAACGTGGTGAGGGCAGGGGTCGGTCGGTGATCCGGAGTGGATGGAGTTCATCGTGCGGATGGTGTCTTCGGTGCTGATCGGGGTCCAGGCGTGGAGGGTGGTGGTGGGGGGTGATTGTTCGGTCATGGTGTGCGTTGGTTGGTTGTTGAAGCTGTTGTGTATGTCCGTGATCTTGTTGTGGAAGTATGAAGCGAGGGAGTTGCAGAGGTCTTGTGATGGGGTGATGTCGTTGTTTCCTGCGCTGGGGTTGGAGAGCTCTTTCACGATGTTGAAGAGTTCCTTGCAGTTGTGTGCGTTGTTGTCCAACCGTTCCTTGAATGCTGTTTTCTTGGCGGCGCGGATAAGCTGGTGGTGCTTCCGGGTGGCAAGCTTGAAGGAGGTCCTGTTGTCCGGTGTAGGTTCCCTTCTCCAGACTTTCTCGAGGGCTCGGCAGTTCTTCTTGGAGCTCTTGAGTTCGTCGGTGAACCATGGGGCTTTCTTGCTTCCGGGTCTGCTGGGCGGGGTCCTCAGCGGGGCGAGCTCGTCCGCGCAGATGCTGATCCACTTCGTGAGGTTGACGGCGGCCTGGCTGGGGTTCGCTGAGCTGGCAGGAGGGTGCTGGCTCAGGGAGGTGGCGAGCTGGTCTGCTGTGATCTTGTTCCAGCTTCTGCGGGCGGCCTGTTGCTGGTGGTGGTGGGTCGTCGTTTTTTTGAAGGTGAAGTGGACACAGCTGTGGTCCGTCCATTGAAGCTCTGTGGTGTGGCTGAAGTCGATGTCTGTGCTGGAAGAGAAGACTGCGTCGAGTGTGTGTCCGGCGAGGTGGGTGGGGGTGGACACCAGTTGCTTGAGTCCCAGGTTGGCGAGGTTGTCCAGCAGGGTGCTGGTGTTGCGGTCGTTGTTGTTCTCCAGGTGGAAGTTGAGGTCCCCCAGGAGGATGTAGTCAGCGGAGGGGAGGGCATGCGGGCTGACGAAGTCGGCGATGTCCTCGCTGAATTGCGTGCGTGGTCCAGGGGGTCGGTAGATCAGGGTGCCTCTGAGGGTGGTGTTCGGGTTGGTGTGGATCTGGAAATGCAGGTGTTCGGCAGTGGTCAGGGTGTTCTCGGTGCTGGTCGTGAGACGGATGGTGTTCTTGTGGATGATGGCGATGCCTCCTCCCATCTGGTTGGCGTTGCGGTCCCTCCGGACGATCTTGTAGCCCTCTGGGATAGCGATGGCGATGTCGGGAGCTGATGAGGCGTTCATCCAGGTCTCTGTGAGGAAGGCAACGTCAGGGGCTGTGGCGTCTAGGAGGTTCCAGAGTTCGATGGCGTGTCTGTGGACGGAGCGGGTGTTGAGCAGGATGCACTTGAGGTGGGTGCTGCTGCTGTTCGACTTGGCGGGGGCTGGTGTGCGGCAGGTCCGGATGCAGGTGAATTTGCAGGCGTGGCAGCTGAAAGGTCCGTGGGTGCGTCGTGGTGTGGCTTGATGGCATTCTGGGAGTCGGCCAGAGTTGAGAGCGATGAGGGTGGCGGCGGAGTACGTCAGGCGGGTCGGTCGGCGGCTTCGGGGGCCAGGGGTCCTGGCGCTGGTCGCGATCCGGTCGCGGACGGGCGCAGACGGGCTTACCTTTGGCGCGCCTTCGGCGCACAAACGGCGCGCCCGCTGCGCGTGACCGCTGCGCGTTCGCACGGTCGCCATATAAAGGCGAAGTGCGCGGGTGGGCGGAGCAGCTGGGAGGCGGGAGCGGGGCGGGAACAGAATGAAAAAAGGGGCGGGGCTTGCGGTGGTGGCGGGAAGCGGGGAGCGGGGAGGGAAGGCGGCGATGTAGGCGGGCTAACAGGAAGGACACAAGCTGGACAGATAAACAGGCAAATATACTTTATTAAGCACAAATGGCGAACAAAACAAGGGAAAAAGAAACTCAAACACGGGCAGGGAATACAGATGACAAGCACAAATGGCGAGAAAACAAAGGCAAAACAAACGGCAACGGAGTCAGCCGGCGGCGAGGCAGGCAGCGCGGCAGGGACAAGGCTGAGGGGCACACGCAGCAGCTGGTGGCCGTGCGGCGCGGGGGTGTCCCACAAGTGGGTCACACTTACCTGTGTCGCACGGTCGCCATATAAAGGCCAAGTGCGCGGGTGGGCGGAGCAGCTGGGAGGCGGGAGCGGGGCGGGAACAGAATGAAAAAAGGGGCGGGGCTTGCGGTGGTGGCGGGAAGCGGGGAGCGGGGAGGGAAGGCGGCGATGTAGGCGGGCTAACAGGAAGGACACAAGCTGGACAGATAAACAGGCAAATATACTTTATGAAGCACAAATGGCGAACAAAACAAGGGAAAAAGAAACTCAAACACGGGCAGGGAATACAGATGACAAGCACAAATGGCGAGAAAAACAAAGGCAAAACAAACGGCAACGGAGTCAGCCGGCGGCGAGGCAGGCAGCGCGGCAGGGACAAGGCTGAGGGGCACACGCAGCAGCTGGTGGCCGTGCGGCACGGGGGTGTCCCACAAGTGGGGAGGGAGAGAGACAGCAGCGCTGTCCGCTGAGCCGATCCAGGACCAAATATGGCTGTCCTGGGTCTGTCAAGCACCTAAAACCATGGAAACCAACAGCTGGGACAGCAGGAGGTCCCAGGTACGCTGGCCCCCCTCGCCCTGGGGCAGGAGGGCATGCTGCACAATCGCAACATATTGGACTTCTCTGGGACTCACACCAAAGAGGGGGCAGACAAGTTACGGACATGTAACCTCACACTGCACCACGTGTAAACCAATCGTTGACCCTCATACATATACCTTCCCAGGGGTCCTCACTGTGGGAAAGCACTGGGCTGCGACACAACCTCCAACCGGCCCCTGTACCTCCAGCTCAAATATGCGATCTATAAGACCCAATGGAACCCCTACAAGCGTCTTGCCACAAACAATATGCCGCTTTAGAGGACGAGAAAGTGCACACCTAGACAACCAGCTAGCAATTTACAAACTGACACCACTGCAACCTAATATCCACTAATTCACACAGCGCCCTTGGTGACAGGAAGTGGTATCCGGCCCCTTTCAGGACCTTGCGGGTATGATATAACGTAATTGGACTCTTGAGGTCTAACAAGACAAGTATTGTTCACCCCCCACTGAGAAGCCTGTCAGAAGAGCACAGAAGAACTCACCATGGGCCAAACAGACAAGCAGAAATCCCGACTCACCTTCGAGCCCAAGAGAGTGGCCAACTCCGGCAGGGATACAATGTCGGACTCGGAGAAAGACGCCCAACCTCAGAGCTCACCGGTGCAAGCCTCTGTGCTAGCAGTGATGCAGCAGAGTCTACAATCTATTAACGGGAAAATGTACACGCTAAACCTACACATGGACCACATGGTTACAAAATTGGACAAACAGTCGGTCAAAATAACAGAGACGGAGCAACGCATCTCCGTGACAGAAGGCGCACTCCACAGCACTCAAGAGAAAAGAACATGGAAAAGGTCCTAGAAGTGATCCAAGCTAAAAATGAAGACCTCGAATCTAGATCAAGAAGGAACAACCTACAGATCATGAGAGTTCCACAAACCACCAACAAAGGAAGTATGAAACTCTACATGGAGGGCTTACTGAAGGAGGTCTTTGATGTGGGGCTGTTGTCAGATGTGCTGGTGGTAGAAAGGGTGCACTGGTCACTGATGGCGTGGTCACCCCGGGGCTCCTCTGCCAACCATCATCACGCACCTTTTGAATTATCGTTACCGGGATGTGGTACTGCGCCAATCTAGAGAACAGCAGGAGATTCGCTATCAAGGAAAAGCCCTGTCTATCTGCCTGGCATTAACACGACGTTGGTACAAGCTGCTAGCAGAGAATACGCCTCAGTAAAGAAAAAAACTACAAAAAGAAGGCATCAAGTACGCTATGCTATATCCAGCGAAATTGAAGATCGACTACAAGGGCACACAGAAAGTATGCACCACCCCTAAAGCGGCAATGCAATATGTGAAGCAGATTACGGGGACCCGAAGACACGCCCTGGAGCAGGTGGAATAAAAAGGGAACAAGGCAAGCTAATCCTGATGATCGACTTCACGCCAAGATGACCTGTCCACAAGTGGGTGAACTTTGTGATGACCACACAGATCCTGTGAGAATAAACGATCAGAGAGGTCTGGAAGTGCTGCAGTAAATAGGTGTGATGCCGATGCAATAGGGCAAGAGTCGAAGACAATGGCCTGGGGATAGATAGATATTGCAGGCCGCCCATGCCGCACATTCGTCCAACGTGATTGACTGCTCATCTCAAGAGCAGACACTGATATATTAGCTCCATGATCGCCTCCACCCAGCTAGAGGTTTAACCGGGTGCCTAGCTTCCACCCTATGGAAATCCCCTCTGAACTACATTTCACTGGAGTTCTGTGCTTAGACTAAGATATAGTCTATTAATGCATTGTGTTATGGAAATTCAGTTATTGAGGGATGCTGTCTTTAGCATGATTGGGATGCTGAAGTGAGAGGGGGGAGGGAGGGTTGTTGGTTCTATGTTGAAAGCCCACAAAAACATAACGATTGAACCTGCCAGACATGGAGAGACAAGTAAAATAGACAAGCATACATAAAGACATGCAACTAACGTAAATGGCTAAATTAACACAGGCTGAACCACTGCATTTCATAACATGGAACATGCGGGATTTAATAACCCCCCAAAAATTAGACAAGTGCTGGTGTACCTTGACAGGCATACAGTACACATAGCGTTAATACAGGAGACGCATCTCAGAGGGAAAACAGAAGAAACAGTCGGGCCGGATGGGCGGGGTGCCAAATAGCCTCCTTTTACTCTAACTACGCAAGAAGGGTCCTGCTGCTGATTAAAAAGGGGGTCTCATTCGAACTAACACAGTAGGAAATCAACGTACACAGCCGGTACGTGATAGTGCAAGGTGCGCTATGGCGCATAATGCTGACTATTATCAATACCTACGGCCCTAACATAGATGACCCAGAGTTCAATGTGCATATCTGGTGTCAACTTTGGGTACTACAACCCACAGCAACTCTATGGGGAGGGGACCTAAACCTATACTTCGATCCGAACATGGACAAGCCAGCAAAAGGGGATCGCAAGGGGAAAGCAAGCAACGCAGCTGATGCGCACTGAAATTAACGACTCTGGGCTCATAGATTTGTGGAGACTCAGACACCCGGATGGGACTGAGACTACCTACACTTCGATGATTCATGGTTCCTGGTCCAGCTAAGACTATTGGCTCAGAACAAGGAAGGTGAACGCGTAGGTGCAGAATCTATGCCACTTTCCCAAATGCTCTCAGATCATGCATCTGTGCTATTGACCCTGATCATCCCAACGCAAGTACCTAGACAGTTTCAATGGCGCCTACACCCCACTGAGCTCCTAGACCCAGTCTTCCGAGACACAGCGAGAAGAGCTATAGTGGACTATTTTGCTATAAACACAGGCTTGGTGGACAGCGATGGGAACCTCTGGGAAGCATTCAAAGCCAACATCCGGGGGTTGTGCATGGGGACGAGAGCAGGGATTTTAAAAGACATTCACACCGTGTTACATAGGCTGGAGGACAGCTTGGCGTGAGAATATGAGAGTGACCCCAAAACCAAGACCATGGCAAATATATGAATACAGATCTCAGAATACGAGACGATGACAGAGCAAGAAGCTCCACATATGTCCCGCAGACCCGTGGCGAGAGCATATGGGGAAGCAGGCAGACAAGGATGCCACTTGGCAATGTCACTGAAAGCTTCATGGGTGCAATCCCATATCACTAAGGTAGGGGGGTCTGCAGTGAGCCCTGCTATGACACCCCTTCCATTGGGCCGAGATTCTCCGAGTACTATGCCCAGCTATATTGTTCCTGTGAGGAAGCTGCAGAGGCTGAGATCTCGCAATATCTAGAGGATGTTGCCCTGGCATGGCTGTCAGATGGCCAAATAGAATATCTAATGCAGCCCGTCATGAAGGAGGCGATTAAATAAACAATAAACAAGCTGCCCGATAATAAAGTCCTGAGACGAGATGGCCTACCAGGCGAATTTCATAAGGAGTTTGCGGACCTCCTGGCCCCGAATTTGCTCAAGATATATGAATGAATGAATATAATTTATAAATTGCAAACTCCTGCCCTTGGATGTCTTGATGCTATAGGAAACAGATATGGCTGCAGAAATGTCAGAAGTAAGTCAAGCAAAATGGTCAAGTGCCTTGTAGTCCTGTGAGAAAAGCCAAGTCTTTAAGGCCTTTCTGAAGGTGAGTAAAGAGGGAGCAGCTTTTAGTGTCAGTGGGAGGCTATTTCAGAGCACAGCTGTGGTACTGAAAAAACTCTTACCTCCGCAGGTGGTCCTCCTACATGAGGGGACAGTCAGGTTCATAGCAGAGCCTGAACGTAGCGTCCTCCCTGGGAAGTACCATTTGAGTTTCTTTTTTTTTTTTTTAAATCTTTATTTTGGTTTAATAAAGAACAAAGAGAAATAACAGCGTGTGACGAGGAGGACCCGGACCCGGGCCCTCCCGGCTTACCTTTACCTGTGTCCTCTTTTGTCGCCCAGCATGCAGACGCCTGGAAACCTATAACAGACTGGCGACAAACGTCCCGGGAACCGGAGGAGCCGTGTTTCTTTAACTGGGCGGAGCTGGATCCGGAGACCGCCCACCATCAGGAGGTAAAGGTGCACCCAAACAGATCACAGGTGTGTTATTCACCCGGAGGGAGTGGAGAGTGGTGGCGTGAGAGAGGAGCAGAGTGGAGGAGAACCGAAGACGAAGAACCGAAGATCGCGATCGAGGAGGAGGCGTGTGAGCAGTGGAGGACGGGAGGCGAAGTAAGCAAGGAACATCGGCTGGAGGAGGCGTGTGAGCAGTGGAGGACGGGAGGCGAAGTAAGCAAGGAACATCGGCTGGAGGAGGCGTGTGAGCAGTGGAGGACGGGAGAGGACGCAAGCGAGGAACAGCAACGGCAGGAGGCGGGTGAGCGGACGAGGAGACCGGGAGCGGAGTGGAGAGCGGACCAGCGGAGAGAGGAGGCGATAGAGGAACATCGGAGGACGGAGCCCAGTGACAACGGAGACAGCGGACCGCGGACCTGGGAAACCGAGAGAAGAGAGAGCCGCGACGACCACGACAAGCCGGGAGGCCAACGAGGAGGCGCATCGCCCAGCCACACTTCACACGAAGTGTGGCTCGATCAGGTACGGTCAAGGTTCACGGGGTGGGCGGGACGTAGGTGGGGTAAACCACCTTAAACCGAGCAACCGACCCTCATTGCACCGTTACCTTCCCTTCACCTCACCGGCACCTTGAGAGCAACGAGCACGTGTGGTCCCTCACTACCCTTCCCTGACAAACACCCCAAAACCGCGATCTAATAGTGGTTTCTTTTTTTTGTTTTTTTGGTCACATCTTGAACGAGAGACAAGACGGCGGAGACAAGGCCTACAACGCCCAGAAGGCACCGGGAAAGTCGGAGACTGGGAACCGCCAAACAAGCTAAGGAGGACATTGACAATCCCTTGCCTTTCTATCGAGTACCAGTACAAAAGAGGAGGCTATATAAAATAATAAAACCCTCATTACCTCGCAACCCAGTGTCAGTGAGTTTATTGGACATCCCACCCGAAAGCCCACAAGTGGTGGAGAATGCGGGCATAGAAGAAACCATCCAGGATACAAAGATGGAAGCCATATTGCAAGCCCTAGTAAAAGGTCAAGAACAGCTGGGGTGGGCTGTGGAGCAACAGCTCGCCTCCGCCCAACTGGACCGGGATACTTTCCGCTCCACAGTAGTAACCCAACTAGAAGGGCTGCAACACACTACTGACCCCGCGAGCAACCCAGTACGTGAAGCCAGACCACCTCCTACACCAGCAGGCATCTCCCTACAAAAGTACATCCCTGGAGAGGATCCGGACGCCTTTCTATTGAATTTTGAAAGGGTGGCACTGGCATGCGGATGGCCAGTGGAGAAGTGGCCTTTCTTTTTGGCTCCCCTGCTGACGGGAGAAGCCCAAGCCGCCTATCAGGTGGCCAACAGCAGTGGACAGACACCATATAGACAAATCAAAACGATCATATTGGACCATCTTGGTTTAGATGCGGAAGCATACCGAGTGCGCTTTAGGAAGGAACGGGGCCAGGGGGGGGGCAATCCTAAAACCCTATTCTTCCGCTTGAAAGCAGCAGCAGATAAATGGTTGACCCCCACAACCAGTTCCAAAGAAGACATTATGGACAAGATATATTTAGAGCAGTCCCTAGAGGCCCTGCCATACGGGACACAACGCTGGTTGCGACAGCATTCCAACCTAACCACCCAGCAAGCCATGGAGATGGCTACCACGTTCGTCCGGGCCCAGCCCCGCCTACACCCCAGTGAACCAGAAAAGACCCACAAGGCAATCCCTAGACCAGAACGCAGACCCAGAGCACCACCTGGATTGCCAAACCCCCGTTTCATGAGTCCGGACGCTCCTCCGTTCCGGGGACCGCAATGTTTTGATTGTGAGACCTGGGGCCACATCGCCCGCTTCTGCCCACAGAAACGCAATCAGGAAGAACCGATGGAAGTGGGATACATGCCAAAAGCAGTCCTGTACTCCGCCGAACTGGGAGGCGCATATCACGTGAGTGTGACCGTAAATGGGACTGTAATCCAGGCCCTGTTGGATTCCGGGTGTAAGCAGTCAGTCATGCGGGATGTTTATGTCATGCCTCCCCAGGTAATGCCCAACGACCAAGTGTACATAAAATGTGTCCATGGGGATGTGAAGGGGTATCCGGTGGCCTATGTCCCCATAGACTTAGAAGATAGGGGTCCATTGGTAGTGAAAGTGGGGGTGATAAGTTCTCTACCTGAACCACTCATACTGGGTACCGACAATCCCCATTTCCTAGAACTATTCGAAGACCAATTAAGGAAGAATAAGTCCCCGAGTGAATCCCCTGTCCCGGCCTTGCTGTCCCCTGATCCATGGGAAAATGACAGGAGCTTCAAGTTCGCCCAAGCGAATGATTCCAATTTGTTAAATGCGTGGGAAAAGGCCCATGCGGAACAAGATATCCTCCCCGTGAGATACCCTAGATTCCTTATAAAAGACGACCTCTTGTATCGGCAAGCTAAAGCAGAAGACCCGATACAACTCCTGGTACCAACTTGCTTTCGCGAGCAAATAATGTTCTATGCTCATACTCACTTACTGGCAGTACACACCGGCAGTGAGAAGACAACTCAGAATGTGCTCCGTAACTTCTACTGGCCGGGTGTGTATCAAGACATAAAAAGCCACTGTCAGACGTGTGACATTTGTCAGCGGAAAAACACCCATCGACCAGCTGCAGTACCCCTACAACCCCTCCCCATTATAGGGGCCCCGTTTGAGAGGGTCGGGATGGACCTGATCGGCCCACTCCCCAAAACCCGGAAAGGGCATCAATACGCTCTGGTAATCGTGGACTATGCCACGCGATTTCCAGAGGCATTTCCCCTGAAAGCCCCCACCTCGAAAAACATCGCCGAGAAGTTTCTAGAATTATTCTCCAGGGTCGGATTTCCCAAAGAAGTCCTAACGGACCAGGGCACCCCATTCATGTCTCGAGTCATGAAGGAAGTCTGTCAACTTCTGAACCTCCACCAGATCCGAACATCTGTGTATCACCCTCAGACTGACGGACTGGTGGAGAGGTACAATGGTACCCTGAAAACCCTGTTGAAGAAAATGCTCACTGTTAACGGGAGTGAATGGGACCTCTTGCTGCCATTGGCATTATACGTCATACGAGGCCAAACACAGAGCAGCTTAGGCTGTTCTTCTTTTGAGATGTTATACGGGCGACAACCCCGCAGCCTTCTGGAGATGACCCGAGAAGTATGGGAGAACGAGAGTGACGGTGACACAAGATCCTTGCTGGAGTACAGCCAGAATTTAAGGAATAAACTTGGGAAAATACGAGAGTTGGCCTTCACCCAGCTGGGGTCTAGTCAACAGAAACAACAGGCCCACTACAACAAAGGAAAGAAGTGGCGACACCTAGCAGTAGATGACTGGGCTTTGGTGCTGTTGCCCTCTATGTCAAAAAGATTCCAGAATGAATGGCAAGGCCCTTTTCGGGTCATCGAGACTATTGGGAAAACCACTTATCGGTTACAAATGAGTAGGAAGAAAAACCAGGTTTTCCATACAAATCTCCTAAAAAAATGGTTGGGGCCAGCCCCTCTGGTATCGATGGTAACCATCACGGAAAAAAATAATCAAGGTACCACACTGGACGAACTAGTGATAAGCGAGGAATTGTATGATAGAGAACAAGATGAACTGCAAAACACCCTACGTCCCTTCAAGAAGATCTTTTCTAACATCCCTGGGGCCACCGCACTAACAGAACATCGGATAGAAACCCCCGATGGCGTCACAGTAAAACAAAGACCCTATAGAATACCAGCAGCTAAGAGGTACGCAATAAGTAACGAAGTAAAAGAGATGTTGAGGCTGGGGGTCATCCGGCCCTCGCGTAGTGAATGGTCTTCTCCCATCGTAATGGTGCCCAAGCCCGATGGTAGCAGCAGGTTCTGCATGGACTTTAGGGCCTTGAATGCAGTGTCATCATTCGACGCCTACCCTATACCCCGCATTGATGAACTGATCGAGAAACTGGGAAATGCAAAATACATCAGTACCCTTGATTTAACAAAAGGGTACTGGCAGGTCCCTCTCCGAGAGGAAGATCAGAAAAAGACGGCCTTCGCCACCCCGGACGGACTCTATGAGTTTAACGTCTTTCCCTTTGGCCTCCACGGGGCTCCGGCCACTTTCCAGAGACTTATGAACGAAGTACTAAGAAAGCATCAAGAATATAGCTCGGCCTACCTGGACGACATCATTATATTCAGTCCTTCTTGGGAAGAACACCTGAGGCATCTACAAAACGTACTACAGCAACTGAGGGAAGCAGGGCTTCACGTCAATTCAAATAAATCCAGAGTAGGCTTTCGAAAGGTCAAGTATCTAGGGTATGTACTGGGGCATGGTGTCATCGAGCCGCAAATTGAGAAGGTCAGGGCAATTGCAGATACCCCTTTTCCCTCCAGTCAGAAGGAAATGAGAGCCTTCCTTGGCCTCGTAGGCTACTATAGAAGGTTTATCCCCTCCTTCTCAGATATAGCCGCCCCCTTAACGGACACATTGAAGAACCACCCCAAAAGTCAGGTTCTACATAATCCAACCGTCGCTATGTGGAACGCATTTCAAACACTGAAGCGTGCCATCACGACCAGCCCCGTCCTTACCTCTCCGGATTTTAACAAGCCCTTTCTCCTACACACAGACGCATCTGATTTCGGTATTGGGGCGGTGTTGTCACAAGAAACCGAATCTGGCATTGAGCGCCCCATACTGTACATCAGCCGCAAACTATTCCCAAGGGAGGTAAAATACCCTACTATAGAGAAGGAATGTTTAGCGATCAGGTGGGCAATAGACAAATTGAGATATTACCTGGAGGGGCATTCATTCATCCTCTATACGGATCACGCCCCGCTTACCTGGATGAGCCGAAACATCTCGAACAACCCGCGAGTCCTGCGGTGGTTCCTGGCCCTACAACCATTCCGGTTCCAGGTCCGTCACCGTAAGGGGAAGGACAACGCCAACGCGGACTACCTATCTCGTTATCCTCTCCCCGATCGGGAGAATCGTAGGGGGGAGGGATGTGACGAGGAGGACCCGGACCCGGGCCCTCCCGACTTACCTTTACCTGTGTCCTCTTTTGTCGCCCAGCATGCAGACGCCTGGAAACCTATAACAGACTGGCGACAAACGTCCCGGGAACCGGAGGAGCCGTGTTTCTTTAACTGGGCGGAGCTGGATCCGGAGACCGCCCACCATCAGGAGGTAAAGGTGCACCCAAACAGATCACAGGTGTGTTATTCACCCGGAGGGAGTGGAGAGTGGTGGCGTGAGAGAGGAGCAGAGTGGAGGAGAACCGAAGACGAAGAACCAAAGATCGCGATCGAGGAAGAGGCGTGTGAGCAGTGGAGGACGGGAGGCGAAGTAAGCAAGGAACATCGGCTGGAGGAGGCGTGTGAGCAGTGGAGGACGGGAGGCGAAGTAAGCAAGGAACATCGGCTGGAGGAGGCGTGTGAGCAGTGGAGGACGGGAGAGGACGCAAGCGAGGAACAGCAACGGCAGGAGGCGGGTGAGCGGACGAGGAGACCGGGAGCGGAGTGGAGAGCGGACCAGCGGAGAGAGGAGGCGATAGAGGAACATCGGAGGACGGAGCCCAGTGACAACGGAGACAGCGGACCGCGGACCTGGGAAACCGAGAGAAGAGAGAGCCGCGACGACCACGACAAGCCGGGAGGCCAACGAGGAGGCGCATCGCCCAGCCACACTTCACACGAAGTGTGGCTCGAGCAGGTACGGTCAAGGTTCACGGGGTGGGCGGGACGTAGGTGGGGTAAACCACCTTAAACCGAGCAACCGACCCTCATTGCACCGTTACCTTCCCTTCACCTCACCGGCACCTTGAGAGCAACGAGCACGTGTGGTCCCTCACTACCCTTCCCTGACAAACACCCCAAAACCGCGATCTAATAGTGGTTTCTTTTTTTTGTTTTTTTGGTCACATCTTGAACGAGAGACAAGACGGCGGAGACAAGGCCTACAACGCCCAGAAGGCACCGGGAAAGTCGGAGACTGGGAACCGCCAAACAAGCTAAAGAGGACATTGACAATCCCTTGCCTTTCTATCGAGTACCAGTACAAAAGAGGAGGCTATATAAAATAATAAAACCCTCATTACCTCGCAACCCAGTGTTAGTGAGTTTATTGGACATCCCACCCGAAAGCCCACACAGCGGCAATCCCGCACATCGTCCCACGCAGGGGGCATAAGTATAGTCTATTAGTAATGATGCTTAAGCAACAGCAGGCTGCCAACAGGCAGAATAGAAGGCCAGTGTTATTTGGCTAAAGGGAGCAGATTTTGTTAGGGGTGGTCGGATCTGACCACATAAATGAGTGTTCAACGTAGATTCCCCAGGGCTGAATAGAGTGCTCCTTTCCGCATTCGCTATTGAAATCCCTGAGGTCTTTTGTGACATTCCCTAAGTAGCATACTGCATTGTGTTTCCGAATTTTGAGACGCTCCCTAACTATCAGAAAAGGGAGTCTCACCCGCGAATCATTGCTTGGCTTACTGCTTGGTTAGTGTCCACGCCCCCTTTACTCAGCGTCCTGCTTTGTGAGGTTCCAGTAGCGTTCTTGGTTCCTGTCTGCCTTCGTGTTCCCGTTTACTCCTTTGATTCCTGAGCCTGTGGTACTTGCCTTTGATTCCCCGTAGGGTTCCCGGTATCCCTTCCCTGTACCCGTATCCCTTCCCTTTACCCGACTTTCCCGATCTACTCAGTCTCCCTATTCCCGCCCTGCTTCTCCTTTCCCGGCGCCTCCTTCCCCGGTGCCTTACTCTCTTTTCCGCAATTTTGACTTCCGGTCCATCACGCCCCGTTTTCGTTGTGTGGTTTGTTATTGAGCCCTTCTTTCCGCGCCGTTCCACTCAGGCTTTTGTTATTGAGTGGACGGAGGCTTTCTTTGTTGTAATTGTCTATGCGCTCCACTCCGTCTTCAGCTTACGAGAGGGACGCGTTGTGTGTAATCCTTGGATTGTCTTGTTGTGTGTACACCCGCTCTTCTCCGTCATAAGTTTCAAGAGTCGGATGTGGTGTGTGTATCGTGTGTGTTGTATGTTACTCACTCCGCTCTGTCTTTAGTTTATGAGTCGGAAGTGGGAGTTATTGCCGTGTCACTTTGTCCTTAGCTCTATAAGTGATACGAGCTTGTCACCAGCTGCTCTTGTGGCCCAGTCTTGCTCTGTCTTCAGTTTAGGAGCAGGACTGGAATTGTGTACCTTCTTCTTTGGAGGTATCCTCTGCTGAGTTGTCATCCAGGTTCCCTTCTGTACCTCCTGGTTCTTTACTTGACTACTCGCTTAAAGCCCTGACGCTCACCTGGTGAGGTAAGTGGAATGCTATGTTGAACACTTATGTATTAGTCCTGTAAACTACTGGTGAGTTTAGTACTGTTGTATGTTTACTTCTAGCCATCTCCTGCCATCGAGACTGCAGCGACATCGTCCCTGCTGGGGGAGAGTGGTATACTCCCTGGGAAATTCCCCCCACACTTTTTGGGAGCAACTGACTTTGAGTGAGTTATCTCTTCTCACTTGGGTCGTTGCTGTTTGGAAGTGTGTGGGACATTCATCTTTGCTCCTGTGGACAACCATCCTCCTCTACAGGGGAGGACCCGTGACAGATTTAGGCTAGTGCACAGTCCCCAAGAGCCATCAAGTTAGATATGCAGGTGCCAGTAGAAGCCGCATATGCATACAGATTATCATGTCCGGATCTGAAAGGCCTTATCATCTGTGTGGGTGCCTCAAACAATAAGTAACAAAAAACAATATCCCCCCCCCAGCGGTGGCGACAACAACAATCAACAATCATCCGACGTGGTCCTCTGTTAGATCTGAAATAAATGGAGCGCTCGTATGGAGGATGGGCAAACTGCAGATGGTAACCCCTTGGAAAGATAGCGGACCAAAGGTCCCCAGCGGAACTGGAAGTCTTTGAAATTGCCCAGGAAGATGTCCGCCACTCGCTCCAAGCTAAGTAATTTCCAGAGTCTTGCGTGCCATAGGGAAATCATTTAGCCTCCTGTTTTTTCCAGGCTGATGCCAGGGTGAGTTTGGCAGCCCCAAGACAGAGCCACAGGATTTGTTTATCCGCTCGCCTCTGGTGTTCAAGAAGTGGGTTTTGAAGGCCCAGTAGCACACAGGCTATAGAGTCCTCCACCGGATAACCAAGGATGCCCTTAATATGGGAAAGGATCTCTTCCCAGTATGGTCGAATAATCGGGCAATCCCACCAAATATGGCGGAAATCCCCAAGCAATCCACAGCCCCTCCAGCATCTATCAGAAGTAGACGGGAATATACGATGGAGCTTGGACGGGTACAAGTACCAGTCCATAAGCGTCTTAAGGTGGGCCTCTCTCAGATCCAACGAGTGGTTGTGCGAAGCAATATCACGCCACAATGCTGACCACTCTTTGTCAGAAATGTCCCGCCCCAGGAGCTCTTCCCACTGTCCCATATATCGGGGACGGGGCGACACTGCCGAAGTAGTAATTGGTAAAGAAAGGATACAACCCCCTTCATAGCTGAAGTCCGGAGAATGAAAGCCTCAAAGGGTGAAGGAGGTCTCATGGCCGCATCGAGGACCCCAGGAGAGGTGGCCCAGTGAATCATCTGGACATGGTGGAATCGCTCCGACGGAGGGACTTCATAGTCGCTCATACAGTTATCAAAGGTGAGCGGAGTATAGCCGTGGAACAAGTGGGTTAGAGCCCTACATCCTCCCTCCCTCCACACCTTGAAGGGTCCCTCCTGGAGCGCCGGTGGAAAATCCGGGTTAAAATGTATAGGTGTGAACGGAGACGGGAAGGTGGTCCAACGGTCATCAGCGGCCAACGTATCCCACACCTGTAGGGTGGTCCTGGTGGGAGTGCTGATGTAAGCGTTCTGGGGCCTGTCTTTCTTGGGTTTCCAGGCCAGGTCCCAAATAGACCTACCCGCCACACTCCTGTCCATGTGTAGCCAGTGTTTCTCCGATGTCTGCTGGGACCACTCCACCAACACTCGTAATTGTGCCGCTTTATAATACAAATGCATATCGGGAAGGCCCAATCCTCCATCCCCCCGCGGCCGTCGCAAGGTTGCGAAAGAAAATCTCGCTCGACCCCCTTGCCAAATAAACCGGAGCATCTGGGTCTTAAGGCACCAAAAGAAGTCCACATCCAGAGGTATGGGGAGCGCCTGAAAGAGATACAGGTATTTGGGGAGGAGGACCATCTTAATGGCGTGAATTCTGCCCAACCATGATATGTATTTGGGCTTCCACCGATCCAAGTCCGCCCGGGTTTTTGCCAGTAGAGGTGGAAAGTTTGCAGAATATAATTTCCCAATTGTGGTGAGTTTCTTTTTTAAACGGATGGGCCCCACTCCGTGTAATGATTTATATGCCCGACAAAGAGCCTTGAACCTGCAGCGTTGTCTGACTGGCAGCCAGGGAAGGTTTCCTGATGGTTCCTCTGGCCGATTCATATTTAGGAATTTAAAAAAGAAATCGAGCAGCAGCATTTTGCAAAGTCTGAAGCCTCTTCAAGAGACCTGGTGCGAGATTAAGATAGAGTCTATTGCAGTAATTGATCCTTGTAAGCACCAATGAAATGCGAAAGCGTATGATAGGCAAACGCCCCCCGTCATTCAGGGAGGCCCTACTGATAACGATTCTAAAGCCAGACAAACCCCGAACCAATGCTCTTCATTGCTGCCGCTGTCCCTAATTAACATAGATTACAAAATACTGGAACAAATACTAGTGACTAGACTGCAACCGCTGCTTTCCAACATGGTCCCTCAAACCATCAGGCTTCATCCCCAATCGCTCCAAAGCCCAGAACCTACGGACCATATTTGTATTATTCCATCAACTGGACCCCTCACTAAAAGCCACAGCAGTCTAACTAGATGCTGTAAAGGCATTCGACTCAATCGAATGGTCGACATGTTCACTATCCTACTCCAGAAGGGGGTACCGCCTGCCTTCCTCTGTAGGGTATGTCTGCTATACACAGACCCCGTGGCACGTCTCAGGATGAACGGGCTCACATTTGAAGCAATACCCATACACAGGGGAACGAGACAGGGCTGCCCACTGTCGCCGATCCTCTTCACCTTAGCACTGGAACCCTTGGCATGTGTAATATGCCAGCGTCATGCTGCGCTGTGATTTAGACCCCACCCAATAGCGAACTCGATGTATGCAGATGATAGGGTTGTCTATGTCGGGGAACAGGAAACATATCTGGGCCCAATTATTCAAGAATATATTACATTTTAGCGACTGTCAGGCCTCAGCATAAACTGAACAAAATCCTTGGTAGTGCCCCTCACCCGATGCACGACACCTTACAGTAGGAGAGTAGGGTCTGCTTCCTATGGTCACCCCCACTTTTTGCTGTGATGCTCTGGTTTTTAAACTTCAGTGTGGCTGTGGGCCTGCTAATCAGACCCACATCCCAGCTGTTCTCTCTCTAAATTGATACCACGTACTTTAGGTACATACCTGATTGAGAATTAGGTCACCTTTGTGAGCCCCTGTATAGTGTACCATAGGTACCCAGGGCATCCAAGGCCTACCAGGGGCTGCAGCATGTATTATGCCACCCCTGGCTGGCCATCCAAACTGACACCACAGGCTGATCACTCAGCTTGGGCAGGGTGGTGTAATCACCCCTTGCTTAGATATAGCATACCTATATCTACCTTTATATATAGACACATTTACACCTATAAGTCACTCCTATGGCAGGCCTTGACAATCCTGAAGGCAGAGTGCTTGGTTTTATGTGAGAGGGTGCTTTAGCATGAGCTGAGCCCTTCTGCAGGTTTCAGAACCATCTCCTTATAGCTGTTCTATGATATAGCCATACCATATACTCTTAAGGGCATTATACTCCTTGCGGTTAATGCTAACTTTGGTTTGGCTTTATCAAAACATGTAATGTAAGGTGTTAAACACTTTGGAATACTATCCCCCCCCCACCCCCGCCAGTCCTGGTGGCAGGGGAAGCAATCCACCCTTCTAGAGGGAGAAGAAATGTAGTTACTGCTTTACCCGGTTAAAGTTAAACAGAGCCTCAGCATCACAAAATGGATGCTGCTGCCACAGACACGAGTCTGACCTCCTGCAGCTAGGGGCAACTCCAGCAAGAGAGGCTTGGACAATAGGTGTCCTGTCGAGGGAGGTGCTAGCACCTCCCCAGACAGCCTGTAGTGTATTGGGGCAGGGTGGGTTGAATCAAAAGATGCTTTTCCAGACACTGCCTGGGGCACACAAGGTGCTCCATGCATAGCCCGGTTTAAAAAAAGTTGCTGGGGCACTCCAGCCCCGCTCTGGCGCGAAACTGGACAAAGGGAAAGGGGTGTAACCACCTTCTTCTCAGGGTCCACCCATAGGAGGGACCTAGCAGGTAATCCAGCCCCTAAAATCAGTATAAAGATAGGAGCTGAGTCTAGAGACTTTAAATTATTCCTGGAAGAAACTTTGACCCAAACTCTTGGACCTTTGACGTTCCATATCGACTGGAAGACTGAAGACATCTCCCTTGTGGTCAAGGAGTGACCACCCTGTACAAAGAGGCACCACCAGTAACCTGCCGGTTTGCTTTGTCAATGCTCCTGCCGGAACCCGAAGACTTAGCTACTCAGGAACTGGACTTCCAGACTTCTCCGACTCCGATCCACATCCACAGCAAATCTGAGACCCGTGGCGGACACGAGAGATGTGGGACAGGACACCCTGGACATCCTGCATTTTACTAACAGTGCAACTTCAGAGGCACCCTTGAAGTTGTGCATTGGGGTTTGAGAAGCCCCAGACCCGAGCGCCATTTGCACCCAAGCTCAGCGCTCCACACTCCTTGTGTGTCGCGTGGGGCCTGCTCCTGCATTTCAGCTCGACGCATCTTCCTGGTTGCTAGCCTATTGGCTAGTGAGCCCTCTGAAGTCGAACCTTTGAATCTAAACTACTTAACTGGTTGCTCCAGGCTTGCTCCAGATTCCCTCCAAAAGAGAAGCCCCTCAGACCTTGCTGGTCTGACTCGAAGCCAATCTTCACTTTCTGCATGGGTTGCGGTTACCAAGGCTTGTTGGGTCTAGTCCAGATACCGACAACGCAGTCACCTAGATCCTTTGTGGGACAGCTCGAATTCAGCTCCTGGTCATCGTCGATGCCTCCTGGTCCTCGTGGCTGCAGAGACAAGCTTCACCTCTTCACCTGAATCAACTCGACATCGCCTGGTTCCTTCCTGGTTCCATCCTGGTCACTGGCTAGTGACCCAGACTCTGTCCCCTCTGATTTCAGGTTCTTCTCGTCTCCGATCCACCCTTGTATCCACCCGGACACTTTTCCTCTGGTCGCCTGCAGCACTTATTTGCAGATCTCCATTAGAAACATTGACGAAACCCGACACGAAAAGACACCTATGCACCCGGCTTCCCTGGGTGAGATAACTCCAGTACTTCGGTGCTCCCGTGGGTGTTGACTCTCGAAGTGTCCTAGCTTGAAGGGGTTTTACCGTAGCCCATCCGGAAGTGTCCTTTTTCAGTAACTTTGTAACATTTACGTTCTCCATTATAAGTCAATGGTAACTCGCGACTGTGTTTAGACACTGCACGCGTCTCCCGTGGGTCTCTTACTTCCTAACCTTTGGTTGTCTAGTGTAGCCCCAGCGATTCCCTAGGCTCTAGGCCTACTCCCTATTCCTGAAGTGGTTATTATACTACTTACTTAGTATATGGTTTGTGAGGCCCCTAGGGGAGAACTGTATTTGTGCAACTTATAGTATGCTTAATGAGTAACTTGTAATGTATTTCGATCTCTGACCTCATAAAGAGTTCAGAGGGGTTGTGTTAGAAATAAATACATATACATTTGATATATACCTTGTGTGGTGTCCTTTCATTTGGTATTCAAGGGATTATAATTGGTAAAACAGTTTGCTTCACATGCTCTCTGAGGTTTTAGCCTAAGACTGCTCGCCACTGCTACCACTAGGATAGCTTTCTATAAGGTTGACTTTACAACCACCATCAATAAGGGTCGTTTAGACTGGTGCAAGGTGCCCACTAGAATAGTGGACAACATATGCCAGGCTAACTTCTCACACTTACGAACTAGAATTCCCCTAGACGTGGAATAGCGACCCAGTGAAGTACCTGGGGATCTGGATCCAGAGGGACCCTGAAGTGGTGACACAATACAACTATGGCAGAACTTTTTCCCACCTGGAGGAATGCGTCCTTAGATGGGCACATCTGCCACTTTCCCTAGCCAACAGAACAGCCGTCACAAACATGATAATTTTGCCAAAATTTCTGTATTTATTTAGCACGATCCCAATCACCCACACAGCGTTCTTGGAATCCCTCGACTCCCTCCTAACGCCACTGATCTGGGAGGGGAAACAACCAAAAATAGCATGGGAGATGCTCACTCTCCCGTTCACGCAAGGAGGATTTACAGCCGGAACATGCGGCTATACTATCTATGCACTCAAGCGCAGTACGCACACTACTGGATCTCTCCCCTGGAACATGAAGCAGAACATCCAATACCACTCAGAGCCCTGATCCCACATGAGATCAAGGCTAATAGGTTCACAGAAATCTCCACTATACACTGCTCTACTAAGGGGTGGCAGCAGCTAAGCCAAAGAGCAGCCAAACCCTATTATACCTGAAGGCATTACAGCCGACTCCCCATCACGCAATATCAGTCACGTCGGAACCCAAGGCATTAAATTTACTCGCAAAGGCAAAATTGCTGACAATGGGGGACTTGTTCCTGGATGGAAACTTTATTGAGAGGGCAGCCGTGACTAAAAGAGGACACGGCTCTCCGCTGCTGCAATTCACATACCTGCGGCTGCACGCCTCTATCCGTAGCTTATATTCACAATTTCCAGAGGAATCCCCAGCACTGTCAGCGCTTCAGACTCTTCTGACCACCACAACTAGACGGAACTTAGTCACTAAGCTCTATAACGCATTACATTTAGACAAAGTCCAGCTCAGAAATTCCCCTAGACATAAATGGAAGGAGGCTCTAGATACATCCCTGTTAGAAATTGGATCCTTGGCTGGCCAGGGCTTGCGCCAAAGTCAGTCAGAGACCACCACTCCTAAGTCAGGGCAAGGGAGTTACACGCCAAGATAACCCCCGCTCACCCTCTAGGTAACGTGGCGCGAGCAGCAAGGCTAAACTTGGAGGCGATGTGAGTTAAGTATTTGCGCACACACCCCAGCAACAACACCCAAGGCCCACCACAAAGGAAACTCCACACAAGGTTATATATAAAAATAGCCTTTGTATTACACCAAAACACATTAGATAAAACACACACTTTACAATGTGCCAACAGGAACGGGCAGAATTTACAGGGGATATGTACAAGACAGGGCCACATGGACCACTGTCAGGAATCAGCACTTTTAGAACTTAGCACTAGGTAGAATTAGCACTTAGAACATGGAATATAAATCACTGTAGCACAAAATAGAAGATAACGCACACAACCAGTAACTACTGGTAAAGGTTAAGTACCACCTACGCAATCCTAACCACCTTAGGAACAGGTCACGCAGGGAACCAGGACCTCACTAGCACCACCTGTACTAGCAAGAAAAACAACCACCTAAGTATCACAATACCTGTAGGGGTATAAGAACATAACACATGATGCATATACATTCAGCGGTGTAGGAACATGGCACATGACGTATAAAAACACATTCAGAGGTGCAGCAAAAGAACAATTGCGCCAAACTCGCATAAGTCACCACCTGTGACTGTCCATAGGCCAGCTGGCCTCGCAAGGGCTGAAATGCCCTTAGTCCCAATGTCAGGGCCTAAACGTAGCAGCTGCCCACGAAGTGCTGGGCAGCTGGTGCAAACAATTGGGGGGGACAACGTTGGAGCCTTCCAGGCTCTGCACAAACCAACTGACTGTCCTCCCAAGAGCCTCGCTGGACTCTAAAACAAATCTGGCACCTCGAGCCTCTCTCAGGGCTCTAAATACATAATGCCCCCTGAGCCCCACTGGGCCCTACAAACAACTGTAGTGTTGGAGTCCCCTCCGGACTCTGAGTAAACAGGGGGGGCGGTGGAGTCCCTCTCGGGGAACTCGTGGACCAATAATGCCGCCTGGAGCCTCTCAGGGCTCAACAACAAATGTGCCCCCGGGGCCCCCGTGGGTCTCGCACCACAAATATGGCGCCTCAAGCCTCTCGGGGCTCTTCAACAAAAGAATGCCCCTTAGCGTTGGAGCCTCTCTGGGCTCGTGAGACAAATGCGCACTACCACGTAGGGGCCCCGCTCGGGGGCTCGACACCAAAGATATGCCCCACACATTGGAGCGGCCCTCTGCCAACTGGGGCCGCTCGAAGAACCAAGAGAACCTGCCCCCGCACTCACCGGGACCTCACTGGTGCTGCGGGGGGGGGGGGCGGGAAACACTGCCGGCCTCTTCTCTCGTGGGCGGCGGGGCTCTCCTCCTCACAACGGAGCCCCGCCTGCACCTTCCTCCGTGCTTCTTCGGCTGCTTTCCTGGGGAGCCAATCACTGCGCAGGTCGCCCGGCGAGCCTCCCGCAGCCTAAGCCAATGGCAGCGTGGCTCCCGGGTGACGTCAGCGGTGGTTCCCTTGGCTTTTCCTCGACGTCTCCTCGGCCCCGGGCTGCGGCGGTGATTTCAACACGGGGTGGGCTCCCGTGTTAATTGAGTATAAAGCGAGGTAGGCACTCGCTCAAGGTCAAAAGAACAGCGCAAGGTCCCTGGTAGGGTGGCCACCTGCCAGGGGACTCCAAAATCGTCAGAAAGCGGCGTGGTCAGCCGCGAGAGTAAAAATAAAGCGCTCTGAGCGCTAGCAGGCAATAAAGCGCTCCCAAGCGCTGGCACAGCAACAAAAGCGCTTCCTGGCGCTAGGGGCATGAATAAAGCTCCAGCAAGGTCTGGAGGCAGGCAGGGGGCAAGGCTGGGCCCAGAGCCAGCTCACTGGGTCTCCAGGCAGGGAGACAATCCAAGTGGCGGTCCTCCTGGCCCCAGCAACAGCAGCAGCCCCCTCAGCTAGGATCCAAAAAGCAGAACCACATTTCTGGGGACACAGCCCCTTTTTATACAGTTAAATCCTTTGTGTGTAGGTGCAGGGTGGGGGAGAAACCAGTCGCAGCTGGTTTTGCAGCACCCTTGATGTGCTCAACCACCCCTTTCATTCACTGGCAGGGCTAGGGTCATCAGTCGCACCACAGGGGGCAGAGCCAGCATTGTTTGGGGAAAGCCCAGCCATCAGCATGCTAATCTCCCACTCACCACCGGGCTGACCCATCCAGCCTTCCTGGAGCCAGGCTCACCAGCCAGCTCCAGCCAATCACACGCCAGGCATATTTTACACTAATATGCCAACTCCTAGAAGTGGCATTTCTACACAAGACACAATCATGCCACATACATCATTGCGAAGCATTCAATCACACGAGTTCGCACATACCAAACTTGAGCATGCACACCTCACGCATCAGGAACTACCAGGGACACAGACATTCCCCATGCATTCTTATGGGAGGGCAGGCCAACGTTGCTCCACGCACGCACTTTCCCCTGGGACACAGTGAAAGTGCGCAGAAACCAAAAATCACTATCCCTAATTCACATTTAAAAAGCAAAAAGTTTAGGGGTGAACCTGCCAGAAGGGCCAAGTCCAACAAAACCCCCTTCCAGCCAAAACGAAGGGGAGAACAATCACCATTGTGATGGACTTCCCTGCTTGGGGCGATAGAACAGGGACGCGGGCCCGCACCTGCAGGGACACCCTCCTGTTCTACGCCATGGCGAACCCCTGGGGTTCCTTCTAAAACTACTGTAGGGACTAACTGGGCTACCCCACTGGTACTCTCCAGCTGCCCTCGGCCAGGACCAGGCCCTAGGCCACCCAGGTGCCACTGGTTCCTGCCTACTCGCAGAGTGGGGGGTAGTAACCCCTGGCACATAGTAGCCACTCTCCACTCTTCCTGTCTGCAAGACAGGGCTAGACTGCCACTGGTTCTCCAGACTAGGGTCTACAACCTCAGGCGGACCAGGAGTCCCAGGGAAGGCTCTCCTCCCCCTACCTCTTCTCCTAGGGTTCCTCCTCCTCCGGCGAGGGGTACACCTAGCACGCCATTCCAACCCAGGGTTTAACCCCTCAGGTTGCACCGGGGTCAGAGGTGGGCTTTCCCACCCTCTGCACCCCCTTCCAGAGTCCTGCTCCCTCCCAACCGGGGCGGTACCTCTGGAAGAAGAACTGGTCAGGACACTGATTACAGTAGTCCCACCCTTCAGGTCAGGCTGAACCTGAACCTGGCCTCCCAACCTCCGAACTAAAACCTTTGGTGGAATAATTGCCTGGCACTCCAGGACTTCTGGGGACTCACACACCATCTCCCTGAGGCTGACACATGACCCATGTGTCGTGTGACTGTCTGTCTGGCGCAGATCTCCCGTCCCCTGTCCACCTGACAGTGCGTGAAGATCCCCCAGAACAGAAGTGACGCCACCCGGGTCCCCCCAAGAAGATCTAGTCCAACTGGCTAGTCCCTGGTCCACTGGTGCATCCACTGGGAAACTCATCCCCCAATCACTCCTCACTTCGGACTTCTGTGGCCTCCCTCCTGGAGTAGCACTGCCGGACACTGGAACCCCTGGAGCTCTAGTTACAGATGCTCCAGGTTCCCTAGACACTAGGAGAACCTCCTCAAGTGTACTAACAGGACAGCCTAGGTCCCCAACCTGGTGTTCCCTCAAGAAACCACCCAGGTTCTGAGATAGGGCTTCGGGCATCTGGGGACTCTCAGCCTCCCACTGACTCCTGGAGAGGCTGACTACCTGGCTCAGTGGGTAGTCAGCCTCTCCACCCCTCTCACTATACTGGGACCTAGCTGGGCTACACTGAGCCTCTTCCACCACGCTGGGCTTGAAGATACCTATACCACTACTGTTGGACTCACTCACTAGGGACTCTAAAGGGCCTCTGGCCCTCTCCCAGCGGTCTGCTTCCGCTGCAAGCTGCTCTGAACAGGGAGACCCATATTCCAACAGGTGTTGGCGCAACTCTGGACAACAAACACTGAGCAACTGCTCTTTGATAATCATTCTGTGCAATACATCAAAATCATCTTCCGTGCGAACTTGCACCCAATCAATCAGTGTTGCATTACATTCATCATCAAACTCTTCCCAAGACTGGTGAGGCACTCGCCTAAAGTTCCTGAACTTCAACCGGTACTCCTCTTCTCGGGAAACAGGTACCATACTTGGGGAACTGGGAGTGGGACTTTCTACCCTAAGATTTAAATAGCTGCCACTACTGGGCTCAACCCTCCCTGGGGAATCCAGAAAATTAAAACTGCGCTCAGGGGACAATCTACCCTCCTGAGCTAATTTCTCTCTGGCAAAGGCCCTCTCAGCCTCCGCCATCCGCTCCTGCACACCCAGCTGCGCCATCTCTCTGGCATGCTCTAACCTGAGCTTCTCCATAGCCAGCTGGTGCTCCCTCTCTTCCCTCTATCTACCCACTCCTCTGGGGACAGGGACCGGGAAAGGGATGAGGCGCTGCCTCCTACACTGGACCCAGCAAGGGACTCCCTATCTATGGGGTCCTCGCTCTCTGCTGGCGCCCCTTCACTGTCATCCTCATCCTCCTCTTCAGACTCTTCAGGGCTCCCCTCAGAACCACCACCCTCATGGCGTGCGGCCCGGGCCCTCTCTTTCTCACTGTGCTCACGTTCCCAGTCATCCTTCTGCCATAGGATCAGGGTATCCCTAAGCTTGGACTGGGTGTCTGACTCATTCACTGCGATGTCTCTCTCCTCACAAAACTGCACCAACTCATGCATACTGTACCTAAACAGGCCACAGAGGTTAAAAGAAGATTCCATCTTGGCAGGATGCTCACAGACACGTGCAACACAGGGGACCTAACAGTCTGAAGTAAGAGTACACAATTCAAAGTCTTCAGCAGCTCCCTATCAAAGAGAACTCACACTCCTTGTCCAAGGCAACACACCATTCATCCACACACAACCCTCCCCTCGGACTGGTAAGGCAGTTTCTACCACCCCTGATTTCTCAACCTGACCACAAGTGACACAGGTACCAAACTCTGGGCGCAGGGCGGGGGAACAAATGCACTGGACACTATTTGAAAATGACACTCTTATGAAAAGAAATAACAGAACTTTGAAAACAATAATCCCCAAAATGTGGTCATCTAAAATGCAGAGTTTTGTAGTGCGGCCAGTTGCCACTGTGGTACAAAACAAACACAAATCCTTATTACACCGCTGCCACCAATGTTAGAAATGGGATCCCTGGCTGGCCTGGGCTTGCGCCAAAGTCAGTCAGAGACCACCACTCCTAAGTCAGGGCAAGGGAGTTACACGCCAAGATAACCCCCGCTCACCCTCTAGGTAACGTGGCGCGAGCAGCAAGGCTAAACTTGGAGGCGATGTGAGTTAAGTATTTGCGCACACACCCCAGCAACAACACCCAAGGCCCACCACAAAGGAAACTCCACACAAGGTTATATATAAAAATAGCCTTTGTATTATACCAAAACACATTAGATAAAACACACACTTTACAATGTGCCAACAGGCACGGGCAGAATTTACAGGGGATATGTACAAGACAGGGCCACATGGACCACTGTCAGGAATCAGCACTTTTAGAACTTAGCACTAGGTAGATTTAGCACTTAGAACATGGAATATAAATCACTGTAGCACAAAATAGAACATAACGCACACAACCAGTAACTACTGGTAAAGGTTAAGTACCACCTACGCAATCCTAACCACCTTAGGAACAGGTCACGCAGGGAACCAGGACCTCACTAGCACCACCTGTACTAGCAAGAAAAACAACCACCTAAGTATCACAATACCTGTAGGGGTATAAGCACATAACACATGATGCATAACATACATTCAGCGGTGTAGGAACATGGCACATGGCGTATAAAAACACATTCAGAGGTGCAGCAAAAGAACAATTGCGCCAAACTCGCATAAGTCACCACCTGTGACTGTCCATAGGCCAGCTGGCCTCGCAAGGGCTGAAATGCCCTTAGTCCCAATGTCAGGGCCTAAACATAGCAGCTTCCCACGAAGTGCTGGGCAGCTGGTGCAAACAATTGGGGGGGACAACGTTGGAGCCTTCCAGGCTCTGCACAAACCAACTGACTGTCCTCCCAAGAGCCTGTCTGGACTCTAAAACAAATCTGGCACCTCGAGCCTCTCTCAGGGCTCTAAATACATAATGCCCCCTGAGCCCCCCTGGGCCCTACAAACAACTGTAGTGTTGGAGTCCCCTCCGGACTCTGAGTAAACAGGGGGGGCGGTGGAGTCCCTCTCGGGGAACTCGTGGACCAATAATGCCGCCTGTAGCCTCTCAGGGCTCAACAACAAATGTGCCCCCGGGGCCCCCGGGGCCCCCGTGGGCCTCGCACCACAAATATGGAGCCTCAAGCCTCTCGGGGCTCTTCAACAAAAGAATGCCCCTTAGCGTTGGATCCTCTCTGGGCTCGTGAGACAAATGCGCACTACCACGTAGGGTCCCCGCTCGGGGGCTCGACAACAAAGATATGCCCCACACATTGGAGCGGCCCTCTGCCAACTGGGGCCGCTCGAAGAACCAAGAGAACCTGCCCCCGCACTCACCAGGACCTCACTGGTGCTGCGGGGGGGCGGGAAACACTGCCGGCCTCTTCTCTCGTGGGCGGCGGGGCTCTCCTCCTCACAACGGAGCCCCGCCTGCACCTTTCTCCGTCCTTCTTCGGCTGCTTTCCTGGGGAGCCAATCACCGCGCAGGTCGCTCAGCGAGCCTCCCGCAGCCTAAGCCAATGGCAGCGCGGCTCCCGGGTGACGTCAGCGGTGGTTCCCTCAGCTTTTCCTCGACGTCTCCTCGGCCCCGGGCTGCGGCGGTGATATCAACACGGGGTGGGCTCCCAGGTTAATTGAGTATAAAGCGAGGTAGGCACTCGCTCAAGGTCAAAAGAACAGCGCAAAGTCCCTGGTAGGGTGGTCACCTGCCAGGGGACTCGAAAATCGGCAGAAAGCGGCGTGGTCAGCCGCGAGAGTAAAAATAAAGCGCTCTGAGCGCTAGCAGGCAATAAAGCGCTCCCAAGCGCTGGCACAGCAACAAAAGCGCTTCCTGGCGCTAGGGGCAAGAATAAAGCTCCAGCAAGGTCTGGGGGCAGGCAGGGGGCAAGGCTGGGCCCAGAGCCAGCTCACTGGGTCTCCAGGCAGGGAGACAATCCAAGTGGCGGTCCTCCTGGCCGCAGCAACAGCAGCAGCCCCCTCAGCTAGGATCCAAAAAGCAGAACCACATTTCTGGGGACACAGCCCCTTTTTATACAGTTAAATCCTTTGTGTGTAGGTGCAGGGTGGGGGAGAAACCAGTCGCAGATGGTTTTGGAGCACCCTTGATGTGCTCAACCACCCCTTTCATTCATTGGCAGGGCTAGGGTCATCAGTCGCACCACAGGGGGCGGAGCCAGCATTGTGTGGGGAAAGCCCAGCCATCAGCATGCTAATTTCCCACTCACCACCGGGCAGACCCATCCAGCCTTCCTGGAGCCAGGCTCACCAGCCAGCTCCAGCCAATCACACGCCAGGCATATTTTACTCTAATATGCCAACTCCTAGAAGTGGCATTTCTACACAAGACACAATCATGCCACATACATCATTGCGAAGCATTCAATCACACGAGTTCGCACATACCAAACTCGAGCATGCACACCTCACGCATCAGGAACTACCAGGGACACAGACATTCCCCATGCATTCCTATGGGAGGGCAGGCCAACCTTACTCCACTCACTCAGAGTGCGCACGCACTTTCCCCTGGGACACAGTGAAAGTGCGCAGAAACCAAAAATCACTATCCCTAATTCACATTTAAAAAGCAAAACGTTTAGGGGTGAACCTGCCAGAAGGGCCAAGTCCAACAATCCCTCACACAAGCGGAATGGGCGTTCTGCTGCACACAAACAGGGGAGCTCACCTCAAATGGGAACTTGGATATTACTCATTTTAAGTACCTCCATCAAATATATTACACATCACTCCCACTCAGAAAATATGGTCTTTGGGAAGATGACAATTGCAGCAGATGTGGGTCTCCCGGGGCAGACTTCCTACATCTGGCGCAGAGCTTCCCCTGAATTTTCCAGTTCTGGGAACAAGTAACACATGTCCTCACTGAGGTAGCGGCCGAACCTGTAAACTGCACCTTCAGGGTGTACCTGCTTGGATATGTGAAAACATTGAAACCAGTTGTTGTAAGCTTGTGGCGGTCAGTCTGCTACTAGTTAAGAGAGGGTCGCAAAACACTGGGGACAACGGGCCTACCCTAAGTTGGAGGGATGGTATAGCGACATTGCATACTGACTGAACACATATGTGAAGGTACTGCCATATGCCCCTAGAGTAGACCAAAGGGCTAGTGGTCATCATTGACAGAGTATTTGATTGCAAAGCAGGTGACACCCCCAGATTGCATGTAAAGCTCACTGTGTTGTAATGTGTTAAGAAATAATGACACTTTTCTCTCTCCTTCTAACTCTCTGGTTTAGGGGGAAAAACATACTGATCATGTGGCAAGCTCATAATGAGTGAATCAAGATATGTGGGAATGTGTTGTTTTTCGTTCTAGTATGAGCGTTTATCTGAAATGCAATTAAAAAAGGTGTACTCATTCCAGTTAAAGGGCCTCAAAATAGTCCTATATTGTTATTTTTCATTGCTACCTCTCCCAGTCAAGAGTGGGTAATGTGCGTGCCTGCTGCCTTCCTTGGATGTGGTACGATTTTTCAGACTCCATCTCCAGAATAGAATCCTGACTTCCCATTACTAATGGTCACCATGGTAGGCACAGAAAGTACCATCGAAGGGTGACAGGGCAGACATCTGAAAGTATCGTCGCCATCACTGGGACGTGCAATCAGTCCAAGGTTATCTATAGTCACCAAAGCAGCTGGGCGAGCCCAGATTGGTCTTGGTCTGATCAATGCACATATCGTGGGAGGTCAGCGCTCATCGGCATTTTTCAGTTCTAGAATTACCAGTTATCCAAGTAACAGATGGAGCAATCAAAAGAGCCATAGCCACTTTAATGAGCCATTCACAGTTTCACTGTCTCCACAATGTGTACTTTCACATGCATGGCTTAGTGTTTGAGACAAACATGTGCTTCTGAAAGGATCACCCAGGCAGCCTCACGCCCATCCCAGACCTACCTTCACAGCCCTTGGGATCCTGCTTGTCTGCAAGGGGCTGGCTGAACAGGGCAGTCACATGGGTGGGCACCAGCAACCCAAGCCTGCTCTGCAAGGTTGGAAGTGAGAGAAGGGCTGAGATGCTGCCTGAGCCATACACAGGGGTGCAGGCCTGGGCAGCAGGGACACCCCACCTCCTGGGCATTTTGCAACATGGTGTCCTGATAATGGAGCCCAGGACAGGGATTTCTACTCCAGGGCAAACTGAAGCTCTGACCTGGGGCCCAATCAGAGATTTTGAACCAGGCCAAGAAGGGGAGGCATTCCCAGGCATGCGGGACCCCTGGGTGGGCTCTCAGTAATATGGCAGGCGCGTGGTCCTCAGTTACCCGGGGTCCTTGCCTGGGACCCGCCCGAGCACTAAGCTTTCATTGTAATCCGTGGATTCTTAGCGGCAGAAGGGGGTGTTCCAGAGAACGTATCCAGCCTCCTGGAGCCCTTACTGGCTTGAGCTTCAAATGAGCATTCATTGGGATATCCAGGGCAGCTTGGAATTCTGAAAACTGAGTCTGGTCGAGGAAATGATGTGCTTTGTTCATTTATTTTAAGTACAAAATGACACCAGTGACATTGACATGGCACATTTTGCTTCGCCCATATAGGCGTGGTAAATGTTTCACAGGCGTAATTCCACACACCTATAATTATAATTTCGCATAGCTCCACAGAGCTTCCGCTGACACTACAAATTTATGTCCTTGTAATTGCAGTTTGATTTAAACACTGAAGCACTTTTATATTTTTATGTTTGTTACTCTTTTTATAGTTCTGCCTGGTGTAACCATCTTCTACCTTTGCTGAAAATATACTAGATGTAGGCTTACGTTTTGTATATTTGCAAGTATTATCTATACTATGAAGTATTATGTGATTGGACCCTTTTTACAGGATACAGTCAAAATCTGAGCTAATTTTGCTGATTGGCCTATTTGGGACTTTTTCTGATATGGTAATTGCTGATGAAGTGTCTATTTTAAATAATCTGTGCTTATATGTTTTTATGGTTCTATCGCAACTAAAATAAACTTGTATAATGTTCTGCACCACTGTGGACAGTGGTGAGTCAAAACTTTTTAAACATTATATCCAATCTTCTTCAATTTGTAATATTGGTTCTTGCCAACCTCTGAGAGTGTGTTCGCCTTGTGTTCTGCTGTATTATCTCTGATGGAGAACTTCTGCTTCCTTAGTGGGCTCTGGTATCTGGTGAGTGATTAGTAGTAAGAGAGAGGTGTGGCACAGCGGCCAAAGCGACTGACTCCGGAACTCGGGCTCGTCGTTCAATCCTCAGTGCCGGCGGCAGCTCAGCTCAGCACCATGTGACTCTGGGCAATAGCTCACTTCATCTCCCCGACGGCCCTCAGTCGCGCTTTACAAATATGGGATTTAGATTCAGATTCACTGGGTCCCTCCCTTTGTAAGTGTTTCCAATAGTGTTTTTGCAAACCCTCCATAACATGGTTTGCCTACAAAATCCTTTTTGATGTTATTTCTTTACTGATTCTTTCATTTATTTAATCTAATTTCAAATGGATCTCGTTTAGTGACCGTGAAGTGGACATGTGCACTTTTTCTTTGATTGTCTCTAACCGGGGGTTTGCAGAGGTTGCTGGAGCAGTTTGCCTACCTTTAGCCTTCAAGAGCACAAAAGCCCACTCCACTGGCCGCTGTGCTCTTCCGTGGGCCCCAATGAAGTGGACACCCCCTGGTGTTGTCGTATTCATTAGCTGTGACAAAAACTATGGGCGTTTTGGGCACACTGAGTCTACTAAATGGAATACCCACACATGTGAAATAATGAGTCATACACTTTCTGAAGATACAACCTAACTTCACATACACAAAGGTTGGACGCATCATATTCACCAACAGGCCAAGCCCTTTCTGCTAGTAGTTGTGACATCAGGTGGGGTACATTGCTGTTCCGCAGTACGAAGAAGTCATGGGCAGATCCTGGGAATCTGGCACAGACATGTGAGATGTATAAATCTGCTGAACAAACCACTTGCACGTTGATAGAATGGAAGTGCTTCCTGTTCTTATAAACCTGTTCTCTGATTTATGGTGGTTCTATGTCCATTTGTGTGCCATCAATAGCTCCAACCACATGTGGGATGCGACCAGATCCTTAGAAGTTAGCCTTCACGTTGGCCAAATCTTCTTGTCTGGGGAACTAGATGTAGCTGACCATCGGGAACACTTCCAAAGACCGACTAAAACGGCTTACCCTGGCGTCGCCCGATTACGATTGTGTAACGCGGCAACCCACGGCTTATTTGGGGCTGCTGGTCCGGGCCTTTTGCTTATCCTTACGGCAAAACAATATCATTACGCTTCCTCAGCATTTTGAGGTTTTAGCGATTAAGGCAATTATTGATTGTCCTGATGATGGTCCCCATGACCCTTTAGGGGGACCGAAACGCCGTCGACTTGTCTAGCACCTTATACAAATACTTGATTGCTAACTACTGTAATGGTGCTTTTTGACATTTTCTGCATAATTTGAATGTAAACAGAAAAACGCTTGTTTGCCTTAAAAAACCCTTCCATTTCTCACCATCTGTAACCACCCCGCTAGTGTTGGGCACAGGCTTGTGTACCACACGGGTGTACTGTGGAAGGTATCTTCGTTTTATTGGAATTACAGTTTATTAAATAAACTTGAATGACCGCTGTCTGGCTGGACATGTCACTCCAAATATAGATCTGACTTTGTCTATATTTATTGGTCATACACTATGGAATGCATGGGACCACTGTTGTTTGAATGAGTATGTTCCCCGAGGTCCCCTGCTGACTGAATTGGGGCCCCTTGTTGTTGCTAATATATCATCATTGCTGAAAGCACATCATCGCGCCCATTCGCGAAGTCAAAAACCTTAAAAATGTTAGGAAGTCTAGCCCCTGGTTCACGCCTGAACTTCAGGCTGCTAAATCAGCCTGTAAAAAACTGGAGCGTGAGTGGCGCACCAACTGCTGCCCTACAAATAAAACACAGTACAAAAGTGCACTAAAACAGTACTACAGAAAAATACGCTCCTCCAAAGCTCTCCACTACAAAACTCGCATAGGGGAGGCGGAGAACTCTTCTAAAGAGCTTTATAAAATTTTTAAAGAAATATCGGTGCTCACCAACGATAATCAATCCTGCAATGACTCAATTGAAACTTGCAACAACATAGCCCAGTACTTCTCTAGGAAAATTACCAATATTTATGCCAACTTCTCTGATCTGCCGACCTCTGGCCACGATTTTAAGGAGAGTGCAGAAATTGATCCTACGGCACAAAGTCTTCCCTACTTTTCTGTACCGCCCACAGACATACTCATAAAGATATGCAAAAGCGTTAAATCCGGCTCCCCCCGGGACCCAGCCCCACCCAAGGTTTTAGCCACCGGCCTACAAGTACTGGAACCATATCTCAGGCATGTCATTCAACTATCCTTCTCCTCGGCCTGTCTTCCGGATGACTGGAAAAAAGCGATAGTCCTGCCCATAAAAAAGAAACCTAACATCAGCCAGGATATCTTAGAAAATCTTCGACCCATTTCCCTTCTCCCCTATCTTGCCAAAGTGAGCGAGAAAATTGCAAATAAACAACTGATGGCCCACCTTGAATCCAACCACTCCCTGCACGGTTCCCAGTCTGGTTTTAGAACTAACTATTCCACGGAGACAGCCCTTCTAAGAGCGACTGAAACTCTTCGGGCAGGAGCAGATGAGGGTCACACTATGGCACTCATCATGCTGGACCTCAGCGCCGCGTTTGACACTGTAGCTCATTCCATCTTGCTACAGTGTCTAAACGAAGCTGGGGTCACTAAGACAGCACTAGGCTGGCTTAAAGCTTTCCTTCTGGGCCGCAGCTTCCAGGTCCAGAGAGGGGCGTTCCTTTCAGACAGCATTGCTCTTGAACAGGGGGTACCTCAGGGCTCTGCCCTGAGTCCGACCCTGTTCAATTTGTATATGGCTCCTCTGGCAGATGTGGTACAATCATATGGCATAAATTTAGTATCGTATGCCGACGATACCCAACTGCTCATCTCGCTATCCCAAGCCCCGACCTTAGCTGCAACTAACTTTAAAAACTGCATGCAGGAGCTGGCAGGTTGGATGAACCAACACTGCCTAAAACTTAATGGCTCCAAAACAGAGGTTCTTGTAATAGGTGGTAGCGACACCAGCTGGACTCAGGAATGGTGGCCTTCCTGCTTGGGACCTTTACCCACTCCTGCCGAAGAAGCCAAGAACTTAGGGGTTTGGGTTGACCCTAGACTCTCTTTTGATAGTCATGTCCACAAAGTGGCAGGGAAATGTTTCGGGGTGCTAAAAACTCTAAATCGCACTCTTGACCTCCTCCCTCTAGAGGCCAGACGTACCCTGACCCAATCACTAGTCACCTCCCGTTTTGATTACGGCAATGTGCTCCTTTTAGGGACAACTGAAAAGAACAAGAAAAAACTTCAAGTCCTACAAAATACGGCAGCGCGGCTGGTCCTTAAATTACCCAGGAGAGCTCCTTCTAAATCCGCCTTGGATGCCCTTCATTGGCTCCCCATAAGAAAAAGAATTCTCTTTAAGGCACTGCTCATTAGCTACAGGATCATCTCCGGGACAGCTCCTGACTATCTCAAAGACTTAGCCATACCCTATGAGCCAATTAGAGCTCTCCGCTCTATGGGGAAGGGTCTCCTTAAAATGCCTCGCGTAAAGAAGGCCAGGATGGGTGGTCGTTCATTCCGCGCCCTGGCGGCCAAACACTGGAATACCCTTCCCACGCATATCAGACTAGCTGAAACAGAAACCAGTTTTAGGAAAAGCTTAAAAACCCACCTGTACACCCTATGATTTTGGCCTCTGCATCCAGCTACTCTCTCCACAGCGCGGGGACACGCCGGGAAGGCGTCACCAGGCGCTTTACAAACTCATTTATTATTATTATTATTATGTAGTACGCTACTGAACAAAGGTTGTGACATTCCACCAGATATAGCCACAGTGTACTGATAGGAACCTGTGACAAAGAAATGCAGTGCTGACATTACTTTCACAAATCCGGGCTAATTGGTGTCAGAGCTGTGGGATCGGTCCCTTGAGGATGTAAGTGCGGCTCCAACTGGTCCCATAAATATTGTCTGCATCGTAAGATGAAACTTCCTGGTGATGTCTCTTTCTTCCATAGCTAGAAGGTCAGGAAATGGCCATTATATAGAAGGTGGTCGTCTCCTCCCTCTGCCAGGATACCTATGAGTGGAGTGTACAGACGTGGATATTGGTCCCAGTGTCCACACAAGACATTTGCCAAGACACACCCAAAAGTAATGTGACCACACATACCAAAGCATGTGAGCAGTACACACCAATGCACATCGTGATTGCATAAGACACAATTGCGTACATATCATCATTTGGGATACGGAAAATCAAATAGGCGCCGGACAACGATCTGAAGAAGAGATTACCCCCATTTGACCACTGTTTAAGACGGGCAAATCCAAGCGGAAGACAGCCTAAAGCAAGACATTGATTGTCCTGAGCAATACGGAAGTCACCCGCATGGATCTGAAACATTGCCATAACTGACATTTCCACCTAACATTCCTATTCTAGACTCAACATGCATCTCACACAGCAGTGCACACATCATACAAATGACATTGTATGATGGACACCCTCGTGTTGCTCAGTCAGCATTTTTAACATTACTACTGCTCCACCGGTGGACAGTGCACTGCGATTATTGTTTGTTCATGCACAGTAGCACACTACACTGATGGTTTAGGATTGTGACATGCAGAGGAATGGTGTCATACATCCGGCGACATGTTCTAACATATTAGTACAGGTGGAGAAACACTTAGAAGATAGTTTTCCATGTGGTCTTCAGCACTGACATGTCGGATGCCAGACCTCATTAATGGACGATTGGCGGCGGAGTCACACCGTGCTTTGAAAAATGCTACCACCGCAGTCCAAGAACTATGGCCGTATACACAGTAGATAGCCTTGTTTATGGGACATGCTGATTCGCCAACCGCAGGCTGATTTAAACCGCGCTGTAGGCAGATTTATCCACAGCGGTCACAGTCATAGTCTAACGTTGTAACATGCAACCGCTTCGGTCCAAAGGCTGTGGCCATCTACACAGAAGACCACCTATGTTGCTTACAAATATGTTGCGGTTTGACAATCTATTACCTTGCCTCCAGACACTGCTGCTTACAACACCTCTTCAACCTCAGTTGATGTTTGCCATCTCTGGGAGCTGTCATGGCACACTGTACAGGGAGCAGGGCCCCTGCTTTCTCTCCAGAGGAACTGAAGAACCTGGTGAACGAGGTCCTTCCCCTGTATCGCCAGTTCTATGGCTCACCAGAGCAGCAGGTACCGCTAACATATTCTGTACTCTGTAACAATAACTCCTATCCAATCCCATAGGCCAAAATGTGTCACAGAGTCCCAGGCTGACATGGGTCATGTGGCACTGTACTTTGTTGTCTTCACATCAACATATAGATGTGTATTCAGTCCCTAAATCCTACACCGGTTGCATGCACACATCAATGCATGTATGAATATTGTGTTGCCTATGATACATTAGGTATTCAGTTCATGGCACATGAAATAACCCTAACTTGTGTATGTGTCCTGTAAGTACCATGTGAGGATAATATGAGATATGTGTACAGCCCCATAAATCACTTAACACACACAAGGGCTCACCAAAGTGATGGGTGGGAGACGCCAACACCTCAGAGATCCCATCAGGGGCACCCACAACACTCATGTCATATATTGGATGATAAAAAGATGTACTGTTCGTTATTGAAAATGTGGGCGTACGATGGTCATGTGGTATAGTATGCTGGGCCTACAGATAGCAAACCCTAACAATGAGCTGTGCCCTGTCTGGTCCATGCCCCGGCTGTAGCTGAGATAATGTGGCTGTGGAACTGATGCACAGAGCCCTCTCCCTGTAGATCAGCTGACACCAGATGTGGCCTGTATTAGTGTCACGGGACCATGAGTGGCCTAAATGCACCTAGTATTACCACAGTGCAAGATGCATGAAAATACCCCCAGGCTCAAGACTACTGTCCATTGATCCATAATGTCACTGTGTTTCAGGCCCCTTACTCCCACGTGTCTGGAATATTACTGTCCTGTGAGTGATGCTTGCATTGTACAGGAACATTGCTCATGTGAAGCATGTACACGGCAGACAGTTGGTTACATCTGCTGTTCAGTGCTGAAGTGCATCACCAGCTGTGTAAGAATGACCAATCAGGCAATATGTGCAAAAGTATGTTGATACACTGCCACATATGGCATAAAGTACGTCTCCTGGTGCCTGAACCAGTGGCATAGCAAGGCAGGTGCGGGCCCCCGCTCTTAGATTCAGGGGGCCAGGGGGCCATGGGCGGCAAACGCATCGGCCTAAACTTCCCACAGAAACACATGCAGACGTAGTATGATGTCCAAATGAGTGAATCACATGTCCACGGATCCACAGAGTGGGAGCTCTCAGTGACACGCATGCCAGGCCTTAATTGTGAACCCAATCTTGGAATGTAGTCAATGCAATGGTAGCAGAGATGTCTTGAACTGTTTATATCAAGCCATTTGTCCAGACTGTTCCGTGATGCACACATTCTGTACCCTTCAGGAGGACCCAGTGGTGTGCTGCGACACATGATAACTCTTTTTAGAGTGCATGTGGTGTGGTCCAGAACTACGTGATGTCAGTGGGCTGGACTAGTCAGTATAGACATGATTTCAACAGTGTATAGTCATTTCTTTGTAGTGCTCAGCATGTGCGCATTACACTTGTAGTGTGTGGACTATTGATCGATAGTTATGCTAGCTGTCTACAACCTCTGTGTCACCCTAGCAAATAACCTACATCTTGCATGTCTGCTCAGTCTCTTCATCTATTGCATCCATACAGGTCAACGCCCATCAGAAGGTGTCCATGTGGAGAGCCATCGCCCAGAAGATACGCACCCTGGGGGTTGCTAGTCTGAGCTGCCGGACCCATAAGATCGTGGAGGTCGTGCTGGGGCTGTCCTCCTAAGGCAGAAGGGGCACACGCCAGGCCCTGATCCCCCAATGGTCTGCATACTGGCAGTGGCCTACCCGGACCTTAATGGGCAGTTAAGAGTCCACTAACAGCAAGGAGGGGGTGAGTGTTGGTCCGAGTGAAACATTCTTCATGGCCATCTATCTTCTATTACAGGCAGCTATTTCCCCTTCAAGCTTGAAAGTGTCTCATGTTCCACGCAATGGGAGGGTTGTTGCATGTGTAGGTCTGGTAGTAGATGTCAAGGTCCGGCACACCTCTCCTCGGGGCTGCGTTGAAAGTCCCAAACACACGATCACGCAACCCACCCGTGACCCAGCACTGATCACAGACCAACAGGAGGGTTCCGAAACCGCGGGAAAGGAAGGGGACAGCGGGGAGGGAGATCTGTAATGACAAAGAACAAGGGATTTTAGTTTCACACCCCTCCCTAACTCTTCCACTACAACCAGGGCACTCTATGAGTGAATAGTCCCCTATTCCCCCCACCAACCGTTAGCCTACCTGTAAAGGAAAATACTAAGGCTTTATATGCAGGAGAGAGAGAGATGAAGGGTCCTAGCAGTGGTTATAATCTGGCAAAGAAAGAAACACAAATGCACATGTATTATAACACAATCATACCATATACTCTAGATAGTTTCTTTCGCCTCACATACCAATGCTTGATCATAAGGGATCTTGTTCCACTCTTTCTTACTAGGTACCCCCTTGTTTTCCTCTCCTGCAGTTCAAAAGAAAACACAAACAGGTTGTCGAAAACAAACCTAAAAAAGAAAACTGATATTGAGTTAAAGGTTATTTGCACCTTTCTTGTTCCAGGAATGTTTTTTCTGTGTAGCACACACAAAAATGTCACTTATGGCCATGCAAGGAACATGCTAAACATTTCTTCTGTTTCCACACAGTCTTGTGCCACACAGGGACACTTCACGAAACTCAGTTCAGTCCGTAACCTTTCTAATACTGAAGGTGATTCCTGTCATATATCCGACACAGAAAACATCCGGAAGAAAAAAACGCCGCCGCGTCTTTTCCACAACTTGGAGGACTAACTCTTCTCCTCCGGAACAGTCTTACCGATAGGAGAAAGCGACGTACACAGCCGTGTCCGTCTCTCCCGAAAAAACACCACAAGGATCAAAACAGCCGTTTTGTATCTTCAGCGTAGAATGCTTCCAGCCGGAAACACCCTAGCGGGACTACTCACAGTTTCTCCGAAATATACCACAGCTCAAGACAAACGCCAGCATACCAGAATTATCGGCTCCGAGTGTCCATTGCGTTTGCCTTATATTTCCGGGTTTGTGTATTACCGTCTCGCGCTACTTCGCCCATTGCACCATGGGGATTGTAGTTTTAGCGTAGCAGTCTTCAGGACCCCACGCATTGCGCGGACAGCGTCCCGAACGGGTTGATCCTGACAGTAGATGCATGATGATAACCAAAGACTATTGTCCATGTGACCAGGAACTGAGCAGGGTCCAGTCCAATATGAGTACCCACATTTGAGCATCCACATGGCTGCCTAATGTCACAGATGACATATATTATCTTTTTATGTCATGTGTGACGTGGTCCCAAACAGGCCACTTGTCATCCTTGTGTCTGAAGTGATGCTCACTCACTTCTGTGTTTCATTTGATGGTGGAACACTTACATGCGGCGTGGCATACAATGATCTCGGGATGCAGACCCTGTGCACTACTTTCCCTTGGTAAATGGCAAATGTACAGTATAATGAGGTGGCAAGCACCACTGCTGCCATCTGTCTCGATGCCTACATGCTGGCATGTGCACTTTTACATGTTGTACTGTCACGTGTACAGCTGTTCCATACATGATATGAGGGTCTCCAAGGTATTCATTCACATTTGTATGTCTTGGCCAATGTGTACATCTCAATAGTTTTCCGTGATGGGTTTACAGAGCAGCTGTCACCACATACAAGGGTGTGTAGACATGGGTGGGTGAGTCACACATACCCAATGACATTGATGGATGTCATTAGAAATAATTTGAGACAATGACCAGCATTTCTGGGAATGTGAGATGGCATGCCATTGAAAAGGGTGTATTCAGTTAAGTGTGGTACACACGTGCCTTTGTGGAGGGTCATTCACTGGCTGGGGACATCCATCGGGGAGTGACATGCTGACATGTTGGGGTCACATCTATGTGTCTGCACTGAGTACCACATTGGTGTATGTGTTCGCGAGACATGGAAGGTACTATGATTTCCCTTCCCTTTTGGACACGAGTAAGGCCTCTTTTATTTTTTATATATTTCTTTTTATTAAACAGTTCGACTAAAGCAATCAAGCAATTACAAGCAGGTTACTACCTTTAAAACAGTCACATTATACAGTATAAAAATTATATTTCAGTTGCTGTATTGAGCAGATCAAGGGGATCCAGTAGCATCTGCATCAGATTGGCAACTTGGCGGGTGACAAATGTCGCCTCTGTAACGGTTCCAAACCCCCCATACCTTTATCCACTTCCCGAGGCAACCCCAAGCTACAAAGACTGACTTCTCCCTAAACATTCACCACTCTAGATCTTCCTTCCACTTGCGCACTTGGGGAGGTTGAGCAGTCCTCCACATCTGCGCAATGTTACGTTTCGCAATTATATACGATAAAGTAGCCCATTGCGTATTATAACTATTGAGATCCGAAGGTTCCAAGACATTTAATAAGCATCTTCGAGGCTCCGGCTGCAAATCCACCCCAATACTGAATGCAGTGTGCGATGAATGTCTCTCCAATAGTATTGTATCTGTTGACAGTTCCATAATGTATGAAAGAATGTTCCCAGTTCCCCACAACTCCTTCTGCACTCACCACTTTCCGCCCTTCCTTTCCCATTCGAACCAGACCCGGACCCGTTACATAAATCCTATGTAGTATTTTAAGCTGTACTAATCTCAGCCTGGCTTCGATTGCAACTATACGTGGGGAGGAGACCGCCTTCTGCCAGTCTTCATCATCCAGTTCTACACCATCCCCGGACCATTGCCCCCTGAGGGCCTGTAACGGGTCTTCCATGTTGTTTATCAATTTCCTACAGATTAGGGATATGGCCTTTTCTGGGAAATGCCCGTCCAGTACTCTGTCTTATAGGGGGGGAGTAAGGCCTCTTTATGGACGGGATATTTCCTTAGACTCATGTTCTTTCAGTGTAAAAATGGCACTGAGATTTGCAAGATCAAAAAGGTGTGCTCCCATGTACAAATCTTGAGTGGGGATGTTCCTAGGCAGACTCATGTTCTGTGGGTCTTAGTGCTTAAATCTCATACCACTTGGGGCAAGATTGTCTCCATTCTACTCTTCTGTACTACATGCGACACCTAGCGGAGCTACTCATGTGCAGCTATCAACTTCGTCATCTTGCAGTGCAATGATGTGAAAGTGCCACTTGGGAAGTGTGCACAGTGTGGAATGGGCACTTTCACGTCAAAAGATTATTGGCAGTCAAATATTGCTGCTACTTCTCCGTAGCAGGTGCCCAACAGTTCTACGTGTTGCAGGTTAGGGACACCTGACCCTTTGCTGATTGCAGGACCTTGTGTGTATAGGTAGTTATGCAATCTATGTGGATATCCCATTTGATGACATCAGGTAACCATGATATGCTACAAGGGCCTAGGTTGACAGGGTGATGAGATCTTCTGCCACACACATGAGGGTGGATTTGGGACATGGTCACGCATGCAGTTGGAGCAGACTGTGGTCATGACACCATTATGTATGATTGTGCACAGGTCATGTAGCATTCATGCATGGGCTCATGCCAGAGTAGGAAGCAAGGAAGTCATCCTTGAACATGTTGTGATCTGTGCTGTTGTGTTATGATATGTTTGCTCAGTGCATTCACGCAATTCCAACAAATCTATTTCTTCTACTTTTATTTCAGCATCAACCCAGGGCAGTAAAGGAGAGAGGGCTGAGACCGTTGGGGAAGCAGCTGGTCACAGTGGTTTCCATCACCACAGTGACACAGAGGGATCCATTGACCCAGAGGGTGATGGGAGTGCCATGGAAGAGCAACACGACGAGCCATCATCTTCTTCATTGCCATGTTTCAGTGGCCACTCCACTCCTAGGTGTTGGTGAACCCCCCTGGACCTGCGTCAGCTTCATACATATCCGCTACCTCATTCCATCTCAGGTGTAAGCCGAGGAAATCGTCCATAAGCACAATGTGCCCTGCAGAGGGAAAAGGCAGTTATGCAAAGGAGTAGCTGAAACAAAATTCTAAACAGTAAATTTAAACACTTGCCCCATGTCTTCTCAAACTTGTCAGGGCACCCCCTGGCCTCAAAGAGGGATTCCTCTTGGGATGATCACCAATCTACACCTCTGCGCCATTTACGAACAGTAGGAGACTTAGTTTGGGACCAAGCAGCGGCGATATCCCGCTTGGCAACCGCCACCGGCATACCCAAGAAACGCTTGTCAGCTCGAGAGCCATCCAAACCTTCAAAGACTCCGAGGAGGCGGTGCAGGAGGTCATGGGGGACCTGCCAACCCAGTGTTTGTGTAAGTTCAGATTCTATACCCGCCCTGAAGGAGGTAAGACCGGGACATTGCCAGACCATGTGATAAAAATAATCCGGGACATGGCCACAACGGTTACAGTCAGGTAGGAGAAGGAAGCCCGCCTTATGTAGGAGTACCGGCATGAGGTATGCTGTGTGGAGGTAGCAGAGTTGAATAAGGAGCAATTTGGAGGAGGTAGTTAGAGTTTTGGGTGCCATTAGGACGGATGTATGGCACTACAACGCAAGCTTTTACAACGCATACCATTACAATGCATTTATTACAATGCAAGTACCATCACAAAGAACGATTTTACAACGCATACCATTACAACGCGAAGTAATATATATAATAGAAAAGTACCATTACAACGAAAACAAATATAACGCATACCATTACAACGCATATAAAATTATTGATAAATATTTTTTTTGTTGTAAAATAACTCCAGGAACGGGATGCAGGGAAAATAGGTGATTTGGGTGGGGAAGTGTATTAAAATGTACTAAAAAACGGTACGTTAATTATTAAAAATATCATAATATTTTTTTAAATTAATACTCCGGTATTAAAATAAATCCCCAATGGTATTAAAATAAATACTCGAGTATTAAACGAATAATACAAATATTATAAATATTTTTATAAATGTACATAAAACGATTTTATAAACATATTAATATTAAAACAACATAAGTCAAACGCATAAACGAAAGTATTCTTTAAAAAAACAGCAAAACAAACACATAGCCGCCATTTTAGAAACAAAGCCAAAATTGAGTCCTACAACTCTTTTCATGAACCAAACACCTAGCCACTCAAAACAAAATGGAGGACAAAACGCAATTCGAAGCATAAAACACTCACTTTTAAATAGTAAATTTAAATTATACGCTTTCACATCAAACAAATAAGAGAAAAATACACATTTTAACGATGCTTTTAACAAAAATCAAGGCGACACTCACAAAAACCTATAAATACGAGTAAGACACCATTTTGAATTCAGTAGTTATTGAACTACCAGAGAGAGCAGACGCTAAATGCTGACACTCTGACCTTTTTCCTCAAGGAACAACTGTAGCCAAAAAAGATGCAACTCCTTTCGTAGAAACAAGTAAGTATAAATTTAAACACATGAAAACATAGTTTAAAAAAAAATCAATTCTTAACTTAATATTAAATTTAAAACATTATTATATTTCAGATTTCTGCATACTTTGCCATCTCTTTCAAAATTCATCTCGACATTTGAAAACACTGGCAAAATATGTAAGTACGATTTTTATGAATAAAAGTATTAAAAATGATTTTTTAAACAACCAAAGGACTACTTCAAATAAGGTAAATACATTTCTAAAAGCAACAGTAACCAGTTATTGATTAAATTCATTTTAATCTACAAACAATGACCTCACCTTTAAAAAGCACACTATACTAAAAATTGCTTTAACTTTTTTTTGAACAGATTCTAAAAACCCAAAATGTTCCAAAGTCGAAGAAAATCAAGAAAATTCTTAAACCTGTCAAAACTAAAACAACCAAAGGTAAGAAACAAGAACTACCTTTTTTAGAAAACAATCTTTAGACATCTCCACAAAAAGGAACATCAATGAAAAACAAAGCAAATATCTTTAACAATGATAAATGCTTTTTAAAATGTTTAACATGCAACTGCAAAAAATTTTGAACAGAAACGTAAATTATGCAATAAGCAGAACAATAAAGTTAAAAAAAGGCATTTTTTAATCGTCATTTTCAAAACAATATTAATAAACAGCGTCACAATAATGATATGTTTTTTACAATCTATACAGACCAACATTTGAAAGTGAAACCACTGCATACAAGAACAACAAGAAACCCATTTTTTGCAAAGTGTCAACACATCAAAAACAAAGGTAATTTGATGAAAAAACGAATTGATGAAGTATTATTTTGAATGCACAAAAAAAGCTCTGAAGTTTAGCAGAAAACTACATAACGGATAGTGTACTTATTTAAATTAGTATTCTAACTCAAGGGAGGTGTAGCAGTAAGGTAAGTGATGGTTAGTGTAGGGGTTAAAATGACTATTCTAACTCCAGGGAGGTGTAGCAGTAAGGTAAGTTATGGTTAGTGTAGGGGTTAAAATTACTATTCTAACTCCAGGGAGGTGTAGCTGTAAGGTAAGTGATGGTTAGTGTAGGGGTAGAAATTACTATTCTAACTCCAGGGTGAGATTGCAGTAGTGTAATTGTTGGATAGTGTAGGGGTAAAAATGACTATTCTAACTAAAAGAGCTTGCAAACCAGGTAACCAGGTCCTGTTTCCGAGCCCTCGGACTCTTGAGGCGTGTGTTTCCATTCTTGCCCGATAACTACAGAAAGACTCTGGTCCTGACCCTCGTGGTTAGTAGGCTGGACTACTGTAATGGCCTCTTTATATCTGCCAATGAGGAACAGCTTAGAAGATTACAGGTGGCCCAGAACACCGCAGCAAGACTGGTTCTTAATGCTCCTGCCAGATCCCCTACGCGCCCCCTTCTTGACAAACTCCATTGGTTGCCCGTTCGGCAGCGCATCAAATTTAAAATTTGCTGTACAATACATAAGAGCCTTTCTGGCTTGGGCCCAAAATATTTGGCTGAAAAATTCAATCCCTATAGTCCTGGCCGTCCTTTGCGTTCTAGCAATCAACTGCTGCTTCAGGTCCCTCATGTTAGGAAGGTTAGACAAGGAGGCCGAGCACTGTCCTACAAGGGCCCCAAACTCTGGAATACGCTCCCCATCACTTTGAGGAAAATTACAAATTTCCAGACTTTCAGGAAATCTCTTAAAACTCATTTGTTCTCGACATCTTAAAATAACAGTACAGCCTCTTCTATGCATGTTTTTGGGCACCCTAGCTGAAGCACAAGCGCGGAGATACCCCTTCGGGGGTCGAGTCCTGCGCTATATAGGCAAATAAATAAATAAATAAACTCCAGGGTGGTGTTGCAGTAGTGTAACTATTGGATAGTGTAGGTGTAAAAATTACTATTCTAAATCCAGGGAGGTGTAGCAGTAGGGTAAGTGTTGGATAGTGTAGGGGTTAAAATTACTATTCTAACTCCCAGGAGGTGTAGCAGTATGGTAAGTGATGGATAGTGTAGGGGTTAAAATTACTATTCTAACTCCAAGGAGGTGTAGCAGTAGGGTAAGTGATAGATAGTGTAGGGGTTAAAATTACTATTCTAACTCCAAGGAGGTGTAGCAGTAGGCTAAGTGATGGATAGTGAAGGGGTTAAAATTACTATTCTAACTCCAAGGAGGTGTAGCAGTAGGGTAAGTGATAGATAGTGTAGGGGTTAAAATTACTATTCTAACTCCAAGGAGGTGTAGCAGTAGGGTAAGTGATGGATAGTGAAGGGGTTAAAATTACTATTCTAACTCCAAGGAAGTGTAGCAGTATGGTAAGTGATGGATAGTGTAGGGGTTAAAATTACTATTCAAACTCCAGGGAGGTGTAGCAGTAGGGTAAGTGTTGGATAGTGTTGGGGTTAAAAATTACTATTCTAACTCCAGGAAGGTGTAGCAGTAGGGTAAGTGTTGGATAGTGTAGGGATAAAAATTACTATTCTAACTCCAAGGAGGTGTAGCAGTAGGGTAAGTGATGGATAGTGTAGGGGTTAAAATTACTATTCTAACTCAAAAGAGGTGTGGTGTAGCAGAAGGGTAAGTGGTGGATAGTGTAGGGGTTAAAATTACTTTTCTAACTCCAGGGAGGTGTAAAAGTAGGGTAAGTAATGGATAGTGTGGGGGTTAAAATTACTATTCTAACTCCAGGGAGGTGTAGCAGTAGGGTAAGTGTTGGATAGTGTAGGGGTAAAAATTACTATTCTAACTCCAGGGTGGTGTTGCAGTAGGGTAAGTGTTGGATAGTGTAGGGGTTAAAATCACTATTCAAACTCCAAGGACGTGTAGCAGTAGGGTGAGTGTTGGATAGTGTAGGGGATGACATTACTATTCTAACTCCAGTAAGGTGTAGCAGTAGGGTAAGTGTTGGATAGTGTAGGGATAACAATTACTATTCTAACTCCAGGAAGTTGTAGCAGTAGGGTAAGTGATGGATAGTGAAGGGGTTAAAATTACTATTCTAACTCCAGGATGGTGTAGCAGAAGGGTAAGTGTTGGACAGTGTGGGGTTTAAAATTACTATTCTAACTCCAGGAAGTTGTTGCAGTAGGGTAAGTTTTGGATTGTGTAGGGGTATAAATTACTATTCTAACTCCTGGAAGGTGTAGCAGTAGGGTAAGTGTTGGATAGTGTAGGGGTTAAAATTACTATTCTAACTCCAGGAAGTTGTTGCAGTAGGGTACGTTTTGGATTGTGTAGGGGTATAAATTACTATTCTAACTCCTGAAAGGTGTAGCAGTAGGGTAAGTGTTGGATAGTGTAGGGATAAAAATTACTATTCTAACTCCTGGAAGGTGTAGCAGTAGGGTAAGTGTTGGATAGTGTAGGGGTTAAAATCACTATTCAAACTCCAAGGACGTGTATCAGTAGGGTAAGTGTTGGATAGTGTAGGGATAAAAATTACTATTCAAACTCCAAGGATGTGTAGCCGTAGGGTAAGTGATGGATAGTGTAGGGGATTAAATTACTATTCCAACTCCAGGGAGGTATAAAAGTAGGGTAAGTGAAGGATAGTGTAGTGGTTAAAATTACTACTCTAACTCCAGGAAGGTGTAGCAGTAGGGTAAGTGTTGGATAGTGTAGGGATACAAATTACTATTCTAACTCCAAGGAGGTGTAGCAGTAGGGTAAGTGATGGATAGTGTAGGGGTACAATTACTATTCTAACTCCAGGGAGGTATAAAAGTAGGGTAAGTGAAGGATAGTGTAGGGGTTAAAATTACTACTCTAACTCCAGGGACGTGTAGCAGTAGGGTAAGTGATGGATAGTATAAGGGTTAAAATGACTATTCTAACTCCAGGGTGGTTTAGCAGTTGGGTACGTTTTGGATAGTATAGAGGTATACACTACTATTCTAACATCAGGAAGGAGTTGCAGTAGGGTAAGTGTTGGAGAGTGTAGGCATTAAAACTGAAAAATGAAAGAAAATTCAAAATTAGCAAAAATACATTTTTCCAAAATCTGTATCTTTTTCTTTTCAGATATTGTCAGCAGATAAAACTGCAAAATACATCAAATCCAACAAAGGAAACAGATTATTAAAACATGCAGGATATATATATTGTAAGGAGAGAATAAGTGAACCACGAAGACATTGGAGGTGCGTGCAATATTACTCAAGCCATTGCACAGGCAGAGCGGTTACTCTTGATGAGACAGTCATAAAAACAACAGACCACAACCACTCTGCCTCTGCAATGGACATTGAAGTTCATGAAATTATAAACGAGATTAAAGATTTTGCAATAACCTCCAATGACACTTCTGGTTCTATTTTAAGGGAGGTTGCTCAGCATGTCCCCAGTCATATAGCTAGTAGTATGCCTATAATTCCTAATCTGAAAAGAATAATTCAAAGACAAAAGCAGACAAGTAACACAAATACAACCACTCCTCACCTTTTCTGATATTCACATTTTTCCTGAACTCACTATATCTGTTTCTAATTAACCTTTCCTCCTGCATGACAACCAAATCCTCTAAAACGTATACTTATCTTCAGTACACCCCGCAACCTTGTCAAATTAGAGAATAGCGAAATTTGGTTGATGGATGGGACATTTAAAAGCACGCCCCATCCATTCACTCAAATTTACACTATTCATGCAAAAATAAACAATGTTGTCCCCTTAGTGTACAGTTTTCTACCTGACAAACAATATACAACCTACACTGAACTTTTGTCAGTGATTAAAAACAAAACATCTAACAAAAGTCCTAGGAAAATAATTATTGATTTTGAATTTGCAATGATAAATGTTATAACCAAAACGTACACGGATACCCAAATTCAGGGATGTTTTTTCCATTTTTCCCAGGCTTTTTGGCGTAAATTACAAAAAACAACCCTGGTTGTAGATTATTCTTCAGATAGCAAACTTCAATATGAACTAAAAAAACGAACTGCTTTTTGCTTTGTTCCTCCTGAAAGTGTAGACGAGTACTACACTGCAAAAACAGAATCTGAATTTTTTACTGAACATGAAGAAAAATTGGCACCCTTACTAAATTATTTTGAGGACACATGGATTGGGCATCTAAGCAGGTCAGGTCGCAGGAGGAAACCACGTTTCCATGTGGAGTGGTGGAACTGCTACACGAGCTGTTTAGAAGGAGAAGCAAAAACAAACAATGCCATAGAGGGATGGCATAACTCCTTCAACCATACAATTGGCAAACCTCACCCCAACTTTTATCATTTTTTGGAAACATTGAGGAAGGAGCAAAGTTTCCAAGAAATGAGAATCGCTCAAACATTAACAGGTAGTCTTAACCCACGCATCTCAAAAAAATCAAAAGAAATGTCTGAGAGACTATTGTCTATTTTACAACAATTTTCGTTGTGTGTGGCTTTAGACTACCTTGATAATGTTGCTAACATACTACATTTTAAACTAAAAATACTACATTACTTTCCTGCTTTGCCCTAAATTAAAAAAAACATTTCTATTCAATTGGCATTTTTATTAAAACATTTTTAAAAATGTATATGTCGGGTCACCTTACCTTTAGATGTCTTCTTTCTTCTTTTTTTTTCTTTTTTAATCCCAAAATAAATCCATTCTTAAGTATAATCCAACAACAAAACCACTCGAAATAAATAAAAATAATAGCTAATCTTCTTTCAAAAAATCAATTCCCAAAAAAGTAGCCAAAATTAAAAATCCATTCTCCTTAGATGAAACTGCATTCCATGGGGCCGATTCCGATTCGGGAAAAACCGCTCCGAATAGCCGTTCGGAGCGTTTTTCCCGTACGAATCGTACCCTGCAGCGTCCCCCGTACGTACCACGAAGTACGATTCGTACCAGGAGCCGTACTCCGTACGAGTCGTACAGAGACCGTACAACTCTAATCTCCGTACGATTCTCCCTCGGAACCCGCTGTACGCGACATCTGTATGGTTTGCGGCTGGTTTGTACGACCCAGCAAGTATGATACGTGTTGGGTATGCACTGTACAACCCTTTTTCTACGGGAGCTGAAAACATCCGTAAAAGCAGAGTTCACCCCGAAACATGTATGGAACGGCCCCCCCAGGTACGGTGCGTTCACCCCATGCTCGCAGGGGTACGCTGTGTACCCCTGCGATCATGGGGTATACGAGCCGTACCCCATGTTTGATGGGTGTACCCATCGTACATGGGGTACGGCTCGTACACCCATCGTACATGGGGTACGGCTCGTACACCCCATGATCGCAGGGGTATGCACCGTACCCCTGCGAGCATGGGGTGTACGGACTGTACGGTGTGTATGTGTTTGTGTGTTTTTCCGTACGACTCGCCCTTACCTGACGTGGACCGTACGAATCGTGTCCTCATACCCCGGTCCAGATCGTACTCGTCGGGTCATACGGCATGTGTACGAGTCGTACTGCATGTGTACGAGTCGTACGGTTCACGGTTTCAGCCTTTCAATCGCGACGATTCGTACGGATTCTCGGAATACGGATCGCACTACGCGACTCGGACGGACGGGTGCGATTCGTACGGAGAGGGCTCCGGATACAAATCGTACGGACGTTTTTTTTCCCGAATCGGAATCGACCCCCATATGTGTAAAAACCAGTCATTCCAAGATCGAATACCACTTTTCCATGATGAAATCCACATCCAAAATCTTTTTTGGCTCTTCTTTTTCCAAAATCGATCTCCAAATCCAAAAAAGATCCATCTCCAATGTTTCGAAAAAGAAATCCTCGATCCATCCACTGTTGCAAAAACCCGATTCCGATTTGGCAAAAACATCAAAACATAAAATCTTCTTTGAATTCCTGTTCTCCGAAATCCATATTCCAAAATCCATGTCCATGAAAAATCTCTCCATAAAGATCCAAAATCCGCGTATTCGATCTTCGTCTTGACTTTTTTTTTACACATGTTATTCTCAAAATAAACCATATATATTTTTAAAAACAATACAATAAACATATTTTTCAATAAATTATAATTAATACACATTTAATACTCTAATCAGGCGACCCGACAACGGCATACTCTAGCTACATGATCGGCAACATGCTAAAATAGTGACAATTACGTTAAACCTAACATATACAACCTCCCCTTATTCTCTTCTTACAATATATATACTTGTAAACATTTTTTTTCTTTAAAATAAAGTTCAAAGTGTTTCCTACCTGAGCGCAGATCTGCTTGCTGCGGCATTGTCCAACGGCGCTCTTTAAAATGGCCGCGACCGTACACGTTTACGCGTCTACATCATCTGGTGTAACAAAAAGAAAAAAAGGACAACATATTACTGTTATGTATTATTATACATTAAAGTTATTTAAAACATTTTATTTATATATGTAAAACACATTTGTTTAATTTTCAAAAATTATAATAAATGTAATAAAAATATTCTTTAATAAAATATATATTTTTTAAATAAATATATAAAAAAACAATTATGCATTCCGTGTTTTTTTATTAATAAAGTTAATTTCAATGTTTATAATTCATATAATGCTTTCAATATTAATATGAAAATGTACTTACCTCTGTTCTTGTTCCATTTGCATCTGGTCTATCCTGCATCTAGCTTCAAATGATCTTGTAAAACTGTACCGCGGCAAGCATACACGCTGCTATGGAAAAAAATGAAGGACATTACTTCACATTGAACTCAATGGAAAAGCGTGGGAAATTATCTTTTAAATATATTTTAAAATTATTCTAAAATACATTTAATGATATAATTATTTTTTATAAACCATATACTCTTTATTTTTATTAAATATATTTAAATTAGCATTTGAAATTACTTTAATATTTTATAATATTGAATCTTGCTTTAAATTTTTTTTAAACAGTTTTAAAATCATAAATTAGTTTTTCATTAATAGATAATATATATTTTTATAATATTTTTATTACTAATTATTTTCAAAAATAACAGATACATTATTATATTTTACTTGAGTATTAATACTTGAGTATTAATATTTAATTTTTCTCAATTCAAATTTATAAATTTACAAATAGTAATATTTAGTAATTACAACTACATTATTAATAATTTTAATAAGTATCTGATAAATTAATAATTATATTTTACTTGAGCATTATTTTTTTATAATTTCAAATAAAAAAATTTACAAATACTAATATTTGTTAACTACTACTAATAACTCAATACATTTTAATTATTTTATTTTTAAATTCTCTTTTATTCTAAAAAAAATTAAAAATACTTCACATTTTTAATAAATAAAAATTGTTACAATTAAAATACAGAGATATTACACTTAATTTTTTACATGAGTATTAATAATTTAGTATTTTTTATATATTTTAACTAAAAATTAAATTATTAATTTAACTAGAGTATTAATGCTTAAATAATTATTTTAAATTATAACTATATCTAAATTAAATAAAGTAACAAATACAATATAATATTAATTTTAAGTAATTAACTAATTTTTATAAAATGTGAATTATATTTAAATTAATATATACTAATTAATTTGAAATGAAAACACATTTAATATTAAAATTTAAATAATAAAAAAATACATAAAAAATAATAATGCTTACGTTGTAATAACATGCGTTGTAAAAGCACCTGCGTTGTAATATCATGCATTGTAAAAGCATGCATTGTAATGGCACCTGCGTTGTTATGGATTCGTTGAAATGGTACTGCGTTGTAATAGTTGCGTTATAAAGGATGTTCCTCCATTAGGACGTCTCACCAATCTGCTTCCTCTAGGGGGCCCACCCATCTATCCCAGCAAGTTTGCAGCACATCTAAGGTGGCTGGGCTGTTGTTCACCAGCGAACGATAGATCCGCGACACTCCCACTTTCCCCAAGTCGCCCATCATGACCTGCGCCTCAAGCAGGTTGAATTCGGGGAGTGAGGTACCAGGGGAAACATGTGCAAGGAGGGCGTGGCGGAGTTGCAAATATTTGTAAAAATGTATCGGGTAGAGGGAGTGATGTTACTGCAGATCTGAGAAGGCCCGGATGTGGTCACCAACCCAGATGTCCCCAAGAAGTGTGATCCTAAACTGGTCCCACTGGCGAAACCCACTGTAGGCTGATACCTCCGGCAGCCAAGTCCTGTGCCACAGGGGAGTGTGTTGGGCGAGTTTCTTATCCCAGTGTGTGTCGCGCAGGGCCAAGCTCCATGCAGTTAGGACAACCCTAGTAAAAGGGTCGAAAAGTTTGTGGGATAGGGGTACCGTACAGGCAGGCCTGCAGCTGAGGAAAGTCCATGGTCCCAAGCTTGGTCCGGTAAGCTGGATCAGACCAGCCCCAGCAAACCAATCGTGAATGACAATAAGCCGGGTAGCTAGGTAGTAGAGATGGAGGTTGGTCATTCCCATACCTCCTTCAAAGGGAGGTATCCGACTGTGGGCTAGGGCATTACATGGTTTGCCATTCCCCCACAGGAATTGGTAATCACCCCATCAAACTCACGAAACCAACTTCCTGGGAGATGAAAAGTAATGTTCTGTAAAATGTATAAAAAGCGGGGAAGGACCATCATTTAAAAAGTGCTCCTCTACCAAGAGGGTTATGGGGGAGGGACTGCCAACCTTTGAGATCGGATTTGGCTTTTGTGACTAGGGGGATAAGATTGAGAGCCCATTCCAGTTCTGGGAACAGGGTTATCCCAATCCCCAAATATTTAAATGGCTGTCTCCACAGAGGGATTGTAGACTGCCAGTCAAAGCAGGATCGCGAGGGGTAAAGGGGGACCTAAGTGGACTTTGCAGGATTGAGTCGCAGGCCGAGACGTCTTCGTAGGACCGGAGCACCTCCAGACAGCATGTGCCGGAAATCTCAGGAACGGCCAAGAAAAGCAGAAAGTCATCTGCGTATAAGGCGATTTTGACGGTCTGCTGGGAACCCCAAGACCACCCTTGAATCCGAGGATCAGTGCGTATGAGGCATGCCAACGGCTCCATTGCCAGTGCGAATGGGGAACACCTCAGGAAGGACACCATTAGTCAGGACCTTTGCCTGAGGGTTTGAGTACAAGACCTGAATGAAGCTCCGAAAGCGGGGGCCGAAGTTCATCTCGGTCAGAACATCTCCTAAGTAGGACCAGTCGACTGTATCGAAGGCCTTCTCAAAGTCTATTAGCAGCAGGGCTAAGTACGGGGTGAGACTTTGGCATGACCACAATGGTAGCCACGCCAGTCTCTGGAGGGAAGGACCCTGCCTTGACCACGTGTTGGAAGAGATCAGTGAGGTGAGGAATCAGTAGGTCCCGATACGCCAGGCCCCGGCGTCTTCCTGGAATGTAACAAGGAAATGGCACCCTGGATCTCCTCCGGAGTAAAGGGACGATCAAGGTCTGTCCAGTCTGACTGGGAAAGGCAGGGGAGTCGGACCTCCGCAAGGTCCAGTACCTCTGCATGGTCCAGTACCTCGGCCAAAGATGTCCTAGGGGGTCGAGCTGAGTAGAGCTGGGCGTAATACCCCGCAAAGGTCTGGGCTATGGCTGCAGAGGTACAATGATGGGTACCAGAGGCATCCTGGACTTCGGGCACAATGCTGTTAGCTCTAGGGAAGGAGACCAAGTTGTGAAGCAGTTTACCGTTTTTGTCTCCCAACCCATAGACACGGGCCACAGAAGAGCGCCACAGCGTCTTGGCTGAATCGAGGGAGATTTGGCAGATCTCCTCGTGAAGCAGCGCAAGTTGTCTGTCTGAGTGGGCATCCTCCGCAACGCCAGAGGCAGCCTCCAGTCGCGCGGCCTGCGCTTCGAGCTGAGTCAAGCGGGCGGTCTGCTCCACCCGTTTCGAATGGACTAGGCCTCTGGCCACCTCATGTATGGTGGCTTTGCCTGCCTCCCACAGCGTGTCGATGGAGGGGACCGAGCCTGTGTTAGACAAAAAATAGTGCCTCAACTCTAGCTCCAGCGCATCCCTAGTCTCTGTGTCCTGCAGAAACCAGGCATTAAACTGCCAGACCGAGCGTGTCCCCCCGGAGGAGGTACCAAAGTGGAGAGAAATAGCAGAGTGGCCCGAAATTCCTCGTGGAAGGATCGAAACTCCGGAGATCAGTTGGCAGTCAGGGGGAGAAGAAGCAAATCAATAGGGGAATGGGTGTGGTGAGCTGCAGAGGTATGAGTGTACTGTGCCTCCAGGCATCGCAGAGCCCGAGTGCAGATGACCAGTCCGAGAGTCATTTTGAACATGTGAGGCGTGAGGAGGAGGGGATCCCCCTGGCATCAAGGGTTGGTTGCAGTGCTGCGTTAAAGTTGAATATGGTGTGGCCGTGGGGCAGTGCGGTGATCACCTCCATTAGGCAGTGGAGGGTGGAGGAAAGCGTGGCAGGTGGAATGTATATTGAGAGGAAATTAAAGACCCTTCTGTCAAGACTGTCAGAGAGGGATATATAGCGTCCCTGCGTATCAGTCGAGACATGGAGAGGTGTGAAGGGGAGCCAGTGCCGGATCAATATAGCCACCCCCGGAAGCCCCGAGTGCCAGACCCTGTCAAACCCATATCGGGCAAGGAAGGAGCCCTGGGTTCCCAGACGGTGTGTCTCTTGCAGGAGGAGGACGTCGGGGGACTGACGCTGAGCGCTCCTAAGGATGGCAGTACGTTTAATGCGGTCTAGCAATCCGTTGACGTTCCAGGACCGTACCTGGAGGGACCTACCTTGCAAGTGAGTCTAGGGCAGGGGTCTTCAAACTGTGGGGCCCGACCCCCAGGGGGGTCGTGGAGTGATAGAAAGTGGGTCCCACATTCCAGGTCACACTTCTGTCTATTATTATTATTTCCAAAAAGATGTCCTGGGGCTAATAACCATCTGCCGGTTGAATGGCAAATAAGAAACACACAGAAGGGGAAGGAGAACCAGCCAAATGGGTTAACCTACAGGGTATAAGGGCCAGGTGTTTATAGCTTCCTAAAGGATAATAGATTAATGGTGGAGCGAAGCAAAGGTAGGTGAAAGTTCCATAACTGTGCATCCCGCACCAAAACAGTGAGGCCGACTATTCATGTTTTTTTGAATTAGGGAACAACAATAAAGATTGTCACTGACCGAGAGGAGCCTACGGGTGTGCCCAGTGTGGAGCGATGAGAGGGTGAGAGTAGATGGGATGAGAGAGGACAGCATGGGAGTGAGAGAAATAGATTTAAGAGGTCATGGATGAGGAGAAATTTGAAGTGCTGAAGAAGTGCAGAAACGCAAGAGGAGAAGTGACTGTGCGCGAAAGGTGAGGGCACAGAGGAGGGATACTGTTAAACGGTGAGAGAAGCTAGCTGAGTGATGATCTGTGACATTAAAAGATAATTTGGTGCGACGTGGGTGAGGGACAACAGGGTTGAAGGAAGAGAGGGAGTACTGAGGTGGGTGCTGAGGTAATAGGGGAGAGGGACGTTGGTTCAAGAAGGTGTGGAAGAACAAAGACGAGATGTGAAAGATGAATGGTGGACTGGAGAGGTGTAAGATACAAGAAATTTGTAGGAAGAGACTTGAGGTGCTGAGGGGGGAGAGAGGTGATGTGTCCAGAGAGGCCGTGAGATAAATTCGAGAGAGGAGGGCAGTGAACAGACAGAATGGCAAGAGGTGATTAAACATGAAGTGAAAGGTTGAATGGGGAGAGTTCAGAAGTTGTAAAAAGGGCTTGCAAAGTGAGAGAGGGATCCAGGGTTGGAAGAGGAGAGAGGGATGGAAGGGAGGGCGTGAGAGGAAAGTGGCATGGGTAAACTTCTTAACTCTGCATAAGGCTGCCCGGGTTTTAAGGGGCCCTTGCTGCTCCCGGCCTGTGCCAGGTGAGCTTTCAATGTGGCAGCACTTATTCCTGTGGAGTGGGAGGCCCTTCACAAAGGTTGACTAGACATATTTCTGTTGTTTATTGATGTATTTTCATTATAAACTGGTACTGATGAGATGAAATCTTTCCTCAGTGTTACTCTGTGTAAAAAATGTCAAAATAATGAAGCAATACTGTCCCAAAATATGCGGCATCACATAGCATTATTTATTTTTTCTTATCATACAATTTAGTCGAGCCTGCCGCATAATTTGGTCCTCACCTGCCTCATAATTCCAGTAGCTCTGCCTATAGGTTTAGAATTGTTTGTCAGGAGGGGGTCCTTACGCCTGAAATTTTTGACTGGTGGGGTCCCGGCATCCAAAAGTTTGAAGACCTCTGGTCTAGGGAGTGGCTGGTGTGAAGTGAAAAGGGCCAGAGGAGATGTAGGCTCTGGGTAAGAGGACACAGCATGGCCATACGAGAAGGACGGGGCTGGTGCCTGGCTGTGTAATTCCTACTGGTGAAGACCGTGTGAGTGTGTAGTGGGCTGTCATGAAAAATAAAAACAGCAATAGGTGTAAAACTGCATACAGTTGCTCAAACTGATTCAAACTAAACAGAAGATGGAGGACAACACCCCCCCCCGAACCCTCCAACATCCCCCACCCTATACTTCCAAACCTGAAGCATCTGTCGCCTCAAACTAAAACAAGAAGCTATCCTAAAATGGCTAGCAGGGCAAGTTTTGGCGACGGCGATGGACCCCTCCATTCAGTCGGATAATACATTTTCAACATTTAAATAACACTGCCACAAGCCCCGTGAATTTCAAGTCAGTCTTGCTGTCCCAGGGAACCCCAAGTCAGAGCCCAGCATCGTCTCCGGATTCCCGGAGCACCGGGCTTCGAGACAGATCGGAGTCAGAGAGAGCTGGGCGCAGCGTCGTAGTGGGATCTTGGTCGTGGGCTAGGTTCAGCACGGAACTGGCCCGGCTACGGTCACCCAGGTTCGAAGGGACCTCAGTGGAGATCAACTGCTGTGGGCCATTCCCAAGTGATCATGAGTGGTCTCCGCGCTGCTCTCCCCTACTATGGGAGCGGTTGTGCCTCCGCTGCTGCTTGTGTGGAGAAGGAGGTGGTCGGGAAGGGCCCAACATGGGAGGGGGAGAGGCAGGATGGACTCTTAGAGGCCGTTCTTCCATGAGCCATGTCCATGCTGCCTGAGGTGTGTCGAAGAAGATTGCTGTGTCCTGTAAAATGACTCGGAAGCGAGCCGGGAAGAAGGGCCCATAGCGCAGCCCCAGATTATGCCCCCCTACTAAACCCCTTCCTACCCCACAAGGAAGTGAAAAAAGAAAAGTCACCCTTACTGAAACTGACCCACCCCCCACAAAACCCAAAGGACCTTTTCCCCATCCCACCCCAGGACTTCAACACCAAAATAAAACCTATTCCCTCCTCCCTATACCCATCACTACCCTTAAAGTCTACAAAATACCCCCATGATTGAACCCAGCCCTCCCAAAATTGAGTTCATTCCTCTCACATACCAACCCAACCCTCCTGATCCCAAGTCCAGCTCTCCCAAGAACCAACTCAGCCTCCCCAATCCAAACCCCAGCCACCGGAATATCTCCTTAGAGGTGTCTGGACTGCCCACTAGATGCCCCTTCCTGGGGCTGTTTCCCTGACAGTGATCTGGTTGGCACATGACATGGTACAATGGACCACATACCATCTTCTCGACTGGCCTATGGCCTTTGTTTTCGGACACTGATATATTGTCTAAAATAAAAACGTTATTGTTTTTGTAGACCTTTGTCCCGCCATTGCTATTGATGCTAATTGTTGTTATTGGATATTTTGGGATGTGTGACAACAATAGGGATTGTTTCACCGTGATGGCTGGTCCTTTTGCAGTGGTAAGTATAGTCCGACCTTCGGACAAGTTATGGAGTTAGAGTCCGAGGGTCAGTGTTCAATGGATGTGTCAGTGGGATGAGTTCCAATTGGGGCAGACATCCCTTTGGGTGGCATCTGTTATTGTAGGTTTACCACATGCAACAATGTGGTCCACCGGCAAATTATTTATAAAACAGTGTACGATATTGAAGAATGTATTGTAGCCATGGCGCGAGAGAAAGAAAAAGATCATACAAGGAATTCTCAATTAAATTTAATTTATATTCTTTTCTTTACATCACCCTGCACATGAGCAACTCTATGGTCACTTTTCCTATGCACTTTTCGGAGCAACTGTGATATGATTTTCTTAAACATATGTATGCATTGAAAATATTTTTCTTATGAAAGAACAAAAGTAATATAAATTGAATGTAATTGAAAATTCCTTGTATGATTGTTTTATTTCTCTCTCGCCATGATTATAGTACGTTATTCAATATCGTACACTATTTTGTAAATAGTTTGCCAGTGGACCACATTGTTGCATGTTCCGTGCCATACCCAGGTCCCATGACTCACCTTGAGTTACCCCATTAGTTTACAAGGGTATTTTAAGTATAGTAGCGTGCCTTGACCAGTGTCCACGTCTTTAGGCTTCCAGTACTACCTAAGATGTAGGATGGAAATGTTTAATGTGTGCAGAGTAGGTATTTGTTACTCCACATATGAGCGGTAGTAATGTCATAGCTATTTGTTACTCTGGATGCACATGTAAACATGTACATGTGTGTTCTTACCACATACATTTCATAGATTTCTAACAACAGCTCTTGCTGTAGTGTTGTTTTAGGGACTTGCACTTACACATTAGCCTCCTGTGAATGCAAATTTGTGACAATATGGGTTATCCCTGTTATACCCCATGCCACCGGTCCCGTGCACATGGAGAGATTGATGCAGGTGCAATCTGGACTCTGGCCTTGGCCCGTTGCCTCCCAGCAGTCCCCCTGGTTTGACTAACCTGATTCTAGAGGGAGTCTTTACAGTGTGGCCTTTAACCCCTTCACTGCGGCGGCAATTCCGCCGCAGTGCTAGGGGCTGGGGGGGGGCCTCACGGTTCACCTGTGCTTGTGACGGAATTGCTCCGTCACGCGCCTCGGGTGAGCTGTGCTAGTGACGGAACGGTTCCGTCACGAAAGCGCCCGCTCAATAGAACGCGCCGCGCAGGCGCGAAATCAGCACCGCGCAGGCACGCCGAGCGGGCGTGACGGAACCGTTCCGTCACTAGCACAGCTCACCCGAGGCGCGTGACAGAAGGGTTCCGTCATAAGCGCAGAAGGGGTTAAATGTTTGACACTGTGGTTTGTGGGATTCCCATTTACCCGACTTTCCTTTTTCATGTAGGTGATGTGTGAAGGCCCATTACAGTGCTTTAGCAGTGGAGCTGTGTTTTAGTTTCCTGAGGCATCCATACTGAAGTATGTTCACACTTTCCAAGGTTCCTTCAGAGCCCCTCATGTTCAGCTGCTCAGAAAATATGTATTGACAAAATGTCCCAGCGTGATGACTTGCGAACATGTTGCTCACACCCCTCCAACCAAACAACAAAGATAAATACAGACAAAGGTACCCCCCTGCTTTTCCATGGTGGGGCATCGATTTGTTGAGGACTCCTTGTACACAGGTAGGTGTGACACTTACCGGAGGTTGCGTCCACGGTGTTGATTTTACACACCATCGAGCAGATACAGCAGCGGCAGGATGTGTGCGATCGACTCCATGGCGGTACAGGACATGAGGAGCTGTGTACAGGTGTGTTTAGTCTTTCTTTCCCTCCCTTTCCTCTAGTGAGGTGGTGTTGGACCGCCACGATTGGCTCGTAGAAAAGGCGCATCATAATTGGTCATGCGGTTTGTGAGGCGGTCGCTTTGGTCCTTTCCTACATAACTGCAATAAAACTTTCCTGGCGGAGTCAGAGGGAGTGCAGCGGTCGGAGTTCTGTGTACTCACATGCATTGTAATCCACCGGTCGCACCAACCGCGTCCGACTAAACTGAGACAGTCCGCCGACAAGACCACTGAAGCTAGTCCGACCGGCATTGTAATGACCCCCAGAATTATTTATCAATTAAACAGTTAACTAATAATACATTAATTATATTTAACTTCCCAGCCTTTACCCCTACAAACACAACATACACCTCATATATAATTTACTAACTTTCTTAATTACACAATTTACATAATTATCAATTAAATAATTAATAATAATTATCAATATTAATTATTATAATGAATTTCCTTCATACCATTTACCCCTACAAAAACCACAACCAACATCAAAATATTAATTAATATGGATTTTCATTTTCCATACAAATCGGATCCGTATTTTTTTCCATACAAATTGTACAAGTCCCTTCCAACCCGTGTAGTACGATTCGTACGGGAAAAATACATACAGATCGGCCCTATCCTTACAAATCGGATCGGCACGGACTTGTAAAAAAGACCATACAATTTGTAAAAAGGCTGTCTAACCCGTCAAGTATGATTCGTACCGGGTTGTCAGCATACGATTTGTATGGATTTGCGGAAGCACAATCGAAGATCGGGAATCTGCGGTCATCGCATGATCTGCTGGCCAGACGTATGGAGGAGTATGATAACAGGGCCCGACGGAACAACATCCGCCTGGTCGGGGTACCGGAGGACAGTGGTGCTGCTTCGATCGATTTACTGGTCGAGGAATTAATTGTCGCCAAACTTGCTCCCGCAGGCCTTAGTAAGTTCTTTGCGGTTGAGCGTGCGTACCACTTCCCAGGTGGACAGGTCAAGCCGGGGGCACCCCCGAGGCCTATTATTGCTAGGCTATTCCACTTTCGGGACAGGGACGCCATTCTTCAGGCCTCTCGCAGACACGGCCCGCTGAAATTTGAGAACAGCTCCATTTCTATCTACCCTGATTTTACTCCTCAAGTGCAGCGGCAACGATCGGGATTCCTGGGAGTGAAACGTCGCCTGAGAGACTTGGGACTTAAATATGCGATGCTGTTCCCCGCTCGCCTACGTATCGAGTACAGAGAAGGTGCTTTCTTTTTTGATCAACCGAACAGTGTTAGTGACTGGCTGGACTCATTGCCAAAGGACGACGCCGAGAGCGGGGGCCCCAGAGGCGCGGACGGAGGTGCATCGGCACAGGAATGACATTGGGTCCTGAGGTCCGATTCTGGGTCGTAACTATTTGCAGAGTATTTTTATATGCCTTCACTTTTAGGCCCAGGGTTGGGGCGGGTTGGGGTAGTCTCTCCCTTCCTCCTCAGGGGTTCTTTGTGTAGATTTCGGAAGGGGCGACAGGCACACTGCAGTTTGGGGTGGCTTATGAGTCGGCAGGGGTGCAGGGTGGGGGGTGTTGTAACGGGTTCTTGCTCGGGGGTGGGGGGAGGGGTCTTGGTTGTTTTTTGTGTTCTATGTTTTCTCTCTCACATGGTACTTTATCGCTTGCATGTATCCTTGCTCTGAGGTTCTGGGAGGGGGTGGTTTGGGAGTCTTACTGGAATGGGGGGGGGTGACATGAAAGTGCTGTCTTGGAACGTTAATGGTCTGGGAGATAGGATTAAACGTGGTATTGTGTTTCAATTTATCAGACGCCATTCCCCCGATGTTGTTTTACTCCAGGAGACCCACTTGATAGGCAATGCTTGTAAAGCTCGTGACCGCCGAGGTTACCGACTTGTGGCTCACGCTGGCTTTACATCCGGTTCCCGGGGGGTTGGTATAATGGTGAAATCCTCTTTGGCCCTTGAAATAGATGACGTCACCCTCGATGATCGGGGTCGATATGCTGCTGTCTCGGGGAGATGGGAGGGGAGGCTGATTGTAATTGTTGCTGTTTATATTCCCCCGGGACTGCAGGCTACCACTTATGCTGACCTTGGTAGGACTCTTCTAGGGCTTCCGGATGGTCTCCTGAACATGGGCGCGGACTACAATTCGGTGATATCGGGCGAGTGTGACCGGTTGCCCCCTAGGGTTCTGCCGTTGTCCCAGATGTGGCTGACTGACTTGATTGAGACCTTTGGGTTGGTGGATGTCTGGCGGATGTTGCAACCCACACAAACTCAGTACACTTTTCACTCTGGTGCTAATGGCAGCCTCTCGAGGATTGATTACTTTTTGATGCTAACTGCTAACTCCTCCTTGGTGCGTGGGGTCCGGCATCTCCCTAGCGGTATTTCTGACTATTCCCCCCTGTTACTCGAGGTTTCGGTGGGAGGCTTTTCTGGAAGTAGGGTCCCTCATATCCATCCCTGGCACTTTAGGAATCCTCAGCTTCGCTCGAACTTGGTTAAGGCGATCGATTGTTATTTTGATGAGAATGAGGGATCGGTCGCTTCCCCTACGACTCTATGGGAGGCTTTCAAAACCGTTATACGGGGTTCCGCGTTGTCCATTATTGCGGCTGATAGGAAGGCAAGGAGGGAAGCTGTGCCAGCTCTTGAGGCGGAAATAACTACGCTCGAAAGTGAGTTGGGTGGAGACGATACACCTGCACTTTTACACTCCTTAGAGCTGAAACAGGCAGATTATAGAGCCTTGGTAACTGATGCTGCTAAGGTGATGCGTATGAATCAGCTAGGTCGTCTTTACAATGTGGGTGACAAGGCTAGTAAGCTCCTGGCGTGGTTGGACAAGGCTGAGAGACTGAACCGGGTGGTGCCAGTAATAACCCGTGAGACTGGTGAGTGTGTGACTGATCCGGGGGAGATCTTTGAATGTTTTGTGGACCATTTCCGAACGGTGTACGAATCTGTGAGTGACCGAGATGAGGCTGACTCCTGTTTGCTTTTGCGTGACATTGCACTGCCTTGCGTGTCGGAGGAGGATAGATTAGCTCTGGAGGCACCTATCACGGTGGACGAGATCGCCATTGCCATTAGGTCCTTGCGATCAGGCAAAGCAATGGGGCCCAACGGTTTGCCTATCGAGCTCTACAAACTGCGACCGGACAGAATGGCTGCCTATTTGCGCACTATGTTCGTTGATGCATTCGAGGCGGGCCTCCTCCTTCCGAACAGCGTTTGGCTACCATAGTGGTCATCTACAAGGATGGCAAGCCTCGTGACCGATGCACCTCTTATCGCCCCATTTCGTTGCTCAACGCCGAGCCTAAGATTCTGGCCAAAGTCCTGGCTAATCGTCTATTGTCGGTGATCTGCGACTTGATCCATCCGGATCAGTCCGGTTTTATTCCCCATCGAAATACAGCTCTCAATCTTCGTAGACTCCACAGCGTTCTCGCCAGAGCTGAGACTCTCACTGAACCTGCAGTTGTGGCCTCCTTGGACGCCACAATGGCCTTTGACACCATTGAGTGGCCATATTTGTGGGCGGCCCTTTCCAAGTTTGGTTTTGGTCCTAGCTTTATTGCATGGGTGCGGCTCCTATATGAACAACCGTTAGCTCAAGTTGTAGTAAACGGCAGAGTTTCTGAATCATTTCCATTGGGACGTGGCACCCGTCAGGGGTGCCCGCTCTCTCCACTTCTCTTCGCATTGGCATTGGAACCCCTTGCAGCGTGGCTTTGCTGGGAACCCTCGATTAAGGGGATCCAGTGGACACCGGATCTGGAGGATCGCGTCTCGCTATACGCTGACGATAATCTTCTTTATTTCACCTCACCTCAGAAGTCTCTCAACGTGCTCTTCGATGTTCTCACCTCCTTTGGGAAGGACTCCGGGCTCGTTATTAACTGGACCAAATCGTTAGTCTATGTTATAGCGGGGGTGCTGCCTCCGCTGCCTCGTAGATTCCCGATTCAAGTGGCAGAGGTTGGCTTTAAATATTTGGGAATTTTCATTTCTATCGACTCCTCAGTGCGCTATGACCATAATCTCTATGCTCCTCTTCGTCGCCTCAAGCAGGATGTACGAAGGTGGCGTGATTTGCCCTTATCTCCACTGGGACGAGCAGCACTTTTTAAAATGATGTCCCTCCCCAGGTTTTTATATGCCTTACAGAATTTTTTCGATCCTGTTCCTTCCCGTTATTTCCGTGAGGTTGAAGGCCTTCAGAGGCAGTTAATTTGGGACGGACGAGCCCATATGGTACGATGGCGGTATTGCTCTGCCTGACATCAGACGTTATTATTGGGCCTCGCAATTAAGTGCGATTAACCACGTGACGTATTCTCCAGGGCCCACTCCCGCTTTCGCTATGGATAAACTCCTGTTGCCGGGCGGCAACTTCAATAGAGCCTTATATTCGAAGGCACCACTCCGGCTCCTGACTGGACCTACGAAGTGCGCCGTGCGTGCCTGGAAGGATGCGACTGTGGCTACGGGTTGGAGCGATAGATTGACGCGCATGACCCCGCTATATGATTCTGAACGGCTGGGTAACAGATGGGATATGATTGGTATTAGCAAGGTGGAGGATCTTTGGGCCAGAGGCACAGTAAAATCCTTTGAGGCCCTGAAGGTAGAGTATCAACTGGACGACAAGGAGTATTTTCGTTACCTTCAGGTGCGGCACGCCCTGCTTTCTGCCTTTCCCCCTGGGACGGAAATCCCCCAGTCGTCCCCGCTGGAAGATCGTATACTGGACGGCCATGTCCCGGACAGTACGATTTCTTTAATTTACAAAAAACTCATTAACACCAGGGCTGACCTTCTGGTGAAACTTCGGGCCTCCTGGGTAGCAGATGGTCTCGAATTGGATGACGAAGACTGGCAAATGGCGATTTCCTCCCCCAAGGAGGTGGCTATTCCGGCTCGGCTTCGCTTTGTGCAAATGAAGATCCTCCACCGAGTCTACATGACTGGTATGCGTCTGGTATGGATGGGGCTCTCCACTGATGGATTGTGTAGGCGTGGCTGTGGTATGAACGGCACCTTTCTTCATATTCTGTGGGAATGTCCGGTTATTTCCGCTTTTTGGTCTAGGGTGCATGATGTGATTGGGCGAGTCACTGGGGTCCCCCTCCTTCCTGAGGCGAGGCACTGCCTGCTTAATGTGTGGGAGCCTACAGATTGTACGGCCGCTCAGACCTTCTGGATCACCCTGGGCAACATGATTGCCAAGAGGGACATAGCGCAACTCTGGGGCTCCCACAGACCACCTGGAATAAGTGCCTGGAAAGATAACCTGGATTGGTGCATGTTTCGGGAAAAGACAGTTTATGAGGCTCGAGGTCGTCCTAAGAAATGGGGTAGAATCTGGGCACAATGGAATGAATACCGTGGAGACATCTGTACCCCACCACTTGATTACACTGAGACCATTCCCTCATCCCCGTAATTGACGTTCCCTTAGATTAGCATCTATTCCTTTTTAACATTCCCTTTCACTGTCTCCCTGCCCCTTGAAGAACTGGTTTCATTCTTATATATTGATTTTCCCCTTTTCCTCCCCTCCCACGGACTAGACATTGTTTTTACCATGTGAGTGTTTCTGTTGTTTGTTTGACTTTCGACAAAATTTCGTTATCCTTTATATGATGTTTTATGCCACTACACCGTAATGAATCGACTTATGGCCTTTCCGCAGCGCAAGGTGGTTTATAATTTACTTTATTGTCATAGCGGCCGGCCTGATTGGGTTGTAGGCAGACGCTGTGTAATGTGCATTTGATAAATAAAGGTTTAAAAAAAAAAAAAAAAAAAAGAATCATGAAATAATTATAAATAAATTCTGTCCCAGCCTATACCCCTACACAACCCGCATCGTTTGGCTCACCAGAAAGGTGCTTCCTAATTGGGCATAAGGTTTGTGAGGCGGCTCCCTTGGTCCTTTCCGACATAACTGAAGTTTGAAATTTCCTGGCGGATTCAGAGGGACCACAGTGATCCGAGTTCTGTGAATACACATGCATTGTGATCCGGCGGTTGGACTGACCACTTTCGACTGAATCGCTGTGGTCCAACCGCCACTGACAGGACCGAAGAGTCTAGTCCAACCTGCATTGTAATAACCCCCAGAACTATTTATTAATTAAGCAACTAATAACAATTAACTAATAATAAATTCATTACATTTAATTAACTTTCCGCCTTTTACCCCTACTCACCCCAAAATCCAAATTGGTCGGCTCACCGGATAGGTGCATTATAATTGGGCATACAGTTTGTGAGGTGGCCCCTTTGGTCCTTTCTGACATAACTGTGGTCGAAATTTCCTGGTGGAGTCAGAGGGACTCGTAGGTGGTCGGATTTCTGTGTATTCGCATGCAATGTAATCCGGCGGACGTACTGCCGCTTCTGACTAAGCTGCTGACTAGCAACATAATGACCCCCCAATATTTTATCAATTAACCAATTAACTAATAATACATTAATTCTATTTAATTAATTTCCCATCCTTTACCCTTAAAAACACAACATCCGGCACCTCAACTATAACTTACTAAATTTCTAAATTGCTTAATTTACATAATTATCATTTCAATAATTAAAAAATAACATTAATTATTGATTATTATAATGAATTTCCTTCACACCTTTTACCCCTACAAAAATTACAACACACACCAGAAATATTAATAAAACATTTAATTAATTCTAAAATTTTACATAATTAATTAATAATAAATAAAAATAAATTATTAAATGTTATAAATACATTTCTTCCCACCTTATACCCCTACACACTGCACAACCCGCATCTAAATCTTAACACAATTAAAAAAATGTACACAATTAAAATAATGAATTAGCAATTAAATAATTATTATTAATTCATTATTATTATAATTAAATTACTTCCCACCCTGTACCCCTATTAACCCCTTAACCCGCTACAGCACTAAAAATATAAATAAACGAATAAATTAACTTTAAAAACAACTAAAATTTGCAAACTATATTGAAAAAACATTAACAATTATTATACAAACAATTGACAATAACATATACAATTAAAGTATCTACTAAAATACATTCAATCAATTTAAAAATGATATTATAAAGAATTATATTTTTTATCAACGATATTACCAACATACATAGATATTTTTAACATCCATATTAGCAACATAGATATATAATCTACATCATTATTACTTACCTTAAAATCAATAAATATTCTAGGCAAAGATATTTTTGCTCATGATATTTCTGCATCACGATAAAGCCTTCCTGCCTCCATTTATAAATACAGACAGAAAACCATTTCTTTTCTTGTCTGTATTTTTTTTTTTTAAATCAATTGGGGAAGTGTAGAGGAGATGATAGAATCACCCTCCTGAACTAGACTTGTAAACAATGGGATTCTATCAATGTGAGTGGCGACTAATTTAATTTGATTTTGTATATTCTCTAAACTCGTGGATACACTGCAATTTGAACATCAGGCCTCTCTGCGAGTGGCAGAATGAGGGCACTGTGTGTTTTTAAAATACCCCTCACACACAATGAATCCCATAGTGTCATTCTCCCATCACAGGGTGGCGGGCGCATCCTGTATATTTTACATTGTGGCAGGCCGTGCTGCAAGCAGCACCCACCGCAATGTAAAAATTACATGTCGTGCTTTTACAATGTGACAGGCACCGCTCGGTGCCTACCACAATGTACATGCAAATGCAGGGGGGTACCATAGGTACCCCCCATGTGCACCCCCCACCCTCCTAACACTCTGGGGGCCCATAACGGGCCCCCAACAGCAGGAACAGCCAGCCTTTCCATGGCAGCAGTGCAGCCATGAAAAGGCTGATCACAGCCTGCATCGTAATATGGATGGCGGTGTCTTCCAGACACCACCACCATACGAGTCGACCAGCGGAAAAGCGGCGGACGGTCTTTCCATCTGCAGCGGACCCCCCAGCCGTCATAATATGGCAGGGTCTTTGCAGTGAGGATGGCAGGCGGATCACCCCTGCCAGGCCGGCGGGGGCGATCCGCCCGCCATCGTAATCGGCCCCATAAATTTTAGTTGCCGGTTCGCAGGAAAGCCATGAAGCTAATAATATAGACCCCCACAGTGAGACCATGACTTCTAATGATAACAGAAATCACAGCCGGCCATTCAGATGGGGAAAAGGGTAAGGAGAAGAGAGAGAATACACTGATAAGAAGCTTACCATTGCTATGGAGGACTGCTATTAAACAACACAAGATTAAAAAAGAACCTTGCAACACTCGTTTCATGTAGAATCATTTTACCTAATTACCTCGAGTAGCAATTCCTCTAACTACGCCCTTTCTTCTCTAAACCGTAATGCAGTCTCTCACTGGAAACATAAGGAAACTATTTTCATTATTTCTCTTTGAAAATCCTTGTGGTGTAGTTTTTGCGTATAAACCTAGTAGAGAGTTCAATGCACACGAGTTCAAAACAAGACCCAGCCTTCTAAATCCACAGGTAAATGACAATATGTACAATGCCGACGATGGGAGCCAGAGACACAATGTGCAAAATGAGAATGTGCCAAAAAAACACAATATGCTCCCTCATGTACCCTCTCTTTGTAAAGCGCTCTGTTATCTGCAAAGATCTTGTTCGCGCTATATAAAACTTTCAAAATAAAATAAATAAACATGTGAGAGAAAATAGTGCGCTCACATAAGAAGTACAAATATACAAGGTCCTGAAAATGGGAATGGTCCTTAGAATGATGTAACTAGACAAGCTACAGCTAGTGCAAAAGTAGGAAGGCAAAGTTCCGATCAAGGTGCTCCTACAACAAGACACGAGGATCCTCCGATGACTGTCAAACACAAACTGCTTTGGGAAGTGATGAGATTCTGAATAGACTCTCTTTCTATTTGATCACAATCCGATTGGGGCGTTGAGTCTGAAATCCCTCTTCATACGTGTTTCAGGTTAGTTTCATTTTTGACATGTGATTCACCACAACTCGTGCCACCTTTCCTCTGATCCCGAACACCCTCATATTGAGCTCTCCAATCGCAGTAAGCATTTAACAAACACCATTTGGTCTTGTTATTTCCTGTCACTCTTTTATTTATAGAAATAAAGGACCCCCATCGTGGTCAAGTAGAAGGGAGAAAATGTCCCTTCACTTGGGAAAAACCTTAGGTTTTTCCTAAAACCCTCAGCCACCAGGGTTACCCCTTGGTGGCGTGCTTCATCGTCGGGTCCTTCCCTGTCCGCTACGGAACAGGCGTGCTGTGACCAAACGGATTACGCGGGAGCACTGATTTCACAGGCTATGAGAGGCAGATGTTGTGCTGTGGAGGAGTGAAGTTAAAGGGGGGAGTGTACGTAAATTTACCTGGCTAGTGGGAAAAGTGCTTTATTCTGACCCCTAGTCGGGAAGGTTAAACAAGCATTTACAATGCAATGGTCTCAGCATTGTTAAAGTTAGAGCTATTGGCATTTCTCATGACATTATTTTTATTTATGTTTTTGTTTTTAAAACATAAATAAATGGCATTGTCATTTACAATGCCAATAGCTTAATCGCTCACAAATGCGAGACCTATTGCATTTGCACCCACACACAGAGCTACACAAATAAAGCCACCCACACTCACATACAGAGCCACGCACACAGAGCCACCCACACAGAGTCATTCACATAGAGCCACCCACACACACACACAGCCACCCACACAGAGCCACCTACACACACACACACACACAGCCACCCTCACACAGACAGAGCCACCCACACATAGAGCCACCTACAAAAAAAGCTAGCCACACACACAGAGCCACCCACACACACACAGACAGAGCCACACACACACAAAGAGCCACACACACACAGAGGCACACACACAGACAGAGCCACACACAAAGACAGAGCCACACACACAGACAGACAGAGGCACACACACACACACACACACACAGAGCCCAACACACACATACAGAGCCCAACACACACACACAGAGCCCAACAAACACAGAGGCCAACACACACAGATCCCAACACACACAGAGCGCAAAACACACACAGAGCCCAACACACACACAGAGCCCAACACACACACACAGAGCTCAACAAACACAGAGGCCAACACACACAGATCCCAACACACACAGAGCGCAAAACACACACAGAGCCCAACACACACACAGAGCCCAACACACACACAGAGCCCAACACACACACAGAGCCCAACACACACACACACAGTCAAGTCAAGTCAAGTCAAATAATTTATATAGCGCGCTACATACCCAGAGGGTCTCAAGGCGCTTGAAGAAGGGTGGGGAATTACTTGTCGAATATCCAAGTTTTAAGTTGCTTTCTGAATGCTAGGTGGTTCTGAGTGAGGCGAAGGTGAGTGGGAAGTGAGTTCCAGGTTTTAACTGCCAGGTAGGAGAAGGATCTTCCTCCCATGGTGGTTTTGTTGATGCGAGGCACAGTAGCAAGGGCTTGGTTGGAGGATCGTAGCTGGCGGGAGGGGGTGTAGAAGGAAAGTCGTGTGTTGAGGCATTCGGGTCCAAGTTCGTAAAGTGCTTTGTGTGCGTGGGTTAGGAGGCGGAATGTAATCCTCTTATTGACGGGGAGCCAGTGGAGGTTTTTCAGGTGACCAGAGATCTGGTCTTTACGTGGGATGTCTAGTATGAGTCTGGCTGAAGCGTTCTGGATGAGTTGGAGTTTTTTCTGGAGTTTTGCGGTGGTACCGGCGTATAGGGTGTTTCCGTAGTCCAGGCAGCTCGTGACCAGTGCGTGGGTGACCGTTTTTCTAGTATCGGTGGGGATCCAGCGAAATCTTTTTTTGAGCATGCGAAGAATGTTGAAGCCAGATGATGAAACGGCGTTGACTTGTCTGTTCATTGAGAGTGAGGAGTCCAGGATGACGCCCAGGTTCCGTGCGTGGTCCGTCGGGATGGGTGCTTTTCCAAGGGCCTCTGGCCACCAAGAGTCATCCCAGGCGGAGGGGGAGGTACCTAAGATAAGGACTTCTGTTTTGTCTGAGTTCAGTTTCAGACGGCTGTGCTTCATCCACTCGGCTACTTTTTTCATTCCTTCGTGTAGGTTGGTTTTGGCGGTGTTCGGGTCATTGGTGAGTGAGAGGATCAGTTGAGTGTCATCAGCGTAGGAGATGATGTTGAGGTTGTGTTGGCGTGCTATGGCCGCGAGGGGGCGCATGTATACGTTGAAGAGGGTGGGGCTTAGTGAAGTTCCTTGTGGCACGCCGCAAATGACTTCAGTGGCCTCTGATTTGAATGGTGGGAGGCGGACTCTTTGAGTTCTTCCGGTGAGGAACGAGGTGATCCATTCCAGTGCTTTTCCTTGGATTCCGATGTTTCTGAGGCGTTGTAATAGGGTGCTATGACAGACTGTGTCGAAGGCTGCGGAGAGGTCCAGGAGGATGAGGGCGACTGTGTTTCCATTGTCCAGTAGAGTTCGAATGTCGTCGGTTCCTGCGATGAGGGCGGTCTCAGTGCTGTGTTTGGCTCGGAAGCCGGACTGTGAGGAGTCGAGGGATTTGTTGGTTTCGAGGAAGGCGGCGAGCTGGTTGTTGACAGCTTTCTCGATGACTTTGGCCGGGAATGGAAGGAGCGAGATGGGGCGGTAGTTTTTGAGTTCGGTGGGGTCAGCTGTGGGTTTTTTCAGAAGGGCGCTGAGTTCGTGTTTCCAGCTTTCCGGGAAGGTGGCGGAGTTGAGGGAGCAGTTGATGACGTTTCGGAGGTGTGGTGCTATGATGGAGTCTGCTTTGTTGAAGATGTGGTGAGGGCATGGGTCTGTGGGGGATCCTGAGTGGATGGAGTTCATCAGGCGGATGGTGCCCTCAGTGGAGATTGGGTTCCAGTCATTAAGGATGTTCAAGGGGGGTGAAGGTACTGCAGAAGGTTGGGTGGGTTGGTCTCCGGGTTGGTTGTCGAAGCTGTTGTGGATGTCTGCGATTTTGTTGTGGAAGAATGAAGCTAGGGAGTCACAAAGGGCTTGAGAGGGAGTGATGTCGTTGGAGTTGGCTGAGGGTTTGGTAAATTCTTTGACGATGTTGAATAATTCCTTGCTGTTGTGGGCGTTGTTATCTAGTCGGTCTTTGAATGCGGCTTTCTTGGCAGTCCGGATTAGTTGGTGGTGTATGCGGGTGGCGTTTTTGAAGGCGTCCCTGGTGCTGGTGTTTGGGTCTTTTTTCAGGCCTTCTTGAGGGAGCGACAGAGTTTCTTGGGTTTCTTAAGATCATCGTTGAACCAGGAGGCGTTTTTGCTGCCTAGTTTGATTTGACATTTTTTCAACGGTGCTAGGTTGTCGGCGCTGTTGGTTAGCCATTGGGTGAGGTTAATGGCTGCTTGGTTGGGGTTTGAGGAGTGGGCAGGGGGGTTTTGAAGAAGCGATGAGGAGATCTGGTCGATGGTGATTTTGTTCCAGTTTCTTCGCAGAGTAGGTTGAGGATGGTTGTGGGTTGTGGTCTTTTTTTAGATAAAGTGAACGCAGCTGTGGTCCGTCCAATGGAGAGCTGTGGTGTGACTGAAGGAGACATGTTTGCTGGAGGTGAAGATAGGGTCGAGTGTGTGACCTGCATTGTGGGTGGGGGTATTGACAAGTTGTTTGAGTCCGAGGTTGGCGAGATTGTCCAGAAGGGTGGTGGCGTTGCTGTCATTGCTCTTTTCCAGGTGAAAATTGAGGTCTCCCAATAGAATGTATTCCTCGGAGGGGAGGGCGTGTGGGGTGATAAAGTCAGTGATGTCGTCACTGAATTGTGCACGGGGTCCTGGAGGCCGGTAGAGGAGGGTGCCTCTGAGTGTGGTCTTGGGGTCGGTGTGGATCTGGAAGTGAAGGTGTTCGCCTCTGGCAAGGTTGACGTCTGAGCTGGTTGAGATGCGGATGGAATTCTTATGGACGATAGCGATGCCTCCTCCTGTTTGTTTGGTGCGGTCCTTACGGATAATCTTGTAACCGTCCGGGATGGCAATGGTGATGTCTGGGGCTGATGAGGCGTTCATCCATGTTTCTGTTAGGAAGGCGACGTCCGGAGAGATGGTGTCTAGTAGATTCCAAAGGTCGATGGCATGTCTGTGGACCGAGCGGGTGTTGAGTAAGCATGGGCGAATTTTGCGGATCTCGCGTTCGCGAATTTTGCGGATTTGCGGATTCGCAATCCGCAAAATCCGCGAATTCCCGCGAATTTGCGGATTTTTTTTTTTTTTGTGTTCGCCCGTGTTTCTGCCAGTTCGCGAGGGTTTTTACAATTTCGCAATTTGCGAACTTACCTGTCGGGTCGCAAGTTTTGCGAACTTGTTGTTTCTACATGTCCAGCCTGTTTGGGACACTCTTCTTCATCACTGCCACTCTCTGTCACCACTGCCACTCTCTGACTACTCATGCCACCCTCTGGCCCACCCATGCCACCCTCTGTTTCATCACCACACCCTCTGGTTGTCCAGTGTACCTTATTTTCGGCAAAGCAAAGCACACCTTCCCTGCCTCAAGTGACCTGAATTAATTTGGGGCTGATTAATGTGTCACAGAATATTTTTTTAGCTGGCACCTGCTTCCTTAGTGCGCCCTGATTAGTGATCTTTTGCACTTGCTAAGTGCTTTCATTGTTGCAAAATTAGTTACAACACCTGCCCTGCCCCAACTGACAATAATGAATTAGGGGCTAATTAATGTGTCACTGAAAGAATTTAAAGTTCCAGCCTGGCACCTGCTTGTCTGCTCCTTTAGCTGTAAATCAGGACCTTTGTGGCATACAGTTAAGGTCAGAGCAGGGTCACACAAAATAGTTGCAAGCAGGCAACCGAATTCTGGAGGGCCCCCTCAGGAAGCACTACAAAGAATCGTTACAAATCATGAGGTTGACCTTTTGCACCTGCTCATTGCTTTTGCTGAAATCGTTTTTCGGTTTTTTTCGCGCTATTCGCGGGGCGCGGCGTCGTGCGAAACCGACCGCGGAAGCCGCCAATTCGTGCGAATGAGCATTTTATTTTTTTGCAGCTTGTTGTTTCGCGAGTTTTTTTGCAGTATTCGCGAGCCGCTTGCAGCACAACACGCGAATTTACCCCAAGGTCGAGTACGGGCGCGGCCATTTTGTTTCCGTGACGTATTTCCGTTTCCGCCCGCTATGTATAATCTCGCGCACTAAGCGCATTGCGAGTAGAGGTTCGCACGAGATCGCGCGGGAAATCTACAGGTTCGCACGAGATCGCGAGGAAAATCTCGCGCGAACTTTCTTTCGCGCTCGTGAACGGGCGCCGGCCATCTTGTTTTTCATTCATTTCCTGTGTCTGGGCATGGTGTTTAATCCTCTTGGTATCTTTGCCATCCTTTGCTTGTTTTCAGTTTTTTTTTTACGATTTTGCTTCTTATCTATCCCTCTCTTTTCCTAGCTGTATATTTTTGTCTTTTCTGCTATTTTTCTTTACTTTTAAACTACTTTTTTAAACTCTTTTCTTTTCTTCTTCCCTATCCTATTCTTTCTTAATTTTCTACTTCTTCCTACCTTACCTGCCCAGACCATGGTCAAGCCAGGCGCCGTGAAGCTGCCCAGGCACTTGAGGGCCGCAGCGGCGGCGGGGAGTGGTGCTGGACCCAGTGGCAGGACAGCATGCGGGAGATTGAGGGGGGAGCAGGTGACGCGACGGGAGATCTTCAGCCCGGAGGAAGTGGGCGCGCTGGTCTACTTCGTCCAGCGCCGCCTGCCCAGGACCATCGCGGGAGGCGGCAGGATCGCGGCCGGCGGGTACAACATGCGGGAGCGCCGGAAGCGGTGGGAGAAGGTGTGCTGGGCCATATCCCACCTCTACGGGGTCCAGCGCACCTACAGCCAGGTCACCCATCGCTGGACGGACCTCCTGGACCGCGAGCGCGACCTGCTGGACCAGCTCGGCTTGGAGATCCCCGGGCTTGGTGAGTAGTAGTAGCCATTTAATCACTCACTACTATGATGTTTTCTCCTGCTCTGTGTTGTTGTATTGCAAATATTTGTTTTTTACATGGAGCAAGCCAATAATGCCGCTGATGACGATTACATTGTAGTTAAATTATATTTCAAAATCTTCTGTGCATTTCAGGTGCACTGCTCTCCTTCTCAGTGGCGTTGCTACTATGCTTATTTGTTTTCTATTTCGTGGTCTCATTGGCCTGAGTAACTATTATGTATGAGTGTACTTTACAGAACTGCGTAATGCTAGACACTAGGGGGCAGATTACATTTACAAGCCCCTTGCGCCACGTTTACGTTGCCTTGCGTGACGCAACAGCGGCGTAAACGTGCCGCATCCCTGCGAGTCATTTACAGCATGACGCATCTAGGGAGATGCGTCATGTTATAAAGCCATGGGCCTGCACCACAATGGGTGCGTTCCTAGTACGCAGGGTGGGCGCCGCGGTCCAGCGGCTGTGCGCCTCGCAAAATTGCCTGCGTGAAATGTACAAGATTTAACGCAGGCACTTCTGCGACGCTGCTACGTCAATTCAATTCCTTATGTCTGCTCGAAGCAGGCGAAAGGACTGACACAGCATGTTAAGTATTGGGTGGCCCTGAGCATTACTGGAGTTGCATTGCGTTGGCGACGTGACTCCAGCGATGCGCCGCTCTTACGTGACGAGATGCCTCACGCAAGTGCCTACCCTTGCGCCAGGGCGCGCCGCATTGTAAATGAGGCACATCTGCCGTGTCGCAAGGGTAGTTTTGCGTGACGCATTTGATCTGGCGCATCTCTGGAGATGCGCCAGAACGCGTAAGTAAGTATGCCCCTAAGGGGCAGAATTGCAATTACCGTCGCATCCCTGCAAAGTAGCAGGGATGCGCCATTAATTGTGCGGCCCGCTACCACCACCAAACATGGTGCGCCGTATTTGCAATGCGGCGCACCATGGGCCCAAAACGTCACCGAAGCTTTACTGCTGGAGTTGCGTCGCAACGATGGCGCAGCTCCATCAATGCTCTGGGGTACCCTATCTCCCCAATGCTGGGTCAAGCCGTACGTCTGCTTCAAGCAGGTGCAGGGTTTGTGTGACGCATCATTGTCCTAAAGGTGACTGATTGATATTTTGTAGATTTCCCTCAGCCACTATTAGGATGTGTTCCAGCGCAGGAATGCCCTCCCTTGCGCCGGAACGCCCCCTGATGGCGCAGGGCTTTATAACGGGATGCATCTCCCAAATGCGTCACGTTGTTATAATATTATACGCCGCACAATGGCGCCCTTTTTTGTTTAGCTGCTGCGTCACAAAAGTCACGCAAGAACGGCGCAAAAGAGCCGCAAGGGCTTAAATCTGCCCCTTCCTTTGTAACCCTGACAATAAGAAAAATAGTGGCAGTGGATTGATAGTTTGACTATTTAAATGACTGGTAATGTAGCAGGCAACTGTTAGTGTTGTCACTGATCTGACTGAAATCACAATGGAGTTTGTCTGTCACTTTGCGTCTTGCCTGCGGACTGCTGCCTGCCAGTCCTAGGTGAACGTTTCAGTACTTTGTTTAGTGAGTTACGTGACTTTCGAAGTCACAGGTCCGCAAATAAATGAAAAGTAACCATAATCAATATAATTTCGCAGAAATATTTTGTTATTGTTCTTTTGAAATGTTTGATTTGGTTGACATTGACAAGCAACAATCATCCATGTTTTCTGTTCTTTCTTTCATGTTGTACGTCAGCTCCCCCCAGGGGCGAGAGGAGGACACAGGAGCAGCAGGCGGCGGATGCTGTTCATCAACAGGGCCAGGATCGGGCAGGCGAGGGCTCCTCTGCTGGCCCCAGTAAGTTTTCATTTTAGACTAGTACCCATTTTTCCTAGCGTTCCTCATTTGACTTTTTTCAAAATTGTCTTTGCTCTTCTTGTAGACTGTATCTAAATTCTTATCCTGCCTCTACTATGACTCCCTGTGGTATTACTAGATTATTCTTATTAGTCTGTCTGTGTAGCTAACTAAGATTGCACGGTTGGCGAAACTCCCATGATTCTAGTCAGCAATAGCTCTATCAACTTAGTGCAGTCCTCTGGGATTGTCCATAATGTCTTTTGAACTGTTCTATCTGGACTCATGCTTGCAAAAATTGCAAAACCTTTCGCTCAGTCACTCTAGTCTGGACCAAAAAACACAGATTGTATTTAAGTTTAAAAGCTTTATTAAAAGTAAACACATTTATTAAATGAAGTCATAATAAAACTAAACGTTTAACTGATAATGGAAAAGTGGTTAGTGCTGACGATTAATTGAAGACATTTCTTGTGGTCGAGCCGAGCTCTCACCTGGTTTCAACTTGATCTTGTTGTTAGAAGTCCATCTTCTGTCTGTGTGGAGAAAAATGGTGCGTGTTAAAAAAACAGCCTTCATCAGTTGTGCCTAAAAGTGCAGCAAGACAACCTTCCCTGGAAAAAGGGACATTTTTTTTAAGTTTAACGTAGACAGTCACAAATTACATTGTTTTCACATGTCTTCATTCCTAGACCAAATACTAGTGACTAGTGAGTGCTTCATTCTAACATTCCTAAATGTACTTTGTAGGTGGAACATCTGGTGGCGGGGCCAGTGTGGAGGTGGTGGTGCTCGACACGGAGGCGGAGGGCGATTCTTCAGGGGAGGAGGCGGCGGCGGCAGCTGTGAGAGTTGAGACGGTGGTGGTGGCGGCCAGAGGTAAGCTCTTATATATTCCTTACTTATTGAGATTGAAGACTAGCTGGGAAGGCAAGAATATGAGATGCATGGCTGGGTGAATGATGAAGCAATGATGGGTGGAAGGACAACAGCCTGGGTGGGTGACACAGAAACTGTATGTGTCCATATACCTGGATCATGCTACTATCTGACTCTTAGATAGCATATGTGTATCTAGAGCAGGGGTACTCCTAGTACGGCCCGCGGGCCGGTGGTGGCCCGGCAAGCCTTCGTTGGCGGTGCGCAGACCTTGCAGACAATCACTGCTCCCCCGGCCCCCACAGAGCAGAGGCTTTTTTGTATTTCACCTGTTAGCGCCCCTGCATCTCCACTCTGACTATCACTGCTCCCCCGGCCCCCACAGAGCAGAGTGGAGATGCAAGGCCACAAAGAGGTGAAATAGAACAAAGCCTCTGCTCTGTGGGGCCGGGCAAGCAGTGATTGTCAGGGTGGAGAAGCAGGGGCGCTAAAACAAACAAAGCCTCAATAATATGTTAATGGTCTTTTAAAGACCTGTTAAGTACTTTGGTGTTGTTGTCTGTGTGTGCGCGTTGAGGAAGCGGTCTCAACCCGGGCTGAAGGCTGACACAGATAGACACACACACAGTGAGATGACAGAGGGGGAGGGAGAGGGAGGGCAGGAGGGAGAGAGAGATGGAGGGAGGGCAGGAGGGAGAGCAGGAGGGAGAGAGATGTATGTAAATGCTGGGTCTGGTGGCTCAGTGGATGAGGGCATCTGCTGCAGGGACCTGTGTGCAACCTCATGGTCACAAGTTATCGTTTTGCTTTAGCCCCGCCCCCTCTGACTCCGCCCCCACCAGTGCGGCCCTCGGCCCCAAACTACACTGTAAATGTAGCCCCTGAGAGAAAGTTTGTGAGTACCCATGATCTAGAGAGAGTAGATGGTCAGTGGATGAACTAAGTGTAACTTTGAAGAGCATGTAACACTGCACCCGCACGTCCGTTCCAGTGTAGGAAAGGCAAGGAAAAGAACTTTTAATTTTGTCCAAATACTACCATAAATAGTAGCAGTAGTTTGTATTGCAAGCACTGCATAGATCCGGTTATTATGGTGGCCACTCCCTACCTCTCTTAATAAGTTTAGTAGTACTCAGTCATTCATGTGTGGATGTATCACTGGTCACTCAATAAAAAGCAAAGCACCTAAAGTCATCCCATATATAAGCAAAAACATCCCATGTGAAGTGATAGATAATCAGATTATTTATCTTCTTCAATTTTCCATTTCTAGTACTCATTTCCACTGTAGGGTGAAAGTTAAATTAATTAAGCAGTAGCCCTTGAGTTGTAACAGAGTATTCTCAGTGCCACCCGTAATAGAAAAGTAAGAGATTCACCACCTGCATGTACTGGACGGGTACAGTAACGCAACGGCAACGCAAGTCTAGGTCACTCCTCATGGCGTGCGTCTCTTTTTCTCGGGTGCAAGTTTACCGCGCTGGCATTATGCCGGCTTGCAGAAAATAACTTACCAATTTTCCTAAACAAGAGATAAGAAGAAGAATAAGACTGGTGTACTTTCATAGTCGACTCCAATGGAAGTCCACAGTGCTCATAGAATTTGTTCCTTAAACTCCCACTAATGTTAGAGCAAGGATGAAGAAGTGTGAGGTTAGATAGATACTGGCCTCAATAGTTATGTAATGCGCTTGCAAGTTGCTAGTTGTACTGCAGCACAAATTTCTGCTGAATGATTGAGTTAATCTTAAAGAGCATTGGTTACAGACTATGTCTTTCTTTCTTCATATAGGTTCTCCTTCCAAACGAACAAGGAGGAAGGAGCTGGCTAGAGCGGCCCGGCAACGGAGGATCGAGGCCACTGTTGCGGAATATCGGCGGCTGGTGGCCCTGGAGGACGTGGAAAGTGTGCGGTCGACAACTACGACAACGTCGTCTGCATCGGCCTCCGTGGCCCCACGGGCTGCCACCCAGCACAGTGGTCCACCAAGACTGAGCCGGGCTGCCAAAGGCAAACGCCACCGCCGAGCAGCAAGGCCAACAGCTGCCTCTCACAGGCCTTGCACCTGCAAGGCAGTGAAGGCACGCCTGCGCCGCACTACCCTGATGGTGTCCCGCCTTCAGCAGGAGCTCGCCTTGCTCCGCGAGGAGCATGATGCCCTGGCCCAAAAAGTTAACAGCATCCACCCATAGTGTCCCTTGCCCCTTTTTTAGAGACTTTTGGGGGGTGGGAATTGGGAGTTGGGTTTTTGGGGACTTTTGAAGGACAATCGTTGGGGTTAGGGAGGGTCTTGCGGGAGATTATTTTGTTAGGGATATAAATATACTTTTTCAAACTTTATCTGAGCATACCTGTTTTTTACTGCTTGCCTGGTGGGTGGGGGTTTAACGTTGACTGTTTTCCTGAAAGTTTATTTCCATTTTCTTCCTTTAAGTGTAAATGCCCAAATGTTTTCAACACTAAGTGCCTCTCACAGACTAAGTGAAGTGAATCCAAGAGTCCTAGGACTTTAGTAGTACTACCTTCAGTCTCTCGTCTCTCGTACTAATACTCCATTATACCCCCAAACCACCAAACGCTTATCTTACCTGTAATTTGTGTTTGAAAGTAGGGCTAGGCCCAGGGCTGGCTCCACGGGAAACACCGAATAACGTTGGCAATCTTGGTCGGATAAAATTTCCTCATAGCGGTGGTACTAGTGGTGTGACACAGTGGCAGTTGCATGCCTATGAAAAAAAAGAAAATGAAATCTGGTTTGTCCTCCTGAGCAATTCAACGGTACAACTGAGAATATAGCAGGTGACAGAAGTACAGTAGAGCAGTGCCACATTGTAGCCTAACAAATGGTAAAGTATAACTACTAATTCGGTTGAAGTTCTTTCACATTAGCAATGGTTCTTTGTCAAGCAGAGTAAGAATATATCATCGACAACTGTGGAAAGAAAGAATGCGACAGTACAGGGCCTGTGTGGAATTATTGATAACGATATTCAACATAAGGTCTCTGTAGCCAGATACCCGAGAGCCTTGCTGGTCACTATAAATCCATTCACAACAACACTCAATGGGGTTGGTCTGGAAGGTGTCAGGTTTACTCCCCGTGATCCAGTCGATGCAAATATGGTTCCACCTCCAAATGTCACCAACACCCAGAAGTGTAAACACAGGGTGTTCGAGGCATTAGGCGAGGGAGAAAAATAACAAACTAAAATAAAAAATGTGGGATGGGTAAAGGTAGGGTCAGCAGGGAAAGGAGACCTGTAACAGAAGACAAGACAGGCATCAGTGAAGTGCTGTCCTAACATACAAGGGTACTCTCATATAGTCTCACTAAATAGTCTGCAAGTCTCCCGCCTACTCATGGGAAATGTAGTTTCATAGTACGGTAGGCGCTTAGGGGCTGCGTAACCTGACAGAAGGTATAGTAGATAGAAAAGGAGAAATTGCTTTTTTTCTAGGTGTCCCCTCACTCACCAGGGTTGCCCCTTGGTGACATGCTTCATCATTGGGGCCATCCCAGTCCTCTACGGCCTGGGGCGTGCTGCGACTTGCGAATTACGTAGGAGCACTTACAAATGACTATGTGTGGTGCAGATAGTGGAGTGGACTAAGTGATGTGTTAAGGGATCAATGTAGAAGCCGAGAGAGAGGCAAGAAATGCAGTCACAGTCAGAGAAAAAGGCAAGGGATACTGTATCTATGTGGTTGTAGTGGTCCTGTTGGAAGTGGTAAGTAAGTTGCCCGCAGAAAAAAAATCCTCCTATTAGCGGCACTCCTCCATTGCAGCCGACGCTTCGTCCACCGATGTTGGTCACCAGAAGACACCCTGTCCACTGCCTGCCTGATGCTGAATTGTGGCTCGCTACTGTGAAGCCTGACTCCATCCTTTTTTCCCCATTGCAGAGACTGAAACCCGGCCTGTAATTATTCAACGAAAAACAGGAAGTGATATAATATTACAACACCACTGATAAATAAATATAAGGTATGTAGGCTGTGGAGTGCAAAAAGTCACAATTTGTTTTTCCTAGTAGACAGTACAATGTTTTTGAAAGTGCGTACTCTGAGTCACCTTTTGAAGGATAAATAAGTATGGGCAAATTAATGTAGCGGATCTTGCCCCTCAAGCTAGGTGTACTGTAAACTGTGTTTTAGAACAAAATTAGATCTTCCTAGCAGTGCTCCCACCCAGACCCTTACTAAAGCCAGTCGCAAAAATGTAGAAGACCCCCAATCAAATCTCAAAAAACGAGGCCTAGCAGAAAACTGGTGACAAAACTTACTTTGAAAGTAAAAGTAGGCCGAAGTACCCTAATTACCCATTACCCACCGTGGATTGCATTCAAACCACTTGCAAGCAACCAAGCAAAAGTAGCCATAGCCAGCATCGCTCCAAGACTCGAAATCCCCCCCACTCAAACACATGCAATAGAAATACTGCTAACCCTAACGAACCCTAAGTTAAGAATAGTGGCAAAGGCTTTCTTTAACTATGCCAAATCCCCCCTTTCCCACCATGGATTTTCTTCAAATGACTTGCAACCAAAATTACACATTCTCACGAGTGCTCTAAGACCCCAGAACTCAGTTTGAAAAATCTAGAACACCCCGAAACACATGCAATCCTGCTGCTAGGGCTAACCCTAACGAACCCTAAGTTACAAAAAGTGCCAAAACTAAAGGCTTTTCCGCGCGGATTTTGTCCCAACCACTTCTACCCGGTATTAGACCTTCCCAGGAATGCCCCAAGACCCGGCAACCCACCCGCCAAGAAGCATAACACCCCCAAACAGGCCAAAAGCAAAATCTCATACTTGCAATATTTCTGGGCCTTCGGTCCAAACGCGCTGCGTAGCTAGGCCATAAGTCGGTGTTGGCACAACGGATTTCCTGAAAAGCAAATGCAATCAAGATTAGAGTGTCCCAGCAGTGCTCCCAGACCACGAAACTCACCCGCAAACACCAGGAAGCCCCCCTAAGAGCACCTCAAAGGCAAGCAAGTCATCAAAAACACAAAAAAAATTCCGCCTGGGATTTGGTCCAAAACACTTTTATCCGGTATTAGAGCTTCCCAGCAATGGCCCCAGAGCCGTCAACCCAGGAGAAGACGAGTAGAAGACCCCCAAACAGCCAAAGAGCAAAAGTACAAAAATGGGGACTTAGTCAATTTTTCACAAATTTCCCAAATCACTCCGCGCGCGCTCTGCAGCTAGGCCCTAAGTCCCCTCTGCCACCATGGATTTGCTTCAAACCTCTTGCAAAGTAAAGTATATATAGCCAGCAGTGCTCCCAGACCACGAAACTCACCCACAAACACCAGGAAGCCCCCCAATTGGCCCCCGAAAACGCTACATAGAGCAAAATGTCAGAAATAGCCACAAAAAAAATCGGCCTGGATTTTGTCCCAACCACTTCTACCCGGTATTAGACCTTCCCAGGAATGCCCCAAGACCCGGCAACCCACCCGCCAAGAAGCATAACACCCCCAAACAGGCCAAAAGCAAAATCTCATACTTGCAATATTTCTGGGCCTTCGGTCCAAACGCGCTGCGTAGCTAGGCCATAAGTCGGTGTTGGCACAACGGATTTCCTGAAAAGCAAATGCAATCAAGATTAGAGTGTCCCAGCAGTGCTCCCAGACCACGAAACTCACCCGCAAACACCAGGAAGCCCCCCAATTGGCCCCCGAAAACGCTACATAGAGCAAAATGTCAGAAATAGCCAAAAAAAAAATCGGCCTGGATTTTGTCCCAACCACTTCTACCCGGTATTAGACCTTCCCAGGAATGCCCCAAGACCCGGCAACCCACCCGCCAAGAAGCGTAACACCCCCAAACAGGCCAAAAGCAAAATCTCATACTTGCAATATTTCTGGGCCTTCGGTCCAAACGCGCTGCGTAGCTAGGCCATAAGTCGGGGTTGGCACGACGGATTTCCTGAAAAGCAAATGCAATCAAGATTAGAGTGTCCCAGCAGTGCTCCCAGACCACGAAACTCACCCGCAAACACCAGGAAGCCCCCCAAACAGGCCCCCGAAAACGCTACATAGAGCAAAATGTCAGAAATAGCCAAAAAAAAAATCGGCCTGGATTTTGTCCCAACCACTTCTACCCGGTATTAGACCTTCCCAGGAATGCCCCAAGAGTCAGACCCGGCAACCCACCCGCCAAGAAGCGTAACACCCCCAAACAGGCCAAAAGCAAAATCTCATACTTGCAATATTTCTGGGCCTTCGGTCCAAACGCGCTGCGTAGCTAGGCCATAAGTCGAGGTTGGCACGACGGATTTCCTGAAAAGCAAATGCAATCAAGATTAGAGTGTCCCAGCAGTGCTCCCAGACCACGAAACTCACCCGCAAACACCAGGAAGCCCCCCAAACAGGCCCCCGAAAACGCTACATCGAGCAAAATGTCAGAAATAGCCCAAAAAAAAATCGGCCTGGATTTTGTCCCAACCACTTCTACCCGGTATTAGACCTTCCCAGGAATGCCCCAAGACCCGGCAACCCACCCGCCAAGAAGCATAACACCCCCAAACAGGCCAAAAGCAAAATCTCATACTTGCAATATTTCTGGGCCTTCGGTCCAAACGCGCTGCGTAGCTAGGCCATAAGTCGGGGTTGGCACGACGGATTTCCTGAAAAGCAAATGCAATCAAGATTAGAGTGTCCCAGCAATGCTCTCAGACCACGAAACTCACCCACAAACAGACGGAACCCCCCCTAAGAGCACCTCAAAGGCAAGCAAGTCATCAAAAACACAAAAAATTTTCCGCCTCGGATTTGGCACAAACCACTTTTAGTGCTTCCCAGCAATGGCCCCAGACCCGTCAACTCACCTGCAAAGAGGTAGAACAACACCCCCACAAGTGCGGAGTCTTTCTTCATTGGGCGTAAACCAGCCCTCTGCTTTGATGGAAATAGGAGTCTGGAGGAGGAGGATAGAGGAGCATGTTCTTCTGAACTTGTGAACCTGAGGAATGCAGACTGCGGCACCTTCAAATAAATTAGCAAACAAGTGAAGACAGTTCTGCTGATGGGCTTGTTTTTGTGATTATCTGATTAAAGTTTGAATTATATTAACTGTGCACAACAAAGAAAGACAGACACACAGGAATAAAAGTGAATAAGGATGAAAAAGAAAGTTATTGATTCGTTGTCTCATTTTCAGGGCTCGAAGTCGGTATCACGGTCCAGGAATAAGAATAAGGCTTCGTCATCATACTCTGCGAATTCAGCCAGGGTGAGGTCAGTGCCACCTGACAGAGTAGAAATTCCCTCATCTATGGTGCTGGCCACCTCCTCTTCATCCAGCACGCTCTCTCGTACTCTTATATCTGGTGGTATGAGGTGCTGATTCATCTTGATCATTGTTAACCTCTCCACATTTTTGGGCGAGAGGCGGCTCCGTTTGGGAGTTACAATCCCACCAGCCGCACTGAAAACCCGTTCAGAAGACACACTTGCGAGTGGGCAAGACAAGTAGTTTAAAGCCAGGTTGGTGAGCTGTGGCCACAATTCTTTTTTCCCATGCCAATACGCCAATGGGTCAGAATTAACATAGACCTCTGTGGAGTCATTCAGATAGTCCTTCACCATCGACTCAAGGTCCTCCTCCAAGGTTCCTCCACTTTGCGTAGCTCTTGCTGTGCCTCTGACCTTTTGAGAACCAAACCCACGCAGAGCTAGCCAATCCTCTTCAGCCTCCAATGTTTCTGTTGTCTTTCCTGCAGATGATCCGGTTGCCGGTGTCTTTAACGGCTGAGAGGTCACTTGTGCCACAGCCACAGGTGCAGAAGTGGATTGTTTTGACTGGGGATGGCCTGCTGATGTACTGCCATTTCCTTCAATTTCCAGCCGTTCTGTTTCAAACTTCTTGGCTGACAAGGCTAGCCAACGTTTGTACTTTGTAACATCTTCATCAGCAAAAGGAAAGAATGCTCTGCCTGCCAGCGCCTTTTTGTAGCGTGGATCCAGAATAGTAGCACAAATGTAATGCTGTTCTGAGTGGATCTTTTTAAGACGTTCATCACCTTGTAGGAGCTCTAATAATTGCTCAGCCAGAAGCAAAGAGTCTTTCTTTTTGTCATCTTTTCGAAACACAGAACACACCTCCTTCAGTTGGTCCTCCAGCATGTACAACAATGGGATAGCTTTTCCCAAATTAGAGTCCTCCTTGCTGACTGCACGCGTGAAGACCTCAAAAGGACGAAGCATGCGTGTTAGGCTTTCAACTATGTTCCATTGCGGCCCACCCATCCTCAGCTCCTCTATACCCTCTTTCAAGAAATATTGATCGAGTTGCGTATACTGCTCATACAGACGCTCAAGCATGTAGAAGGTTGAGTTCCAACGTGTTACCACCTCCTGGATGAGTGCTTTCACTGGCATTTGACATTGATATAGCATGCTCCTCAGCTGCTTGCGGGCCTTAAAAGAATGCCTGAAATGCTTGCAAATTTTTCGGCAGTTCTCCAATACACTGTACGCTGCACTGCGTTTATTACCCAAGAATTTTTGGACAACCAGGTTTATACAGTGCGCCAAACACGGCACTCTGAAATAGTAACCGTCCCTCATGGCCTTAACTATATTGGAGCCATTGTCCGTGGAAACATAACCAACCTTGCGTTTTAGTGGGGACAGACAGTTAAGGACCTTTGTGTTAAAGACATCCAAAATGTTTTCTGCTGTGTGACGTTTCTCCAAACCAAACATGGCTAGTGTTGCATGTTTCCGAGCACCTTTAAAAACAATGTTAGTGTCAACACCTGAGTTTAGCTTTGCTTTAGCCCCTGAAAAAGAGACCCAGTGTGCAGTGATGCACATGTAATCAGCGCCTGCGCCACTGGTCCACATGTCTGTTGTCAGATGTATAGTGTGAACAGCACTCTTCTGCAAAGCTGCCCCAATCACCTTCAGAACATCTTCATGTAGTGCTGGAACCGCAACTCGGGCAAAATAGAACCGGCTAGGAACCTTCCATTTAGGGCAGAGCACTGCCACTAATTCTAGAAAACCAACCCCTTCTACAAAAGAAAAAGGGAGAAGGTCCAGAGCTAGCATTTTAGCCAGCTTAGTGTTATACAGACGGGTCATTGGGTGGTTGCGTTCATATTGCGCTTCTGTAAACAACATCTTTTTAATGTTGCCCTGGACCAATGATTTACGGGATGATGATGATCTCTTCGACCCAGTTACGCTCGCTGATGAACTTTTCCGCATTGATGTCTCACTCTCTCCCACACTCTTAGTGTGGCTCCCATGGGGTGTGCTGCTGACATGGGAACTGTGTGTAAGTGAAGTGTTTGGATCGTCTTCTTCTACCTCCTCGTCATCAGCAGATGACAAATCAACGTTTTCATTACGTGCAATTCCGGCTTTCTTGACCGCCTCTAGGTGCGGAAACCATTGGACAGGGTGCCTTCTCTCAAGATGACCTCTCTGGCCTCCGGTACCATAGTTAGAACCAAGCTTACCACGACTAAATCGAAGCTTACAAAGGCTACAAATGGCTATGTTTTCCTTATTTGGGCAAACACTAAAGAAGTCCCAAACTGGAGACTTGAAATGTCTTCGGGGGCCGGAGGAGGCGGCGATACTGGTGGTGGTGGTCCTGCTGCTAATGACAGATGAAGTGGAGGATGTGGATTGCCGAACTTCAGTACGTTTTGCACTTTCACCACCACGAATTGAGGTCGAGGACGAGGTGGGTACCTTCTTGCGAAGAAATATGGAAGCGGTAGGTTTTGGTGTACTACTTAACTCCAAATCTAATGATTCCATTTCCATTGCCTCCTCGCCGACATCATCATCACGCTCAGCAGCTTCTCGGGATAGGGTCAAAATGTCTCTTTGCTGCATGCCCGGTGGGGCTGCAGTGACCTTTGTGATGACTGGCTCGTCGTCATCGTGAGAGGCTTCATCACCAGCAGTATCCGTCACTTCTTGTTGAGCCTCATCACACTCCATAGCTATGAGTTTTTCGACGACCTTCCTTTTACGCTTAGGTACCTTTGTCAGATCATGGTGTGCCTCACTGTCAGACGGCAGTGGTGCTGGTTCCCAATTGGGATCCGTTTCATCAGAAGGAGGTGGGCTTGAAGAAGATGTAGACACCAACCTTGATCTTTTCCTTGCTAGGGATGTGGAAGACAATGAATGATCATCAGGAGGAGTGGCTTCCAATGATACCTCGGCTTGATTGTCGATTTCCAAATGTGCCCCTACTTCGGGAGGAACAACTATTGTGGGCACTTGTGAACCTCCATGCACCTTTGCTTGCGCATCTCCTTTTGCTGCCTCTCCTTCCACATGTACTTGGGCGTGTACTTGCACATGGTGTTGTTGTTGCGGCTGTGGTTGTTCAACACTTGTCAGATGAGTTACAACAACCTGTGTTGATTCAGGGACATTGCTGCTACTTTCTTGCGATGAGCCAACATCACTGGTCGATGGTGATTGGAGAAGTACACTGACTGCCTCTGAAGCACTCAAGGGCTTTGACTTAAGTTGGCGTGGTGGTGGAGGCACTGAACCCAATGGAGCAGGGGTGCTGCTCTCAGCTTGGTCCCCAGCAGATCCTGCTGCTGCAGGCGTACTTTTTTTTTTGCTCCCAAAAAAAGTGGCGGGTGGCACACCAGCCTCCTTGGTAACTTGCTTCTTCTGCTCCTTACTAGCAACTTTCTTGCTAGAGGAGCTACGGAGAACTTTCTTTGGGGCCATCTTCTTCAGAGCAGGTCAGACAGCAGGCCGCAGTTGCACGAATTGTAGAGTTGTCTGAGGCCAGACGTGACGTCGCGTGACGTTATGCTGCACACACACACCGCTGCAGGACTTCTTCCTGGCACTGGTGGTTCTCTTGAGTCTTGTGCACCTAAAAAAAATGGAAGACAGAGGAACATCAGTTCAGTTATAGAGCACAAAAAAATCGAAAACAACCCACAGAAAGACTAGGCCCATGCAAGACTCACTACCCCTGGGCATAAATAAAGGTTGAAAAGTAGGCAAAATGGTTGGAGGCCTAACAACAAAGCCTGCATTCAAAATGGCCACTTGCCTGCCAGCACATGGCCAGTGCCTGTAGCTGCACTCAAAATGGCCACCAGCCACATGGCATGTCCCTCCCCATGAACACCCCCAAAAATCGAAAAACACTGCAAAATCAGCACAATCCCATTCCATCCATGGCCTCCATGATGTTTAGATTCAAGACAGCCCACAGAAAGACTAGGCCCATGCTAGACTCAAATACCCCTGGTGAAAAGGCCACAAGTACAGGCCCAAAAATCGAAAAACACTGCAAAATCAGCACAATGCCATTCCATCCATGGCCTCCATGATGTTTAAATTCAAGACAGCCCACAGAAAGACTAGGCCCATGCACCACTCACTACCCCTGGTCAAGGCCCCAACAACAGGTCAAAAATCGAAAAACACAATATTTTACAAAAAAAAAAAATCGAAAAACACAGAAAAATCAGTACAATCCCATTCCATCCATGGCCTCCATGATGTTTAAATTCAAGACAGCCCACAGAAAGACTAGGCCCATGCTAGACTCAAATACCCCTGGTGAAAAGGCCACAAGTACAGGCCCAAAAATCGAAAAACACTGCAAAATCAGCACAATCCCATTCAATCCATGGCCTCCATGATGTTTAAATTCAAGACAACCCACAGAAATACTAGGCCCATGCAAGACTCACTACCCCTGGGCATAAATAAAGGTTGAAAAGTAGGCAAAATGGTTGGAGGCCTAACAACAAAGCCTGCATTCAAAATGGCCACTTGCCTGCCAGCACATGGCCAGTGCCTGTAGCTGCACTCAAAATGGCCACCAGCCACATGGCATGTCCCTCCCCATGAACACCCCCAAAAATCGAAAAACACTGCAAAATCAGCACAATCCCATTCCATCCATGGCCTCCATGATGTTTAGATTCAAGACAGCCCACAGAAAGACTAGGCCCATGCTAGACTCAAATACCCCTGGTGAAAAGGCCACAAGTACAGGCCCAAAAATCGAAAAACACTGCAAAATCAGCACAATGCCATTCCATCCATGGCCTCCATGATGTTTAAATTCAAGACAGCCCACAGAAAGACTAGGCCCATGCACCACTCACTACCCCTGGTCAAGGCCCCAACAACAGGTCAAAAATCGAAAAACACAAAATTTTACAAAAAAAAAAAATCGAAAAACACAGAAAAATCAGTACAATCCCATTCCATCCATGGCCTCCATGATGTTTAAATTCAAGACAGCCCACAGAAAGACTAGGCCCATGCTAGACTCAAATACCCCTGGTGAAAAGGCCACAAGTACAGGCCCAAAAATCGAAAAACACTGCAAAATCAGCACAATCCCATTCAATCCATGGCCTCCATGATGTTTAAATTCAAGACAACCCACAGAAATACTAGGCCCATGCAAGACTCACTACCCCTGGGCATAAATAAAGGTTGAAAAGTAGGCAAAATGGTTGGAGGCCTAACAACAAAGCCTGCATTCAAAATGGCCACTTGCCTGCCAGCACATGGCCAGTGCCTGTAGCTGCACTCAAAATGGCCACCAGCCACATGGCATGTCCCTCCCCATGAACACCCCCAAAAATCGAAAAACACTGCAAAATCAGCACAATCCCATTCCATCCATGGCCTCCATGATGTTTAAATTCAAGACAGCCCACAGAAAGACTAGGCCCATGCTAGACTCAAATACCCCTGGTGAAAAGGCCACAAGTACAGGCCCAAAAATCGAAAAACACTGCAAAATCAGCACAATCCCATTCCATCCATGGCCTCCATGATGTTTAAATTCAAGACAGCCCACAGAAAGACTAGGCCCATGCACCACTCACTACCCCTGGTCAAGGCCCCAACAACAGGTCAAAAATCGAAAACCACAAAATTTTACAAAAAAAAAAATCGAAAAACACAGAAAAATCAGCAGAATCCCAATTCATCTATGGCCTCCGTGATGTTTAAGTTCAAGACAACCCACAGAAAGAATCAGTCCACCCACCACTGAGTACCCCTGGGGAAAAGGCCCCAAAACAGCCCAAAAATCGAAAATCCCAAAATTTTAGTTGCAGCAACTGTAATGCCCCAAACAAACTTACTTGTAAAATTTCTAATCCAACAGTGATCCAAAGAAAGTCAAAAAGGCCTCAAATCCAAAGATCCAGCAGCATCCACAAAAAGTAATCCTTCCAGGTCCACATCCGAATGAAAAGTGACCAGGAGATGGACAAAGCACTGGGAGGAGCCTGCTGAACAGGAACAGGAAGTTGAAGACTATGGGGCACTTCCTTCCTCCCACCCCCCTGCCCCCCTCCCCAAAATGGACTCCTCGCTAAAAAAGTGCAGGCAAATGTCAAACTAAGGAGTTATTCACATAAAAATCATCATTTCTAGAAGGTTTATGCTGCTTGCTGGTGGATTTCTTGTGCAGAATTGCAAATTTATATTTTCGCTCGCCGCATCTCAAATCTCGCAATTGCGAAGTACCGCGAGACGTGATCTCGTCGTACTCGCGTTGACAAACTATCGCTGGCAAGCCGCGATGACGTAATCGCGCTCGCCAATTCCCGCGGGATCACACAGCAAGATCCAAAATGGCGCAGCACTCGCAAACTATCGAAAAAAACAACTCGGCAAACGATGATAAACGCCGCGCGCCGCAAAAATTGTATCACCAACGCCGCGCGCCGCCAAAAAAATCCGCTGCGTGCGAATTTGCGGATTTTGCGGGAAATCCGCAAATCTCGCGGATTGCGGATTTCCCGAAAATCCGCAAAATCCGCGAGCGGAACGGATTTTCCGCCCACGCTTAGTGTTGAGCAGGATGCATTGCAGGTGGTTGGTGTCAGATATCTGTTTTGTGTTCGTGGATGAGGAGTTGTTCTTGGTGCCATCGAACTTGCAGGAGTTGCAAGTGAAGGGTCCATGGGTGTGTCCAGGAGCGGCTTCGGCGCAGTTGGGGAGTCGGCCGGGGTTTAGGGCTAAGAGGGTGGTGGCGTCGTATGTAATGCGGGAGGGGTGGGTGGTACGGGGGCCAGTGGGTCTGGCGCTGGGCGCGGTCCAGGCGCGGACGGGCGTAGACGGGCTTACCTTTGGCGCACCTTCGGCGCGGCCGCAGCGCGTGGACGCTGCGCGTTGGGACATCTGCCTAACATGGATGGTGGAGGGGGCGGAGCGTGGGAGGGGCAGCAGCTGGGAGGCGGTAGCGGGGAGGAGGGGCGGGCCAGGGAACACCAACACAAACAAAATGGAGGGTCAAAGGGAAAGTGAGGCAGGGGCAGCAAATGGACCAAAGCGCCTAGAGTACAGCCAAAGCGCCAGCAAGCACAGAGAGCCACAGCAAATGTCGCGCTGCAATGCAGAGCGGAGCGAGCGGCGCGAAAGGTAAATTAAGGTCAGCTGAAAGCTCTTAAAATCGAGCTACGGTGCAAGGCAAATACAGTGCAATCACAAAAGATACACAGCACTGTCTACGATACCCAATGCGATCAGCAGCACCAACAGAATGTGGAATCAGGGAGTGAGGGAGGGAGCGACCGTTCTGGAGCAAGTCCCAACACACACACACACACACACAGAGCTCAACACACACACACACAGAGCCCAACACACACACACAGAGCCTAACACACACACACAGGGCCCAACACACACACACACACACAGCCCAACACACACACACACACACACACAGCCACACACACACAAACACACACAGAGAGCCACATACACACAGAGACACACACAGAGCCACACACAGGGAACAAAGGGCAGAAAAATAATCACAACGAGGGAACAGAGGGCAGAAAAACAATCACAACGAGGGAACAGAGGGCCGAATCATAACGAGGGAACAGAGGGCAGAATCACAACGAGGGAACAGAGGGCAGAATCACAACGAGAGGACAGAGAGCAGAATCACAACGAGGGAACAGAGGGCAGAATCACAACGAGGGAACAGAGGGCAGAAAAACAATCACAACGAGGGAACAGAGGGCAGAAAAACGAGGGAACACAGGGCAGAAAACCAATCACAACAAGGGAACAGAGGGCAGAAAAACAATCACAACGAGGGAACAGAGGGCAGAATCAGAAAAACAATCACAACGAGGGAAAAGAGGGCAGAAAAACAATCACAACGAGGGAACAGAGGGCAGAATCACAACGAGGGAACAGAGGGCAGAATCACAATCACAACGAGAGAACCGAGGGCAGAATCACAATCACAACAAGAGAGCAGAGGGCAGAAAACCAATCACAACGAGGGAACAGAGGGCAGAATCACAACGAGGGAACAGAGGGCAGAATCAGAAAAACAATCACAACGAGGGAACAAAGGGCAGAAAAACAATCACAACGAGGGAACAGAGGGCAGAATCACAACGATGGAACAGAGGGCAGAATCACAACGAGGGAACAGAGGGCAGAATCACAATCACAACGAGAGAACCGAGGGCAGAATCACAATCACAACAAGAGAACAGAGGGCAGAAAAACAATCACAACAAGGGAACAGGGGGCAGAAAAGCAAGCACAACGAGGAAACAGGGGGCAGGAAAGCAAGCACAATGAGGGAACAGGGGGCAGAAAAGCAAGCACAAAGAGGGAACAGGGGGCAGAAAAGCAAGCACAAAGAGGGAACAGGGGGCAGGAAAGCAAGCACATTGAGGGAACAGGGGGCAGGAAAGCAAGCACAACGAGGGAACAGGGGGCAGAAAAATGAAGAAAACAGCACAACCAGGGAACAGAGGCAAGAAAACTTACCGGCTCAGGGGGGGAGTCTCTCTCTGTTGCGCGGCCGACCTCCCTTCCTCGCTGGTCGGCTCCCTCTTCAGAAGCGGTGGGGGTAGGCACCGGCAGTGTGCCTCGCGCCCCCTCCGCAGCAATAGGTGGCGGGTCTCTCTTCTTCTGGGGCTCCCTCCAGCGCATGGGAGCCCCCGGAACAATCATGCTGCTTCCCTGCCTTCACCCGGGCCCCCTCCTGGGACCCGGGACTTTTACTAGCGGCACTCGAGGAGGCGGGGTGGGCTCCCGACCTCCTCCCTCGAAGACGTTGTCGCATGAACACGGATGAGCCGCTGGGGAACAGAACCATTAAAAAAGCATTCCCAAACAACCGGGGGCGTGGGCAGCCAGCCCTGGCACGAGGGGGAGCAAACTTGTACCACAACTGGGGGCACCCTCAGTGCAGGGATGGGATGGGGCGTCAACCTGCCACCTCCAGGGGAGGGCAGGAGGCATCCTCCCGGGGAGCAGTGCTCAGCGCTCCCCCAGGTCCCAGCAGAGACCCCGCCGGACCGGATTGGCAGCATCCGCCCCAGGGACAGCACCCCGAAGCTCGCGGCCAGCACAGCTCGGGCTCCAGCAGCCGCCACCATCCTGCAGGAGCCTCTCCCCTGCCCCTGCGCGGGCACTGCCTCCTCCGAGCACTCGTTGCCATCCTCACCCCGGCGGATGTCCCAGGCACGCGGAGGCTCCGGCGCTGATTCAGGGCCCGCAGCACGCCGCTGTGTACCTCGCGCACACACATCCAGTTTAAAAATTGTCACATGGAGGTCGTTCTACTCGCGCTAACGTCACACACACATCAACTTGGAGGTACAACTCAAACTGTCAAACACAGCAGTTAATATCTATCAACAAGACAGCTGTGTATTTTACGCCCTTATCTGTGCACATCGCCACACCAGACAGAACAAATCTACACGTGCCTACCAAAATGAATGTGTTCTTGTGTAATACAACTGGTGCTCATGAAAAGCGCTGCAATGCTGAATTTCAAAGCTAAATAAGCGCTCGCCATCTCCGGAAGGCAAGAGAGGAGCGCTCTGCACCACTATCTTTCTCCGAGGTCATGCAGAAATGCCTCGGAGAAACGCACTTCATTTTCGGGATTGAGAGGCTTGTTTTTCGTTCTCTCCTCTTCCCATTGGCTGGAATGTAAAATACCAGCCAATGGGAAGAGGAGAGAAAGGACCTGAAAAAACACGCCCCTCAATCCCAAAAACACGGGGCTTAAATGAACAGACGCACCTTTCCTCCAATGGCTTGCCTCCGTTTAGGAAGCCAGGCAATGGAGAAGAGGGGCGGGTTCAAGCCCACACTGAAAAACATAAGATCTCGACGGCGAGACTGCGCAAGCGCAGCCTACGCAGACCGAGACCTAAAAACAGGGAAAAGAATAGGGTATTCTGGGAATTTAATGTTCTCACACCCTACTTGTCGACATGTTTCTAGCCTATCCCTCTCGGCTATTCTTCAGGACCTAGTTATAAAGTAATTTATCTCCAGGACTAGTTCCACTCCTTAAGTTGTATAACTGAACACAACTTATCTTGAAATACGTGCAACAACCGTACATTCACGTACAGGTGTGTAATAATTCCATATCACCTGATCCTTGTAACGTAATATTATGTATTTAATGAAGCCCGCACTTCATGTTTGCACCGGGGGGATCCAGACTCTAGTGATGCACTTAGCTCAGCTGAACCCCTCTAACAAACCTACTAGTTGTTAGGTGATATGGATTTATTACACACCTGTGAAAGAATGTGCGAGTGTTGCACTTTTCAATATTAGTTGTGTTCAGTTATACAGGGGTCGGAATAAAGCACTTTTCCCACTAGCCAGGTAATTCACTCCTCCACAGCACATCTGCCTCTCATAGTCTGTGAAATCAGTGCTCCCGCGTAATCCGTTTGGTCGGAGCACGCCCCATTCCGTATCAGAACGGGAAGGACCCTATGATGAAGCACGCCACCAAGGGGTAACCCTGGTGGCTGAGGGTTTTATGAAAAAACCTTGTGAAGGGACATTTTCCACCTTCTGCTTGAACAAGACTGGGTCCTTTATTTCTATAATTAATTCTGGTTGGTTGGAGGGCAGCCCCAGCCCATATCCTTTTTCTCTCCCCGCTTTTTTGTAGATTGCCTGTAAATTGACAACTAACACTGCTATATCGTGTAATCAGCACAGGAGAAAGCTGAAGCCGCTGTCTGAGTGGAGGCATTGGAAGAAATTGGTAGGACCAATCTTCAGGCTTGGTCTCAGTGGATTTCCATGATACTGGAGTCCATTGGAGGAAGTAAGCTGCAAGCGAAGGCTCAGTTGAGTTATATTACAGTGGGGGTCATTGGAGGACGTAAGCTGCGGGCGCTGGCCCAGATGAATTATATTACACGGGAGCTCATTGGAGGAAGTAAGCAGCGGGCTCTGGCCCAGTTGAGTTATATTACACGGGAGGTCATTGGAGGATGTAAGCAGCAGGCTCTGGCCCAGTTGAGTTATATTACACTGGAGTCCAGTGGAGGAAGTAAACAGCGGGCGCTGGCCCAGTTGAGTTATATTACACGGGAGGTCATTGGAGGATGTAAGCAGCGGGCGCTGGCCCAGTTGAGTTATATTACACTGGAGGTCATTGGAGGAAGTAAGCAGCGGGCGCTGGCCCAGTTGAGTTATATTACACTGGAGTCCATTGGAGGAAGTAAGCAGCGGGTGCTGGCCCAGTTGAGTTATATTACACTGGAGTCCATTGGAGGAAGTAAGCAGCGGGCGCTGGCCCAGTTGAGTTATATTACACGGGAGGTCATTAGAGGAAGTAAGCAGCGGGCGCTGGCCCAGTTGAGTTATATTACACTGGAGGTCATTGGTGGACTTAAGCTGCGGGCGCTAGCCCAGTTGAGTTATATTACACGGGAGGTCATTGGAGGAAGTAAGTAGTGGGTGGTGCCCCAGTTGAGTTATATTACACTGGAGTCCATTGGAGGAAGTAAGCAGCGAGCGAAGGCCCAGATGAGTTATATTACACGGGAGGTCATTGGAGGAAGTAAGCAGCGAGCGAAGGCCCAGATGAGTTATATTAAACTGGAGGTCATTGGAGGAAGTAAGTAGTGGGTGGTGCCCCAGTTGAGTTATATTACACTGGAGTCCATTGGAGGAAGTAAGCAGCGAGCGAAGGCCCAGATGAGTTATATTACACGGGAGGTCATTGGAGGAAGTAAGCAGCGAGCGAAGGCCCAGATGAGTTATATTACACTGGAGGTCATTGGAGGAAGTAAGCTGCGGGCGCTGGCCCAGATGAGTTATATTACACTGGAGGTCATTGGAGGAAGTAAGCTGCGGGCGCTGGCCCAGATGAGTTATATTACACTGGAGGTCATTGGTGGACGTAAGCTGCGGGCGCTGGCCCAGATGAGTTATATTACACTGGAGGTCATTGGTGGAAGTAAGCAGCGGGCGCTGGCCCAGTTGAGTTATATTACACGGGAGGTCATTGGAGGATGTAAGCAGCGGGCGCTGGCCCAGATGAGTTATATTACACTGGAGGTCATTGGAGGAAGTAGGCCCAGATGAGTTATATTACACTGGAGGTCATTGGAGGAAGTAAGCAGCGGGCGCTGGCCCAGTTGAGTTATATTACACGGGAGGTCATTGGTGGACGTAAGCTGCGGGCGCTGGCCCAGTTGAGTTATATTACACTGGAGTCCATTGGAGGAAGTAAGCAGCGGGCTCTGGCCCAGTTGAGTTATATTACACGGGAGGTCATTGGAGGATGTAAGCAGCGGGCGCTGCCCCGGTTGAGTTATATTACACTGGAGTCCATTGGAGGAAGTAAGCAGCGGGCGCTGGCCCAGCTGAGTTATATTACACTGGAGGTCATTGGTGGACGTAAGCAGCGGGCGCTGGCCCAGTTGAGTTATATTACACTGGAGGTCATTGGAGGAAGTAAGCAGCGGGCGCTGGCCCAGTTGAGTTATATTACACTGGAGGTCATTGGAGGAAGTAGGCCCAGATGAGTTATATTACACTGGAGGTCATTGGAGGAAGTAACCCCAGATGAGTTATATTACACTAGAGGTCATTGGAGGCAGTAAGCAGCGGGCGCTGGCCCAGATGAGTTATATTACACTGGAGGTCATTGGAGGAAGTAGGCCCAGATGAGTTATATTACACTGGAGGTCATTGGAGGAAGTAAGCAGCGGGCTCTGGCCCAGTTGAGTTATATTACACTGGAGGTCATTGGAGGAAGTAAGCAGCGGGCTCTGGCCCAGATGAGTTATATTAAACTGGAGGTCATTGGAGGAAGTAAGTAGTGGGTGGTGCCCCAGTTGAGTTATATTACACTGGAGTCCATTGGAGGAAGTAAGCAGCGAGCGAAGCCCCAGATGAGTTATATTACACTAGAGGTCATTGGAGGCAGTAAGCAGCGGGCGCTGGCCCAGATGAGTTATATTACACTGGAGGTCATTGGAGGAAGTAGGCCCAGATGAGTTATATTACACTGGACGTCATTGGAGGAAGTAGCCCCAGATGAGTTATATTACACTAGAGGTCATTGGAGGCAGTAAGCAGCGGGCGCTGGCCCAGATGAGTTATATTACACTGGAGGTCATTGGAGGAAGTAGGCCCAGATGAGTTATATTACACTGGAGGTCATTGGAGGAAGTAAGCAGCGGGCTCTGGCCCAGTTGAGTTATATTACACTGGAGGTCATTGGAGGAAGTAAGCAGCGGGCTCTGGCCCAGATGAGTTATATTAAACTGGAGGTCATTGGAGGAAGTAAGTAGTGGGTGGTGCCCCAGTTGAGTTATATTACACTGGAGTCCATTGGAGGAAGTAAGCAGCGAGCGAAGGCCCAGATGAGTTATATTACACGGGAGGTCATTGGAGGAAGTAAGCAGCGAGCGAAGGCCCAGATGAGTTATATTACACTAGAGTCCATTGGAGGAAGTAAGCAGCGGGCGCTGGCCCAGTTGAGTTATATTACACTGGAGGTCATTGGAGGAAGTAGGCCCAGTTGAGTTATATTACACTGGAGGTCATTGGAGGAAGTAAGCAGCGGGCGCTGGCCCAGTTGAGTTATATTACACTGGAGGTCATTGGTGGACGTAAGCTGCGGGCGCTAGCCCAGATGAGTTATATTACACTGGAGTCCATTGGAGGAAGTAAGCAGCGGGCGCTGGCCCAGTTGAGTTATATTACACTGGAGGTCATTGGAGGAAGTAGGCCCAGTTGAGTTATATTACACTGGAGGTCATTGGAGGAAGTAAGCAGCGGGCGCTGGCCCAGTTGAGTTATATTACACTGGAGGTCATTGGAGGAAGTAAGACGCGGGCGCTGGCCCAGTTGAGTTATATTACACTGGAGGTCATTGGTGGACGTAAGCTGCGGGCGCTGGCCCAGTTGAGTTATATTACACTGGAGGTCATTGGAGGAAGTAGGCCCAGATGAGTTATATTACACTGGAGTCCATTGGAGGAAGTAAGCAGCGGGCGCTGGCCCAGTTGAGTTATATTACACTGGAGGTCATTGGAGGAAGTAGGCCCAGATGAGTTATATTACACTGGAGGTCATTGGAGGAAGTAAGCAGCGGGCGCTGGCCCAGTTGAGTTATATTACACTGGAGGTCATTGGAGGAAGTAGGCCCAGTTGAGTTATATTACACTGGAGGTCATTGGTGGACGTAAGCTGGGGGCGCTGGCCCAGTTGAGTTATATTACACGGGAGGTCATTGGTGGACGTAAGCTGCGGGCGCTGGCCCAGTTGAGTTATATTACACTGGAGTCCATTGGAGGAAGTAAGCAGCGGGCTCTGGCCCAGTTGAGTTATATTACACGGGAGGTCATTGGAGGATGTAAGCAGCGGGCGCTGCCCCGGTTGAGTTATATTACACTGGAGTCCATTGGAGGAAGTAAGCAGCGGGCGCTGGCCCAGCTGAGTTATATTACACTGGAGGTCATTGGAGGATGTAAGCAGCGGGCTCTGGCCCAGTTGAGTTATATTACACTGGAGTCCATTGGAGGAAGTAAGCAGCGGGCTCTGGCCCAGTTGAGTTATATTACACTGGAGTCCATTGGAGGAAGTAAGCAGCGGGCTCTGGCCCAGTTGAGTTATATTACACGGGAGGTCATTGGAGGATGTAAGCAGCGGGCGCTGCCCCGGTTGAGTTATATTACACTGGAGTCCATTGGACGAAGTAAGCAGCGGGCGCTGGCCCAGCTGAGTTATATTACACTGGAGGTCATTGGTGGACGTAAGCTGCGGGCGCTGGCCCAGTTGAGTTATATTACACTGGAGGTCATTGGAGGAAGTAGGCCCAGATGAGTTATATTACACTGGAGGTCATTGGAGGAAGTAGCCCCAGATGAGTTATATTACACTAGAGGTCATTGGAGGCAGTAAGCAGCGGGCGCTGGCCCAGATGAGTTATATTACACTGGAGGTCATTGGAGGAAGTAGGCCCAGATGAGTTATATTACACTGGAGGTCATTGGAGGAAGTAAGCAGCGGGCTCTGGCCCAGTTGAGTTATATTACACGGGAGGTCATTGGTGGACGTAAGCTGCGGGCGCTGGCCCAGTTGAGTTATATTACACTGGAGTCCATTGGAGGAAGTAAGCAGCGGGCGCTGGCCCAGTTGAGTTATATTACACTGGAGGTCATTGGAGGAAGTAGGCCCAGATGAGTTATATTACACTGGAGGTCATTGGAGGAAGTAGCCCCAGATGAGTTATATTACACTAGAGGTCATTGGAGGCAGTAAGCAGCGGGCGCTGGCCCAGATGAGTTATATTACACTGGAGGTCATTGGAGGAAGTAGGCCCAGATGAGTTATATTACACTGGAGGACATTGGAGGAAGTAAGCAGCGGGCTCTGGCCCAGTTGAGTTATATTACACGGGAGGTCATTGGAGGAAGTAAGCAGCGGGCTCTGGCCCAGATGAGTTATATTAAACTGGAGGTCATTGGAGGAAGTAAGTAGTGGGTGGTGCCCCAGTTGAGTTATATTACACTGGAGTCCATTGGAGGAAGTAAGCAGCGAGCGAAGGCCCAGATGAGTTATATTACACGGGAGGTCATTGGAGGAAGTAAGCAGCGAGCGAAGGCCCAGATGAGTTATATTACACTGGAGTCCATTGGAGGAAGTAAGCAGCGGGCGCTGGCCCAGTTGAGTTATATTACACTGGAGGTCATTGGAGGAAGTAGGCCCAGTTGAGTTATATTACACTGGAGGTCATTGGAGGAAGTAAGCAGCGGGCGCTGGCCCAGTTGAGTTATATTACACTGGAGGTCATTGGTGGACGTAAGCTGCGGGCGCTAGCCCAGATGAGTTATATTACACTGGAGTCCATTGGAGGAAGTAAGCAGCGGGCGCTGGCCCAGTTGAGTTATATTACACTGGAGGTCATTGGAGGAAGTAGGCCCAGTTGAGTTATATTACACTGGAGGTATTTGGAGGAAGTAAGCAGCGGGCGCTGGCCCAGTTGAGTTATATTACACTGGAGGTCATTGGAGGAAGTAAGACGCGGGCGCTGGCCCAGTTGAGTTATATTACACTGGAGGTCATTGGTGGATGTAAGCTGCGGGCGCTGGCCCAGTTGAGTTATATTACACTGGAGGTCATTGGAGGAAGTAGGCCCAGATGAGTTATATTACACTGGAGTCCATTGGAGGAAGTAAGCAGCGGGCGCTGGCCCAGTTGAGTTATATTACACTGGAGGTCATTGGAGGAAGTAGGCCCAGATGAGTTATATTACACTGGAGGTCATTGGAGGAAGTAAGCAGCGGGCGCTGGCCCAGTTGAGTTATATTACACTGGAGGTCATTGGAGGAAGTAGGCCCAGTTGAGTTATATTACACTGGAGGTCATTGGTGGACGTAAGCTGGGGGCGCTGGCCCAGTTGAGTTATATTACACGGGAGGTCATTGGTGGACGTAAGCTGCGGGCGCTGGCCCAGTTGAGTTATATTACACTGGAGTCCATTAGAGGAAGTAAGCAGCGGGCTCTGGCCCAGTTGAGTTATATTACACGGGAGGTCATTGGAGGATGTAAGCAGCGGGCGCTGCCCCGGTTGAGTTATATTACACTGGAGTCCATTGGAGGAAGTAAGCAGCGGGCGCTGGCCCAGCTGAGTTATATTACACTGGAGGTCATTGGAGGATGTAAGCAGCGGGCTCTGGCCCAGTTGAGTTATATTACACTGGAGTCCATTGGAGGAAGTAAGCAGCGGGCTCTGGCCCAGTTGAGTTATATTACACTGGAGTCCATTGGAGGAAGTAAGCAGCGGGCTCTGGCCCAGTTGAGTTATATTACACGGGAGGTCATTGGAGGATGTAAGCAGCGGGCGCTGCCCCGGTTGAGTTATATTACAATGGAGTCCATTGGACGAAGTAAGCAGCGGGCGCTGGCCCAGCTGAGTTATATTACACTGGAGGTCATTGGTGGACGTAAGCTGCGGGCGCTGGCCCAGTTGAGTTATATTACACTGGAGGTCATTGGAGGAAGTAGGCCCAGATGAGTTATATTACACTGGAGGTCATTGGAGGAAGTAGCCCCAGATGAGTTATATTACACTAGAGGTCATTGGAGGCAGTAAGCAGCGGGCGCTGGCCCAGATGAGTTATATTACACTGGAGGTCATTGGAGGAAGTAGGCCCAGATGAGTTATATTACACTGGAGGTCATTGGAGGAAGTAAGCAGCGGGCTCTGGCCCAGTTGAGTTATATTACACGGGAGGTCATTGGTGGACGTAAGCTGCGGGCGCTGGCCCAGTTGAGTTATATTACACTGGAGTCCATTGGAGGAAGTAAGCAGCGGGCGCTGGCCCAGTTGAGTTATATTACACTGGAGGTCATTGGAGGAAGTAGGCCCAGATGAGTTATATTACACTGGAGGTCATTGGAGGAAGTAGCCCCAGATGAGTTATATTACACTAGAGGTCATTGGAGGCAGTAAGCAGCGGGCGCTGGCCCAGATGAGTTATATTACACTGGAGGTCATTGGAGGAAGTAGGCCCAGATGAGTTATATTACACTGGAGGACATTGGAGGAAGTAAGCAGCGGGCTCTGGCCCAGTTGAGTTATATTACACGGGAGGTCATTGGTGGACGTAAGCTGCGGGCGCTGGCCCAGTTGAGTTATATTACACTGGAGGTCATTGGAGGAAGTAAGCAGCGGGCGCTGGCCCAGTTGAGTTATATTACACTGGAGGTCATTGGAGGAAGTAGGCCCAGATGAGTTATATTACACTGGAGTCCATTTTAGGAAGTAAGCAGCGGGCTCTGGCCCAGTTGAGTTATATTACACTGGAGGTCATTGGAGGAAGTAGGCCCAGTTGAGTTATATTACACTGGAGGTCATTGGAGGAAGTAGGCCCAGATGAGTTATATTACACTGGAGGTCATTGGAGGAAGTAGGCCCAGATGAGTTATATTACACTGGAGGTCATTGGAGGAAGTAAGCAGCGGGCGCTGGCCCAGATGAGTTATATTACACTGGAAGTCATTGGTGGAAGTAAGCAGCGGGCTCTGGCCCAGTTGAGTTATATTACACCAGAGGCCATTGAAGGAAGTAAGCAGCGGGCTCTGGCCCAGTTGAGTTATATTACAGTGGAAGTCATTGGTGGAAGTAAGCTGCGGGCGCTGGCCCAGCTGAGTTGTATTACACTGGAGGTCATTGGAGGCAGTAAGTAGTGGGCGGTGCCCCAGTTGAGTTATATTACACTGGAGGTCATTGGAGGAAGTATGCTGTGGGCGGTGCCCCAGTTGAGTTATATTACACTGGAGGTCATTGGAGGAAGTAGGCCCAGATGAGTTATATTACACTGGAGGTCATTGGAGGCAATAAGTAGTGGGCGGTGCCCCAGTTGAGTTATATTACACTGGAGGTCATTGGAGGAAGTATGCTGCGGGCGCTGCCCCAGTTGAGTTATATTACACTGGAGGTCATTGGAGGAAGTAAGCAGTGGGCGCTGGCCCAGTTGAGTTATATTACACTGGAGGTCATTGGAGGAAGTAAGCAGTGGGCGCTGGCCCAGTTGAGTTTTATTACACTGGAGGTCATTGGAGGAAGTAGGCCCAGATGAGTTATATTACACTGGAGGTCATTGGAGGAAGTAGCCCCAGATGAGTTATATTACACTGGAGGTCATTGGAGGAAGTAGGCCCAGATGAGTTATATTACACTGGAGGTCATTGGAGGAAGTAAGCAGCGGGCTCTGGCCCAGTTGAGTTATATTACACTGGAGGTCATTGGAGGAAGTAAGCAGCGGGCGCTGGCCCAGTTGAGTTATATTACACGGGAGGTCATTGGTAGACGTAAGCAGCGGGCGCTGGCCCAGTTGAGTTATATTACACTGGAGGTCATTGGAGGAAGTAGGCCCAGTTGAGTTATATTACACTGGAGGTCATTGGAGGATGTAAGCAGCGGGCGCTGGCCCAGTTGAGTTATATTACACTGGAGTCCATTGGAGGAAGTAAGCTGCGGGCGCTAGCCCAGTTGAGTTATATTACACTGGAGTCCATTGGAGGAAGTAAGCAGCGGGCGCTGGCCCAGCTGAGTTATATTACACTGGAGGTCATTGGTGGACGTAAGCTGCGGGCGCTAGCCCAGTTGAGTTATATTAAACTGGAGGTCATTGGAGGAAGTAAGCAGCGGGCGCTGGCCCAGTTGAGTTATATTACACTGGAGGTCATTGGAGGAAGTAGGCCCAGATGAGTTATATTACACTGGAGGTCATTGGAGGAAGTAGCCCCAGATGAGTTATATTACACTAGAGGTCATTGGAGGCAGTAAGCAGCGGGCGCTGGCCCAGATGAGTTATATTACACTGGAGGTCATTGGAGGAAGTAGGCCCAGATGAGTTATATTACACTGGAGGTCATTGGAGGAAGTAAGCAGCGGGCGCTGGCCCAGATGAGTTATATTACACTGGAAGTCATTGGTGGAAGTAAGCAGCGGGCTCTGGCCCAGTTGAGTTATATTACACTGGAAGTCATTGGTGGAAGTAAGCTGCGGGCGCTGGCCCAGCTGAGTTGTATTACACTGGAGGTCATTGGAGGCAGTAAGTAGTGGGCGGTGCCCCAGTTGAGTTATATTACACTGGAGGTCATTGGAGGAAGTATGCTGTGGGCGGTGCCCCAGTTGAGTTATATTACACTGGAGGTCATTGGAGGAAGTAGGCCCAGATGAGTTATATTACACTGGAGGTCATTGGAGGCAATAAGTAGTGGGCGGTGCCCCAGTTGAGTTATATTACACTGGAGGTCATTGGAGGAAGTATGCTGCGGGCGCTGCCCCAGTTGAGTTATATTACACTGGAGGTCATTGGAGGAAGTAAGCAGCGGGCTCTGGCCCAGTTGAGTTATATTACACTGGAGGTCATTGGAGGAAGTAAGCAGTGGGCGCTGGCCCAGTTGAGTTATATTACACTGGAGGTCATTGGAGGAAGTAGGCCCAGATGAGTTATATTACACTGGAGGTCATTGGAGGCAGTAAGTAGTGGGCGGTGCCCCAGTTGAGTTATATTACACTGGAGGTCATTGAAGGAAGTAAGTAGTGGGTGGTGCCCCAGTTGAGTTATATTACACTGGAGTCCATTGGAGGAAGTAAGCAGCGAGCGAAGGCCCAGATGAGTTATATTACACTGGAGGTCATTGGAGGAAGTAAGCTGCGGGCGCTGGCCCAGATGAGTTATATTACACTGGAGGTCATTGGAGGAAGTAGGCCCAGATGAGTTATATTACACTGGAGGTCATTGGAGGAAGTAAGCTGCGGGCGCTGGCCCAGATGAGTTATATTACACTGGAGGTCATTGGAGGAAGTAAGCTGCGGGCGCTGGCCCAGATGAGTTATATTACACTGGAGGTCATTGGAGGAAGTAAGCTGCGGGCGCTGGCCCAGATGAGTTATATTACACTGGAGGTCATTGGAGGAAGTAGGCCCAGATGAGTTATATTACACTGGAGGTCATTGGAGGAAGTAAGCTGCGGGCGCTGGCCCAGTTGAGTTATATTACACTGGAGGTCATTGGAGGAAGTAGGCCCAGATGAGTTATATTACACTGGAGGTCATTGGAGGAAGTAAGCTGCGGGCGCTAGCCCAGATGAGTTATATTACACTGGAGGTCATTGGTGGACGTAAGCTGCGGGCGCTAGCCCAGATGAGTTATATTACACTGGAGTCCATTGGAGGAAGTAAGCAGCGAGCGCTGGCCCAGTTGAGTTATATTACACTGGAGGTCATTGGAGGAAGTAAGCTGCGGGCGCTGGCCCAGTTGAGTTATATTACACTGGAGGTCATTGGAGGAAGTAGGCCCAGATGAGTTATATTACACTGGAGGTCATTGGAGGAAGTAAGCAGCGGGCGCTGGCCCAGTTGAGTTATATTACACTGGAGGTCATTGGTGGACGTAAGCTGCGGGCGCTAGCCCAGATGAGTTATATTACACTGGAGTCCATTGGAGGAAGTAAGCAGCGAGCGCTGGCCCAGTTGAGTTATATTACACTGGAGGTCATTGGAGGAAGTAAGCAGCGGGCGCTGGCCCAGTTGAGTTATATTACACTGGAGGTCATTGGTGGACGTAAGCTGCGGGCGCTAGCCCAGTTGAGTTATATTACACGGGAGGTCATTGGAGGATGTAAGCAGCGGGCGCTGGCCCAGATGAGTTATATTACACTGGAGGTCATTGGAGGAAGTAGGCCCAGATGAGTTATATTACACTGGAGGTCATTGGAGGAAGTAAGCTGCGGGCTCTGGCCCAGTTGAGTTATATTACACGGGAGGTCATTGGAGGATGTAAGCAGCGGGCGCTGCCCCGGTTGAGTTATATTACACTGGAGGTCATTGGAGGAAGTATGCTGCGGGCGCTGCCCCAGTTGAGTTATATTACACTGGAGTCCATTGGAGGAAGTAAGCAGCGGGCGCTGGCCCAGTTGAGTTATATTACACGGGAGGTCATTGGAGGATGTAAGCAGCGGGCGCTGGCCCAGTTGAGTTATATTACACTGGAGGTCATTGGAGGAAGTATGCTGCGGGCGCTGCCCCAGTTGAGTTATATTACACTGGAGGTCATTGGTGGACGTAAGCAGCGGGCGCTGGCCCAGTTGAGTTATATTACACGGGAGGTCATTGGTGGACGTAAGCTGCGGGCGCTGGCCCAGTTGAGTTATATTACACTGGAGTCCATTGGAGGAAGTAAGCAGCGGGCTCTGGCCCAGTTGAGTTATATTACACTGGAGTCCATTGGAGGAAGTAAGCAGCGGGCTCTGGCCCAGTTGAGTTATATTACACTGGAGTCCATTGGAGGAAGTAAGCAGCGGGCGCTAGCCCAGTTGAGTTATATTACACGGGAGGTCATTGGTGGACGTAAGCTGCGGGCGCTGGCCCAGTTGAGTTATATTACACTGGAGTCCATTGGAGGAAGTAAGCAGCGGGCGCTGGCCCAGTTGAGTTATATTACACTGGAGGTCATTGGAGGAAGTAGGCCCAGTTGAGTTATATTACACTGGAGTCCATTGGAGGAAGTAAGCAGCGGGCGCTGGCCCAGTTGAGTTATATTACACTGGAGGTCATTGTAGGAAGTAAGCAGCGGGCGCTGGCCCAGTTGAGTTATATTACACTGGAGGTCATTGGAGGAAGTAAGCTGCGGGCGCTGGCCCAGTTGAGTTATATTACACTGGAGGTCATTGGAGGAAGTAGGCCCAGTTGAGTTATATTACACTGGAGTCCATTGGAGGAAGTAAGCAGCGGGCGCTGGCCCAGTTGAGTTATATTACACTGGAGGTCATTGTAGGAAGTAAGCAGCGGGCGCTGGCCCAGTTGAGTTATATTACACTGGAGGTCATTGGAGGAAGTAGGCCCAGATGAGTTATATTACACTGGAGGTCAATGGAGGAAGTAGCCCCAGATGAGTTATATTACACTAGAGGTCATTGGAGGCAGTAAGCAGCGGGCGCTGGCCCAGATGAGTTATATTACACTGGAGGTCATTGTAGGAAGTAAGCAGCGGGCGCTGGCCCAGTTGAGTTATATTACACTGGAGGTCATTGGAGGAAGTAGGCCCAGATGAGTTATATTACACTGGAGGTCATTGGAGGAAGTAGCCCCAGATGAGTTATATTACACTAGAGGTCATTGGAGGCAGTAAGCAGCGGGCGCTGGCCCAGATGAGTTATATTACACTGGAGGTCATTGGAGGAAGTAGGCCCAGATGAGTTATATTACACTGGAGGTCATTGGTGGACGTAAGCTGCGGGCGCTGGCCCAGCTGAGTTATATTACACTGGAGGTCATTGGAGGAAGTAGGCCCAGATGAGTTATATTACACTGGAGGTCATTGGTGGACGTAAGCTGCGGGCGCTGGCCCAGCTGAGTTATATTACACTGGAGGTCATTGGTGGACGTAAGCTGCGGGCGCTGGCCCAGATGAGTTATATTACACTGGAGGTCATTGGAGGAAGTAGGCCCAGTTGAGTTATATTACACTGGAGGTCATTGTAGGAAGTAAGCAGCGGGCGCTGGCCCAGTTGAGTTATATTACACTGGAGGTCATTGGAGGAAGTAGGCCCAGATGAGTTATATTACACTGGAGGTCATTGGAGGAAGTAGCCCCAGATGAGTTATATTACACTAGAGGTCATTGGAGGCAGTAAGCAGCGGGCGCTGGCCCAGATGAGTTATATTACACTGGAGGTCATTGGAGGAAGTAGGCCCAGATGAGTTATATTACACTGGAGGTCATTGGAGGAAGTAAGCAGCGGGCGCTGGCCCAGATGAGTTATATTACACTGGAAGTCATTGGTGGAAGTAAGCAGCGGGCTCTGGCCCAGTTGAGTTATATTACACCAGAGGCCATTGGAGGAAGTAAGCAGCGGGCTCTGGCCCAGTTGAGTTATATTACACTGGAAGTCATTGGTGGAAGTAAGCTGCGGGCGCTGGCCCAGCTGAGTTGTATTACACTGGAGGTCATTGGAGGCAGTAAGTAGTGGGCGGTGCCCCAGTTGAGTTATATTACACTGGAGGTCATTGGAGGAAGTATGCTGTGGGCGGTGCCCCAGTTGAGTTATATTACACTGGAGGTCATTGGAGGAAGTAGGCCCAGATGAGTTATATTACACTGGAGGTCATTGGAGGCAATAAGTAGTGGGCGGTGCCCCAGTTGAGTTATATTACACTGGAGGTCATTGGAGGAAGTATGCTGCGGGCGCTGCCCCAGTTGAGTTATATTACACTGGAGGTCATTGGAAGAAGTAAGCAGCGGGCTCTGGCCCAGTTGAGTTATATTACACTGGAGGTCATTGGAGGAAGTAAGCAGTGGGCGCTGGCCCAGTTGAGTTATATTACACTGGAGGTCATTGGAGGAAGTAGGCCCAGATGAGTTACATTACACTGGAGGTCATTGGAGGCAGTAAGTAGTGGGCGGTGCCCCAGTTGAGTTATATTACACTGGAGGTCATTGAAGGAAGTAGGCCCAGATGAGTTATATTACACTGGAGGTCATTAGAAGCAGTAAGTAGTGGGCGGTGCCCCAGTTGAGTTATATTACACTGGAGGTCATTGGAGGAAGTATGCTGCGGGCGCTGGCCCAGTTGAGTTATATTACACTGGAGGTCACTGGAGGAAGTAGGCCCAGATGAGTTATATTACACTGGAGGTCATTGGAGGCAGTAAGTAGTGGGCGGTGCCCCAGTTGAGTTATATTACACTGGAGGTCATTGGAGGAAGTAGGCCCAGATGAGTTATATTACACTGGAGGTCATTAGAGGCAGTAAGTAGTGGGCGGTGCCCCAGTTGAGTTATATTACACTGGAGGTCATTGGAGGAAGTATGCTGTGGGCGGTGCCCCAGTTGAGTTATATTACACTGGAGGTCATTGGAGGAAGTAGGCCCAGATGAGTTATATTACACTGGAGGTCATTGGAGGCAGTAAGTAGTGGGCGGTGCCCCAGTTGAGTTATATTACACTGGAGGTCATTGGAGGAAGTATGCTGCGGGCGCTGGCCCAGTTGAGTTATATTACACTGGAGGTCATTGGAGGAAGTAGGCCCAGATGAGTTATATTACACTGGAGGTCATTGGAGGAAGTATGCTGTGGGCGGTGCCCCAGTTGAGTTATATTACACTGCGGGTCACTGGAGGAAGTAGGCCCAGTTGAGTTATATTACACTGGAGGTCATTGGAGGAAGTAAGTAGTGGGTGGTGCCCCAGTTGAGTTATATTACACTGGAGGCCATTGGTGGAAGTAAGCTGCGGGCGCTGGCCCAGATGAGTTATATTACACTGGAGGTCATTGGAGGAAGTATGCTGCGGGCGCTGGCCCAGTTGAGTTATATTACACTGGAGGTCATTGGAGGGAGTATGCTGTGGGCGGTGCCCCAGTTGAGTTATATTACACTGGAGGTCATTGGAGGAAGTATGCTGTGGGCGGTGCCCCAGTTGAGTTATATTACACTGGAGGTCATTGGAGGAAGTATGCTGTGGGCGGTGCCCCAGTTGAGTTATATTACACTGGAGGTCATTGGAGGAAGTATGCTGTGGGCGGTGCCCCAGTTGAGTTATATTACAATGGAGGTCATTGGAGGATGTAAGCTGCGGGCGCTGGCCCAGTTGAGTTATATTACACTGGAGGTCATTGGAGGAAGTAGGCCCAGATGAGTTATATTACACTGGAGGTCAACGGTGGGCGCAAGCTGAAATCCCTGCCCAGGTTTTGCCCCATGATGATGGGGTTCGTTGGCAAGACCAGTCTTCAGGCTCCGTCTCCGTTGAGTTTACTGACGTCATACATCATTGGCGGGAACTCACTGAAGTTATGACCCAAGTTGAGTTCCATGACAGTGAGGATCACTGGGTGATGCCCCCAATGAACTTCTGGTGCCAAAAGAGCCTCCGGGCTTCTGGGTCCAAGTAGAAGCTTTTCCCAGACTTGTGAACCTCGAATGCTGGAGCTGAAAGTATTGGTGAGTACTGCGGATACAATTGTAGGATGAAGGTGATGCCTCTGCACCTCTCCCGTCTCGCCGCCGGACTCCCTCGGTGCCCGCCTGCCTCTTCCCCAACACTTACATGGGTGAAGGCCAGGCTCCACAAGTTTGTATTGCCTGATGTCTGCGTAGAAGATCAAGGTGGCGGCCATTGTGGTGAGGTTACACGCTTGAAGCATGATGTCTTTAAAAAGCTGGAGAGGTTCTGAGGCTCCCCATGGAGCCAAAGAGCTGATACTTCTTCTGCCCAAAGTTATTGCACCGTGACATCCCTTCAGACTCAAGGGAGTGAGGTGGTGGCACGAGGAATCACACCAGAGGCTTCCTACCTTTACCAAGATGGCCGCCCTGAATCTTCTGCTCCACTCTTCTCTTCTGTCTGTGCAGAGTCTGCTGGTCAGAGGGCCCTGGGGGGTCATCCACCCCAGTCATGAGGCACCGGCGTGGCTAGCCAGTCCAGAGCCGCTGGCCCTCCCCCGCTGCTCTTTCTTTTGGGTAGAGTTGCGTATTTTAATAAAAGTATCAGAGTTGCAAGATTGAACTGAATGAAGACTTGGCAGCTACAGCTGCTCCCAGAAGTGGCCAGGCCGGGTTCTGGGAGCAGGACTGGCAAACAGCGAAGAAAGGTGACTATAGAGAGAGGGAGACAGAGAGAGAAAGTAAGAGGCAGCAAACGAGAAAGAGAGAATTAGTGAGAAAGAAAGGAGAAATAGAGAGAGGGGGCATAAAAAGAGAAACTGAGAAAGAGAAGTGGGAAAGGAAGAGAGATGGAGAAGGGAATGGTGTAGGAGAGGTAGAGACAGGGAAGAAAGACAGAGTGAAGTGGGAGATAGCTGTAAATAAGGAAAGGGTTGAGCTGGGGAGATTGTGGAGGGCGGGGGTCAGATCTGGTCGGGAGTAAGAGGGAATGGGAAAGAGAAGAGGGAGGGGGCTGAGGATGATGGGCGTGGGAATAGGAGGTGGGCTGGAGACAGGGACGGAGAGGGGTGCAGGGGGGGGCAGCTGCGAGGCAGAGATTGGGGGAGATCCTCTCCAGATGTGTGATCTTGGCTCTCTCGTGACAGAATCCTGTTTGCTGCCCTGGCGACAACAGCAAAGGAATTTCCCTCACCGAGGGAGGGAAGGCGGGAGCGGGGGAAGGAGGAAAAGAGGGAGGGAGGGAGGGAAGGTTGGAGCAGTGGAAGGAGAGAACGTGTGAAGGAGGGAGGGGGGAAGGAGGGAGCGGGGGAAAGGAGGGAGTGAACGAGGGAGGGAAGGAGGGAGCGCGTGAAGGAGGGAGCGAATGAAGGAGGGAGCAGGGGAAGGAGGGAGGGAGTGAAGGTTGGAGCAGGGGAAGGAGAGAACGTGTGAAGGAGGGACGCGTGAAGAGGGAGCGCCTGAAGGAGGGCGCTTGTGAAAGAGGGAGGGAGTGAAGGAGAGAGACGGTGAAGGAGGGAGCGTGTGAAGGAGGGAGGGAGTGAAGGTTGGAGCAGGGGAAGGAGGGTGTGAACGGGGGAGGGATTTGTGGATAGAAAGAAGGGACAGAGGGCGGAGGGAGTGAAGGAGCCGGGGCGGGGAGGGATCGAGGGAGGCTGCCATGGGAGGGAATGAGGGAGGAGGTGCGAGGGGGCGTGAAGGAGGAAGCGGAGCAGGGAAACGTGAAGGGAGAGAGCAGAGGAAGGTGGGAGCGGCGAGAGGAGGGGGACACCGGAGGTGGGGGGAGAGGAACCCCCGAGGAGGGCCAGGTAAGGAGGGGAGGGGTCACATCTGTCCGTCGGCACAGCGGGGCGAGCCCTGGGGGAGGGACAGGCGCCCGGTGCGGGGGGTGCGCCCTGGGGCAGGGGTGCAGCCGCCCTCAAGGCGCTGTGGAGAGAGGTGCAGACACTACAGGGGGTGACCCTAGAGAGAGAGGCTCTCTCAGGGGCAGAGGTGCGTGCATACACCCCTGGTGCAGGGGGTGAGCCTTGGGGCAGGGGTGCAGGCGCCCCGGTGCGGCGGGTGACCCTGGGGCAGAGGTGCAGCCCCCACCGGAGGGTGACACTGGGGAGAGAGGGGAAGGGGACCCCAGGGGGAGAGGTGCATACACCCCTGGTGTCATGGGTGAGCCCTGGGGCAGGGTGCAGCCGCTCTCGGGGCGCTGTGGAGAGAGGTGCCGGCACCACAGGGAGTGGGGGGCAGAAGTGATCCCAGGGTCACAGGTGCATATACCCCTTGTGTGCCGGGTTTCCCGGGGACAGGGGTGCAGCAGCCCCCCCCCCCCCCCCAGGGAGAGAGGTCCACCATCTCCCTGGGGACGGCCGTGTGACCCCAGGGAGGGGCGTGCAGGCACTCCCAGAGAGGAGGGGGATAGCCAGGAACTTTGGCGGCCCTGCCACGGTGCAGGGCAAAGGTGCATGGGTGCTGGAGGCTCCGTGGGGGGTGCAGCAGCTTTAGTGAAGGGGGGGGCAGCGATACACGCAAGGGGTGTCGTGCAGCCGTGTCAGGGGTGCGGGGTGCTGGAGCGCATAAGGGGTTTTCTGGGGAACATGCTATAATAATTATTTGCCCCTTGCCACCGCCGTCAGCCCCCGCCCGCCCAGGGGGCCTGGGTGCGAAGCGCACCCCGCGGAGCTGAGCCCCCCAGGGGGCTGGGCTGCGGGGCAGAGTCTGGGGCAGTGCCCGCCGCCCTGCTGTGACTCACAGACGGCTGGAGTGTTGCAATCCCGGGTGCCTCCCTTTCCATGTGTGACTGTGTACACAGGCTCAGGGGGGAGGAGGCAGAGCCCTGGAGGTGACACGAGAATGAGGAGGAAGAGGGGAGAAGAGATGGGAAGAGAGGAGGCAGCCAGGGCGAGAGAAGAAAAGAGAAAGGAGCCGGAGGGGGAGAGGAAAGAGGAGCGACAGAGGCCTGGAACAAGGGACAGGAACTTGAGAGGGAGGATAAGGAAAAGAGAGAACGCAACGCAGAGAGACGCACAGGGCGGGTAGGAATCAAAGGGAAGGAGATACAAGAGTGACAGAGAAAGTGAGATCGAGAAAGGGGAAAAGGTGGCAGAGAGGCGCAGGAAGAGGGAGAAAAGGAGGGGGATTGAGAATGAAGAAGAAAGGAGACAGGAGAGAAAACAGCGAAAGGGAGGAGTGGAGAACGGAAGGAGAGGAAGGAAGCAGAGAAGAAGATATACGGGGGGGGGGGGGGAGGAGGGCGTGAGGAGCACGACACGAAGAGCGTGCAGGACCCCCGTCTGACCCTTCCGCACGCACGGCCGGTCCCTCGGGCCTTCCCAGGCCTCCTGTTTATGTAATAAATGCACTTTGTAAAACGCACGAGCCTCTAGAATGCGCACGACCTCCTTCCCTGTGTGCACAGGGGTCGCGCAATGCCTCAGACTTCAGATATGTTCCCCCAAAGTGTGCTACCGCAGTCCAGATGTGGTGTTCAGAACTGAACACAATTTTCCAGATGGGGCCACAGCAGTCCAGATGTGGTGTTCAGAACTGGACACAATATTCCAGATGAGACCACAGCAGTCCAGATGTGGTGTTCAGAACTGGACACAATTTTCCAGATGGGGGCCACAGCAGTCCAGATGTGGTGTTCAGAACTGGACACAATATTCCATAAGAGGCCACAGCAGTCCAGAAGTGGTGTTCAGAACTGGACACAATATTCCAGACGAGGCCACAGCAGTCCAGATGTGGTGTTCAGAACTGGACACAATATTCCAGATGAGACCACAGCAGTCCAGATGTGGTGTTCAGAACTGGACACAATTTTCCAGATGGGGGCCACAGCAGTCCAGATGTGGTGTTCAGAACTGGACACAATATTCCATAAGAGGCCACAGCAGTCCAGAAGTGGTGTTCAGAACTGAACACAATATTCCAGATGAGACCACAGCAGTCCAGATGTGGTGTTCAGAACTGGACACAATTTTCCAGATGGGGGCCACAGCAGTCCAGATGTGGTGTTCAGAACTGGACACAATATTCCATAAGAGGCCACAGCAGTCCAGAAGTGGTGTTCAGAACTGGACACAATATTCCAGACGAGGCCACAGCAGTCCAGATGTGGTGTTCAGAACTGGACACAATATTCCAGACGAGGCCACAGCAGTCCAGATGTGGTATTCAGAACTGGACACTATTTTCCAGCTGCGGCTACAGCAGTCCAGAAGTAGTGTTCAGAACTGGACATAATATTCCAGATGAGGCCACAGCAGTCCAGATGTGGTGTTCAGAACTGGACACAATATTCCAGATGAGGCCACAGCAGTCCAGAAGTGGTGTTCAGAACTGGACACAATATTCCAGACGAGGCCACAGCAGTCCAGATGTGGTGTTCAGAACTGGACACAATATTCCAGACGAGGCCACAGCAGTCCAGATGTGGTATTCAGAACTGGACACAATATTCCAGATGAGGCCACAGCAGTCCAGATGTGGTGTTCAGAACTGGACACAATATTCCAGACGAGGCCACAGTACTCCAGATGTGATGTTTAGAGCTAGACACAATATTCCAGACGAGGCCACAGCAGTCTTGAAGTGGTGTTCAGAACTGGACAAAATATTCCAGCTGCGGCCACAGCAGTCCAGATGTGGTGTTCAGAACTGGACACAATATTCCAGGTGAGGCCACATCAGTCCAGATGCGGTGTGCAGAACTGGACTCAATATTCCAGATGAGGCCATAGCAGTCCAGATGTGGTGTTCAGAACTGGACACAGTATTCCAGATGAGGCCACAGTACTCCAGATGTGAAGTTTAGAGCTGGACACAATATTCCAGACGAGGCCACAGCAGTCCTGAAGTGGTGTTCAGAACTGGACAAAATATTCCAGCTGCGGCCACAGCAGTCCAGATGTGATGTTCAGAACTGGACAAAATATTCCAGCTGCGGCCACAGCAGTCCAGATGTGGTGTTCAGAACTGGACTCAATATTCCAGATGAGGCCACAGCAGTCCAGATGTGGTGTTCAGAACTGGACACAATATTCCAGATGAGGCCACAGCAGTCCAGATGTCATGTTTAGAGATGGACACAATATTCCAGTCGAGGCCGCAGCAGTCAAGAAGTGGTGTTCAGAACAGGACACAATATTCCAGCCGCGGCCACAGCAGTCCAGATTTGGTCTTCAGAACTGGACAAAATATTCCAGATGAGGCCCCAGCAGTCCAGATGTGGTGTTCAGAACTGGACACACTATTCCAGACGAGGCCACAGCAGTCCAGAAGTGGTGTTCAGAACTGGACATAATATTCCAGATCAGGCAACATCAGTCCAGAAGTGGTGTTCAGGACTGGACACAATATTCCAGCTGCAGCCACAGCAGTCTAGATGTGGTGTTCAGAACTGGACACAATATTCCAGCTGCGGCCACAGCAGTCTAGATGTGATGTTTAGAACTGGACACAATATTCCAGATGAGGCCACAGTACTCCAGATGTGATGTTTAGAGCTGGACACAATATTCCATATGAGGCCACAGCAGTCCAGTTGTGGCGTTTAGAACTGGACACAATATTCCAGCTGCAGCCACAGCAGTCCAGATGTGGTGATCAGAACTTGACACAATATTCCAGATGAGGCCACAGTACTCCAGATGTGATGTTTAGAGCTGGACACAATATTCCATATGAGGCCACAGCAGTCCAGTTGTGCTGTTTAGAACTGGACACAATATTCCAGCTGCAGCCACAGCAGTCCAGATGTGGTGATCAGAACTTGACACAATATTCCTGATGAGGCCACAGTCCTTCAGATGTGATGTTTAGAGCTGGACACAATATTTTAGCTGTGGCCACAGCAGTCAAGATGTGGCGTTTAGAACTGGACACAAAATTCCAGATGCAGCCACAGCAGATCGTTCAGTCAGGGGTTTGTATAGCGCAGCTACTCACCCGTGAGGGTCTGAAGGCACTGGGAGGTGGGGGGGGGGGGGGGGGGGGAGGGGCGGGGGTTGAGGGGGGGGTGGTGCTCCACAGGGTGCTGGGGTCATCTGAAGAGCCAGGTCATAAGGTACTTCCTGAACTGGAGCAGTGCAGGGCTTTGCTGGAGGTAGAGGTGGGGGGGGGGGGGGGTCGTCTAGGCCTTGCCTGCGAGGTAGGAGAAGGACTCCCCCCCCCTCCGTTCTGGTCTTGTAGATGCGTGGAACGGTGGCCAGAGAGAGCTCAGCTGACCGGAGGTGTCTCTTGGGTGCGTGGAAGGAGAGGCGGTTGTTTAGGTATGCTGGTCTGATGTTGTGGAGGGCCTTGTATGCATGAGTGAGGAGCTTGAAGGTTTCTTCTTCTTTCGATGGGGAGCCACAGGTGGTCGCTGAGGTGTTGGGTGATGTGGTTGTGCCGGGGGATGTCTAGGATCAGTCTGGCTGACGCGTTCTGGATGGTCTGGAGCTTGCAAAATAGTTTTTTTGTTGATTCCGGCATAAATGGGGTTGCAGTAGTCGAATCTGCTAGTGGTGAGGGCGTGTGTGACGGTTTTTCTGGATTCAGGGGCGATCTAGCTGAAGGTATTCCGGAGTATGCGGAGGGTGTTGAAGCAGGCCGAGGATATGGGGCTGATCAGGCTGTTCATAGTGACTAATGAGTCCAGTATAATGCTGAGGCTTTGTGCGTGATCTGTCAGGTGCGGGGTTTCCGAGGATGGGGGGCCAGCAGGTGTCATTCAATGCTGAGGGGGTGGAGCCAAGGATGAGGACTTCTGTTATTTCGGAGTTAATTTTCAGGCAGCTGTTCTTCATTCAGGTGGTGACAGCTTTCATCCCTTCATGGAATTTGTGCCTGGTGATGTTGGGTTCCTTGTTGTGTGAGAGGATGAGCTGGGTGTCATCCAGATGTGGTATTCAGAACCGGTCGCAATATTCCAGGTGAGGCCACAGCAGTCCAGATCTGGTGTGCAGAACTGGCCACAATATTCCAGGCGAGGCCCAAGCAGTCCACATCTGGTGTTCAGAACTGGACACAATATTCCAGCTGATGCAACAGTAGTCCAGATGTGGTGTTCAGAACTGGATACAATATTCCAGTTGATGCAACAGCAGTCCAGATGTGGTGTGTAGAACTGGCCACAATTTACCAGATCAGGCCACATCAGTCCAGAAGTGGTGTTCAGAACTGGATACAATATTCCAGAGAGACCTTGCGAACTGTACTGCTACACTCCGGGTGTGGTGCCCAGAACTGGACACAATATTCCAGATTGAGAACTGTATTACAACACTACAGAAATGGTGTTCGGAGTTGGACACAATATTCCAGATGCAGTTTTGGAACTGTACTACTACACTCCTGATGTGGTATTCAGAACCAGTCTCAGTATTCCAGATGCAGCCTTGAGAATTGTAATACTACCCTACAGATGTAGCATCTGGTACTGGACACAATATCCAGATGTGGCCTTGAGATCTGTACTACTATACTCCAGATGTAGTGTTCAGAACTGGACACACTATTCCAGATGCAGCCTTGAGAAATGTTCCAAAACACTGCAGATGTGGCATCCACGACTGGATATAATATTCCAGATGTGGCCTTGAGAACTGTACTACTACACTACAGATGTGGTTATCAGAACCGGTCACAGTACTCCAGGTGCAGCCTTGAGAATTCTAGTACTACCCTACTGATGTGGCATCTGGTACTGGACAAAATATCCAGATGTGGTCTTGAGATCTGTACTACTAAACTCCAGATGTTGTGTTCAGAACTGGATACAATATTCCAGATGCAGCCTTGAGAACTGTCCTAAAACACTCTAGACAATATTCCAGATGAGGTATTGAGAACTGTACCGCTACACTCCAGGTGTGGTGTCCGAACTGGACATAATATTCCAGATGTGCACTTGAGAACTGTACTACTATACTCCGGATGTGGTGTTCTGAATGGGACACAATATTCCAGATGCAGCCTTGAGAAATATACTACTGCACTGCAGATGTGGCATCTGGCACTGAACACAATATGTGGCCCAGAGAGCTGTACTACTATATCGAGATGTAGTGTTCAGAACTGGACACAATATTCCAGATGCAGCCTTGAGAAATGTTCCAAAACACTGCAGATGTGGCATCCAGGACTGGATATAATATTCCAGATGTGGCCTTGAGAACTGTACTACTACACTCCAGATGTGGCATCCAGGCCTGGACACAAGATTCCAGATGTGACCTTGAGAACTGTACTACTATACTCTAGATGTGGTGTCCAGAACTGGACACAATATCCCAGATGAGGCCCTGAGAATTGTACTGCTACACTCCAGATGTGGTGTCTAGAACTGGATACAATATTCCACGTGCGGTTTTGAAAACGAAACTGTACTACTACACTCCAGATGTGGTAGCCAGAACTGGTCACAATATTCCAGATGTGGTTTTGAGAACTGTACTACTATACTCTAGATGTGGTAGCTAGAACTAGTCACAATATTCCAGATGTGGTTTTGAGAACTGTACTACTACACTCCAGATGTGGTAGACAGAAGTGGTCACAATATTCCAATTGTGGTTTTGAGAACTGTACTACTATACTCCAGGTGTGGTGTCCCGAATGTAACATAATATTCCAGATGTGGACTTGAGAACTGTACTACTATACTCTGGATGTGGTGTTCAGAATGGGACTCAATATTCCAGATTCTGCCTTGAGAAATATACTACTGCACTGCAGATGTGGCATCTGGCACTGGACACAATATGTGGCCCAGAGAGCTGTACCACTATACTCCAGATGTGGTGTTCAGAACTGGACACAATATTCCAAATGCAGCCTTGAAAAATCTTCCAAAACACTGCAGATGTGGCATCCAGGACTGGATATAATTTCCAGATGTGGCCTTGAGAACTGTACTACTATACTCCAGGTGTGGTGTCCCGAACTGGACATATTATTCCAGATGTGGCCTTGAGAACTGTACTACTATACTCCAGGTGTGGTGTCCCGAACTGGACATATTATTCCAGATGTGGACTTGAGAACTGTACTACTATACTCCGGATGTGGTGTTCAGAATGGGACACAACATTCCAGGTGCAGCCTTGAGAAATATACAACTGCACTGCAGATGTGGCATCTGGCACTGGACACAATATGTGACCTAGAAAGCTGTACTACTATACTCCAGATGTAGTCTTCAGAATTGGACATAATATTCCAGGTGCAGCCTTGAGAAATGTTCCAAAACACTGCAGATGTGGTATCGTGGACTGGATTTAATATTCCAGATGCGGCCTTGAGAACTATACTCCAGGTGTGGTGTCCCGAACTGGACATAATATTCCAGTTCTGGACTTGTGAACTGTACTATTATACTCCGGATGTGGTGTTCAGAATGGGACACAATATTCCAGATGGAGTCTTGAGAAATATACTACTGAAACAATTAGCCCAGCACACTTTTTTTCAAAAGTCAAACAATTAACAGATTCACAGTACAGTTGTCGCACAAAGACAAGTAGATGATATATATTTCTTATTGATCTTTATCCGTTCTTTGTCTTTTTTTTAAACCGTTATGCAACCGCCAACGCGTTTCGGCCACACACCGACTTCTTCAGGGCTCACAATGTTTTTATATATATCTGATGCACTTTCACTCGACCAATTTTGACCGTATTTGTGACCAGTCACCAGTCCAAACGAGCCTCCACAGCAAAAGTAGCGCATAAACAGTTTATGCGCTACTTCTGCTGTGGAGGCTCGTGTGATGAAGTCTGCTCATCGCCATTGCAATAAAATACAACACTGTAAATTACCTGTCAGGAAAGAGATTTACATACAGAGAGAAACGAAGAAAAAATATCTGATACAAGGGCCGGCGATTATTGTCAAATCTGTTACAGATTAACTGGTCACCAGTCCCTACCATTTCGCCAAATCTGGTGTAATTCCGTTCAGCCGTTCACTTTTTTGGTGTGAGCCCTGTAGAAGTCCTTTCATCACAGCCTGGAGTGCGCCTGTGTTTGACAGGGCATGTACCTGTGTTCAAGGGTGTGGTCAGCATGTCTGTATCTTGAAGCCTTCCATTAGGAGGCGTGCCTGGTAAGGATGCCTAGCCACCGGTCACAGGTGTGACAACAAACGCCACCGCCTTAAAGATAGCAGCAGCGGCATGTGTTACTCACTCAGAAGACTCCGGAGGGGAGTGACTCTCACCCTGGAGTGCCTGGCTGAGACTGCACCCCGAAGAGGAGGAGTGACTTTCACCCTGTGTGCCAGGCTGAGGCAGCCCCCCCCGGAGGGAGGAGGGACTCTAACCCTGGGTGCCAGGCTGAGACTGCCCCCCCGGAGGGAGGAGTGACTCACCCTGGGGGGCCAGGCTGAGATTGCACACCAGAGGATGGAGTGACCCTCACCCTGGGTGCCCGGCAGAAACTGCACCCCGGAGGATGGAGTGACTCTCACCCTGGGGGGCCAGGCTGAGACTGCACCCCGGAGGGAGGAGTGACTATCACCCTGGGTGCTAGGCTGGGACTACACCCCCGAGGGGAGGAGTGACTCACCCTGGGGGGCCAGGCTGAGACTGCACCCCGGAGGGAGGAGTGACTCTCACCCTGGGTGCCAGGCTGAGACTACACCCCGGAGGGGAGGAGTGACTCGCACCCTGGGTGCCAGGCTGAGACTGCACCCCGCAGGATGGAGTGACCCTCACCCTGGGTGCCAGGCTGAGACTGCATCCCGGAGGGAGGAGTGACCCTCACCCTGGGTGCCAGGCTGAGACTACACCCCGGAGGGGAGGGGTGACTCGCACCCTGGGGGGCCAGGCTGAGACTGCACCCCGGAGGGAGGAGTGACTATCACCCTGGGTGCTAGGCTGGGACTGCACCCCCGAGGGGAGGAGTGACCCTCACCCTGGGTGCCAGGCTGAGACTGCACCCCAGAGGATGGAGTGACTCTCACCCTGGGGGGCCAGGCTGAGACTGCACCCCGGAGGGAGGAGTGACTATCACCCTGGGTGCTAGGCTGAGACTGCATCCCGGAGGGAGGAGTGACCCTCACCCTGGGTGCCAGGCAGAGACTGCACCCCAGGGGATGGAGTGACTCTCACCCTGGGGGGCCAGGCTGAGACTGCACCCCGGAGAAAGGAGTGACTCTCACCCTGGGTGCCAGGCTGAGACTGCACCCCGGAGGATGGAGTGACTCTCACCCCGGGGGGCCAGGCTGAGACTGCACCCCGGAGGGAGGAGTGACTATCACCCTGGGTGCTAGGCTGAGACTGCATCCCGGAGGGAGGAGTGACCCTCACCCTGGGTGCCAGGCTGAGACTGCACCCCCGAGGGGAGGAGTGACTCACCCTGGGGGCCAGGCTGAGACTGCACCCCGGAGGGAGGAGTGATTCTCACCCTGGGTGCCAGGCTGAGACTACACCCCGGAGGGAGGAGTGACCCTCGCCCTGGGTGCCAGGCTGAGACTGCACCCCGCAGGATGGAGTGACCCTCACCCTGGGTGCCAGGCTGAGACTGCATCCCGGAGGGAGGAGTGACCCTCAACCTGGGTGCCAGGCTGAGACTACACCCCAGAGGGGAGGAGTGACTCGCACTCTGGGGGGCCAGGCTGAGACTGCACCCCGGAGGGAGGAGTGATTATCACCCTGGGTGCCAGGCTGAGACTGCATCCCGGGGGGAGGAGTGACCCTCACCCTGGGTGCCAGGCTGAGACTGCACCCCGGAGGATGGAGTGACTCTCACCCTGGGGGGCCAGGCTGAGACTGCACCCCGGAGGGAGGAGTGACTATCACCCTGGGTGCTAGGCTGGGACTGCACCCCCGAGGGGAGGAGTGACTCACCCTGGGGGGCCAGGCTGAGACTGCACCCCCGAGGGAGGAGTGACTTTCACCCTGGGTGCCAGGCTGAGACTACACCCCGGAGGTAGGAGTGACCCTCGCCCTGGGTGCCAGGCTGAGACTGCATCCCGCAGGATGGAGTGACCCTCACCCTGGGTGCCAGGCTGAGACTGCATCCCGGAGGGAGGAGTGACCCTCACCCTGGGTGCCAGGCTGAGACTGCACCCCGGAGGATGGAGTGACTCTCATCCTGGGGGGCCAGGCTGAGACTGCACCCCGGAGGGAGGAATGACTATCACCCTGGTTGCTAGGCTGGGACTGCACCCCCGAGGGGAGGAGTGACTCACCCTGGGGGGCCAGGCTGAGACTGCACCCCGGAGGGAGGAGTGACTCTCACCCTGGGTGCCAGGCTGAGACTACACCCTGGAGGGAGGAGTGACCCTCGCCCTGGGTGCCAGGCTGAGACTGCACCCCGCAGGATGGAGTGACCCTCACCCTGGGTGCCAGGCTGAGACTGCATCCCGGAGGGAGGAGTGACCCTCACCCTGGGTGCCAGGCTGAGACTCCACCCCGGAGGGGAGGAGTGACTCGCACCCTGGGTGCCAGGCTGAGACTGCACCCCGCAGGATGGAGTGACCCTCACCCTGGGTGTCAGGCTGAGACTGCACCCCGGAGGGAGGAGTGACTCTCACCCTGGGTGCCAGGCTGAGACTACACCCCGGAGGGGAGGAGTGACTCGCATCCTGGGTGCCAGGCTGAGACTGCACCCCGGAAGGGAGGAGTGACTCTCACCCAGGAGGGGAGGAGTGACTCACCCTGGGGGGCCAGGCTGAGACTGCACCCCGGAGGAGGATTGACTCTCACCCTGGGGTGCCAGGCTGAGACTGCCCCCCAGAGGGAGGGAGTGACTCACCCTGGGGGACCAGGCTGAGACTGCACCCCTGAGGATGGAGTGACTCTCACCCTGGGTGCCAGGCTGAGATTGCACCCCTGAGGGAGGAGTGACTCTCACCCTGGGTGCCAGGCTGAGACTGCACCCCGGAGGGAGGGAGTGACTCTCACCCTGGGTGCCAGGCTGAGACTGCACCCCGGACGTGGCCGCACTCAGAGGTCTCTGGAGGGCTGGAGTGACTCTGACCTTTAGGTGATAGGCTGAGACTGCACCCCGGAGGGGAGGAGTGAGCCTCACCCTGTGGTGCAAGGCTGAGATTGCAGGCTGCACCCTGGAGGGGGAGGAGTGACTCTCACCCTGGGTGCCAGGCTGAGACTGCACCCCGGAGGGGAGGAGTGATTCACAGCACCCCGGAGGAGGATTGACTCTCACCCTGGGTGCCAGGCTGAGACTGCACCCCGGAGGAGGAGTGACTCTCACCCTGGGGTCCCAGGCTGAGACTGCCCCCCGGAGGGAGGAGTGACCCTCACCCTGGGTGCTAGGCTGAGACTGCATCCCGGAGGGAGGAGTGACCCTCACCCTGGGTGCCAGGCTGAGACTGCACCCCCGAGGGGAGGAGTGACTCACCCTGGGGGGCCAGGCTGAGACTGCACCCCGGAGGAGGAGTGACTCTCACCCTGGGGTCCCAGGCTGAGACTGCACCCCGCAGGATGGAGTGACCCTCACCCTGGGTGCCAGGCTGAGACTGCATCCCGGAGGGAGGAGTGACCCTCACCCTGGGTGCCAGGCTGAGACTGCCCCCCGGAGGGAGGAGTGACTCTCACCCTAGGTGCCAGGCTGAGACTGCACCCCGCAGGATGGAGTGACTCTCACCCTGGGTTGCCAGGCAGAGACTGCACCCCGGAAGAGGAGTGACTTTCACCCTGGGTGCCAGGCTGAGACTGCACCCCGGAGGGAGGAGTGACTCTCACCCTGAGTGCCAGGCTGAGAGTGCACCCTGAGGGGAGGAGTGACTCTCACCCTAGGTGCCAGGCTGAGACTGCACCCCAGAGGATGGAGTGACTCTCACCCTGGGGTGCCAGGCAGAGACTGCACCCCGGAAGAGGAGTGACTCTCACCCTGGGTGCCAGGCTGAGACTGCACCCCGGAGGGGGGGAGTCACTCTCACCCTGAGTGCCAGGCAGAGACTGCACCCCGGAAGAGGAGTGACTCTCACCCTGGGTGCCAGGCTGAGACTGCACCCCGGAGGGGGGGGAGTCACTCTCACCCTGGGTGCCAGGCTGAGACTGCACCCCGGAGGATGGAGTGACTCTCACCCTGGGGTGCCAGGCAGAGACTGCACCCCGGAAGAGGAGTGACTCTCACCCTGGGTGCCAGGCTGAGACTGCACCCCGGAGGATGGAGTGACTCTCACCCTGGAGTGCCAGGCTGAGACTGCACCCCCGAGGGGAGGAGTGACTCTCACCCTGGAGTGCCAGGCTGAGACTGCACCCCCGAGGGGAGGAGTGACTCTCACCCTGGGTGCCAGGCAGAGACTGCACCCCGGAAGAGGAGTGACTCTCACCCTGGGTGCCAGGCTGAGACTGCACCCCGGAGGATGGAGTGACTCTCACCCTGGGGTGCCAGGCAGAGACTGCACCCCGGAAGAGGAGTGACTCTCACCCTGGGTGCCAGGCTGAGAGTGCACCCCGAGGGGAGGAGTGACTTTCACCCTGGGTGCCAGGCTGAGACTGCACCCCGGAAGAGGAGTGAGTCTCACCCTGGGTGCCAGGCTGAGAGTGCACCCCAAGGGGAGGAGTGACTTTCACCCTGGGTGCCAGGCTGAGACTGCACCCCGGAAGAGGAGTGACTCTCACCCTGGGTGCCAGGCTGAGACTGCATCCCCGAGGGAGGAGTGACTGTCACCCTGGGTGCCAGGCTGAGAGTGCACCCCGAGGGGAGGAGTGACTTTCACCCTGGGTGCCAGGCTGAGACTGCACCCCCGAGGGGAGGAGTGACTCTCACCCTGGGTGCCAGGCAGAGACTGCCCCCCGGAGGATGGAGTGACTCTCACCCTGGTGTGCCAGGCTGAGCATGCCCCCGAGGGGAGGAGTGACTCTCACCCTGGGTGCCAGGCTGAGACTGCACGCCCGAGGGGAGGAGTGACTCTCACCCTGGGTGCCAGGCAGAGACTGCCCCCCGGAGGATGGAGTGACTCTCACCCTGGTGTGCCAGGCTGAGCATGCCCCCGAGGGGAGGAGTGACTCTCACCCTGGGTGCCAGGCTGAGCATGCCCCCGAGGGGAGGAGTGACTCTCACCCTGGGTGCCAGGCTGAGAGTGCACCCCGAGGGGAGGAGTGACTTTCACCCTGGGTGCCAGGCTGAGACTGCACCCCCGAGGGGAGGAGTGACTCTCACCCTGGGTGCCAGGCAGAGACTGCCCCCCGGAGGATGGAGTGACTCTCACCCTGGTGTGCCAGGCAGAGATTACACCCCGGAGGGGAGGAGTGACTCTCACCCTGGGTGCCAGGCTGAGCATGCCCCCGAGGGGAGGAGTGACTCTCACCCTGGGTGCCAGGCTGAGACTGCACCCCCGAGGGGAGGAGTGACTCTCACCCTGGGTGCCAGGCAGAGACTGCCCCCCGGAGGATGGAGTGACTCTCACCCTGGTGTGCCAGGCTGAGCATGCCCCCGAGGGGAGGAGTGACTCTCACCCTGGGTGCCAGGCTGAGCATGCCCCCGAGGGGAGGAGTGACTCTCACCCTGGGTGCCAGGCTGAGAGTGCACCCCGAGGGGAGGAGTGACTTTCACCCTGGGTGCCAGGCTGAGACTGCACACCCGAGGGGAGGAGTGTCTCTCACCCTGGGAGCCAGGCAGAGACTGCCCCCCGGAGGATGGAGTGACTCTCACACTGGTGTGCCAGGCTGAGCATGCCCCCGAGGGGAGGAGTGACTCTCACCCTGGGTGCCAAGCTGAGACTGCACCCCCGAGGGGAGGAGTGACTCTCACCCTGGGTGCCAGGCAGAGACTGCCCCCCGGAGGATGGAGTGACTCTCACCCTGGTGTGCCAGGCTGAGCATGCCCCCGAGGGGAGGAGTGACTCTCACCCTGGGTGCCAGGCTGAGACTGCACCCCCGAGGGGAGGAGTGACTCTCACCCTGGGTGCCAGGCAGAGACTGCCCCCCGGAGGATGGAGTGACTCTCACCCTGGGTGCCAGGCTGAGACTGCCCCCGAGGGGAGGAGTGACTCTCACCCTGGGGTCCCAGGCTGAGACTGCACCCCGGAGGCAGGAGTGACCCTCACCCTGGGTGCCAGGCTGAGACTGCACCCCAGAGGATGGAGTGGCCCTCACCCTGGGTGCCAGGCTGAGACTGCACCCCCCAGAGGGAGGAGTGACTCTCATCCTGGGTGCCAGGCTGAGACTGCCCCCGAGGGGAGGAGCGACTCTCCCTCTGGGTGCCAGGCTGAGACTGCACCCCCGAGGGGAGGAGTGACTCTCACCCTGGGTGCCAGGCTGAGACTGCCCCCGAGGGGAGGAGTGCCTCTCAGCCCCCATACAGCAGGGACACAACATCCTGTTGTAAACCCCCTTCAGTCCCCCTCGATTTGTGGCCTCTCTGCTGGCAACAAGGTGCTGTGCTGGCATTTCCAGGGCATTGCCCTGGCGCCGCCCAGTGACCCTGCTCACGCACAGGTGTAGCACACGTGCACCCCATGCCGCCCCTGGACTCGTGTTTTATCAGAGCCTGAGCCTCCCCAGCCAGGGAGGGGGAGGGGCGGGAAGGGTGCGGCCCGCCGGGACTGGGAGTCCTGCCATCCGTTCCCTGAGCGCCGCGAGGGTTTCTGGGAGCACAAAGTTGTAGTGTGATAAAGGGGCGGGTGTGGGGGGGCCTCTCATATGTTAAAGGCCGCCCCAGACTTGGCTTGAGAGACAGGTATGCCGTGTCCTGCAGGGAGGAGGACACGGCGGCATACCTGTACGTTGGGAGGTGTGTGTGTGGTGGGGAGGGTGGGGGGGGGGGGTCAGGGACGTAATGAGGACTTCGTTCTTCCGGGTTTCTTCATGCCAAGAAGCCGGGCACTGCACCTCTCATCTTGTCACGGGTAAGGCAGGTATAACCAGGGCTTGTGCGGCCGGCCCGATATTCGCATAATTCTAGGTTTTTTGCATTTGCCGCATAATTCATCATCTGTGACATAATCTGCAGATTTAAACAAGTTCGTTTCTGGCTCAAAAAGTGACTAAAATGCAGCCACACGCGTTGCCGCGCAGTGCACGGCCCTTTCCAAAGCGGGCTGGTCTCCTTTCTGTTTCTTGTTGGTATATTTGGGTGTTAAACTGGTACTAATGTGGTACAAGCAATCAGTGCCCCCCGCCCTGCTTGCAAAGTGCAAGCTCTCAGGCCAGGGTACTGTGCTGACGGAGACCCCTCGAGCTCGCCCCCACCCACACTGCGGGGGCCTTTGTTATGCCTCTGCAACTAATGTCCATACAGTGTTACTGAGTTTAAAAATAGAAATAATCAGGTAACTCTATTCCAAAATATGCCGCGTGATGCCACATAATTTGGCCTTTTCTTGCTGCATATTTTGGTCAACCATTCAGAATAGTTTGGTCCTCCTCTGCCGTATAATTCCAGGGGGCCTGGTTGTAACACTCCCTGTACGTGTTAGAATGCTCACTGTCGGGTAGTGCTGCGAAGCACAGAAGTGTGCCTTTATGTAGCGCTTCCTCTCCCTGAGGTGACGCGAAAGCACGTATGCAGACGGTGGTACTAGAACATACCGGGTGGACATAGAAGAGGGTGACAAGGAAAGGAGGACGGAGAGGAGCATGCGAGTAGGATCTGGGGGCCCGATTCACAGAACTAACTTAAGACAAATTCCTGAACTTACTACTTTTGGTATTTACAGAAGTTAGGATTTTGTCTTAAGACAGACTTAAGACACACTTAAGACAGATTTAAGACAGAATCCTAACTTCTGTGAATACCAAAAGTAGTAAGTTTAGGATTTTGTCTTAAGTTAGTTCTGTGAATCGGGCCCCAGAAGCTTTAGAGGACAAATGGAGAAAGGCAAGGAATTAGAACATCAAGGAAGAAGGGAGGACGATCCACAGGGGGGCCACAAGGGTTAGTGTTAAAAGATAGTCAGGACCTGGGGTTATTCCTTTACTCGGGGCTGGTAAAGTCAGTCTTAGTAAATGCAGAACACGAGCTGCATAAGGATGGAATTAGACTCGTAAAAAGGGTAGAAATGATAGAGCATAACAGGCACGAGAGGCCATGCCTTATGGATCAAGCCGGGCTGGGTTCAAGGCAGGTAAGGATGATCGATACCTGCTGGGATAATAAGGAAGATCAATCAATCAGGCATTTGTTAAGCGCAACGACTCACCTGTAAGGGTCTCAAGGCGCTGGGAAGGGGGGAGGGGTTGGCAGGCTCCAGTCCATCAAGCGGGGGTCTGTCGAAAAGCCAGGTTTTGAGGTTTTTTGCAAAGAAGGGCAGCGATGTTGTCTGTCTGAGGTGGAGCGGCACGGCGTTCCAGGCTCGGGACGCGAGGAAGGAGCGGCCTCCGATCTGGTCTTTCTGGTGCGGGGGACCTCGGCGTAGGAGAGCTGGCCTGATCGCAGGGTCCTCTGGGGTGCATGGAATTTGAGTCGGCTGTTCAGGTATGCTGGTCCGGTGTCGTGGAGGGCCTTGTGGGCATGGGTGAGCATCTTGAAGGTGACTCTAGCTTCGATGGGGAGCCAGTGGAGTGTGCGCAGGTGCTGAGGACCAGTCTCGAGGACCAGTCTTGCGGCGATCTTGAAAGTACCTTAACCCCTTCGATGCTGATGACGAGCTCAGCTCGTCATCAGCCACAGTGGTCGTGTGCTGATGACGAGCTGAGCTCGTCATGTAACGCGGCTTTTGGAAAAAAGCCGTGTAGCGCAAAAATAACCCCCGCACGCATGTGGTTAAGATGGAAGGAAACAGAGAGAGTTGGAGAAGGTATACTAGCTGGAAATAGATATAGACCCTAGCATCCCCTGGATAGGAGGAAGATGGGTGCCTAAGTGAGGTCGATTAGGAGTTAGGGTCGTCGCACAGCCTGGCCATATGATCCTGGAACATAAATGGATACAATACATTATAAAATCAGGAAAGCTTTAAAGATGCTATCAACAGCAACGAGATTGTGTGTTTGCAGGAGACCTGGCTGTGCGACAAAGCCCTAGCAATCAAAGGGTTTAACCAACAGATGAAAGTAGCGAGAAAGAAACATTTTGGCAGACCTTCAGGAGGGCAAATGACATTGATCTCTACAAAAATTGCCAAGAATGTAGATCTTTTGGAAGTAAAATGCAAATGGGCAATAGGATGTAGAGTGTTGCTGTCGAATCACAACCCACGATATGAAGGTATAGTCATTGTAAATGTATATATACAGAAGGGGAAAGAGAATGAATATAAGGCAGAACTGGAGAAACTAAAAGAAGAAATGTTAACTCTGACCGAAAATTACCAGAAAGATGTACTATTTGTGCTGGGTGACTTCAATCCCAAATTAGACCCTTGTAGGATTGATCCACGGTGTAAAGAATTGTTGATTTCCTATAAGATAAAGGATGCCATATTTCCGAGAGGGGATATGTCGACACAAGATATGGCTCAAGGACAATCTTTGGGCTCAATGGGCTTAGTCTGCGTGAATGGCAGAATGGACTACGGAGCTCCTCTGGACTGACCACAGCTGCGTTCACTTCACCTACAACAAACCAAAACCCAACATCCACCTCCAACCTACCCTGCAAAGAAACTGGAACAAAATCACCACGGACCAAATCTCCGCATCGCTCCTTCAAAACACCCCAGCCCTCTCTTCTAACGCTAACGAAGCCACCGCCAACCTCACCCTATGGTTATCCAACACCGCCGACACCTTAGCTCCACTGAAAAAACGTCAAAGTAAACCTGGCAGCAAGAAAGCCTCATGGTTCAACGATGATCTCAAGAAGTCCAAGAAACTCTGCCGTTCCCTTGAAAAGGCCTGGAAAAAAGACCCAACCACCAGCACCAAGGACGCCTTCAAAAGCGCCACCCGCACTCACCACCAACTGATCCGAAAAGCCAAGAAAACAGCATTCAAGGATCGACTTGACAACAACGCCCACAACAGCAAGGAACTTTTCAACATCGTCAAGGAATTTTCCAATCCCTCGGCCAATTCCAACGACATCACCCCCTCTCAAACCCTCTGCGACTCCCTAGCCTCTTTTTTCCACAACAAGATTGCAGACATCCACAACAGCTTTGACAACCAACCCGGAAACCAACCCACCCCACCATCTGCTGACCATCTTCCCCCCGTGAACACCCTTAACGCCTGGAACCCAATCTCCACTGAGGACACCATCCGCCTGATGAATTCCATCCACTCAGGTTCCCCCACAGACCCATGCCCTCACCACATCTTCAACAAAGCAGACTCCGTCATAGCACCGCACCTCCGAGACGTCATCAACTGCTCCTTTAACTCCGCTACCTTCCCAGAAGACTGGAAACACGCTGAACTCACCGCCCTTCTGAAAAAACCAACAGCGGACCCCACCGAACTCAAAAATTACCGCCCCATCTCGCTTCTTCCATTCCCGGCCAAAGTCATCGAGAAAGCCGTCAACAACCAGCTCGCCGCCTTCCTCGAAGCCAACAAATCCCTCGACCCCTCACAATCTGGCTTCCGAGCAAAACACAGCACTGAGACCGCCCTCATCGCAGCAACAGACGACATTCGAACTCTACTGGACAATGGAGACACAGTCGCCCTCATCCTCCTCGACCTCTCTGCAGCATTCGATACAGTCTGCCACAGCACCCTTCTACAACGCCTCAATAACATCGGAATTCAAGGAAAAGCACTTGAATGGATCACCTCGTTCCTCACCGGAAGAACCCAGAGAGTCCGCCTTCCTCCATTCAAGTCCGAGGCCTCTGAAGTCATCTGCGGCGTACCTCAAGGATCCTCACTCAGTCCCACCCTCTTCAACGTATACATGAGCCCCCTCGCGGCCATCGCACGCCAACACAACCTCAACATCATCTCTTACGCGGACGACACTCAACTGATCCTTTCTCTCACCAATGACCCCAGCACCGCCAAAACTAACCTACACGAAGGAATGAAAGAAGTTGCCGAATGGATGAAACAAAGCCGTCTGAAACTGAACTCAGACAAAACAGAAGTCCTCATCTTAGGCACATCCCCCTCTGCTTGGGACGACTCCTGGTGGCCGGAAGCCCTCGGAAAAGCACCCATCCCGACAGACCACGCACGGAACCTTGGCGTCATCCTATATTCTTCACTCTCAATGAACAGACAAGTCAGCGCCGTATCCTCTTCCTGCTTCAACATTCTTCGCATGCTCAAAAAAACATTTCGCTGGATCCCCTCCGAAACAAGGAAAACAGTCACCCATGCTCTGGTCACGAGCCGACTGGACTACGGAAACACCCTCTACGCAGGTACCACCGCTAAACTCCAGAAGAAACTCCAACGAATCCAAAACGCCTCAGCCAGACTCATATTAGATATCCCACGCAACGAACACATCTCTGGCCACCTTAAAGACCTCCACTGGCTACCCGTCAATAAGAGAATCACTTTCCGACTGCTTACCCACGCACACAAATCACTCTACGACATCGGACCAGATTGCCTCAACTCTCGACTGTCCTTCTACACCCCCTCCCGCCAACTACGCTCTTCCAGCCAAGCCCTCGCTACTATACCTCGCATCAACAAGACCACCATGGGAGGCAGATCCTTTTCATACCTGGCTGCTAAAACATGGAACTCACTCCCCGCTTACCTTCGCCTCACCCAGAACCACCTAGCGTTCAGAAAGCAGCTTAAAACGTGGATATTTGACAAATAATCCTCCTGGGATCACTGAAATAATATCGACGGACAAAATATCGAGTTGCCAAAATATCGTGGACAAAATATCGACAGTCAAAATATCGAGTTTGTATCTACAAACAGGTAAGTACAAAAATATCGAGTACAAAATATCGTTAACAAAAATATAGATGTAAAAAATATCGACTTTATTAAAAACAGTGTTAAATTAAATTAATATTAAATTGTAATTACTAAAATATACTTAAAACGACTTAAATTAAATTATAATAATTAAATAATAAATGAAAATAATAAAAATAATTTTTTTAAATCTTATTTATTGACCCTGAACCCTAAAAATACCCCTTTACCCAAAAACCCAAAACTGACCCTGAACCCTAAAAATACCCCTTTACCCAAAAACCCAAAACTGACCCTGAACCCTAAAAATACCCCTTTACCCAAAAACTGAAAACTGACCCTGAACCCTAAAAATGCCCCTTTACCCAAAAACTGAAAACTGACCCTGAACCCTAAAAATGCCCCTTTACCCATGAACTGAAAACTGACCCTGAACCCTAAAAATACCCCTTTACCCATGAACTGAAAACTGACCCTGAACCCTAAAAATACCCCTTTACCCATGAACTGAAAACTGACCCTGAACCCTAAAAATACCCCTTTACCCATGAACTGAAAACTGACCCTGAACCCTAAAAATACCCCTTTACCCATGAACTGAAAACTGATCCTGAACCCTAAAAATACCCCTTTACCCATGAACTGAAAACTGACCCTGAACCCTAAAAATACCCCTTTACCCATGAACTGAAAACTGACCCTGAACCCTAAAAATGCTCCTTTACCCAAAATGTATCAATATTATTTAATTAGCAATTAATTATTAATTAACAATAACAATAAAGTAAATATATTATAACATTAGCTGTAATTATTTTAATAATTAATATTATTTTTTCAAAATTAATTACTTAAAAATTACACAAAATTATATATATTAAAAATGTACTCTAATTAATGTAATTAACTAATTACAATTAATTAATTAACAATTATTTACTAATACAAAATATGTTCAAAATTATATTAATTAATTAACTAATTAATATTAATTAATTATCAATTAATTATTAATTAAAAATATTAACAAACATATATTAATTAATTAATTATTATTAAATTACTTCCCACCCTATTCCCCTATAAACCCACAACCCGCTACAGAATTACATTACGCAATTATTATAAAAACAAAATTCATGTAATAAAATATTTTATAACATTAATACACACTATTCACACATATTATTACATAAAAATACACTATAAAATATTATATATTATTAAAAAATCGATATTTTTGCTATCTATATTTTATACAGTCGATATTACTTCACTTACCTGAAAAACGATATTTTTGTAGTCGATATTATGTCCAGTCGATATTTTGTCCAGTCTATATTATAAACTCGATATTATGTCCAGTCGATATTTTGGAGTCGATATTTTGTCTCTATACCATCCTCCTGCCCTTCCTAAGCGCCTTGAAACCCTCTGGGTATGTAGTGCGCTATACAAATTTTTTTGACTTGACTGGACTTGACTGACGCAGATAGACCAGCAAAGCGTACTTTTGAGATAGGCCAGCAAGCCTGCCAATCGACTATGTGTTTATACATTCTTGACATTTTGAATTAATTAAGCACTTTGAGGTGGTAAGAGTAAAAGGTAGTGACCATTACACCCTGAGCACTGAAATTTATGGAGTAAGACAAAAACAAAGAGATATAGTTCTTTAGGTCAAGGTACACTACCGTAGGCGGCTCACAACCCGTATATCAGAGGAATACATTGGAAAATGAGCTTCTGTACAGCAGACCCATTCATTAGAAAATATTCCGAATACGAATGCTAATGGAGAATCCTTCCACAACCTCCAGAAATTAAGGATTAAATATAAAATGATTATAAGAAATAAAAAAAGGACCTATAAAGAGAGTTAATGGGCAAAATTGTTAGCTGCAATAGATTCTAAAGATTTGAAAGGCTGTTGGAAATTGGTCCACGAAAGCTCAGGCAATCCAGCAGGGCTCTTGAATTGCATGGTACCAGAAGATGACTGGGTAAGATATCTGGGGAGATTTATGGAAATTGGCCAGTAACAGAGAGAATAAGTTCCATATTATGCCCAGGAGTGAGGGAGGAAACCAAGGAACACTTTACCCCCAGTAATATTAAAAAAATGATACCTAACTTAACCCTGACTCGGGCCGCTGGCCGCTGGCCCAGATAATCTTCCTGCAGTGATTATAAAAAATAGGCCAGAGTGGTGGGCAGAGATCTTTTCAAAAATGTTCCTGGGAATACTTAATACAGGCATTATACCAGAAAACTTGAGCGGAGCAATCATAAAACCCATCTACAAAAATGGAGACACAAAAGCCCAGAAGAACTACAGATTAATTAATCTTCTAGATATAGTAGAAAAGTTATTCGCCAAAGTAATATTGGAAAGACTCAAGGACTTACCAGAAGTAAATCAGGTTGTGCCCCCAGAACAGGGGGGGGTGTTAAGGAGGGGCCCTCAACGGTCAACCACTGGTTCGCGCTCTGGTCCATTGCGCGGAAGTTTATCGAGCAGAGAAGAAGTCTGTTCTGCTGTTTCGTGGACTTACGCGCATCATTCGATCTAGTGGACCGTGAGACGCTGTGGGAGACGCTGATTGAATATAACATCTCAAGGGATCTGCTAAGGCTAATACAAGCACTGCACACTTATAACTAGGCGCAGATAACTTTGGACATAGAGGGGAGCCTATCTCAGAAAATCCAAATGGGAAACGGGCTGAGACAGGGGGGCGTATTTGCCCCCCTACTGTTTTCCATATTTATCGCAGATCTTCCTTCAGTCTTGAGCAATGAAAGGGGGGCTAGCCCAAAGTTTGACGGGAAACATGTTTCATATTTATTATATGCGGATAATCTGGTAATAATAGATGAAACAGAGATCGGTATGCAAAGAAAGATGAATAGGTTTAACGAATACTGCGGTCTTAAAAAACTTGTAGTTAACATGGAAAAAACAAAGATTTTAAGCTTTGGAAGTAGGAAATAATGTTTAACTGGTTTATGGGCTCCACGAAGTTGGAAAAGGTAGATGAATATAGGTACCTGGGGATGTGGTTTCAGGAAAGTCTGAACTGGCATACCCATCTCGATGCACTAAAATTGAGGACGTCAGCTTCGGTAAGCGGACTAAAAAAATGTAATGGAGTCTATGGCGAAAAATCAGATATCCCGGTTTTAAAAGCTTATACAGCTGTGGTACCGCCACAATTCCTATATGGAGCGGAACTGCTATACCTGAGTGGTAAAAACAGATGGGACGCCGAAGAGGGTAAAACCCTGAAAAACGTATTATCATTGCCTAAGTCCTCAATGGTCCAGGCAGTGAGATTAGAAACAGGAACCACCTCATGGGTATAACGGCTTGTATGGCCCTATTAAGATTCTGGCAGCTCCATGGAACGGGAGAAGAATATCAAATTTTGCAATGGTGCAGAAATGAGGTATTGAAGAGCGAGCTAATGAGGGCAAAAGGGAAAAGAGAAACTATTAATAAAGCTTGTAGAATGATCAGGTTCAAGCTGTGCCCCCTGACTTTACAAATTGAGGTTAACAAGAGGGAATTTAGGGCTCTTGGGAAAGAAATCTCTAGAGCCCAGGACCAAGATTACCTCCTGGGGGTACGTTTTATGGCTATCTCGTGGCAAAATGAACAACACTACCCTTATATAGATAGATTACCCTGTCGCTGGTTAAGAAGAGAATTACTAAGGCTGAGAATTAGTGTTAACCCTTGCTATGCTAACGACGGGGTAAAAGGAGCAATGATTGATAGCAATGTGTCTGTACCCTTGGAACAACGTATGATATTTGACATATATTATTGCATTGCCAGAAGGTTTTCAATATACGGAAAGAGATCGTACGTCCTATTTGTTAAAAGAATCGTATTAACAATAGGGTAGAAGCTGTAGATCTTTCAATTGGAATGAGTAATTTAGATATAGCTTGCGCTATGGGGAAGTTCATTCCAAAAGTTGAAGAGACCCTTAAATGTGAATAGAACTGAAATGCTTGTTTTACCAGACGATACGGCGCACGTTCACGGATCGAGAGAAGGTTTAATGATTTTAGTTGTATGAATTTTATGATGATGTTTTTAAAATTAAGAATTGTGATTTTAGGAGTTGTATTTATGAAGATTTTAAATGTTTAAGGACAAGCTAGTCCAAATAAACTTGACTTTGAACTGAACTGGATAGCAGGCTGCTCCAGGGGAGAGCACGGACAGACGTGTGTCTGTCATGCTGTCCGTTGGGGAGTGGAGGTGGCGTGGACCACAGCGGTGCTCGGCTTGCATGTTTGTCTCTGTGTCTATGCATTTACTCAGTAATGGCTGAATTATGCCAACTCTGTCTATCCGGCATCTCCTTCTAAGCTAGTTCACTGCCTTCAACGGGACCACGCACTCCCATTTTAAGATCTCTTCTTTGGCTCCCAATTTGCAGCAGAGTTGTCTTTAAATCTATGGGTGTGATCTAGAACGCGATGCACTGGTCACTCTGCCACAACGGTGACGGATGGCATGGTCAGCCGAAATATAAATCCCACAGGATATAATGAGATGTATATTTCGCCGGACGGGATAACGGAGTAACCCATCCGCCGAGATCTAAACTAGGCCCTTTGTCTATTGTGCATAACGCTATTCACAGACCAACTCCTACTTTTTTGGCCACCGAATGTTCCTGGCACAATCCAGGTTGAAATTTGGGTTCGGCCGGCTTCTTTCTTAGGTCGGTTTCTCTATTCAAATATGCTCATTTCAGTGAAAGGGCCTTCGCCCTCGCCGATAAAAATTTGTGGAACTCTGCCCCTCTCTGCAATCACAAGTTTGTCTTCTAAGTTTCAAGAAACAACTGAAAACCTGACTTTTTAATCAGTAATTCACTTTATCTTTCACTTTGTTGTGTAAATGTTCAATAGAGCCAAGAGGCTTATAAGTATATGCACTCAGTAAATACAGGTGGGTCGGAGCACAGATACTCGCCCTTTATTAGAGATGTCCTTATTGGTTGGACGCCCTGAGGATGCCCAGGTGTTTGGAGGCCTTAGGGGATGTGAAAAAATACCTGTGACCTTGTCCCATGAGCTGCTCAGATGAGACGAGTGAACCAATCACAGCACAGCAAGGCGGGCTAGAAACACTTCATTGCTCCTTTAGAGGTGAACCTCCGAGTCGCCCCATGTCACCCAAACCCTTCAATGCTCATCGGCAGTATCGCCTCCCGACTCACACAACACCACCCTCCTTGGACCAGGCTTCACCCTCCAGGCCAGTGTTTCCCAAACTGTGAGTCTGGACTCAGTGCTGGGTCACAAGCTGATTTTTGGTGGGTCGAGAAAGTCCAAGCAATAAAAAAAGATGCCTTTATGTTCTGTCTTGTCACACTTGCTGCTCTTAAAGGAGTGACGTCAAATGTCAGGCTGTCTTCTGATAAATTGCTGCTTTTTAACATGGGGATTGGTGTTTAGAAACTCCTTTCACTTTGCAGTCAGAGAAAGAAGAGTAAAGTGTGACAGTCTTGCTGGGTTACAGATGTGTAACAGGAAAGGCGGTAGGATGACGTTTTTTGTAACACAGGGAAACGTAAATACCTGTAAATGAACTGTGAACATTCAGCTGCTAGGAAAGCAAAAAGGAAGCACGTTTGCTTGTAATTCTGAAGTGTGATGGAAGCAAAGATTTTAATTGAATCAAAACAAATCACAACACTTTACTTGGCAATGCACAAATCTTAAATATTCACTGAAGCTCGATCTCCACACATTATCACTTGGGGGCAATATACTTTTATCCGTAAACTTTACGTTTGCGTGAATTTTGTGGCCTTTTCAATGGGAAATGCCCTGTCTGTAAATGACAGTGGCTACCCCATGACACTTGAGTTGCATTAAAAAAATGGCCGTCCTGATGTCCATTAATGTTTGGTGGGTTGCAAAACTTTGTTGTTGAAAAACTGGGACATCGGAACTACTGCTTCACACGGTTAAAATGCGTCCCATTAACATGAATGGTATCGCTCACCCAAACTCCGTTAAATGGTTCATCCCCATTGATATCAACGGCACATGTCGAAAGGAAAGGATGAGACAAAGTAGAGCTGTAGGGTGCTGCAGCAGCAAGGAAATGTGGTGCCCTCAGGTACCATCATTTTCCACGAGTGTGTGCGTGTGTGCATGTATGCATGTGTGTGTGTGGGTGTGTGTCTGTGCGTGCGTGCATGTGTGTGTGCGTGCATGTGTGTGTGCGTGCGTGCATGTGTGTGTCTGTGTGGGTGCGTGCCTGTGTGTGTGGGTGTGTACCTGTGGGGATGTGTGTGCATGCGTGCATGCATGTGTGTGTGTACGTATGTGTGTGTGTGTGTGCATGCATGTGTGCTTGCCTTTTAAGGCTTTGACTGTCGATAATGTGTGCGCTGTCGCTGTGAGACATATTGTTTACTATAAAGGGCCTGGAACCTGCCCATTGCTTGCCATTCGTTGTCTTCGCTGTCACTCTTTTTCGCTGCCCCTTATTTGTCCAGCCTCGATGTCACTGCCTGCTCCTTCACTTTGGCTTTTTTGTACGTTTTACACTTTAACAATGTTGCATAACATAGGGGTTGCTGTGCAGCGTGGCTTACAGCCATTGGCGCAGCCAATAGGGCACAAAGGCGAGACATATTGGTTTTGTCAGTGCTTGTTTGCACTTCTTACTCTGCAGTCTGATGGTGTCCTGGCTGCAGGTGTGCTGACACCAGAGATGCAGAGCCGGATAAGCCAGGGTGCTGGTGGTGATGGCTTTGTAAATGATGCAGCTGGATTTGAAGGTGGTGCGTGTCGGCCGGGAGCCAATGGGGTTTCACCGGGATGGGGTGCCTGAGGGGTGCTGGGATCCTGGTGCTTCTGGCCCTGGGTGAACCTGCTCGACGCCTTTTTCAGGATTCTGACTTGCCTTTGAGTCTGTGTCTGCTCACAGTGTGCTGTGAAGAAGCTGCCAGGCATGTTTATTGATGTGCTGTTCTACTTATGTGTAACCCCACTCTCTTGCTGGCATTCCCAGCCGTGTAAAGCGCTCTGATATCTGCAAAGATCTTGTTCGCGCTATATACAACTTTCAAAATAAATGATTAAATGAATGTTGGCGCTGTACAATGCACTCAGCTTCACAAACACACAGCTCTGCCCTGGGATGCCGGCACCCTGCCCCAAGCACAGCTCCACTGCACAGACCAGCACCCTGCCCCAAGCACAGCTCCACTGCACAGACCAGCACCCTGCCCCAAGCACAGCTCCACTGCACAGACCAGCACCCTGCCCCAAGCACAGCTCTCCTCCACAGGCCAGCACCCTGCCCCAAGCACAGCTCCACTGCACAGACCAGCACCCTGCCCCAAGCACAGCTCTCCTCCACAGGCCAGCACCCTGCCCGAAGCACATCTCTCCTCCACAGGCCAGCACCCTGCCCGGAGCACAGCTCTCCTCCACAGGCCAGCACCCTGCCCGAAGCACAGCTCTCCACCACAGACCAGCACCCTGCCCCAAGCACAGCTCCACTGCACAGACCAGCACCCTGCCCCAAGCACAGCTCCACTGCACAGACCAGCACCCTGCCCCAAGCACAGCTCCACTGCACAGGCCAGCACCCTGCCCCAAGCACAGCTCTCCTCCACAGGCCAGCACCCTGCCCGAAGCACAGCTCTCCACCACAGACCAGCACCCTGCCCCAAGCACAGCTCTCCTCCACCACCCTGCCCGAAGCACAGCTCTCCACCACATGCCAGCACCCTGCCCCAAGCACAGCTCTCCTCCACCACCCTGCCCGAAGCACAGCTCTCCACCACATGCCAGCACCCTGCCCGAAGCACAGCTCTCCTCCACAGGCCAGCACCCTGCCCAAACCACATCTCTCCTCCACAGGCCAGCACCCTGCCCCAAGCACAGCTCCACTGCACAGACCAGCACCCTGCCCGAAGCACAGCTCTCCTCCACAGGCCAGCACCCTGCCCGAAGCACAGCTCTCCTCCACAGGCCAGCACCCTGCCCCAAGCACAGCTCCAGCACCCTGCCCAACGCACAGCTCTCCTCCACAGGCCAGCACCCTGCCCCAAGCACAGCTCCACTGCACAGACCAGCACCCTGCCCCAAGCACAGCTCTCCTCCACAGGCCAGCACCCTGCCCGAAGCACAGCTCTCCTCCACAGGCCAGCACCCTGCCCCAAGCACAGCTCTCCTCCACAGGCCAGCACCCTGCCCGAAGCCCAGCTCCAGCACCCTGCCCAACGCACAGCTCTCCACCACAGGCCAGCACCCTGCCCCAAGCACAGCTCTCCTCCACAGGCCAGCACCCTGCCCGAAGCACAGCTCTCCTCCACAGGCCAGCACCCTGCCCCAAGCACAGCTCTCCTCCACAGGCCAGCACCCTGCCCGAAGCCCAGCTCCAGCACCCTGCCCAACGCACAGCTCTCCTCCACAGGCCAGCACCCTGCCCCAAGCACAGCTCCACTGCACAGACCAGCACCCTGCCCCAAGCACAGCTCTCCTCCACAGGCCAGCACCCTGCCCGAAGCACAGCTCTCCTCCACAGGCCAGCACCCTGCCCCAAGCACAGCTCTCCTCCACAGGCCAGCACCCTGCCCGAAGCCCAGCTCCAGCACCCTGCCCAACGCACAGCTCTCCACCACAGGCCAGCACCCTGCCCGAAGCACAGCTCTCCTCCACAGGCCAGCACCCTGCCCCAAGCACAGCTCTCCTCCACAGACCAGCACCCTGCCCGAAGCACAGCTCTCCTCCACAGGCCAGCACCCTGCCCCAAGCACAGCTCCACTGCACAGGCCAGCACCCTCCCCGAAGCACAGCTCTCCTCCACAGGCCAGCACCCTGCCCCAAGCACAGCTCTCCTCCACAGACCAGCACCCTGCCCCAAGCACAGCTCTCCTCCACCACCCTGCCCGAAGCACAGCTCTCCACCACATGCCAGCACCCTGCCCCAAGCACAGC